>NC_137286.1:72282500-73532500 GCF_054371585.1 Giraffa tippelskirchi
GGCCGAGGCACGCAGCCCACCCTGATTCCTGCGGGGGCCTGACTTGGGAAGTGCCATCTGGTAGCTTTGAGACTCACCAAACCAAATTGCACTGGAGAGAGGAAGGACACCTTCCTTCATCCACCCCCCACCCCCGCCGGATTCCCACATACCCTGACCCCTTTCTCTGGATTTCGGAGCCATTTCCAGAGTCCCGCTCATATGACCTCATTCGAAGTGCACTGTGGACGAGCTGCCATCTGCAGCTGCTACCACAGCAGCCAAGGGCTTTATCTCCCGAGTACCTCCCTTCCTTTGGAACTTGGGGGCCCTCTACTCCCCACTTGCACACCACAGACCTTTGCTGAGGATTGTGGGGACCCTCACTCAGTTTGCAGCACGTTGTAGCCATCCCTGTCCTCTCAATACCTCCCTTGCAACTCAGCTTGTGAGCTCCTTTGGAGCAGCGTGGCCCACCTGGCTGCAACGGCAGAGACACAGCTGACAGTGAAACAACAGCTTCGATCTGACAGCCGGAAAGCTCTGTCAAAAGGGACCTCCCTCTTCACACCGTAGAGGCTGTAGGAGCCGCCAGGGTTTGGGAACCAGTGCTGGGGCCAAAATGACTCCACAGCTGTTTTCCTTCCTGGGGAGGGTTCTGGCTCGAGTGGGAATGGCTCAAGTCTCCTAAGGTTCTGAAAGCCCACTGTGTGCAGATTCACGGTACACAGAGAGGAGAAGGTGGAGTCCTGCCCTGGAGGTGGTCACAGCTCACGGATGAGCCAGGCAGGCAGGCAGGCAGGCAGGGCATGAGAACACCTGAGCTGCCTTCATGAGTGAGTGGTGTGGGGGCAGAGGAAGAGAAGCCGGTCTGCTCCCTCATGTGGTGCCCAGGGCAGGTTGTCCCCAGAGGAAACCCTTACGACGGTGAGGACTCTCACTGCTGTTTCCCAAGGGGTTCCGTCGGTGCGTGTCTTCCCCGGAGCGGTCAGGCCGTCTCTAAAGTACACTGGCCATGGGCATTGCCTCTCCTTGGAACTTCCCATGTGTTTCTCTTTTGTATGGAACAGTGATTTTTCTAGAGGGGTTCTGGGCCACAAGGTTGTTGGGTCATTTGCTAGCCTTCTGTCGTGAAGAACGCTTTCCTGGGCGTTGGGGTGGTTTGTTGTTCCAGCTCCCTTTCTTGGCTTCTTTTGGGAGCTGGTGCAACAAGAGGAGCTCAGCCTCTGCCTTCTGGCTGAGATGTCACCCTTCAAACAGCAATGCCTGCCTGGAGATAATGATGGCATTTGCCAAAAGGGCTTCGTTTGGCACATGATATCTTGAAAGGACGTACACCGTCCTTTCAGCTATCAAAGGCTAGTTCAAATGACATAAAAATGAGAACTCTCCAATGGAGTCTTACAGTAGGTGGAGAGTCCGAAAAAAACTCCTTCAGTCATCTCACTGAGAGTCATTGATTGGGGACACCAAGAATATAGGAAGGAATGCAGAAAGAAAAGATGAAATTGTGGTCAGGATCGGGGGGAGGGATGAACAGGGCCTGCTTGCCTTGAACCCAGGCTTTGTTGGCGGGTGGGGCATAAAGATCGAACGGGTCTGAAACTACAGAGTGGTGATGGTAACACCGTATCACCAGAGTTACACAACAGTGTCCCAAATTGCAACAATGATGAAAAAGTTTACTAATCCCAACTTAACCAACAAAAATAGACGAAACCATACAAAAAGTAAAACATCACCAGAAAGGTGGAAACAAACCAAATGCAAAGCAGCTCAGGGGAAAGGAACTCCATGTCCCCTGGGGGCAGACCGAGTTGCCGGCGTCCACGGTGAGCAGACAGGGATGGAGGCTGCAGAGCCGACCGCTCCCCTGGACATGGTGTTTCCGGCAAGGGCTCTGGGTCTCTGTCCAGAGCGGGGGCTCGTTCTTCCTGCAGGGGCGGGTGAGTCATCGTCGGCGTCTGGGTGTTGCGCGGGAGCCAGGGCAGGCTCTCCCTGCCGAGGCGGTGACTCCTCCTCTGCCTCGGGTTCTCCTGCCAAAGCCCGAGCAGGTACAGGTGCACGTGGAGGTGGAGGTTCTGGCTGAGGGGGTGGGACATCAGTGCCTGGGGCTGGGGGTCCTGCAGGCACGGAAATCCGATCTGCCCGGTGTGCTGGCCAGTACCCAGCTGGCCTGGTGTCTCTGCGAGGGCAAGGCTCGGTTCTCCATCTGCCCTCGGTGGATCCCTGGGTCCTGCACCTGGAGCCACCACCTCTGTAGGCACAGGTCTGGGAAGTGGAGCCTGTTTCCAGTTGGAGGCCAGTGCTAGAGCTGGGGGAGAAGCAAAGTTTGCCCACAGACCAGCCTTGGCATGTGCGTATCCCGGGACAGAAAGCTTCCAAGAGATTCCGAAAGAATACCCAGGGTTGGATGTCTTTTGGGACTGAAGTGTGCAAGATGGGGGTGGGGGTGTGAGGCCAGCGCTTGCTGCAGGCCCAGCAGCATCTTTCGGGGACTCGTCCCTGTGTAGCTCAGCACCCCCTCCCCACACACTCCCGTGCACCAGCCCCAGCGTCCTTACCTCTGTGCTCTGGCGTGCTGGGCTCCAGGTCCTCCTGCTGCCTCAGAGGCCGGGGTTCTCGGGACTCTGGGTCGGAGCCGGGTGTGCTGAGCTCCGTGGCAGCCTCAGACTGGGCCGCCGGGTGTATCCTGGGCGGTGTCTCGGCAGCAGGCCTTCCCCGCCTCCGCTTCGCCCCCGGTGGGGCTGATGCCTCCGTGGGCACGCTCACCTGGAGCCTGCACTGGGCCTCACGGGCGGGGGGTTGGTGCTCCGACCCCTCCCTCCGGGAGGTGGACGGGGTGTCCCCGTCCTCGGCCTCATCACGTGGGAAGCTCTGCAACGACAGTGACCGTCAGCCAGCCGTGCTGGGAGTTTTCCGAGCTGGGCCTGGCCAGTGGAGCCGCTGCTTCTGCCTGCTCGAACTTCTCTTCCCAGAAGGGTCAGAGACGTGTGTCTGCTCAGATCCCCACCCGGGAGGAAAGAGACCCACCTGAGGGTGTGAGGTCAGCCTGGGCGGCCGGCCCTGCCCGCACTGTTCCCATCCCAGCCAGCCTGATCTCCCCTGGGGTGTGGACACAACTTGTCCGCAGGCTTCTGACCCCACATCCGCCTGGGCTTCCTTGAGGGAGACACACCCCGAGAAACCCGCATCCACACACACAGGCAAAGGACCCGGTGTTTCCGGGTGGCATGGGAGAGGTGGCCTGGCCCGGCCTGGGGCTCCCCGTGTTACCTTTCTGTTTCTCCGGGCAGAGGGCCAGAGGCCTCTCGGGGGTGCCCTGAGCCAACGTCGACAGGGTGCCACGCACACTGCCTGTGAGGTCTCCTGAGGCCCCGGCCTCTGGGCAGGGGCAAACAGCAGAACATCCTGGCAGCAAGAGATCTGGCTGGGGGCTCCTCTCCGCTCTGGAGGCCTGGATACCCGGGTTGCGGGTTCTGTTGGGTTCTGTTGCCGGCAGGTGACATCATTTCCTGGGGTTCGTGCTGAGGTCCCTTCCCCAAAACTTCCCAAGGGAATCTCTGGGTTTCTGACTGCTCGACCACCCCCCTTAGGCCATGTGCAGGCACAGTGACAGCCACACAGCCCAGCCCACAGCCCTGGGGAGGCCTGGGTGCAGCCAGGGCCTGAGCTCCGAGGACCCCGCTGCTCTCAGACCAGCCTCCTTCTTCTCATAAGTGGTGTGGCCCTGGACAAGCATATGCCCCTCAGGGTTTCCCCAGTCTCTCCATCTGCAGAGTGGGGGTCATTCTCCCATCTGTTTCCTAGGTCTGTCGGCCTACGAGCAGCTCCATGCCTCTCCACCTGGGGCCGATATCACGTGGAGCTTGTGCGCTGAGACTTCAGAAAGAAAGACTCCATCCAGGGCTGACACAGCACAGAATGGGGCAGAACGAGGCCTGGATGCGCCGTGGTACCCAGGAAAAGGCACTGCCCCTCCTGACTGTTTTGAGACCCCACATCCAAGTTGGAGGCCCGAAAGGAAGACTCGAAGGTCTCCCTCTCTTATAGAAAAGAGTAGCCAACTTTCTGGTCCTCTGTTTCCATTGAGATTCTGTTCAAGTGTCCCAGCTCGGCTTCTGCGGGTGGCTGAGCTTCTAATGGCTCCCTGCGTTCTTGTCTTTTCCTCTCCAAACCTTCCGTCCTTTTCCCCCTTCTGGGGTGGATGGGCGCTGTCATTGCTTCTACCTTCGAGACAGATTGATGAAAAGTCTGGACCATCGACTCCTTTCCTCTCTTTGGTTCCGTGTCTCTCTCTGGCTGTGTCCCTCTCTTTTCCTTTCTCGATTCAGTCTGTGTCTTCCTCTTTCTCTCTCGTGTGTGGATGGATGGATGCTAGGAATGCACATGTATATGATTAGATGAGGGTTATGTTTTAGGGATGGGTTAGAGGGAGAGAAAGGCTTTAGGTCGGAGTTGGTCATGGGGGAAGGGTCAAGGGTGGTGGTGGTGTTTCTTGGAATCTGAGTGCTGTGCATTCTTCGTCTCTTTCCATATGAACCCCTTCTCAGATACACCACTTGCAAGGAGTCTCTCATGTTCCGTTTCCTATCTTTTGCATCTGTGAATGCTTAGCTTCTCTGTTGTGAAGAGGTTCCATTGGATGGAAACCCATTGGTGTACTTCGTTTCCCTCTTTCCCTTACTTGAAGAGACGCATTTCTACCTCCGCCCAGCAAATGGCAAGGAGACTCTGATGTTAAGGAGCCTTTGACCTACGCTTCTTTCTAGCTATCTCATGACATCAGTCTTTAGGGTGAGGTTTTTCCCCGATATTGAGGTGGTGTGAGATCAAAACCAATAGCGTTCTTCAGATGTAGCTGTCTGGTTTTCCCATGGCCATTTATTGAAGAGGCTTTCTTGTTCCCATTTGGATATTCTCCCCTTCTGTGTCAGAGATGAGTTGACCATGGATGCCGGGGTTTGTTTCTGGACCCTCAACTTTATTCCATCGATCTGGATCTGTGTGTGTTGTTGTATTCCCAATAGCATACTGTCCTGCTGCTGCCGCTGCGGCTAAGTCACTTCAGTCGTGTCTGACTCTGCGCGACCCCATGGCCTGCAGCCTACCAGGCTCCTCCGTCCAGGGCATTTTCCAGGCAAGAGTACTGGCGTGGGTCGCCATCGCCTTCTCCGATACGCTCCTGAGGATCCTAGTTTGGTCGTCTAATTTCCTTTCACACAACCTTGGATGTCCGTATCGGGGCTTTTTCGTCGGATTGTATTGACAATTTAGGCTCTTTTCTGTTTCCGTAACCCCTTTTGCAATTCTTTGTTCGGTGCGACAATGCATTGGCATTTTGGGAGGAATAGCATCCAAGCTGTGGATTGCCTTGTGGGGCTGTGACATCATTTTCCCAATAGGAATTCTTTCAAGCCCTGAGCACAGCTTCTCTTTCCAGTGATTGGTGTGGGCTTGATCTTCCTTCTTCCATCTCTCGCCGTTTTGTGAGAACAGGTCCTTCCTTCCCTTCTGGGTTAGATGGACTCGTGGGTATCACTTCAGTGAATGGCATTGTCAGTGGGGGTGATAATTCCCTTCTCATTGGAAGACTTTGCTGTGAGTATTAGAAATGCAAGTGATTTCTCTTCCCCTTCCTCCCTGTCCATCTCTCAGAGCCACCGGGAAACAGAGGCCTCATCCAGGGTCACACAGGCCTGAGGGAGTGCAACTAGACTGTTGTTTCTTCAGGCCCTCCGTGCTGGACATCATCCGGGATACTCTGTGTGTGTCTTCCTCAGTCTGCTGTCCCTTCAGACCTTTCCCTAGTTTTCACAGGCTTGTTGTGTTGGTGTTCTTTGTCTGTTTGGAGACACATCCTTGAGAAGCTTTGTGTTTCCACTCATTCGTCTCGCGATGTATGACCTGTCTTTTGCTTTTGTAATGAGGTCTTTCCCACAGTAGATATCTTTGATTTTGCAAAGTCCACTGTATTCTCTGGGTTGTTTTGTGGACTGCCTTTTAGTTTTGTGTGTGAAGACTCAAAGCACGTGTCCGGTTTCTGCTCATTGTTCTTCTAGATTTGTGACAAGTTTTCATGGAAACTTTGTCTAGGGATAACTGGAAGTGAACTCGGTGTAAGGTGTCAAGTCTCCATCTCCATTCATGTCATGCCCTGCAGTTTCCAATTCCCTGTTCCTGAGTGGTTTTGGAGACCTTGTGGGAAGTTTGGTTGCATGGGAGTTTGCATTTCCACCTTGAGTAGATTCCCACTGTTCTGCCCTCAGGGACACTGTCAAGGGGGAGTGAGGAGCAGCCTGCACTTCCAGCAGTGACCACACGGTGGGGCGAGTGCTGCTCTCCCCTCTGGGAGCCCCAGGCCACAGGCATCCCAGTGAGGAGCCAGCTCTGTGCTCGGCTGAAAGGAGTTAGACTCTCAGGAGCCTCTGAGCCCTTGCCTTTGGATCACCCAGGGTGGGCATTTACTGTGACAGAAAAAAATTGCCCTGAATTCCATGGACGGAAGAGCCTGGCTGTGTAGAGTTCGTGAGTTGCCGTGAATCAGACACAACTGAGGACACAAAAACTCAATAGACTAAAACACTTTTGGGGGGTGGGGGGAGTGAAAGGGGGTGATGTGGGGTTTTTTTGTCGTATATAATAGCCAAGGGAAATCTAGTTTAAACCTAAATTCACATAGATGGGAAAGGTATAGCTCTCCGTCACCCTATTAAAAAAAAAAAAAAAACTACTTAACTTTTCTGAAAGTTTATTTAGTAGCTTCCTTGAGCAGTTCATTGTGAAGCTTTTTTTTTTTTTTTCTGTGACATCGGCCTCATTAAAAAGTACGGTTTGCCTTTACTGGATAATTTTGTTCATTGGTTTGTTAGGGAATCTTGGTAATATTTGAGTTTCCTGGGGAGCATGGTCACATGACCTGGCCCTGGCCAATCGGTGCGTTCCACCTCCCTGGCCACTGTGATTGGCTCCGGACTGGGGCAGTGCCCAATCGGGGGCCAGGGCCGGGCCTCACGTTGGAAGCCAGGGGAAGACGAGCTCTCGTCCTGCTGGGGTAGGGGAAGGGGTGGGGCCGGGGGAGGTCAGGCTCCAGCAGTGGGAGGGGCTTGAGGTCCGCCTGCGGCAGTTGGTGACCTTCCTGCTCCCCTCAGGGCAGAGCCGCCGGCCTGAGAATGAGGGCGCTGCTGAGCCCAGGGGCTGGGATGGCCCGTTGCTGCTGTGGTCCCAGAGCTCCACCCGAGACCTGACGGAGGCCGTCTGCCCGTGAGTCCTCTCCCGCTTGTCTGTCAGCTTGTTTGAACCATGCTGGGTTTTCTGCCCAGCCGGCTAAGGGGAGTCCCTGGAAATGCAAGGGTGTGGGTTTTGGCAGACTTCAGGGAAGACATGCCAGATGAGCCTGGGAGACTCCAGCTTAATCTGGATTCAGGAGATATCTCTTCGGGCCAGCTAGTAATTGTAGGATAAGCCTAATGAGTCTTCACAGGATGAAGAGAGTAACGTGCCAAGGTAGCAATCGATGTCCTCATTCGAGAGGATGATGAAGCTGGTGCTCAGAGAAGGGGGGAACTTGGCCACAGCAAGGAGGTGTGCACCCAGACGGAACCCCCAGATCCGGCCATTTGAGCTCAGGGAGGCCACTGGTGTGGCTTGTCCCTGTGGCAGGGGCCGAGGCACGCAGCCCACCCTGATTCCTGCGGGGGCCTGACTTGGGAAGTGCCATCTGGTAGCTTTGAGACTCACCAAACCAAATTGCACTGGAGAGAGGAAGGACACCTTCCTTCATCCACCCCCCACCCCCGCCGGATTCCCACATACCCTGACCCCTTTCTCTGGATTTCGGAGCCCTTTCCAGAGTCCCGCTCATATGACCTCATTCGAAGTGCACTGTGGACGAGCTGCCATCTGCAGCTGCTACCACAGCAGCCAAGGGCTTTAGCTCCCGAGTACCTCCCTTCCTTTGGAACTTGGGGGCCCTCTACTCCCCACTTGCACACCACAGACCTTTGCTGAGGATTGTGGGGACCCTCACTCAGTTTGCAGCACGTTGTAGCCATCCCTGTCCTCTCAATACCTCCCTTGCAACTCAGCTTGTGAGCTCCTTTGGAGCAGCGTGGCCCACCTGGCTGCAACGGCAGAGACACAGCTGACAGTGAAACAACAGCTTCGATCTGACAGCCGGAAAGCTCTGTCAAAAGGGACCTCCCTCTTCACACCGTAGAGGCTGTAGGAGCCTCCAGGGTTTGGGAACCAGTGCTGGGGCCAAAATGACTCCACAGCTGTTTTCCTTCCTGGGGAGGGTTCTGGCTCGAGTGGGAATGGCTCAAGTCTCCTAAGGTTCTGAAAGCCCACTGTGTGCAGATTCACGGTACACAGAGAGGAGAAGGTGGAGTCCTGCCCTGGAGGTGGTCACAGCTCACGGATGAGCCAGGCAGGCAGGCAGGCAGGCAGGGCATGAGAACACCTGAGCTGCCTTCATGAGTGAGTGGTGTGGGGGCAGAGGAAGAGAAGCCGGTCTGCTCCCTCATGTGGTGCCCAGGGCAGGTTGTCCCCAGAGGAAACCCTTACGACGGTGAGGACTCTCACTGCTGTTTCCCAAGGGGTTCCGTCGGTGCGTGTCTTCCCCGGAGCGGTCAGGCCGTCTCTAAAGTACACTGGCCATGGGCATTGCCTCTCCTTGGAACTTCCCATGTGTTTCTCTTTTGTATGGAACAGTGATTTTTCTAGAGGGGTTCTGGGCCACAAGGTTGTTGGGTCATTTGCTAGCCTTCTGTCGTGAAGAACGCTTTCCTGGGCGTTGGGGTGGTTTGTTGTTCCAGCTCCCTTTCTTGGCTTCTTTTGGGAGCTGGTGCAACAAGAGGAGCTCAGCCTCTGCCTTCTGGCTGAGATGTCACCCTTCAAACAGCAATGCCTGCCTGGAGATAATGATGGCATTTGCCAAAAGGGCTTCGTTTGGCACATGATATCTTGAAAGGACGTACACCGTCCTTTCAGCTATCAAAGGCTAGTTCAAATGACATAAAAATGAGAACTCTCCAATGGAGTCTTACAGTAGGTGGAGAGTCCGAAAAAAACTCCTTCAGTCATCTCACTGAGAGTCATTGATTGGGGACACCAAGAATATAGGAAGGAATGCAGAAAGAAAAGATGAAATTGTGGTCAGGATCGGGGGGAGGGATGAACAGGGCCTGCTTGCCTTGAACCCAGGCTTTGTTGGCGGGTGGGGCATAAAGATCGAACGGGTCTGAAACTACAGAGTGGTGATGGTAACACCGTATCACCAGAGTTACACAACAGTGTCCCAAATTGCAACAATGATGAAAAAGTTTACTAATCCCAACTTAACCAACAAAAATAGACGAAACCATACAAAAAGTAAAACATCACCAGAAAGGTGGAAACAAACCAAATGCAAAGCAGCTCAGGGGAAAGGAACTCCATGTCCCCTGGGGGCAGACCGAGTTGCCGGCGTCCACGGTGAGCAGACAGGGATGGAGGCTGCAGAGCCGACCGCTCCCCTGGACATGGTGTTTCCGGCAAGGGCTCTGGGTCTCTGTCCAGAGCGGGGGCTCGTTCTTCCTGCAGGGGCGGGTGAGTCATCGTCGGCGTCTGGGTGTTGCGCGGGAGCCAGGGCAGGCTCTCCCTGCCGAGGCGGTGACTCCTCCTCTGCCTCGGGTTCTCCTGCCAAAGCCCGAGCAGGTACAGGTGCACGTGGAGGTGGAGGTTCTGGCTGAGGGGGTGGGACATCAGTGCCTGGGGCTGGGGGTCCTGCAGGCACGGAAATCCGATCTGCCCGGTGTGCTGGCCAGTACCCAGCTGGCCTGGTGTCTCTGCGAGGGCAAGGCTCGGTTCTCCATCTGCCCTCGGTGGATCCCTGGGTCCTGCACCTGGAGCCACCACCTCTGTAGGCACAGGTCTGGGAAGTGGAGCCTGGTTCCAGTTGGAGGCCAGTGCTAGAGCTGGGGGAGAAGCAAAGTTTGCCCACAGACCAGCCTTGGCATGTGCGTATCCCGGGACAGAAAGCTTCCAAGAGATTCCGAAAGAATACCCAGGGTTGGATGTCTTTTGGGACTGAAGTGTGCAAGATGGGGGTGGGGGTGTGAGGCCAGCGCTTGCTGCAGGCCCAGCAGCATCTTTCGGGGACTCGTCCCTGTGTAGCTCAGCACCCCCTCCCCACACACTCCCGTGCACCAGCCCCAGCGTCCTTACCTCTGTGCTCTGGCGTGCTGGGCTCCAGGTCCTCCTGCTGCCTCAGAGGCCGGGGTTCTCGGGACTCTGGGTCGGAGCCGGGTGTGCTGAGCTCCGTGGCAGCCTCAGACTGGGCCGCCGGGTGTATCCTGGGCGGTGTCTCGGCAGCAGGCCTTCCCCGCCTCCGCTTCGCCCCCGGTGGGGCTGATGCCTCCGTGGGCACGCTCACCTGGAGCCTGCACTGGGCCTCACGGGCGGGGGGTTGGTGCTCCGACCCCTCCCTCCGGGAGGTGGACGGGGTGTCCCCGTCCTCGGCCTCATCACGTGGGAAGCTCTGCAACGACAGTGACCGTCAGCCAGCCGTGCTGGGAGTTTTCCGAGCTGGGCCTGGCCAGTGGAGCCGCTGCTTCTGCCTGCTCGAACTTCTCTTCCCAGAAGGGTCAGAGACGTGTGTCTGCTCAGATCCCCACCCGGGAGGAAAGAGACCCACCTGAGGGTGTGAGGTCAGCCTGGGCGGCCGGCCCTGCCCGCACTGTTCCCATCCCAGCCAGCCTGATCTCCCCTGGGGTGTGGACACAACTTGTCCGCAGGCTTCTGACCCCACATCCGCCTGGACTTCCTTGAGGGAGACACACCCCGAGAAACCCGCATCCACACACACAGGCAAAGGACCCGGTGTTTCCGGGTGGCATGGGAGAGGTGGCCTGGCCCGGCCTGGGGCTCCCCGTGTTACCTTTCTGTTTCTCCGGGCAGAGGGCCAGAGGCCTCTCGGGGGTGCCCTGAGCCAACGTCGACAGGGTGCCCACGCACACTGCCTGTGAGCTCTCCTGAGGCCCCGGCCTCTGGGCAGGGGCAAACAGCAGAACATCCTGGCAGCAAGAGATCTGGCTGAGGGCTCCTCTCCGCTCTGGAGGCCTGGATACCCGGGTTGCGGGTTCTGTTGGGTTCTGTTGCCGGCAGGTGACATCATTTCCTGGGGTTCGTGCTGAGGTCCCTTCCCCAAAACTTCCCAAGGGAATCTCTGGGTTTCTGACTGCTCGACCACCCCCCTTAGGCCATGTGCAGGCACATTGACAGCCACACAGCCCAGCCCACAGCCCTGGGGAGGCCTGGGTGCAGCCAGGGCCTGAGCTCCGAGGACCCCGCTGCTCTCAGACCAGCCTCCTTCTTCTCATAAGTGGTGTGGCCCTGGACAAGCATATGCCCCTCAGGGTTTCCCCAGTCTCTCCATCTGCAGAGTGGGGGTCATTCTCCCATCTGTTTCCTAGGTCTGTCGGCCTACGAGCAGCTCCATGCCTCTCCACCTGGGGCCGATATCACGTGGAGCTTGTGCGCTGAGACTTCAGAAAGAAAGACTCCATCCAGGGCTGACACAGCACAGAATGGGGCAGAACGAGGCCTGGATGCGCCGTGGTACCCAGGAAAAGGCACTGCCCCTCCTGACTGTTTTGAGACCCCACATCCAAGTTGGAGGCCCAAAAGGAAGACTCGAAGGTCTCCCTCTCTTATAGAAAAGAGTAGCCAACTTTCTGGTCCTCTGTTTCCATTGAGATTCTGTTCAAGTGTCCCAGCTCGGCTTCTGCGGGTGGCTGAGCTTCTAATGGCTCCCTGCGTTCTTGTCTTTTCCTCTCCAAACCTTCCGTCCTTTTCCCCCTTCTGGGGTGGATGGGCGCTGTCATTGCTTCTACCTTCGAGACAGATTGATGAAAAGTCTGGACCATCGACTCCTTTCCTCTCTTTGGTTCCGTGTCTCTCTCTGGCTGTGTCCCTCTCTTTTCCTTTCTCGATTCAGTCTGTGTCTTCCTCTTTCTCTCTCGTGTGTGGATGGATGGATGCTAGGAATGCACATGTATATGATTAGATGAGGGTTATGTTTTAGGGATGGGTTAGAGGGAGAGAAAGGCTTTAGGTCGGAGTTGGTCATGGGGGAAGGGTCAAGGGTGGTGGTGGTGTTTCTTGGAATCTGAGTGCTGTGCATTCTTCGTCTCTTTCCATATGAACCCCTTCTCAGATACACCACTTGCAAGGAGTCTCTCATGTTCCGTTTCCT
The DNA here is from genome assembly GCF_054371585.1 of Giraffa tippelskirchi. Classification (NCBI taxonomy): domain Eukaryota; kingdom Metazoa; phylum Chordata; class Mammalia; order Artiodactyla; family Giraffidae; genus Giraffa; species Giraffa tippelskirchi. The sequence goes on from NC_137286.1 coordinate 72,294,715, forward strand.
ATCTTTTGCATCTGTGAATGCTTAGCTTCTCTGTTGTGAAGAGGTTCCATTGGATGGAAACCCATTGGTGTACTTCATTTCCCTCTTTCCCTTACTTGAAGAGACGCATTTCTACCTCCGCCCAGCAAATGGCAAGGAGACTCTGATGTTAAGGAGCCTTTGACCTACGCTTCTTTCTAGCTATCTCATGACATCAGTCTTTAGGGTGAGGTTTTTCCCCGATATTGAGGTGGTGTGAGATCAAAACCAATAGCGTTCTTCAGATGTAGCTGTCTGGTTTTCCCATGGCCATTTATTGAAGAGGCTTTCTTGTTCCCATTTGGATATTCTCCCCTTCTGTGTCAGAGATGAGTTGACCATGGATGCCGGGGTTTGTTTCTGGACCCTCAACTTTATTCCATCGATCTGGATCTGTGTGTGTTGTTGTATTCCCAATAGCATACTGTCCTGCTGCTGCCGCTGCGGCTAAGTCACTTCAGTCGTGTCTGACTCTGCGCGACCCCATGGCCTGCAGCCTACCAGGCTCCTCCGTCCAGGGCATTTTCCAGGCAAGAGTACTGGCGTGGGTCGCCATCGCCTTCTCCGATACGCTCCTGAGGATCCTAGTTTGGTCGTCTAATTTCCTTTCACACAACCTTGGATGTCCGTATCGGGGCTTTTTCGTCGGATTGTATTGACAATTTAGGCTCTTTTCTGTTTCCGTAACCCCTTTTGCAATTCTTTGTTTGGTGCGACAATGCATTGGCATTTTGGGAGGAATAGCATCCAAGCTGTGGATTGCCTTGTGGGGCTGTGACATCATTTTCCCAATAGGAATTCTTTCAAGCCCTGAGCACAGCTTCTCTTTCCAGTGATTGGTGTGGGCTTGATCTTCCTTCTTCCATCTCTCGCCGTTTTGTGAGAACAGGTCCTTCCTTCCCTTCTGGGTTAGATGGACTCGTGGGTATCACTTCAGTGAATGGCATTGTCAGTGGGGGTGATAATTCCCTTCTCATTGGAAGACTTTGCTGTGAGTATTAGAAATGCAAGTGATTTCTCTTCCCCTTCCTCCCTGTCCATCTCTCAGAGCCACCGGGAAACAGAGGCCTCATCCAGGGTCACACAGGCCTGAGGGAGTGCAACTAGACTGTTGTTTCTTCAGGCCCTCCGTGCTGGACATCATCCGGGATACTCTGTGTGTGTCTTCCTCAGTCTGGTGTCCCTTCAGACCTTTCCCTAGTTTTCACAGGCTTGTTGTGTTGGTGTTCTTTGTCTGTTTGGAGACACATCCTTGAGAAGCTTTGTGTTTCCACTCATTCGTCTCGCGATGTATGACCTGTCTTTTGCTTTTGTAATGAGGTCTTTCCCACAGTAGATATCTTTGATTTTGCAAAGTCCACTGTATTCTCTGGGTTGTTTTGTGGACTGCCTTTTAGTTTTGTGTGTGAAGACTCAAAGCACGTGTCCGGTTTCTGCTCATTGTTCTTCTAGATTTGTGACAAGTTTTCATGGAAACTTTGTCTAGGGATAACTGGAAGTGAACTCGGTGTAAGGTGTCAAGTCTCCATCTCCATTCATGTCATGCCCTACAGTTTCCAATTCCCTGTTCCTGAGTGGTTTTGGAGACCTTGTGGGAAGTTTGGTTGCATGGGAGTTTGCATTTCCACCTTGAGTAGATTCCCACTGTTCTGCCCTCAGGGACACTGTCAAGAGGGAGTGAGGAGCAGCCTGCACTTCCAGCAGTGACCACACGGTGGGGCGAGTGCTGCTCTCCCCTCTGGGAGCCCCAGGCCACAGGCATCCCAGTGAGGAGCCAGCTCTGTGCTCGGCTGAAAGGAGTTAGACTCTCAGGAGCCTCTGAGCCCTTGCCTTTGGATCACCCAGGGTGGGCATTTACTGTGACAGAAAAAAATTGCCCTGAATTCCATGGACGGAAGAGCCTGGCTGTGTAGAGTTCGTGAGTTGCCGTGAATCAGACACAACTGAGGACACAAAAACTCAATAGACTAAAACACTTTTGGGGGGTGGGGGGAGTGAAAGGGGGTGATGTGGGGTTTTTTTGTCGTATATAATAGCCAAGGGAAATCTAGTTTAAACCTAAATTCACATAGATGGGAAAGGTATAGCTCTCCGTCACCCTATTAAAAAAAAAAAAAAACTACTTAACTTTTCTGAAAGTTTATTTAGTAGCTTCCTTGAGCAGTTCATTGTGAAGCATTTTTTTTTTTTTCTGTGACATCGGCCTCATTAAAAAGTACGGTTTGCCTTTACTGGATAATTTTGTTCATTGGTTTGTTAGGGAATCTTGGTAATATTTGAGTTTCCTGGGGAGCATGGTCACATGACCTGGCCCTGGCCAATCGGTGCGTTCCACCTCCCTGGCCACTGTGATTGGCTCCGGACTGGGGCAGTGCCCAATCGGGGCCCAGGGCCGGGCCTCACGTTGGAAGCCAGGGGAAGACGAGCTCTCGTCCTGCTGGGGTAGGGGAAGGGGTGGGGCCGGGGGAGGTCAGGCTCCAGCAGTGGGAGGGGCTTGAGGTCCGCCTGCGGCAGTTGGTGACCTTCCTGCTCCCCTCAGGGCAGAGCCGCCGGCCTGAGAATGAGGGCGCTGCTGAGCCCAGGGGCTGGGATGGCCCGTTGCTGCTGTGGTCCTAGAGCTCCACCCGAGACCTGACGGAGACCGTCTGCCCGTGAGTCCTCTCCCGCTTGTCTGTCAGCTTGTTTGAACCATGCTGGGTTTTCTGCCCAGCCGGCTAAGGGGAATCCCTGGAAATGCAAGGGTGTGGGTTTTGGCAGACTTCAGGGAAGACATGCCAGATGAGCCTGGGAGACTCCAGCTTAATCTGGATTCCGGAGATATCTCTTCGGGCCAGCTAGTAATTGTAGGATAAGCCTAATGAGTCTTCACAGGATGAAGAGAGTAACGTGCCAAGGTAGCAATCGATGTCCTCATTCGAGAGGATGATGAAGCTGGTGCTCAGAGAAGGGGGGAACTTGGCCACAGCAAGGAGGTGTGCACCCAGACGGAACCCCCAGATCCGGCCATTTGAGCTCAGGGAGGCCACTGGTGTGGCTTGTCCCTGTGGCAGGGGCCGAGGCACACAGCCCACCCTGATTCCTGCGGGGGCCTGACTTGGGAAGTGCCATCTGGTAGCTTTGAGACTCACCAAACCAAATTGCACTGGAGAGAGGAAGGACACCTTCCTTCATCCACCCCCCACCCCCGCCGGATACCCACATACCCTGACACCTTTCTCTGGATTTCAGAGCCATTTCCAGAGTCCCGCTCATATGACCTCATTCGAAGTGCACTGTGGACGAGCTGCCATCTGCAGCTGCTACCACAGCAGCCAAGGGCTTTAGCTCCCGAGTACCTCCCTTCCTTTGGAACTTGGGGGCCCTCTACTCCCCACTTGCACACCACAGACCTTTGCTGAGGATTGTGGGGACCCTCACTCAGTTTGCAGCACGTTGTAGCCATCCCTGTCCTCTCAATACCTCCCTTGCAACTCAGCTTGTGAGCTCCTTTGGAGCAGCGTGGCCCACCTGGCTGCAACGGCAGAGACACAGCTGACAGTGAAACAACAGCTTCCATCTGACAGCCGGAAAGCTCTGTCAAAAGGGACCTCCCTCTTCACACCGTAGAGGCTGTAGGAGCCGCCAGGGTTTGGGAACCAGTGCTGGGGCCAAAATGACTCCACAGCTGTTTTCCTTCCTGGGGAGGGTTCTGGCTCAAGTGGGAATGGCTCAAGTCTCCTAAGGTTCTGAAAGCCCACTGTGTGCAGATTCACGGTACACAGAGAGGAGAAGGTGGAGTCCTGCCCTGGAGGTGGTCACAGCTCACGGATGAGCCAGGCAGGCAGGCAGGCAGGCAGGGCATGAGAACACCTGAGCTGCCTTCATGAGTGAGTGGTGTGGGGGCAGAGGAAGAGAAGCCGGTCTGCTCCCTCATGTGGTGCCCAGGGCAGGTTGTCCCCAGAGGAAACCCTTACGACGGTGAGGACTCTCGCTGCTGTTTCCCAAGGGGTTCCGTCGGTGCGTGTCTTCCCCGGAGCGGTCAGGCCGTCTCTAAAGTACACTGGCCATGGGCATTGCCTCTCCTTGGAACTTCCCATGTGTTTCTCTTTTGTATGGAACAGTGATTTTTCTAGAGGGGTTCTGGGCCACAAGGTTGTTGGGTCATTTGCTAGCCTTCTGTCGTGAAGAACGCTTTCCTGGGCGTTGGGGTGGTTTGTTGTTCCAGCTCCCTTTCTTGGCTTCTTTTGGGAGCTGGTGCAACAAGAGGAGCTCAGCCTCTGCCTTCTGGCTGAGATGTCACCCTTCAAACAGCAATGCCTGCCTGGAGATAATGATGGCATTTGCCAAAAGGGCTTCGTTTGGCACATGATATCTTGAAAGGACGTACACCGTCCTTTCAGCTATCAAAGGCTAGTTCAAATGACATAAAAATGAGAACTCTCCAATGGAGTCTTACAGTAGGTGGAGAGTCCGAAAAAAACTCCTTCAGTCATCTCACTGAGAGTCATTGATTGGGGACACCAAGAATATAGGAAGGAATGCAGAAAGAAAAGATGAAATTGTGGTCAGGATCGGGGGGAGGGATGAACAGGGCCTGCTTGCCTTGAACCCAGGCTTTGTTGGCGGGTGGGGCATAAAGATCGAACGGGTCTGAAACTACAGAGTGGTGATGGTAACACCGTATCACCAGAGTTACACAACAGTGTCCCAAATTGCAACAATGATGAAAAAGTTTACTAATCCCAACTTAACCAACAAAAATAGACGAAACCATACAAAAAGTAAAACATCACCAGAAAGGTGGAAACAAACCAAATGCAAAGCAGCTCAGGGGAAAGGAACTCCATGTCCCCTGGGGGCAGACCGAGTTGCCGGCGTCCACGGTGAGCAGACAGGGATGGAGGCTGCAGAGCCGACCGCTCCCCTGGACATGGTGTTTCCGGCAAGGGCTCTGGGTCTCTGTCCAGAGCAGGGGCTCGTTCTTCCTGCAGGGGCGGGTGAGTCATCGTCGGCGTCTGGGTGTTGCGCGGGAGCCAGGGCAGGCTCTCCCTGCCGAGGCGGTGACTCCTCCTCTGCCTCGGGTTCTCCTGCCAAAGCCCGAGCAGGTACAGGTGCACGTGGAGGTGGAGGTTCTGGCTGAGGGGGTGGGACATCAGTGCCTGGGGCTGGGGGTCCTGCAGGCACGGAAATCCGATCTGCCCGGTGTGCTGGCCAGTACCCAGCTGGCCTGGTGTCTCTGCGAGGGCAAGGCTCGGTTCTCCATCTGCCCTCGGTGGATCCCTGGGTCCTGCACCTGGAGCCACCACCTCTGTAGGCACAGGTCTGGGAAGTGGAGCCTGGTTCCAGTTGGAGGCCAGTGCTAGAGCTGGGGGAGAAGCAAAGTTTGCCCACAGACCAGCCTTGGCATGTGCGTATCCCGGGACAGAAAGCTTCCAAGAGATTCCGAAAGAATACCCAGGGTTGGATGTCTTTTGGGACTGAAGTGTGCAAGATGGGGGTGGGGGTGTGAGGCCAGCGCTTGCTGCAGGCCCAGCAGCATCTTTCGGGGACTCGTCCCTGTGTAGCTCAGCACCCCCTCCCCACACACTCCCGTGCACCAGCCCCAGCGTCCTTACCTCTGTGCTCTGGCGTGCTGGGCTCCAGGTCCTCCTGCTGCCTCAGAGGCCGGGGTTCTCGGGACTCTGGGTCGGAGCCGGGTGTGCTGAGCTCCGTGGCAGCCTCAGACTGGGCCGCTGGGTGTATCCTGGGCGGTGTCTCGGCAGCAGGCCTTCCCCGCCTCCGCTTCGCCCCCGGTGGGGCTGATGCCTCCGTGGGCACGCTCACCTGGAGCCTGCACTGGGCCTCACGGGCGGGGGGTTGGTGCTCCGACCCCTCCCTCCGGGAGGTGGACGGGGTGTCCCCGTCCTCGGCCTCATCACGTGGGAAGCTCTGCAACGACAGTGACCGTCATCCAGCCGTGCTGGGAGTTTTCCGAGCTGGGCCTGGCCAGTGGAGCCGCTGCTTCTGCCTGCTCGAACTTCTCTTCCCAGAAGGGTCAGAGACGTGTGTCTGCTCAGATCCCCACCCGGGAGGAAAGAGACCCACCTGAGGGTGTGAGGTCAGCCTGGGCGGCCGGCCCTGCCCGCACTGTTCCCATCCCAGCCAGCCTGATCTCCCCTGGGGTGTGGACACAACTTGTCCGCAGGCTTCTGACCCCACATCCGCCTGGACTTCCTTGAGGGAGACACACCCCGAGAAACCCGCATCCACACACACAGGCAAAGGACCCGGTGTTTCCGGGTGGCATGGGAGAGGTGGCCTGGCCCGGCCTGGGGCTCCCCGTGTTACCTTTCTGTTTCTCCGGGCAGAGGGCCAGAGGCCTCTCGGGGGTGCCCTGAGCCAACGTCGACAGGGTGCCCACGCACACTGCCTGTGAGCTCTCCTGAGGCCCCGGCCTCTGGGCAGGGGCAAACAGCAGAACATCCTGGCAGCAAGAGATCTGGCTGGGGGCTCCTCTCCGCTCTGGAGGCCTGGATACCCGGGTTGCGGGTTCTGTTGGGTTCTGTTGCCGGCAGGTGACATCATTTCCTGGGGTTCGTGCTGAGGTCCCTTCCCCAAAACTTCCCAAGGGAATCTCTGGGTTTCTGACTGCTCGACCACCCCCCTTAGGCCATGTGCAGGCACATTGACAGCCACACAGCCCAGCCCACAGCCCTGGGGAGGCCTGGGTGCAGCCAGGGCCTGAGCTCCGAGGACCCCGCTGCTCTCAGACCAGCCTCCTTCTTCTCATAAGTGGTGTGGCCCTGGACAAGCATATGCCCCTCAGGGTTTCCCCAGTCTCTCCATCTGCAGAGTGGGGGTCATTCTCCCATCTGTTTCCTAGGTCTGTCGGCCTACGAGCAGCTCCATGCCTCTCCACCTGGGGCCGATATCACGTGGAGCTTGTGCGCTGAGACTTCAGAAAGAAAGACTCCATCCAGGGCTGACACAGCACAGAATGGGGCAGAACGAGGCCTGGATGCGCCGTGGTACCCAGGAAAAGGCACTGCCCCTCCTGACTGTTTTGAGACCCCACATCCAAGTTGGAGGCCCGAAAGGAAGACTCGAAGGTCTCCCTCTCTTATAGAAAAGAGTAGCCAACTTTCTGGTCCTCTGTTTCCATTGAGATTCTGTTCAAGTGTCCCAGCTCGGCTTCTGCGGGTGGCTGAGCTTCTAATCGCTCCCTGCGTTCTTGTCTTTTCCTCTCCAAACCTTCCGTCCTTTTCCCCCTTCTGGGGTGGATGGGCGCTGTCATTGCTTCTACCTTCGAGACAGATTGATGAAAAGTCTGGACCATCGACTCCTTTCCTCTCTTTGGTTCCGTGTCTCTCTCTGGCTGTGTCCCTCTCTTTTCCTTTCTCGATTCAGTCTGTGTCTTCCTCTTTCTCTCTCGTGTGTGGATGGATGGATGCTAGGAATGCACATGTATATGATTAGATGAGGGTTATGTTTTAGGGATGGGTTAGAGGGAGAGAAAGGCTTTAGGTCGGAGTTGGTCATGGGGGAAGGGTCAAGGGTGGTGGTGGTGTTTCTTGGAATCTGAGTGCTGTGCATTCTTCGTCTCTTTCCATATGAACCCCTTCTCAGATACACCACTTGCAAGGAGTCTCTCATGTTCCGTTTCCTATCTTTTGCATCTGTGAATGCTTAGCTTCTCTGTTGTGAAGAGGTTCCATTGGATGGAAACCCATTGGTGTACTTCATTTCCCTCTTTCCCTTACTTGAAGAGACGCATTTCTACCTCCGCCCAGCAAATGGCAAGGAGACTCTGATGTTAAGGAGCCTTTGACCTACGCTTCTTTCTAGCTATCTCATGACATCAGTCTTTAGGGTGAGGTTTTTCCCCGATATTGAGGTGGTGTGAGATCAAAACCAATAGCGTTCTTCAGATGTAGCTGTCTGGTTTTCCCATGGCCATTTATTGAAGAGGCTTTCTTGTTCCCATTTGGATATTCTCCCCTTCTGTGTCAGAGATGAGTTGACCATGGATGCCGGGGTTTGTTTCTGGACCCTCAACTTTATTCCATCGATCTGGATCTGTGTGTGTTGTTGTATTCCCAATAGCATACTGTCCTGCTGCTGCCGCTGCGGCTAAGTCACTTCAGTCGTGTCTGACTCTGCGCGACCCCATGGCCTGCAGCCTACCAGGCTCCTCCGTCCAGGGCATTTTCCAGGCAAGAGTACTGGCGTGGGTCGCCATCGCCTTCTCCGATACGCTCCTGAGGATCCTAGTTTGGTCGTCTAATTTCCTTTCACACAACCTTGGATGTCCGTATCGGGGCTTTTTCGTCGGATTGTATTGACAATTTAGGCTCTTTTCTGTTTCCGTAACCCCTTTTGCAATTCTTTGTTCGGTGCGACAATGCATTGGCATTTTGGGAGGAATAGCATCCAAGCTGTGGATTGCCTTGTGGGGCTGTGACATCATTTTCCCAATAGGAATTCTTTCAAGCCCTGAGCACAGCTTCTCTTTCCAGTGATTGGTGTGGGCTTGATCTTCCTTCTTCCATCTCTCGCCGTTTTGTGAGAACAGGTCCTTCCTTCCCTTCTGGGTTAGATGGACTCGTGGGTATCACTTCAGTGAATGGCATTGTCAGTGGGGGTGATAATTCCCTTCTCATTGGAAGACTTTGCTGTGAGTATTAGAAATGCAAGTGATTTCTCTTCCCCTTCCTCCCTGTCCATCTCTCAGAGCCACCGGGAAACAGAGGCCTCATCCAGGGTCACACAGGCCTGAGGGAGTGCAACTAGACTGTTGTTTCTTCAGGCCCTCCGTGCTGGACATCATCCGGGATACTCTGTGTGTGTCTTCCTCAGTCTGGTGTCCCTTCAGACCTTTCCCTAGTTTTCACAGGCTTGTTGTGTTGGTGTTCTTTGTCTGTTTGGAGACACATCCTTGAGAAGCTTTGTGTTTCCACTCATTCGTCTCGCGATGTATGACCTGTCTTTTGCTTTTGTAATGAGGTCTTTCCCACAGTAGATATCTTTGATTTTGCAAAGTCCACTGTATTCTCTGGGTTGTTTTGTGGACTGCCTTTTAGTTTTGTGTGTGAAGACTCAAAGCACGTGTCCGGTTTCTGCTCATTGTTCTTCTAGATTTGTGACAAGTTTTCATGGAAACTTTGTCTAGGGATAACTGGAAGTGAACTCGGTGTAAGGTGTCAAGTCTCCATCTCCATTCATGTCATGCCCTACAGTTTCCAATTCCCTGTTCCTGAGTGGTTTTGGAGACCTTGTGGGAAGTTTGGTTGCATGGGAGTTTGCATTTCCACCTTGAGTAGATTCCCACTGTTCTGCCCTCAGGGACACTGTCAAGGGGGAGTGAGGAGCAGCCTGCACTTCCAGCAGTGACCACACGGTGGGGCGAGTGCTGCTCTCCCCTCTGGGAGCCCCAGGCCACAGGCATCCCAGTGAGGAGCCAGCTCTGTGCTCGGCTGAAAGGAGTTAGACTCTCAGGAGCCTCTGAGCCCTTGCCTTTGGATCACCCAGGGTGGGCATTTACTGTGACAGAAAAAAATTGCCCTGAATTCCATGGACGGAAGAGCCTGGCTGTGTAGAGTTCGTGAGTTGCCGTGAATCAGACACAACTGAGGACACAAAAACTCAATAGACTAAAACACTTTTGGGGGGTGGGGGGAGTGAAAGGGGGTGATGTGGGGTTTTTTTGTCGTATATAATAGCCAAGGGAAATCTAGTTTAAACCTAAATTCACATAGATGGGAAAGGTATAGCTCTCCGTCACCCTATTAAAAAAAAAAAAAAACTACTTAACTTTTCTGAAAGTTTATTTAGTAGCTTCCTTGAGCAGTTCATTGTGAAGCATTTTTTTTTTTTTCTGTGACATCGGCCTCATTAAAAAGTACGGTTTGCCTTTACTGGATAATTTTGTTCATTGGTTTGTTAGGGAATCTTGGTAATATTTGAGTTTCCTGGGGAGCATGGTCACATGACCTGGCCCTGGCCAATCGGTGCGTTCCACCTCCCTGGCCACTGTGATTGGCTCCGGACTGGGGCAGTGCCCAATCGGGGCCCAGGGCCGGGCCTCACGTTGGAAGCCAGGGGAAGACGAGCTCTCGTCCTGCTGGGGTAGGGGAAGGGGTGGGGCCGGGGGAGGTCAGGCTCCAGCAGTGGGAGGGGCTTGAGGTCCGCCTGCGGCAGTTGGTGACCTTCCTGCTCCCCTCAGGGCAGAGCCGCCGGCCTGAGAATGAGGGCGCTGCTGAGCCCAGGGGCTGGGATGGCCCGTTGCTGCTGTGGTCCCAGAGCTCCACCCGAGACCTGACGGAGACCGTCTGCCCGTGAGTCCTCTCCCGCTTGTCTGTCAGCTTGTTTGAACCATGCTGGGTTTTCTGCCCAGCCGGCTAAGGGGAATCCCTGGAAATGCAAGGGTGTGGGTTTTGGCAGACTTCAGGGAAGACATGCCAGATGAGCCTGGGAGACTCCAGCTTAATCTGGATTCCGGAGATATCTCTTCGGGCCAGCTAGTAATTGTAGGATAAGCCTAATGAGTCTTCACAGGATGAAGAGAGTAACGTGCCAAGGTAGCAATCGATGTCCTCATTCGAGAGGATGATGAAGCTGGTGCTCAGAGAAGGGGGGAACTTGGCCACAGCAAGGAGGTGTGCACCCAGACGGAACCCCCAGATCCGGCCATTTGAGCTCAGGGAGGCCACTGGTGTGGCTTGTCCCTGTGGCAGGGGCCGAGGCACACAGCCCACCCTGATTCCTGCGGGGGCCTGACTTGGGAAGTGCCATCTGGTAGCTTTGAGACTCACCAAACCAAATTGCACTGGAGAGAGGAAGGACACCTTCCTTCATCCACCCCCCACCCCCGCCGGATTCCCACATACCCTGACCCCTTTCTCTGGATTTCAGAGCCATTTCCAGAGTCCCGCTCATATGACCTCATTCGAAGTGCACTGTGGACGAGCTGCCATCTGCAGCTGCTACCACAGCAGCCAAGGGCTTTAGCTCCCGAGTACCTCCCTTCCTTTGGAACTTGGGGGCCCTCTACTCCCCACTTGCACACCACAGACCTTTGCTGAGGATTGTGGGGACCCTCACTCAGTTTGCAGCACGTTGTAGCCATCCCTGTCCTCTCAATACCTCCCTTGCAACTCAGCTTGTGAGCTCCTTTGGAGCAGCGTGGCCCACCTGGCTGCAACGGCAGAGACACAGCTGACAGTGAAACAACAGCTTCGATCTGACAGCCGGAAAGCTCTGTCAAAAGGGACCTCCCTCTTCACACCGTAGAGGCTGTAGGAGCCGCCAGGGTTTGGGAACCAGTGCTGGGGCCAAAATGACTCCACAGCTGTTTTCCTTCCTGGGGAGGGTTCTGGCTCAAGTGGGAATGGCTCAAGTCTCCTAAGGTTCTGAAAGCCCACTGTGTGCAGATTCACGGTACACAGAGAGGAGAAGGTGGAGTCCTGCCCTGGAGGTGGTCACAGCTCACGGATGAGCCAGGCAGGCAGGCAGGCAGGCAGGGCATGAGAACACCTGAGCTGCCTTCATGAGTGAGTGGTGTGGGGGCAGAGGAAGAGAAGCCGGTCTGCTCCCTCATGTGGTGCCCAGGGCAGGTTGTCCCCAGAGGAAACCCTTACGACGGTGAGGACTCTCACTGCTGTTTCCCAAGGGGTTCCGTCGGTGCGTGTCTTCCCCGGAGCGGTCAGGCCGTCTCTAAAGTACACTGGCCATGGGCATTGCCTCTCCTTGGAACTTCCCATGTGTTTCTCTTTTGTATGGAACAGTGATTTTTCTAGAGCGGTTCTGGGCCACAAGGTTGTTGGGTCATTTGCTAGCCTTCTGTCGTGAAGAACGCTTTCCTGGGCGTTGGGGTGGTTTGTTGTTCCAGCTCCCTTTCTTGGCTTCTTTTGGGAGCTGGTGCAACAAGAGGAGCTCAGCCTCTGCCTTCTGGCTGAGATGTCACCCTTCAAACAGCAATGCCTGCCTGGAGATAATGATGGCATTTGCCAAAAGGGCTTCGTTTGGCACATGATATCTTGAAAGGACGTACACCGTCCTTTCAGCTATCAAAGGCTAGTTCAAATGACATAAAAATGAGAACTCTCCAATGGAGTCTTACAGTAGGTGGAGAGTCCGAAAAAAACTCCTTCAGTCATCTCACTGAGAGTCATTGATTGGGGACACCAAGAATATAGGAAGGAATGCAGAAAGAAAAGATGAAATTGTGGTCAGGATCGGGGGGAGGGATGAACAGGGCCTGCTTGCCTTGAACCCAGGCTTTGTTGGCGGGTGGGGCATAAAGATCGAACGGGTCTGAAACTACAGAGTGGTGATGGTAACACCGTATCACCAGAGTTACACAACAGTGTCCCAAATTGCAACAATGATGAAAAAGTTTACTAATCCCAACTTAACCAACAAAAATAGACGAAACCATACAAAAAGTAAAACATCACCAGAAAGGTGGAAACAAACCAAATGCAAAGCAGCTCAGGGGAAAGGAACTCCATGTCCCCTGGGGGCAGACCGAGTTGCCGGCGTCCACGGTGAGCAGACAGGGATGGAGGCTGCAGAGCCGACCGCTCCCCTGGACATGGTGTTTCCGGCAAGGGCTCTGGGTCTCTGTCCAGAGCAGGGGCTCGTTCTTCCTGCAGGGGCGGGTGAGTCATCGTCGGCGTCTGGGTGTTGCGCGGGAGCCAGGGCAGGCTCTCCCTGCCGAGGCGGTGACTCCTCCTCTGCCTCGGGTTCTCCTGCCAAAGCCCGAGCAGGTACAGGTGCACGTGGAGGTGGAGGTTCTGGCTGAGGGGGTGGGACATCAGTGCCTGGGGCTGGGGGTCCTGCAGGCACGGAAATCCGATCTGCCCGGTGTGCTGGCCAGTACCCAGCTGGCCTGGTGTCTCTGCGAGGGCAAGGCTCGGTTCTCCATCTGCCCTCGGTGGATCCCTGGGTCCTGCACCTGGAGCCACCACCTCTGTAGGCACAGGTCTGGGAAGTGGAGCCTGGTTCCAGTTGGAGGCCAGTGCGAGAGCTGGGGGAGAAGCAAAGTTTGCCCACAGACCAGCCTTGGCATGTGCGTATCCCAGGACAGAAAGCTTCCAAGAGATTCCGAAAGAATACCCAGGGTTGGATGTCTTTTGGGACTGAAGTGTGCAAGATGGGGGTGGGGGTGTGAGGCCAGCGCTTGCTGCAGGCCCAGCAGCATCTTTCGGGGACTCGTCCCTGTGTAGCTCAGCACCCCCTCCCCACACACTCCCGTGCACCAGCCCCAGCGTCCTTACCTCTGTGCTCTGGCGTGCTGGGCTCCAGGTCCTCCTGCTGCCTCAGAGGCCGGGGTTCTCGGGACTCTGGGTCGGAGCCGGGTGTGCTGAGCTCCGTGGCAGCCTCAGACTGGGCCGCCGGGTGTATCCTGGGCGGTGTCTCGGCAGCAGGCCTTCCCCGCCTCCGCTTCGCCCCCGGTGGGGCTGATGCCTCCGTGGGCACGCTCACCTGGAGCCTGCACTGGGCCTCACGGGCGGGGGGTTGGTGCTCCGACCCCTCCCTCCGGGAGGTGGACGGGGTGTCCCCGTCCTCGGCCTCATCACGTGGGAAGCTCTGCAACGACAGTGACCGTCAGCCAGCCGTGCTGGGAGTTTTCCGAGCTGGGCCTGGCCAGTGGAGCCGCTGCTTCTGCCTGCTCGAACTTCTCTTCCCAGAAGGGTCAGAGACGTGTGTCTGCTCAGATCCCCACCCGGGAGGAAAGAGACCCACCTGAGGGTGTGAGGTCAGCCTGGGCGGCCGGCCCTGCCCGCACTGTTCCCATCCCAGCCAGCCTGATCTCCCCTGGGGTGTGGACACAACTTGTCCGCAGGCTTCTGACCCCACATCCGCCTGGACTTCCTTGAGGGAGACACACCCCGAGAAACCCGCATCCACACACACAGGCAAAGGACCCGGTGTTTCCGGGTGGCATGGGAGAGGTGGCCTGGCCCGGCCTGGGGCTCCCCGTGTTACCTTTCTGTTTCTCCGGGCAGAGGGCCAGAGGCCTCTCGGGGGTGCCCTGAGCCAACGTCGACAGGGTGCCCACGCACACTGCCTGTGAGCTCTCCTGAGGCCCCGGCCTCTGGGCAGGGGCAAACAGCAGAACATCCTGGCAGCAAGAGATCTGGCTGGGGGCTCCTCTCCGCTCTGGAGGCCTGGATACCCGGGTTGCGGGTTCTGTTGGGTTCTGTTGCCGGCAGGTGACATCATTTCCTGGGGTTCGTGCTGAGGTCCCTTCCCCAAAACTTCCCAAGGGAATCTCTGGGTTTCTGACTGCTCGACCACCCCCCTTAGGCCATGTGCAGGCACATTGACAGCCACACAGCCCAGCCCACAGCCCTGGGGAGGCCTGGGTGCAGCCAGGGCCTGAGCTCCGAGGACCCCGCTGCTCTCAGACCAGCCTCCTTCTTCTCATAAGTGGTGTGGCCCTGGACAAGCATATGCCCCTCAGGGTTTCCCCAGTCTCTCCATCTGCAGAGTGGGGGTCATTCTCCCATCTGTTTCCTAGGTCTGTCGGCCTACGAGCAGCTCCATGCCTCTCCACCTGGGGCCGATATCATGTGGAGCTTGTGCGCTGAGACTTCAGAAAGAAAGACTCCATCCAGGGCTGACACAGCACAGAATGGGGCAGAACGAGGCCTGGATGCGCCGTGGTACCCAGGAAAAGGCACTGCCCCTCCTGACTGTTTTGAGACCCCACATCCAAGTTGGAGGCCCGAAAGGAAGACTCGAAGGTCTCCCTCTCTTATAGAAAAGAGTAGCCAACTTTCTGGTCCTCTGTTTCCATTGAGATTCTGTTCAAGTGTCCCAGCTCGGCTTCTGCGGGTGGCTGAGCTTCTAATGGCTCCCTGCGTTCTTGTCTTTTCCTCTCCAAACCTTCCGTCCTTTTCCCCCTTCTGGGGTGGATGGGCGCTGTCATTGCTTCTACCTTCGAGACAGATTGATGAAAAGTCTGGACCATCGACTCCTTTCCTCTCTTTGGTTCCGTGTCTCTCTCTGGCTGTGTCCCTCTCTTTTCCTTTCTCGATTCAGTCTGTGTCTTCCTCTTTCTCTCTCGTGTGTGGATGGATGGATGCTAGGAATGCACATGTATATGATTAGATGAGGGTTATGTTTTAGGGATGGGTTAGAGGGAGAGAAAGGCTTTAGGTCGGAGTTGGTCATGGGGGAAGGGTCAAGGGTGGTGGTGGTGTTTCTTGGAATCTGAGTGCTGTGCATTCTTCGTCTCTTTCCATATGAACCCCTTCTCAGATACACCACTTGCAAGGAGTCTCTCATGTTCCGTTTCCTATCTTTTGCATCTGTGAATGCTTAGCTTCTCTGTTGTGAAGAGGTTCCATTGGATGGAAACCCATTGGTGTACTTCGTTTCCCTCTTTCCCTTACTTGAAGAGACCCATTTCTACCTCCGCCCAGCAAATGGCAAGGAGACTCTGATGTTAAGGAGCCTTTGACCTACGCTTCTTTCTAGCTATCTCATGACATCAGTCTTTAGGGTGAGGTTTTTCCCCGATATTGAGGTGGTGTGAGATCAAAACCAATAGCGTTCTTCAGATGTAGCTGTCTGGTTTTCCCATGGCCATTTATTGAAGAGGCTTTCTTGTTCCCATTTGGATATTCTCCCCTTCTGTGTCAGAGATGAGTTGACCATGGATGCCGGGGTTTGTTTCTGGACCCTCAACTTTATTCCATCGATCTGGATCTGTGTGTGTTGTTGTATTCCCAATAGCATACTGTCCTGCTGCTGCCGCTGCGGCTAAGTCACTTCAGTCGTGTCTGACTCTGCGCGACCCCATGGCCTGCAGCCTACCAGGCTCCTCCGTCCAGGGCATTTTCCAGGCAAGAGTACTGGCGTGGGTCGCCATCGCCTTCTCCGATACGCTCCTGAGGATCCTAGTTTGGTCGTCTAATTTCCTTTCACACAACCTTGGATGTCCGTATCGGGGCTTTTTCGTCGGATTGTATTGACAATTTAGGCTCTTTTCTGTTTCCGTAACCCCTTTTGCAATTCTTTGTTCGGTGCGACAATGCATTGGCATTTTGGGAGGAATAGCATCCAAGCTGTGGATTGCCTTGTGGGGCTGTGACATCATTTTCCCAATAGGAATTCTTTCAAGCCCTGAGCACAGCTTCTCTTTCCAGTGATTGGTGTGGGCTTGATCTTCCTTCTTCCATCTCTCGCCGTTTTGTGAGAACAGGTCCTTCCTTCCCTTCTGGGTTAGATGGACTCGTGGGTATCACTTCAGTGAATGGCATTGTCAGTGGGGGTGATAATTCCCTTCTCATTGGAAGACTTTGCTGTGAGTATTAGAAATGCAAGTGATTTCTCTTCCCCTTCCTCCCTGTCCATCTCTCAGAGCCACCGGGAAACAGAGGCCTCATCCAGGGTCACACAGGCCTGAGGGAGTGCAACTAGACTGTTGTTTCTTCAGGCCCTCCGTGCTGGACATCATCCAGGATACTCTGTGTGTGTCTTCCTCAGTCTGGTGTCCCTTCAGACCTTTCCCTAGTTTTCACAGGCTTGTTGTGTTGGTGTTCTTTTTCTGTTTGGAGACACATCCTTGAGAAGCTTTGTGTTTCCACTCATTCGTCTCGCGATGTATGACCTGTCTTTTGCTTTTGTAATGAGGTCTTTCCCACAGTAGATATCTTTGATTTTGCAAAGTCCACTGTATTCTCTGGGTTGTTTTGTGGACTGCCTTTTAGTTTTGTGTGTGAAGACTCAAAGCACGTGTCCGGTTTCTGCTCATTGTTCTTCTAGATTTGTGACAAGTTTTCATGGAAACTTTGTCTAGGGATAACTGGAAGTGAACTCGGTGTAAGGTGTCAAGTCTCCATCTCCATTCATGTCATGCCCTGCAGTTTCCAATTCCCTGTTCCTGAGTGGTTTTGGAGACCTTGTGGGAAGTTTGGTTGCATGGGAGTTTGCATTTCCACCTTGAGTAGATTCCCACTGTTCTGCCCTCAGGGACACTGTCAAGGGGGAGTGAGGAGCAGCCTGCACTTCCAGCAGTGACCACACGGTGGGGCGAGTGCTGCTCTCCCCTCTGGGAGCCCCAGGCCACAGGCATCCCAGTGAGGAGCCAGCTCTGTGCTCGGCTGAAAGGAGTTAGACTCTCAGGAGCCTCTGAGCCCTTGCCTTTGGATCACCCAGGGTGGGCATTTACTGTGACAGAAAAAAATTGCCCTGAATTCCATGGACGGAAGAGCCTGGCTGTGTAGAGTTCGTGAGTTGCCGTGAATCAGACACAACTGAGGACACAAAAACTCAATAGACTAAAACACTTTTGGGGGGTGGGGGGAGTGAAAGGGGGTGATGTGGGTTTTTTTTGTCGTATATAATAGCCAAGGGAAATCTAGTTTAAACCTAAATTCACATAGATGGGAAAGGTATAGCTCTCCGTCACCCTATTAAAAAAAAAAAAAAAAACTACTTAACTTTTCTGAAAGTTTATTTAGTAGCTTCCTTGAGCAGTTCATTGTGAAGCATTTTTTTTTTTTTTCTGTGACATCGGCCTCATTAAAAAGTACGGTTTGCCTTTACTGGATAATTTTGTTCATTGGTTTGTTAGGGAATCTTGGTAATATTTGAGTTTCCTGGGGAGCATGGTCACATGACCTGGCCCTGGCCAATCGGTGCGTTCCACCTCCCTGGCCACTGTGATTGGCTCCGGACTGGGGCAGTGCCCAATCGGGGCCCAGGGCCGGGCCTCACGTTGGAAGCCAGGGGAAGACGAGCTCTCGTCCTGCTGGGGTAGGGGAAGGGGTGGGGCCGGGGGAGGTCAGGCTCCAGCAGTGGGAGGGGCTTGAGGTCCGCCTGCGGCAGTTGGTGACCTTCCTGCTCCCCTCAGGGCAGAGCCGCCGGCCTGAGAATGAGGGCGCTGCTGAGCCCAGGGGCTGGGATGGCCCGTTGCTGCTGTGGTCCCAGAGCTCCACCCGAGACCTGACGGAGGCCGTCTGCCCGTGAGTCCTCTCCCGCTTGTCTGTCAGCTTGTTTGAACCATGCTGGGTTTTCTGCCCAGCCGGCTAAGGGGAGTCCCTGGAAATGCAAGGGTGTGGGTTTTGGCAGACTTCAGGGAAGACATGCCAGATGAGCCTGGGAGACTCCAGCTTAATCTGGATTCAGGAGATATCTCTTCGGGCCAGCTAGTAATTGTAGGATAAGCCTAATGAGTCTTCACAGGATGAAGAGAGTAACGTGCCAAGGTAGCAATCGATGTCCTCATTCGAGAGGATGATGAAGCTGGTGCTCAGAGAAGGGGGGAACTTGGCCACAGCAAGGAGGTGTGCACCCAGACGGAACCCCCAGATCCGGCCATTTGAGCTCAGGGAGGCCACTGGTGTGGCTTGTCCCTGTGGCAGGGGCCGAGGCACGCAGCCCACCCTGATTCCTGCGGGGGCCTGACTTGGGAAGTGCCATCTGGTAGCTTTGAGACTCACCAAACCAAATTGCACTGGAGAGAGGAAGGACACCTTCCTTCATCCACCCCCCACCCCCGCCGGATTCCCACATACCCTGACCCCTTTCTCTGGATTTCGGAGCCATTTCCAGAGTCCCGCTCATATGACCTCATTCGAAGTGCACTGTGGACGAGCTGCCATCTGCAGCTGCTACCACAGCAGCCAAGGGCTTTATCTCCCGAGTACCTCCCTTCCTTTGGAACTTGGGGGCCCTCTACTCCCCACTTGCACACCACAGACCTTTGCTGAGGATTGTGGGGACCCTCACTCAGTTTGCAGCACGTTGTAGCCATCCCTGTCCTCTCAATACCTCCCTTGCAACTCAGCTTGTGAGCTCCTTTGGAGCAGCGTGGCCCACCTGGCTGCAACGGCAGAGACACAGCTGACAGTGAAACAACAGCTTCGATCTGACAGCCGGAAAGCTCTGTCAAAAGGGACCTCCCTCTTCACACCGTAGAGGCTGTAGGAGCCGCCAGGGTTTGGGAACCAGTGCTGGGGCCAAAATGACTCCACAGCTGTTTTCCTTCCTGGGGAGGGTTCTGGCTCGAGTGGGAATGGCTCAAGTCTCCTAAGGTTCTGAAAGCCCACTGTGTGCAGATTCACGGTACACAGAGAGGAGAAGGTGGAGTCCTGCCCTGGAGGTGGTCACAGCTCACGGATGAGCCAGGCAGGCAGGCAGGCAGGCAGGGCATGAGAACACCTGAGCTGCCTTCATGAGTGAGTGGTGTGGGGGCAGAGGAAGAGAAGCCGGTCTGCTCCCTCATGTGGTGCCCAGGGCAGGTTGTCCCCAGAGGAAACCCTTACGACGGTGAGGACTCTCACTGCTGTTACCCAAGGGGTTCCGTCGGTGCGTGTCTTCCCCGGAGCGGTCAGGCCGTCTCTAAAGTACACTGGCCATGGGCATTGCCTCTCCTTGGAACTTCCCATGTGTTTCTCTTTTGTATGGAACAGTGATTTTTCTAGAGGGGTTCTGGGCCACAAGGTTGTTGGGTCATTTGCTAGCCTTCTGTCGTGAAGAACGCTTTCCTGGGCGTTGGGGTGGTTTGTTGTTCCAGCTCCCTTTCTTGGCTTCTTTTGGGAGCTGGTGCAACAAGAGGAGCTCAGCCTCTGCCTTCTGGCTGAGATGTCACCCTTCAAACAGCAATGCCTGCCTGGAGATAATGATGGCATTTGCCAAAAGGGCTTCGTTTGGCACATGATATCTTGAAAGGACGTACACCGTCCTTTCAGCTATCAAAGGCTAGTTCAAATGACATAAAAATGAGAACTCTCCAATGGAGTCTTACAGTAGGTGGAGAGTCCGAAAAAAACTCCTTCAGTCATCTCACTGAGAGTCATTGATTGGGGACACCAAGAATATAGGAAGGAATGCAGAAAGAAAAGATGAAATTGTGGTCAGGATCGGGGGGAGGGATGAACAGGGCCTGCTTGCCTTGAACCCAGGCTTTGTTGGCGGGTGGGGCATAAAGATCGAACGGGTCTGAAACTACAGAGTGGTGATGGTAACACCGTATCACCAGAGTTACACAACAGTGTCCCAAATTGCAACAATGATGAAAAAGTTTACTAATCCCAACTTAACCAACAAAAATAGACGAAACCATACAAAAAGTAAAACATCACCAGAAAGGTGGAAACAAACCAAATGCAAAGCAGCTCAGGGGAAAGGAACTCCATGTCCCCTGGGGGCAGACCGAGTTGCCGGCGTCCACGGTGAGCAGACAGGGATGGAGGCGGCAGAGCCGACCGCTCCCCTGGACATGGTGTTTCCGGCAAGGGCTCTGGGTCTCTGTCCAGAGCGGGGGCTCGTTCTTCCTGCAGGGGCGGGTGAGTCATCGTCGGCGTCTGGGTGTTGCGCGGGAGCCAGGGCAGGCTCTCCCTGCCGAGGCGGTGACTCCTCCTCTGCCTCGGGTTCTCCTGCCAAAGCCCGAGCAGGTACAGGTGCACGTGGAGGTGGAGGTTCTGGCTGAGGGGGTGGGACATCAGTGCCTGGGGCTGGGGGTCCTGCAGGCACGGAAATCCGATCTGCCTGGTGTGCTGGCCAGTACCCAGCTGGCCTGGTGTCTCTGCGAGGGCAAGGCTCGGTTCTCCATCTGCCCTCGGTGGATCCCTGGGTCCTGCACCTGGAGCCACCACCTCTGTAGGCACAGGTCTGGGAAGTGGAGCCTGGTTCCAGTTGGAGGCCAGTGCTAGAGCTGGGGGAGAAGCAAAGTTTGCCCACAGACCAGCCTTGGCATGTGCGTATCCCGGGACAGAAAGCTTCCAAGAGATTCCGAAAGAATACCCAGGGTTGGATGTCTTTTGGGACTGAAGTGTGCAAGATGGGGGTGGGGGTGTGAGGCCAGCGCTTGCTGCAGGCCCAGCAGCATCTTTCGGGGACTCGTCCCTGTGTAGCTCAGCACCCCCTCCCCACACACTCCCGTGCACCAGCCCCAGCGTCCTTACCTCTGAGCTCTGGCGTGCTGGGCTCCAGGTCCTCCTGCTGCCTCAGAGGCCGGGGTTCTCGGGACTCTGGGTCGGAGCCGGGTGTGCTGAGCTCCGTGGCAGCCTCAGACTGGGCCGCCGGGTGTATCCTGGGCGGTGTCTCGGCAGCAGGCCTTCCCCGCCTCCGCTTCGCCCCCGGTGGGGCTGATGCCTCCGTGGGCACGCTCACCTGGAGCCTGCACTGGGCCTCACGGGCGGGGGGTTGGTGCTCCGACCCCTCCCTCCGGGAGGTGGACGGGGTGTCCCCGTCCTCGGCCTCATCACGTGGGAAGCTCTGCAACGACAGTGACCGTCAGCCAGCCGTGCTGGGAGTTTTCCGAGCTGGGCCTGGCCAGTGGAGCCGCTGCTTCTGCCTGCTCGAACTTCTCTTCCCAGAAGGGTCAGAGACGTGTGTCTGCTCAGATCCCCACCCGGGAGGAAAGAGACCCACCTGAGGGTGTGAGGTCAGCCTGGGCGGCCGGCCCTGCCCGCACTGTTCCCATCCCAGCCAGCCTGATCTCCCCTGGGGTGTGGACACAACTTGTCCGCAGGCTTCTGACCCCACATCCGCCTGGGCTTCCTTGAGGGAGACACACCCCGAGAAACCCGCATCCACACACACAGGCAAAGGACCCGGTGTTTCCGGGTGGCATGGGAGAGGTGGCCTGGCCCGGCCTGGGGCTCCCCGTGTTACCTTTCTGTTTCTCCGGGCAGAGGGCCAGAGGCCTCTCGGGGGTGCCCTGAGCCAACGTCAACAGGGTGCCCACGCACACTGCCTGTGAGCTCTCCTGAGGCCCCGGCCTCTGGGCAGGGGCAAACAGCAGAACATCCTGGCAGCAAGAGATCTGGCTGGGGGCTCCTCTCCGCTCTGGAGGCCTGGATACCCGGGTTGCGGGTTCTGTTGGGTTCTGTTGCCGGCAGGTGACATCATTTCCTGGGGTTCGTGCTGAGGTCCCTTCCCCAAAACTTCCCAAGGGAATCTCTGGGTTTCTGACTGCTCGACCACCCCCCTTAGGCCATGTGCAGGCACAGTGACAGCCACACAGCCCAGCCCACAGCCCTGGGGAGGCCTGGGTGCAGCCAGGGCCTGAGCTCCGAGGACCCCGCTGCTCTCAGACCAGGCTCCTTCTTCTCATAAGTGGTGTGGCCCTGGACAAGCATATGCCCCTCAGGGTTTCCCCAGTCTCTCCATCTGCAGAGTGGGGGTCATTCTCCCATCTGTTTCCTAGGTCTGTCGGCCTACGAGCAGCTCCATGCCTCTCCACCTGGGGCCGATATCACGTGGAGCTTGTGCGCTGAGACTTCAGAAAGAAAGACTCCATCCAGGGCTGACACAGCACAGAATGGGGCAGAACGAGGCCTGGATGCGCCGTGGTACCCAGGAAAAGGCACTGCCCCTCCTGACTGTTTTGAGACCCCACATCCAAGTTGGAGGCCCGAAAGGAAGACTCGAAGGTCTCCCTCTCTTATAGAAAAGAGTAGCCAACTTTCTGGTCCTCTGTTTCCATTGAGATTCTGTTCAAGTGTCCCAGCTCGGCTTCTGCGGGTGGCTGAGCTTCTAATGGCTCCCTGCGTTCTTGTCTTTTCCTCTCCAAACCTTCCGTCCTTTTCCCCCTTCTGGGGTGGATGGGCGCTGTCATTGCTTCTACCTTCGAGACAGATTGATGAAAAGTCTGGACCATCGACTCCTTTCCTCTCTTTGGTTCCGTGTCTCTCTCTGGCTGTGTCCCTCTCTTTTCCTTTCTCGATTCAGTCTGTGTCTTCCTCTTTCTCTCTCGTGTGTGGATGGATGGATGCTAGGAATGCACATGTATATGATTAGATGAGGGTTATGTTTTAGGGATGGGTTAGAGGGAGAGAAAGGCTTTAGGTCGGAGTTGGTCATGGGGGAAGGGTCAAGGGTGGTGGTGGTGTTTCTTGGAATCTGAGTGCTGTGCATTCTTCGTCTCTTTCCATATGAACCCCTTCTCAGATACACCACTTGCAAGGAGTCTCTCATGTTCCGTTTCCTATCTTTTGCATCTGTGAATGCTTAGCTTCTCTGTTGTGAAGAGGTTCCATTGGATGGAAACCCATTGGTGTACTTCGTTTCCCTCTTTCCCTTACTTGAAGAGACCCATTTCTACCTCCGCCCAGCAAATGGCAAGGAGACTCTGATGTTAAGGAGCCTTTGACCTACGCTTCTTTCTAGCTATCTCAAGACATCAGTCTTTAGGGTGAGGTTTTTCCCCGATATTGAGGTGGTGTGAGATCAAAACCAATAGCGTTCTTCAGATGTAGCTGTCTGGTTTTCCCATGGCCATTTATTGAAGAGGCTTTCTTGTTCCCATTTGGATATTCTCCCCTTCTGTGTCAGAGATGAGTTGACCATGGATGCCGGGGTTTGTTTCTGGACCCTCAACTTTATTCCATCGATCTGGATCTGTGTGTGTTGTTGTATTCCCAATAGCATACTGTCCTGCTGCTGCCGCTGCGGCTAAGTCACTTCAGTCGTGTCTGACTCTGCGCGACCCCATGGCCTGCAGCCTACCAGGCTCCTCCGTCCAGGGCATTTTCCAGGCAAGAGTACTGGCGTGGGTCGCCATCGCCTTCTCCGATACGCTCCTGAGGATCCTAGTTTGGTCGTCTAATTTCCTTTCACACAACCTTGGATGTCCGTATCGGGGCTTTTTCGTCGGATTGTATTGACAATTTAGGCTCTTTTCTGTTTCCGTAACCCCTTTTGCAGTTCTTTGTTCGGTGCGACAATGCATTGGCATTTTGGGAGGAATAGCATCGAAGCTGTGGATTGCCTTGTGGGGCTGTGACATCATTTTCCCAATAGGAATTCTTTCAAGCCCTGAGCACAGCTTCTCTTTCCAGTGATTGGTGTGGGCTTGATCTTCCTTCTTCCATCTCTCGCCGTTTTGTGAGAACAGGTCCTTCCTTCCCTTCTGGGTTAGATGGACTCGTGGGTATCACTTCAGTGCATGGCATTGTCAGTGGGGGTGATAATTCCCTTCTCATTGGAAGACTTTGCTGTGAGTATTAGAAATGCAAGTGATTTCTCTTCCCCTTCCTCCCTGTCCATCTCTCAGAGCCACCGGGAAACAGAGGCCTCATCCAGGGTCACACAGGCCTGAGGGAGTGCAACTAGACTGTTGTTTCTTCAGGCCCTCCGTGCTGGACATCATCCGGGATACTCTGTGTGTGTCTTCCTCAGTCTGGTGTCCCTTCAGACCTTTCCCTAGTTTTCACAGGCTTGTTGTGTTGGTGTTCTTTGTCTGTTTGGAGACACATCCTTGAGAAGCTTTGTGTTTCCACTCATTCGTCTCGCGATGTATGACCTGTCTTTTGCTTTTGTAATGAGGTCTTTCCCACAGTAGATATCTTTGATTTTGCAAAGTCCACTGTATTCTCTGGGTTGTTTTGTGGACTGCCTTTTAGTTTTGTGTGTGAAGACTCAAAGCACGTGTCCGGTTTCTGCTCATTGTTCTTCTAGATTTGTGACAAGTTTTCATGGAAACTTTGTCTAGGGATAACTGGAAGTGAACTCGGTGTAAGGTGTCAAGTCTCCATCTCCATTCATGTCATGCCCTGCAGTTTCCAATTCCCTGTTCCTGAGTGGTTTTGGAGACCTTGTGGGAAGTTTGGTTGCATGGGAGTTTGCATTTCCACCTTGAGTAGATTCCCACTGTTCTGCCCTCAGGGACACTGTCAAGGGGGAGTGAGGAGCAGCCTGCACTTCCAGCAGTGACCACACGGTGGGGCGAGTGCTGCTCTGCCCTCTGGGAGCCCCAGGCCACAGGCATCCCAGTGAGGAGCCAGCTCTGTGCTCGGCTGAAAGGAGTTAGACTCTCAGGAGCCTCTGAGCCCTTGCCTTTGGATCACCCAGGGTGGGCATTTACTGTGACAGAAAAAAATTGCCCTGAATTCCATGGACGGAAGAGCCTGGCTGTGTAGAGTTTGTGAGTTGCCGTGAATCAGACACAACTGAGGACACAAAAACTCAATAGACTAAAACACTTTTGGGGGGTGGGGGGAGTGAAAGGGGGTGATGTGGGGTTTTTTTGTCGTATATAATAGCCAAGGGAAATCTAGTTTAAACCTAAATTCACATAGATGGGAAAGGTATAGCTCTCCGTCACCCTATTAAAAAAAAAAAAAAAACTACTTAACTTTTCTGAAAGTTTATTTAGTAGCTTCCTTGAGCAGTTCATTGTGAAGCATTTTTTTTTTTTTTCTGTGACATCGGCCTCATTAAAAAGTACGGTTTGCCTTTACTGGATAATTTTGTTCATTGGTTTGTTAGGGAATCTTGGTAATATTTGAGTTTCCTGGGGAGCATGGTCACATGACCTGGCCCTGGCCAATCGGTGCGTTCCACCTCCCTGGCCACTGTGATTGGCTCCGGACTGGGGCAGTGCCCAATCGGGGCCCAGGGCCGGGCCTCACGTTGGAAGCCAGGGGAAGACGAGCTCTCGTCCTGCTGGGGTAGGGGAAGGGGTGGGGCCGGGGGAGGTCAGGCTCCAGCAGTGGGAGGGGCTTGAGGTCCGCCTGCGGCAGTTGGTGACCTTCCTGCTCCCCTCAGGGCAGAGCCGCCGGCCTGAGAATGAGGGCGCTGCTGAGCCCAGGGGCTGGGATGGCCCGTTGCTGCTGTGGTCCCAGAGCTCCACCCGAGACCTGACGGAGGCCGTCTGCCCGTGAGTCCTCTCCCGCTTGTCTGTCAGCTTGTTTGAACCATGCTGGGTTTTCTGCCCAGCCGGCTAAGGGGAGTCCCTGGAAATGCAAGGGTGTGGGTTTTGGCAGACTTCAGGGAAGACATGCCAGATGAGCCTGGGAGACTCCAGCTTAATCTGGATTCAGGAGATATCTCTTCGGGCCAGCTAGTAATTGTAGGATAAGCCTAATGAGTCTTCACAGGATGAAGAGAGTAACGTGCCAAGGTAGCAATCGATGTCCTCATTCGAGAGGATGATGAAGCTGGTGCTCAGAGAAGGGGGGAACTTGGCCACAGCAAGGAGGTGTGCACCCAGACGGAACCCCCAGATCCGGCCATTTGAGCTCAGGGAGGCCACTGGTGTGGCTTGTCCCTGTGGCAGGGGCCGAGGCACGCAGCCCACCCTGATTCCTGCGGGGGCCTGACTTGGGAAGTGCCATCTGGTAGCTTTGAGACTCACCAAACCAAATTGCACTGGAGAGAGGAAGGACACCTTCCTTCATCCACCCCCCACCCCCGCCGGATTCCCACATACCCTGACCCCTTTCTCTGGATTTCGGAACCATTTCCAGAGTCCCGCTCATATGACCTCATTCGAAGTGCACTGTGGACGAGCTGCCATCTGCAGCTGCTACCACAGCAGCCAAGGGCTTTATCTCCCGAGTACCTCCCTTCCTTTGGAACTTGGGGGCCCTCTACTCCCCACTTGCACACCACAGACCTTTGCTGAGGATTGTGGGGACCCTCACTCAGTTTGCAGCACGTTGTAGCCATCCCTGTCCTCTCAATACCTCCCTTGCAACTCAGCTTGTGAGCTCCTTTGGAGCAGCGTGGCCCACCTGGCTGCAACGGCAGAGACACAGCTGACAGTGAAACAACAGCTTCGATCTGACAGCCGGAAAGCTCTGTCAAAAGGGACCTCCCTCTTCACACCGTAGAGGCTGTAGGAGCCGCCAGGGTTTGGGAACCAGTGCTGGGGCCAAAATGACTCCACAGCTGTTTTCCTTCCTGGGGAGGGTTCTGGCTCGAGTGGGAATGGCTCAAGTCTCCTAAGGTTCTGAAAGCCCACTGTGTGCAGATTCACGGTACACAGAGAGGAGAAGGTGGAGTCCTGCCCTGGAGGTGGTCACAGCTCACGGATGAGCCAGGCAGGCAGGCAGGCAGGCAGGGCATGAGAACACCTGAGCTGCCTTCATGAGTGAGTGGTGTGGGGGCAGAGGAAGAGAAGCCGGTCTGCTCCCTCATGTGGTGCCCAGGGCAGGTTGTCCCCAGAGGAAACCCTTACGACGGTGAGGACTCTCACTGCTGTTTCCCAAGGGGTTCCGTCGGTGCGTGTCTTCCCCGGAGCGGTCAGGCCGTCTCTAAAGTACACTGGCCATGGGCATTGCCTCTCCTTGGAACTTCCCATGTGTTTCTCTTTTGTATGGAACAGTGATTTTTCTAGAGGGGTTCTGGGCCACAAGGTTGTTGGGTCATTTGCT
The DNA here is from genome assembly GCF_054371585.1 of Giraffa tippelskirchi. NCBI lineage: Eukaryota > Metazoa > Chordata > Mammalia > Artiodactyla > Giraffidae > Giraffa > Giraffa tippelskirchi. The sequence continues at coordinate 72,321,810 of NC_137286.1, forward strand.
AGCCTTCTGTCGTGAAGAACGCTTTCCTGGGCGTTGGGGTGGTTTGTTGTTCCAGCTCCCTTTCTTGGCTTCTTTTGGGAGCTGGTGCAACAAGAGGAGCTCAGCCTCTGCCTTCTGGCTGAGATGTCACCCTTCAAACAGCAATGCCTGCCTGGAGATAATGATGGCATTTGCCAAAAGGGCTTCGTTTGGCACATGATATCTTGAAAGGACGTACACCGTCCTTTCAGCTATCAAAGGCTAGTTCAAATGACATAAAAATGAGAACTCTCCAATGGAGTCTTACAGTAGGTGGAGAGTCCGAAAAAAACTCCTTCAGTCATCTCACTGAGAGTCATTGATTGGGGACACCAAGAATATAGGAAGGAATGCAGAAAGAAAAGATGAAATTGTGGTCAGGATCGGGGGGAGGGATGAACAGGGCCTGCTTGCCTTGAACCCAGGCTTTGTTGGCGGGTGGGGCATAAAGATCGAACGGGTCTGAAACTACAGAGTGGTGATGGTAACACAGTATCACCAGAGTTACACAACAGTGTCCCAAATTGCAACAATGATGAAAAAGTTTACTAATCCCAACTTAACCAACAAAAATAGACGAAACCATACAAAAAGTAAAACATCACCAGAAAGGTGGAAACAAACCAAATGCAAAGCAGCTCAGGGGAAAGGAACTCCATGTCCCCTGGGGGCAGACCGAGTTGCCGGCGTCCACGGTGAGCAGACAGGGATGGAGGCTGCAGAGCCGACCGCTCCCCTGGACATGGTGTTTCCGGCAAGGGCTCTGGGTCTCTGTCCAGAGCGGGGGCTCGTTCTTCCTGCAGGGGCGGGTGAGTCATCGTCGGCGTCTGGGTGTTGCGCGGGAGCCAGGGCAGGCTCTCCCTGCCGAGGCGGTGACTCCTCCTCTGCCTCGGGTTCTCCTGCCAAAGCCCGAGCAGGTACAGGTGCACGTGGAGGTGGAGGTTCTGGCTGAGGGGGTGGGACATCAGTGCCTGGGGCTGGGGGTCCTGCAGGCACGGAAATCCGATCTGCCCGGTGTGCTGGCCAGTACCCAGCTGGCCTGGTGTCTCTGCGAGGGCAAGGCTCGGTTCTCCATCGGCCCTCGGTGGATCCCTGGGTCCTGCACCTGGAGCCACCACCTCTGTAGGCACAGGTCTGGGAAGTGGAGCCTGGTTCCAGTTGGAGGCCAGTGCTAGAGCTGGGGGAGAAGCAAAGTTTGCCCACAGACCAGCCTTGGCATGTGCGTATCCCGGGACAGAAAGCTTCCAAGAGATTCCGAAAGAATACCCAGGGTTGGATATCTTTTGGGACTGAAGTGTGCAAGATGGGGGTGGGGGTGTGAGGCCAGCGCTTGCTGCAGGCCCAGCAGCATCTTTCGGGGACTCGTCCCTGTGTAGCTCAGCACCCCCTCCCCACACACTCCCGTGCACCAGCCCCAGCGTCCTTACCTCTGTGCTCTGGCGTGCTGGGCTCCAGGTCCTCCTGCTGCCTCAGAGGCCGGGGTTCTCGGGACTCTGGGTCGGAGCCGGGTGTGCTGAGCTCCGTGGCAGCCTCAGACTGGGCCGCCGGGTGTATCCTGGGCGGTGTCTCGGCAGCAGGCCTTCCCCGCCTCCGCTTCGCCCCCGGTGGGGCTGATGCCTCCGTGGGCACGCTCACCTGGAGCCTGCACTGGGCCTCACGGGCGGGGGGTTGGTGCTCCGACCCCTCCCTCCGTGAGGTGGACGGGGTGTCCCCGTCCTCGGCCTCATCACGTGGGAAGCTCTGCAACGACAGTGACCGTCAGCCAGCCGTGCTGGGAGTTTTCCGAGCTGGGCCTGGCCAGTGGAGCCGCTGCTTCTGCCTGCTCGAACTTCTCTTCCCAGAAGGGTCAGAGACGTGTGTCTGCTCAGATCCCCACCCGGGAGGAAAGAGACCCACCTGAGGGTGTGAGGTCAGCCTGGGCGGCCGGCCCTGCCCGCACTGTTCCCATCCCAGCCAGCCTGATCTCCCCTGGGGTGTGGACACAACTTGTCCGCAGGCTTCTGACCCCACATCCGCCTGGGCTTCCTTGAGGGAGACACACCCCGAGAAACCCGCATCCACACACACAGGCAAAGGACCCGGTGTTTCCGGGTGGCATGGGAGAGGTGGCCTGGCCCGGCCTGGGGCTCCCCGTGTTACCTTTCTGTTTCTCCGGGCAGAGGGCCAGAGGCCTCTCGGGGGTGCCCTGAGCCAACGTCAACAGGGTGCCCACGCACACTGCCTGTGAGCTCTCCTGAGGCCCCGGCCTCTGGGCAGGGGCAAACAGCAGAACATCCTGGCAGCAAGAGATCTGGCTGGGGGCTCCTCTCCGCTCTGGAGGCCTGGATACCCGGGTTGCGGGTTCTGTTGGGTTCTGTTGCCGGCAGGTGACATCATTTCCTGGGGTTCGTGCTGAGGTCCCTTCCCCAAAACTTCCCAAGGGAATCTCTGGGTTTCTGACTGCTCGACCACCCCCCTTAGGCCATGTGCAGGCACAGTGACAGCCACACAGCCCAGCCCACAGCCCTGGGGAGGCCTGGGTGCAGCCAGGGCCTGAGCTCCGAGGACCCCGCTGCTCTCAGACCAGGCTCCTTCTTCTCATAAGTGGTGTGGCCCTGGACAAGCATATGCCCCTCAGGGTTTCCCCAGTCTCTCCATCTGCAGAGTGGGGGTCATTCTCCCATCTGTTTCCTAGGTCTGTCGGCCTACGAGCAGCTCCATGCCTCTCCACCTGGGGCCGATATCACGTGGAGCTTGTGTGCTGAGACTTCAGAAAGAAAGACTCCATCCAGGGCTGACACAGCACAGAATGGGGCAGAACGAGGCCTGGATGCGCCGTGGTACCCAGGAAAAGGCACTGCCCCTCCTGACTGTTTTGAGACCCCACATCCAAGTTGGAGGCCCGAAAGGAAGACTCGAAGGTCTCCCTCTCTTATAGAAAAGAGTAGCCAACTTTCTGGTCCTCTGTTTCCATTGAGATTCTGTTCAAGTGTCCCAGCTCGGCTTCTGCGGGTGGCTGAGCTTCTAATGGCTCCCTGCATTCTTGTCTTTTCCTCTCCAAACCTTCCGTCCTTTTCCCCCTTCTGGGGTGGATGGGCGCTGTCATTGCTTCTACCTTCGAGACAGATTGATGAAAAGTCTGGACCATCGACTCCTTTCCTCTCTTTGGTTCCGTGTCTCTCTCTGGCTGTGTCCCTCTCTTTTCCTTTCTCGATTCAGTCTGTGTCTTCCTCTTTCTCTCTCGTGTGTGGATGGATGGATGCTAGGAATGCACATGTATATGATTAGATGAGGGTTATGTTTTAGGGATGGGTTAGAGGGAGAGAAAGGCTTTAGGTCGGAGTTGGTCATGGGGGAAGGGTCAAGGGTGGTGGTGGTGTTTCTTGGAATCTGAGTGCTGTGCATTCTTCGTCTCTTTCCATATGAACCCCTTCTCAGATACACCACTTGCAAGGAGTCTCTCATGTTCCGTTTCCTATCTTTTGCATCTGTGAATGCTTAGCTTCTCTGTCGTGAAGAGGTTCCATTGGATGGAAACCCATTGGTGTACTTCGTTTCCCTCTTTCCCTTACTTGAAGAGACCCATTTCTACCTCCGCCCAGCAAATGGCAAGGAGACTCTGATGTTAAGGAGCCTTTGACCTACGCTTCTTTCTAGCTATCTCAAGACATCAGTCTTTAGGGTGAGGTTTTTCCCCGATATTGAGGTGGTGTGAGATCAAAACCAATAGCGTTCTTCAGATGTAGCTGTCTGGTTTTCCCATGGCCATTTATTGAAGAGGCTTTCTTGTTCCCATTTGGATATTCTCCCCTTCTGTGTCAGAGATGAGTTGACCATGGATGCCGGGGTTTGTTTCTGGACCCTCAACTTTATTCCATCGATCTGGATCTGTGTGTGTTGTTGTATTCCCAATAGCATACTGTCCTGCTGCTGCCGCTGCGGCTAAGTCACTTCAGTCGTGTCTGACTCTGCGCGACCCCATGGCCTGCAGCCTACCAGGCTCCTCTGTCCAGGGCATTTTCCAGGCAAGAGTACTGGCGTGGGTCGCCATCGCCTTCTCCGATACGCTCCTGAGGATCCTAGTTTGGTCGTCTAATTTCCTTTCACACAACCTTGGATGTCCGTATCGGGGCTTTTTCGTCGGATTGTATTGACAATTTAGGCTCTTTTCTGTTTCCGTAACCCCTTTTGCAGTTCTTTGTTCGGTGCGACAATGCATTGGCATTTTGGGAGGAATAGCATCCAAGCTGTGGATTGCCTTGTGGGGCTGTGACATCATTTTCCCAATAGGAATTCTTTCAAGCCCTGAGCACAGCTTCTCTTTCCAGTGATTGGTGTGGGCTTGATCTTCCTTCTTCCATCTCTTGCCGTTTTGTGAGAACAGGTCCTTCCTTCCCTTCTGGGTTAGATGGACTCGTGGGTATCACTTCAGTGCATGGCATTGTCAGTGGGGGTGATAATTCCCTTCTCATTGGAAGACTTTGCTGTGAGTATTAGAAATGCAAGTGATTTCTCTTCCCCTTCCTCCCTGTCCATCTCTCAGAGCCACCGGGAAACAGAGGCCTCATCCAGGGTCACACAGGCCTGAGGGAGTGCAACTAGACTGTTGTTTCTTCAGGCCCTCCGTGCTGGACATCATCCGGGATACTCTGTGTGTGTCTTCCTCAGTCTGCTGTCCCTTCAGACCTTTCCCTAGTTTTCACAGGCTTGTTGTGTTGGTGTTCTTTGTCTGTTTGGAGACACATCCTTGAGAAGCTTTGTGTTTCCACTCATTCGTCTCGCGATGTATGACCTGTCTTTTGCTTTTGTAATGAGGTCTTTCCCACAGTAGATATCTTTGATTTTGCAAAGTCCACTGTATTCTCTGGGTTGTTTTGTGGACTGCCTTTTAGTGTTGTGTGTGAAGACTCAAAGCACGTGTCCGGTTTCTGCTCATTGTTCTTCTAGATTTGTGACAAGTTTTCATGGAAACTTTGTCTAGGGATAACTGGAAGTGAACTCGGTGTAAGGTGTCAAGTCTCCATCTCCATTCATGTCATGCCCTGCAGTTTCCAATTCCCTGTTCCTGAGTGGTTTTGGAGACCTTGTGGGAAGTTTGGTTGCATGGGAGTTTGCATTTCCACCTTGAGTAGATTCCCACTGTTCTGCCCTCAGGGACACTGTCAAGGGGGAGTGAGGAGCAGCCTGCACTTCCAGCAGTGACCACACGGTGGGGCGAGTGCTGCTCTCCCCTCTGGGAGCCCCAGGCCACAGGCATCCCAGTGAGGAGCCAGCTCTGTGCTCGGCTGAAAGGAGTTAGACTCTCAGGAGCCTCTGAGCCCTTGCCTTTGGATCACCCAGGGTGGGCATTTACTGTGACAGAAAAAAATTGCCCTGAATTCCATGGACGGAAGAGCCTGGCTGTGTAGAGTTCGTGAGTTGCCGTGAATCAGACACAACTGAGGACACAAAAACTCAATAGACTAAAACACTTTTGGGGGGTGGGGGGAGTGAAAGGGGGTGATGTGGGGTTTTTTTGTCGTATATAATAGCCAAGGGAAATCTAGTTTAAACCTAAATTCACATAGATGGGAAAGGTATAGCTCTCCGTCACCCTATTAAAAAAAAAAAAAAAACTACTTAACTTTTCTGAAAGTTTATTTAGTAGCTTCCTTGAGCAGTTCATTGTGAAGCATTTTTTTTTTTTTCTGTGACATCGGCCTCATTAAAAAGTACGGTTTGCCTTTACTGGATAATTTTGTTCATTGGTTTGTTAGGGAATCTTGGTAATATTTGAGTTTCCTGGGGAGCATGGTCACATGACCTGGCCCTGGCCAATCGGTGCGTTCCACCTCCCTGGCCACTGTGATTGGCTCCGGACTGGGGCAGTGCCCAATCGGGGCCCAGGGCCGGGCCTCACGTTGGAAGCCAGGGGAAGACGAGCTCTCGTCCTGCTGGGGTAGGGGAAGGGGTGGGGCCGGGGGAGGTCAGGCTCCAGCAGTGGGAGGGGCTTGAGGTCCGCCTGCGGCAGTTGGTGACCTTCCTGCTCCCCTCAGGGCAGAGCCGCCGGCCTGAGAATGAGGGCGCTGCTGAGCCCAGGGGCTGGGATGGCCCGTTGCTGCTGTGGTCCCAGAGCTCCACCCGAGACCTGACGGAGGCCGTCTGCCCGTGAGTCCTCTCCCGCTTGTCTGTCAGCTTGTTTGAACCATGCTGGGTTTTCTGCCCAGCCGGCTAAGGGGAGTCCCTGGAAATGCAAGGGTGTGGGTTTTGGCAGACTTCAGGGAAGACATGCCAGATGAGCCTGGGAGACTCCAGCTTAATCTGGATTCAGGAGATATCTCTTCGGGCCAGCTAGTAATTGTAGGATAAGCCTAATGAGTCTTCATAGGATGAAGAGAGTAACGTGCCAAGGTAGCAATCGATGTCCTCATTCGAGAGGATGATGAAGCTGGTGCTCAGAGAAGGGGGGAACTTGGCCACAGCAAGGAGGTGTGCACCCAGACGGAACCCCCAGATCCGGCCATTTGAGCTCAGGGAGGCCACTGGTGTGGCTTGTCCCTGTGGCAGGGGCCGAGGCACGCAGCCCACCCTGATTCCTGCGGGGGCCTGACTTGGGAAGTGCCATCTGGTAGCTTTGAGACTCACCAAACCAAATTGCACTGGAGAGAGGAAGGACACCTTCCTTCATCCACCCCCACCCACGCCGGATTCCCACATACCCTGACCCCTTTCTCTGGATTTCGGAGCCATTTCCAGAGTCCCGCTCATATGACCTCATTCGAAGTGCACTGTGGACGAGCTGCCATCTGCAGCTGCTACCACAGCAGCCAAGGGCTTTATCTCCCGAGTACCTCCCTTCCTTTGGAACTTGGGGGCCCTCTACTCCCCACTTGCACACCACAGACCTTTGCTGAGGATTGTGGGGACCCTCACTCAGTTTGCAGCACGTTGTAGCCATCCCTGTCCTCTCAATACCTCCCTTGCAACTCAGCTTGTGAGCTCCTTTGGAGCAGCGTGGCCCACCTGGCTGCAACGGCAGAGACACAGCTGACAGTGAAACAACAGCTTCGATCTGACAGCCGGAAAGCTCTGTCAAAAGGGACCTCCCTCTTCACACCGTAGAGGCTGTAGGAGCCGCCAGGGTTTGGGAACCAGTGCTGGGGCCAAAATGACTCCACAGCTGTTTTCCTTCCTGGGGAGGGTTCTGGCTCGAGTGGGAATGGCTCAAGTCTCCTAAGGTTCTGAAAGCCCACTGTGTGCAGATTCACGGTACACAGAGAGGAGAAGGTGGAGTCCTGCCCTGGAGGTGGTCACAGCTCACGGATGAGCCAGGCAGGCAGGCAGGCAGGCAGGGCATGAGAACACCTGAGCTGCCTTCATGAGTGAGTGGTGTGGGGGCAGAGGAAGAGAAGCCGGTCTGCTCCCTCATGTGGTGCCCAGGGCAGGTTGTCCCCAGAGGAAACCCTTACGACGGTGAGGACTCTCACTGCTGTTTCCCAAGGGGTTCCGTCGGTGCGTGTCTTCCCCGGAGCGGTCAGGCCGTCTCTAAAGTACACTGGCCATGGGCATTGCCTCTCCTTGGAACTTCCCATGTGTTTCTCTTTTGTATGGAACAGTGATTTTTCTAGAGGGGTTCTGGGCCACAAGGTTGTTGGGTCATTTGCTAGCCTTCTGTCGTGAAGAACGCTTTCCTGGGCGTTGGGGTGGTTTGTTGTTCCAGCTCCCTTTCTTGGCTTCTTTTGGGAGCTGGTGCAACAAGAGGAGCTCAGCCTCTGCCTTCTGGCTGAGATGTCACCCTTCAAACAGCAATGCCTGCCTGGAGATAATGATGGCATTTGCCAAAAGGGCTTCGTTTGGCACATGATATCTTGAAAGGACGTACACCGTCCTTTCAGCTATCAAAGGCTAGTTCAAATGACATAAAAATGAGAACTCTCCAATGGAGTCTTACAGTAGGTGGAGAGTCCGAAAAAAACTCCTTCAGTCATCTCACTGAGAGTCATTGATTGGGGACACCAAGAATATAGGAAGGAATGCAGAAAGAAAAGATGAAATTGTGGTCAGGATCGGGGGGAGGGATGAACAGGGCCTGCTTGCCTTGAACCCAGGCTTTGTTGGCGGGTGGGGCATAAAGATCGAACGGGTCTGAAACTACAGAGTGGTGATGGTAACACAGTATCACCAGAGTTACACAACAGTGTCCCAAATTGCAACAATGATGAAAAAGTTTACTAATCCCAACTTAACCAACAAAAATAGACGAAACCATACAAAAAGTAAAACATCACCAGAAAGGTGGAAACAAACCAAATGCAAAGCAGCTCAGGGGAAAGGAACTCCATGTCCCCTGGGGGCAGACCGAGTTGCCGGCGTCCACGGTGAGCAGACAGGGATGGAGGCTGCAGAGCCGACCGCTCCCCTGGACATGGTGTTTCCGGCAAGGGCTCTGGGTCTCTGTCCAGAGCGGGGGCTCGTTCTTCCTGCAGGGGCGGGTGAGTCATCGTCGGCGTCTGGGTGTTGCGCGGGAGCCAGGGCAGGCTCTCCCTGCCGAGGCGGTGACTCCTCCTCTGCCTCGGGTTCTCCTGCCAAAGCCCGAGCAGGTACAGGTGCACGTGGAGGTGGAGGTTCTGGCTGAGGGGGTGGGACATCAGTGCCTGGGGCTGGGGGTCCTGCAGGCACGGAAATCCGATCTGCCCGGTGTGCTGGCCAGTACCCAGCTGGCCTGGTGTCTCTGCGAGGGCAAGGCTCGGTTCTCCATCTGCCCTCGGTGGATCCCTGGGTCCTGCACCTGGAGCCACCACCTCTGTAGGCACAGGTCTGGGAAGTGGAGCCTGGTTCCAGTTGGAGGCCAGTGCTAGAGCTGGGGGAGAAGCAAAGTTTGCCCACAGACCAGCCTTGGCATGTGCGTATCCCGGGACAGAAAGCTTCCAAGAGATTCCGAAAGAATACCCAGGGTTGGATGTCTTTTGGGACTGAAGTGTGCAAGATGGGGGTGGGGGTGTGAGGCCAGCGCTTGCTGCAGGCCCAGCAGCATCTTTCGGGGACTCGTCCCTGTGTAGCTCAGCACCCCCTCCCCACACACTCCCGTGCACCAGCCCCAGCGTCCTTACCTCTGTGCTCTGGCGTGCTGGGCTCCAGGTCCTCCTGCTGCCTCAGAGGCCGGGGTTCTCGGGACTCTGGGTCGGAGCCGGGTGTGCTGAGCTCCGTGGCAGCCTCAGACTGGGCCGCCGGGTGTATCCTGGGCGGTGTCTCGGCAGCAGGCCTTCCCCGCCTCCGCTTCGCCCCCGGTGGGGCTGATGCCTCCGTGGGCACGCTCACCTGGAGCCTGCACTGGGCCTCACGGGCGGGGGGTTGGTGCTCCGACCCCTCCCTCCGGGAGGTGGACGGGGTGTCCCCGTCCTCGGCCTCATCACGTGGGAAGCTCTGCAACGACAGTGACCGTCAGCCAGCCGTGCTGGGAGTTTTCCGAGCTGGGCCTGGCCAGTGGAGCCGCTGCTTCTGCCTGCTCGAACTTCTCTTCCCAGAAGGGTCAGAGACGTGTGTCTGCTCAGATCCCCACCCGGGAGGAAAGAGACCCACCTGAGGGTGTGAGGTCAGCCTGGGCGGCCGGCCCTGCCCGCACTGTTCCCATCCCAGCCAGCCTGATCTCCCCTGGGGTGTGGACACAACTTGTCCGCAGGCTTCTGACCCCACATCCGCCTGGGCTTCCTTGAGGGAGACACACCCCGAGAAACCCGCATCCACACACACAGGCAAAGGACCCGGTGTTTCCGGGTGGCATGGGAGAGGTGGCCTGGCCCGGCCTGGGGCTCCCCGTGTTACCTTTCTGTTTCTCCGGGCAGAGGGCCAGAGGCCTCTCGGGGGTGCCCTGAGCCAACGTCGACAGGGTGCCCACGCACACTGCCTGTGAGCTCTCCTGAGGCCCCGGCCTCTGGGCAGGGGCAAACAGCAGAACATCCTGGCAGCAAGAGATCTGGCTGGGGGCTCCTCTCCGCTCTGGAGGCCTGGATACCCGGGTTGCGGGTTCTGTTGGGTTCTGTTGCCGGCAGGTGACATCATTTCCTGGGGTTCGTGCTGAGGTCCCTTCCCCAAAACTTCCCAAGGGAATCTCTGGGTTTCTGACTGCTCGACCACCCCCCTTAGGCCATGTGCAGACACATTGACAGCCACACAGCCCAGCCCACAGCCCTGGGGAGGCCTGGGTGCAGCCAGGGCCTGAGCTCCGAGGACCCCGCTGCTCTCAGACCAGGCTCCTTCTTCTCATAAGTGGTGTGGCCCTGGACAAGCATATGCCCCTCAGGGTTTCCCCAGTCTCTCCATCTGCAGAGTGGGGGTCATTCTCCCATCTGTTTCCTAGGTCTGTCGGCCTACGAGCAGCTCCATGCCTCTCCACCTGGGGCCGATATCACGTGGAGCTTGTGCGCTGAGACTTCAGAAAGAAAGACTCCATCCAGGGCTGACACAGCACAGAATGGGGCAGAACGAGGCCTGGATGCGCCGTGGTACCCAGGAAAAGGCACTGCCCCTCCTGACTGTTTTGAGACCCCACATCCAAGTTGGAGGCCCGAAAGGAAGACTCGAAGGTCTCCCTCTCTTATAGAAAAGAGTAGCCAACTTTCTGGTCCTCTGTTTCCATTGAGATTCTGTTCAAGTGTCCCAGCTCGGCTTCTGCGGGTGGCTGAGCTTCTAATGGCTCCCTGCGTTCTTGTCTTTTCCTCTCCAAACCTTCCGTCCTTTTCCCCCTTCTGGGGTGGATGGGCGCTGTCATTGCTTCTACCTTCGAGACAGATTGATGAAAAGTCTGGACCATCGACTCCTTTCCTCTCTTTGGTTCCGTGTCTCTCTCTGGCTGTGTCCCTCTCTTTTCCTTTCTCGATTCAGTCTGTGTCTTCCTCTTTCTCTCTCGTGTGTGGATGGATGGATGCTAGGAATGCACATGTATATGATTAGATGAGGGTTATGTTTTAGGGATGGGTTAGAGGGAGAGAAAGGCTTTAGGTCGGAGTTGGTCATGGGGGAAGGGTCAAGGGTGGTGGTGGTGTTTCTTGGAATCTGAGTGCTGTGCATTCTTCGTCTCTTTCCATATGAACCCCTTCTCAGATACACCACTTGCAAGGAGTCTCTCATGTTCCGTTTCCTATCTTTTGCATCTGTGAATGCTTAGCTTCTCTGTTGTGAAGAGGTTCCATTGGATGGAAACCCATTGGTGTACTTCGTTTCCCTCTTTCCCTTACTTGAAGAGACCCATTTCTACCTCCGCCCAGCAAATGGCAAGGAGACTCTGATGTTAAGGAGCCTTTGACCTACGCTTCTTTCTAGCTATCTCAAGACATCAGTCTTTAGGGTGAGGTTTTTCCCCGATATTGAGGTGGTGTGAGATCAAAACCAATAGCGTTCTTCAGATGTAGCTGTCTGGTTTTCCCATGGCCATTTATTGAAGAGGCTTTCTTGTTCCCATTTGGATATTCTCCCCTTCTGTGTCAGAGATGAGTTGACCATGGATGCCGGGGTTTGTTTCTGGACCCTCAACTTTATTCCATCGATCTGGATCTGTGTGTGTTGTTGCATTCCCAATAGCATACTGTCCTGCTGCTGCCGCTGCGGCTAAGTCACTTCAGTCGTGTCTGACTCTGCGCGACCCCATGGCCTGCAGCCTACCAGGCTCCTCCGTCCAGGGCATTTTCCAGGCAAGAGTACTGGCGTGGGTCGCCATCGCCTTCTCCGATACGCTCCTGAGGATCCTAGTTTGGTCGTCTAATTTCCTTTCACACAACCTTGGATGTCCGTATCGGGGCTTTTTCGTCGGATTGTATTGACAATTTAGGCTCTTTTCTGTTTCCGTAACCCCTTTTGCAGTTCTTTGTTCGGTGCGACAATGCATTGGCATTTTGGGAGGAATAGCATCCAAGCTGTGGATTGCCTTGTGGGGCTGTGACATCATTTTCCCAATAGGAATTCTTTCAAGCCCTGAGAACAGCTTCTCTTTCCAGTGATTGGTGTGGGCTTGATCTTCCTTCTTCCATCTCTCGCCGTTTTGTGAGAACAGGTCCTTCCTTCCCTTCTGGGTTAGATGGACTCGTGGGTATCACTTCAGTGCATGGCATTGTCAGTGGGGGTGATAATTCCCTTCTCATTGGAAGACTTTGCTGTGAGTATTAGAAATGCAAGTGATTTCTCTTCCCCTTCCTCCCTGTCCATCTCTCAGAGCCACCGGGAAACAGAGGCCTCATCCAGGGTCACACAGGCCTGAGGGAGTGCAACTAGACTGTTGTTTCTTCAGGCCCTCCGTGCTGGACATCATCCGGGATACTCTGTGTGTGTCTTCCTCAGTCTGCTGTCCCTTCAGACCTTTCCCTAGTTTTCACAGGCTTGTTGTGTTGGTGTTCTTTGTCTGTTTGGAGACACATCCTTGAGAAGCTTTGTGTTTCCACTCATTCGTCTCGCGATGTATGACCTGTCTTTTGCTTTTGTAATGAGGTCTTTCCCACAGTAGATATCTTTGATTTTGCAAAGTCCACTGTATTCTCTGGGTTGTTTTGTGGACTGCCTTTTAGTTTTGTGTGTGAAGACTCAAAGCACGTGTCCGGTTTCTGCTCATTGTTCTTCTAGATTTGTGACAAGTTTTCATGGAAACTTTGTCTAGGGATAACTGGAAGTGAACTCGGTGTAAGGTGTCAAGTCTCCATCTCCATTCATGTCATGCCCTGCAGTTTCCAATTCCCTGTTCCTGAGTGGTTTTGGAGACCTTGTGGGAAGTTTGGTTGCATGGGAGTTTGCATTTCCACCTTGAGTAGATTCCCACTGTTCTGCCCTCAGGGACACTGTCAAGGGGGAGTGAGGAGCAGCCTGCACTTCCAGCAGTGACCACACGGTGGGGCGAGTGCTGCTCTGCCCTCTGGGAGCCCCAGGCCACAGGCATCCCAGTGAGGAGCCAGCTCTGTGCTCGGCTGAAAGGAGTTAGACTCTCAGGAGCCTCTGAGCCCTTGCCTTTGGATCACCCAGGGTGGGCATTTACTGTGACAGAAAAAAATTGCCCTGAATTCCATGGACGGAAGAGCCTGGCTGTGTAGAGTTCGTGAGTTGCCGTGAATCAGACACAACTGAGGACACAAAAACTCAATAGACTAAAACACTTTTGGGGGGTGGGGGGAGTGAAAGGGGGTGATGTGGGGTTTTTTTGTCGTATATAATAGCCAAGGGAAATCTAGTTTAAACCTAAATTCACATAGATGGGAAAGGTATAGCTCTCCGTCACCCTATTAAAAAAAAAAAAAACTACTTAACTTTTCTGAAAGTTTATTTAGTAGCTTCCTTGAGCAGTTCATTGTGAAGCTTTTTTTTTTTTTTTCTGTGACATCGGCCTCATTAAAAAGTACGGTTTGCCTTTACTGGATAATTTTGTTCATTGGTTTGTTAGGGAATCTTGGTAATATTTGAGTTTCCTGGGGAGCATGGTCACATGACCTGGCCCTGGCCAATCGGTGCGTTCCACCTCCCTGGCCACTGTGATTGGCTCCGGACTGGGGCAGTGCCCAATCGGGGCCCAGGGCCGGGCCTCACGTTGGAAGCCAGGGGAAGACGAGCTCTCGTCCTGCTGGGGTAGGGGAAGGGGTGGGGCCGGGGGAGGTCAGGCTCCAGCAGTGGGAGGGGCTTGAGGTCCGCCTGCGGCAGTTGGTGACCTTCCTGCTCCCCTCAGGGCAGAGCCGCCGGCCTGAGAATGAGGGCGCTGCTGAGCCCAGGGGCTGGGATGGCCCGTTGCTGCTGTGGTCCCAGAGCTCCACCCGAGACCTGACGGAGGCCGTCTGCCCGTGAGTCCTCTCCCGCTTGTCTGTCAGCTTGTTTGAACCATGCTGGGTTTTCTGCCCAGCCGGCTAAGGGGAGTCCCTGGAAATGCAAGGGTGTGGGTTTTGGCAGACTTCAGGGAAGACATGCCAGATGAGCCTGGGAGACTCCAGCTTAATCTGGATTCAGGAGATATCTCTTCGGGCCAGCTAGTAATTGTAGGATAAGCCTAATGAGTCTTCACAGGATGAAGAGAGTAACGTGCCAAGGTAGCAATCGATGTCCTCATTCGAGAGGATGATGAAGCTGGTGCTCAGAGAAGGGGGGAACTTGGCCACAGCAAGGAGGTGTGCACCCAGACGGAACCCCCAGATCCGGCCATTTGAGCTCAGGGAGGCCACTGGTGTGGCTTGTCCCTGTGGCAGGGGCCGAGGCACGCAGCCCACCCTGATTCCTGCGGGGGCCTGACTTGGGAAGTGCCATCTGGTAGCTTTGAGACTCACCAAACCAAATTGCACTGGAGAGAGGAAGGACACCTTCCTTCATCCACCCCCCACCCCCGCCGGATTCCCACATACCCTGACCCCTTTCTCTGGATTTCGGAGCCCTTTCCAGAGTCCCGCTCATATGACCTCATTCGAAGTGCACTGTGGACGAGCTGCCATCTGCAGCTGCTACCACAGCAGCCAAGGGCTTTAGCTCCCGAGTACCTCCCTTCCTTTGGAACTTGGGGGCCCTCTACTCCCCACTTGCACACCACAGACCTTTGCTGAGGATTGTGGGGACCCTCACTCAGTTTGCAGCACGTTGTAGCCATCCCTGTCCTCTCAATACCTCCCTTGCAACTCAGCTTGTGAGCTCCTTTGGAGCAGCGTGGCCCACCTGGCTGCAACGGCAGAGACACAGCTGACAGTGAAACAACAGCTTCGATCTGACAGCCGGAAAGCTCTGTCAAAAGGGACCTCCCTCTTCACACCGTAGAGGCTGTAGGAGCCGCCAGGGTTTGGGAACCAGTGCTGGGGCCAAAATGACTCCACAGCTGTTTTCCTTCCTGGGGAGGGTTCTGGCTCGAGTGGGAATGGCTCAAGTCTCCTAAGGTTCTGAAAGCCCACTGTGTGCAGATTCACGGTACACAGAGAGGAGAAGGTGGAGTCCTGCCCTGGAGGTGGTCACAGCTCACGGATGAGCCAGGCAGGCAGGCAGGCAGGCAGGGCATGAGAACACCTGAGCTGCCTTCATGAGTGAGTGGTGTGGGGGCAGAGGAAGAGAAGCCGGTCTGCTCCCTCATGTGGTGCCCAGGGCAGGTTGTCCCCAGAGGAAACCCTTACGACGGTGAGGACTCTCACTGCTGTTTCCCAAGGGGTTCCGTCGGTGCGTGTCTTCCCCGGAGCGGTCAGGCCGTCTCTAAAGTACACTGGCCATGGGCATTGCCTCTCCTTGGAACTTCCCATGTGTTTCTCTTTTGTATGGAACAGTGATTTTTCTAGAGGGGTTCTGGGCCACAAGGTTGTTGGGTCATTTGCTAGCCTTCTGTCGTGAAGAACGCTTTCCTGGGCGTTGGGGTGGTTTGTTGTTCCAGCTCCCTTTCTTGGCTTCTTTTGGGAGCTGGTGCAACAAGAGGAGCTCAGCCTCTGCCTTCTGGCTGAGATGTCACCCTTCAAACAGCAATGCCTGCCTGGAGATAATGATGGCATTTGCCAAAAGGGCTTCGTTTGGCACATGATATCTTGAAAGGACGTACACCGTCCTTTCAGCTATCAAAGGCTAGTTCAAATGACATAAAAATGAGAACTCTCCAATGGAGTCTTACAGTAGGTGGAGAGTCCGAAAAAAACTCCTTCAGTCATCTCACTGAGAGTCATTGATTGGGGACACCAAGAATATAGGAAGGAATGCAGAAAGAAAAGATGAAATTGTGGTCAGGATCGGGGGGAGGGATGAACAGGGCCTGCTTGCCTTGAACCCAGGCTTTGTTGGCGGGTGGGGCATAAAGATCGAACGGGTCTGAAACTACAGAGTGGTGATGGTAACACCGTATCACCAGAGTTACACAACAGTGTCCCAAATTGCAACAATGATGAAAAAGTTTACTAATCCCAACTTAACCAACAAAAATAGACGAAACCATACAAAAAGTAAAACATCACCAGAAAGGTGGAAACAAACCAAATGCAAAGCAGCTCAGGGGAAAGGAACTCCATGTCCCCTGGGGGCAGACCGAGTTGCCGGCGTCCACGGTGAGCAGACAGGGATGGAGGCTGCAGAGCCGACCGCTCCCCTGGACATGGTGTTTCCGGCAAGGGCTCTGGGTCTCTGTCCAGAGCGGGGGCTCGTTCTTCCTGCAGGGGCGGGTGAGTCATCGTCGGCGTCTGGGTGTTGCGCGGGAGCCAGGGCAGGCTCTCCCTGCCGAGGCGGTGACTCCTCCTCTGCCTCGGGTTCTCCTGCCAAAGCCCGAGCAGGTACAGGTGCACGTGGAGGTGGAGGTTCTGGCTGAGGGGGTGGGACATCAGTGCCTGGGGCTGGGGGTCCTGCAGGCACGGAAATCCGATCTGCCCGGTGTGCTGGCCAGTACCCAGCTGGCCTGGTGTCTCTGCGAGGGCAAGGCTCGGTTCTCCATCGGCCCTCGGTGGATCCCTGGGTCCTGCACCTGGAGCCACCACCTCTGTAGGCACAGGTCTGGGAAGTGGAGCCTGGTTCCAGTTGGAGGCCAGTGCTAGAGCTGGGGGAGAAGCAAAGTTTGCCCACAGACCAGCCTTGGCATGTGCGTATCCCGGGACAGAAAGCTTCCAAGAGATTCCGAAAGAATACCCAGGGTTGGATGTCTTTTGGGACTGAAGTGTGCAAGATGGGGGTGGGGGTGTGAGGCCAGCGCTTGCTGCAGGCCCAGCAGCATCTTTCGGGGACTCGTCCCTGTGTAGCTCAGCACCCCCTCCCCACACACTCCCGTGCACCAGCCCCAGCGTCCTTACCTCTGTGCTCTGGCGTGCTGGGCTCCAGGTCCTCCTGCTGCCTCAGAGGCCGGGGTTCTCGGGACTCTGGGTCGGAGCCGGGTGTGCTGAGCTCCGTGGCAGCCTCAGACTGGGCCGCCGGGTGTATCCTGGGCGGTGTCTCGGCAGCAGGCCTTCCCCGCCTCCGCTTCGCCCCCGGTGGGGCTGATGCCTCCGTGGGCACGCTCACCTGGAGCCTGCACTGGGCCTCACGGGCGGGGGGTTGGTGCTCCGACCCCTCCCTCCGGGAGGTGGACGGGGTGTCCCCGTCCTCGGCCTCATCACGTGGGAAGCTCTGCAACGACAGTGACCGTCAGCCAGCCGTGCTGGGAGTTTTCCGAGCTGGGCCTGGCCAGTGGAGCCGCTGCTTCTGCCTGCTCGAACTTCTCTTCCCAGAAGGGTCAGAGACGTGTGTCTGCTCAGATCCCCACCCGGGAGGAAAGAGACCCACCTGAGGGTGTGAGGTCAGCCTGGGCGGCCGGCCCTGCCCGCACTGTTCCCATCCCAGCCAGCCTGATCTCCCCTGGGGTGTGGACACAACTTGTCCGCAGGCTTCTGACCCCACATCCGCCTGGGCTTCCTTGAGGGAGACACACCCCGAGAAACCCGCATCCACACACACAGGCAAAGGACCCGGTGTTTCCGGGTGGCATGGGAGAGGTGGCCTGGCCCGGCCTGGGGCTCCCCGTGTTACCTTTCTGTTTCTCCGGGCAGAGGGCCAGAGGCCTCTCGCGGGTGCCCTGAGCCAACGTCGACAGGGTGCCCACGCACACTGCCTGTGAGCTCTCCTGAGGCCCCGGCCTCTGGGCAGGGGCAAACAGCAGAACATCCTGGCAGCAAGAGATCTGGCTGGGGGCTCCTCTCCGCTCTGGAGGCCTGGATACCCGGGTTGCGGGTTCTGTTGGGTTCTGTTGCCGGCAGGTGACATCATTTCCTGGGGTTCGTGCTGAGGTCCCTTCCCCAAAACTTCCCAAGGGAATCTCTGGGTTTCTGACTGCTCGACCACCCCCCTTAGGCCATGTGCAGGCACAGTGACAGCCACACAGCCCAGCCCACAGCCCTGGGGAGGCCTGGGTGCAGCCAGGGCCTGAGCTCCGAGGACCCCGCTGCTCTCAGACCAGGCTCCTTCTTCTCATAAGTGGTGTGGCCCTGGACAAGCATATGCCCCTCAGGGTTTCCCCAGTCTCTCCATCTGCAGAGTGGGGGTCATTCTCCCATCTGTTTCCTAGGTCTGTCGGCCTACGAGCAGCTCCATGCCTCTCCACCTGGGGCCGATATCACGTGGAGCTTGTGCGCTGAGACTTCAGAAAGAAAGACTCCATCCAGGGCTGACACAGCACAGAATGGGGCAGAACGAGGCCTGGATGCGCCGTGGTACCCAGGAAAAGGCACTGCCCCTCCTGACTGTTTTGAGACCCCACATCCAAGTTGGAGGCCCGAAAGGAAGACTCGAAGGTCTCCCTCTCTTATAGAAAAGAGTAGCCAACTTTCTGGTCCTCTGTTTCCATTGAGATTCTGTTCAAGTGTCCCAGCTCGGCTTCTGCGGGTGGCTGAGCTTCTAATGGCTCCCTGCGTTCTTGTCTTTTCCTCTCCAAACCTTCCGTCCTTTTCCCCCTTCTGGGGTGGATGGGCGCTGTCATTGCTTCTACCTTCGAGACAGATTGATGAAAAGTCTGGACCATCGACTCCTTTCCTCTCTTTGGTTCCGTGTCTCTCTCTGGCTGTGTCCCTCTCTTTTCCTTTCTCGATTCAGTCTGTGTCTTCCTCTTTCTCTCTCGTGTGTGGATGGATGGATGCTAGGAATGCACATGTATATGATTAGATGAGGGTTATGTTTTAGGGATGGGTTAGAGGGAGAGAAAGGCTTTAGGTCGGAGTTGGTCATGGGGGAAGGGTCAAGGGTGGTGGTGGTGTTTCTTGGAATCTGAGTGCTGTGCATTCTTCGTCTCTTTCCATATGAACCCCTTCTCAGATACACCACTTGCAAGGAGTCTCTCATGTTCCGTTTCCTATCTTTTGCATCTGTGAATGCTTAGCTTCTCTGTTGTGAAGAGGTTCCATTGGATGGAAACCCATTGGTGTACTTCGTTTCCCTCTTTCCCTTACTTGAAGAGACCCATTTCTACCTCCGCCCAGCAAATGGCAAGGAGACTCTGATGTTAAGGAGCCTTTGACCTACGCTTCTTTCTAGCTATCTCAAGACATCAGTCTTTAGGGTGAGGTTTTTCCCCGATATTGAGGTGGTGTGAGATCAAAACCAATAGCGTTCTTCAGATGTAGCTGTCTGGTTTTCCCATGGCCATTTATTGAAGAGGCTTTCTTGTTCCCATTTGGATATTCTCCCCTTCTGTGTCAGAGATGAGTTGACCATGGATGCCGGGGTTTGTTTCTGGACCCTCAACTTTATTCCATCGATCTGGATCTGTGTGTGTTGTTGCATTCCCAATAGCATACTGTCCTGCTGCTGCCGCTGCGGCTAAGTCACTTCAGTCGTGTCTGACTCTGCGCGACCCCATGGCCTGCAGCCTACCAGGCTCCTCCGTCCAGGGCATTTTCCAGGCAAGAGTACTGGCGTGGGTCGCCATCGCCTTCTCCGATACGCTCCTGAGGATCCTAGTTTGGTCGTCTAATTTCCTTTCACACAACCTTGGATGTCCGTATCGGGGCTTTTTCGTCGGATTGTATTGACAATTTAGGCTCTTTTCTGTTTCCGTAACCCCTTTTGCAGTTCTTTGTTCGGTGCGACAATGCATTGGCATTTTGGGAGGAATAGCATCCAAGCTGTGGATTGCCTTGTGGGGCTGTGACATCATTTTCCCAATAGGAATTCTTTCAAGCCCTGAGAACAGCTTCTCTTTCCAGTGATTGGTGTGGGCTTGATCTTCCTTCTTCCATCTCTCGCCGTTTTGTGAGAACAGGTCCTTCCTTCCCTTCTGGGTTAGATGGACTCGTGGGTATCACTTCAGTGCATGGCATTGTCAGTGGGGGTGATAATTCCCTTCTCATTGGAAGACTTTGCTGTGAGTATTAGAAATGCAAGTGATTTCTCTTCCCCTTCCTCCCTGTCCATCTCTCAGAGCCACCGGGAAACAGAGGCCTCATCCAGGGTCACACAGGCCTGAGGGAGTGCAACTAGACTGTTGTTTCTTCAGGCCCTCCGTGCTGGACATCATCCGGGATACTCTGTGTGTGTCTTCCTCAGTCTGCTGTCCCTTCAGACCTTTCCCTAGTTTTCACAGGCTTGTTGTGTTGGTGTTCTTTGTCTGTTTGGAGACACATCCTTGAGAAGCTTTGTGTTTCCACTCATTCGTCTCGCGATGTATGACCTGTCTTTTGCTTTTGTAATGAGGTCTTTCCCACAGTAGATATCTTTGATTTTGCAAAGTCCACTGTATTCTCTGGGTTGTTTTGTGGACTGCCTTTTAGTTTTGTGTGTGAAGACTCAAAGCACGTGTCCGGTTTCTGCTCATTGTTCTTCTAGATTTGTGACAAGTTTTCATGGAAACTTTGTCTAGGGATAACTGGAAGTGAACTCGGTGTAAGGTGTCAAGTCTCCATCTCCATTCATGTCATGCCCTGCAGTTTCCAATTCCCTGTTCCTGAGTGGTTTTGGAGACCTTGTGGGAAGTTTGGTTGCATGGGAGTTTGCATTTCCACCTTGAGTAGATTCCCACTGTTCTGCCCTCAGGGACACTGTCAAGGGGGAGTGAGGAGCAGCCTGCACTTCCAGCAGTGACCACACGGTGGGGCGAGTGCTGCTCTCCCCTCTGGGAGCCCCAGGCCACAGGCATCCCAGTGAGGAGCCAGCTCTGTGCTCGGCTGAAAGGAGTTAGACTCTCAGGAGCCTCTGAGCCCTTGCCTTTGGATCACCCAGGGTGGGCATTTACTGTGACAGAAAAAAATTGCCCTGAATTCCATGGACGGAAGAGCCTGGCTGTGTAGAGTTCGTGAGTTGCCGTGAATCAGACACAACTGAGGACACAAAAACTCAATAGACTAAAACACTTTTGGGGGGTGGGGGGAGTGAAAGGGGGTGATGTGGGGTTTTTTTGTCGTATATAATAGCCAAGGGAAATCTAGTTTAAACCTAAATTCACATAGATGGGAAAGGTATAGCTCTCCGTCACCCTATTAAAAAAAAAAAAAAAACTACTTAACTTTTCTGAAAGTTTATTTAGTAGCTTCCTTGAGCAGTTCATTGTGAAGCTTTTTTTTTTTTTTTCTGTGACATCGGCCTCATTAAAAAGTACGGTTTGCCTTTACTGGATAATTTTGTTCATTGGTTTGTTAGGGAATCTTGGTAATATTTGAGTTTCCTGGGGAGCATGGTCACATGACCTGGCCCTGGCCAATCGGTGCGTTCCACCTCCCTGGCCACTGTGATTGGCTCCGGACTGGGGCAGTGCCCAATCGGGGCCCAGGGCCGGGCCTCACGTTGGAAGCCAGGGGAAGACGAGCTCTCGTCCTGCTGGGGTAGGGGAAGGGGTGGGGCCGGGGGAGGTCAGGCTCCAGCAGTGGGAGGGGCTTGAGGTCCGCCTGCGGCAGTTGGTGACCTTCCTGCTCCCCTCAGGGCAGAGCCGCCGGCCTGAGAATGAGGGCGCTGCTGAGCCCAGGGGCTGGGATGGCCCGTTGCTGCTGTGGTCCCAGAGCTCCACCCGAGAACTGACGGAGGCCGTCTGCCCGTGAGTCCTCTCCCGCTTGTCTGTCAGCTTGTTTGAACCATGCTGGGTTTTCTGCCCAGCCGGCTAAGGGGAGTCCCTGGAAATGCAAGGGTGTGGGTTTTGGCAGACTTCAGGGAAGACATGCCAGATGAGCCTGGGAGACTCCAGCTTAATCTGGATTCAGGAGATATCTCTTCGGGCCAGCTAGTAATTGTAGGATAAGCCTAATGAGTCTTCACAGGATGAAGAGAGTAACGTGCCAAGGTAGCAATCGATGTCCTCATTCGAGAGGATGATGAAGCTGGTGCTCAGAGAAGGGGGGAACTTGGCCACAGCAAGGAGGTGTGCACCCAGACGGAACCCCCAGATCCGGCCATTTGAGCTCAGGGAGGCCACTGGTGTGGCTTGTCCCTGTGGCAGGGGCCGAGGCACGCAGCCCACCCTGATTCCTGCGGGGGCCTGACTTGGGAAGTGCCATCTGGTAGCTTTGAGACTCACCAAACCAAATTGCACTGGAGAGAGGAAGGACACCTTCCTTCATCCACCCCCCACCCCCGCCGGATTCCCACATACCCTGACCCCTTTCTCTGGATTTCGGAGCCCTTTCCAGAGTCCCGCTCATATGACCTCATTCGAAGTGCACTGTGGACGAGCTGCCATCTGCAGCTGCTACCACAGCAGCCAAGGGCTTTATCTCCCGAGTACCTCCCTTCCTTTGGAACTTGGGGGCCCTCTACTCCCCACTTGCACACCACAGACCTTTGCTGAGGATTGTGGGGACCCTCACTCAGTTTGCAGCACGTTGTAGCCATCCCTGTCCTCTCAATACCTCCCTTGCAACTCAGCTTGTGAGCTCCTTTGGAGCAGCGTGGCCCACCTGGCTGCAACGGCAGAGACACAGCTGACAGTGAAACAACAGCTTCGATCTGACAGCCGGAAAGCTCTGTCAAAAGGGACCTCCCTCTTCACACCGTAGAGGCTGTAGGAGCCGCCAGGGTTTGGGAACCAGTGCTGGGGCCAAAATGACTCCACAGCTGTTTTCCTTCCTGGGGAGGGTTCTGGCTCGAGTGGGAATGGCTCAAGTCTCCTAAGGTTCTGAAAGCCCACTGTGTGCAGATTCACGGTACACAGAGAGGAGAAGGTGGAGTCCTGCCCTGGAGGTGGTCACAGCTCACGGATGAGCCAGGCAGGCAGGCAGGCAGGCAGGGCATGAGAACACCTGAGCTGCCTTCATGAGTGAGTGGTGTGGGGGCAGAGGAAGAGAAGCCGGTCTGCTCCCTCATGTGGTGCCCAGGGCAGGTTGTCCCCAGAGGAAACCCTTACGACGGTGAGGACTCTCACTGCTGTTTCCCAAGGGGTTCCGTCGGTGCGTGTCTTCCCCGGAGCGGTCAGGCCGTCTCTAAAGTACACTGGCCATGGGCATTGCCTCTCCTTGGAACTTCCCATGTGTTTCTCTTTTGTATGGAACAGTGATTTTTCTAGAGGGGTTCTGGGCCACAAGGTTGTTGGGTCATTTGCTAGCCTTCTGTCGTGAAGAACGCTTTCCTGGGCGTTGGGGTGGTTTGTTGTTCCAGCTCCCTTTCTTGGCTTCTTTTGGGAGCTGGTGCAACAAGAGGAGCTCAGCCTCTGCCTTCTGGCTGAGATGTCACCCTTCAAACAGCAATGCCTGCCTGGAGATAATGATGGCATTTGCCAAAAGGGCTTCGTTTGGCACATGATATCTTGAAAGGACGTACACCGTCCTTTCAGCTATCAAAGGCTAGTTCAAATGACATAAAAATGAGAACTCTCCAATGGAGTCTTACAGTAGGTGGAGAGTCCGAAAAAAACTCCTTCAGTCATCTCACTGAGAGTCATTGATTGGGGACACCAAGAATATAGGAAGGAATGCAGAAAGAAAAGATGAAATTGTGGTCAGGATCGGGGGGAGGGATGAACAGGGCCTGCTTGCCTTGAACCCAGGCTTTGTTGGCGGGTGGGGCATAAAGATCGAACGGGTCTGAAACTACAGAGTGGTGATGGTAACACAGTATCACCAGAGTTACACAACAGTGTCCCAAATTGCAACAATGATGAAAAAGTTTACTAATCCCAACTTAACCAACAAAAATAGACGAAACCATACAAAAAGTAAAACATCACCAGAAAGGTGGAAACAAACCAAATGCAAAGCAGCTCAGGGGAAAGGAACTCCATGTCCCCTGGGGGCAGACCGAGTTGCCGGCGTCCACGGTGAGCAGACAGGGATGGAGGCTGCAGAGCCGACCGCTCCCCTGGACATGGTGTTTCCGGCAAGGGCTCTGGGTCTCTGTCCAGAGCGGGGGCTCGTTCTTCCTGCAGGGGCGGGTGAGTCATCGTCGGCGTCTGGGTGTTGCGCGGGAGCCAGGGCAGGCTCTCCCTGCCGAGGCGGTGACTCCTCCTCTGCCTCGGGTTCTCCTGCCAAAGCCCGAGCAGGTACAGGTGCACGTGGAGGTGGAGGTTCTGGCTGAGGGGGTGGGACATCAGTGCCTGGGGCTGGGGGTCCTGCAGGCACGGAAATCCGATCTGCCCGGTGTGCTGGCCAGTACCCAGCTGGCCTGGTGTCTCTGCGAGGGCAAGGCTCGGTTCTCCATCGGCCCTCGGTGGATCCCTGGGTCCTGCACCTGGAGCCACCACCTCTGTAGGCACAGGTCTGGGAAGTGGAGCCTGGTTCCAGTTGGAGGCCAGTGCTAGAGCTGGGGGAGAAGCAAAGTTTGCCCACAGACCAGCCTTGGCATGTGCGTATCCCGGGACAGAAAGCTTCCAAGAGATTCCGAAAGAATACCCAGGGTTGGATGTCTTTTGGGACTGAAGTGTGCAAGATGGGGGTGGGGGTGTGAGGCCAGCGCTTGCTGCAGGCCCAGCAGCATCTTTCGGGGACTCGTCCCTGTGTAGCTCAGCACCCCCTCCCCACACACTCCCGTGCACCAGCCCCAGCGTCCTTACCTCTGTGCTCTGGCGTGCTGGGCTCCAGGTCCTCCTGCTGCCTCAGAGGCCGGGGTTCTCGGGACTCTGGGTCGGAGCCGGGTGTGCTGAGCTCCGTGGCAGCCTCAGACTGGGCCGCCGGGTGTATCCTGGGCGGTGTCTCGGCAGCAGGCCTTCCCCGCCTCCGCTTCGCCCCCGGTGGGGCTGATGCCTCCGTGGGCACGCTCACCTGGAGCCTGCACTGGGCCTCACGGGCGGGGGGTTGGTGCTCCGACCCCTCCCTCCGGGAGGTGGACGGGGTGTCCCCGTCCTCGGCCTCATCACGTGGGAAGCTCTGCAACGACAGTGACCGTCAGCCAGCCGTGCTGGGAGTTTTCCGAGCTGGGCCTGGCCAGTGGAGCCGCTGCTTCTGCCTGCTCGAACTTCTCTTCCCAGAAGGGTCAGAGACGTGTGTCTGCTCAGATCCCCACCCGGGAGGAAAGAGACCCACCTGAGGGTGTGAGGTCAGCCTGGGCGGCCGGCCCTGCCCGCACTGTTCCCATCCCAGCCAGCCTGATCTCCCCTGGGGTGTGGACACAACTTGTCCGCAGGCTTCTGACCCCACATCTGCCTGGGCTTCCTTGAGGGAGACACACCCCGAGAAACCCGCATCCACACACACAGGCAAAGGACCCGGTGTTTCCGGGTGGCATGGGAGAGGTGGCCTGGCCCGGCCTGGGGCTCCCCGTGTTACCTTTCTGTTTCTCCGGGCAGAGGGCCAGAGGCCTCTCGGGGGTGCCCTGAGCCAACGTCGACAGGGTGCCCACGCACACTGCCTGTGAGCTCTCCTGAGGCCCCGGCCTCTGGGCAGGGGCAAACAGCAGAACATCCTGGCAGCAAGAGATCTGGCTGGGGGCTCCTCTCCGCTCTGGAGGCCTGGATACCCGGGTTGCGGGTTCTGTTGGGTTCTGTTGCCGGCAGGTGACATCATTTCCTGGGGTTCGTGCTGAGGTCCCTTCCCCAAAACTTCCCAAGGGAATCTCTGGGTTTCTGACTGCTCGACCACCCCCCTTAGGCCATGTGCAGGCACAGTGACAGCCACACAGCCCAGCCCACAGCCCTGGGGAGGCCTGGGTGCAGCCAGGGCCTGAGCTCCGAGGACCCCGCTGCTCTCAGACCAGGCTCCTTCTTCTCATAAGTGGTGTGGCCCTGGACAAGCATATGCCCCTCAGGGT
Source organism: Giraffa tippelskirchi (assembly GCF_054371585.1). Taxonomy (NCBI): domain Eukaryota; kingdom Metazoa; phylum Chordata; class Mammalia; order Artiodactyla; family Giraffidae; genus Giraffa; species Giraffa tippelskirchi. Next base: position 72,347,373 of record NC_137286.1, read on the forward strand.
TTCCCCAGTCTCTCCATCTGCAGAGTGGGGGTCATTCTCCCATCTGTTTCCTAGGTCTGTCGGCCTACGAGCAGCTCCATGCCTCTCCACCTGGGGCCGATATCACGTGGAGCTTGTGCGCTGAGACTTCAGAAAGAAAGACTCCATCCAGGGCTGACACAGCACAGAATGGGGCAGAACGAGGCCTGGATGTGCCGTGGTACCCAGGAAAAGGCACTGCCCCTCCTGACTGTTTTGAGACCCCACATCCAAGTTGGAGGCCCGAAAGGAAGACTCGAAGGTCTCCCTCTCTTATAGAAAAGAGTAGCCAACTTTCTGGTCCTCTGTTTCCATTGAGATTCTGTTCAAGTGTCCCAGCTCGGCTTCTGCGGGTGGCTGAGCTTCTAATGGCTCCCTGCGTTCTTGTCTTTTCCTCTCCAAACCTTCCGTCCTTTTCCCCCTTCTGGGGTGGATGGGCGCTGTCATTGCTTCTACCTTCGAGACAGATTGATGAAAAGTCTGGACCATCGACTCCTTTCCTCTCTTTGGTTCCGTGTCTCTCTCTGGCTGTGTCCCTCTCTTTTCCTTTCTCGATTCAGTCTGTGTCTTCCTCTTTCTCTCTCGTGTGTGGATGGATGGATGCTAGGAATGCACATGTATATGATTAGATGAGGGTTATGTTTTAGGGATGGGTTAGAGGGAGAGAAAGGCTTTAGGTCGGAGTTGGTCATGGGGGAAGGGTCAAGGGTGGTGGTGGTGTTTCTTGGAATCTGAGTGCTGTGCATTCTTCGTCTCTTTCCATATGAACCCCTTCTCAGATACACCACTTGCAAGGAGTCTCTCATGTTCCGTTTCCTATCTTTTGCATCTGTGAATGCTTAGCTTCTCTGTTGTGAAGAGGTTCCATTGGATGGAAACCCATTGGTGTACTTCGTTTCCCTCTTTCCCTTACTTGAAGAGACCCATTTCTACCTCCGCCCAGCAAATGGCAAGGAGACTCTGATGTTAAGGAGCCTTTGACCTACGCTTCTTTCTAGCTATCTCAAGACATCAGTCTTTAGGGTGAGGTTTTTCCCCGATATTGAGGTGGTGTGAGATCAAAACCAATAGCGTTCTTCAGATGTAGCTGTCTGGTTTTCCCATGGCCATTTATTGAAGAGGCTTTCTTGTTCCCATTTGGATATTCTCCCCTTCTGTGTCAGAGATGAGTTGACCATGGATGCCGGGGTTTGTTTCTGGACCCTCAACTTTATTCCATCGATCTGGATCTGTGTGTGTTGTTGTATTCCCAATAGCATACTGTCCTGCTGCTGCCGCTGCGGCTAAGTCACTTCAGTCGTGTCTGACTCTGCGCGACCCCATGGCCTGCAGCCTACCAGGCTCCTCCGTCCAGGGCATTTTCCAGGCAAGAGTACTGGCGTGGGTCGCCATCGCCTTCTCCTATACGCTCCTGAGGATCCTAGTTTGGTCGTCTAATTTCCTTTCACACAACCTTGGATGTCCGTATCGGGGCTTTTTCGTCGGATTGTATTGACAATTTAGGCTCTTTTCTGTTTCCGTAACCCCTTTTGCAGTTCTTTGTTCGGTGCGACAATGCATTGGCATTTTGGGAGGAATAGCATCGAAGCTGTGGATTGCCTTGTGGGGCTGTGACATCATTTTCCCAATAGGAATTCTTTCAAGCCCTGAGCACAGCTTCTCTTTCCAGTGATTGGTGTGGGCTTGATCTTCCTTCTTCCATCTCTCGCCGTTTTGTGAGAACAGGTCCTTCCTTCCCTTCTGGGTTAGATGGACTCGTGGGTATCACTTCAGTGCATGGCATTGTCAGTGGGGGTGATAATTCCCTTCTCATTGGAAGACTTTGCTGTGAGTATTAGAAATGCAAGTGATTTCTCTTCCCCTTCCTCCCTGTCCATCTCTCAGAGCCACCGGGAAACAGAGGCCTCATCCAGGGTCACACAGGCCTGAGGGAGTGCAACTAGACTGTTGTTTCTTCAGGCCCTCCGTGCTGGACATCATCCGGGATACTCTGTGTGTGTCTTCCTCAGTCTGGTGTCCCTTCAGACCTTTCCCTAGTTTTCACAGGCTTGTTGTGTTGGTGTTCTTTGTCTGTTTGGAGACACATCCTTGAGAAGCTTTGTGTTTCCACTCATTCGTCTCGCGATGTATGACCTGTCTTTTGCTTTTGTAATGAGGTCTTTCCCACAGTAGATATCTTTGATTTTGCAAAGTCCACTGTATTCTCTGGGTTGTTTTGTGGACTGCCTTTTAGTTTTGTGTGTGAAGACTCAAAGCACGTGTCCGGTTTCTGCTCATTGTTCTTCTAGATTTGTGACAAGTTTTCATGGAAACTTTGTCTAGGGATAACTGGAAGTGAACTCGGTGTAAGGTGTCAAGTCTCCATCTCCATTCATGTCATGCCCTGCAGTTTCCAATTCCCTGTTCCTGAGTGGTTTTGGAGACCTTGTGGGAAGTTTGGTTGCATGGGAGTTTGCATTTCCACCTTGAGTAGATTCCCACTGTTCTGCCCTCAGGGACACTGTCAAGGGGGAGTGAGGAGCAGCCTGCACTTCCAGCAGTGACCACACGGTGGGGCGAGTGCTGCTCTCCCCTCTGGGAGCCCCAGGCCACAGGCATCCCAGTGAGGAGCCAGCTCTGTGCTCGGCTGAAAGGAGTTAGACTCTCAGGAGCCTCTGAGCCCTTGCCTTTGGATCACCCAGGGTGGGCATTTACTGTGACAGAAAAAAATTGCCCTGAATTCCATGGACGGAAGAGCCTGGCTGTGTAGAGTTCGTGAGTTGCCGTGAATCAGACACAACTGAGGACACAAAAACTCAATAGACTAAAACACTTTTGGGGGGTGGGGGGAGTGAAAGGGGGTGTTGTGGGGTTTTTTTGTCGTGTATAATAGCCAAGGGAAATCTAGTTTAAACCTAAATTCACATAGATGGGAAAGGTATAGCTCTCCGTCACCCTATTAAAAAAAAAAAAAAAAACTACTTAACTTTTCTGAAAGTTTATTTAGTAGCTTCCTTGAGCAGTTCATTGTGAAGCATTTTTTTTTTTTCTGTGACATCGGCCTCATTAAAAAGTACGGTTTGCCTTTACTGGATAATTTTGTTCATTGGTTTGTTAGGGAATCTTGGTAATATTTGAGTTTCCTGGGGAGCATGGTCACATGACCTGGCCCTGGCCAATCGGTGCGTTCCACCTCCCTGGCCACTGTGATTGGCTCCGGACTGGGGCAGTGCCCAATCGGGGCCCAGGGCCGGGCCTCACGTTGGAAGCCAGGGGAAGACGAGCTCTCGTCCTGCTGGGGTAGGGGAAGGGGTGGGGCCGGGGGAGGTCAGGCTCCAGCAGTGGGAGGGGCTTGAGGTCCGCCTGCGGCAGTTGGTGACCTTCCTGCTCCCCTCAGGGCAGAGCCGCCGGCCTGAGAATGAGGGCGCTGCTGAGCCCAGGGGCTGGGATGGCCCGTTGCTGCTGTGGTCCCAGAGCTCCACCCGAGACCTGACGGAGGCCGTCTGCCCGTGAGTCCTCTCCCGCTTGTCTGTCAGCTTGTTTGAACCATGCTGGGTTTTCTGCCCAGCCGGCTAAGGGGAGTCCCTGGAAATGCAAGGGTGTGGGTTTTGGCAGACTTCAGGGAAGACATGCCAGATGAGCCTGGGAGGCTCCAGCTTAATCTGGATTCAGGAGATATCTCTTCGGGCCAGCTAGTAATTGTAGGATAAGCCTAATGAGTCTTCACAGGATGAAGAGAGTAACGTGCCAAGGTAGCAATCGATGTCCTCATTCGAGAGGATGATGAAGCTGGTGCTCAGAGAAGGGGGGAACTTGGCCACAGCAAGGAGGTGTGCACCCAGACGGAACCCCCAGATCCGGCCATTTGAGCTCAGGGAGGCCACTGGTGTGGCTTGTCCCTGTGGCAGGGGCCGAGGCACGCAGCCCACCCTGATTCCTGCGGGGGCCTGACTTGGGAAGTGCCATCTGGTAGCTTTGAGACTCACCAAACCAAATTGCACTGGAGAGAGGAAGGACACCTTCCTTCATCCACCCCCCACCCCCGCCGGATTCCCACATACCCTGACCCCTTTCTCTGGATTTCGGAGCCCTTTCCAGAGTCCCGCTCATATGACCTCATTCGAAGTGCACTGTGGACGAGCTGCCATCTGCAGCTGCTACCACAGCAGCCAAGGGCTTTATCTCCCGAGTACCTCCCTTCCTTTGGAACTTGGGGGCCCTCTACTCCCCACTTGCACACCACAGACCTTTGCTGAGGATTGTGGGGACCCTCACTCAGTTTGCAGCACGTTGTAGCCATCCCTGTCCTCTCAATACCTCCCTTGCAACTCAGCTTGTGAGCTCCTTTGGAGCAGCGTGGCCCACCTGGCTGCAACGGCAGAGACACAGCTGACAGTGAAACAACAGCTTCGATCTGACAGCCGGAAAGCTCTGTCAAAAGGGACCTCCCTCTTCACACCGTAGAGGCTGTAGGAGCCGCCAGGGTTTGGGAACCAGTGCTGGGGCCAAAATGACTCCACAGCTGTTTTCCTTCCTGGGGAGGGTTCTGGCTCGAGTGGGAATGGCTCAAGTCTCCTAAGGTTCTGAAAGCCCACTGTGTGCAGATTCACGGTACACAGAGAGGAGAAGGTGGAGTCCTGCCCTGGAGGTGGTCACAGCTCACGGATGAGCCAGGCAGGCAGGCAGGCAGGCAGGGCATGAGAACACCTGGGCTGCCTTCATGAGTGAGTGGTGTGGGGGCAGAGGAAGAGAAGCCGGTCTGCTCCCTCATGTGGTGCCCAGGGCAGGTTGTCCCCAGAGGAAACCCTTACGACGGTGAGGACTCTCACTGCTGTTTCCCAAGGGGTTCCGTCGGTGCGTGTCTTCCCCGGAGCGGTCAGGCCGTCTCTAAAGTACACTGGCCATGGGCATTGCCTCTCCTTGGAACTTCCCATGTGTTTCTCTTTTGTATGGAACAGTGATTTTTCTAGAGGGGTTCTGGGCCACAAGGTTGTTGGGTCATTTGCTAGCCTTCTGTCGTGAAGAACGCTTTCCTGGGCGTTGGGGTGGTTTGTTGTTCCAGCTCCCTTTCTTGGCTTCTTTTGGGAGCTGGTGCAACAAGAGGAGCTCAGCCTCTGCCTTCTGGCTGAGATGTCACCCTTCAAACAGCAATGCCTGCCTGGAGATAATGATGGCATTTGCCAAAAGGGCTTCGTTTGGCACATGATATCTTGAAAGGACGTACACCGTCCTTTCAGCTATCAAAGGCTAGTTCAAATGACATAAAAATGAGAACTCTCCAATGGAGTCTTACAGTAGGTGGAGAGTCCGAAAAAAACTCCTTCAGTCATCTCACTGAGAGTCATTGATTGGGGACACCAAGAATATAGGAAGGAATGCAGAAAGAAAAGATGAAATTGTGGTCAGGATCGGGGGGAGGGATGAACAGGGCCTGCTTGCCTTGAACCCAGGCTTTGTTGGCGGGTGGGGCATAAAGATCGAACGGGTCTGAAACTACAGAGTGGTGATGGTAACACCGTATCACCAGAGTTACACAACAGTGTCCCAAATTGCAACAATGATGAAAAAGTTTACTAATCCCAACTTAACCAACAAAAATAGACGAAACCATACAAAAAGTAAAACATCACCAGAAAGGTGGAAACAAACCAAATGCAAAGCAGCTCAGGGGAAAGGAACTCCATGTCCCCTGGGGGCAGACCGAGTTGCCGGCGTCCACGGTGAGCAGACAGGGATGGAGGCTGCAGAGCCGACCGCTCCCCTGGACATGGTGTTTCCGGCAAGGGCTCTGGGTCTCTGTCCAGAGCGGGGGCTCGTTCTTCCTGCAGGGGCGGGTGAGTCATCGTCGGCGTCTGGGTGTTGCGCGGGAGCCAGGGCAGGCTCTCCCTGCCGAGGCGGTGACTCCTCCTCTGCCTCGGGTTCTCCTGCCAAAGCCCGAGCAGGTACAGGTGCACGTGGAGGTGGAGGTTCTGGCTGAGGGGGTGGGACATCAGTGCCTGGGGCTGGGGGTCCTGCAGGCACGGAAATCCGATCTGCCCGGTGTGCTGGCCAGTACCCAGCTGGCCTGGTGTCTCTGCGAGGGCAAGGCTCGGTTCTCCATCTGCCCTCGGTGGATCCCTGGGTCCTGCACCTGGAGCCACCACCTCTGTAGGCACAGGTCTGGGAAGTGGAGCCTGTTTCCAGTTGGAGGCCAGTGCGAGAGCTGGGGGAGAAGCAAAGTTTGCCCACAGACCAGCCTTGGCATGTGCGTATCCCGGGACAGAAAGCTTCCAAGAGATTCCGAAAGAATACCCAGGGTTGGATGTCTTTTGGGACTGAAGTGTGCAAGATGGGGGTGGGGGTGTGAGGCCAGCGCTTGCTGCAGGCCCAGCAGCATCTTTCGGGGACTCGTCCCTGTGTAGCTCAGCACCCCCTCCCCACACACTCCCGTGCACCAGCCCCAGCGTCCTTACCTCTGTGCTCTGGCGTGCTGGGCTCCAGGTCCTCCTGCTGCCTCAGAGGCCGGGGTTCTCGGGACTCTGGGTCGGAGCCGGGTGTGCTGAGCTCCGTGGCAGCCTCAGACTGGGCCGCCGGGTGTATCCTGGGCGGTGTCTCGGCAGCAGGCCTTCCCCGCCTCCGCTTCGCCCCCGGTGGGGCTGATGCCTCCGTGGGCACGCTCACCTGGAGCCTGCACTGGGCCTCACGGGCGGGGGGTTGGTGCTCCGACCCCTCCCTCCGGGAGGTGGACGGGGTGTCCCCGTCCTCGGCCTCATCACGTGGGAAGCTCTGCAACGACAGTGACCGTCAGCCAGCCGTGCTGGGAGTTTTCCGAGCTGGGCCTGGCCAGTGGAGCCGCTGCTTCTGCCTGCTCGAACTTCTCTTCCCAGAAGGGTCAGAGACGTGTGTCTGCTCAGATCCCCACCCGGGAGGAAAGAGACCCACCTGAGGGTGTGAGGTCAGCCTGGGCGGCCGGCCCTGCCCGCACTGTTCCCATCCCAGCCAGCCTGATCTCCCCTGGGGTGTGGACACAACTTGTCCGCAGGCTTCTGACCCCACATCCGCCTGGGCTTCCTTGAGGGAGACACACCCCGAGAAACCCGCATCCACACACACAGGCAAAGGACCCGGTGTTTCCGGGTGGCATGGGAGAGGTGGCCTGGCCCGGCCTGGGGCTCCCCGTGTTACCTTTCTGTTTCTCCGGGCAGAGGGCCAGAGGCCTCTCGCGGGTGCCCTGAGCCAACGTCGACAGGGTGCCCACGCACACTGCCTGTGAGCTCTCCTGAGGCCCCGGCCTCTGGGCAGGGGCAAACAGCAGAACATCCTGGCAGCAAGAGATCTGGCTGGGGGCTCCTCTCCGCTCTGGAGGCCTGGATACCCGGGTTGCGGGTTCTGTTGGGTTCTGTTGCCGGCAGGTGACATCATTTCCTGGGGTTCGTGCTGAGGTCCCTTCCCCAAAACTTCCCAAGGGAATCTCTGGGTTTCTGACTGCTCGACCACCCCCCTTAGGCCATGTGCAGGCACAGTGACAGCCACACAGCCCAGCCCACAGCCCTGGGGAGGCCTGGGTGCAGCCAGGGCCTGAGCTCCGAGGACCCCGCTGCTCTCAGACCAGGCTCCTTCTTCTCATAAGTGGTGTGGCCCTGGACAAGCATATGCCCCTCAGGGTTTCCCCAGTCTCTCCATCTGCAGAGTGGGGGTCATTCTCCCATCTGTTTCCTAGGTCTGTCGGCCTACGAGCAGCTCCATGCCTCTCCACCTGGGGCCGATATCACGTGGAGCTTGTGCGCTGAGACTTCAGAAAGAAAGACTCCATCCAGGGCTGACACAGCACAGAATGGGGCAGAACGAGGCCTGGATGCGCCGTGGTACCCAGGAAAAGGCACTGCCCCTCCTGACTGTTTTGAGACCCCACATCCAAGTTGGAGGCCCGAAAGGAAGACTCGAAGGTCTCCCTCTCTTATAGAAAAGAGTAGCCAACTTTCTGGTCCTCTGTTTCCATTGAGATTCTGTTCAAGTGTCCCAGCTCGGCTTCTGCGGGTGGCTGAGCTTCTAATGGCTCCCTGCGTTCTTGTCTTTTCCTCTCCAAACCTTCCGTCCTTTTCCCCCTTCTGGGGTGGATGGGCGCTGTCATTGCTTCTACCTTCGAGACAGATTGATGAAAAGTCTGGACCATCGACTCCTTTCCTCTCTTTGGTTCCGTGTCTCTCTCTGGCTGTGTCCCTCTCTTTTCCTTTCTCGATTCAGTCTGTGTCTTCCTCTTTCTCTCTCGTGTGTGGATGGATGGATGCTAGGAATGCACATGTATATGATTAGATGAGGGTTATGTTTTAGGGATGGGTTAGAGGGAGAGAAAGGCTTTAGGTCGGAGTTGGTCATGGGGGAAGGGTCAAGGGTGGTGGTGGTGTTTCTTGGAATCTGAGTGCTGTGCATTCTTCGTCTCTTTCCATATGAACCCCTTCTCAGATACACCACTTGCAAGGAGTCTCTCATGTTCCGTTTCCTATCTTTTGCATCTGTGAATGCTTAGCTTCTCTGTTGTGAAGAGGTTCCATTGGATGGAAACCCATTGGTGTACTTCGTTTCCCTCTTTCCCTTACTTGAAGAGACCCATTTCTACCTCCGCCCAGCAAATGGCAAGGAGACTCTGATGTTAAGGAGCCTTTGACCTACGCTTCTTTCTAGCTATCTCATGACATCAGTCTTTAGGGTGAGGTTTTTCCCCGATATTGAGGTGGTGTGAGATCAAAACCAATAGCGTTCTTCAGATGTAGCTGTCTGGTTTTCCCATGGCCATTTATTGAAGAGGCTTTCTTGTTCCCATTTGGATATTCTCCCCTTCTGTGTCAGAGATGAGTTGACCATGGATGCCGGGGTTTGTTTCTGGACCCTCAACTTTATTCCATCGATCTGGATCTGTGTGTGTTGTTGTATTCCCAATAGCATACTGTCCTGCTGCTGCCGCTGCGGCTAAGTCACTTCAGTCGTGTCTGACTCTGCGCGACCCCATGGCCTGCAGCCTACCAGGCTCCTCCGTCCAGGGCATTTTCCAGGCAAGAGTACTGGCGTGGGTCGCCATCGCCTTCTCCGATACGCTCCTGAGGATCCTAGTTTGGTCGTCTAATTTCCTTTCACACAACCTTGGATGTCCGTATCGGGGCTTTTTCGTCGGATTGTATTGACAATTTAGGCTCTTTTCTGTTTCCGTAACCCCTTTTGCAGTTCTTTGTTCGGTGCGACAATGCATTGGCATTTTGGGAGGAATAGCATCCAAGCTGTGGATTGCCTTGTGGGGCTGTGACATCATTTTCCCAATAGGAATTCTTTCAAGCCCTGAGCACAGCTTCTCTTTCCAGTGATTGGTGTGGGCTTGATCTTCCTTCTTCCATCTCTCGCCGTTTTGTGAGAACAGGTCCTTCCTTCCCTTCTGGGTTAGATGGACTCGTGGGTATCACTTCAGTGCATGGCATTGTCAGTGGGGGTGATAATTCCCTTCTCATTGGAAGACTTTGCTGTGAGTATTAGAAATGCAAGTGATTTCTCTTCCCCTTCCTCCCTGTCCATCTCTCAGAGCCACCGGGAAACAGAGGCCTCATCCAGGGTCACACAGGCCTGAGGGAGTGCAACTAGACTGTTGTTTCTTCAGGCCCTCCGTGCTGGACATCATCCGGGATACTCTGTGTGTGTCTTCCTCAGTCTGGTGTCCCTTCAGACCTTTCCCTAGTTTTCACAGGCTTGTTGTGTTGGTGTTCTTTGTCTGTTTGGAGACACATCCTTGAGAAGCTTTGTGTTTCCACTCATTCGTCTCGCGATGTATGACCTGTCTTTTGCTTTTGTAATGAGGTCTTTCCCACAGTAGATATCTTTGATTTTGCAAAGTCCACTGTATTCTCTGGGTTGTTTTGTGGACTGCCTTTTAGTTTTGTGTGTGAAGACTCAAAGCACGTGTCCGGTTTCTGCTCATTGTTCTTCTAGATTTGTGACAAGTTTTCATGGAAACTTTGTCTAGGGATAACTGGAAGTGAACTCGGTGTAAGGTGTCAAGTCTCCATCTCCATTCATGTCATGCCCTGCAGTTTCCAATTCCCTGTTCCTGAGTGGTTTTGGAGACCTTGTGGGAAGTTTGGTTGCATGGGAGTTTGCATTTCCACCTTGAGTAGATTCCCACTGTTCTGCCCTCAGGGACACTGTCAAGGGGGAGTGAGGAGCAGCCTGCACTTCCAGCAGTGACCACACGGTGGGGCGAGTGCTGCTCTCCCCTCTGGGAGCCCCAGGCCACAGGCATCCCAGTGAGGAGCCAGCTCTGTGCTCGGCTGAAAGGAGTTAGACTCTCAGGAGCCTCTGAGCCCTTGCCTTTGGATCACCCAGGGTGGGCATTTACTGTGACAGAAAAAAATTGCCCTGAATTCCATGGACGGAAGAGCCTGGCTGTGTAGAGTTCGTGAGTTGCCGTGAATCAGACACAACTGAGGACACAAAAACTCAATAGACTAAAACACTTTTGGGGGGTGGGGGGAGTGAAAGGGGGTGATGTGGGGTTTTTTTGTCGTATATAATAGCCAAGGGAAATCTAGTTTAAACCTAAATTCACATAGATGGGAAAGGTATAGCTCTCCGTCACCCTATTAAAAAAAAAAAAACTACTTAACTTTTCTGAAAGTTTATTTAGTAGCTTCCTTGAGCAGTTCATTGTGAAGCATTTTTTTTTTTTTTCTGTGACATCGGCCTCATTAAAAAGTACGGTTTGCCTTTACTGGATAATTTTGTTCATTGGTTTGTTAGGGAATCTTGGTAATATTTGAGTTTCCTGGGGAGCATGGTCACATGACCTGGCCCTGGCCAATCGGTGCGTTCCACCTCCCTGGCCACTGTGATTGGCTCCGGACTGGGGCAGTGCCCAATCGGGGCCCAGGGCCGGGCCTCACGTTGGAAGCCAGGGGAAGACGAGCTCTCGTCCTGCTGGGGTAGGGGAAGGGGTGGGGCCGGGGGAGGTCAGGCTCCAGCAGTGGGAGGGGCTTGAGGTCCGCCTGCGGCAGTTGGTGACCTTCCTGCTCCCCTCAGGGCAGAGCCGCCGGCCTGAGAATGAGGGCGCTGCTGAGCCCAGGGGCTGGGATGGCCCGTTGCTGCTGTGGTCCCAGAGCTCCACCCGAGAACTGACGGAGGCCGTCTGCCCGTGAGTCCTCTCCCGCTTGTCTGTCAGCTTGTTTGAACCATGCTGGGTTTTCTGCCCAGCCGGCTAAGGGGAATCCCTGGAAATGCAAGGGTATGGGTTTTGGCAGACTTCAGGGAAGACATGCCAGATGAGCCTGGGAGGCTCCAGCTTAATCTGGATTCAGGAGATATCTCTTCGGGCCAGCTAGTAATTGTAGGATAAGCCTAATGAGTCTTCACAGGATGAAGAGAGTAACGTGCCAAGGTAGCAATCGATGTCCTCATTCGAGAGGATGATGAAGCTGGTGCTCAGAGAAGGGGGGAACTTGGCCACAGCAAGGAGGTGTGCACCCAGACGGAACCCCCAGATCCGGCCATTTGAGCTCAGGGAGGCCACTGGTGTGGCTTGTCCCTGTGGCAGGGGCCGAGGCACGCAGCCCACCCTGATTCCTGCGGGGGCCTGACTTGGGAAGTGCCATCTGGTAGCTTTGAGACTCACCAAACCAAATTGCACTGGAGAGAGGAAGGACACCTTCCTTCATCCACCCCCCACCCCCGCCGGATTCCCACATACCCTGACCCCTTTCTCTGGATTTCGGAGCCCTTTCCAGAGTCCCGCTCATATGACCTCATTCGAAGTGCACTGTGGACGAGCTGCCATCTGCAGCTGCTACCACAGCAGCCAAGGGCTTTAGCTCCCGAGTACCTCCCTTCCTTTGGAACTTGGGGGCCCTCTACTCCCCACTTGCACACCACAGACCTTTGCTGAGGATTGTGGGGACCCTCACTCAGTTTGCAGCACGTTGTAGCCATCCCTGTCCTCTCAATACCTCCCTTGCAACTCAGCTTGTGAGCTCCTTTGGAGCAGCGTGGCCCACCTGGCTGCAACGGCAGAGACACAGCTGACAGTGAAACAACAGCTTCGATCTGACAGCCGGAAAGCTCTGTCAAAAGGGACCTCCCTCTTCACACCGTAGAGGCTGTAGGAGCCGCCAGGGTTTGGGAACCAGTGCTGGGGCCAAAATGACTCCACAGCTGTTTTCCTTCCTGGGGAGGGTTCTGGCTCGAGTGGGAATGGCTCAAGTCTCCTAAGGTTCTGAAAGCCCACTGTGTGCAGATTCACGGTACACAGAGAGGAGAAGGTGGAGTCCTGCCCTGGAGGTGGTCACAGCTCACGGATGAGCCAGGCAGGCAGGCAGGCAGGCAGGGCATGAGAACACCTGGGCTGCCTTCATGAGTGAGTGGTGTGGGGGCAGAGGAAGAGAAGCCGGTCTGCTCCCTCATGTGGTGCCCAGGGCAGGTTGTCCCCAGAGGAAACCCTTACGACGGTGAGGACTCTCACTGCTGTTTCCCAAGGGGTTCCGTCGGTGCGTGTCTTCCCCGGAGCGGTCAGGCCGTCTCTAAAGTACACTGGCCATGGGCATTGCCTCTCCTTGGAACTTCCCATGTGTTTCTCTTTTGTATGGAACAGTGATTTTTCTAGAGGGGTTCTGGGCCACAAGGTTGTTGGGTCATTTGCTAGCCTTCTGTCGTGAAGAACGCTTTCCTGGGCGTTGGGGTGGTTTGTTGTTCCAGCTCCCTTTCTTGGCTTCTTTTGGGAGCTGGTGCAACAAGAGGAGCTCAGCCTCTGCCTTCTGGCTGAGATGTCACCCTTCAAACAGCAATGCCTGCCTGGAGATAATGATGGCATTTGCCAAAAGGGCTTCGTTTGGCACATGATATCTTGAAAGGACGTACACCGTCCTTTCAGCTATCAAAGGCTAGTTCAAATGACATAAAAATGAGAACTCTCCAATGGAGTCTTACAGTAGGTGGAGAGTCCGAAAAAAACTCCTTCAGTCATCTCACTGAGAGTCATTGATTGGGGACACCAAGAATATAGGAAGGAATGCAGAAAGAAAAGATGAAATTGTGGTCAGGATCGGGGGGAGGGATGAACAGGGCCTGCTTGCCTTGAACCCAGGCTTTGTTGGCGGGTGGGGCATAAAGATCGAACGGGTCTGAAACTACAGAGTGGTGATGGTAACACCGTATCACCAGAGTTACACAACAGTGTCCCAAATTGCAACAATGATGAAAAAGTTTACTAATCCCAACTTAACCAACAAAAATAGACGAAACCATACAAAAAGTAAAACATCACCAGAAAGGTGGAAACAAACCAAATGCAAAGCAGCTCAGGGGAAAGGAACTCCATGTCCCCTGGGGGCAGACCGAGTTGCCGGCGTCCACGGTGAGCAGACAGGGATGGAGGCTGCAGAGCCGACCGCTCCCCTGGACATGGTGTTTCCGGCAAGGGCTCTGGGTCTCTGTCCAGAGCGGGGGCTCGTTCTTCCTGCAGGGGCGGGTGAGTCATCGTCGGCGTCTGGGTGTTGCGCGGGAGCCAGGGCAGGCTCTCCCTGCCGAGGCGGTGACTCCTCCTCTGCCTCGGGTTCTCCTGCCAAAGCCCGAGCAGGTACAGGTGCACGTGGAGGTGGAGGTTCTGGCTGAGGGGGTGGGACATCAGTGCCTGGGGCTGGGGGTCCTGCAGGCACGGAAATCCGATCTGCCCGGTGTGCTGGCCAGTACCCAGCTGGCCTGGTGTCTCTGCGAGGGCAAGGCTCGGTTCTCCATCTGCCCTCGGTGGATCCCTGGGTCCTGCACCTGGAGCCACCACCTCTGTAGGCACAGGTCTGGGAAGTGGAGCCTGTTTCCAGTTGGAGGCCAGTGCGAGAGCTGGGGGAGAAGCAAAGTTTGCCCACAGACCAGCCTTGGCATGTGCGTATCCCGGGACAGAAAGCTTCCAAGAGATTCCGAAAGAATACCCAGGGTTGGATGTCTTTTGGGACTGAAGTGTGCAAGATGGGGGTGGGGGTGTGAGGCCAGCGCTTGCTGCAGGCCCAGCAGCATCTTTCGGGGACTCGTCCCTGTGTAGCTCAGCACCCCCTCCCCACACACTCCCGTGCACCAGCCCCAGCGTCCTTACCTCTGTGCTCTGGCGTGCTGGGCTCCAGGTCCTCCTGCTGCCTCAGAGGCCGGGGTTCTCGGGACTCTGGGTCGGAGCCGGGTGTGCTGAGCTCCGTGGCAGCCTCAGACTGGGCCGCCGGGTGTATCCTGGGCGGTGTCTCGGCAGCAGGCCTTCCCCGCCTCCGCTTCGCCCCCGGTGGGGCTGATGCCTCCGTGGGCACGCTCACCTGGAGCCTGCACTGGGCCTCACGGGCGGGGGGTTGGTGCTCCGACCCCTCCCTCCGGGAGGTGGACGGGGTGTCCCCGTCCTCGGCCTCATCACGTGGGAAGCTCTGCAACGACAGTGACCGTCAGCCAGCCGTGCTGGGAGTTTTCCGAGCTGGGCCTGGCCAGTGGAGCCGCTGCTTCTGCCTGCTCGAACTTCTCTTCCCAGAAGGGTCAGAGACGTGTGTCTGCTCAGATCCCCACCCGGGAGGAAAGAGACCCACCTGAGGGTGTGAGGTCAGCCTGGGCGGCCGGCCCTGCCCGCACTGTTCCCATCCCAGCCAGCCTGATCTCCCCTGGGGTGTGGACACAACTTGTCCGCAGGCTTCTGACCCCACATCCGCCTGGGCTTCCTTGAGGGAGACACACCCCGAGAAACCCGCATCCACACACACAGGCAAAGGACCCGGTGTTTCCGGGTGGCATGGGAGAGGTGGCCTGGCCCGGCCTGGGGCTCCCCGTGTTACCTTTCTGTTTCTCCGGGCAGAGGGCCAGAGGCCTCTCGCGGGTGCCCTGAGCCAACGTCGACAGGGTGCCCACGCACACTGCCTGTGAGCTCTCCTGAGGCCCCGGCCTCTGGGCAGGGGCAAACAGCAGAACATCCTGGCAGCAAGAGATCTGGCTGGGGGCTCCTCTCCGCTCTGGAGGCCTGGATACCCGGGTTGCGGGTTCTGTTGGGTTCTGTTGCCGGCAGGTGACATCATTTCCTGGGGTTCGTGCTGAGGTCCCTTCCCCAAAACTTCCCAAGGGAATCTCTGGGTTTCTGACTGCTCGACCACCCCCCTTAGGCCATGTGCAGGCACATTGACAGCCACACAGCCCAGCCCACAGCCCTGGGGAGGCCTGGGTGCAGCCAGGGCCTGAGCTCCGAGGACCCCGCTGCTCTCAGACCAGGCTCCTTCTTCTCATAAGTGGTGTGGCCCTGGACAAGCATATGCCCCTCAGGGTTTCCCCAGTCTCTCCATCTGCAGAGTGGGGGTCATTCTCCCATCTGTTTCCTAGGTCTGTCGGCCTACGAGCAGCTCCATGCCTCTCCACCTGGGGCCGATATCACGTGGAGCTTGTGCGCTGAGACTTCAGAAAGAAAGACTCCATCCAGGGCTGACACAGCACAGAATGGGGCAGAACGAGGCCTGGATGCGCCGTGGTACCCAGGAAAAGGCACTGCCCCTCCTGACTGTTTTGAGACCCCACATCCAAGTTGGAGGCCCGAAAGGAAGACTCGAAGGTCTCCCTCTCTTATAGAAAAGAGTAGCCAACTTTCTGGTCCTCTGTTTCCATTGAGATTCTGTTCAAGTGTCCCAGCTCGGCTTCTGCGGGTGGCTGAGCTTCTAATGGCTCCCTGCGTTCTTGTCTTTTCCTCTCCAAACCTTCCGTCCTTTTCCCCCTTCTGGGGTGGATGGGCGCTGTCATTGCTTCTACCTTCGAGACAGATTGATGAAAAGTCTGGACCATCGACTCCTTTCCTCTCTTTGGTTCCGTGTCTCTCTCTGGCTGTGTCCCTCTCTTTTCCTTTCTCGATTCAGTCTGTGTCTTCCTCTTTCTCTCTCGTGTGTGGATGGATGGATGCTAGGAATGCACATGTATATGATTAGATGAGGGTTATGTTTTAGGGATGGGTTAGAGGGAGAGAAAGGCTTTAGGTCGGAGTTGGTCATGGGGGAAGGGTCAAGGGTGGTGGTGGTGTTTCTTGGAATCTGAGTGCTGTGCATTCTTCGTCTCTTTCCATATGAACCCCTTCTCAGATACACCACTTGCAAGGAGTCTCTCATGTTCCGTTTCCTATCTTTTGCATCTGTGAATGCTTAGCTTCTCTGTTGTGAAGAGGTTCCATTGGATGGAAACCCATTGGTGTACTTCGTTTCCCTCTTTCCCTTACTTGAAGAGACCCATTTCTACCTCCGCCCAGCAAATGGCAAGGAGACTCTGATGTTAAGGAGCCTTTGACCTACGCTTCTTTCTAGCTATCTCATGACATCAGTCTTTAGGGTGAGGTTTTTCCCCGATATTGAGGTGGTGTGAGATCAAAACCAATAGCGTTCTTCAGATGTAGCTGTCTGGTTTTCCCATGGCCATTTATTGAAGAGGCTTTCTTGTTCCCATTTGGATATTCTCCCCTTCTGTGTCAGAGATGAGTTGACCATGGATGCCGGGGTTTGTTTCTGGACCCTCAACTTTATTCCATCGATCTGGATCTGTGTGTGTTGTTGTATTCCCAATAGCATACTGTCCTGCTGCTGCCGCTGCGGCTAAGTCACTTCAGTCGTGTCTGACTCTGCGCGACCCCATGGCCTGCAGCCTACCAGGCTCCTCCGTCCAGGGCATTTTCCAGGCAAGAGTACTGGCGTGGGTCGCCATCGCCTTCTCCGATACGCTCCTGAGGATCCTAGTTTGGTCGTCTAATTTCCTTTCACACAACCTTGGATGTCCGTATCGGGGCTTTTTCGTCGGATTGTATTGACAATTTAGGCTCTTTTCTGTTTCCGTAACCCCTTTTGCAGTTCTTTGTTCGGTGCGACAATGCATTGGCATTTTGGGAGGAATAGCATCCAAGCTGTGGATTGCCTTGTGGGGCTGTGACATCATTTTCCCAATAGGAATTCTTTCAAGCCCTGAGCACAGCTTCTCTTTCCAGTGATTGGTGTGGGCTTGATCTTCCTTCTTCCATCTCTCGCCGTTTTGTGAGAACAGGTCCTTCCTTCCCTTCTGGGTTAGATGGACTCGTGGGTATCACTTCAGTGCATGGCATTGTCAGTGGGGGTGATAATTCCCTTCTCATTGGAAGACTTTGCTGTGAGTATTAGAAATGCAAGTGATTTCTCTTCCCCTTCCTCCCTGTCCATCTCTCAGAGCCACCGGGAAACAGAGGCCTCATCCAGGGTCACACAGGCCTGAGGGAGTGCAACTAGACTGTTGTTTCTTCAGGCCCTCCGTGCTGGACATCATCCGGGATACTCTGTGTGTGTCTTCCTCAGTCTGGTGTCCCTTCAGACCTTTCCCTAGTTTTCACAGGCTTGTTGTGTTGGTGTTCTTTGTCTGTTTGGAGACACATCCTTGAGAAGCTTTGTGTTTCCACTCATTCGTCTCGCGATGTATGACCTGTCTTTTGCTTTTGTAATGAGGTCTTTCCCACAGTAGATATCTTTGATTTTGCAAAGTCCACTGTATTCTCTGGGTTGTTTTGTGGACTGCCTTTTAGTTTTGTGTGTGAAGACTCAAAGCACGTGTCCGGTTTCTGCTCATTGTTCTTCTAGATTTGTGACAAGTTTTCATGGAAACTTTGTCTAGGGATAACTGGAAGTGAACTCGGTGTAAGGTGTCAAGTCTCCATCTCCATTCATGTCATGCCCTGCAGTTTCCAATTCCCTGTTCCTGAGTGGTTTTGGAGACCTTGTGGGAAGTTTGGTTGCATGGGAGTTTGCATTTCCACCTTGAGTAGATTCCCACTGTTCTGCCCTCAGGGACACTGTCAAGGGGGAGTGAGGAGCAGCCTGCACTTCCAGCAGTGACCACACGGTGGGGCGAGTGCTGCTCTCCCCTCTGGGAGCCCCAGGCCACAGGCATCCCAGTGAGGAGCCAGCTCTGTGCTCGGCTGAAAGGAGTTAGACTCTCAGGAGCCTCTGAGCCCTTGCCTTTGGATCACCCAGGGTGGGCATTTACTGTGACAGAAAAAAATTGCCCTGAATTCCATGGACGGAAGAGCCTGGCTGTGTAGAGTTCGTGAGTTGCCGTGAATCAGACACAACTGAGGACACAAAAACTCAATAGACTAAAACACTTTTGGGGGGTGGGGGGAGTGAAAGGGGGTGATGTGGGGTTTTTTTGTGGTATATAATAGCCAAGGGAAATCTAGTTTAAACCTAAATTCACATAGATGGGAAAGGTATAGCTCTCCGTCACCCTATTAAAAAAAAAAAAAAAAACTACTTAACTTTTCTGAAAGTTTATTTAGTAGCTTCCTTGAGCAGTTCATTGTGAAGCTTTTTTTTTTTTTTCTGTGACATCGGCCTCATTAAAAAGTACGGTTTGCCTTTACTGGATAATTTTGTTCATTGGTTTGTTAGGGAATCTTGGTAATATTTGAGTTTCCTGGGGAGCATGGTCACATGACCTGGCCCTGGCCAATCGGTGCGTTCCACCTCCCTGGCCACTGTGATTGGCTCCGGACTGGGGCAGTGCCCAATCGGGGCCCAGGGCCGGGCCTCACGTTGGAAGCCAGGGGAAGACGAGCTCTCGTCCTGCTGGGGTAGGGGAAGGGGTGGGGCCGGGGGAGGTCAGGCTCCAGCAGTGGGAGGGGCTTGAGGTCCGCCTGCGGCAGTTGGTGACCTTCCTGCTCCCCTCAGGGCAGAGCCGCCGGCCTGAGAATGAGGGCGCTGCTGAGCCCAGGGGCTGGGATGGCCCGTTGCTGCTGTGGTCCCAGAGCTCCACCCGAGACCTGACGGAGGCCGTCTGCCCGTGAGTCCTCTCCCGCTTGTCTGTCAGCTTGTTTGAACCATGCTGGGTTTTCTGCCCAGCCGGCTAAGGGGAGTCCCTGGAAATGCAAGGGTGTGGGTTTTGGCAGACTTCAGGGAAGACATGCCAGATGAGCCTGGGAGACTCCAGCTTAATCTGGATTCAGGAGATATCTCTTCGGGCCAGCTAGTAATTGTAGGATAAGCCTAATGAGTCTTCACAGGATGAAGAGAGTAACGTGCCAAGGTAGCAATCGATGTCCTCATTCGAGAGGATGATGAAGCTGGTGCTCAGAGAAGGGGGGAACTTGGCCACAGCAAGGAGGTGTGCACCCAGACGGAACCCCCAGATCCGGCCATTTGAGCTCAGGGAGGCCACTGGTGTGGCTTGTCCCTGTGGCAGGGGCCGAGGCACGCAGCCCACCCTGATTCCTGCGGGGGCCTGACTTGGGAAGTGCCATCTGGTAGCTTTGAGACTCACCAAACCAAATTGCACTGGAGAGAGGAAGGACACCTTCCTTCATCCACCCCCCACCCCCGCCGGATTCCCACATACCCTGACCCCTTTCTCTGGATTTCGGAGCCCTTTCCAGAGTCCCGCTCATATGACCTCATTCGAAGTGCACTGTGGACGAGCTGCCATCTGCAGCTGCTACCACAGCAGCCAAGGGCTTTATCTCCCGAGTACCTCCCTTCCTTTGGAACTTGGGGGCCCTCTACTCCCCACTTGCACACCACAGACCTTTGCTGAGGATTGTGGGGACCCTCACTCAGTTTGCAGCACGTTGTAGCCATCCCTGTCCTCTCAATACCTCCCTTGCAACTCAGCTTGTGAGCTCCTTTGGAGCAGCGTGGCCCACCTGGCTGCAACGGCAGAGACACAGCTGACAGTGAAACAACAGCTTCGATCTGACAGCCGGAAAGCTCTGTCAAAAGGGACCTCCCTCTTCACACCGTAGAGGCTGTAGGAGCCGCCAGGGTTTGGGAACCAGTGCTGGGGCCAAAATGACTCCACAGCTGTTTTCCTTCCTGGGGAGGGTTCTGGCTCGAGTGGGAATGGCTCAAGTCTCCTAAGGTTCTGAAAGCCCACTGTGTGCAGATTCACGGTACACAGAGAGGAGAAGGTGGAGTCCTGCCCTGGAGGTGGTCACAGCTCACGGATGAGCCAGGCAGGCAGGCAGGCAGGCAGGGCATGAGAACACCTGAGCTGCCTTCATGAGTGAGTGGTGTGGGGGCAGAGGAAGAGAAGCCGGTCTGCTCCCTCATGTGGTGCCCAGGGCAGGTTGTCCCCAGAGGAAACCCTTACGACGGTGAGGACTCTCACTGCTGTTTCCCAAGGGGTTCCGTCGGTGCGTGTCTTCCCCGGAGCGGTCAGGCCGTCTCTAAAGTACACTGGCCATGGGCATTGCCTCTCCTTGGAACTTCCCATGTGTTTCTCTTTTGTATGGAACAGTGATTTTTCTAGAGGGGTTCTGGGCCACAAGGTTGTTGGGTCATTTGCTAGCCTTCTGTCGTGAAGAACGCTTTCCTGGGCGTTGGGGTGGTTTGTTGTTCCAGCTCCCTTTCTTGGCTTCTTTTGGGAGCTGGTGCAACAAGAGGAGCTCAGCCTCTGCCTTCTGGCTGAGATGTCACCCTTCAAACAGCAATGCCTGCCTGGAGATAATGATGGCATTTGCCAAAAGGGCTTCGTTTGGCACATGATATCTTGAAAGGACGTACACCGTCCTTTCAGCTATCAAAGGCTAGTTCAAATGACATAAAAATGAGAACTCTCCAATGGAGTCTTACAGTAGGTGGAGAGTCCGAAAAAAACTCCTTCAGTCATCTCACTGAGAGTCATTGATTGGGGACACCAAGAATATAGGAAGGAATGCAGAAAGAAAAGATGAAATTGTGGTCAGGATCGGGGGGAGGGATGAACAGGGCCTGCTTGCCTTGAACCCAGGCTTTGTTGGCGGGTGGGGCATAAAGATCGAACGGGTCTGAAACTACAGAGTGGTGATGGTAACACAGTATCACCAGAGTTACACAACAGTGTCCCAAATTGCAACAATGATGAAAAAGTTTACTAATCCCAACTTAACCAACAAAAATAGACGAAACCATACAAAAAGTAAAACATCACCAGAAAGGTGGAAACAAACCAAATGCAAAGCAGCTCAGGGGAAAGGAACTCCATGTCCCCTGGGGGCAGACCGAGTTGCCGGCGTCCACGGTGAGCAGACAGGGATGGAGGCTGCAGAGCCGACCGCTCCCCTGGACATGGTGTTTCCGGCAAGGGCTCTGGGTCTCTGTCCAGAGCGGGGGCTCGTTCTTCCTGCAGGGGCGGGTGAGTCATCGTCGGCGTCTGGGTGTTGCGCGGGAGCCAGGGCAGGCTCTCCCTGCCGAGGCGGTGACTCCTCCTCTGCCTCGGGTTCTCCTGCCAAAGCCCGAGCAGGTACAGGTGCACGTGGAGGTGGAGGTTCTGGCTGAGGGGGTGGGACATCAGTGCCTGGGGCTGGGGGTCCTGCAGGCACGGAAATCCGATCTGCCCGGTGTGCTGGCCAGTACCCAGCTGGCCTGGTGTCTCTGCGAGGGCAAGGCTCGGTTCTCCATCTGCCCTCGGTGGATCCCTGGGTCCTGCACCTGGAGCCACCACCTCTGTAGGCACAGGTCTGGGAAGTGGAGCCTGTTTCCAGTTGGAGGCCAGTGCTAGAGCTGGGGGAGAAGCAAAGTTTGCCCACAGACCAGCCTTGGCATGTGCGTATCCCGGGACAGAAAGCTTCCAAGAGATTCCGAAAGAATACCCAGGGTTGGATGTCTTTTGGGACTGAAGTGTGCAAGATGGGGGTGGGGGTGTGAGGCCAGCGCTTGCTGCAGGCCCAGCAGCATCTTTCGGGGACTCGTCCCTGTGTAGCTCAGCACCCCCTCCCCACACACTCCCGTGCACCAGCCCCAGCGTCCTTACCTCTGTGCTCTGGCGTGCTGGGCTCCAGGTCCTCCTGCTGCCTCAGAGGCCGGGGTTCTCGGGACTCTGGGTCGGAGCCGGGTGTGCTGAGCTCCGTGGCAGCCTCAGACTGGGCCGCCGGGTGTATCCTGGGCGGTGTCTCGGCAGCAGGCCTTCCCCGCCTCCGCTTCGCCCCCGGTGGGGCTGATGCCTCCGTGGGCACGCTCACCTGGAGCCTGCACTGGGCCTCACGGGCGGGGGGTTGGTGCTCCGACCCCTCCCTCCGGGAGGTGGACGGGGTGTCCCCGTCCTCGGCCTCATCACGTGGGAAGCTCTGCAACGACAGTGACCGTCAGCCAGCCGTGCTGGGAGTTTTCCGAGCTGGGCCTGGCCAGTGGAGCCGCTGCTTCTGCCTGCTCGAACTTCTCTTCCCAGAAGGGTCAGAGACGTGTGTCTGCTCAGATCCCCACCCGGGAGGAAAGAGACCCACCTGAGGGTGTGAGGTCAGCCTGGGCGGCCGGCCCTGCCCGCACTGTTCCCATCCCAGCCAGCCTGATCTCCCCTGGGGTGTGGACACAACTTGTCCGCAGGCTTCTGACCCCACATCCGCCTGGGCTTCCTTGAGGGAGACACACCCCGAGAAACCCGCATCCACACACACAGGCAAAGGACCCGGTGTTTCCGGGTGGCATGGGAGAGGTGGCCTGGCCCGGCCTGGGGCTCCCCGTGTTACCTTTCTGTTTCTCCGGGCAGAGGGCCAGAGGCCTCTCGGGGGTGCCCTGAGCCAACGTCGACAGGGTGCCCACGCACACTGCCTGTGAGCTCTCCTGAGGCCCCGGCCTCTGGGCAGGGGCAAACAGCAGAACATCCTGGCAGCAAGAGATCTGGCTGGGGGCTCCTCTCCGCTCTGGAGGCCTGGATACCCGGGTTGCGGGTTCTGTTGGGTTCTGTTGCCGGCAGGTGACATCATTTCCTGGGGTTCGTGCTGAGGTCCCTTCCCCAAAACTTCCCAAGGGAATCTCTGGGTTTCTGACTGCTCGACCACCCCCCTTAGGCCATGTGCAGGCACATTGACAGCCACACAGCCCAGCCCACAGCCCTGGGGAGGCCTGGGTGCAGCCAGGGCCTGAGCTCCGAGGACCCCGCTGCTCTCAGACCAGGCTCCTTCTTCTCATAAGTGGTGTGGCCCTGGACAAGCATATGCCCCTCGGGGTTTCCCCAGTCTCTCCATCTGCAGAGTGGGGGTCATTCTCCCATCTGTTTCCTAGGTCTGTCGGCCTACGAGCAGCTCCATGCCTCTCCACCTGGGGCCGATATCACGTGGAGCTTGTGCGCTGAGACTTGAGAAAGAAAGACTCCATCCAGGGCTGACACAGCACAGAATGGGGCAGAACGAGGCCTGGATGCGCCGTGGTACCCAGGAAAAGGCACTGCCCCTCCTGACTGTTTTGAGACCCCACATCCAAGTTGGAGGCCCGAAAGGAAGACTCGAAGGTCTCCCTCTCTTATAGAAAAGAGTAGCCAACTTTCTGGTCCTCTGTTTCCATTGAGATTCTGTTCAAGTGTCCCAGCTCGGCTTCTGCGGGTGGCTGAGCTTCTAATGGCTCCCTGCGTTCTTGTCTTTTCCTCTCCAAACCTTCCGTCCTTTTCCCCCTTCTGGGGTGGATGGGCGCTGTCATTGCTTCTACCTTCGAGACAGATTGATGAAAAGTCTGGACCATCGACTCCTTTCCTCTCTTTGGTTCCGTGTCTCTCTCTGGCTGTGTCCCTCTCTTTTCCTTTCTCGATTCAGTCTGTGTCTTCCTCTTTCTCTCTCGTGTGTGGATGGATGGATGCTAGGAATGCACATGTATATGATTAGATGAGGGTTATGTTTTAGGGATGGGTTAGAGGGAGAGAAAGGCTTTAGGTCGGAGTTGGTCATGGGGGAAGGGTCAAGGGTGGTGGTGGTGTTTCTTGGAATCTGAGTGCTGTGCATTCTTCGTCTCTTTCCATATGAACCCCTTCTCAGATACACCACTTGCAAGGAGTCTCTCATGTTCCGTTTCCTATCTTTTGCATCTGTGAATGCTTAGCTTCTCTGTTGTGAAGAGGTTCCATTGGATGGAAACCCATTGGTGTACTTCGTTTCCCTCTTTCCCTTACTTGAAGAGACCCATTTCTACCTCCGCCCAGCAAATGGCAAGGAGACTCTGATGTTAAGGAGCCTTTGACCTACGCTTCTTTCTAGCTATCTCATGACATCAGTCTTTAGGGTGAGGTTTTTCCCCGATATTGAGGTGGTGTGAGATCAAAACCAATAGCGTTCTTCAGATGTAGCTGTCTGGTTTTCCCATGGCCATTTATTGAAGAGGCTTTCTTGTTCCCATTTGGATATTCTCCCCTTCTGTGTCAGAGATGAGTTGACCATGGATGCCGGGGTTTGTTTCTGGACCCTCAACTTTATTCCATCGATCTGGATCTGTGTGTGTTGTTGTATTCCCAATAGCATACTGTCCTGCTGCTGCCGCTGCGGCTAAGTCACTTCAGTCGTGTCTGACTCTGCGCGACCCCATGGCCTGCAGCCTACCAGGCTCCTCCGTCCAGGGCATTTTCCAGGCAAGAGTACTGGCGTGGGTCGCCATCGCCTTCTCCGATACGCTCCTGAGGATCCTAGTTTGGTCGTCTAATTTCCTTTCACACAACCTTGGATGTCCGTATCGGGGCTTTTTCGTCGGATTGTATTGACAATTTAGGCTCTTTTCTGTTTCCGTAACCCCTTTTGCAGTTCTTTGTTCGGTGCGACAATGCATTGGCATTTTGGGAGGAATAGCATCCAAGCTGTGGATTGCCTTGTGGGGCTGTGACATCATTTTCCCAATAGGAATTCTTTCAAGCCCTGAGCACAGCTTCTCTTTCCAGTGATTGGTGTGGGCTTGATCTTCCTTCTTCCATCTCTCGCCGTTTTGTGAGAACAGGTCCTTCCTTCCCTTCTGGGTTAGATGGACTCGTGGGTATCACTTCAGTGCATGGCATTGTCAGTGGGGGTGATAATTCCCTTCTCATTGGAAGACTTTGCTGTGAGTATTAGAAATGCAAGTGATTTCTCTTCCCCTTCCTCCCTGTCCATCTCTCAGAGCCACCGGGAAACAGAGGCCTCATCCAGGGTCACACAGGCCTGAGGGAGTGCAACTAGACTGTTGTTTCTTCAGGCCCTCCGTGCTGGACATCATCCGGGATACTCTGTGTGTGTCTTCCTCAGTCTGGTGTCCCTTCAGACCTTTCCCTAGTTTTCACAGGCTTGTTGTGTTGGTGTTCTTTGTCTGTTTGGAGACACATCCTTGAGAAGCTTTGTGTTTCCACTCATTCGTCTCGCGATGTATGACCTGTCTTTTGCTTTTGTAATGAGGTCTTTCCCACAGTAGATATCTTTGATTTTGCAAAGTCCACTGTATTCTCTGGGTTGTTTTGTGGACTGCCTTTTAGTTTTGTGTGTGAAGACTCAAAGCACGTGTCCGGTTTCTGCTCATTGTTCTTCTAGATTTGTGACAAGTTTTCATGGAAACTTTGTCTAGGGATAACTGGAAGTGAACTCGGTGTAAGGTGTCAAGTCTCCATCTCCATTCATGTCATGCCCTGCAGTTTCCAATTCCCTGTTCCTGAGTGGTTTTGGAGACCTTGTGGGAAGTTTGGTTGCATGGGAGTTTGCATTTCCACCTTGAGTAGATTCCCACTGTTCTGCCCTCAGGGACACTGTCAAGGGGGAGTGAGGAGCAGCCTGCACTTCCAGCAGTGACCACACGGTGGGGCGAGTGCTGCTCTCCCCTCTGGGAGCCCCAGGCCACAGGCATCCCAGTGAGGAGCCAGCTCTGTGCTCGGCTGAAAGGAGTTAGACTCTCAGGAGCCTCTGAGCCCTTGCCTTTGGATCACCCAGGGTGGGCATTTACTGTGACAGAAAAAAATTGCCCTGAATTCCATGGACGGAAGAGCCTGGCTGTGTAGAGTTCGTGAGTTGCCGTGAATCAGACACAACTGAGGACACAAAAACTCAATAGACTAAAACACTTTTGGGGGGTGGGGGGAGTGAAAGGGGGTGATGTGGGGTTTTTTTGTGGTATATAATAGCCAAGGGAAATCTAGTTTAAACCTAAATTCACATAGATGGGAAAGGTATAGCTCTCCGTCACCCTATTAAAAAAAAAAAAAAAAACTACTTAACTTTTCTGAAAGTTTATTTAGTAGCTTCCTTGAGCAGTTCATTGTGAAGCTTTTTTTTTTTTTTTCTGTGACATCGGCCTCATTAAAAAGTACGGTTTGCCTTTACTGGATAATTTTGTTCATTGGTTTGTTAGGGAATCTTGGTAATATTTGAGTTTCCTGGGGAGCATGGTCACATGACCTGGCCCTGGCCAATCGGTGCGTTCCACCTCCCTGGCCACTGTGATTGGCTCCGGACTGGGGCAGTGCCCAATCGGGGCCCAGGGCCGGGCCTCACGTTGGAAGCCAGGGGAAGACGAGCTCTCGTCCTGCTGGGGTAGGGGAAGGGGTGGGGCCGGGGGAGGTCAGGCTCCAGCAGTGGGAGGGGCTTGAGGTCCGCCTGCGGCAGTTGGTGACCTTCCTGCTCCCCTCAGGGCAGAGCCGCCGGCCTGAGAATGAGGGCGCTGCTGAGCCCAGGGGCTGGGATGGCCCGTTGCTGCTGTGGTCCCAGAGCTCCACCCGAGACCTGACGGAGGCCGTCTGCCCGTGAGTCCTCTCCCGCTTGTCTGTCAGCTTGTTTGAACCATGCTGGGTTTTCTGCCCAGCCGGCTAAGGGGAGTCCCTGGAAATGCAAGGGTGTGGGTTTTGGCAGACTTCAGGGAAGACATGCCAGATGAGCCTGGGAGACTCCAGCTTAATCTGGATTCAGGAGATATCTCTTCGGGCCAGCTAGTAATTGTAGGATAAGCCTAATGAGTCTTCACAGGATGAAGAGAGTAACGTGCCAAGGTAGCAATCGATGTCCTCATTCGAGAGGATGATGAAGCTGGTGCTCAGAGAAGGGGGGAACTTGGCCACAGCAAGGAGGTGTGCACCCAGACGGAACCCCCAGATCCGGCCATTTGAGCTCAGGGAGGCCACTGGTGTGGCTTGTCCCTGTGGCAGGGGCCGAGGCACGCAGCCCACCCTGATTCCTGCGGGGGCCTGACTTGGGAAGTGCCATCTGGTAGCTTTGAGACTCACCAAACCAAATTGCACTGGAGAGAGGAAGGACACCTTCCTTCATCCACCCCCCACCCCCGCCGGATTCCCACATACCCTGACCCCTTTCTCTGGATTTCGGAGCCCTTTCCAGAGTCCCGCTCATATGACCTCATTCGAAGTGCACTGTGGACGAGCTGCCATCTGCAGCTGCTACCACAGCAGCCAAGGGCTTTAGCTCCCGAGTACCTCCCTTCCTTTGGAACTTGGGGGCCCTCTACTCCCCACTTGCACACCACAGACCTTTGCTGAGGATTGTGGGGACCCTCACTCAGTTTGCAGCACGTTGTAGCCATCCCTGTCCTCTCAATACCTCCCTTGCAACTCAGCTTGTGAGCTCCTTTGGAGCAGCGTGGCCCACCTGGCTGCAACGGCAGAGACACAGCTGACAGTGAAACAACAGCTTCGATCTGACAGCCGGAAAGCTCTGTCAAAAGGGACCTCCCTCTTCACACCGTAGAGGCTGTAGGAGCCGCCAGGGTTTGGGAACCAGTGCTGGGGCCAAAATGACTCCACAGCTGTTTTCCTTCCTGGGGAGGGTTCTGGCTCGAGTGGGAATGGCTCAAGTCTCCTAAGGTTCTGAAAGCCCACTGTGTGCAGATTCACGGTACACAGAGAGGAGAAGGTGGAGTCCTGCCCTGGAGGTGGTCACAGCTCACGGATGAGCCAGGCAGGCAGGCAGGCAGGCAGGGCATGAGAACACCTGAGCTGCCTTCATGAGTGAGTGGTGTGGGGGCAGAGGAAGAGAAGCCGGTCTGCTCCCTCATGTGGTGCCCAGGGCAGGTTGTCCCCAGAGGAAACCCTTACGACGGTGAGGACTCTCACTGCTGTTTCCCAAGGGGTTCCGTCGGTGCGTGTCTTCCCCGGAGCGGTCAGGCCGTCTCTAAAGTACACTGGCCATGGGCATTGCCTCTCCTTGGAACTTCCCATGTGTTTCTCTTTTGTATGGAACAGTGATTTTTCTAGAGGGGTTCTGGGCCACAAGGTTGTTGGGTCATTTGCTAGCCTTCTGTCGTGAAGAACGCTTTCCTGGGCGTTGGGGTGGTTTGTTGTTCCAGCTCCCTTTCTTGGCTTCTTTTGGGAGCTGGTGCAACAAGAGGAGCTCAGCCTCTGCCTTCTGGCTGAGATGTCACCCTTCAAACAGCAATGCCTGCCTGGAGATAATGATGGCATTTGCCAAAAGGGCTTCGTTTGGCACATGATATCTTGAAAGGACGTACACCGTCCTTTCAGCTATCAAAGGCTAGTTCAAATGACATAAAAATGAGAACTCTCCAATGGAGTCTTACAGTAGGTGGAGAGTCCGAAAAAAACTCCTTCAGTCATCTCACTGAGAGTCATTGATTGGGGACACCAAGAATATAGGAAGGAATGCAGAAAGAAAAGATGAAATTGTGGTCAGGATCGGGGGGAGGGATGAACAGGGCCTGCTTGCCTTGAACCCAGGCTTTGTTGGCGGGTGGGGCATAAAGATCGAACGGGTCTGAAACTACAGAGTGGTGATGGTAACACAGTATCACCAGAGTTACACAACAGTGTCCCAAATTGCAACAATGATGAAAAAGTTTACTAATCCCAACTTAACCAACAAAAATAGACGAAACCATACAAAAAGTAAAACATCACCAGAAAGGTGGAAACAAACCAAATGCAAAGCAGCTCAGGGGAAAGGAACTCCATGTCCCCTGGGGGCAGACCGAGTTGCCGGCGTCCACGGTGAGCAGACAGGGATGGAGGCTGCAGAGCCGACCGCTCCCCTGGACATGGTGTTTCCGGCAAGGGCTCTGGGTCTCTGTCCAGAGCGGGGGCTCGTTCTTCCTGCAGGGGCGGGTGAGTCATCGTCGGCGTCTGGGTGTTGCGCGGGAGCCAGGGCAGGCTCTCCCTGCCGAGGCGGTGACTCCTCCTCTGCCTCGGGTTCTCCTGCCAAAGCCCGAGCAGGTACAGGTGCACGTGGAGGTGGAGGTTCTGGCTGAGGGGGTGGGACATCAGTGCCTGGGGCTGGGGGTCCTGCAGGCACGGAAATCCGATCTGCCCGGTGTGCTGGCCAGTACCCAGCTGGCCTGGTGTCTCTGCGAGGGCAAGGCTCGGTTCTCCATCTGCCCTCGGTGGATCCCTGGGTCCTGCACCTGGAGCCACCACCTCTGTAGGCACAGGTCTGGGAAGTGGAGCCTGTTTCCAGTTGGAGGCCAGTGCTAGAGCTGGGGGAGAAGCAAAGTTTGCCCACAGACCAGCCTTGGCATGTGCGTATCCCGGGACAGAAAGCTTCCAAGAGATTCCGAAAGAATACCCAGGGTTGGATGTCTTTTGGGACTGAAGTGTGCAAGATGGGGGTGGGGGTGTGAGGCCAGCGCTTGCTGCAGGCCCAGCAGCATCTTTCGGGGACTCGTCCCTGTGTAGCTCAGCACCCCCTCCCCACACACTCCCGTGCACCAGCCCCAGCGTCCTTACCTCTGTGCTCTGGCGTGCTGGGCTCCAGGTCCTCCTGCTGCCTCAGAGGCCGGGGTTCTCGGGACTCTGGGTCGGAGCCGGGTGTGCTGAGCTCCGTGGCAGCCTCAGACTGGGCCGCCGGGTGTATCCTGGGCGGTGTCTCGGCAGCAGGCCTTCCCCGCCTCCGCTTCGCCCCCGGTGGGGCTGATGCCTCCGTGGGCACGCTCACCTGGAGCCTGCACTGGGCCTCACGGGCGGGGGGTTGGTGCTCCGACCCCTCCCTCCGGGAGGTGGACGGGGTGTCCCCGTCCTCGGCCTCATCACGTGGGAAGCTCTGCAACGACAGTGACCGTCAGCCAGCCGTGCTGGGAGTTTTCCGAGCTGGGCCTGGCCAGTGGAGCCGCTGCTTCTGCCTGCTCGAACTTCTCTTCCCAGAAGGGTCAGAGACGTGTGTCTGCTCAGATCCCCACCCGGGAGGAAAGAGACCCACCTGAGGGTGTGAGGTCAGCCTGGGCGGCCGGCCCTGCCCGCACTGTTCCCATCCCAGCCAGCCTGATCTCCCCTGGGGTGTGGACACAACTTGTCCGCAGGCTTCTGACCCCACATCCGCCTGGGCTTCCTTGAGGGAGACACACCCCGAGAAACCCGCATCCACACACACAGGCAAAGGACCCGGTGTTTCCGGGTGGCATGGGAGAGGTGGCCTGGCCCGGCCTGGGGCTCCCCGTGTTACCTTTCTGTTTCTCCGGGCAGAGGGCCAGAGGCCTCTCGGGGGTGCCCTGAGCCAACGTCGACAGGGTGCCCACGCACACTGCCTGTGAGCTCTCCTGAGGCCCCGGCCTCTGGGCAGGGGCAAACAGCAGAACATCCTGGCAGCAAGAGATCTGGCTGGGGGCTCCTCTCCGCTCTGGAGGCCTGGATACCCGGGTTGCGGGTTCTGTTGGGTTCTGTTGCCGGCAGGTGACATCATTTCCTGGGGTTCGTGCTGAGGTCCCTTCCCCAAAACTTCCCAAGGGAATCTCTGGGTTTCTGACTGCTCGACCACCCCCCTTAGGCCATGTGCAGGCACATTGACAGCCACACAGCCCAGCCCACAGCCCTGGGGAGGCCTGGGTGCAGCCAGGGCCTGAGCTCCGAGGACCCCGCTGCTCTCAGACCAGGCTCCTTCTTCTCATAAGTGGTGTGGCCCTGGACAAGCATATGCCCCTCGGGGTTTCCCCAGTCTCTCCATCTGCAGAGTGGGGGTCATTCTCCCATCTGTTTCCTAGGTCTGTCAGCCTACGAGCAGCTCCATGCCTCTCCACCTGGGGCCGATATCACGTGGAGCTTGTGCGCTGAGACTTGAGAAAGAAAGACTCCATCCAGGGCTGACACAGCACAGAATGGGGCAGAACGAGGCCTGGATGCGCCGTGGTACCCAGGAAAAGGCACTGCCCCTCCTGACTGTTTTGAGACCCCACATCCAAGTTGGAGGCCCGAAAGGAAGACTCGAAGGTCTCCCTCTCTTATAGAAAAGAGTAGCCAACTTTCTGGTCCTCTGTTTCCATTGAGATTCTGTTCAAGTGTCCCAGCTCGGCTTCTGCGGGTGGCTGAGCTTCTAATGGCTCCCTGCGTTCTTGTCTTTTCCTCTCCAAACCTTCCGTCCTTTTCCCCCTTCTGGGGTGGATGGGCGCTGTCATTGCTTCTACCTTCGAGACAGATTGATGAAAAGTCTGGACCATCGACTCCTTTCCTCTCTTTGGTTCCGTGTCTCTCTCTGGCTGTGTCCCTCTCTTTTCCTTTCTCGATTCAGTCTGTGTCTTCCTCTTTCTCTCTCGTGTGTGGATGGATGGATGCTAGGAATGCACATGTATATGATTAGATGAGGGTTATGTTTTAGGGATGGGTTAGAGGGAGAGAAAGGCTTTAGGTCGGAGTTGGTCATGGGGGAAGGGTCAAGGGTGGTGGTGGTGTTTCTTGGAATCTGAGTGCTGTGCATTCTTCGTCTCTTTCCATATGAACCCCTTCTCAGATACACCACTTGCAAGGAGTCTCTCATGTTCCGTTTCCTATCTTTTGCATCTGTGAATGCTTAGCTTCTCTGTTGTGAAGAGGTTCCATTGGATGGAAACCCATTGGTGTACTTCGTTTCCCTCTTTCCCTTACTTGAAGAGACCCATTTCTACCTCCGCCCAGCAAATGGCAAGGAGACTCTGATGTTAAGGAGCCTTTGACCTACGCTTCTTTCTAGCTATCTCATGACATCAGTCTTTAGGGTGAGGTTTTTCCCCGATATTGAGGTGGTGTGAGATCAAAACCAATAGCGTTCTTCAGATGTAGCTGTCTGGTTTTCCCATGGCCATTTATTGAAGAGGCTTTCTTGTTCCCATTTGGATATTCTCCCCTTCTGTGTCAGAGATGAGTTGACCATGGATGCCGGGGTTTGTTTCTGGACCCTCAACTTTATTCCATCGATCTGGATCTGTGTGTGTTGTTGTATTCCCAATAGCATACTGTCCTGCTGCTGCCGCTGCGGCTAAGTCACTTCAGTCGTGTCTGACTCTGCGCGACCCCATGGCCTGCAGCCTACCAGGCTCCTCCGTCCAGGGCATTTTCCAGGCAAGAGTACTGGCGTGGGTCGCCATCGCCTTCTCCGATACGCTCCTGAGGATCCTAGTTTGGTCGTCTAATTTCCTTTCACACAACCTTGGATGTCCGTATCGGGGCTTTTTCGTCGGATTGTATTGACAATTTAGGCTCTTTTCTGTTTCCGTAACCCCTTTTGCAGTTCTTTGTTCGGTGCGACAATGCATTGGCATTTTGGGAGGAATAGCATCCAAGCTGTGGATTGCCTTGTGGGGCTGTGACATCATTTTCCCAATAGGAATTCTTTCAAGCCCTGAGCACAGCTTCTCTTTCCAGTGATTGGTGTGGGCTTGATCTTCCTTCTTCCATCTCTCGCCGTTTTGTGAGAACAGGTCCTTCCTTCCCTTCTGGGTTAGATGGACTCGTGGGTATCACTTCAGTGCATGGCATTGTCAGTGGGGGTGATAATTCCCTTCTCATTGGAAGACTTTGCTGTGAGTATTAGAAATGCAAGTGATTTCTCTTCCCCTTCCTCCCTGTCCATCTCTCAGAGCCACCGGGAAACAGAGGCCTCATCCAGGGTCACACAGGCCTGAGGGAGTGCAACTAGACTGTTGTTTCTTCAGGCCCTCCGTGCTGGACATCATCCGGGATACTCTGTGTGTGTCTTCCTCAGTCTGGTGTCCCTTCAGACCTTTCCCTAGTTTTCACAGGCTTGTTGTGTTGGTGTTCTTTGTCTGTTTGGAGACACATCCTTGAGAAGCTTTGTGTTTCCACTCATTCGTCTCGCGATGTATGACCTGTCTTTTGCTTTTGTAATGAGGTCTTTCCCACAGTAGATATCTTTGATTTTGCAAAGTCCACTGTATTCTCTGGGTTGTTTTGTGGACTGCCTTTTAGTTTTGTGTGTGAAGACTCAAAGCACGTGTCCGGTTTCTGCTCATTGTTCTTCTAGATTTGTGACAAGTTTTCATGGAAACTTTGTCTAGGGATAACTGGAAGTGAACTCGGTGTAAGGTGTCAAGTCTCCATCTCCATTCATGTCATGCCCTGCAGTTTCCAATTCCCTGTTCCTGAGTGGTTTTGGAGACCTTGTGGGAAGTTTGGTTGCATGGGAGTTTGCATTTCCACCTTGAGTAGATTCCCACTGTTCTGCCCTCAGGGACACTGTCAAGGGGGAGTGAGGAGCAGCCTGCACTTCCAGCAGTGACCACACGGTGGGGCGAGTGCTGCTCTCCCCTCTGGGAGCCCCAGGCCACAGGCATCCCAGTGAGGAGCCAGCTCTGTGCTCGGCTGAAAGGAGTTAGACTCTCAGGAGCCTCTGAGCCCTTGCCTTTGGATCACCCAGGGTGGGCATTTACTGTGACAGAAAAAAATTGCCCTGAATTCCATGGACGGAAGAGCCTGGCTGTGTAGAGTTCGTGAGTTGCCGTGAATCAGACACAACTGAGGACACAAAAACTCAATAGACTAAAACACTTTTGGGGGGTGGGGGGAGTGAAAGGGGGTGATGTGGGGTTTTTTTGTGGTATATAATAGCCAAGGGAAATCTAGTTTAAACCTAAATTCACATAGATGGGAAAGGTATAGCTCTCCGTCACCCTATTAAAAAAAAAAAAAAAAACTACTTAACTTTTCTGAAAGTTTATTTAGTAGCTTCCTTGAGCAGTTCATTGTGAAGCTTTTTTTTTTTTTTTCTGTGACATCGGCCTCATTAAAAAGTACGGTTTGCCTTTACTGGATAATTTTGTTCATTGGTTTGTTAGGGAATCTTGGTAATATTTGAGTTTCCTGGGGAGCATGGTCACATGACCTGGCCCTGGCCAATCGGTGCGTTCCACCTCCCTGGCCACTGTGATTGGCTCCGGACTGGGGCAGTGCCCAATCGGGGCCCAGGGCCGGGCCTCACGTTGGAAGCCAGGGGAAGACGAGCTCTCGTCCTGCTGGGGTAGGGGAAGGGGTGGGGCCGGGGGAGGTCAGGCTCCAGCAGTGGGAGGGGCTTGAGGTCCGCCTGCGGCAGTTGGTGACCTTCCTGCTCCCCTCAGGGCAGAGCCGCCGGCCTGAGAATGAGGGCGCTGCTGAGCCCAGGGGCTGGGATGGCCCGTTGCTGCTGTGGTCCCAGAGCTCCACCCGAGACCTGACGGAGGCCGTCTGCCCGTGAGTCCTCTCCCGCTTGTCTGTCAGCTTGTTTGAACCATGCTGGGTTTTCTGCCCAGCCGGCTAAGGGGAGTCCCTGGAAATGCAAGGGTGTGGGTTTTGGCAGACTTCAGGGAAGACATGCCAGATGAGCCTGGGAGACTCCAGCTTAATCTGGATTCAGGAGATATCTCTTCGGGCCAGCTAGTAATTGTAGGATAAGCCTAATGAGTCTTCACAGGATGAAGAGAGTAACGTGCCAAGGTAGCAATCGATGTCCTCATTCGAGAGGATGATGAAGCTGGTGCTCAGAGAAGGGGGGAACTTGGCCACAGCAAGGAGGTGTGCACCCAGACGGAACCCCCAGATCCGGCCATTTGAGCTCAGGGAGGCCACTGGTGTGGCTTGTCCCTGTGGCAGGGGCCGAGGCACGCAGCCCACCCTGATTCCTGCGGGGGCCTGACTTGGGAAGTGCCATCTGGTAGCTTTGAGACTCACCAAACCAAACTGCACTGGAGAGAGGAAGGACACCTTCCTTCATCCACCCCCCACCCCCGCCGGATTCCCACATACCCTGACCCCTTTCTCTGGATTTCGGAGCCCTTTCCAGAGTCCCGCTCATATGACCTCATTCGAAGTGCACTGTGGACGAGCTGCCATCTGCAGCTGCTACCACAGCAGCCAAGGGCTTTAGCTCCCGAGTACCTCCCTTCCTTTGGAACTTGGGGGCCCTCTACTCCCCACTTGCACACCACAGACCTTTGCTGAGGATTGTGGGGACCCTCACTCAGTTTGCAGCACGTTGTAGCCATCCCTGTCCTCTCAATACCTCCCTTGCAACTCAGCTTGTGAGCTCCTTTGGAGCAGCGTGGCCCACCTGGCTGCAACGGCAGAGACACAGCTGACAGTGAAACAACAGCTTCGATCTGACAGCCGGAAAGCTCTGTCAAAAGGGACCTCCCTCTTCACACCGTAGAGGCTGTAGGAGCCGCCAGGGTTTGGGAACCAGTGCTGGGGCCAAAATGACTCCACAGCTGTTTTCCTTCCTGGGGAGGGTTCTGGCTCGAGTGGGAATGGCTCAAGTCTCCTAAGGTTCTGAAAGCCCACTGTGTGCAGATTCACGGTACACAGAGAGGAGAAGGTGGAGTCCTGCCCTGGAGGTGGTCACAGCTCACGGATGAGCCAGGCAGGCAGGCAGGCAGGCAGGGCATGAGAACACCTGAGCTGCCTTCATGAGTGAGTGGTGTGGGGGCAGAGGAAGAGAAGCCGGTCTGCTCCCTCATGTGGTGCCCAGGGCAGGTTGTCCCCAGAGGAAACCCTTACGACGGTGAGGACTCTCACTGCTGTTTCCCAAGGGGTTCCGTCGGTGCGTGTCTTCCCCGGAGCGGTCAGGCCGTCTCTAAAGTACACTGGCCATGGGCATTGCCTCTCCTTGGAACTTCCCATGTGTTTCTCTTTTGTATGGAACAGTGATTTTTCTAGAGGGGTTCTGGGCCACAAGGTTGTTGGGTCATTTGCTAGCCTTCTGTCGTGAAGAACGCTTTCCTGGGCGTTGGGGTGGTTTGTTGTTCCAGCTCCCTTTCTTGGCTTCTTTTGGGAGCTGGTGCAACAAGAGGAGCTCAGCCTCTGCCTTCTGGCTGAGATGTCACCCTTCAAACAGCAATGCCTGCCTGGAGATAATGATGGCATTTGCCAAAAGGGCTTCGTTTGGCACATGATATCTTGAAAGGACGTACACCGTCCTTTCAGCTATCAAAGGCTAGTTCAAATGACATAAAAATGAGAACTCTCCAATGGAGTCTTACAGTAGGTGGAGAGTCCGAAAAAAACTCCTTCAGTCATCTCACTGAGAGTCATTGATTGGGGACACCAAGAATATAGGAAGGAATGCAGAAAGAAAAGATGAAATTGTGGTCAGGATCGGGGGGAGGGATGAACAGGGCCTGCTTGCCTTGAACCCAGGCTTTGTTG
The DNA here is from genome assembly GCF_054371585.1 of Giraffa tippelskirchi. NCBI lineage: Eukaryota > Metazoa > Chordata > Mammalia > Artiodactyla > Giraffidae > Giraffa > Giraffa tippelskirchi. Next base: position 72,383,400 of record NC_137286.1, read on the forward strand.
GCGGGTGGGGCATAAAGATCGAACGGGTCTGAAACTACAGAGTGGTGATGGTAACACAGTATCACCAGAGTTACACAACAGTGTCCCAAATTGCAACAATGATGAAAAAGTTTACTAATCCCAACTTAACCAACAAAAATAGACGAAACCATACAAAAAGTAAAACATCACCAGAAAGGTGGAAACAAACCAAATGCAAAGCAGCTCAGGGGAAAGGAACTCCATGTCCCCTGGGGGCAGACCGAGTTGCCGGCGTCCACGGTGAGCAGACAGGGATGGAGGCTGCAGAGCCGACCGCTCCCCTGGACATGGTGTTTCCGGCAAGGGCTCTGGGTCTCTGTCCAGAGCGGGGGCTCGTTCTTCCTGCAGGGGCGGGTGAGTCATCATCGGCGTCTGGGTGTTGCGCGGGAGCCAGGGCAGGCTCTCCCTGCCGAGGCGGTGACTCCTCCTCTGCCTCGGGTTCTCCTGCCAAAGCCCGAGCAGGTACAGGTGCACGTGGAGGTGGAGGTTCTGGCTGAGGGGGTGGGACATCAGTGCCTGGGGCTGGGGGTCCTGCAGGCACGGAAATCCGATCTGCCCGGTGTGCTGGCCAGTACCCAGCTGGCCTGGTGTCTCTGCGAGGGCAAGGCTCGGTTCTCCATCTGCCCTCGGTGGATCCCTGGGTCCTGCACCTGGAGCCACCACCTCTGTAGGCACAGGTCTGGGAAGTGGAGCCTGTTTCCAGTTGGAGGCCAGTGCGAGAGCTGGGGGAGAAGCAAAGTTTGCCCACAGACCAGCCTTGGCATGTGCGTATCCCGGGACAGAAAGCTTCCAAGAGATTCCGAAAGAATACCCAGGGTTGGATGTCTTTTGGGACTGAAGTGTGCAAGATGGGGGTGGGGGTGTGAGGCCAGCGCTTGCTGCAGGCCCAGCAGATCTTTCGGGGACTCGTCCCTGTGTAGCTCAGCACCCCCTCCCCACACACTCCCGTGCACCAGCCCCAGCGTCCTTACCTCTGTGCTCTGGCGTGCTGGGCTCCAGGTCCTACTGCTGCCTCAGAGGCCGGGGTTCTCGGGACTCTGGGTCGGAGCCGGGTGTGCTGAGCTCCGTGGCAGCCTCAGACTGGGCCGCCGGGTGTATCCTGGGCGGTGTCTCGGCAGCAGGCCTTCCCCGCCTCCGCTTCGCCCCCGGTGGGGCTGATGCCTCCGTGGGCACGCTCACCTGGACCCTGCACTGGGCCTCACGGGCGGGGGGTTGGTGCTCCGACCCCTCCCTCCGGGAGGTGGACGGGGTGTCCCCGTCCTCGGCCTCATCACGTGGGAAGCTCTGCAACGACAGTGACCGTCAGCCAGCCGTGCTGGGAGTTTTCCGAGCTGGGCCTGGCCAGTGGAGCCGCTGCTTCTGCCTGCTCGAACTTCTCTTCCCAGAAGGGTCAGAGACGTGTGTCTGCTCAGATCCCCACCCGGGAGGAAAGAGACCCACCTGAGGGTGTGAGGTCAGCCTGGGCGGCCGGCCCTGCCCGCACTGTTCCCATCCCAGCCAGCCTGATCTCCCCTGGGGTGTGGACACAACTTGTCTGCAGGCTTCTGACCCCACATCCGCCTGGACTTCCTTGAGGGAGACACACCCCGAGAAACCCGCATCCACACACACAGGCAAAGGACCCGGTGTTTCCGGGTGGCATGGGAGAGGTGGCCTGGCCCGGCCTGGGGCTCCCCGTGTTACCTTTCTGTTTCTCCGGGCAGAGGGCCAGAGGCCTCTCGGGGGTGCCCTGAGCCAACGTCGACAGGGTGCCCACGCACACTGCCTGTGAGCTCTCCTGAGGCCCCGGCCTCTGGGCAGGGGCAAACAGCAGAACATCCTGGCAGCAAGAGATCTGGCTGGGGGCTCCTCTCCGCTCTGGAGGCCTGGATACCCGGGTTGCGGGTTCTGTTGGGTTCTGTTGCCGGCAGGTGACATCATTTCCTGGGGTTCGTGCTGAGGTCCCTTCCCCAAAACTTCCCAAGGGAATCTCTGGGTTTCTGACTGCTCGACCACCCCCCTTAGGCCATGTGCAGGCACATTGACAGCCACACAGCCCAGCCCACAGCCCTGGGGAGGCCTGGGTGCAGCCAGGGCCTGAGCTCCGAGGACCCCGCTGCTCTCAGACCAGGCTCCTTCTTCTCATAAGTGGTGTGGCCCTGGACAAGCATATGCCCCTCAGGGTTTCCCCAGTCTCTCCATCTGCAGAGTGGGGGTCATTCTCCCATCTGTTTCCTAGGTCTGTCGGCCTACGAGCAGCTCCATGCCTCTCCACCTGGGGCCGATATCACGTGGAGCTTGTGCGCTGAGACTTCAGAAAGAAAGACTCCATCCAGGGCTGACACAGCACAGAATGGGGCAGAACGAGGCCTGGATGCGCCGTGGTACCCAGGAAAAGGCACTGCCCCTCCTGACTGTTTTGAGACCCCACATCCAAGTTGGAGGCCCGAAAGGAAGACTCGAAGGTCTCCCTCTCTTATAGAAAAGAGTAGCCAACTTTCTGGTCCTCTGTTTCCATTGAGATTCTGTTCAAGTGTCCCAGCTCGGCTTCTGCGGGTGGCTGAGCTTCTAATGGCTCCCTGCGTTCTTGTCTTTTCCTCTCCAAACCTTCCGTCCTTTTCCCCCTTCTGGGGTGGATGGGCGCTGTCATTGCTTCTACCTTCGAGACAGATTGATGAAAAGTCTGGACCATCGACTCCTTTCCTCTCTTTGGTTCCGTGTCTCTCTCTGGCTGTGTCCCTCTCTTTTCCTTTCTCGATTCAGTCTGTGTCTTCCTCTTTCTCTCTCGTGTGTGGATGGATGGATGCTAGGAATGCACATGTATATGATTAGATGAGGGTTATGTTTTAGGGATGGGTTAGAGGGAGAGAAAGGCTTTAGGTCGGAGTTGGTCATGGGGGAAGGGTCAAGGGTGGTGGTGGTGTTTCTTGGAATCTGAGTGCTGTGCATTCTTCGTCTCTTTCCATATGAACCCCTTCTCAGATACACCACTTGCAAGGAGTCTCTCATGTTCCGTTTCCTATCTTTTGCATCTGTGAATGCTTAGCTTCTCTGTTGTGAAGAGGTTCCATTGGATGGAAACCCATTGGTGTACTTCGTTTCCCTCTTTCCCTTACTTGAAGAGACCCATTTCTACCTCCGCCCAGCAAATGGCAAGGAGACTCTGATGTTAAGGAGCCTTTGACCTACGCTTCTTTCTAGCTATCTCATGACATCAGTCTTTAGGGTGAGGTTTTTCCCCGATATTGAGGTGGTGTGAGATCAAAACCAATAGCGTTCTTCAGATGTAGCTGTCTGGTTTTCCCATGGCCATTTATTGAAGAGGCTTTCTTGTTCCCATTTGGATATTCTCCCCTTCTGTGTCAGAGATGAGTTGACCATGGATGCCGGGGTTTGTTTCTGGACCCTCAACTTTATTCCATCGATCTGGATCTGTGTGTGTTGTTGTATTCCCAATAGCATACTGTCCTGCTGCTGCCGCTGCGGCTAAGTCACTTCAGTCGTGTCTGACTCTGCGCGACCCCATGGCCTGCAGCCTACCAGGCTCCTCCGTCCAGGGCATTTTCCAGGCAAGAGTACTGGCGTGGGTCGCCATCGCCTTCTCCGATACGCTCCTGAGGATCCTAGTTTGGTCGTCTAATTTCCTTTCACACAACCTTGGATGTCCGTATCGGGGCTTTTTCGTCGGATTGTATTGACAATTTAGGCTCTTTTCTGTTTCCGTAACCCCTTTTGCGGTTCTTTGTTCGGTGCGACAATGCATTGGCATTTTGGGAGGAATAGCATCCAAGCTGTGGATTGCCTTGTGGGGCTGTGACATCATTTTCCCAATAGGAATTCTTTCAAGCCCTGAGCACAGCTTCTCTTTCCAGTGATTGGTGTGGGCTTGATCTTCCTTCTTCCATCTCTCGCCGTTTTGTGAGAACAGGTCCTTCCTTCCCTTCTGGGTTAGATGGACTCGTGGGTATCACTTCAGTGCATGGCATTGTCAGTGGGGGTGATAATTCCCTTCTCATTGGAAGACTTTGCTGTGAGTATTAGAAATGCAAGTGATTTCTCTTCCCCTTCCTCCCTGTCCATCTCTCAGAGCCACCGGGAAACAGAGGCCTCATCCAGGGTCACACAGGCCTGAGGGAGTGCAACTAGACTGTTGTTTCTTCAGGCCCTCCGTGCTGGACATCATCCGGGATACTCTGTGTGTGTCTTCCTCAGTCTGGTGTCCCTTCAGACCTTTCCCTAGTTTTCACAGGCTTGTTGTGTTGGTGTTCTTTGTCTGTTTGGAGACACATCCTTGAGAAGCTTTGTGTTTCCACTCATTCGTCTCGCGATGTATGACCTGTCTTTTGCTTTTGTAATGAGGTCTTTCCCACAGTAGATATCTTTGATTTTGCAAAGTCCACTGTATTCTCTGGGTTGTTTTGTGGACTGCCTTTTAGTTTTGTGTGTGAAGACTCAAAGCACGTGTCCGGTTTCTGCTCATTGTTCTTCTAGATTTGTGACAAGTTTTCATGGAAACTTTGTCTAGGGATAACTGGAAGTGAACTCGGTGTAAGGTGTCAAGTCTCCATCTCCATTCATGTCATGCCCTGCAGTTTCCAATTCCCTGTTCCTGAGTGGTTTTGGAGACCTTGTGGGAAGTTTGGTTGCATGGGAGTTTGCATTTCCACCTTGAGTAGATTCCCACTGTTCTGCCCTCAGGGACACTGTCAAGGGGGAGTGAGGAGCAGCCTGCACTTCCAGCAGTGACCACACGGTGGGGCGAGTGCTGCTCTCCCCTCTGGGAGCCCCAGGCCACAGGCATCCCAGTGAGGAGCCAGCTCTGTGCTCGGCTGAAAGGAGTTAGACTCTCAGGAGCCTCTGAGCCCTTGCCTTTGGATCACCCAGGGTGGGCATTTACTGTGACAGAAAAAAATTGCCCTGAATTCCATGGACGGAAGAGCCTGGCTGTGTAGAGTTCGTGAGTTGCCGTGAATCAGACACAACTGAGGACACAAAAACTCAATAGACTAAAACACTTTTGGGGGGTGGGGGGAGTGAAAGGGGGTGATGTGGGGTTTTTTTGTCGTATATAATAGCCAAGGGAAATCTAGTTTAAACCTAAATTCACATAGATGGGAAAGGTATAGCTCTCCGTCACCCTATTAAAAAAAAAAAAAAAAACTACTTAACTTTTCTGAAAGTTTATTTAGTAGCTTCCTTGAGCAGTTCATTGTGAAGCATTTTTTTTTTTTTTTCTGTGACATCGGCCTCATTAAAAAGTACGGTTTGCCTTTACTGGATAATTTTGTTCATTGGTTTGTTAGGGAATCTTGGTAATATTTGAGTTTCCTGGGGAGCATGGTCACATGACCTGGCCCTGGCCAATCGGTGCGTTCCACCTCCCTGGCCACTGTGATTGGCTCCGGACTGGGGCAGTGCCCAATCGGGGCCCAGGGCCGGGCCTCACGTTGGAAGCCAGGGGAAGACGAGCTCTCGTCCTGCTGGGGTAGGGGAAGGGGTGGGGCCGGGGGAGGTCAGGCTCCAGCAGTGGGAGGGGCTTGAGGTCCGCCTGCGGCAGTTGGTGACCTTCCTGCTCCCCTCAGGGCAGAGCCGCCGGCCTGAGAATGAGGGCGCTGCTGAGCCCAGGGGCTGGGATGGCCCGTTGCTGCTGTGGTCCCAGAGCTCCACCCGAGACCTGACGGAGGCCGTCTGCCCGTGAGTCCTCTCCCGCTTGTCTGTCAGCTTGTTTGAACCATGCTGGGTTTTCTGCCCAGCCGGCTAAGGGGAATCCCTGGAAATGCAAGGGTGTGGGTTTTGGCAGACTTCAGGGAAGACATGCCAGATGAGCCTGGGAGACTCCAGCTTAATCTGGATTCAGGAGATATCTCTTCGGGCCAGCTAGTAATTGTAGGATAAGCCTAATGAGTCTTCACAGGATGAAGAGAGTAACGTGCCAAGGTAGCAATCGATGTCCTCATTCGAGAGGATGATGAAGCTGGTGCTCAGAGAAGGGGGGAACTTGGCCACAGCAAGGAGGTGTGCACCCAGACGGAACCCCCAGATCCGGCCATTTGAGCTCAGGGAGGCCACTGGTGTGGCTTGTCCCTGTGGCAGGGGCCGAGGCACGCAGCCCACCCTGATTCCTGCGGGGGCCTGACTTGGGAAGTGCCATCTGGTAGCTTTGAGACTCACCAAACCAAATTGCACTGGAGAGAGGAAGGACACCTTCCTTCATCCACCCCCCACCCCCGCCGGATTCCCACATACCCTGACCCCTTTCTCTGGATTTCGGAGCCATTTCCAGAGTCCCGCTCATATGACCTCATTCGAAGTGCACTGTGGACGAGCTGCCATCTGCAGCTGCTACCACAGCAGCCAAGGGCTTTATCTCCCGAGTACCTCCCTTCCTTTGGAACTTGGGGGCCCTCTACTCCCCACTTGCACACCACAGACCTTTGCTGAGGATTGTGGGGACCCTCACTCAGTTTGCAGCACGTTGTAGCCATCCCTGTCCTCTCAATACCTCCCTTGCAACTCAGCTTGTGAGCTCCTTTGGAGCAGCGTGGCCCACCTGGCTGCAACGGCAGAGACACAGCTGACAGTGAAACAACAGCTTCGATCTGACAGCCGGAAAGCTCTGTCAAAAGGGACCTCCCTCTTCACACCGTAGAGGCTGTAGGAGCCGCCAGGGTTTGGGAACCAGTGCTGGGGCCAAAATGACTCCACAGCTGTTTTCCTTCCTGGGGAGGGTTCTGGCTCGAGTGGGAATGGCTCAAGTCTCCTAAGGTTCTGAAAGCCCACTGTGTGCAGATTCACGGTACACAGAGAGGAGAAGGTGGAGTCCTGCCCTGGAGGTGGTCACAGCTCACGGATGAGCCAGGCAGGCAGGCAGGCAGGCAGGGCATGAGAACACCTGAGCTGCCTTCATGAGTGAGTGGTGTGGGGGCAGAGGAAGAGAAGCCGGTCTGCTCCCTCATGTGGTGCCCAGGGCAGGTTGTCCCCAGAGGAAACCCTTACGACGGTGAGGACTCTCACTGCTGTTTCCCAAGGGGTTCCGTCGGTGCGTGTCTTCCCCGGAGCGGTCAGGCCGTCTCTAAAGTACACTGGCCATGGGCATTGCCTCTCCTTGGAACTTCCCATGTGTTTCTCTTTTGTATGGAACAGTGATTTTTCTAGAGGGGTTCTGGGCCACAAGGTTGTTGGGTCATTTGCTAGCCTTCTGTCGTGAAGAACGCTTTCCTGGGCGTTGGGGTGGTTTGTTGTTCCAGCTCCCTTTCTTGGCTTCTTTTGGGAGCTGGTGCAACAAGAGGAGCTCAGCCTCTGCCTTCTGGCTGAGATGTCACCCTTCAAACAGCAATGCCTGCCTGGAGATAATGATGGCATTTGCCAAAAGGGCTTCGTTTGGCACATGATATCTTGAAAGGACGTACACCGTCCTTTCAGCTATCAAAGGCTAGTTCAAATGACATAAAAATGAGAACTCTCCAATGGAGTCTTACAGTAGGTGGAGAGTCCGAAAAAAACTCCTTCAGTCATTTCACTGAGAGTCATTGATTGGGGACACCAAGAATATAGGAAGGAATGCAGAAAGAAAAGATGAAATTGTGGTCAGGATCGGGGGGAGGGATGAACAGGGCCTGCTTGCCTTGAACCCAGGCTTTGTTGGCGGGTGGGGCATAAAGATCGAACGGGTCTGAAACTACAGAGTGGTGATGGTAACACCGTATCACCAGAGTTACACAACAGTGTCCCAAATTGCAACAATGATGAAAAAGTTTACTAATCCCAACTTAACCAACAAAAATAGACGAAACCATACAAAAAGTAAAACATCACCAGAAAGGTGGAAACAAACCAAATGCAAAGCAGCTCAGGGGAAAGGAACTCCATGTCCCCTGGGGGCAGACCGAGTTGCCGGCGTCCACGGTGAGCAGACAGGGATGGAGGCTGCAGAGCCGACCGCTCCCCTGGACATGGTGTTTCCGGCAAGGGCTCTGGGTCTCTGTCCAGAGCGGGGGCTCGTTCTTCCTGCAGGGGCGGGTGAGTCATCGTCGGCGTCTGGGTGTTGCGCGGGAGCCAGGGCAGGCTCTCCCTGCCGAGGCGGTGACTCCTCCTCTGCCTCGGGTTCTCCTGCCAAAGCCCGAGCAGGTACAGGTGCACGTGGAGGTGGAGGTTCTGGCTGAGGGGGTGGGACATCAGTGCCTGGGGCTGGGGGTCCTGCAGGCACGGAAATCCGATCTGCCCGGTGTGCTGGCCAGTACCCAGCTGGCCTGGTGTCTCTGCGACGGCAAGGCTCGGTTCTCCATCTGCCCTCGGTGGATCCCTGGGTCCTGCACCTGGAGCCACCACCTCTGTAGGCACAGGTCTGGGAAGTGGAGCCTGTTTCCAGTTGGAGGCCAGTGCGAGAGCTGGGGGAGAAGCAAAGTTTGCCCACAGACCAGCCTTGGCATGTGCGTATCCCGGGACAGAAAGCTTCCAAGAGATTCCGAAAGAATACCCAGGGTTGGATGTCTTTTGGGACTGAAGTGTGCAAGATGGGGGTGGGGGTGTGAGGCCAGCGCTTGCTGCAGGCCCAGCAGCATCTTTCGGGGACTCGTCCCTGTGTAGCTCAGCACCCCCTCCCCACACACTCCCGTGCACCAGCCCCAGCGTCCTTACCTCTGTGCTCTGGCGTGCTGGGCTCCAGGTCCTCCTGCTGCCTCAGAGGCCGGGGTTCTCGGGACTCTGGGTCGGAGCCGGGTGTGCTGAGCTCCGTGGCAGCCTCAGACTGGGCCGCCGGGTGTATCCTGGGCGGTGTCTCGGCAGCAGGCCTTCCCCGCCTCCGCTTCGCCCCCGGTGGGGCTGATGCCTCCGTGGGCACGCTCACCTGGAGCCTGCACTGGGCCTCACGGGCGGGGGGTTGGTGCTCCGACCCCTCCCTCCGGGAGGTGGACGGGGTGTCCCCGTCCTCGGCCTCATCACGTGGGAAGCTCTGCAACGACAGTGACCGTCAGCCAGCCGTGCTGGGAGTTTTCCGAGCTGGGCCTGGCCAGTGGAGCCGCTGCTTCTGCCTGCTCGAACTTCTCTTCCCAGAAGGGTCAGAGACGTGTGTCTGCTCAGATCCCCACCCGGGAGGAAAGAGACCCACCTGAGGGTGTGAGGTCAGCCTGGGCGGCCGGCCCTGCCCGCACTGTTCCCATCCCAGCCAGCCTGATCTCCCCTGGGGTGTGGACACAACTTGTCCGCAGGCTTCTGACCCCACATCCGCCTGGACTTCCTTGAGGGAGACACACCCCGAGAAACCCGCATCCACACACACAGGCAAAGGACCCGGTGTTTCCGGGTGGCATGGGAGAGGTGGCCTGGCCCGGCCTGGGGCTCCCCGTGTTACCTTTCTGTTTCTCCGGGCAGAGGGCCAGAGGCCTCTCGGGGGTGCCCTGAGCCAACGTCGACAGGGTGCCCACGCACACTGCCTGTGAGCTCTCCTGAGGCCCCGGCCTCTGGGCAGGGGCAAACAGCAGAACATCCTGGCAGCAAGAGATCTGGCTGGGGGCTCCTCTCCGCTCTGGAGGCCTGGATACCCGGGTTGCGGGTTCTGTTGGGTTCTGTTGCCGGCAGGTGACATCATTTCCTGGGGTTCGTGCTGAGGTCCCTTCCCCAAAACTTCCCAAGGGAATCTCTGGGTTTCTGACTGCTCGACCACCCCCCTTAGGCCATGTGCAGGCACATTGACAGCCACACAGCCCAGCCCACAGCCCTGGGGAGGCCTGGGTGCAGCCAGGGCCTGAGCTCCGAGGACCCCGCTGCTCTCAGACCAGGCTCCTTCTTCTCATAAGTGGTGTGGCCCTGGACAAGCATATGCCCCTCAGGGTTTCCCCAGTCTCTCCATCTGCAGAGTGGGGGTCATTCTCCCATCTGTTTCCTAGGTCTGTCGGCCTACGAGCAGCTCCATGCCTCTCCACCTGGGGCCGATATCACGTGGAGCTTGTGCGCTGAGACTTCAGAAAGAAAGACTCCATCCAGGGCTGACACAGCACAGAATGGGGCAGAACGAGGCCTGGATGCGCCGTGGTACCCAGGAAAAGGCACTGCCCCTCCTGACTGTTTTGAGACCCCACATCCAAGTTGGAGGCCCGAAAGGAAGACTCGAAGGTCTCCCTCTCTTATAGAAAAGAGTAGCCAACTTTCTGGTCCTCTGTTTCCATTGAGATTCTGTTCAAGTGTCCCAGCTCGGCTTCTGCGGGTGGCTGAGCTTCTAATGGCTCCCTGCGTTCTTGTCTTTTCCTCTCCAAACCTTCCGTCCTTTTCCCCCTTCTGGGGTGGATGGGCGCTGTCATTGCTTCTACCTTCGAGACAGATTGATGAAAAGTCTGGACCATCGACTCCTTTCCTCTCTTTGGTTCCGTGTCTCTCTCTGGCTGTGTCCCTCTCTTTTCCTTTCTCGATTCAGTCTGTGTCTTCCTCTTTCTCTCTCGTGTGTGGATGGATGGATGCTAGGAATGCACATGTATATGATTAGATGAGGGTTATGTTTTAGGGATGGGTTAGAGGGAGAGAAAGGCTTTAGGTCGGAGTTGGTCATGGGGGAAGGGTCAAGGGTGGTGGTGGTGTTTCTTGGAATCTGAGTGCTGTGCATTCTTCGTCTCTTTCCATATGAACCCCTTCTCAGATACACCACTTGCAAGGAGTCTCTCATGTTCCGTTTCCTATCTTTTGCATCTGTGAATGCTTAGCTTCTCTGTTGTGAAGAGGTTCCATTGGATGGAAACCCATTGGTGTACTTCGTTTCCCTCTTTCCCTTACTTGAAGAGACCCATTTCTACCTCCGCCCAGCAAATGGCAAGGAGACTCTGATGTTAAGGAGCCTTTGACCTACGCTTCTTTCTAGCTATCTCATGACATCAGTCTTTAGGGTGAGGTTTTTCCCCGATATTGAGGTGGTGTGAGATCAAAACCAATAGCGTTCTTCAGATGTAGCTGTCTGGTTTTCCCATGGCCATTTATTGAAGAGGCTTTCTTGTTCCCATTTGGATATTCTCCCCTTCTGTGTCAGAGATGAGTTGACCATGGATGCCGGGGTTTGTTTCTGGACCCTCAACTTTATTCCATCGATCTGGATCTGTGTGTGTTGTTGTATTCCCAATAGCATACTGTCCTGCTGCTGCCGCTGCGGCTAAGTCACTTCAGTCGTGTCTGACTCTGCGCGACCCCATGGCCTGCAGCCTACCAGGCTCCTCCGTCCAGGGCATTTTCCAGGCAAGAGTACTGGCGTGGGTCGCCATCGCCTTCTCCGATACGCTCCTGAGGATCCTAGTTTGGTCGTCTAATTTCCTTTCACACAACCTTGGATGTCCGTATCGGGGCTTTTTCGTCGGATTGTATTGACAATTTAGGCTCTTTTCTGTTTCCGTAACCCCTTTTGCGGTTCTTTGTTCGGTGCGACAATGCATTGGCATTTTGGGAGGAATAGCATCCAAGCTGTGGATTGCCTTGTGGGGCTGTGACATCATTTTCCCAATAGGAATTCTTTCAAGCCCTGAGCACAGCTTCTCTTTCCAGTGATTGGTGTGGGCTTGATCTTCCTTCTTCCATCTCTCGCCGTTTTGTGAGAACAGGTCCTTCCTTCCCTTCTGGGTTAGATGGACTCGTGGGTATCACTTCAGTGCATGGCATTGTCAGTGGGGGTGATAATTCCCTTCTCATTGGAAGACTTTGCTGTGAGTATTAGAAATGCAAGTGATTTCTCTTCCCCTTCCTCCCTGTCCATCTCTCAGAGCCACCGGGAAACAGAGGCCTCATCCAGGGTCACACAGGCCTGAGGGAGTGCAACTAGACTGTTGTTTCTTCAGGCCCTCCGTGCTGGACATCATCCGGGATACTCTGTGTGTGTCTTCCTCAGTCTGGTGTCCCTTCAGACCTTTCCCTAGTTTTCACAGGCTTGTTGTGTTGGTGTTCTTTGTCTGTTTGGAGACACATCCTTGAGAAGCTTTGTGTTTCCACTCATTCGTCTCGCGATGTATGACCTGTCTTTTGCTTTTGTAATGAGGTCTTTCCCACAGTAGATATCTTTGATTTTGCAAAGTCCACTGTATTCTCTGGGTTGTTTTGTGGACTGCCTTTTAGTTTTGTGTGTGAAGACTCAAAGCACGTGTCCGGTTTCTGCTCATTGTTCTTCTAGATTTGTGACAAGTTTTCATGGAAACTTTGTCTAGGGATAACTGGAAGTGAACTCGGTGTAAGGTGTCAAGTCTCCATCTCCATTCATGTCATGCCCTGCAGTTTCCAATTCCCTGTTCCTGAGTGGTTTTGGAGACCTTGTGGGAAGTTTGGTTGCATGGGAGTTTGCATTTCCACCTTGAGTAGATTCCCACTGTTCTGCCCTCAGGGACACTGTCAAGGGGGAGTGAGGAGCAGCCTGCACTTCCAGCAGTGACCACACGGTGGGGCGAGTGCTGCTCTCCCCTCTGGGAGCCCCAGGCCACAGGCATCCCAGTGAGGAGCCAGCTCTGTGCTCGGCTGAAAGGAGTTAGACTCTCAGGAGCCTCTGAGCCCTTGCCTTTGGATCACCCAGGGTGGGCATTTACTGTGACAGAAAAAAATTGCCCTGAATTCCATGGACGGAAGAGCCTGGCTGTGTAGAGTTCGTGAGTTGCCGTGAATCAGACACAACTGAGGACACAAAAACTCAATAGACTAAAACACTTTTGGGGGGTGGGGGGAGTGAAAGGGGGTGATGTGGGGTTTTTTTGTCGTATATAATAGCCAAGGGAAATCTAGTTTAAACCTAAATTCACATAGATGGGAAAGGTATAGCTCTCCGTCACCCTATTAAAAAAAAAAAAAAAAACTACTTAACTTTTCTGAAAGTTTATTTAGTAGCTTCCTTGAGCAGTTCATTGTGAAGCATTTTTTTTTTTTTTTCTGTGACATCGGCCTCATTAAAAAGTACGGTTTGCCTTTACTGGATAATTTTGTTCATTGGTTTGTTAGGGAATCTTGGTAATATTTGAGTTTCCTGGGGAGCATGGTCACATGACCTGGCCCTGGCCAATCGGTGCGTTCCACCTCCCTGGCCACTGTGATTGGCTCCGGACTGGGGCAGTGCCCAATCGGGGCCCAGGGCCGGGCCTCACGTTGGAAGCCAGGGGAAGACGAGCTCTCGTCCTGCTGGGGTAGGGGAAGGGGTGGGGCCGGGGGAGGTCAGGCTCCAGCAGTGGGAGGGGCTTGAGGTCCGCCTGCGGCAGTTGGTGACCTTCCTGCTCCCCTCAGGGCAGAGCCGCCGGCCTGAGAATGAGGGCGCTGCTGAGCCCAGGGGCTGGGATGGCCCGTTGCTGCTGTGGTCCCAGAGCTCCACCCGAGAACTGACGGAGGCCGTCTGCCCGTGAGTCCTCTCCCGCTTGTCTGTCAGCTTGTTTGAACCATGCTGGGTTTTCTGCCCAGCCGGCTAAGGGGAATCCCTGGAAATGCAAGGGTGTGGGTTTTGGCAGACTTCAGGGAAGACATGCCAGATGAGCCTGGGAGACTCCAGCTTAATCTGGATTCAGGAGATATCTCTTCGGGCCAGCTAGTAATTGTAGGATAAGCCTAATGAGTCTTCACAGGATGAAGAGAGTAACGTGCCAAGGTAGCAATCGATGTCCTCATTCGAGAGGATGATGAAGCTGGTGCTCAGAGAAGGGGGGAACTTGGCCACAGCAAGGAGGTGTGCACCCAGACGGAACCCCCAGATCCGGCCATTTGAGCTCAGGGAGGCCACTGGTGTGGCTTGTCCCTGTGGCAGGGGCCGAGGCACGCAGCCCACCCTGATTCCTGCGGGGGCCTGACTTGGGAAGTGCCATCTGGTAGCTTTGAGACTCACCAAACCAAATTGCACTGGAGAGAGGAAGGACACCTTCCTTCATCCACCCCCCACCCCCGCCGGATTCCCACATACCCTGACCCCTTTCTCTGGATTTCGGAGCCATTTCCAGAGTCCCGCTCATATGACCTCATTCGAAGTGCACTGTGGACGAGCTGCCATCTGCAGCTGCTACCACAGCAGCCAAGGGCTTTATCTCCCGAGTACCTCCCTTCCTTTGGAACTTGGGGGCCCTCTACTCCCCACTTGCACACCACAGACCTTTGCTGAGGATTGTGGGGACCCTCACTCAGTTTGCAGCACGTTGTAGCCATCCCTGTCCTCTCAATACCTCCCTTGCAACTCAGCTTGTGAGCTCCTTTGGAGCAGCGTGGCCCACCTGGCTGCAACGGCAGAGACACAGCTGACAGTGAAACAACAGCTTCGATCTGACAGCCGGAAAGCTCTGTCAAAAGGGACCTCCCTCTTCACACCGTAGAGGCTGTAGGAGCCGCCAGGGTTTGGGAACCAGTGCTGGGGCCAAAATGACTCCACAGCTGTTTTCCTTCCTGGGGAGGGTTCTGGCTCGAGTGGGAATGGCTCAAGTCTCCTAAGGTTCTGAAAGCCCACTGTGTGCAGATTCACGGTACACAGAGAGGAGAAGGTGGAGTCCTGCCCTGGAGGTGGTCACAGCTCACGGATGAGCCAGGCAGGCAGGCAGGCAGGCAGGGCATGAGAACACCTGAGCTGCCTTCATGAGTGAGTGGTGTGGGGGCAGAGGAAGAGAAGCCGGTCTGCTCCCTCATGTGGTGCCCAGGGCAGGTTGTCCCCAGAGGAAACCCTTACGACGGTGAGGACTCTCACTGCTGTTTCCCAAGGGGTTCCGTCGGTGCGTGTCTTCCCCGGAGCGGTCAGGCCGTCTCTAAAGTACACTGGCCATGGGCATTGCCTCTCCTTGGAACTTCCCATGTGTTTCTCTTTTGTATGGAACAGTGATTTTTCTAGAGGGGTTCTGGGCCACAAGGTTGTTGGGTCATTTGCTAGCCTTCTGTCGTGAAGAACGCTTTCCTGGGCGTTGGGGTGGTTTGTTGTTCCAGCTCCCTTTCTTGGCTTCTTTTGGGAGCTGGTGCAACAAGAGGAGCTCAGCCTCTGCCTTCTGGCTGAGATGTCACCCTTCAAACAGCAATGCCTGCCTGGAGATAATGATGGCATTTGCCAAAAGGGCTTCGTTTGGCACATGATATCTTGAAAGGACGTACACCGTCCTTTCAGCTATCAAAGGCTAGTTCAAATGACATAAAAATGAGAACTCTCCAATGGAGTCTTACAGTAGGTGGAGAGTCCGAAAAAAACTCCTTCAGTCATTTCACTGAGAGTCATTGATTGGGGACACCAAGAATATAGGAAGGAATGCAGAAAGAAAAGATGAAATTGTGGTCAGGATCGGGGGGAGGGATGAACAGGGCCTGCTTGCCTTGAACCCAGGCTTTGTTGGCGGGTGGGGCATAAAGATCGAACGGGTCTGAAACTACAGAGTGGTGATGGTAACACCGTATCACCAGAGTTACACAACAGTGTCCCAAATTGCAACAATGATGAAAAAGTTTACTAATCCCAACTTAACCAACAAAAATAGACGAAACCATACAAAAAGTAAAACATCACCAGAAAGGTGGAAACAAACCAAATGCAAAGCAGCTCAGGGGAAAGGAACTCCATGTCCCCTGGGGGCAGACCGAGTTGCCGGCGTCCACGGTGAGCAGACAGGGATGGAGGCTGCAGAGCCGACCGCTCCCCTGGACATGGTGTTTCCGGCAAGGGCTCTGGGTCTCTGTCCAGAGCGGGGGCTCGTTCTTCCTGCAGGGGCGGGTGAGTCATCGTCGGCGTCTGGGTGTTGCGCGGGAGCCAGGGCAGGCTCTCCCTGCCGAGGCGGTGACTCCTCCTCTGCCTCGGGTTCTCCTGCCAAAGCCCGAGCAGGTACAGGTGCACGTGGAGGTGGAGGTTCTGGCTGAGGGGGTGGGACATCAGTGCCTGGGGCTGGGGGTCCTGCAGGCACGGAAATCCGATCTGCCCGGTGTGCTGGCCAGTACCCAGCTGGCCTGGTGTCTCTGCGACGGCAAGGCTCGGTTCTCCATCTGCCCTCGGTGGATCCCTGGGTCCTGCACCTGGAGCCACCACCTCTGTAGGCACAGGTCTGGGAAGTGGAGCCTGTTTCCAGTTGGAGGCCAGTGCGAGAGCTGGGGGAGAAGCAAAGTTTGCCCACAGACCAGCCTTGGCATGTGCGTATCCCGGGACAGAAAGCTTCCAAGAGATTCCGAAAGAATACCCAGGGTTGGATGTCTTTTGGGACTGAAGTGTGCAAGATGGGGGTGGGGGTGTGAGGCCAGCGCTTGCTGCAGGCCCAGCAGCATCTTTCGGGGACTCGTCCCTGTGTAGCTCAGCACCCCCTCCCCACACACTCCCGTGCACCAGCCCCAGCGTCCTTACCTCTGTGCTCTGGCGTGCTGGGCTCCAGGTCCTCCTGCTGCCTCAGAGGCCGGGGTTCTCGGGACTCTGGGTCGGAGCCGGGTGTGCTGAGCTCCGTGGCAGCCTCAGACTGGGCCGCCGGGTGTATCCTGGGCGGTGTCTCGGCAGCAGGCCTTCCCCGCCTCCGCTTCGCCCCCGGTGGGGCTGATGCCTCCGTGGGCACGCTCACCTGGAGCCTGCACTGGGCCTCACGGGCGGGGGGTTGGTGCTCCGACCCCTCCCTCCGGGAGGTGGACGGGGTGTCCCCGTCCTCGGCCTCATCACGTGGGAAGCTCTGCAACGACAGTGACCGTCAGCCAGCCGTGCTGGGAGTTTTCCGAGCTGGGCCTGGCCAGTGGAGCCGCTGCTTCTGCCTGCTCGAACTTCTCTTCCCAGAAGGGTCAGAGACGTGTGTCTGCTCAGATCCCCACCCGGGAGGAAAGAGACCCACCTGAGGGTGTGAGGTCAGCCTGGGCGGCCGGCCCTGCCCGCACTGTTCCCATCCCAGCCAGCCTGATCTCCCCTGGGGTGTGGACACAACTTGTCCGCAGGCTTCTGACCCCACATCCGCCTGGACTTCCTTGAGGGAGACACACCCCGAGAAACCCGCATCCACACACAGGCAAAGGACCCGGTGTTTCCGGGTGGCATGGGAGAGGTGGCCTGGCCCGGCCTGGGGCTCCCCGTGTTACCTTTCTGTTTCTCCGGGCAGAGGGCCAGAGGCCTCTCGGGGGTGCCCTGAGCCAACGTCGACAGGGTGCCACGCACACTGCCTGTGAGCTCTCCTGAGGCCCCGGCCTCTGGGCAGGGGCAAACAGCAGAACATCCTGGCAGCAAGAGATCTGGCTGGGGGCTCCTCTCCGCTCTGGAGGCCTGGATACCCGGGTTGCGGGTTCTGTTGGGTTCTGTTGCCGGCAGGTGACATCATTTCCTGGGGTTCGTGCTGAGGTCCCTTCCCCAAAACTTCCCAAGGGAATCTCTGGGTTTCTGACTGCTCGACCACCCCCCTTAGGCCATGTGCAGGCACATTGACAGCCACACAGCCCAGCCCACAGCCCTGGGGAGGCCTGGGTGCAGCCAGGGCCTGAGCTCCGAGGACCCCGCTGCTCTCAGACCAGGCTCCTTCTTCTCATAAGTGGTGTGGCCCTGGACAAGCATATGCCCCTCAGGGTTTCCCCAGTCTCTCCATCTGCAGAGTGGGGGTCATTCTCCCATCTGTTTCCTAGGTCTGTCGGCCTACGAGCAGCTCCGTGCCTCTCCACCTGGGGCCGATATCACGTGGAGCTTGTGCGCTGAGACTTCAGAAAGAAAGACTCCATCCAGGGCTGACACAGCACAGAATGGGGCAGAACGAGGCCTGGATGCGCCGTGGTACCCAGGAAAAGGCACTGCCCCTCCTGACTGTTTTGAGACCCCACATCCAAGTTGGAGGCCCGAAAGGAAGACTCGAAGGTCTCCCTCTCTTATAGAAAAGAGTAGCCAACTTTCTGGTCCTCTGTTTCCATTGAGATTCTGTTCAAGTGTCCCAGCTCGGCTTCTGCGGGTGGCTGAGCTTCTAATGGCTCCCTGCGTTCTTGTCTTTTCCTCTCCAAACCTTCCGTCCTTTTCCCCCTTCTGGGGTGGATGGGCGCTGTCATTGCTTCTACCTTCGAGACAGATTGATGAAAAGTCTGGACCATCGACTCCTTTCCTCTCTTTGGTTCCGTGTCTCTCTCTGGCTGTGTCCCTCTCTTTTCCTTTCTCGATTCAGTCTGTGTCTTCCTCTTTCTCTCTCGTGTGTGGATGGATGGATGCTAGGAATGCACATGTATATGATTAGATGAGGGTTATGTTTTAGGGATGGGTTAGAGGGAGAGAAAGGCTTTAGGTCGGAGTTGGTCATGGGGGAAGGGTCAAGGGTGGTGGTGGTGTTTCTTGGAATCTGAGTGCTGTGCATTCTTCGTCTCTTTCCATATGAACCCCTTCTCAGATACACCACTTGCAAGGAGTCTCTCATGTTCTGTTTCCTATCTTTTGCATCTGTGAATGCTTAGCTTCTCTGTTGTGAAGAGGTTCCATTGGATGGAAACCCATTGGTGTAGTTCGTTTCCCTCTTTCCCTTACTTGAAGAGACCCATTTCTACCTCCGCCCAGCAAATGGCAAGGAGACTCTGATGTTAAGGAGCCTTTGACCTACGCTTCTTTCTAGCTATCTCATGACATCAGTCTTTAGGGTGAGGTTTTTCCCCGATATTGAGGTGGTGTGAGATCAAAACCAATAGCGTTCTTCAGATGTAGCTGTCTGGTTTTCCCATGGCCATTTATTGAAGAGGCTTTCTTGTTCCCATTTGGATATTCTCCCCTTCTGTGTCAGAGATGAGTTGACCATGGATGCCGGGGTTTGTTTCTGGACCCTCAACTTTATTCCATCGATCTGGATCTGTGTGTGTTGTTGTATTCCCAATAGCATACTGTCCTGCTGCTGCCGCTGCGGCTAAGTCACTTCAGTCGTGTCTGACTCTGCGCGACCCCATGGCCTGCAGCCTACCAGGCTCCTCCGTCCAGGGCATTTTCCAGGCAAGAGTACTGGCGTGGGTCGCCATCGCCTTCTCCGATACGCTCCTGAGGATCCTAGTTTGGTCGTCTAATTTCCTTTCACACAACCTTGGATGTCCGTATCGGGGCTTTTTCGTCGGATTGTATTGACAATTTAGGCTCTTTTCTGTTTCCGTAACCCCTTTTGCAATTCTTTGTTCGGTGCGACAATGCATTGGCATTTTGGGAGGAATAGCATCCAAGCTGTGGATTGCCTTGTGGGGCTGTGACATCATTTTCCCAATAGGAATTCTTTCAAGCCCTGAGCACAGCTTCTCTTTCCAGTGATTGGTGTGGGCTTGATCTTCCTTCTTCCATCTCTCGCCGTTTTGTGAGAACAGGTCCTTCCTTCCCTTCTGGGTTAGATGGACTCGTGGGTATCACTTCAGTGCATGGCATTGTCAGTGGGGGTGATAATTCCCTTCTCATTGGAAGACTTTGCTGTGAGTATTAGAAATGCAAGTGATTTCTCTTCCCCTTCCTCCCTGTCCATCTCTCAGAGCCACCGGGAAACAGAGGCCTCATCCAGGGTCACACAGGCTTGAGGGAGTGCAACTAGACTGTTGTTTCTTCAGGCCCTCCGTGCTGGACATCATCCGGGATACTCTGTGTGTGTCTTCCTCAGTCTGGTGTCCCTTCAGACCTTTCCCTAGTTTTCACAGGCTTGTTGTGTTGGTGTTCTTTGTCTGTTTGGAGACACATCCTTGAGAAGCTTTGTGTTTCCACTCATTCGTCTCGCGATGTATGACCTGTCTTTTGCTTTTGTAATGAGGTCTTTCCCACAGTAGATATCTTTGATTTTGCAAAGTCCACTGTATTCTCTGGGTTGTTTTGTGGACTGCCTTTTAGTTTTGTGTGTGAAGACTCAAAGCACGTGTCCGGTTTCTGCTCATTGTTCTTCTAGATTTGTGACAAGTTTTCATGGAAACTTTGTCTAGGGATAACTGGAAGTGAACTCGGTGTAAGGTGTCAAGTCTCCATCTCCATTCATGTCATGCCCTGCAGTTTCCAATTCCCTGTTCCTGAGTGGTTTTGGAGACCTTGTGGGAAGTTTGGTTGCATGGGAGTTTGCATTTCCACCTTGAGTAGATTCCCACTGTTCTGCCCTCAGGGACACTGTCAAGGGGGAGTGAGGAGCAGCCTGCACTTCCAGCAGTGACCACACGGTGGGGCGAGTGCTGCTCTCCCCTCTGGGAGCCCCAGGCCACAGGCATCCCAGTGAGGAGCCAGCTCTGTGCTCGGCTGAAAGGAGTTAGACTCTCAGGAGCCTCTGAGCCCTTGCCTTTGGATCACCCAGGGTGGGCATTTACTGTGACAGAAAAAAATTGCCCTGAATTCCATGGACGGAAGAGCCTGGCTGTGTAGAGTTCGTGAGTTGCCGTGAATCAGACACAACTGAGGACACAAAAACTCAATAGACTAAAACACTTTTGGGGGGTGGGGGGAGTGAAAGGGGGTGATGTGGGGTTTTTTTGTCGTATATAATAGCCAAGGGAAATCTAGTTTAAACCTAAATTCACATAGATGGGAAAGGTATAGCTCTCCGTCACCCTATTAAAAAAAAAAAAAAACTACTTAACTTTTCTGAAAGTTTATTTAGTAGCTTCCTTGAGCAGTTCATTGTGAAGCATTTTTTTTTTTTTTCTGTGACATCGGCCTCATTAAAAAGTACGGTTTGCCTTTACTGGATAATTTTGTTCATTGGTTTGTTAGGGAATCTTGGTAATATTTGAGTTTCCTGGGGAGCATGGTCACATGACCTGGCCCTGGCCAATCGGTGCGTTCCACCTCCCTGGCCACTGTGATTGGCTCCGGACTGGGGCAGTGCCCAATCGGGGCCCAGGGCCGGGCCTCACGTTGGAAGCCAGGGGAAGACGAGCTCTCGTCCTGCTGGGGTAGGGGAAGGGGTGGGGCCGGGGGAGGTCAGGCTCCAGCAGTGGGAGGGGCTTGAGGTCCGCCTGCGGCAGTTGGTGACCTTCCTGCTCCCCTCAGGGCAGAGCCGCCGGCCTGAGAATGAGGGCGCTGCTGAGCCCAGGGGCTGGGATGGCCCGTTGCTGCTGTGGTCCCAGAGCTCCACCCGAGACCTGACGGAGGCCGTCTGCCCGTGAGTCCTCTCCCGCTTGTCTGTCAGCTTGTTTGAACCATGCTGGGTTTTCTGCCCAGCCGGCTCAGGGGAATCCCTGGAAATGCAAGGGTGTGGGTTTTGGCAGACTTCAGGGAAGACATGCCAGATGAGCCTGGGAGACTCCAGCTTAATCTGGATTCAGGAGATATCTCTTCGGGCCAGCTAGTAATTGTAGGTTAAGCCTAATGAGTCTTCACAGGATGAAGAGAGTAACGTGCCAAGGTAGCAATCGATGTCCTCATTCGAGAGGATGATGAAGCTGGTGCTCAGAGAAGGGGGGAACTTGGCCACAGCAAGGAGGTGTGCACCCAGACGGAACCCCCAGATCCGGCCATTTGAGCTCAGGGAGGCCACTGGTGTGGCTTGTCCCTGTGGCAGGGGCCGAGGCACGCAGCCCACCCTGATTCCTGCGGGGGCCTGACTTGGGAAGTGCCATCTGGTAGCTTTGAGACTCACCAAACCAAATTGCACTGGAGAGAGGAAGGACACCTTCCTTCATCCACCCCCCACCCCCGCCGGATTCCCACATACCCTGACCCCTTTCTCTGGATTTCGGAGCCATTTCCAGAGTCCCGCTCATATGACCTCATTCGAAGTGCACTGTGGACGAGCTGCCATCTGCAGCTGCTACCACAGCAGCCAAGGGCTTTATCTCCCGAGTACCTCCCTTCCTTTGGAACTTGGGGGCCCTCTGCTCCCCACTTGCACACCACAGACCTTTGCTGAGGATTGTGGGGACCCTCACTCAGTTTGCAGCACGTTGTAGCCATCCCTGTCCTCTCAATACCTCCCTTGCAACTCAGCTTGTGAGCTCCTTTGGAGCAGCGTGGCCCACCTGGCTGCAACGGCAGAGACACAGCTGACAGTGAAACAACAGCTTCGATCTGACAGCCGGAAAGCTCTGTCAAAAGGGACCTCCCTCTTCACACCGTAGAGGCTGTAGGAGCCGCCAGGGTTTGGGAACCAGTGCTGGGGCCAAAATGACTCCACAGCTGTTTTCCTTCCTGGGGAGGGTTCTGGCTCGAGTGGGAATGGCTCAAGTCTCCTAAGGTTCTGAAAGCCCACTGTGTGCAGATTCACGGTACACAGAGAGGAGAAGGTGGAGTCCTGCCCTGGAGGTGGTCACAGCTCACGGATGAGCCAGGCAGGCAGGCAGGCAGGCAGGGCATGAGACCACCTGAGCTGCCTTCATGAGTGAGTGGTGTGGGGGCAGAGGAAGAGAAGCCGGTCTGCTCCCTCATGTGGTGCCCAGGGCAGGTTGTCCCCAGAGGAAACCCTTACGACGGTGAGGACTCTCACTGCTGTTTCCCAAGGGGTTCCGTCGGTGCGTGTCTTCCCCGGAGCGGTCAGGCCGTCTCTAAAGTACACTGGCCATGGGCATTGCCTCTCCTTGGAACTTCCCATGTGTTTCTCTTTTGTATGGAACAGTGATTTTTCTAGAGGGGTTCTGGGCCACAAGGTTGTTGGGTCATTTGCTAGCCTTCTGTCGTGAAGAACGCTTTCCTGGGCGTTGGGGTGGTTTGTTGTTCCAGCTCCCTTTCTTGGCTTCTTTTGGGAGCTGGTGCAACAAGCGGAGCTCAGCCTCTGCCTTCTGGCTGAGATGTCACCCTTCAAACAGCAATGCCTGCCTGGAGATAATGATGGCATTTGCCAAAAGGGCTTCGTTTGGCACATGATATCTTGAAAGGACGTACACCGTCCTTTCAGCTATCAAAGGCTAGTTCAAATGACATAAAAATGAGAACTCTCCAATGGAGTCTTACAGTAGGTGGAGAGTCCGAAAAAAACTCCTTCAGTCATCTCACTGAGAGTCATTGATTGGGGACACCAAGAATATAGGAAGGAATGCAGAAAGAAAAGATGAAATTGTGGTCAGGATCGGGGGGAGGGATGAACAGGGCCTGCTTGCCTTGAACCCAGGCTTTGTTGGCGGGTGGGGCATAAAGATCGAACGGGTCTGAAACTACAGAGTGGTGATGGTAACACAGTATCACCAGAGTTACACAACAGTGTTCCCAAATTGCAACAATGATGAAAAAGTTTACTAATCCCAACTTAACCAACAAAAATAGACGAAACCATACAAAAAGTAAAACATCACCAGAAAGGTGGAAACAAACCAAATGCAAAGCAGTTCAGGGGAAAGGAACTCCATGTCCCCTGGGGGCAGACCGAGTTGCCGGCGTCCACGGTGAGCAGACAGGGATGGAGGCGGCAGAGCCGACCGCTCCCCTGGACATGGTGTTTCCGGCAAGGGCTCTGGGTCTCTGTCCAGAGCGGGGGCTCGTTCTTCCTGCAGGGGCGGGTGAGTCATCGTCGGCGTCTGGGTGTTGCGCGGGAGCCAGGGCAGGCTCTCCCTGCCGAGGCGGTGACTCCTCCTCTGCCTCGGGTTCTCCTGCCAAAGCCCGAGCAGGTACAGGTGCACGTGGAGGTGGAGGTTCTGGCTGAGGGGGTGGGACATCAGTGCCTGGGACTGGGGGTCCTGCAGGCACGGAGATGCGATCTGCCCGGTGTGCTGGCCAGTACCCAGCTGGCCTGGTGTCTCTGCGAGTGCAAGTCTCGGTTCTCCATCTACCCTCGGTGGATCCCTGGGTCCTGCACCTGGAGCCACCACCTCTGTAGGCACAGGTCTGGGAAGTGGAGCCTGGTTCCAGTTGGAGGCCAGTGCTAGAGCTGGGGGAGAAGCAAAGTTTGCCCACAGGCCAGCCTTGGCATGTGCGTATCCCGGGACAGAAAGCTTCCAAGAGATTCCCAAAGAATACCCAGGGTCGGATGTCTTTTGGGACTGAAGTGTGCAAGATGGGGGTGGGGGTGTGAGGCCAGCGCTTGCTGCAGGCCCAGCAGCATCTTTCGGGGACTCGTCCCTGTGTAGCTCAGCACCCCCTCCCCACACACTCCCGTGCACCAGCCCCAGCGTCCTCACCTCTGTGCTCTGGCGTGCTGGGCTCCAGGTCCTCCTGCTGCCTCAGAGGCCGGGGTTCTCGGGACTCTGGGTCGGAGCCGGGTGTGCTGAGCTCCGTGGCAGCCTCAGACTGGGCCGCCGGGTGTATCCTGGGCGGTGTCTCGGCAGCAGGCCTTCCCCGCCTCCGCTTCGCCCCCGGTGGGGCTGATGCCTCCGTGGGCACGCTCACCTGGAGCCTGCACTGGGCCTCACGGGCGGGGGGGTGGTGCTCCGACCCCTCCCTCCGGGAGGTGGACGGGGTGTCCCCGTCCTCGGCCTCATCACGTGGGAAGCTCTGCAACGACAGTGACCGTCAGCCAGCCGTGCTGGGAGTTTTCCGAGCTGGGCCTGGCCAGTGGAGCCGCTGCTTCTGCCTGCTCGAACTTCTCTTCCCAGAAGGGTCAGAGACGTGTGTCTGCTCAGATCCCCACCCGGGAGGAAAGAGACCCACCTGAGGGTGTGAGGTCAGCCTGGGCGGCCGGCGCTGCCCGCACTCTCCCCATCCCAGCCAGCCTGCTCTCCCCTGGGGTGTGGACACAACTTGTCCGCAGGCTTCTGACCCCACATCCGCCTGGGCTTCCTTGAGGGAGACACACCCCGAGAAACCCGCATCCACACACACAGGCAAAGGACCCGGTGTTTCCGGGTGGCATGGGAGAGGTGGCCTGGCCCGGCCTGGGGCTCCCCGTGTTACCTTTCTGTTTCTCCGGGCAGAGGGCCAGAGGCCTCTCGGGGGTGCCCTGAGCCAACGTCGACAGGGTGCCCACGCACACTGCCTGTGAGCTCTCCTGAGGCCCCGGCCTCTGGGCAGGGGCAAACAGCAGAACATCCTGGCAGCAAGAGATCTGGCTGGGGGCTCCTCTCCGCTCTGGAGGCCTGGATACCCGGGTTGCGGGTTCTGTTGGGTTCTGTTGCCGGCAGGTGACATCATTTCCTGGGGTTCGTGCTGAGGTCCCTTCCCCAAAACTTCCCAAGGGAATCTCTGGGTTTCTGACTGCTCGACCACCCCCCTTAGGCCATGTGCAGGCACAGTGACAGCCACACAGCCCAGCCCACAGCCCTGGGGAGGCCTGGGTGCAGCCAGGGCCTGAGCTCCGAGGACCCCGCTGCTCTCAGACCAGGCTCCTTCTTCTCATAAGTGGTGTGGCCCTGGACAAGCATATGCCCCTCAGGGTTTCCCCAGTCTCTCCATCTGCAGAGTGGGGGTCATTCTCCCATCTGTTTCCTAGGTCTGTCGGCCTACGAGCAGCTCCGTGCCTCTCCACCTGGGGCCGATATCACGTGGAGCTTGTGCGCCGAGACTTCAGAAAGAAAGACTCCATCCAGGGCTGATACAGCACAGAATGGGGCAGAACGAGGCCTGGATGCGCCGTGGTACCCAGGAAAAGGCACCGCCCCTCCTGACTGTTTTGAGACCCCGCATCCAAGTTGGAGGCCCGAAAGGAAGACTCGAAGGTCTCCCTCTCTTATAGAAAAGAGTAGCCAACTTTCTGGTCCTCTGTTTCCATTGAGATTCTGTTCAAGTGTCCCAGCTCGGCTTCTGCGGGTGGCTGAGCTTCTAAGGGCTCCCTGCGTTCTTGTCTTTTCCTCTCCAAACCTTCCGTCCTTTTCCCCCTTCTGGGGTGGATGGGCGCTGTCATTGCTTCTACCTTCGAGACAGATTGATGAAAAGTCTGGACCATCGACTCCTTTCCTCTCTTTGGTTCCGTGTCTCTCTCTGGCTGTGTCCCTCTCTTTTCCTTTCTCGATTCAGTCTGTGTCTTCCTCTTTCTCTCTCGTGTGTGGATGGATGGATGCTAGGAATGCACATGTATATGATTAGATGAGGGTTATGTTTTAGGGATGGGTTAGAGGGAGAGAAACGCTTTAGGTCGGAGTTGGTCATGGGGGAAGGGTCAAGGGTGGTGGTGGTGTTTCTTGGAATCTGAGTGCTGTGCATTCTTCGTCTCTTTCCATATGAACCCCTTCTCAGATACACCACTTGCAAGGAGTCTCTCATGTTCCGTTTCCTATCTTTTGCATGTGTGAATGCTTAGCTTCTCTGTTGTGAAGAGGTTCCATTGGATGGAAACCCATTGGTGTACTTCGTTTCCCTCTTTCCCTTACTTGAAGAGACCCATTTCTACCTCCGCCCAGCAAATGGCAAGGAGACTCTGATGTTAAGGAGCCTTTGACCTACGCTTCTTTCTAGCTATCTCATGACATCAGTCTTTAGGGTGAGGTTTTTCCCCGATATTGAGGTGGTGTGAGATCAAAACCAATAGCGTTCTTCAGATGTAGCTGTCTGGTTTTCCCATGGCCATTTATTGAAGAGGCTTTCTTGTTCGCATTTGGATATTCTCCCCTTCTGTGTCAGAGATGAGTTGACCATGGATGCCGGGGTTTGTTTCTGGACCCTCAACTTTATTCCATCGATCTGGATCTGTGTGTGTTGTTGTATTCCCAATAGCATACTGTCCTGCTGCTGCCGCTGCGGCTAAGTCACTTCAGTCGTGTCTGACTCTGCGCGACCCCATGGCCTGCAGCCTACCAGGCTCCTCCGTCCAGGGCATTTTCCAGGCAAGAGTACTGGCGTGGGTCGCCATCGCCTTCTCCGATACTCTCCTGAGGATCCTAGTTTGGTCGTCTAATTTCCTCTCACACAACCTTGGATGTCCGTATCGGGGCTTTTTCGTCGGATTTTATTGACAATTTAGGCTCTTTTCTGTTTCCGTAACCCCTTTTGCAATTCTTTGTTCGGTGCGACAATGCATTGGCATTTTGGGAGGAATAGCATTGAAGCTGTGGATTGCCTTGTGGGGCTGTGACATCATTTTCCCAATAGGAATTCTTTCAAGCCCTGAGCACAGCTTCTCTTTCCAGTGATTGGTGTGGGCTTGATCTTCCTTCTTCCATCTCTCGCCGTTTTGTGAGAACAGGTCCTTCCTTCCCTTCTGGGTTAGATGGACTCGTGGGTATCACTTCAGTGAATGGCATTGTCAGTGGGGGTGATAATTCCCTTCTCATTGGAAGACTTTGCTGTGAGTATTAGAAATGCAAGTGATTTCTCTTCCCCTTCCTCCCTGTCCATCTCTCAGAGCCACCGGGAAACAGAGGCCTCATCCAGGGTCACACAGGCCTGAGGGAGTGCAACTAGACTGTTGTTTCTTCAGGCCCTCAGTGCTGGACATCATCCGGGATACTCTGTGTGTGTCTTCCTCAGTCTGGTGTCCCTTCAGACCTTTCCCTAGTTTTCACAGGCTTGTTGTGTTGGTGTTCTTTGTCTGTTTGGAGACACATCCTTGAGAAGCTTTGTGTTTCCACTCATTCGTCTCGCGATGTATGACCTGTCTTTTGCTTTTGTAATGAGGTCTTTCCCACAGTAGATATCTTTGATTTTGCAAAGTCCACTGTATTCTCTGGGTTGTTTTGTGGACTGCCTTTTAGTTTTGTGTGTGAAGACTCAAAGCACGTGTCCGGTTTCTGCTCATTGTTCTTCTAGATTTGTGACAAGTTTTCATGGAAACTTTGTCTAGGGATAACTGGAAGTGAACTCGGTGTAAGGTGTCAAGTCTCCATCTCCATTCATGTCATGCCCTGCAGTTTCCAATTCCCTGTTCCTGAGTGGTTTTGGAGACCTTGTGGGAAGTTTGGTTGCATGGGAGTTTGCATTTCCACCTTGAGTAGATTCCCACTGTTCCGCCCTCAGGGACACTGTCAAGGGGGAGTGAGGAGCAGCCTGCACTTCCAGCAGTGACCACACGGTGGGGCGAGTGCTGCTCTCCCCTCTGGGAGCCCCAGGCCACAGGCATCCCAGTGAGGAGCCAGCTCTGTGCTCAGCTGAAAGGAGTTAGACTCTCAGGAGCCTCTGAGCCCTTGCCTTTGGATCACCCAGGGTGGGCATTTACTGTGACAGAAAAAAATTGCCCTGAATTCCATGGACGGAAGAGCCTGGCTGTGTAGAGTTCGTGAGTTGCCGTGAATCAGACACAACTGAGGACACAAAAACTCAATAGACTAAAACACTTTTGGGGGGTGGGGGGAGTGAAAGGGGGTGATGTGGGGTTTTTTTTTGTCGTATATAATAGCCAAGGGAAATCTAGTTTAAACCTAAATTCACATAGATGGGAAAGGTATACCTCTCCGTCACCCTATTAAAAAAAAAAAAAAACTACTTAACTTTTCTGAAAGCTTATTTAGTAGCTTCCTTGAGCAGTTCATTGTGAAGCTTTTTTTTTTTTTTTTCTGTGACATTGGCCTCATTAAAAAGTACGGTTTGCCTTTACTGGATAATTTTGTTCATTGGTTTGTTAGGGTAACTTGGTAATATTTGATTTTCCTGGGGAACATGGTCACATGACCTGGCCCTGGCCAATCGGTGCGTTCCAGCTCCCTGGCCACTGTGATTGGCTCCGGACTGGGGCAGTGCCCAATCGGGGCCCAGGGCCGGGCCTCACGTTGGAAGCCAGGGGAAGACGAGCTCTCGTCCTGCTGGGGTAGGGGAAGGGGTGGGGCCGGGGGAGGTCAGGCTCCAGCAGTGGGAGGGGCTTGAGGTCCGCCTGCGGCAGTTGGTGACCTTCCTGCTCCCCTCAGGGCAGAGCCGCCGGCCTGAGAATGAGGGCGCTGCTGAGCCCAGGGGCTGGGATGGCCCGTTGCTGCTGTGGTCCCAGAGCTCCACCCGAGACCTGTCGGAGGCCGTCTGCCCGTGAGTCCTCTCCCGCTTGTCTGTCAGCTTGTTTGAACCATGCTGGGTTTTCTGCCCAGCCGGCTCAGGGGAGTCCCTGGAAATGCAAGGGTGTGGGTTTTGGCAGACTTCAGGGAAGACATGCCAGATGAGCCTGGGAGACTCCAGCTTAATCTGGATTCAGGAGATATCTCTTCGGGCCAGCTAGTAATTGTAGGATAAGCCTAATGAGTCTTCACAGGATGAGGAGAGTAACGTGCCAAGGTAGCAATCGATGTCCTCATTCGAGAGGATGATGAAGCTGGTGCTCAGAGAAGGGGGGAACTTGGCCACAGCAAGGAGGTGTGCACCCAGACGGAACCCCCAGATCCGGCCATTTGAGCTCAGGGAGGCCACTGGTGTGGCTTGTCCCTGTGGCAGGGGCCGAGGCACGCAGCCCACCCTGATTCCTGCGGGGGCCTGACTTGGGAAGTGCCATCTGGTAGCTTTGAGACTCACCAAACCAAATTGCACTGGAGAGAGGAAGGACACCTTCCTTCATCCACCCCCCACCCCCGCCGGATTCCCACATACCCTGACCCCTTTCTCTGGATTTCGGAGCCATTTCCAGAGTCCCGCTCATATGACCTCATTCGAAGTGCACTGTGGACGAGCTGCCATCTGCAGCTGCTACCACAGCAGCCAAGGGCTTTATCTCCCGAGTACCTCCCTTCCTTTGGAACTTGGGGGCCCTCTACTCCCCACTTGCACACCACAGACCTTTGCTGAGGATTGCGGGGACCCTCACTCAGTTTGCAGCACGTTGTAGCCATCCCTGTCCTCTCAATACCTCCCTTGCAACTCAGCTTGTGAGCTCCTTTGGAGCAGCGTGGCCAACCTGGCTGCAACGGCAGAGACACAGCTGACAGTGAAACAACAGCTTCGATCTGACAGCCGGAAAGCTCTGTCAAAAGGGACATCCCTCTTCACACCGTAGAGGCGGTAGGAGCCGCCAGGGTTTGGGAACCAGTGCTGGGGCCAAAATGACTCCACAGCTGTTTTCCTTCCTGGGGAGGGTTCTGGCTCGAGTGGGAATGGCTCAAGTCTCCTAAGGTTCTGAAAGCCCACTGTGTGCAGATTCACGGTACACAGAGAGGAGAAGGTGGAGTCCTGCCCTGGAGGTGGTCACAGCTCACGGATGAG
This sequence comes from Giraffa tippelskirchi, assembly GCF_054371585.1. Taxonomy (NCBI): domain Eukaryota; kingdom Metazoa; phylum Chordata; class Mammalia; order Artiodactyla; family Giraffidae; genus Giraffa; species Giraffa tippelskirchi. The sequence continues at coordinate 72,413,185 of NC_137286.1, forward strand.
CCAGGCAGGCAGGCAGGCAGGCAGGGCATGAGAACACCTGAGCTGCCTTCATGAGTGAGTGGTGTGGGGGCAGAGGAAGAGAAGCCGGTCTGCTCCCTCATGTGGTGCCCAGGGCAGGTTGTCCCCAGAGGAAACCCTTACGACGGTGAGGACTCTCACTGCTGTTTCCCAAGGGGTTCCGTCGGTGCGTGTCTTCCCCGGAGCGGTCAGGCCGTCTCTAAAGTACACTGGCCATGGGCATTGCCTCTCCTTGGAACTTCCCATGTGTTTCTCTTTTGTATGGAACAGTGATTTTTCTAGAGGGGTTCTGGGCCACAAGGTTGTTGGGTCATTTGCTAGCCTTCTGTCGTGAAGAACGCTTTCCTGGGCGTTGGGGTGGTTTGTTGTTCCAGCTCCTTTTCTTGGCTTCTTTTGGGAGCTGGTGCAACAAGAGGAGCTCAGCCTCTGCCTTCTGGCTGAGATGTCACCCTTCAAACAGCAATGCCTGCCTGGAGATAATGATGGCATTTGCCAAAAGGGCTTCGTTTGGCACATGATATCTTGAAAGGACGTACACCGTCCTGTCAGCTATCAAAGGCTAGTTCAAATGACATAAAAATGAGAACTCTCCAATGGAGTCTTACAGTAGGTGGAGAGTCCGAAAAAAACTCCTTCAGTCATTTCACTGAGAGTCATTGATTGGGGACACCAAGAATATAGGAAGGAATGCAGAAAGAAAAGATGAAATTGTGGTCAGGATCGGGGGGAGGGATGAACAGGGCGTGCTTGCCTTGAACCCAGGCTTTGTTGGCGGGTGGGGCATAAAGATCGAACGGGTCTGAAACTACAGAGTGGTGATGGTAACACAGTATCACCAGAGTTACACAACAGTGTTCCCAAATTGCAACAATGATGAAAAAGTTTACTAATCCCAACTTAACCAACAAAAATAGACGAAACCATACAAAAAGTAAAACATCACCAGAAAGGTGGAAACAAACCAAATGCAAAGCAGTTCAGGGGAAAGGAACTCCATGTCCCCTGGGGGCAGACCGAGTTGCCGGCGTCCACGGTGAGCAGACAGGGATGGAGGCTGCAGAGCCGACCGCTCCCCTGGACGTGGTGTTTCCGGCAAGGGCTCTGGGTCTCTGTCCAGAGCGGGGGCTCGTTCTTCCTGCAGGGGCGGGTGAGTCATCGTCGGCGTCTGGGTGTTGCGCGGGAGCCAGGGCAGGCTCTCCCTGCCGAGGCGGTGACTCCTCCTCTGCCTCGGGTTCTCCTGCCAAAGCCCGAGCAGGTACAGGCGCACGTGGAGGTGGAGGTTCTGGCTGAGGGGGTGGGACATCAGTGCCTGGGGCTGGGGGTCCTGCAGGCACGGAGATGCGATCTGCCCGGTGTGCTGGCCAGTACCCAGCTGGCCTGGTGTCTCTGCGAGGGCAAGTCTCGGTTCTCCATCTGCCCTCGGTGGATCCCTGGGTCCTGCACCTGGAGCCACCACCTCTGTAGGCACAGGTCTGGGAAGTGGAGCCTGGTTCCAGTTGGAGGCCAGTGCTAGAGCTGGGGGAGAAGCAAAGTTTGCCCACAGGCCAGCCTTGGCATGTGCGTATCCCGGGACAGAAAGCTTCCAAGAGATTCCCAAAGAATACCCAGGGTCGGATGTCTTTCGGGACTGAAGTGTGCAAGATGGGGGTGGGGGCGTGAGGCCAGCGCTTGCTGCAGGCCCAGCAGCATCTTTCGGGGACTCGTCCCTGTGTAGCTCAGCACCCCCTCCCCACACACTCCCGTGCACCAGCCCCAGCGTCCTCACCTCTGTGCTCTGGCGTGCTGGGCTCCAGGTCCTCCTGCTGCCTCAGAGGCCGGGGTTCTCGGGACTCTGGGTCGGAGCCGGGTGTGCTGAGCTCCGTGGCAGCCTCAGACTGGGCCGCCGGGTGTATCCTGGGCGGTGTCTCGGCAGCAGGCCTTCCCCGCCTCCGCTTCGCCCCCGGTGGGGCTGATGCCTCCGTGGGCACGCTCACCTGGAGCCTGCACTGGGCCTCACGGGCGGGGGGGTGGTGCTCCGACCCCTCCCTCTGGGAGGTGGACGGGGTGTCCCCGTCCTCGGCCTCATCACGTGGGAAGCTCTGCAACGACAGTGACCGTCAGCCAGCCGTGCTGGGAGTTTTCCGAGCTGGGCCTGGCCAGTGGAGCCGCTGCTTCTGCCTGCTCGAACTTCTCTTCCCAGAAGGGTCAGAGACGTGTGTCTGCTCAGATCCCCACCCGGGAGGAAAGAGACCCACCTGAGGGTGTGAGGTCAGCCTGGGCGGCCGGCGCTGCCCGCACTCTCTCCATCCCAGCCAGCCTGCTCTCCCCTGGGGTGTGGACACAACTTGTCCGCAGGCTTCTGACCCCACATCCGCCTGGGCTTCCTTGAGGGAGACACACCCCGAGAAACCCGCATCCACACACACAGGCAAAGGACCCGGTGTTTCCGGGTGGCATGGGAGAGGTGGCCTGGCCCGGCCTGGGGCTCCCCGTGTTACCTTTCTGTTTCTCCGGGCAGAGGGCCAGAGGCCTCTCGGGGGTGCCCTGAGCCAACGTCGACAGGGTGCCCACGCACACTGCCTGTGAGCTCTCCTGAGGCCCCGGCCTCTGGGCAGGGGCAAACAGCAGAACATCGTGGCAGCAAGAGATCTGGCTGGGGGCTCCTCTCCGCTCTGGAGACCTGGATACCCGGGTTGCGGGTTCTGTTGGGTTCTGTTGCCGGCAGGTGACATCATTTCCTGGGGTTCGTGCTGAGGTCCCTTCCCCAAAACTTCCCAAGGGAATCTCTGGGTTTCTGACTGCTCGACCACCCCCCTTAGGCCATGTGCAGGCACAGTGACAGCCACACAGCCCAGCCCACAGCCCTGGGGAGGCCTGGGTGCAGCCAGGGCCTGAGCTCCGAGGACCCCGCTTCTCTCAGACCAGGCTCCTTCTTCTCATAAGTGGTGTGGCCCTGGACAAGCATATGCCCCTCAGGGTTTCCCCAGTCTCTCCATCTGCAGAGTGGGGGTCATTCTCCCATCTGTTTCCTAGGTCTGTCGGGCTACGAGCAGCTCCGTGCCTCTCCACCTGGGGCCGATATCACGTGGAGCTTGTGCGCCGAGACTTCAGAAAGAAAGACTCCATCCAGGGCTGATACAGCACAGAATGGGGCAGAACGAGGCCTGGATGCGCCGTGGTACCCAGGAAAAGGACCGCCCCTCCTGACTGTTTTGAGACCCCGCATCCAAGTTGGAGGCCCGAAAGGAAGACTCGAAGGTCTCCCTCTCTTATAGAAAAGAGTAGCCAACTTTCTGGTCCTCTGTTTCCATTGAGATTCTGTTCAAGTGTCCCAGCTCGGCTTCTGCGGGTGGCTGAGCTTCTAAGGGCTCCCTGCGTTCTTGTCTTTTCCTCTCCAAACCTTCCGTCCTTTTCCCCCTTCTGGGGTGGATGGGCGCTGTCATTGCTTCTACCTTCGAGACAGATTGATGAAAAGTCTGGACCATCGACTCCTTTCCTCTCTTTGGTTCCGTGTCTCTCTCTGGCTGTGTCCCTCTCTTTTCCTTTCTCGATTCAGTCTGTGTCTTCCTCTTTCTCTCTCGTGTGTGGATGGATGGATGCTAGGAATGCACATGTATATGATTAGATGAGGGTTATGTTTTAGGGATGGGTTAGAGGGAGAGAAAGGCTTTAGGTCGGAGTTGGTCATGGGGGAAGGGTCAAGGGTGGTGGTGGTGTTTCTTGGAATCTGAGTGCTGTGCATTCTTCGTCTCTTTCCATATGAACCCCTTCTCAGATACACCACTTGCAAGGAGTCTCTCATGTTCCGTTTCCTATCTTTTGCATCTGTGAATGCTTAGCTTCTCTGTTGTGAAGAGGTTCCATTGGATGGAAACCCATTGGTGTACTTCGTTTCCCTCTTTCCCTTACTTGAAGAGACCCATTTCTACCTCCGCCCAGCAAATGGCAAGGAGACTCTGATGTTAAGGAGCCTTTGACCTACGCTTCTTTCTAGCTATCTCATGACATCAGTCTTTAGGGTGAGGTTTTTCCCCGATATTGAGGTGGTGTGAGATCAAAACCAATAGCGTTCTTCAGATGTAGCTGTCTGGTTTTCCCATGGCCATTTATTGAAGAGGCTTTCTTGTTCCCATTTGGATATTCTCCCCTTCTGTGTCAGAGATGAGTTGACCATGGATGCCGGGGTTTGTTTCTGGACCCTCAACTTTATTCCATCGATCTGGATCTGTGTGTGTTGTTGTATTCCCAATAGCATACTGTCCTGCTGCTGCCGCTGCGGCTAAGTCACTTCAGTCGTGTCTGACTCTGCGCGACCCCATGGCCTGCAGCCTACCAGGCTCCTCCGTCCAGGGCATTTTCCAGGCAAGAGTACTGGCGTGGGTCGCCATCGCCTTCTCCGATACTCTCCTGAGGATCCTAGTTTGGTCGTCTAATTTCCTCTCACACAACCTTGGATGTCCGTATCGGGGCTTTTTCGTCGGATTTTATTGACAATTTAGGCTCTTTTCTGTTTCCGTAACCCCTTTTGCAATTCTTTGTTCGGTGCGACAATGCATTGGCATTTGGGGAGGAATAGCATCGAAGCTGTGGATTGCCTTGTGGGGCTGTGACATCATTTTCCCAATAGGAATTCTTTCAAGCCCTGAGCACAGCTTCTCTTTCCAGTGATTGGTGTGGGCTTGATCTTCCTTCTTCCATCTCTCGCCGTTTTGTGAGAACAGGTCCTTCCTTCCCTTCTGGGTTAGATGGACTCGTGGGTATCACTTCAGTGAATGGCATTGTCAGTGGGGGTGATAATTCCCTTCTCATTGGAAGACTTTGCTGTGAGTATTAGAAATGCAAGTGATTTCTCTTCCCCTTCCTCCCTGTCCATCTCTCAGAGCCACCGGGAAACAGAGGCCTCATCCAGGGTCACACAGGCCTGAGGGAGTGCAACTAGACTGTTGTTTCTTCAGGCCCTCCGTGCTGGACATCATCCGGGATACTCTGTGTGTGTCTTCCTCAGTCTGGTGTCCCTTCAGACCTTTCCCTAGTTTTCACAGGCTTGTTGTGTTGGTGTTCTTTGTCTGTTTGGAGACACATCCTTGAGAAGCTTTGTGTTTCCACTCATTCGTCTCGCGATGTATGACCTGTCTTTTGCTTTTGTAATGAGGTCTTTCCCACAGTAGATATCTTTGATTTTGCAAAGTCCACTGTATTCTCTGGGTTGTTTTGTGTACTGCCTTTTAGTTTTGTGTGTGAAGACTCAAAGCACGTGTCCGGTTTCTGCTCATTGTTCTTCTAGATTTGTGACAAGTTTTCATGGAAACTTTGTCTAGGGATAACTGGAAGTGAACTCGGTGTAAGGTGTCAAGTCTCCATCTCCATTCATGTCATGCCCTGCAGTTTCCAATTCCCTGTTCCTGAGTGGTTTTGGAGACCTTGTGGGAAGTTTGGTTGCATGGGAGTTTGCATTTCCACCTTGAGTAGATTCCCACTGTTCCGCCCTCAGGGACACTGTCAAGGGGGAGTGAGGAGCAGCCTGCACTTCCAGCAGTGACCACACGGTGGGGCGAGTGCTGCTCTCCCCTCTGGGAGCCCCAGGCCACAGGCATCCCAGTGAGGAGCCAGCTCTGTGCTCAGCTGAAAGGAGTTAGACTCTCAGGAGCCTCTGAGCCCTTGCCTTTGGATCACCCAGGGTGGGCATTTACTGTGACAGAAAAAAATTGCCCTGAATTCCATGGACGGAAGAGCCTGGCTGTGTAGAGTTCGTGAGTTGCCGTGAATCAGACACAACTGAGGACACAAAAACTCAATAGACTAAAACACTTTTGGGGGGTGGGGGGAGTGAAAGGGGGTGATGTGGGGTTTTTTTTGTCGTATATAATAGCCAAGGGAAATCTAGTTTAAACCTAAATTCACATAGATGGGAAAGGTATAGCTCTCCGTCACCCTATTAAAAAAAAAAAAAAACGACTTAACTTTTCTGAAAGTTTATTTAGTAGCTTCCTTGAGCAGTTCATTGTGAAGCTTTTTTTTTTTTTTTTCTGTGACATTGGCCTCATTAAAAAGTACGGTTTGCCTTTACTGGATAATTTTGTTCATTGGTTTGTTAGGGTATCTTGGTAATATTTGTGTTTCCTGGGGAGCATGGTCACATGACCTGGCCCTGGCCAATCGGTGCGTTCCAGCTCCCTGGCCACTGTGATTGGCTCCGGACTGGGGCAGTGCCCAATCGGGGCCCAGGGCCGGGCCTCACGTTGGAAGCCAGGGGAAGACGAGCTCTCGTCCTGCTGGGGTAGGGGAAGGGGTGGGGCCGGGGGAGGTCAGGCTCCAGCAGTGGGAGGGGCTTGAGGTCCGCCTGCGGCAGTTGGTGACCTTCCTGCTCCCCTCAGGGCAGAGCCGCCGGCCTGAGAATGAGGGCGCTGCTGAGCCCAGGGGCTGGGATGGCCCGTTGCTGCTGTGGTCCCAGAGCTCCACCCGAGACCTGAGGGAGGCCGTCTGCCCGTGAGTCCTCTCCCGCTTGTCTGTCAGCTTGTTTGAACCATGCTGGGTTTTCTGCCCAGCCGGCTAAGGGGAGTCCCTGGAAATGCAAGGGTGTGGGTTTTGGCAGACTTCAGGGAAGACATGCCAGATGAGCCTGGGAGACTCCAGCTTAATCTGGATTCAGGAAATATCTCTTCGGGCCAGCTAGTAATTGTAGGATAAGCCTAATGAGTCTTCACAGGATGAAGAGAGTAACGTGCCAAGGTAGCAATCGATGTCCTCATTCGAGAGGATGATGAAGCTGGTGCTCAGAGAAGGGGGGAACTTGGCCACAGCCAGGAGGTGTGCACCCAGACGGAACCCCCAGATCCGGCCATTTGAGCTCAGGGAGGCCACTGGTGTGGCTTGTCCCTGTGGCAGGGGCCGAGGCACGCAGCCCACCCTGATTCCTGCGGGGGCCTGACTTGGGAAGTGCCATCTGGTAGCTTTGAGACTCACCAAACCAAATTGCACTGGAGAGAGGAAGGACACCTTCCTTCATCCACCCCCCACCCCCGCCGGATTCCCACATACCCTGACCCCTTTCTCTGGATTTCGGAGCCATTTCCAGAGTCCCGCTCATATGACCTCATTCGAAGTGCACTGTGGACGAGCTGCCATCTGCAGCTGCTACCACAGCAGCCAAGGGCTTTATCTCCCGAGTACCTCCCTTCCTTTGGAACTTGGGGGCCCTCTACTCCCCACTTGCACACCACAGACCTTTGCTGAGGATTGTGGGGACCCTCACTCAGTTTGCAGCACATTGTAGCCATCCCTGTCCTCTCAATACCTCCCTTGCCACTCAGCTTGTGAGCTCCTTTGGAGCAGCGTGGCCCACCTGGCTGCAACGGCAGAGACACAGCTGACAGTGAAACAACAGCTTCGATCTGACAGCCGGAAAGCTCTGTCAAAAGGGACCTCCCTCTTCACACCGTAGAGGCTGTAGGAGCCGCCAGGGTTTGGGAACCGGTGCTGGGGCCAAAATGACTCCACAGCTGTTTTCCTTCCTGGGGAGGGTTCTGGCTCGAGTGGGAATGGCTCAAGTCTCCTAAGGTTCTGAAAGCCCACTGTGTGCAGATTCACGGTACACAGAGAGGAGAAGGTGGAGTCCTGCCCTGGAGGTGGTCACAGCTCACGGATGAGCCAGGCAGGCAGGCAGGCAGGCAGGGCATGAGAACAGCTGAGCTGCCTTCATGAGTGAATGGTGTGGGGGCAGAGGAAGAGAAGCCGGTCTGCTCCCTCATGTGGTGCCCAGGGCAGGTTGTCCCCAGAGGAAACCCTTACGACGGTGAGGACTCTCACTGCTGTTTCCCAAGGGGTTCCGTCGGTGCGTGTCTTCCCCGGAGCGGTCAGGCCGTCTCTAAAGTACACTGGCCATGGGCATTGCCTCTCCTTGGAACTTCCCATGTGTTTCTCTTTTGTATGGAACAGTGATTTTTCTAGAGGGGTTCTGGGCCACAAGGTTGTTGGGTCATTTGCTAGCCTTCTGTCGTGAAGAACGCTTTCCTGGGCGTTGGGGTGGTTTGTTGTTCCAGCTCCCTTTCTTGGCTTCTTTTGGGAGCTGGTGCAACAAGAGGAGCTCAGCCTCTGCCTTCTGGCTGAGATGTCACCCTTCAAACAGCAATGCCTGCCTGGAGATAATGATGGCATTTGCCAAAAGGGCTTCGTTTGGCACATGATATCTTGAAAGGACGTACACCGTCCTGTCAGCTATCAAAGGCTAGTTCAAATGACATAAAAATGAGAACTCTCCAATGGAGTCTTACAGTAGGTGGAGAGTCCGAAAAAAACTCCTTCAGTCATTTCACTGAGAGTCATTGATTGGGGACACCAAGAATATAGGAAGGAATGCAGAAAGAAAAGATGAAATTGTGGTCAGGATCGGGGGGAGGGATGAACAGGGCCTGCTTGCCTTGAACCCAGGCTTTGTTGGCGGGTGGGGCATAAAGATCGAACGGGTCTGAAACTACAGAGTGGTGATGGTAACACAGTATCACCAGAGTTACACAACAGTGTTCCCAAATTGCAACAATGATGAAAAAGTTTACTAATCCCAAATTAACCAACAAAAATAGACGAAACCATACAAAAAGTAAAACATCACCAGAAAGGTGGAAACAAACCAAATGCAAAGCAGTTCAGGGGAAAGGAACTCCATGTCCCCTGGGGGCAGACCGAGTTGCCGGCGTCCACGGTGAGCAGACAGGGATGGAGGCTGCAGAGCCGACCGCTCCCCTGGACGTGGTGTTTCCGGCAAGGGCTCTGGGTCTCTGTCCAGAGCGGGGGCTCGTTCTTCCTGCAGGGGCGGGTGAGTCATCGTCGGCGTCTGGGTGTTGCGCGGGAGCCAGGGCAGGCTCTCCCTGCCGAGGCGGTGACTCCTCCTCTGCCTCGGGTTCTCCTGCCAAAGCCTGAGCAGGTACAGGTGCACGTGGAGGTGGAGGTTCTGGCTGAGGGGGTGGGACATCAGTGCCTGGGGCTGGGGGTCCTGCAGGCACGGAGATGCGATCTGCCCGGTGTGCTGGCCAGTACCCAGCTGGCCTGGTGTCTCTGCGAGGGCAAGTCTCGGTTCTCCATCTGCCCTCGGTGGATCCCTGGGTCCTGCACCTGGAGCCACCACCTCTGTAGGCACAGGTCTGGGAAGTGGAGCCTGGTTCCAGTTGGAGGCCAGTGCTAGAGCTGGGGGAGAAGCAAAGTTTGCCCACAGGCCAGCCTTGGCATGTGCGTATCCCGGGACAGAAAGCTTCCAAGAGATTCCCAAAGAATACCCAGGGTCGGATGTCTTTCGGGACTGAAGTGTGCAAGATGGGGGTGGGGGCGTGAGGCCAGCGCTTGCTGCAGGCCCAGCAGCATCTTTCGGGGACTCGTCCCTGTGTAGCTCAGCACCCCCTCCCCACACACTCCCGTGCACCAGCCCCAGCGTCCTCACCTCTGTGCTCTGGCGTGCTGGGCTCCAGGTCCTCCTGCTGCCTCAGAGGCCGGGGTTCTCGGGACTCTGGGTCGGAGCCGGGTGTGCTGAGCTCCGTGGCAGCCTCAGACTGGGCCGCCGGGTGTATCCTGGGCGGTGTCTCGGCAGCAGGCCTTCCCCGCCTCCGCTTCGCCCCCGGTGGGGCTGATGCCTCCGTGGGCACGCTCACCTGGAGCCTGCACTGGGCCTCACGGGCGGGGGGGTGGTGCTCCGACCCCTCCCTCTGGGAGGTGGACGGGGTGTCCCCGTCCTCGGCCTCATCACGTGGGAAGCTCTGCAACGACAGTGACCGTCAGCCAGCCGTGCTGGGAGTTTTCCGAGCTGGGCCTGGCCAGTGGAGCCGCTGCTTCTGCCTGCTCGAACTTCTCTTCCCAGAAGGGTCAGAGACGTGTGTCTGCTCAGATCCCCACCCGGGAGGAAAGAGACCCACCTGAGGGTGTGAGGTCAGCCTGGGCGGCCGGCGCTGCCCGCACTCTCCCCATCCCAGCCAGCCTGCTCTCCCCTGGGGTGTGGACACAACTTGTCCGCAGGCTTCTGACCCCACATCCGCCTGGGCTTCCTTGAGGGAGACACACCCCGAGAAACCCGCATCCACACACACAGGCAAAGGACCCGGTGTTTCCGGGTGGCATGGGAGAGGTGGCCTGGCCCGGCCTGGGGCTCCCCGTGTTACCTTTCTGTTTCTCCGGGCAGAGGGCCAGAGGCCTCTCGGGGGTGCCCTGAGCCAACGTCGACAGGGTGCCCACGCACACTGCCTGTGAGCTCTCCTGAGGCCCCGGCCTCTGGGCAGGGGCAAACAGCAGAACATCGTGGCAGCAAGAGATCTGGCTGGGGGCTCCTCTCCGCTCTGGAGACCTGGATACCCGGGTTGCGGGTTCTGTTGGGTTCTGTTGCCGGCAGGTGACATCATTTCCTGGGGTTCGTGCTGAGGTCCCTTCCCCAAAACTTCCCAAGGGAATCTCTGGGTTTCTGACTGCTCGACCACCCCCCTTAGGCCATGTGCAGGCACAGTGACAGCCACACAGCCCAGCCCACAGCCCTGGGGAGGCCTGGGTGCAGCCAGGGCCTGAGCTCCGAGGACCCCGCTTCTCTCAGACCAGGCTCCTTCTTCTCATAAGTGGTGTGGCCCTGGACAAGCATATGCCCCTCAGGGTTTCCCCAGTCTCTCCATCTGCAGAGTGGGGGTCATTCTCCCATCTGTTTCCTAGGTCTGTCGGGCTACGAGCAGCTCCGTGCCTCTCCACCTGGGGCCGATATCACGTGGAGCTTGTGCGCCGAGACTTCAGAAAGAAAGACTCCATCCAGGGCTGATACAGCACAGAATGGGGCAGAACGAGGCCTGGATGCGCCGTGGTACCCAGGAAAAGGCACTGCCCCTCCTGACTGTTTTGAGACCCCGCATCCAAGTTGGAGGCCCGAAAGGAAGACTCGAAGGTCTCCCTCTCTTATAGAAAAGAGTAGCCAACTTTCTGGTCCTCTGTTTCCATTGAGATTCTGTTCAAGTGTCCCAGCTCGGCTTCTGCGGGTGGCTGAGCTTCTAAGGGCTCCCTGCGTTCTTGTCTTTTCCTCTCCAAACCTTCCGTCCTTTTCCCCCTTCTGGGGTGGATGGGCGCTGTCATTGCTTCTACCTTCGAGACAGATTGATGAAAAGTCTGGACCATCGACTCCTTTCCTCTCTTTGGTTCCGTGTCTCTCTCTGGCTGTGTCCCTCTCTTTTCCTTTCTCGATTCAGTCTGTGTCTTCCTCTTTCTCTCTCGTGTGTGGATGGATGGATGCTAGGAATGCACATGTATATGATTAGATGAGGGTTATGTTTTAGGGATGGGTTAGAGGGAGAGAAAGGCTTTAGGTCGGAGTTGGTCATGGGGGAAGGGTCAAGGGTGGTGGTGGTGTTTCTTGGAATCTGAGTGCTGTGCATTCTTCGTCTCTTTCCATATGAACCCCTTCTCAGATACACCACTTGCAAGGAGTCTCTCATGTTCCGTTTCCTATCTTTTGCATCTGTGAATGCTTAGCTTCTCTGTTGTGAAGAGGTTCCATTGGATGGAAACCCATTGGTGTAGTTCGTTTCCCTCTTTCCCTTACTTGAAGAGACCCATTTCTACCTCCGCCCAGCAAATGGCAAGGAGACTCTGATGTTAAGGAGCCTTTGACCTACGCTTCTTTCTAGCTATCTCATGACATCAGTCTTTAGGGTGAGGTTTTTCCCCGATATTGAGGTGGTGTGAGATCAAAACCAATAGCGTTCTTCAGATGTAGCTGTCTGGTTTTCCCATGGCCATTTATTGAAGAGGCTTTCTTGTTCCCATTTGGATATTCTCCCCTTCTGTGTCAGAGATGAGTTGACCATGGATGCCGGGGTTTGTTTCTGGACCCTCAACTTTATTCCATCGATCTGGATCTGTGTGTGTTGTTGTATTCCCAATAGCATACTGTCCTGCTGCTGCCGCTGCGGCTAAGTCACTTCAGTCGTGTCTGACTCTGCGCGACCCCATGGCCTGCAGCCTACCAGGCTCCTCCGTCCAGGGCATTTTCCAGGCAAGAGTACTGGCGTGGGTCGCCATCGCCTTCTCCGATACTCTCCTGAGGATCCTAGTTTGGTCGTCTAATTTCCTCTCACACAACCTTGGATGTCCGTATCGGGGCTTTTTCGTCGGATTTTATTGACAATTTAGGCTCTTTTCTGTTTCCGTAACCCCTTTTGCAATTCTTTGTTCGGTGCGACAATGCATTGGCATTTGGGGAGGAATAGCATCGAAGCTGTGGATTGCCTTGTGGGGCTGTGACATCATTTTCCCAATAGGAATTCTTTCAAGCCCTGAGCACAGCTTCTCTTTCCAGTGATTGGTGTGGGCTTGATCTTCCTTCTTCCATCTCTCGCCGTTTTGTGAGAACAGGTCCTTCCTTCCCTTCTGGGTTAGATGGACTCGTGGGTATCACTTCAGTGAATGGCATTGTCAGTGGGGGTGATAATTCCCTTCTCATTGGAAGACTTTGCTGTGAGTATTAGAAATGCAAGTGATTTCTCTTCCCCTTCCTCCCTGTCCATCTCTCAGAGCCACCGGGAAACAGAGGCCTCATCCAGGGTCACACAGGCCTGAGGGAGTGCAACTAGACTGTTGTTTCTTCAGGCCCTCCGTGCTGGACATCATCCGGGATACTCTGTGTGTGTCTTCCTCAGTCTGGTGTCCCTTCAGACCTTTCCCTAGTTTTCACAGGCTTGTTGTGTTGGTGTTCTTTGTCTGTTTGGAGACACATCCTTGAGAAGCTTTGTGTTTCCACTCATTCGTCTCGCGATGTATGACCTGTCTTTTGCTTTTGTAATGAGGTCTTTCCCACAGTAGATATCTTTGATTTTGCAAAGTCCACTGTATTCTCTGGGTTGTTTTGTGTACTGCCTTTTAGTTTTGTGTGTGAAGACTCAAAGCACGTGTCCGGTTTCTGCTCATTGTTCTTCTAGATTTGTGACAAGTTTTCATGGAAACTTTGTCTAGGGATAACTGGAAGTGAACTCGGTGTAAGGTGTCAAGTCTCCATCTCCATTCATGTCATGCCCTGCAGTTTCCAATTCCCTGTTCCTGAGTGGTTTTGGAGACCTTGTGGGAAGTTTGGTTGCATGGGAGTTTGCATTTCCACCTTGAGTAGATTCCCACTGTTCCGCCCTCAGGGACACTGTCAAGGGGGAGTGAGGAGCAGCCTGCACTTCCAGCAGTGACCACACGGTGGGGCGAGTGCTGCTCTCCCCTCTGGGAGCCCCAGGCCACAGGCATCCCAGTGAGGAGCCAGCTCTGTGCTCAGCTGAAAGGAGTTAGACTCTCAGGAGCCTCTGAGCCCTTGCCTTTGGATCACCCAGGGTGGGCATTTACTGTGACAGAAAAAAATTGCCCTGAATTCCATGGACGGAAGAGCCTGGCTGTGTAGAGTTCGTGAGTTGCCGTGAATCAGACACAACTGAGGACACAAAAACTCAATAGACTAAAACACTTTTGGGGGGTGGGGGGAGTGAAAGGGGGTGATGTGGGGTTTTTTTTGTCGTATATAATAGCCAAGGGAAATCTAGTTTAAACCTAAATTCACATAGATGGGAAAGGTATAGCTCTCCGTCACCCTATTAAAAAAAAAAAAAAACGACTTAACTTTTCTGAAAGTTTATTTAGTAGCTTCCTTGAGCAGTTCATTGTGAAGCTTTTTTTTTTTTTTTTCTGTGACATTGGCCTCATTAAAAAGTACGGTTTGCCTTTACTGGATAATTTTGTTCATTGGTTTGTTAGGGTATCTTGGTAATATTTGTGTTTCCTGGGGAGCATGGTCACATGACCTGGCCCTGGCCAATCGGTGCGTTCCAGCTCCCTGGCCACTGTGATTGGCTCCGGACTGGGGCAGTGCCCAATCGGGGCCCAGGGCCGGGCCTCACGTTGGAAGCCAGGGGAAGACGAGCTCTCGTCCTGCTGGGGTAGGGGAAGGGGTGGGGCCGGGGGAGGTCAGGCTCCAGCAGTGGGAGGGGCTTGAGGTCCGCCTGCGGCAGTTGGTGACCTTCCTGCTCCCCTCAGGGCAGAGCCGCCGGCCTGAGAATGAGGGCGCTGCTGAGCCCAGGGGCTGGGATGGCCCGTTGCTGCTGTGGTCCCAGAGCTCCACCCGAGACCTGAGGGAGGCCGTCTGCCCGTGAGTCCTCTCCCGCTTGTCTGTCAGCTTGTTTGAACCATGCTGGGTTTTCTGCCCAGCCGGCTAAGGGGAGTCCCTGGAAATGCAAGGGTGTGGGTTTTGGCAGACTTCAGGGAAGACATGCCAGATGAGCCTGGGAGACTCCAGCTTAATCTGGATTCAGGAAATATCTCTTCGGGCCAGCTAGTAATTGTAGGATAAGCCTAATGAGTCTTCACAGGATGAAGAGAGTAACGTGCCAAGGTAGCAATCGATGTCCTCATTCGAGAGGATGATGAAGCTGGTGCTCAGAGAAGGGGGGAACTTGGCCACAGCCAGGAGGTGTGCACCCAGACGGAACCCCCAGATCCGGCCATTTGAGCTCAGGGAGGCCACTGGTGTGGCTTGTCCCTGTGGCAGGGGCCGAGGCACGCAGCCCACCCTGATTCCTGCGGGGGCCTGACTTGGGAAGTGCCATCTGGTAGCTTTGAGACTCACCAAACCAAATTGCACTGGAGAGAGGAAGGACACCTTCCTTCATCCACCCCCCACCCCCGCCGGATTCCCACATACCCTGACCCCTTTCTCTGGATTTCGGAGCCATTTCCAGAGTCCCGCTCATATGACCTCATTCGAAGTGCACTGTGGACGAGCTGCCATCTGCAGCTGCTACCACAGCAGCCAAGGGCTTTATCTCCCGAGTACCTCCCTTCCTTTGGAACTTGGGGGCCCTCTACTCCCCACTTGCACACCACAGACCTTTGCTGAGGATTGTGGGGACCCTCACTCAGTTTGCAGCACATTGTAGCCATCCCTGTCCTCTCAATACCTCCCTTGCCACTCAGCTTGTGAGCTCCTTTGGAGCAGCGTGGCCCACCTGGCTGCAACGGCAGAGACACAGCTGACAGTGAAACAACAGCTTCGATCTGACAGCCGGAAAGCTCTGTCAAAAGGGACCTCCCTCTTCACACCGTAGAGGCTGTAGGAGCCGCCAGGGTTTGGGAACCGGTGCTGGGGCCAAAATGACTCCACAGCTGTTTTCCTTCCTGGGGAGGGTTCTGGCTCGAGTGGGAATGGCTCAAGTCTCCTAAGGTTCTGAAAGCCCACTGTGTGCAGATTCACGGTACACAGAGAGGAGAAGGTGGAGTCCTGCCCTGGAGGTGGTCACAGCTCACGGATGAGCCAGGCAGGCAGGCAGGCAGGCAGGGCATGAGAACAGCTGAGCTGCCTTCATGAGTGAATGGTGTGGGGGCAGAGGAAGAGAAGCCGGTCTGCTCCCTCATGTGGTGCCCAGGGCAGGTTGTCCCCAGAGGAAACCCTTACGACGGTGAGGACTCTCACTGCTGTTTCCCAAGGGGTTCCGTCGGTGCGTGTCTTCCCCGGAGCGGTCAGGCCGTCTCTAAAGTACACTGGCCATGGGCATTGCCTCTCCTTGGAACTTCCCATGTGTTTCTCTTTTGTATGGAACAGTGATTTTTCTAGAGGGGTTCTGGGCCACAAGGTTGTTGGGTCATTTGCTAGCCTTCTGTCGTGAAGAACGCTTTCCTGGGCGTTGGGGTGGTTTGTTGTTCCAGCTCCCTTTCTTGGCTTCTTTTGGGAGCTGGTGCAACAAGAGGAGCTCAGCCTCTGCCTTCTGGCTGAGATGTCACCCTTCAAACAGCAATGCCTGCCTGGAGATAATGATGGCATTTGCCAAAAGGGCTTCGTTTGGCACATGATATCTTGAAAGGACGTACACCGTCCTGTCAGCTATCAAAGGCTAGTTCAAATGACATAAAAATGAGAACTCTCCAATGGAGTCTTACAGTAGGTGGAGAGTCCGAAAAAAACTCCTTCAGTCATTTCACTGAGAGTCATTGATTGGGGACACCAAGAATATAGGAAGGAATGCAGAAAGAAAAGATGAAATTGTGGTCAGGATCGGGGGGAGGGATGAACAGGGCCTGCTTGCCTTGAACCCAGGCTTTGTTGGCGGGTGGGGCATAAAGATCGAACGGGTCTGAAACTACAGAGTGGTGATGGTAACACAGTATCACCAGAGTTACACAACAGTGTTCCCAAATTGCAACAATGATGAAAAAGTTTACTAATCCCAAATTAACCAACAAAAATAGACGAAACCATACAAAAAGTAAAACATCACCAGAAAGGTGGAAACAAACCAAATGCAAAGCAGTTCAGGGGAAAGGAACTCCATGTCCCCTGGGGGCAGACCGAGTTGCCGGCGTCCACGGTGAGCAGACAGGGATGGAGGCTGCAGAGCCGACCGCTCCCCTGGACGTGGTGTTTCCGGCAAGGGCTCTGGGTCTCTGTCCAGAGCGGGGGCTCGTTCTTCCTGCAGGGGCGGGTGAGTCATCGTCGGCGTCTGGGTGTTGCGCGGGAGCCAGGGCAGGCTCTCCCTGCCGAGGCGGTGACTCCTCCTCTGCCTCGGGTTCTCCTGCCAAAGCCTGAGCAGGTACAGGTGCACGTGGAGGTGGAGGTTCTGGCTGAGGGGGTGGGACATCAGTGCCTGGGGCTGGGGGTCCTGCAGGCACGGAGATGCGATCTGCCCGGTGTGCTGGCCAGTACCCAGCTGGCCTGGTGTCTCTGCGAGGGCAAGTCTCGGTTCTCCATCTGCCCTCGGTGGATCCCTGGGTCCTGCACCTGGAGCCACCACCTCTGTAGGCACAGGTCTGGGAAGTGGAGCCTGGTTCCAGTTGGAGGCCAGTGCTAGAGCTGGGGGAGAAGCAAAGTTTGCCCACAGGCCAGCCTTGGCATGTGCGTATCCCGGGACAGAAAGCTTCCAAGAGATTCCGAAAGAATACCCAGGGTCGGATGTCTTTTGGGACTGAAGTGTGCAAGATGGGGGTGGGGGTGTGAGGCCAGCGCTTGCTGCAGGCCCAGCAGCATCTTTCGGGGACTCGTCCCTGTGTAGCTCAGCACCCCCTCCCCACACACTCCCGTGCACCAGCCCCAGCGTCCTCACCTCTGTGCTCTGGCGTGCTGGGCTCCAGGTCCTCCTGCTGCCTCAGAGGCCGGGGTTCTCGGGACTCTGGGTCGGAGCCGGGTGTGCTGAGCTCCGTGGCAGCCTCAGACTGGGCCGCCGGGTGTATCCTGGGCGGTGTCTCGGCAGCAGGCCTTCCCCGCCTCCGCTTCGCCCCCGGTGGGGCTGATGCCTCCGTGGGCACGCTCACCTGGAGCCTGCACTGGGCCTCACGGGCGGGGGGGTGGTGCTCCGACCCCTCCCTCCGGGAGGTGGACGGGGTGTCCCCGTCCTCGGCCTCATCACGTGGGAAGCTCTGCAACGACAGTGACCGTCAGCCAGCCGTGCTGGGAGTTTTCCGAGCTGGGCCTGGCCAGTGGAGCCGCTGCTTCTGCCTGCTCGAACTTCTCTTCCCAGAAGGGTCAGAGACGTGTGTCTGCTCAGATCCCCACCCGGGAGGAAAGAGACCCACCTGAGGGTGTGAGGTCAGCCTGGGCGGCCGGCGCTGCCCGCACTCTCCCCATCCCAGCCAGCCTGCTCTCCCCTGGGGTGTGGACACAACTTGTCCGCAGGCTTCTGACCCCACATCCGCCTGGGCTTCCTTGAGGGAGACACACCCCGAGAAACCCGCATCCACACACACAGGCAAAGGACCCGGTGTTTCCGGGTGGCATGGGAGAGGTGGCCTGGCCCGGCCTGGGGCTCCCCGTGTTACCTTTCTGTTTCTCCGGGCAGAGGGCCAGAGGCCTCTCGGGGGTGCCCTGAGCCAACGTCGACAGGGTGCCCACGCACACTGCCTGTGAGCTCTCCTGAGGCCCCGGCCTCTTGGCAGGGGCAAACAGCAGAACATCGTGGCAGCAAGAGATCTGGCTGGGGGCTCCTCTCCGCTCTGGAGGCCTGGATACCCGGGTTGCGGGTTCTGTTGGGTTCTGTTGCCGGCAGGTGACATCATTTCCTGGGGTTCGTGCTGAGGTCCCTTCCCCAAAACTTCCCAAGGGAGTCTCTGGGTTTCTGACTGCTCGACCACCCCCCTTAGGCCATGTGCAGGCACAGTGACAGCCACACAGCCCAGCCCACAGCCCTGGGGAGGCCTGGGTGCAGCCAGGGCCTGAGCTCCGAGGACCCCGCTGCTCTCAGACCAGGCTCCTTCTTCTCATAAGTGGTGTGGCCCTGGACAAGCATATGCCCCTCAGGGTTTCCCCAGTCTCTCCATCTGCAGAGTGGGGGTCATTCTCCCATCTGTTTCCTAGGTCTGTCGGCCTACGAGCGGCTCCATGCCTTTCCACCTGGGGCCGATATCACGTGGAGCTTGTGCGCTGAGACTTCAGAAAGAAAGACTCCATCCAGGGCTGACACAGCACAGAATGGGGCAGAACGAGGCCTGGATGCGCCGTGGTACCCAGGAAAAGGCACTGCCCCTCCTGACTGTTTTGAGACCCCGCATCCAAGTTGGAGGCCTGAAAGGAAGACTCGAAGGTCTCCCTCTCTTATAGAAAAGAGTAGCCAACTTTCTGGTCCTCTGTTTCCATTGAGATTCTGTTCAAGTGTCTCAGCTCGGCTTCTGCGGGTGGCTGAGCTTCTAACGGCTCCCTGCGTTCTTGTCTTTTCCTCTCCAAACCTTCCGTCCTTTTCCCCCTTCTGGGGTGGATGGGCGCTGTCATTGCTTCTACCTTCGAGACAGACTGATGAAAAGTCTGGACCGTCGACTCCTTTCCTCTCTTTGGTTCCGTGTCTCTCTCTGGCTGTGTCCCTCTCTTTTCCTTTCCCGATTCAGTCTGTGTCTTCCTCTTTCTCTCTCGTGTGTGGATGGATGGATGCTAGGAATGCACATGTATATGATTAGATGAGGGTTATGTTTTAGGCATGGGTTAGAGGGAGAGAAAGGCTTTAGGTCGGAGTTGGTCATGGGGGAAGGGTCAAGGGTGGTGGTGGTGTTTCTTGGAATCTGAGTGCTGTGCATTCTTCGTCTCTTTCCATATGAACCCCTTCTCAGATACACCACTTGCAAGGAGTCTCTCATGTTCCGTTTCCTATCTTTTGCATCTGTGAATGCTTAGCTTCTCTGTTGTGAAGAGGTTCCATTGGATGGAAACCCATTGGTGTACTTCGTTTCCCTCTTTCCCTTACTTGAAGAGACCCATTTCTACCTCCGCCCAGCAAATGGCAAGGAGACTCTGATGTTAAGGAGCCTTTGACCTACGCTTCTTTCTAGCTATCTCATGACATCAGTCTTTAGGGTGAGGTTTTTCCCCGATATTGAGGTGGTGTGAGATCAAAACCAATAGCGTTCTTCAGATGTAGCTGTCTGGTTTTCCCATGGCCATTTATTGAAGAGGCTTTCTTGTTCCCATTTGGATATTCTCCCCTTCTGTGTCAGAGATGAGTTGACCATGGATGCCGGGGTTTGTTTCTGGACCCTCAACTTTATTCCATCGATCTGGATCTGTGTGTGTTGTTGTATTCCCAATAGCATACTGTCCTGCTGCTGCCGCTGCGGCTAAGTCACTTCAGTCGTGTCTGACTCTGCGCGACCCCATGGCCTGCAGCCTACCAGGCTCCTCCGTCCAGGGCATTTTCCAGGCAAGAGTACTGGCGTGGGTCGCCATCGCCTTCTCCGATACTCTCCTGAGGATCCTAGTTTGGTCGTCTAATTTCCTCACACACAACCTTGGATGTCCGTATCGGGGCTTTTTCGTCGGATTTTATTGACAATTTAGGCTCTTTTCTGTTTCCGTAACCCCTTTTGCAATTCTTTGTTCGGTGCGACAATGCATTGGCATTTGGGGAGGAATAGCATCGAAGCTGTGGATTGCCTTGTGGGGCTGTGACATCATTTTCCCAATAGGAATTCTTTCAAGCCCTGAGCACAGCTTCTCTTTCCAGTGATTGGTGTGGGCTTGATCTTCCTTCTTCCATCTCTCGCCGTTTTGTGAGAACAGGTCCTTCCTTCCCTTCTGGGTTAGATGGACTCGTGGGTATCACTTCAGTGAATGGCATTGTCAGTGGGGGTGATAATTCCCTTCTCATTGGAAGACTTTGCTGTGAGTATTAGAAATGCAAGTGATTTCTCTTCCCCTTCCTCCCTGTCCATCTCTCAGAGCCACCGGGAAACAGAGGCCTCATCCAGGGTCACACAGGCCTGAGGGAGTGCAACTAGACTGTTGTTTCTTCAGGCCCTCAGTGCTGGACATCATCCGGGATACTCTGTGTGTGTCTTCCTCAGTCTGGTGTCCCTTCAGACCTTTCCCTAGTTTTCACAGGCTTGTTGTGTTGGTGTTCTTTGTCTGTTTGGAGACACATCCTTGAGAAGCTTTGTGTTTCCACTCATTCGTCTCGCGATGTATGACCTGTCTTTTGCTTTTGTAATGAGGTCTTTCCCACAGTAGATATCTTTGATTTTGCAAAGTCCACTGTATTCTCTGGGTTGTTTTGTGTACTGCCTTTTAGTTTTGTGTGTGAAGACTCAAAGCACGTGTCCGGTTTCTGCTCATTGTTCTTCTAGATTTGTGACAAGTTTTCATGGAAACTTTGTCTAGGGATAACTGGAAGTGAACTCGGTGTAAGGTGTCAAGTCTCCATCTCCATTCATGTCATGCCCTGCAGTTTCCAATTCCCTGTTCCTGAGTGGTTTTGGAGACCTTGTGGGAAGTTTGGTTGCATGGGAGTTTGCATTTCCACCTTGAGTAGATTCCCACTGTTCCGCCCTCAGGGACACTGTCAAGGGGGAGTGAGGAGCAGCCTGCACTTCCAGCAGTGACCACACGGTGGGGCGAGTGCTGCTCTCCCCTCTGGGAGCCCCAGGCCACAGGCATCCCAGTGAGGAGCCAGCTCTGTGCTCGGCTGAAAGGAGTTAGACTCTCAGGAGCCTCTGAGCCCTTGCCTTTGGATCACCCAGGGTGGGCATTTACTGTGACAGAAAAAAATTGCCCTGAATTCCATGGACGGAAGAGCCTGGCTGTGTAGAGTTCGTGAGTTGCCGTGAATCAGACACAACTGAGGACACAAAAACTCAATAGACTAAAACACTTTTGGGGGGTGGGGGGAGTGAAAGGGGGTGATGTGGGGTTTTTTTTGTCGTATATAATAGCCAAGGGAAATCTAGTTTAAACCTAAATTCACATAGATGGGAAAGGTATAGCTCTCCGTCAACCTATTAAAAAACAAAAAAAACTACTTAACTTTTCTGAAAGTTTATTTAGTAGCTTCCTTGAGCAGTTCATTGTGAAGCTTTTTTTTTTTTTTTCTGTGACATTGGCCTCATTAAAAAGTACGGTTTGCCTTTACTGGATAATTTTGTTCATTGGTTTGTTAGGGTAACTTGGTAATATTTGATTTTCCTGGGGAACATGGTCACATGACCTGGCCCTGGCCAATCGGTGCGTTAGAGCTCCCTGGCCACTGTGATTGGCTCCGGACTGGGGCAGTGCCCAATCGGGGCCCAGGGCCGGGCCTCACGTTGGAAGCCAGGGGAAGACGAGCTCTCGTCCTGCTGGGGTAGGGGAAGGGGTGGGGCCGGGGGAGGTCAGGCTCCAGCAGTGGGAGGGGCTTGAGGTCCGCCTGCGGCAGTTGGTGACCTTCCTGCTCCCCTCTGGGCAGATCCGCCGGCCTGAGAATGAGGGCGCTGCTGAGCCCATGCGCTGGGATGGCCCGTTGCTGCTGTGGTCCCAGAGCTCCACCCGAGACCTGACGGAGGCCGTCTGCCCGTTGAGTCCTCTCCCGCTTGTCTGTCAGCTTGTTTGAACCATGCTGGGTTTTCTGCCCAGCCGGCTAAGGGGAGTCCCTGGAAATGCAAGGGTGTGGGTTTTGGCAGACTTCAGGGAAGACATGCCAGATGAGCCTGGGAGACTCCAGCTTAATCTGGATTCAGGAGATATCTCTTCGGGCCAGCTAGTAATTGTAGGATAAGCCTAATGAGTCTTCACAGGATGAGGAGAGTAACGTGCCAAGGTAGCAATCGATGTCCTCATTCGAGAGGATGATGAAGCTGGTGCTCAGAGAAGGGGGGAACTTGGCCACAGCCAGGAGGTGTGCACCCAGACGGAACCCCCAGATCCGGCCATTTGAGCTCAGGGAGGCCACTGGTGTGGCTTGTCCCTGTGGCAGGGGCCGAGGCACGCAGCCCACCCTGATTCCTGCGGGGGCCTGACTTGGGAAGTGCCATCTGGTAGCTTTGAGACTCACCAAACCAAATTGCACTGGAGAGAGGAAGGACACCTTCCTTCATCCACCCCCCACCCCCGCCGGATTCCCACATACCCTGACCCCTTTCTCTGGATTTCGGAGCCATTTCCAGAGTCCCGCTCATATGACCTCATTCGAAGTGCACTGTGGACGAGCTGCCATCTGCAGCTGCTACCACAGCAGCCAAGGGCTTTATCTCCCGAGTACCTCCCTTCCTTTGGAACTTGGGGGCCCTCTACTCCCCACTTGCACACCACAGACCTTTGCTGAGGATTGTGGGGACCCTCACTCAGTTTGCAGCACGTTGTAGCCATCCCTGTCCTCTCAATACCTCCCTTGCCACTCAGCTTGTGAGCTCCTTTGGAGCAGCGTGGCCCACCTGGCTGCAACGGCAGAGACACAGCTGACAGTGAAACAACAGCTTCGATCCGACAGCCGGAAAGCTCTGTCAAAAGGGACCTCCCTCTTCACACCGTAGAGGCTGTAGGAGCCGCCAGGGTTTGGGAACCGGTGCTGGGGCCAAAATGACTCCACAGCTGTTTTCCTTCCTGGGGAGGGTTCTGGCTCGAGTGGGAATGGCTCAAGTCTCCTAAGGTTCTGAAAGCCCACTGTGTGCAGATTCACGGTACACAGAGAGGAGAAGGTGGAGTCCTGCCCTGGAGGTGGTCACAGCTCACGGATGAGCCAGGCAGGCAGGCAGGCAGGCAGGGCATGAGAACAGCTGAGCTGCCTTCATGAGTGAATGGTGTGGGGGCAGAGGAAGAGAAGCCGGTCTGCTCCCTCATGTGGTGCCCAGGGCAGGTTGTCCCCAGAGGAAACCCTTACGACGGTGAGGACTCTCACTGCTGTTTCCCAAGGGGTTCCGTCGGTGCGTGTCTTCCCCGGAGCGGTCAGGCGGTCTCTAAAGTACACTGGCCATGGGCATTGCCTCTCCTTGGAACTTCCCATGTGTTTCTCTTTTGTATGGAACAGTGATTTTTCTAGAGGGGTTCTGGGCCACAAGGTTGTTGGGTCATTTGCTAGCCTTCTGTCGTGAAGAACGCTTTCCTGGGCGTTGGGGTGGTTTGTTGTTCCAGCTCCCTTTCTTGGCTTCTTTTGGGAGCTGGTGCAACAAGAGGAGCTCAGCCTCTGCCTTCTGGCTGAGATGTCACCCTTCAAACAGCAATGCCTGCCTGGAGAT
Source organism: Giraffa tippelskirchi (assembly GCF_054371585.1). Lineage (NCBI taxonomy): Eukaryota > Metazoa > Chordata > Mammalia > Artiodactyla > Giraffidae > Giraffa > Giraffa tippelskirchi. Next base: position 72,436,615 of record NC_137286.1, read on the forward strand.
AATGATGGCATTTGCCAAAAGGGCTTCGTTTGGCACATGATATCTTGAAAGGACGTACACCGTCCTTTCAGCTATCAAAGGCTAGTTCAAATGACATAAAAATGAGAACTCTCCAATGGAGTCTTACAGTAGGTGGAGAGTCCGAAAAAAACTCCTTCAGTCATTTCACTGAGAGTCATTGATTGGGGACACCAAGAATATAGGAAGGAATGCAGAAAGAAAAGATGAAATTGTGGTCAGGATTGGGGGGAGGGATGAACAGGGCCTGCTTGCCTTGAACCCAAGCTTTGTTGGCGGGTGGGGCATAAAGATCGAACGGGTCTGAAACTACAGAGTGGTGATGGTAACACAGTATCACCAGAGTTACACAACAGTGTTCCCAAATTGCAACAATGATGAAAAAGTTTACTAATCCCAACTTAACCAACAAAAATAGACGAAACCATACAAAAAGTAAAACATCACCAGAAAGGTGGAAACAAACCAAATGCAAAGCAGTTCAGGGGAAAGGAACTCCATGTCCCCTGGGGGCAGACCGAGTTGCCGGCGTCCACGGTGAGCAGACAGGGATGGAGGCTGCAGAGCCGACCGCTCCCCTGGACGTGGTGTTTCCGGCAAGGGCTCTGGGTCTCTGTCCAGAGCGGGGGCTCGTTCTTCCTGCAGGGGCGGGTGAGTCATCGTCGGCGTCTGGGTGTTGCGCGGGAGCCAGGGCAGGCTCTCCCTGCCGAGGCGGTGACTCCTCCTCTGCCTCGGGTTCTCCTGCCAAAGCCCGAGCAGGTACAGGCGCACGTGGAGGTGGAGGTTCTGGCTGAGGGGGTGGGACATCAGTGCCTGGGGCTGGGGGTCCTGCAGGCACGGAGATGCGATCTGCCCGGTGTGCTGGCCAGTACCCAGCTGGCCTGGTGTCTCTGCGAGGGCAAGTCTCGGTTCTCCATCTGCCCTCGGTGGATCCCTGGGTCCTGCACCTGGAGCCACCACCTCTGTAGGCACAGGTCTGGGAAGTGGAGCCTGGTTCCAGTTGGAGGCCAGCGCTAGAGCTGGGGGAGAAGCAAAGTTTGCCCACAGGCCAGCCTTGGCATGTGCGTATCCCGGGACAGAAAGCTTCCAAGAGATTCCCAAAGAATACCCAGGGTCGGATGTCTTTCGGGACTGAAGTGTGCAAGATGGGGGTGGGGGCGTGAGGCCAGCGCTTGCTGCAGGCCCAGCAGCATCTTTCGGGGACTCGTCCCTGTGTAGCTCAGCACCCCCTCCCCACACACTCCCGTGCACCAGCCCCAGCGTCCTCACCTCTGTGCTCTGGCGTGCTGGGCTCCAGGTCCTCCTGCTGCCTCAGAGGCCGGGGTTCTCGGGACTCTGGGTCGGAGCCGGGTGTGCTGAGCTCCGTGGCAGCCTCAGACTGGGCCGCCGGGTGTATCCTGGGCGGTGTCTCGGCAGCAGGCCTTCCCCGCCTCCGCTTCGCCCCCGGTGGGGCTGATGCCTCCGTGGGCACGCTCACCTGGAGCCTGCACTGGGCCTCACGGGCGGGGGGGTGGTGCTCCGACCCCTCCCTCTGGGAGGTGGACGGGGTGTCCCCGTCCTCGGCCTCATCACGTGGGAAGCTCTGCAACGACAGTGACCGTCAGCCAGCCGTGCTGGGAGTTTTCCGAGCTGGGCCTGGCCAGTGGAGCCGCTGCTTCTGCCTGCTCGAACTTCTCTTCCCAGAAGGGTCAGAGACGTGTGTCTGCTCAGATCCCCACCCGGGAGGAAAGAGACCCACCTGAGGGTGTGAGGTCAGCCTGGGCGGCCGGCGCTGCCCGCACTCTCCCCATCCCAGCCAGCCTGCTCTCCCCTGGGGTGTGGACACAACTGGTCCGCAGGCTTCTGACCCCACATCCGCCTGGGCTTCCTTGAGGGAGACACACCCCGAGAAACCCGCATCCACACACACAGGCAAAGGACCCGGTGTTTCCGGGTGGCATGGGAGAGGTGGCCTGGCCCGGCCTGGGGCTCCCCGTGTTACCTTTCTGTTTCTCCGGGCAGAGGGCCAGAGGCCTCTCGGGGGTGCCCTGAGCCAACGTCGACAGGGTGCCCACGCACACTGCCTGTGAGCTCTCCTGAGGCCCCGGCCTCTGGGCAGGGGCAAACAGCAGAACATCCTGGCAGCAAGAGATCTGGCTGGGGGCTCCTCTCCGCTCTGGAGGCCTGGATACCCGGGTTGCGGGTTCTGTTGGGTTCTGTTGCCGGCAGGTGACATCATTTCCTGGGGTTCGTGCTGAGGTCCCTTCCCCAAAACTTCCCAAGGGAATCTCTGGGTTTCTGACTGCTCGACCACCCCCCCTTAGGCCATGTGCAGGCACAGTGACAGCCACACAGCACAGCCCACAGCCCTGGGGAGGCCTGGGTGCAGCCAGGGCCTGAGCTCCGAGGACCCCGCTGCTCTCAGACCAGGCTCCTTCTTCTCATAAGTGGTGTGGCCCTGGACAAGCATATGCCCCTCAGGGTTTCCCCAGTCTCTCCATCTGCAGAGTGGGGGTCATTCTCCCATCTGTTTCCTAGGTCTGTCGGCCTACGAGCAGCTCCGTGCCTCTCCACCTGGGGCCGATATCACGTGGAGCTTGTGCGCCGAGACTTCAGAAAGAAAGACTCCATCCAGGGCTGACACAGCACAGAATGGGGCAGAACGAGGCCTGGATGTGCCGTGGTACCCAGGAAAAGGCACCGCCCCTCCTGACTGTTTTGAGACCCCGCATCCAAGTTGGAGGCCCGAAAGGAAGACTCGAAGGTCTCCCTCTCTTATAGAAAAGAGTAGCCAACTTTCTGGTCCTCTGTTTCCATTGAGATTCTGTTCAAGTGTCCCAGCTCGGCTTCTGCGGGTGGCTGAGCTTCTAATGGCTCCCTGCGTTCTTGTCTTTTCCTCTCCAAACCTTCCGTCCTTTTCCCCCTTCTGGGGTGGATGGGCGCTGTCATTGCTTCTACCTTCGAGACAGATTGATGAAAAGTCTGGACCATCGACTCCTTTCCTCTCTTTGGTTCCGTGTCTCTCTCTGGCTGTGTCCCTCTCTTTTCCTTTCTCGATTCAGTCTGTGTCTTCCTCTTTCTCTCTCGTGTGTGGATGGATGGATGCTAGGAATGCACATGTATATGATTAGATGAGGGTTATGTTTTAGGGATGGGTTAGAGGGAGAGAAAGGCTTTAGGTCGGAGTTGGTCATGGGGGAAGGGTCAAGGGTGGTGGTGGTGTTCCTTGGAATCTGAGTGCTGTGCATTCTTCGTCTCTTTCCATATGAACCCCTTCTCAGATACACCACTTGCAAGGAGTCTCTCATGTTCCGTTTCCTATCTTTTGCATGTGTGAATGCTTAGCTTCTCTGTTGTGAAGAGGTTCCATTGGATGGAAACCCATTGGTGTACTTCGTTTCCCTCTTTCCCTTACTTGAAGAGACCCATTTCTACCTCCGCCCAGCAAATGGCAAGGAGACTCTGATGTTAAGGAGCCTTTGACCTACGCTTCTTTCTAGCTATCTCATGACATCAGTCTTTAGGGTGAGGTTTTTCCCCGATATTGAGGTGGTGTGAGATCAAAACCAATAGCGTTCTTCAGATGTAGCTGTCTGGTTTTCCCATGGCCATTTATTGAAGAGGCTTTCTTGTTCCCATTTGGATATTCTCCCCTTCTGTGTCAGAGATGAGTTGACCATGGATGCCGGGGTTTGTTTCTGGACCCTCAACTTTATTCCATCGATCTGGATCTGTGTGTGTTGTTGTATTCCCAATAGCATACTGTCCTGCTGCTGCCGCTGCGGCTAAGTCACTTCAGTCGTGTCTGACTCTGCGCGACCCCATGGCCTGCAGCCTACCAGGCTCCTCCGTCCAGGGCATTTTCCAGGCAAGAGTACTGGCGTGGGTCGCCATCGCCTTCTCCGATACTCTCCTGAGGATCCTAGTTTGGTCGTCTAATTTCCTCTCACACAACCTTGGATGTCCGTATCGGGGCTTTTTCGTCGGATTGTATTGACAATTTAGGCTCTTTTCTGTTTCCGTAACCCCTTTTGCAATTCTTTGTTCGGTGCGACAATGCATTGGCATTTTGGGAGGAATAGCATCGAAGCTGTGGATTGCCTTGTGGGGCTGTGACATCATTTTCCCAATAGGAATTCTTTCAAGCCCTGAGCACAGCTTCTCTTTCCAGTGATTGGTGTGGGCTTGATCTTCCTTCTTCCATCTCTCGCCGTTTTGTGAGAACAGGTCCTTCCTTCCCTTCTGGGTTAGATGGACTCGTGGGTATCACTTCAGTGAATGGCATTGTCAGTGGGGGTGATAATTCCCTTCTCATTGGAAGACTTTGCTGTGAGTATTAGAAATGCAAGTGATTTCTCTTCCCCTTCCTCCCTGTCCATCTCTCAGAGCCACCGGGAAACAGAGGCCTCATCCAGGGTCACACAGGCCTGAGGGAGTGCAACTAGACTGTTGTTTCTTCAGGCCCTCAGTGCTGGACATCATCCGGGATACTCTGTGTGTGTCTTCCTCAGTCTGGTGTCCCTTCAGACCTTTCCCTAGTTTTCACAGGCTTGTTGTGTTGGTGTTCTTTGTCTGTTTGGAGACACATCCTTGAGAAGCTTTGTGTTTCCACTCATTCGTCTCGCGATGTATGACCTGTCTTTTGCTTTTGTAATGAGGTCTTTCCCACAGTAGATATCTTTGATTTTGCAAAGTCCACTGTATTCTCTGGGTTGTTTTGTGGACTGCCTTTTAGTTTTGTGTGTGAAGACTCAAAGCACGTGTCCGGTTTCTGCTCATTGTTCTTCTAGATTTGTGACAAGTTTTCATGGAAACTTTGTCTAGGGATAACTGGAAGTGAACTCGGTGTAAGGTGTCAAGTCTCCATCTCCATTCATGTCATGCCCTGCAGTTTCCAATTCCCTGTTCCTGAGTGGTTTTGGAGACCTTGTGGGAAGTTTGGTTGCATGGGAGTTTGCATTTCCACCTTGAGTAGATTCCCACTGTTCCGCCCTCAGGGACACTGTCAAGGGGGAGTGAGGAGCAGCCTGCACTTCCAGCAGTGACCACACGGTGGGGCGAGTGCTGCTCTCCCCTCTGGGAGCCCCAGGCCACAGGCATCCCAGTGAGGAGCCAGCTCTGTGCTCAGCTGAAAGGAGTTAGACTCTCAGGAGCCTCTGAGCCCTTGCCTTTGGATCACCCAGGGTGGGCATTTACTGTGACAGAAAAAAATTGCCCTGAATTCCATGGACGGAAGAGCCTGGCTGTGTAGAGTTCGTGAGTTGCCGTGAATCAGACACAACTGAGGACACAAAAACTCAATAGACTAAAACACTTTTGGGGGGTGTGGGGAGTGAAAGGGGGTGGTGTGGGGTTTTTTTTGTCGTATATAATAGCCAAGGGAAATCTAGTTTAAACCTAAATTCACATAGATGGGAAAGGTATAGCTCTCCGTCACCCTATTAAAAAAAAAAAAAAACTACTTAACTTTTCTGAAAGTTTATTTAGTAGCTTCCTTGAGCAGTTCATTGTGAAGCATTTTTTTTTTTTTCTGTGACATTGGCCTCATTAAAAAGTACGGTTTGCCTTTACTGGATAATTTTGTTCATTGGTTTGTTAGGGTATCTTGGTAATATTTGTGTTTCCTGGGGAGCATGGTCACATGACCTGGCCCTGGCCAATCGGTGCGTTCCAGCTCCCTGGCCACTGTGATTGGCTCCGGACTGGGGCAGTGCCCAATCGGGGCCCAGGGCCGGGCCTCACGTTGGAAGCCAGGGGAAGACGAGCTCTCGTCCTGCTGGGGTAGGGGAAGGGGTGGGGCCGGGGGAGGTCAGGCTCCAGCAGTGGGAGGGGCTTGAGGTCCGCCTGCGGCAGTTGGTGACCTTCCTGCTCCCCTCAGGGCAGAGCCGCCGGCCTGAGAATGAGGGCGCTGCTGAGCCCAGGGGCTGGGATGGCCCGTTGCTGCTGTGGTCCCAGAGCTCCACCCGAGACCTGAGGGAGGCCGTCTGCCCGTGAGTCCTCTCCCGCTTGTCTGTCAGCTTGTTTGAACCATGCTGGGTTTTCTGCCCAGCCGGCTAAGGGGAGTCCCTGGAAATGCAAGGGTGTGGGTTTTGGCAGACTTCAGGGAAGACATGCCAGATGAGCCTGGGAGACTCCAGCTTAATCTGGATTCAGGAAATATCTCTTCGGGCCAGCTAGTAATTGTAGGATAAGCCTAGTGAGTCTTCACAGGATGAAGAGAGTAACGTGCCAAGGTAGCAATCGATGTCCTCATTCGAGAGGATGATGAAGCTGGTGCTCAGAGAAGGGGGGAACTTGGCCACAGCAAGGAGGTGTGCACCCAGACGGAACCCCCAGATCCGGCCATTTGAGCTCAGGGAGGCCACTGGTGTGGCTTGTCCCTGTGGCAGGGGCCGAGGCACGCAGCCCACCCTGATTCCTGCGGGGGCCTGACTTGGGAAGTGCCATCTGGTAGCTTTGAGACTCACCAAACCAAATTGCACTGGAGAGAGGAAGGACACCTTCCTTCATCCACCCCCCACCCCCGCCGGATTCCCACATACCCTGACCCCTTTCTCTGGATTTCGGAGCCATTTCCAGAGTCCCGCTCATATGACCTCATTCGAAGTGCACTGTGGACGAGCTGCCATCTGCAGCTGCTACCACAGCAGCCAAGGGCTTTATCTCCCGAGTACCTCCCTTCCTTTGGAACTTGGGGGCCCTCTACTCCCCACTTGCACACCACAGACCTTTGCTGAGGATTGTGGGGACCCTCACTCAGTTTGCAGCACATTGTAGCCATCCCTGTCCTCTCAATACCTCCCTTGCCACTCAGCTTGTGAGCTCCTTTGGAGCAGCGTGGCCCACCTGGCTGCAACGGCAGAGACACAGCTGACAGTGAAACAACAGCTTCGATCTGACAGCCGGAAAGCTCTGTCAAAAGGGACCTCCCTCTTCACACCGTAGAGGCTGTAGGAGCCGCCAGGGTTTGGGAACCGGTGCTGGGGCCAAAATGACTCCACAGCTGTTTTCCTTCCTGGGGAGGGTTCTGGCTCGAGTGGGAATGGCTCAAGTCTCCTAAGGTTCTGAAAGCCCACTGTGTGCAGATTCACGGTACACAGAGAGGAGAAGGTGGAGTCCTGCCCTGGAGGTGGTCACAGCTCACGGATGAGCCAGGCAGGCAGGCAGGCAGGCAGACAGGCAGGGCATGAGAACAGCTGAGCTGCCTTCATGAGTGAATGGTGTGGGGGCAGAGGAAGAGAAGCCGGTCTGCTCCCTCATGTGGTGCCCAGGGCAGGTTGTCCCCAGAGGAAACCCTTACGACGGTGAGGACTCTCACTGCTGTTTCCCAAGGGGTTCCGTCGGTGCGTGTCTTCCCCGGAGCGGTCAGGCCGTCTCTAAAGTACACCGGCCATGGGCATTGCCTCTCCTTGGAACTTCCCATGTGTTTCTCTTTTGTATGGAACAGTGATTTTTCTAGAGGGGTTCTGGGCCACAAGGTTGTTGGGTCATTTGCTAGCCTTCTGTCATGAAGAACGCTTTCCTGGGCGTTGGGGTGGTTTGTTGTTCCAGCTCCCTTTCTTGGCTTCTTTTGGGAGCTGGTGCAACAAGAGGAGCTCAGCCTCTGCCTTCTGGCTGAGATGTCACCCTTCAAACAGCAATGCCTGCCTGGAGATAATGATGGCATTTGCCAAAAGGGCTTCGTTTGGCACATGATATCTTGAAAGGACGTACACCGTCCTTTCAGCTATCAAAGGCTAGTTCAAATGACATAAAAATGAGAACTCTCCAATGGAGTCTTACAGTAGGTGGAGAGTCCGAAAAAAACTCCTTCAGTCATTTCACTGAGAGTCATTGATTGGGGACACCAAGAATATAGGAAGGAATGCAGAAAGAAAAGATGAAATTGTGGTCAGGATCGGGGGGAGGGATGAACAGGGCCTGCTTGCCTTGAACCCAGGCTTTGTTGGCGGGTGGGGCATAAAGATCGAACGGGTCTGAAACTACAGAGTGGTGATGGTAACACAGTATCACCAGAGTTACACAACAGTGTTCCCAAATTGCAACAATGATGAAAAAGTTTACTAATCCCAACTTAACCAACAAAAATAGACGAAACCATACAAAAAGTAAAACATCACCAGAAAGGTGGAAACAAACCAAATGCAAAGCAGTTCAGGGGAAAGGAACTCCATGTCCCCTGGGGGCAGACCGAGTTGCCGGCGTCCACGGTGAGCAGACAGGGATGGAGGCTGCAGAGCCGACCGCTCCCCTGGACATGGTGTTTCCGGCAAGGGCTCTGGGTCTCTGTCCAGAGCGGGGGCTCGTTCTTCCTGCAGGGGCGGGTGAGTCATCGTCGGCGTCTGGGTGTTGCGCGGGAGCCAGGGCAGGCTCTCCCTGCCGAGGCGGTGACTCCTCCTCTGCCTCGGGTTCTCCTGCCAAAGCCCGAGCAGGTACAGGCGCACGTGGAGGTGGAGGTTCTGGCTGAGGGGGTGGGACATCAGTGCCTGGGGCTGGGGGTCCTGCAGGCACGGAGATGCGATCTGCCCGGTGTGCTGGCCAGTACCCAGCTGGCCTGGTGTCTCTGCGAGGGCAAGTCTCGGTTCTCCATCTGCCCTCGGTGGATCCCTGGGTCCTGCACCTGGAGCCACCACCTCTGTAGGCACAGGTCTGGGAAGTGGAGCCTGGTTCCAGTTGGAGGCCAGTGCTAGAGCTGGGGGAGAAGCAAAGTTTGCCCACAGGCCAGCCTTGGCATGTGCGTATCCCGGGACAGAAAGCTTCCAAGAGATTCCCAAAGAATACCCAGGGTCGGATGTCTTTTGGGACTGAAGTGTGCAAGATGGGGGTGGGGGCGTGAGGCCTGCGCTTGCTGCAGGCCCAGCAGCATCTTTCGGGGACTCGTCCCTGTGTAGCTCAGCACCCCCTCCCCACACACTCCCGTGCACCAGCCCCAGCGTCCTCACCTCTGTGCTCTGGCGTGCTGGGCTCCAGGTCCTCCTGCTGCCTCAGAGGCCGGGGTTCTCGGGACTCTGGGTCGGAGCCGGGTGTGCTGAGCTCCGTGGCAGCCTCAGACTGGGCCGCCGGGTGTATCCTGGGCGGTGTCTCGGCAGCAGGCCTTCCCCGCCTCCGCTTCGCCCCCGGTGGGGCTGATGCCTCCGTGGGCACGCTCACCTGGAGCCTGCACTGGGCCTCACGGGCGGGGGGCTGGTGCTCCGACCCCTCCCTTTGGGAGGTGGACGGGGTGTCCCCGTCCTCGGCCTCATCACGTGGGAAGCTCTGCAACGACAGTGACCGTCAGCCAGCCGTGCTGGGAGTTTTCCGAGCTGGGCCTGGCCAGTGGAGCCGCTGCTTCTGCCTGCTCGAACTTCTCTTCCCAGAAGGGTCAGAGACGTGTGTCTGCTCAGATCCCCACCCGGGAGGAAAGAGACCCACCTGAGGGTGTGAGGTCAGCCTGGGCGGCCGGCGCTGCCCGCACTCTCCCCATCCCAGCCAGCCTGCTCTCCCCTGGGGTGTGGACACAACTTGTCCGCAGGCTTCTGACCCCACATCCGCCTGGGCTTCCTTGAGGGAGACACACCCCGAGAAACCCGCATCCACACACACAGGCAAAGGACCCGGTGTTTCTGGGTGGCATGGGAGAGGTGGCCTGGCCCGGCCTGGGGCTCCCCGTGTTACCTTTCTGTTTCTCCGGGCAGAGGGCCAGAGGCCTCTCGGGGGTGCCCTGAGCCAACGTCGACAGGGTGCCCACGCACACTGCCTGTGAGCTCTCCTGAGGCCCCGGCCTCTGGGCAGGGGCAAACAGCAGAACATCCTGGCAGCAAGAGATCTGGCTGGGGGCTCCTCTCCGCTCTGGAGGCCTGGATACCCGGGTTGCGGGTTCTGTTGGGTTCTGTTGCCGGCAGGTGACATCATTTCCTGGGGTTCGTGCTGAGGTCCCTTCCCCAAAACTTCCCAAGGGAATCTCTGGGTTTCTGACTGCTCGACCACCCCCCTTAGGCCATGTGCAGGCACAGTGACAGCCACACAGCCCAGCCCACAGCCCTGGGGAGGCCTGGGTGCAGCCAGGGCCTGAGCTCCGAGGACCCCGCTGCTCTCAGACCAGGCTCCTTCTTCTCATAAGTGGTGTGGCCCTGGACAAGCATATGCCCCTCAGGGTTTCCCCAGTCTCTCCATCTGCAGAGTGGGGGTCATTCTCCCATCTGTTTCCTAGGTCTGTCGGCCTACGAGCAGCTCCGTGCCTCTCCACCTGGGGCCGATATCACGTGGAGCTTGTGCGCCGAGACTTCAGAAAGAAAGACTCCATCCAGGGCTGATACAGCACAGAATGGGGCAGAACGAGGCCTGGATGCGCCGTGGTACCCAGGAAAAGGCACCGCCCCTCCTGACTGTTTTGAGACCCCGCATCCAAGTTGGAGGCCTGAAAGGAAGACTCGAAGGTCTCCCTCTCTTATAGAAAAGAGTAGCCAACTTTCTGGTCCTCTGTTTCCATTGAGATTCTGTTCAAGTGTCCCAGCTCGGCTTCTGCGGGTGGCTGAGCTTCTAAGGGCTCCCTGCGTTCTTGTCTTTTCCTCTCCAAACCTTCCGTCCTTTTCCCCCTTCTGGGGTGGATGGGCGCTGTCATTGCTTCTACCTTCGAGACAGATTGATGAAAAGTCTGGACCATCGACTCCTTTCCTCTCTTTGGTTCCGTGTCTCTCTCTGGCTGTGTCCCTCTCTTTTCCTTTCTCGATTCAGTCTGTGTCTTCCTCTTTCTCTCTCGTGTGTGGATGGATGGATGCTAGGAATGCACATGTATATGATTAGATGAGGGTTATGTTTTAGGGATGGGTTAGAGGGAGAGAAAGGCTTTAGGTCGGAGTTGGTCATGGGGGAAGGGTCAAGGGTGGTGGTGGTGTTTCTTGGAATCTGAGTGCTGTGCATTCTTCGTCTCTTTCCATATGAACCCCTTCTCAGATACACCACTTGCAAGGAGTCTCTCATGTTCCGTTTCCTATCTTTTGCATGTGTGAATGCTTAGCTTCTCTGTTGTGAAGAGGTTCCATTGGATGGAAACCCATTGGTGTACTTCGTTTCCCTCTTTCCCTTACTTGAAGAGACCCATTTCTACCTCCGCCCAGCAAATGGCAAGGAGACTCTGATGTTAAGGAGCCTTTGACCTACGCTTCTTTCTAGCTATCTCATGACATCAGTCTTTAGGGTGAGGTTTTTCCCCGATATTGAGGTGGTGTGAGATCAAAACCAATAGCGTTCTTCAGATGTAGCTGTCTGGTTTTCCCATGGCCATTTATTGAAGAGGCTTTCTTGTTCCCATTTGGATATTCTCCCCTTCTGTGTCAGAGATGAGTTGACCATGGATGCCGGGGTTTGTTTCTGGACCCTCAACTTTATTCCATCGATCTGGATCTGTGTGTGTTGTTGTATTCCCAATAGCATACTGTCCTGCTGCTGCCGCTGCGGCTAAGTCACTTCAGTCGTGTCTGACTCTGCGCGACCCCATGGCCTGCAGCCTACCAGGCTCCTCCGTCCAGGGCATTTTCCAGGCAAGAGTACTGGCGTGGGTCGCCATCGCCTTCTCCGATACTCTCCTGAGGATCCTAGTTTGGTCGTCTAATTTCCTCTCACACAACCTTGGATGTCCGTATCGGGGCTTTTTCGTCGGATTGTATTGACAATTTAGGCTCTTTTCTGTTTCCGTAACCCCTTTTGCAATTCTTTGTTCGGTGCGACAATGCATTGGCATTTGGGGAGGAATAGCATCGAAGCTGTGGATTGCCTTGTGGGGCTGTGACATCATTTTCCCAATAGGAATTCTTTCAAGCCCTGAGCACAGCTTCTCTTTCCAGTGATTGGTGTGGGCTTGATCTTCCTTCTTCCATCTCTCGCCGTTTTGTGAGAACAGGTCCTTCCTTCCCTTCTGGGTTAGATGGACTCGTGGGTATCACTTCAGTGAATGGCATTGTCAGTGGGGGTGATAATTCCCTTCTCATTGGAAGACTTTGCTGTGAGTATTAGAAATGCAAGTGATTTCTCTTCCCCTTCCTCCCTGTCCATCTCTCAGAGCCACCGGGAAACAGAGGCCTCATCCAGGGTCACACAGGCCTGAGGGAGTGCAACTAGACTGTTGTTTCTTCAGGCCCTCAGTGCTGGACATCATCCGGGATACTCTGTGTGTGTCTTCCTCAGTCTGGTGTCCCTTCAGACCTTTCCCTAGTTTTCACAGGCTTGTTGTGTTGGTGTTCTTTGTCTGTTTGGAGACACATCCTTGAGAAGCTTTGTGTTTCCACTCATTCGTCTCGCGATGTATGACCTGTCTTTTGCTTTTGTAATGAGGTCTTTCCCACAGTAGATATCTTTGATTTTGCAAAGTCCACTGTATTCTCTGGGTTGTTTTGTGGACTGCCTTTTAGTTTTGTGTGTGAAGACTCAAAGCACGTGTCCAGTTTCTGCTCATTGTTCTTCTAGATTTGTGACAAGTTTTCATGGAAACTTTGTCTAGGGATAACTGGAAGTGAACTCGGTGTAAGGTGTCCAGTCTCCATCTCCATTCATGTCATGCCCTGCAGTTTCCAATTCCCTGTTCCTGAGTGGTTTTGGAGACCTTGTGGGAAGTTTGGTTGCATCGGAGTTTGCATTTCCACCTTGAGTAGATTCCCACTGTTCCGCCCTCAGGGACACTGTCAAGGGGGAGTGAGGAGCAGCCTGCACTTCCAGCAGTGGCCACACGGTGGGGCGAGTGCTGCTCTCCCCTCTGGGAGCCCCAGGCCACAGGCATCCCAGTGAGGAGCCAGCTCTGTGCTCAGCTGAAAGGAATTAGACTCTCAGGAGCCTCTGAGCCCTTGCCTTTGGATCACCCAGGGTGGGCATTTACTGTGACAGAAAAAAATTGCCCTGAATTCCATGGACGGAAGAGCCTGGCTGTGTAGAGTTCGTGAGTTGCCGTGAATCAGACACAACTGAGGACACAAAAACTCAATAGACTAAAACACTTTTGGGGGGTGGGGGGAGTGAAAGGGGGTGATGTGGGGTTTTTTTTGTCGTATATAATAGCCAAGGGAAATCTAGTTTAAACCTAAATTCACATAGATGGGAAAGGTATAGCTCTCCGTCACCCTATTAAAAAAAAAAAAAAAACTACTTAACTTTTCTGAAAGTTTATTTAGTAGCTTCCTTGAGCAGTTCATTGTGAAGCTTTTTTTTTTTTTTTTCTGTGACATTGGCCTCATTAAAAAGTACGGTTTGCCTTTACTGGATAATTTTGTTCATTGGTTTGTTAGGGTATCTTGGTAATATTTGTGTTTCCTGGGGAGCATGGTCACATGACCTGGCCCTGGCCAATCGGTGCGTTCCAGCTCCCTGGCCACTGTGATTGGCTCCGGACTGGGGCAGTGCCCAATCGGGGCCCAGGGCCGGGCCTCACGTTGGAAGCCAGGGGAAGACGAGCTCTCGTCCTGCTGGGGTAGGGGAAGGGGTGGGGCCGGGGGAGGTCAGGCTCCAGCAGTGGGAGGGCCTTGAGGTCCGCCTGCGGCAGTTGGTGACCTTCCTGCTCCCCTCAGGGCAGAGCCGCCGGCCTGAGAATGAGGGCGCTGCTGAGCCCAGGGGCTGGGATGGCCCGTTGCTGCTGTGGTCCCAGAGCTCCACCCGAGACCTGAGGGAGGCCGTCTGCCCGTGAGTCCTCTCCCGCTTGTCTGTCAGCTTGTTTGAACCATGCTGGGTTTTCTGCCCAGCCGGCTAAGGGGAGTCCCTGGAAATGCAAGGGTGTGGGTTTTGGCAGACTTCAGGGAAGACATGCCAGATGAGCCTGGGAGACTCCAGCTTAATCTGGATTCAGGAAATATCTCTTCGGGCCAGCTAGTAATTGTAGGATAAGCCTAATGAGTCTTCACAGGATGAAGAGAGTAACGTGCCAAGGTAGCAATCGATGTCCTCATTCGAGAGGATGATGAAGCTGGTGCTCAGAGAAGGGGGGAACTTGGCCACAGCCAGGAGGTGTGCACCCAGACGGAACCCCCAGATCCGGCCATTTGAGCTCAGGGAGGCCACTGGTGTGGCTTGTCCCTGTGGCAGGGGCCGAGGCACGCAGCCCACCCTGATTCCTGCGGGGGCCTGACTTGGGAAGTGCCATCTGGTAGCTTTGAGACTCACCAAACCAAATTGCACTGGAGAGAGGAAGGACACCTTCCTTCATCCACCCCCCACCCCCGCCGGATTCCCACATACCCTGACCCCTTTCTCTGGATTTCGGAGCCATTTCCAGAGTCCCGCTCATATGACCTCATTCGAAGTGCACTGTGGACGAGCTGCCATCTGCAGCTGCTACCACAGCAGCCAAGGGCTTTATCTCCCGAGTACCTCCCTTCCTTTGGAACTTGGGGGCCCTCTACTCCCCACTTGCACACCACAGACCTTTGCTGAGGATTGTGGGGACCCTCACTCAGTTTGCAGCACGTTGTAGCCATCCCTGTCCTCTCAATACCTCCCTTGCCACTCAGCTTGTGAGCTCCTTTGGAGCAGCGTGGCCCACCTGGCTGCAACGGCAGAGACACAGCTGACAGTGAAACAACAGCTTCGATCTGACAGCCAGAAAGCTCTGTCAAAAGGGACCTCCCTCTTCACACCGTAGAGGCTTTAGGAGCCGCCAGGGTTTGGGAACCGGTGCTGGGGCCAAAATGACTCCACAGCTGTTTTCCTTCCTGGGGAGGGTTCTGGCTCGAGTGGGAATGGCTCAAGTCTCCTAAGGTTCTGAAAGCCCACTGTGTGCAGATTCACGGTACACAGAGAGGAGAAGGTGGAGTCCTGCCCTGGAGGTGGTCACAGCTCACGGATGAGCCAGGCAGGCAGGCAGGCAGGCAGGCAGGCAGGGCATGAGAACAGCTGAGCTGCCTTCATGAGTGAATGGTGTGGGGGCAGAGGAAGAGAAGCCGGTCTGCTCCCTCATGTGGTGCCCAGGGCAGGTTGTCCCCAGAGGAAACCCTTACGACGGTGAGGACTCTCACTGCTGTTTCCCAAGGGGTTCCGTCGGTGCGTGTCTTCCCCGGAGCGGTCAGGCCGTCTCTAAAGTACACTGGCCATGGGCATTGCCTCTCCTTGGAACTTCCCATGTGTTTCTCTTTTGTATGGAACAGTGATTTTTCTAGAGGGGTTCTGGGCCACAAGGTTGTTGGGTCATTTGCTAGCCTTCTGTCGTGAAGAACGCTTTCCTGGGCGTTGGGGTGGTTTGTTGTTCCAGCTCCCTTTCTTGGCTTCTTTTGGGAGCTGGTGCAACAAGAGGAGCTCAGCCTCTGCCTTCTGGCTGAGATGTCACCCTTCAAACAGCAATGCCTGCCTGGAGATAATGATGGCATTTGCCAAAAGGGCTTCGTTTGGCACATGATATCTTGAAAGGACGTACACCGTCCTGTCAGCTATCAAAGGCTAGTTCAAATGACATAAAAATGAGAACTCTCCAATGGAGTCTTACAGTAGGTGGAGAGTCCGAAAAAAACTCCTTCAGTCATTTCACTGAGAGTCATTGATTGGGGACACCAAGAATATAGGAAGGAATGCAGAAAGAAAAGATGAAATTGTGGTCAGGATCGGGGGGAGGGATGAACAGGGCGTGCTTGCCTTGAACCCAGGCTTTGTTGGCGGGTGGGGCATAAAGATCGAACGGGTCTGAAACTACAGAGTGGTGATGGTAACACAGTATCACCAGAGTTACACAACAGTGTTCCCAAATTGCAACAATGATGAAAAAGTTTACTAATCCCAAATTAACCAACAAAAATAGACGAAACCATACAAAAAGTAAAACATCACCAGAAAGGTGGAAACAAACCAAATGCAAAGCAGTTCAGGGGAAAGAAACTCCATGTCCCCTGGGGGCAGACCGAGTTGCCGGCGTCCACGGTGAGCAGACAGGGATGGAGGCTGCAGAGCCGACCGCTCCCCTGGACGTGGTGTTTCCGGCAAGGGCTCTGGGTCTCTGTCCAGAGCGGGGGCTCGTTCTTCCTGCAGGGGCGGGTGAGTCATCGTCGGCGACTGGGTGTTGCGCGGGAGCCAGGGCAGGCTCTCCCTGCCGAGGCGGTGACTCCTCCTCTGCCTCGGGTTCTCCTGCCAAAGCCCGAGCAGGTACAGGTGCACGTGGAGGTGGAGGTTCTGGCTGAGGGGGTGGGACATCAGTGCCTGGGGCTGGGGGTCCTGCAGGCACGGAGATGCGATCTGCCCGGTGTGCTGGCCAGTACCCAGCTGGCCTGGTGTCTCTGCGAGGGCAAGTCTCGGTTCTCCATCTGCCCTCGGTGGATCCCTGGGTCCTGCACCTGGAGCCACCACCTCTGTAGGCACAGGTCTGGGAAGTGGAGCCTGGTTCCAGTTGGAGGCCAGTGCTAGAGCTGGGGGAGAAGCAAAGTTTGCCCACAGGCCAGCCTTGGCATGTGCGTATCCCGGGACAGAAAGCTTCCAAGAGATTCCCAAAGAATACCCAGGGTCGGATGTCTTTCGGGACTGAAGTGTGCAAGATGGGGGTGGGGGTGTGAGGCCAGCGCTTGCTGCAGGCCCAGCAGCATCTTTCGGGGACTCGTCCCTGTGTAGCTCAGCACCCCCTCCCCACACACTCCCGTGCACCAGCCCCAGCGTCCTCACCTCTGTGCTCTGGCGTGCTGGGCTCCAGGTCCTCCTGCTGCCTCAGAGGCCGGGGTTCTCGGGACTCTGGGTCGGAGCCGGGTGTGCTGAGCTCCGTGGCAGCCTCAGACTGGGCCGCCGGGTGTATCCTGGGCGGTGTCTCGGCAGCAGGCCTTCCCCGCCTCCGCTTCGCCCCCGGTGGGGCTGATGCCTCCGTGGGCACGCTCACCTGGAGCCTGCACTGGGCCTCACGGGCGGGGGGCTGGTGCTCCGACCCCTCCCTCCGGGAGGTGGACGGGGTGTCCCCGTCCTCGGCCTCATCACGTGGGAAGCTCTGCAACGACAGTGACCGTCAGCCAGCCGTGCTGGGAGTTTTCCGAGCTGGGCCTGGCCAGTGGAGCCGCTGCTTCTGCCTGCTCGAACTTCTCTTCCCAGAAGGGTCAGAGACGTGTGTCTGCTCAGATCCCCACCCGGGAGGAAAGAGACCCACCTGAGGGTGTGAGGTCAGCCTGGGCGGCCGGCGCTGCCCGCACTCTCCCCATCCCAGCCAGCCTGCTCTCCCCTGGGGTGTGGACACAACTGGTCCGCAGGCTTCTGACCCCACATCCGCCTGGGCTTCCTTGAGGGAGACACACCCCGAGAAACCCGCATCCACACACACAGGCAAAGGACCCGGTGTTTCCGGGTGGCATGGGAGAGGTGGCCTGGCCCGGCCTGGGGCTCCCCGTGTTACCTTTCTGTTTCTCCGGGCAGAGGGCCAGAGGCCTCTCGGGGGTGCCCTGAGCCAACGTCGACAGGGTGCCCACGCACACTGCCTGTGAGCTCTCCTGAGGCCCCGGCCTCTGGGCAGGGGCAAACAGCAGAACATCGTGGCAGCAAGAGATCTGGCTGGGGGCTCCTCTCCGCTCTGGAGGCCTGGATACCCGGGTTGCGGGTTCTGTTGGGTTCTGTTGCCGGCAGGTGACATCATTTCCTGGGGTTCGTGCTGAGGTCCCTTCCCCAAAACTTCCCAAGGGAGTCTCTGGGTTTCTGACTGCTCGACCACCCCCCTTAGGCCATGTGCAGGCACAGTGACAGCCACACAGCCCAGCCCACAGCCCTGGGGAGGCCTGGGTGCAGCCAGGGCCTGAGCTCCGAGGACCCCGCTGCTCTCAGACCAGGCTCCTTCTTCTCATAAGTGGTGTGGCCCTGGACAAGCATATGCCCCTCAGGGTTTCCCCAGCCTCTCCATCTGCAGAGTGGGGGTCATTCTCCCATCTGTTTCCTAGGTCTGTCGGCCTACGAGCAGCTCCGTGCCTCTCCACCTGGGGCCGATATCACGTGGAGCTTGTGCGCCGAGACTTCAGAAAGAAAGACTCCATCCAGGGCTGACACAGCACAGAATGGGGCAGAACGAGGCCTGGATGCGCCGTGGTACCCAGGAAAAGGCACCGCCCCTCCTGACTGTTTTGAGACCCCGCATCCAAGTTGGAGGCCCGAAAGGAAGACTCGAAGGTCTCCCTCTCTTATAGAAAAGAGTAGCCAACTTTCTGGTCCTCTGTTTCCATTGAGATTCTGTTCAAGTGTCCCAGCTCGGCTTCTGCGGGTGGCTGAGCTTCTAATGGCTCCCTGCGTTCTTGTCTTTTCCTCTCCAAACCTTCCGTCCTTTTCCCCCTTCTGGGGTGGATGGGCGCTGTCATTGCTTCTACCTTCGAGACAGATTGATGAAAAGTCTGGACCATCGACTCCTTTCCTCTCTTTGGTTCCGTGTCTCTCTCTGGCTGTGTCCCTCTCTTTTCCTTTCTCGATTCAGTCTGTGTCTTCCTCTTTCTCTCTCGTGTGTGGATGGATGGATGCTAGGAATGCACATGTATATGATTAGATGAGGGTTATGTTTTAGGGATGGGTTAGAGGGAGAGAAAGGCTTTAGGTCGGAGTTGGTCATGGGGGAAGGGTCAAGGGTGGTGGTGGTGTTCCTTGGAATCTGAGTGCTGTGCATTCTTCGTCTCTTTCCATATGAACCCCTTCTCAGATACACCACTTGCAAGGAGTCTCTCATGTTCCGTTTCCTATCTTTTGCATGTGTGAATGCTTAGCTTCTCTGTTGTGAAGAGGTTCCATTGGATGGAAACCCATTGGTGTAGTTCGTTTCCCTCTTTCCCTTACTTGAAGAGACCCATTTCTACCTCCGCCCAGCAAATGGCAAGGAGACTCTGATGTTAAGGAGCCTTTGACCTACGCTTCTTTCTAGCTATCTCATGACATCAGTCTTTAGGGTGAGGTTTTTCCCCGATATTGAGGTGGTGTGAGATCAAAACCAATAGCGTTCTTCAGATGTAGCTGTCTGGTTTTCCCATGGCCATTTATTGAAGAGGCTTTCTTGTTCCCATTTGGATATTCTCCCCTTCTGTGTCAGAGATGAGTTGACCATGGATGCCGGGGTTTGTTTCTGGACCCTCAACTTTATTCCATCGATCTGGATCTGTGTGTGTTGTTGTATTCCCAATAGCATACTGTCCTGCTGCTGCCGCTGCGGCTAAGTCACTTCAGTCGTGTCTGACTCTGCGCGACCCCATGGCCTGCAGCCTACCAGGCTCCTCCGTCCAGGGCATTTTCCAGGCAAGAGTACTGGCGTGGGTCGCCATCGCCTTCTCTGATACTCTCCTGAGGATCCTAGTTTGGTCGTCTAATTTCCTCTCACACAACCTTGGATGTCCGTATCGGGGCTTTTTCGTCGGATTTTATTGACAATTTAGGCTCTTTTCTGTTTCCGTAACCCCTTTTGCAATTCTTTGTTCGGTGCGACAATGCATTGGCATTTTGGGAGGAATAGCATCGAAGCTGTGGATTGCCTTGTGGGGCTGTGACATTATTTTCCCAATAGGAATTCTTTCAAGCCCTGAGCACAGCTTCTCTTTCCAGTGATTGGTGTGGGCTTGATCTTCCTTCTTCCATCTCTCGCCGTTTTGTGAGAACAGGTCCTTCCTTCCCTTCTGGGTTAGATGGACTCGTGGGTATCACTTCAGTGAATGGCATTGTCAGTGGGGGTGATAATTCCCTTCTCATTGGAAGACTTTGCTGTGAGTATTAGAAATGCAAGTGATTTCTCTTCCCCTTCCTCCCTGTCCATCTCTCAGAGCCACCGGGAAACAGAGGCCTCATCCAGGGTCACACAGGCCTGAGGGAGTGCAACTAGACTGTTGTTTCTTCAGGCCCTCAGTGCTGGACATCATCCGGGATACTCTGTGTGTGTCTTCCTCAGTCTGGTGTCCCTTCAGACCTTTCCCTAGTTTTCACAGGCTTGTTGTGTTGGTGTTCTTTGTCTGTTTGGAGACACATCCTTGAGAAGCTTTGTGTTTCCACTCATTCGTCTCGCGATGTATGACCTGTCTTTTGCTTTTGTAATGAGGTCTTTCCCACAGTAGATATCTTTGATTTTGCAAAGTCCACTGTATTCTCTGGGTTGTTTTGTGGACTGCCTTTTAGTTTTGTGTGTGAAGACTCAAAGCACGTGTCCGGTTTCTGCTCATTGTTCTTCTAGATTTGTGACAAGTTTTCATGGAAACTTTGTCTAGGGATAACTGGAAGTGAACTCGGTGTAAGGTGTCAAGTCTCCATCTCCATTCATGTCATGCCCTGCAGTTTCCAATTCCCTGTTCCTGAGTGGTTTTGGGGACCTTGTGGGAAGTTTGGTTGCATGGGAGTTTGCATTTCCACCTTGAGTAGATTCCCACTGTTCCGCCCTCAGGGACACTGTCAAGGGGGAGTGAGGAGCAGCCTGCACTTCCAGCAGTGACCACACGGTGGGGCGAGTGCTGCTCTCACCTCTGGGAGCCCCAGGCCACAGGCATCCCAGTGAGGAGCCAGCTCTGTGCTCAGCTGAAAGGAGTTAGACTCTCAGGAGCCTCTGAGCCCTTGCCTTTGGATCACCCAGGGTGGGCATTTACTGTGACAGAAAAAAATTGCCCTGAATTCCATGGACGGAAGAGCCTGGCTGTGTAGAGTTCGTGAGTTGCCCTGAATCAGACACAACTGAGGACACAAAAACTCAATAGACTAAAACACTTTTGGGGGGTGGGGGGAGTGAAAGGGGGTGATGTGGGGTTTTTTTTGTCGTATATAATAGCCAAGGGAAATCTAGTTTAAACCTAAATTCACATAGATGGGAAAGGTATAGCTCTCCGTCACCCTATTAAAAAAAAAAAAAAAACGACTTAACTTTTCTGAAAGTTTATTTAGTAGCTTCCTTGAGCAGTTCATTGTGAAGCATTTTTTTTTTTTTCTGTGACATTGGCCTCATTAAAAAGTACGGTTTGCCTTTACTGGATAATTTTGTTCATTGGTTTGTTAGGGTATCTTGGTAATATTTGTGTTTCCTGGGGAGCATGGTCACATGACCTGGCCCTGGCCAATCGGTGCGTTCCACCTCCCTGGCCACTGTGATTGGCTCCGGACTGGGGCAGTGCCCAATCGGGGCCCAGGGCCGGGCCTCACGTTGGAAGCCAGGGGAAGACGAGCTCTCGTCCTGCTGGGGTAGGGGAAGGGGTGGGGCCGGGGGAGGTCAGGCTCCAGCAGTGGGAGGGGCTTGAGGTCCGCCTGCGGCAGTTGGTGACCTTCCTGCTCCCCTCAGGGCAGAGCCGCCGGCCTGAGAATGAGGGCGCTGCTGAGCCCAGGGGCTGGGATGGCCCGTTGCTGCTGTGGTCCCAGAGCTCCACCCGAGACCTGAGGGAGGCCGTCTGCCCGTGAGTCCTCTCCCGCTTCTCTGTCAGCTTGTTTGAACCATGCTGGGTTTTCTGCCCAGCCGGCTAAGGGGAGTCCCTGGAAATGCAAGGGTGTGGGTTTTGGCAGACTTCAGGGAAGACATGCCAGATGAGCCTGGGAGACTCCAGCTTAATCTGGATTCAGGAAATATCTCTTCGGGCCAGCTAGTAATTGTAGGATAAGCCTAATGAGTCTTCACAGGATGAAGAGAGTAACGTGCCAAGGTAGCAATCGATGTCCTCATTCGAGAGGATGATGAAGCTGGTGCTCAGAGAAGGGGGGAACTTGGCCACAGCAAGGAGGTGTGCACCCAGACGGAACCCCCAGATCCGGCCATTTGAGCTCAGGGAGGCCACTGGTGTGGCTTGTCCCTGTGGCAGGGGCCGAGGCACGCAGCCCACCCTGATTCCTGCGGGGGCCTGACTTGGGAAGTGCCATCTGGTAGCTTTGAGACTCACCAAACCAAATTGCACTGGAGAGAGGAAGGACACCTTCCTTCATCCACCCCCCACCCCCGCCGGATTCCCACATACCCTGACCCCTTTCTCTGGATTTCGGAGCCATTTCCAGAGTCCCGCTCATATGACCTCATTCGAAGTGCACTGTGGACGAGCTGCCATCTGCAGCTGCTACCACAGCAGCCAAGGGCTTTATCTCCCGAGTACCTCCCTTCCTTTGGAACTTGGGGGCCCTCTACTCCCCACTTGCACACCACAGACCTTTGCTGAGGATTGTGGGGACCCTCACTCAGTTTGCAGCACGTTGTAGCCATCCCTGTCCTCTCAATACCTCCCTTGCCACTCAGCTTGTGAGCTCCTTTGGAGCAGCGTGGCCCACCTGGCTGCAACGGCAGAGACACAGCTGACAGTGAAACAACAGCTTCGATCCGACAGCCGGAAAGCTCTGTCAAAAGGGACCTCCCTCTTCACACCGTAGAGGCTGTAGGAGCCGCCAGGGTTTGGGAACCGGTGCTGGGGCCAAAATGACTCCACAGCTGTTTTCCTTCCTGGGGAGGGTTCTGGCTCGAGTGGGAATGGCTCAAGTCTCCTAAGGTTCTGAAAGCCCACTGTGTGCAGATTCACGGTACACAGAGAGGAGAAGGTGGAGTCCTGCCCTGGAGGTGGTCACAGCTCACGGATGAGCCAGGCAGGCAGGCAGGCAGGCAGGGCATGAGAACAGCTGAGCTGCCTTCATGAGTGAATGGTGTGGGGGCAGAGGAAGAGAAGCCGGTCTGCTCCCTCATGTGGTGCCCAGGGCAGGTTGTCCCCAGAGGAAACCCTTACGACGGTGAGGACTCTCACTGCTGTTTCCCAAGGGGTTCCGTCGGTGCGTGTCTTCCCCGGAGCGGTCAGGCCGTCTCTAAAGTACACTGGCCATGGGCATTGCCTCTCCTTGGAACTTCCCATGTGTTTCTCTTTTGTATGGAACAGTGATTTTTCTAGAGGGGTTCTGGGCCACAAGGTTGTTGGGTCATTTGCTAGCCTTCTGTCGTGAAGAACGCTTTCCTGGGCGTTGGGGTGGTTTGTTGTTCCAGCTCCCTTTCCTGGCTTCTTTTGGGAGCTGGTGCAACAAGAGGAGCTCAGCCTCTGCCTTCTGGCTGAGATGTCACCCTTCAAACAGCAATGCCTGCCTGGAGATAATGATGGCATTTGCCAAAAGGGCTTCGTTTGGCACATGATATCTTGAAAGGACGTACACCGTCCTTTCAGCTATCAAAGGCTAGTTCAAATGACATAAAAATGAGAACTCTCCAATGGAGTCTTACAGTAGGTGGAGAGTCCGAAAAAAACTCCTTCAGTCATTTCACTGAGAGTCATTGATTGGGGACACCAAGAATATAGGAAGGAATGCAGAAAGAAAAGATGAAATTGTGGTCAGGATCGGGGGGAGGGATGAACAGGGCCTGCTTGCCTTGAACCCAAGCTTTGTTGGCGGGTGGGGCATAAAGATCGAACGGGTCTGAAACTACAGAGTGGTGATGGTAACACAGTATCACCAGAGTTACACAACAGTGTTCCCAAATTGCAACAATGATGAAAAAGTTTACTAATCCCAACTTAACCAACAAAAATAGACGAAACCATACAAAAAGTAAAACATCACCAGAAAGGTGGAAACAAACCAAATGCAAAGCAGTTCAGGGGAAAGGAACTCCATGTCCCCTGGGGGCAGACCGAGTTGCCGGCGTCCACGGTGAGCAGACAGGGATGGAGGCTGCAGAGCCGACCGCTCCCCTGGACATGGTGTTTCCGGCAAGGGCTCTGGGTCTCTGTCCAGAGCGGGGGCTCGTTCTTCCTGCAGGGGCGGGTGAGTCATCGTCGGCGTCTGGGTGTTGCGCGGGAGCCAGGGCAGGCTCTCCCTGCCGAGGCGGTGACTCCTCCTCTGCCTCGGGTTCTCCTGCCAAAGCCCGAGCAGGTACAGGTGCACGTGGAGGTGGAGGTTCTGGCTGAGGGGGTGGGACATCAGTGCCTGGGGCTGGGGGTCCTGCAGGCACGGAGATGCGATCTGCCCGGTGTGCTGGCCAGTACCCATCTGGCCTGGTGTCTCTGCGAGGGCAAGTCTCGGTTCTCCATCTGCCCTCGGTGGATCCCTGGGTCCTGCACCTGGAGCCACCACCTCTGTAGGCACAGGTCTGGGAAGTGGAGCCTGGTTCCAGTTGGAGGCCAGTGCTAGAGCTGGGGGAGAAGCAAAGTTTGCCCACAGGCCAGCCTTGGCATGTGCGTATCCCGGGACAGAAAGCTTCCAAGAGATTCCCAAAGAATACCCAGGGTCGGATGTCTTTTGGGACTGAAGTGTGCAAGATGGGGGTGGGGGTGTGAGGCCAGCGCTTGCTGCAGGCCCAGCAGCATCTTTCGGGGACTCGTCCCTGTGTAGCTCAGCACCCCCTCCCCACACACTCCCGTGCACCAGCCCCAGCGTCCTCACCTCTGTGCTCTGGCGTGCTGGGCTCCAGGTCCTCCTGCTGCCTCAGAGGCCGGGGTTCTCGGGACTCTGGGTCGGAGCCGGGTGTGCTGAGCTCCGTGGCAGCCTCAGACTGGGCCGCCGGGTGTATCCTGGGCGGTGTCTCGGCAGCAGGCCTTCCCCGCCTCCGCTTCGCCCCCGGTGGGGCTGATGCCTCCGTGGGCACGCTCACCTGGAGCCTGCACTGGGCCTCACGGGCGGGGGGGTGGTGCTCCGACCCCTCCCTCCGGGAGGTGGACGGGGTGTCCCCGTCCTCGGCCTCATCACGTGGGAAGCTCTGCAACGACAGTGACCGTCAGCCAGCCGTGCTGGGAGTTTTCCGAGCTGGGCCTGGCCAGTGGAGCCGCTGCTTCTGCCTGCTCGAACTTCTCTTCCCAGATGGGTCAGAGACGTGTGTCTGCTCAGATCCCCACCCGGGAGGAAAGAGACCCACCTGAGGGTGTGAGGTCAGCCTGGGCGGCCGGCGCTGCCCGCACTCTCCCCATCCCAGCCAGCCTGCTCTCCCCTGGGGTGTGGACACAACTTGTCCGCAGGCTTCTGACCCCACATCCGCCTGGGCTTCCTTGAGGGAGACACACCCCGAGAAACCCGCATCCACACACACAGGCAAAGGACCCGGTGTTTCCGGGTGGCATGGGAGAGGTGGCCTGGCCCGGCCTGGGGCTCCCCGTGTTACCTTTCTGTTTCTCCGGGCAGAGGGCCAGAGGCCTCTCGGGGGTGCCCTGAGCCAACGTCGACAGGGTGCCCACGCACACTGCCTGTGAGCTCTCCTGAGGCCCCGGCCTCTGGGCAGGGGCAAACAGCAGAACATCCTGGCAGCAAGAGATCTGGCTGGGGGCTCCTCTCCGCTCTGGAGGCCTGGATACCCGGGTTGCGGGTTCTGTTGGGTTCTGTTGCCGGCAGGTGACATCATTTCCTGGGGTTCGTGCTGAGGTCCCTTCCCCAAAACTTCCCAAGGGAATCTCTGGGTTTCTGACTGCTCGACCACCCCCCTTAGGCCATGTGCAGGCACAGTGACAGCCACACAGCCCAGCCCACAGCCCTGGGGAGGCCTGGGTGCAGCCAGGGCCTGAGCTCCGAGGACCCCGCTGCTCTCAGACCAGGCTCCTTCTTCTCATAAGTGGTGTGGCCCTGGACAAGCATATGCCCCTCAGGGTTTCCCCAGCCTCTCCATCTGCAGAGTGGGGGTCATTCTCCCATCTGTTTCCTAGGTCTGTCGGCCTACGAGCAGCTCCGTGCCTCTCCACCTGGGGCCGATATCACGTGGAGCTTGTGAGCCGAGACTTCAGAAAGAAAGACTCCATCCAGGGCTGACACAGCACAGAATGGGGCAGAACGAGGCCTGGATGCGCCGTGGTACCCAGGAAAAGGCACCGCCCCTCCTGACTGTTTTGAGACCCCGCATCCAAGTTGGAGGCCCGAAAGGAAGACTCGAAGGTCTCCCTCTCTTATAGAAAATTGTAGCCAACTTTCTGGTCCTCTGTTTCCATTGAGATTCTGTTCCAAGTGTCCCAGCTCGGCTTCTGCGGGTGGCTGAGCTTCTAATGGCTCCCTGCGTTCTTGTCTTTTCCTCTCCAAACCTTCCGTCCTTTTCCCCCTTCTGGGGTGGATGGGCGCTGTCATTGCTTCTACCTTCGAGACAGATTGATGAAAAGTCTGGACCATCGACTCCTTTCCTCTCTTTGGTTCCGTGTCTCTCTCTGGCTGTGTCCCTCTCTTTTCCTTTCTCGATTCAGTCTGTGTCTTCCTCTTTCTCTCTCGTGTGTGGATGGATGGATGCTAGGAATGCACATGTATATGATTAGATGAGGGTTATGTTTTAGGGATGGGTTAGAGGGAGAGAAACGCTTTAGGTCGGAGTTGGTCATGGGGGAAGGGTCAAGGGTGGTGGTGGTGTTTCTTGGAATCTGAGTGCTGTGCATTCTTCGTCTCTTTCCATATGAACCCCTTCTCAGATACACCACTTGCAAGGAGTCTCTCATGTTCCGTTTCCTATCTTTTGCATGTGTGAATGATTAGCTTCTCTGTTGTGAAGAGGTTCCATTGGATGGAAACCCATTGGTGTACTTCGTTTCCCTCTTTCCCTTACTTGAAGAGACCCATTTCTACCTCCGCCCAGCAAATGGCAAGGAGACTCTGATGTTAAGGAGCCTTTGACCTACGCTTCTTTCTAGCTATCTCATGACATCAGTCTTTAGGGTGAGGTTTTTCCCCGATATTGAGGTGGTGTGAGATCAAAACCAATAGCGTTCTTCAGATGTAGCTGTCTGGTTTTCCCATGGCCATTTATTGAAGAGGCTTTCTTGTTCCCATTTGGATATTCTCCCCTTCTGTGTCAGAGATGAGTTGACCATGGATGCCGGGGTTTGTTTCTGGACCCTCAACTTTATTCCATCGATCTGGATCTGTGTGTGTTGTTGTATTCCCAATAGCATACTGTCCTGCTGCTGCCGCTGCGGCTAAGTCACTTCAGTCGTGTCTGACTCTGCGCGACCCCATGGCCTGCAGCCTACCAGGCTCCTCCGTCCAGGGCATTTTCCAGGCAAGAGTACTGGCGTGGGTCGCCATCGCCTTCTCCGATACTCTCCTGAGGATCCTAGTTTGGTCGTCTAATTTCCTCTCACACAACCTTGGATGTCCGTATCGGGGCTTTTTCGTCGGATTGTATTGACAATTTAGGCTCTTTTCTGTTTCCGTAACCCCTTTTGCAATTCTTTGTTCGGTGCGACAATGCATTGGCATTTGGGGAGGAATAGCATCGAAGCTGTGGATTGCCTTGTGGGGCTGTGACATCATTTTCCCAATAGGAATTCTTTCAAGCCCTGAGCACAGCTTCTCTTTCCAGTGATTGGTGTGGGCTTGATCTTCCTTCTTCCATCTCTCGCCGTTTTGTGAGAACAGGTCCTTCCTTCCCTTCTGGGTTAGATGGACTCGTGGGTATCACTTCAGTGAATGGCATTGTCAGTGGGGGTGATAATTCCCTTCTCATTGGAAGACTTTGCTGTGAGTATTAGAAATGCAAGTGATTTCTCTTCCCCTTCCTCCCTGTCCATCTCTCAGAGCCACCGGGAAACAGAGGCCTCATCCAGGGTCACACAGGCCTGAGGGAGTGCAACTAGACTGTTGTTTCTTCAGGCCCTCAGTGCTGGACATCATCCGGGATACTCTGTGTGTGTCTTCCTCAGTCTGGTGTCCCTTCAGACCTTTCCCTAGTTTTCACAGGCTTGTTGTGTTGGTGTTCTTTGTCTGTTTGGAGACACATCCTTGAGAAGCTTTGTGTTTCCACTCATTCGTCTCGCGATGTATGACCTGTCTTTTGCTTTTGTAATGAGGTCTTTCCCACAGTAGATATCTTTGATTTTGCAAAGTCCACTGTATTCTCTGGGTTGTTTTGTGGACTGCCTTTTAGTTTTGTGTGTGAAGACTCAAAGCACGTGTCCAGTTTCTGCTCATTGTTCTTCTAGATTTGTGACAAGTTTTCATGGAAACTTTGTCTAGGGATAACTGGAAGTGAACTCGGTGTAAGGTGTCCAGTCTCCATCTCCATTCATGTCATGCCCTGCAGTTTCCAATTCCCTGTTCCTGAGTGGTTTTGGAGACCTTGTGGGAAGTTTGGTTGCATGGGAGTTTGCATTTCCACCTTGAGTAGATTCCCACTGTTCCGCCCTCAGGGACACTGTCAAGGGGGAGTGAGGAGCAGCCTGCACTTCCAGCAGTGGCCACACGGTGGGGCGAGTGCTGCTCTCCCCTCTGGGAGCCCCAGGCCACAGGCATCCCAGTGAGGAGCCAGCTCTGTGCTCAGCTGAAAGGAATTAGACTCTCAGGAGCCTCTGAGCCCTTGCCTTTGGATCACCCAGGGTGGGCATTTACTGTGACAGAAAAAAATTGCCCTGAATTCCATGGACGGAAGAGCCTGGCTGTGTAGAGTTCGTGAGTTGCCGTGAATCAGACACAACTGAGGACACAAAAACTCAATAGACTAAAACACTTTTGGGGGGTGGGGGGAGTGAAAGGGGGTGATGTGGGGTTTTTTTTGTCGTATATAATAGCCAAGGGAAATCTAGTTTAAACCTAAATTCACATAGATGGGAAAGGTATAGCTCTCCGTCACCCTATTAAAAAAAAAAAAAAAACTACTTAACTTTTCTGAAAGTTTATTTAGTAGCTTCCTTGAGCAGTTCATTGTGAAGCTTTTTTTTTTTTTTTTCTGTGACATTGGCCTCATTAAAAAGTACGGTTTGCCTTTACTGGATAATTTTGTTCATTGGTTTGTTAGGGTATCTTGGTAATATTTGTGTTTCCTGGGGAGCATGGTCACATGACCTGGCCCTGGCCAATCGGTGCGTTCCAGCTCCCTGGCCACTGTGATTGGTTCCGGACTGGGGCAGTGCCCAATCGGGGCCCAGGGCCGGGCCTCACGTTGGAAGCCAGGGGAAGACGAGCTCTCGTCCTGCTGGGGTAGGGGAAGGGGTGGGGCCGGGGGAGGTCAGGCTCCAGCAGTGGGAGGGCCTTGAGGTCCGCCTGCGGCAGTTGGTGACCTTCCTGCTCCCCTCAGGGCAGAGCCGCCGGCCTGAGAATGAGGGCGCTGCTGAGCCCAGGGGCTGGGATGGCCCGTTGCTGCTGTGGTCCCAGAGCTCCACCCGAGACCTGAGGGAGGCCGTCTGCCCGTGAGTCCTCTCCCGCTTGTCTGTCAGCTTGTTTGAACCATGCTGGGTTTTCTGCCCAGCCGGCTAAGGGGAGTCCCTGGAAATGCAAGGGTGTGGGTTTTGGCAGACTTCAGGGAAGACATGCCAGATGAGCCTGGGAGACTCCAGCTTAATCTGGATTCAGGAAATATCTCTTCGGGCCAGCTAGTAATTGTAGGATAAGCCTAATGAGTCTTCACAGGATGAAGAGAGTAACGTGCCAAGGTAGCAATCGATGTCCTCATTCGAGAGGATGATGAAGCTGGTGCTCAGAGAAGGGGGGAACTTGGCCACAGCCAGGAGGTGTGCACCCAGACGGAACCCCCAGATCCGGCCATTTGAGCTCAGGGAGGCCACTGGTGTGGCTTGTCCCTGTGGCAGGGGCCGAGGCACGCAGCCCACCCTGATTCCTGCGGGGGCCTGACTTGGGAAGTGCCATCTGGTAGCTTTGAGACTCACCAAACCAAATTGCACTGGAGAGAGGAAGGACACCTTCCTTCATCCACCCCCCACCCCCGCCGGATTCCCACATACCCTGACCCCTTTCTCTGGATTTCGGAGCCATTTCCAGAGTCCCGCTCATATGACCTCATTCGAAGTGCACTGTGGACGAGCTGCCATCTGCAGCTGCTACCACAGCAGCCAAGGGCTTTATCTCCCGAGTACCTCCCTTCCTTTGGAACTTGGGGGCCCTCTACTCCCCACTTGCACACCACAGACCTTTGCTGAGGATTGTGGGGACCCTCACTCAGTTTGCAGCACGTTGTAGCCATCCCTGTCCTCTCAATACCTCCCTTGCCACTCAGCTTGTGAGCTCCTTTGGAGCAGCGTGGCCCACCTGGCTGCAACGGCAGAGACACAGCTGACAGTGAAACAACAGCTTCGATCCGACAGCCGGAAAGCTCTGTCAAAAGGGACCTCCCTCTTCACACCGTAGAGGCTGTAGGAGCCGCCAGGGTTTGGGAACCGGTGCTGGGGCCAAAATGACTCCACAGCTGTTTTCCTTCCTGGGGAGGGTTCTGGCTCGAGTGGGAATGGCTCAAGTCTCCTAAGGTTCTGAAAGCCCACTGTGTGCAGATTCACGGTACACAGAGAGGAGAAGGTGGAGTCCTGCCCTGGAGGTGGTCACAGCTCACGGATGAGCCAGGCAGGCAGGCAGGCAGGCAGACAGGCAGGGCATGAGAACAGCTGAGCTGCCTTCATGAGTGAATGGTGTGGGGGCAGAGGAAGAGAAGCCGGTCTGCTCCCTCATGTGGTGCCCAGGGCAGGTTGTCCCCAGAGGAAACCCTTACGACGGTGAGGACTCTCACTGCTGTTTCCCAAGGGGTTCCGTCGGTGCGTGTCTTCCCCGGAGCGGTCAGGCCGTCTCTAAAGTACACTGGCCATGGGCATTGCCTCTCCTTGGAACTTCCCATGTGTTTCTCTTTTGTATGGAACAGTGATTTTTCTAGAGGGGTTCTGGGCCACAAGGTTGTTGGGTCATTTGCTAGCCTTCTGTCATGAAGAACGCTTTCCTGGGCGTTGGGGTGGTTTGTTGTTCCAGCTCCCTTTCTTGGCTTCTTTTGGGAGCTGGTGCAACAAGAGGAGCTCAGCCTCTGCCTTCTGGCTGAGATGTCACCCTTCAAACAGCAATGCCTGCCTGGAGATAATGATGGCATTTGCCAAAAGGGCTTCGTTTGGCACATGATATCTTGAAAGGACGTACACCGTCCTTTCAGCTATCAAAGGCTAGTTCAAATGACATAAAAATGAGAACTCTCCAATGGAGTCTTACAGTAGGTGGAGAGTCCGAAAAAAACTCCTTCAGTCATTTCACTGAGAGTCATTGATTGGGGACACCAAGAATATAGGAAGGAATGCAGAAAGAAAAGATGAAATTGTGGTCAGGATCGGGGGGAGGGATGAACAGGGCCTGCTTGCCTTGAACCCAGGCTTTGTTGGCGGGTGGGGCATAAAGATCGAACGGGTCTGAAACTACAGAGTGGTGATGGTAACACAGTATCACCAGAGTTACACAACAGTGTTCCCAAATTGCAACAATGATGAAAAAGTTTACTAATCCCAACTTAACCAACAAAAATAGACGAAACCATACAAAAAGTAAAACATCACCAGAAAGGTGGAAACAAACCAAATGCAAAGCAGTTCAGGGGAAAGGAACTCCATGTCCCCTGGGGGCAGACCGAGTTGCCGGCGTCCACGGTGAGCAGACAGGGATGGAGGCTGCAGAGCCGACCGCTCCCCTGGACATGGTGTTTCCGGCAAGGGCTCTGGGTCTCTGTCCAGAGCGGGGGCTCGTTCTTCCTGCAGGGGCGGGTGAGTCATCGTCGGCGTCTGGGTGTTGCGCGGGAGCCAGGGCAGGCTCTCCCTGCCGAGGCGGTGACTCCTCCTCTGCCTCGGGTTCTCCTGCCAAAGCCCGAGCAGGTACAGGTGCACGTGGAGGTGGAGGTTCTGGCTGAGGGGGTGGGACATCAGTGCCTGGGGCTGGGGGTCCTGCAGGCACGGAGATGCGATCTGCCCGGTGTGCTGGCCAGTACCCAGCTGGCCTGGTGTCTCTGCGAGGGCAAGTCTCGGTTCTCCATCTGCCCTCGGTGGATCCCTGGGTCCTGCACCTGGAGCCACCACCTCTGTAGGCACAGGTCTGGGAAGTGGAGCCTGGTTCCAGTTGGAGGCCAGTGCTAGAGCTGGGGGAGAAGCAAAGTTTGCCCACAGGCCAGCCTTGGCATGTGCGTATCCCGGGACAGAAAGCTTCCAAGAGATTCCCAAAGAATACCCAGGGTCGGATGTCTTTTGGGACTGAAGTGTGCAAGATGGGGGTGGGGGCGTGAGGCCAGCGCTTGCTGCAGGCCCAGCAGCATCTTTCGGGGACTCGTCCCTGTGTAGCTCAGCACCCCCTCCCCACACACTCCCGTGCACCAGCCCCAGCGTCCTCACCTCTGTGCTCTGGCGTGCTGGGCTCCAGGTCCTCCTGCTGCCTCAGAGGCCGGGGTTCTCGGGACTCTGGGTCGGAGCCGGGTGTGCTGAGCTCCGTGGCAGCCTCAGACTGGGCCGCCGGGTGTATCCTGGGCGGTGTCTCGGCAGCAGGCCTTCCCCGCCTCCGCTTCGCCCCCGGTGGGGCTGATGCCTCCGTGGGCACGCTCACCTGGAGCCTGCACTGGGCCTCACGGGCGGGGGGCTGGTGCTCCGACCCCTCCCTTTGGGAGGTGGACGGGGTGTCCCCGTCCTCGGCCTCATCACGTGGGAAGCTCTGCAACGACAGTGACCGTCAGCCAGCCGTGCTGGGAGTTTTCCGAGCTGGGCCTGGCCAGTGGAGCCGCTGCTTCTGCCTGCTCGAACTTCTCTTCCCAGAAGGGTCAGAGACGTGTGTCTGCTCAGATCCCCACCCGGGAGGAAAGAGACCCACCTGAGGGTGTGAGGTCAGCCTGGGCGGCCGGCGCTGCCCGCACTCTCCCCATCCCAGCCAGCCTGCTCTCCCCTGGGGTGTGGACACAACTTGTCCGCAGGCTTCTGACCCCACATCCGCCTGGGCTTCCTTGAGGGAGACACACCCCGAGAAACCCGCATCCACACACACAGGCAAAGGACCCGGTGTTTCCGGGTGGCATGGGAGAGGTGGCCTGGCCCGGCCTGGGGCTCCCCGTGTTACCTTTCTGTTTCTCCGGGCAGAGGGCCAGAGGCCTCTCGGGGGTGCCCTGAGCCAACGTCGACAGGGTGCCCACGCACACTGCCTGTGAGCTCTCCTGAGGCCCCGGCCTCTGGGCAGGGGCAAACAGCAGAACATCCTGGCAGCAAGAGATCTGGCTGGGGGCTCCTCTCCGCTCTGGAGGCCTGGATACCCGGGTTGCGGGTTCTGTTGGGTTCTGTTGCCGGCAGGTGACATCATTTCCTGGGGTTCGTGCTGAGGTCCCTTCCCCAAAACTTCCCAAGGGAATCTCTGGGTTTCTGACTGCTCGACCACCCCCCTTAGGCCATGTGCAGGCACAGTGACAGCCACACAGCCCAGCCCACAGCCCTGGGGAGGCCTGGGTGCAGCCAGGGCCTGAGCTCCGAGGACCCCGCTGCTCTCAGACCAGGCTCCTTCTTCTCATAAGTGGTGTGGCCCTGGACAAGCATATGCCCCTCAGGGTTTCCCCAGTCTCTCCATCTGCAGAGTGGGGGTCATTCTCCCATCTGTTTCCTAGGTCTGTCGGCCTACGAGCAGCTCCGTGCCTCTCCACCTGGGGCCGATATCACGTGGAGCTTGTGCGCCGAGACTTCAGAAAGAAAGACTCCATCCAGGGCTGATACAGCACAGAATGGGGCAGAACGAGGCCTGGATGCGCCGTGGTACCCAGGAAAAGGCACCGCCCCTCCTGACTGTTTTGAGACCCCGCATCCAAGTTGGAGGCCCAAAAGGAAGACTCGAAGGTCTCCCTCTCTTATAGAAAAGAGTAGCCAACTTTCTGGTCCTCTGTTTCCATTGAGATTCTGTTCAAGTGTCCCAGCTCGGCTTCTGCGGGTGGCTGAGCTTCTAAGGGCTCCCTGCGTTCTTGTCTTTTCCTCTCCAAACCTTCCGTCCTTTTCCCCCTTCTGGGGTGGATGGGCGCTGTCATTGCTTCTACCTTCGAGACAGATTGATGAAAAGTCTGGACCATCGACTCCTTTCCTCTCTTTGGTTCCGTGTCTCTCTCTGGCTGTGTCCCTCTCTTTTCCTTTCTCGATTCAGTCTGTGTCTTCCTCTTTCTCTCTCGTGTGTGGATGGATGGATGCTAGGAATGCACATGTATATGATTAGATGAGGGTTATGTTTTAGGGATGGGTTAGAGGGAGAGAAAGGCTTTAGGTCGGAGTTGGTCATGGGGGAAGGGTCAAGGGTGGTGGTGGTGTTTCTTGGAATCTGAGTGCTGTGCATTCTTCGTCTCTTTCCATATGAACCCCTTCTCAGATACACCACTTGCAAGGAGTCTCTCATGTTCCGTTTCCTATCTTTTGCATGTGTGAATGCTTAGCTTCTCTGTTGTGAAGAGGTTCCATTGGATGGAAACCCATTGGTGTACTTCGTTTCCCTCTTTCCCTTACTTGAAGAGACCCATTTCTACCTCCGCCCAGCAAATGGCAAGGAGACTCTGATGTTAAGGAGCCTTTGACCTACGCTTCTTTCTAGCTATCTCATGACATCAGTCTTTAGGGTGAGGTTTTTCCCCGATATTGAGGTGGTGTGAGATCAAAACCAATAGCGTTCTTCAGATGTAGCTGTCTGGTTTTCCCATGGCCATTTATTGAAGAGGCTTTCTTGTTCCCATTTGGATATTCTCCCCTTCTGTGTCAGAGATGAGTTGACCATGGATGCCGGGGTTTGTTTCTGGACCCTCAACTTTATTCCATCGATCTGGATCTGTGTGTGTTGTTGTATTCCCAATAGCATACTGTCCTGCTGCTGCCGCTGCGGCTAAGTCACTTCAGTCGTGTCTGACTCTGCGCGACCCCATGGCCTGCAGCCTACCAGGCTCCTCCGTCCAGGGCATTTTCCAGGCAAGAGTACTGGCGTGGGTCGCCATCGCCTTCTCCGATACTCTCCTGAGGATCCTAGTTTGGTCGTCTAATTTCCTCTCACACAACCTTGGATGTCCGTATCGGGGCTTTTTCGTCGGATTGTATTGACAATTTAGGCTCTTTTCTGTTTCCGTAACCCCTTTTGCAATTCTTTGTTCGGTGCGACAATGCATTGGCATTTGGGGAGGAATAGCATCGAAGCTGTGGATTGCCTTGTGGGGCTGTGACATCATTTTCCCAATAGGAATTCTTTCAAGCCCTGAGCACAGCTTCTCTTTCCAGTGATTGGTGTGGGCTTGATCTTCCTTCTTCCATCTCTCGCCGTTTTGTGAGAACAGGTCCTTCCTTCCCTTCTGGGTTAGATGGACTCGTGGGTATCACTTCAGTGAATGGCATTGTCAGTGGGGGTGATAATTCCCTTCTCATTGGAAGACTTTGCTGTGAGTATTAGAAATGCAAGTGATTTCTCTTCCCCTTCCTCCCTGTCCATCTCTCAGAGCCACCGGGAAACAGAGGCCTCATCCAGGGTCACACAGGCCTGAGGGAGTGCAACTAGACTGTTGTTTCTTCAGGCCCTCAGTGCTGGACATCATCCGGGATACTCTGTGTGTGTCTTCCTCAGTCTGGTGTCCCTTCAGACCTTTCCCTAGTTTTCACAGGCTTGTTGTGTTGGTGTTCTTTGTCTGTTTGGAGACACATCCTTGAGAAGCTTTGTGTTTCCACTCATTCGTCTCGCGATGTATGACCTGTCTTTTGCTTTTGTAATGAGGTCTTTCCCACAGTAGATATCTTTGATTTTGCAAAGTCCACTGTATTCTCTGGGTTGTTTTGTGGACTGCCTTTTAGTTTTGTGTGTGAAGACTCAAAGCACGTGTCCAGTTTCTGCTCATTGTTCTTCTAGATTTGTGACAAGTTTTCATGGAAACTTTGTCTAGGGATAACTGGAAGTGAACTCGGTGTAAGGTGTCCAGTCTCCATCTCCATTCATGTCATGCCCTGCAGTTTCCAATTCCCTGTTCCTGAGTGGTTTTGGAGACCTTGTGGGAAGTTTGGTTGCATGGGAGTTTGCATTTCCACCTTGAGTAGATTCCCACTGTTCCGCCCTCAGGGACACTGTCAAGGGGGAGTGAGGAGCAGCCTGCACTTCCAGCAGTGGCCACACGGTGGGGCGAGTGCTGCTCTCCCCTCTGGGAGCCCCAGGCCACAGGCATCCCAGTGAGGAGCCAGCTCTGTGCTCAGCTGAAAGGAATTAGACTCTCAGGAGCCTCTGAGCCCTTGCCTTTGGATCACCCAGGGTGGGCATTTACTGTGACAGAAAAAAATTGCCCTGAATTCCATGGACGGAAGAGCCTGGCTGTGTAGAGTTCGTGAGTTGCCGTGAATCAGACACAACTGAGGACACAAAAACTCAATAGACTAAAACACTTTTGGGGGGTGGGGGGAGTGAAAGGGGGTGATGTGGGGTTTTTTTTGTCGTATATAATAGCCAAGGGAAATCTAGTTTAAACCTAAATTCACATAGATGGGAAAGGTATAGCTCTCCGTCACCCTATTAAAAAAAAAAAAAAAACTACTTAACTTTTCTGAAAGTTTATTTAGTAGCTTCCTTGAGCAGTTCATTGTGAAGCTTTTTTTTTTTTTTTTCTGTGACATTGGCCTCATTAAAAAGTACGGTTTGCCTTTACTGGATAATTTTGTTCATTGGTTTGTTAGGGTATCTTGGTAATATTTGTGTTTCCTGGGGAGCATGGTCACATGACCTGGCCCTGGCCAATCGGTGCGTTCCAGCTCCCTGGCCACTGTGATTGGCTCCGGACTGGGGCAGTGCCCAATCGGGGCCCAGGGCCGGGCCTCACGTTGGAAGCCAGGGGAAGACGAGCTCTCGTCCTGCTGGGGTAGGGGAAGGGGTGGGGCCGGGGGAGGTCAGGCTCCAGCAGTGGGAGGGCCTTGAGGTCCGCCTGCGGCAGTTGGTGACCTTCCTGCTCCCCTCAGGGCAGAGCCGCCGGCCTGAGAATGAGGGCGCTGCTGAGCCCAGGGGCTGGGATGGCCCGTTGCTGCTGTGGTCCCAGAGCTCCACCCGAGACCTGAGGGAGGCCGTCTGCCCGTGAGTCCTCTCCCGCTTGTCTGTCAGCTTGTTTGAACCATGCTGGGTTTTCTGCCCAGCCGGCTAAGGGGAGTCCCTGGAAATGCAAGGGTGTGGGTTTTGGCAGACTTCAGGGAAGACATGCCAGATGAGCCTGGGAGACTCCAGCTTAATCTGGATTCAGGAAATATCTCTTCGGGCCAGCTAGTAATTGTAGGATAAGCCTAATGAGTCTTCACAGGATGAAGAGAGTAACGTGCCAAGGTAGCAATCGATGTCCTCATTCGAGAGGATGATGAAGCTGGTGCTCAGAGAAGGGGGGAACTTGGCCACAGCCAGGAGGTGTGCACCCAGACGGAACCCCCAGATCCGGCCATTTGAGCTCAGGGAGGCCACTGGTGTGGCTTGTCCCTGTGGCAGGGGCCGAGGCACGCAGCCCACCCTGATTCCTGCGGGGGCCTGACTTGGGAAGTGCCATCTGGTAGCTTTGAGACTCACCAAACCAAATTGCACTGGAGAGAGGAAGGACACCTTCCTTCATCCACCCCCCACCCCCGCCGGATTCCCACATACCCTGACCCCTTTCTCTGGATTTCGGAGCCATTTCCAGAGTCCCGCTCATATGACCTCATTCGAAGTGCACTGTGGACGAGCTGCCATCTGCAGCTGCTACCACAGCAGCCAAGGGCTTTATCTCCCGAGTACCTCCCTTCCTTTGGAACTTGGGGGCCCTCTACTCCCCACTTGCACACCACAGACCTTTGCTGAGGATTGTGGGGACCCTCACTCAGTTTGCAGCACGTTGTAGCCATCCCTGTCCTCTCAATACCTCCCTTGCCACTCAGCTTGTGAGCTCCTTTGGAGCAGCGTGGCCCACCTGGCTGCAACGGCAGAGACACAGCTGACAGTGAAACAACAGCTTCGATCTGACAGCCAGAAAGCTCTGTCAAAAGGGACCTCCCTCTTCACACCGTAGAGGCTTTAGGAGCCGCCAGGGTTTGGGAACCGGTGCTGGGGCCAAAATGACTCCACAGCTGTTTTCCTTCCTGGGGAGGGTTCTGGCTCGAGTGGGAATGGCTCAAGTCTCCTAAGGTTCTGAAAGCCCACTGTGTGCAGATTCACGGTACACAGAGAGGAGAAGGTGGAGTCCTGCCCTGGAGGTGGTCACAGCTCACGGATGAGCCAGGCAGGCAGGCAGGCAGGCAGACAGGCAGGGCATGAGAACAGCTGAGCTGCCTTCATGAGTGAATGGTGTGGGGGCAGAGGAAGAGAAGCCGGTCTGCTCCCTCATGTGGTGCCCAGGGCAGGTTGTCCCCAGAGGAAACCCTTACGACGGTGAGGACTCTCACTGCTGTTTCCCAAGGGGTTCCGTCGGTGCGTGTCTTCCCCGGAGCGGTCAGGCCGTCTCTAAAGTACACTGGCCATGGGCATTGCCTCTCCTTGGAACTTCCCATGTGTTTCTCTTTTGTATGGAACAGTGATTTTTCTAGAGGGGTTCTGGGCCACAAGGTTGTTGGGTCATTTGCTAGCCTTCTGTCATGAAGAACGCTTTCCTGGGCGTTGGGGTGGTTTGTTGTTCCAGCTCCCTTTCTTGGCTTCTTTTGGGAGCTGGTGCAACAAGAGGAGCTCAGCCTCTGCCTTCTGGCTGAGATGTCACCCTTCAAACAGCAATGCCTGCCTGGAGATAATGATGGCATTTGCCAAAAGGGCTTCGTTTGGCACATGATATCTTGAAAGGACGTACACCGTCCTTTCAGCTATCAAAGGCTAGTTCAAATGACATAAAAATGAGAACTCTCCAATGGAGTCTTACAGTAGGTGGAGAGTCCGAAAAAAACTCCTTCAGTCATTTCACTGAGAGTCATTGATTGGGGACACCAAGAATATAGGAAGGAATGCAGAAAGAAAAGATGAAATTGTGGTCAGGATCGGGGGGAGGGATGAACAGGGCCTGCTTGCCTTGAACCCAGGCTTTGTTGGCGGGTGGGGCATAAAGATCGAACGGGTCTGAAACTACAGAGTGGTGATGGTAACACAGTATCACCAGAGTTACACAACAGTGTTCCCAAATTGCAACAATGATGAAAAAGTTTACTAATCCCAACTTAACCAACAAAAATAGACGAAACCATACAAAAAGTAAAACATCACCAGAAAGGTGGAAACAAACCAAATGCAAAGCAGTTCAGG
This sequence comes from Giraffa tippelskirchi, assembly GCF_054371585.1. Classification (NCBI taxonomy): domain Eukaryota; kingdom Metazoa; phylum Chordata; class Mammalia; order Artiodactyla; family Giraffidae; genus Giraffa; species Giraffa tippelskirchi. The sequence goes on from NC_137286.1 coordinate 72,475,378, forward strand.
GGAAAGGAACTCCATGTCCCCTGGGGGCAGACCGAGTTGCCGGCGTCCACGGTGAGCAGACAGGGATGGAGGCTGCAGAGCCGACCGCTCCCCTGGACATGGTGTTTCCGGCAAGGGCTCTGGGTCTCTGTCCAGAGCGGGGGCTCGTTCTTCCTGCAGGGGCGGGTGAGTCATCGTCGGCGTCTGGGTGTTGCGCGGGAGCCAGGGCAGGCTCTCCCTGCCGAGGCGGTGACTCCTCCTCTGCCTCGGGTTCTCCTGCCAAAGCCCGAGCAGGTACAGGTGCACGTGGATGTGGAGGTTCTGGCTGAGGGGGTGGGACATCAGTGCCTGGGGCTGGGGGTCCTGCAGGCACGGAGATGCGATCTGCCCGGTGTGCTGGCCAGTACCCAGCTGGCCTGGTGTCTCTGCGAGGGCAAGTCTCGGTTCTCCATCTGCCCTCGGTGGATCCCTGGGTCCTGCACCTGGAGCCACCACCTCTGTAGGCACAGGTCTGGGAAGTGGAGCCTGGTTCCAGTTGGAGGCCAGTGCTAGAGCTGGGGGAGAAGCAAAGTTTGCCCACAGGCCAGCCTTGGCATGTGCGTATCCCGGGACAGAAAGCTTCCAAGAGATTCCCAAAGAATACCCAGGGTCGGATGTCTTTTGGGACTGAAGTGTGCAAGATGGGGGTGGGGGCGTGAGGCCAGCGCTTGCTGCAGGCCCAGCAGCATCTTTCGGGGACTCGTCCCTGTGTAGCTCAGCACCCCCTCCCCACACACTCCCGTGCACCAGCCCCAGCGTCCTCACCTCTGTGCTCTGGCGTGCTGGGCTCCAGGTCCTCCTGCTGCCTCAGAGGCCGGGGTTCTCGGGACTCTGGGTCGGAGCCGGGTGTGCTGAGCTCCGTGGCAGCCTCAGACTGGGCCGCCGGGTGTATCCTGGGCGGTGTCTCGGCAGCAGGCCTTCCCCGCCTCCGCTTCGCCCCCGGTGGGGCTGATGCCTCCGTGGGCACGCTCACCTGGAGCCTGCACTGGGCCTCACGGGCGGGGGGCTGGTGCTCCGACCCCTCCCTTTGGGAGGTGGACGGGGTGTCCCCGTCCTCGGCCTCATCACGTGGGAAGCTCTGCAACGACAGTGACCGTCAGCCAGCCGTGCTGGGAGTTTTCCGAGCTGGTCCTGGCCAGTGGAGCCGCTGCTTCTGCCTGCTCGAACTTCTCTTCCCAGAAGGGTCAGAGACGTGTGTCTGCTCAGATCCCCACCCGGGAGGAAAGAGACCCACCTGAGGGTGTGAGGTCAGCCTGGGCGGCCGGCGCTGCCCGCACTCTCCCCATCCCAGCCAGCCTGCTCTCCCCTGGGGTGTGGACACAACTTGTCCGCAGGCTTCTGACCCCACATCCGCCTGGGCTTCCTTGAGGGAGACACACCCCGAGAAACCCGCATCCACACACACAGGCAAAGGACCCGGTGTTTCCGGGTGGCATGGGAGAGGTGGCCTGGCCCGGCCTGGGGCTCCCCGTGTTACCTTTCTGTTTCTCCGGGCAGAGGGCCAGAGGCCTCTCGGGGGTGCCCTGAGCCAACGTCGACAGGGTGCCCACGCACACTGCCTGTGAGCTCTCCTGAGGCCCCGGCCTCTGGGCAGGGGCAAACAGCAGAACATCCTGGCAGCAAGAGATCTGGCTGGGGGCTCCTCTCCGCTCTGGAGGCCTGGATACCCGGGTTGCGGGTTCTGTTGGGTTCTGTTGCCGGCAGGTGACATCATTTCCTGGGGTTCGTGCTGAGGTCCCTTCCCCAAAACTTCCCAAGGGAATCTCTGGGTTTCTGACTGCTCGACCACCCCCCTTAGGCCATGTGCAGGCACAGTGACAGCCACACAGCCCAGCCCACAGCCCTGGGGAGGCCTGGGTGCAGCCAGGGCCTGAGCTCCGAGGACCCCGCTGCTCTCAGACCAGGCTCCTTCTTCTCATAAGTGGTGTGGCCCTGGACAAGCATATGCCCCTCAGGGTTTCCCCAGTCTCTCCATCTGCAGAGTGGGGGTCATTCTCCCATCTGTTTCCTAGGTCTGTCGGCCTACGAGCAGCTCCGTGCCTCTCCACCTGGGGCCGATATCACGTGGAGCTTGTGCGCCGAGACTTCAGAAAGAAAGACTCCATCCAGGGCTGATACAGCACAGAATGGGGCAGAACGAGGCCTGGATGCGCCGTGGTACCCAGGAAAAGGCACCGCCCCTCCTGACTGTTTTGAGACCCCGCATCCAAGTTGGAGGCCCAAAAGGAAGACTCGAAGGTCTCCCTCTCTTATAGAAAAGAGTAGCCAACTTTCTGGTCCTCTGTTTCCATTGAGATTCTGTTCAAGTGTCCCAGCTCGGCTTCTGCGGGTGGCTGAGCTTCTAAGGGCTCCCTGCGTTCTTGTCTTTTCCTCTCCAAACCTTCCGTCCTTTTCCCCCTTCTGGGGTGGATGGGCGCTGTCATTGCTTCTACCTTCGAGACAGATTGATGAAAAGTCTGGACCATCGACTCCTTTCCTCTCTTTGGTTCCGTGTCTCTCTCTGGCTGTGTCCCTCTCTTTTCCTTTCTCGATTCAGTCTGTGTCTTCCTCTTTCTCTCTCGTGTGTGGATGGATGGATGCTAGGAATGCACATGTATATGATTAGATGAGGGTTATGTTTTAGGGATGGGTTAGAGGGAGAGAAAGGCTTTAGGTCGGAGTTGGTCATGGGGGAAGGGTCAAGGGTGGTGGTGGTGTTTCTTGGAATCTGAGTGCTGTGCATTCTTCGTCTCTTTCCATATGAACCCCTTCTCAGATACACCACTTGCAAGGAGTCTCTCATGTTCCGTTTCCTATCTTTTGCATGTGTGAATGCTTAGCTTCTCTGTTGTGAAGAGGTTCCATTGGATGGAAACCCATTGGTGTACTTCGTTTCCCTCTTTCCCTTACTTGAAGAGACCCATTTCTACCTCCGCCCAGCAAATGGCAAGGAGACTCTGATGTTAAGGAGCCTTTGACCTACGCTTCTTTCTAGCTATCTCATGACATCAGTCTTTAGGGTGAGGTTTTTCCCCGATATTGAGGTGGTGTGAGATCAAAACCAATAGCGTTCTTCAGATGTAGCTGTCTGGTTTTCCCATGGCCATTTATTGAAGAGGCTTTCTTGTTCCCATTTGGATATTCTCCCCTTCTGTGTCAGAGATGAGTTGACCATGGATGCCGGGGTTTGTTTCTGGACCCTCAACTTTATTCCATCGATCTGGATCTGTGTGTGTTGTTGTATTCCCAATAGCATACTGTCCTGCTGCTGCCGCTGCGGCTAAGTCACTTCAGTCGTGTCTGACTCTGCGCGACCCCATGGCCTGCAGCCTACCAGGCTCCTCCGTCCAGGGCATTTTCCAGGCAAGAGTACTGGCGTGGGTCGCCATCGCCTTCTCCGATACTCTCCTGAGGATCCTAGTTTGGTCGTCTAATTTCCTCTCACACAACCTTGGATGTCCGTATCGGGGCTTTTTCGTCGGATTGTATTGACAATTTAGGCTCTTTTCTGTTTCCGTAACCCCTTTTGCAATTCTTTGTTCGGTGCGACAATGCATTGGCATTTGGGGAGGAATAGCATCGAAGCTGTGGATTGCCTTGTGGGGCTGTGACATCATTTTCCCAATAGGAATTCTTTCAAGCCCTGAGCACAGCTTCTCTTTCCAGTGATTGGTGTGGGCTTGATCTTCCTTCTTCCATCTCTCGCCGTTTTGTGAGAACAGGTCCTTCCTTCCCTTCTGGGTTAGATGGACTCGTGGGTATCACTTCAGTGAATGGCATTGTCAGTGGGGGTGATAATTCCCTTCTCATTGGAAGACTTTGCTGTGAGTATTAGAAATGCAAGTGATTTCTCTTCCCCTTCCTCCCTGTCCATCTCTCAGAGCCACCAGGAAACAGAGGCCTCATCCAGGGTCACACAGGCCTGAGGGAGTGCAACTAGACTGTTGTTTCTTCAGGCCCTCAGTGCTGGACATCATCCGGGATACTCTGTGTGTGTCTTCCTCAGTCTGGTGTCCCTTCAGACCTTTCCCTAGTTTTCACAGGCTTGTTGTGTTGGTGTTCTTTGTCTGTTTGGAGACACATCCTTGAGAAGCTTTGTGTTTCCACTCATTCGTCTCGCGATGTATGACCTGTCTTTTGCTTTTGTAATGAGGTCTTTCCCACAGTAGATATCTTTGATTTTGCAAAGTCCACTGTATTCTCTGGGTTGTTTTGTGGACTGCCTTTTAGTTTTGTGTGTGAAGACTCAAAGCACGTGTCCAGTTTCTGCTCATTGTTCTTCTAGATTTGTGACAAGTTTTCATGGAAACTTTGTCTAGGGATAACTGGAAGTGAACTCGGTGTAAGGTGTCCAGTCTCCATCTCCATTCATGTCATGCCCTGCAGTTTCCAATTCCCTGTTCCTGAGTGGTTTTGGAGACCTTGTGGGAAGTTTGGTTGCATGGGAGTTTGCATTTCCACCTTGAGTAGATTCCCACTGTTCCGCCCTCAGGGACACTGTCAAGGGGGAGTGAGGAGCAGCCTGCACTTCCAGCAGTGGCCACACGGTGGGGCGAGTGCTGCTCTCCCCTCTGGGAGCCCCAGGCCACAGGCATCCCAGTGAGGAGCCAGCTCTGTGCTCAGCTGAAAGGAATTAGACTCTCAGGAGCCTCTGAGCCCTTGCCTTTGGATCACCCAGGGTGGGCATTTACTGTGACAGAAAAAAATTGCCCTGAATTCCATGGACGGAAGAGCCTGGCTGTGTAGAGTTCGTGAGTTGCCGTGAATCAGACACAACTGAGGACACAAAAACTCAATAGACTAAAACACTTTTGGGGGGTGGGGGGAGTGAAAGGGGGTGATGTGGGGTTTTTTTTGTCGTATATAATAGCCAAGGGAAATCTAGTTTAAACCTAAATTCACATAGATGGGAAAGGTATAGCTCTCCGTCACCCTATTAAAAAAAAAAAAAAAACTACTTAACTTTTCTGAAAGTTTATTTAGTAGCTTCCTTGAGCAGTTCATTGTGAAGCTTTTTTTTTTTTTTTCTGTGACATTGGCCTCATTAAAAAGTACGGTTTGCCTTTACTGGATAATTTTGTTCATTGGTTTGTTAGGGTATCTTGGTAATATTTGTGTTTCCTGGGGAGCATGGTCACATGACCTGGCCCTGGCCAATCGGTGCGTTCCAGCTCCCTGGCCACTGTGATTGGCTCCGGACTGGGGCAGTGCCCAATCGGGGCCCAGGGCCGGGCCTCACGTTGGAAGCCAGGGGAAGACGAGCTCTCGTCCTGCTGGGGTAGGGGAAGGGGTGGGGCCGGGGGAGGTCAGGCTCCAGCAGTGGGAGGGCCTTGAGGTCCGCCTGCGGCAGTTGGTGACCTTCCTGCTCCCCTCAGGGCAGAGCCGCCGGCCTGAGAATGAGGGCGCTGCTGAGCCCAGGGGCTGGGATGGCCCGTTGCTGCTGTGGTCCCAGAGCTCCACCCGAGACCTGAGGGAGGCCGTCTGCCCGTGAGTCCTCTCCCGCTTGTCTGTCAGCTTGTTTGAACCATGCTGGGTTTTCTGCCCAGCCGGCTAAGGAGAGTCCCTGGAAATGCAAGGGTGTGGGTTTTGGCAGACTTCAGGGAAGACATGCCAGATGAGCCTGGGAGACTCCAGCTTAATCTGGATTCAGGAAATATCTCTTCGGGCCAGCTAGTAATTGTAGGATAAGCCTAATGAGTCTTCACAGGATGAAGAGAGTAACGTGCCAAGGTAGCAATCGATGTCCTCATTCGAGAGGATGATGAAGCTGGTGCTCAGAGAAGGGGGGAACTTGGCCACAGCCAGGAGGTGTGCACCCAGACGGAACCCCCAGATCCGGCCATTTGAGCTCAGGGAGGCCACTGGTGTGGCTTGTCCCTGTGGCAGGGGCCGAGGCACGCAGCCCACCCTGATTCCTGCGGGGGCCTGACTTGGGAAGTGCCATCTGGTAGCTTTGAGACTCACCAAACCAAATTGCACTGGAGAGAGGAAGGACACCTTCCTTCATCCACCCCCCACCCCCGCCGGATTCCCACATACCCTGACCCCTTTCTCTGGATTTCGGAGCCATTTCCAGAGTCCCGCTCATATGACCTCATTCGAAGTGCACTGTGGACGAGCTGCCATCTGCAGCTGCTACCACAGCAGCCAAGGGCTTTATCTCCCGAGTACCTCCCTTCCTTTGGAACTTGGGGGCCCTCTACTCCCCACTTGCACACCACAGACCTTTGCTGAGGATTGTGGGGACCCTCACTCAGTTTGCAGCACGTTGTAGCCATCCCTGTCCTCTCAATACCTCCCTTGCCACTCAGCTTGTGAGCTCCTTTGGAGCAGCGTGGCCCACCTGGCTGCAACGGCAGAGACACAGCTGACAGTGAAACAACAGCTTCGATCTGACAGCCAGAAAGCTCTGTCAAAAGGGACCTCCCTCTTCACACCGTAGAGGCTTTAGGAGCCGCCAGGGTTTGGGAACCGGTGCTGGGGCCAAAATGACTCCACAGCTGTTTTCCTTCCTGGGGAGGGTTCTGGCTCGAGTGGGAATGGCTCAAGTCTCCTAAGGTTCTGAAAGCCCACTGTGTGCAGATTCACGGTACACAGAGAGGAGAAGGTGGAGTCCTGCCCTGGAGGTGGTCACAGCTCACGGATGAGCCAGGCAGGCAGGCAGGCAGGCAGACAGGCAGGGCATGAGAACAGCTGAGCTGCCTTCATGAGTGAATGGTGTGGGGGCAGAGGAAGAGAAGCCGGTCTGCTCCCTCATGTGGTGCCCAGGGCAGGTTGTCCCCAGAGGAAACCCTTACGACGGTGAGGACTCTCACTGCTGTTTCCCAAGGGGTTCCGTCGGTGCGTGTCTTCCCCGGAGCGGTCAGGCCGTCTCTAAAGTACACTGGCCATGGGCATTGCCTCTCCTTGGAACTTCCCATGTGTTTCTCTTTTGTATGGAACAGTGATTTTTCTAGAGGGGTTCTGGGCCACAAGGTTGTTGGGTCATTTGCTAGCCTTCTGTCATGAAGAACGCTTTCCTGGGCGTTGGGGTGGTTTGTTGTTCCAGCTCCCTTTCTTGGCTTCTTTTGGGAGCTGGTGCAACAAGAGGAGCTCAGCCTCTGCCTTCTGGCTGAGATGTCACCCTTCAAACAGCAATGCCTGCCTGGAGATAATGATGGCATTTGCCAAAAGGGCTTCGTTTGGCACATGATATCTTGAAAGGACGTACACCGTCCTTTCAGCTATCAAAGGCTAGTTCAAATGACATAAAAATGAGAACTCTCCAATGGAGTCTTACAGTAGGTGGAGAGTCCGAAAAAAACTCCTTCAGTCATTTCACTGAGAGTCATTGATTGGGGACACCAAGAATATAGGAAGGAATGCAGAAAGAAAAGATGAAATTGTGGTCAGGATCGGGGGGAGGGATGAACAGGGCCTGCTTGCCTTGAACCCAGGCTTTGTTGGCGGGTGGGGCATAAAGATCGAACGGGTCTGAAACTACAGAGTGGTGATGGTAACACAGTATCACCAGAGTTACACAACAGTGTTCCCAAATTGCAACAATGATGAAAAAGTTTACTAATCCCAACTTAACCAACAAAAACAGACGAAACCATACAAAAAGTAAAACATCACCAGAAAGGTGGAAACAAACCAAATGCAAAGCAGTTCAGGGGAAAGGAACTCCATGTCCCCTGGGGGCAGACCGAGTTGCCGGCGTCCACGGTGAGCAGACAGGGATGGAGGCTGCAGAGCCGACCGCTCCCCTGGACGTGGTGTTTCCGGCAAGGGCTCTGGGTCTCTGTCCAGAGCGGGGGCTCGTTCTTCCTGCAGGGGCGGGTGAGTCATCGTCGGCGTCTGGGTGTTGCGCGGGAGCCAGGGCAGGCTCTCCCTGCCGAGGCGGTGACTCCTCCTCTGCCTCGGGTTCTCCTGCCAAAGCCCGAGCAGGTACAGGTGCACGTGGAGGTGGAGGTTCTGGCTGAGGGGGTGGGACATCAGTGCCTGGGGCTGGGGGTCCTGCAGGCACGGAGATGCGATCTGCCCGGTGTGCTGGCCAGTACCCAGGTGGCCTGGTGTCTCTGCGAGGGCAAGTCTCGGTTCTCCATCTGCCCTCGGTGGATCCCTGGGTCCTGCACCTGGAGCCACCACCTCTGTAGGCACAGGTCTGGGAAGTGGAGCCTGGTTCCAGTTGGAGGCCAGTGCTAGAGCTGGGGGAGAAGCAAAGTTTGCCCACAGGCCAGCCTTGGCATGTGCGTATCCCGGGACAGAAAGCTTCCAAGAGATTCCCAAAGAATACCCAGGGTCGGATGTCTTTTGGGACTGAAGTGTGCAAGATGGGGGTGGGGGCGTGAGGCCAGCGCTTGCTGCAGGCCCAGCAGCATCTTTCGGGGACTCGTCCCTGTGTAGCTCAGCACCCCCTCCCCACACACTCCCGTGCACCAGCCCCAGCGTCCTCACCTCTGTGCTCTGGCGTGCTGGGCTCCAGGTCCTCCTGCTGCCTCAGAGGCCGGGGTTCTCGGGACTCTGGGTCGGAGCCGGGTGTGCTGAGCTCCGTGGCAGCCTCAGACTGGGCCGCCGGGTGTATCCTGGGCGGTGTCTCGGCAGCAGGCCTTCCCCGCCTCCGCTTCGCCCCCGGTGGGGCTGATGCCTCCGTGGGCACGCTCACCTGGAGCCTGCACTGGGCCTCACGGGCGGGGGGCTGGTGCTCCGACCCCTCCCTTTGGGAGGTGGACGGGGTGTCCCCGTCCTCGGCCTCATCACGTGGGAAGCTCTGCAACGACAGTGACCGTCAGCCAGCCGTGCTGGGAGTTTTCCGAGCTGGGCCTGGCCAGTGGAGCCGCTGCTTCTGCCTGCTCGAACTTCTCTTCCCAGAAGGGTCAGAGACGTGTGTCTGCTCAGATCCCCACCCGGGAGGAAAGAGACCCACCTGAGGGTGTGAGGTCAGCCTGGGCGGCCGGCGCTGCCCGCACTCTCCCCATCCCAGCCAGCCTGCTCTCCCCTGGGGTGTGGACACAACTTGTCCGCAGGCTTCTGACCCCACATCCGCCTGGGCTTCCTTGAGGGAGACACACCCCGAGAAACCCGCATCCACACACACAGGCAAAGGACCCGGTGTTTCCGGGTGGCATGGGAGAGGTGGCCTGGCCCGGCCTGGGGCTCCCCGTGTTACCTTTCTGTTTCTCCGGGCAGAGGGCCAGAGGCCTCTCGGGGGTGCCCTGAGCCAACGTCGACAGGGTGCCCACGCACACTGCCTGTGAGCTCTCCTGAGGCCCCGGCCTCTGGGCAGGGGCAAACAGCAGAACATCCTGGCAGCAAGAGATCTGGCTGGGGGCTCCTCTCCGCTCTGGAGGCCTGGATACCCGGGTTGCGGGTTCTGTTGGGTTCTGTTGCCGGCAGGTGACATCATTTCCTGGGGTTCGTGCTGAGGTCCCTTCCCCAAAACTTCCCAAGGGAATCTCTGGGTTTCTGACTGCTCGACCACCCCCCTTAGGCCATGTGCAGGCACAGTGACAGCCACACAGCCCAGCCCACAGCCCTGGGGAGGCCTGGGTGCAGCCAGGGCCTGAGCTCCGAGGACCCCGCTGCTCTCAGACCAGGCTCCTTCTTCTCATAAGTGGTGTGGCCCTGGACAAGCATATGCCCCTCAGGGTTTCCCCAGTCTCTCCATCTGCAGAGTGGGGGTCATTCTCCCATCTGTTTCCTAGGTCTGTCGGCCTACGAGCAGCTCCGTGCCTCTCCACCTGGGGCCGATATCACGTGGAGCTTGTGCGCCGAGACTTCAGAAAGAAAGACTCCATCCAGGGCTGATACAGCACAGAATGGGGCAGAACGAGGCCTGGATGCGCCGTGGTACCCAGGAAAAGGCACCGCCCCTCCTGACTGTTTTGAGACCCCGCATCCAAGTTGGAGGCCCAAAAGGAAGACTCGAAGGTCTCCCTCTCTTATAGAAAAGAGTAGCCAACTTTCTGGTCCTCTGTTTCCATTGAGATTCTGTTCAAGTGTCCCAGCTCGGCTTCTGCGGGTGGCTGAGCTTCTAAGGGCTCCCTGCGTTCTTGTCTTTTCCTCTCCAAACCTTCCGTCCTTTTCCCCCTTCTGGGGTGGATGGGCGCTGTCATTGCTTCTACCTTCGAGACAGATTGATGAAAAGTCTGGACCATCGACTCCTTTCCTCTCTTTGGTTCCGTGTCTCTCTCTGGCTGTGTCCCTCTCTTTTCCTTTCTCGATTCAGTCTGTGTCTTCCTCTTTCTCTCTCGTGTGTGGATGGATGGATGCTAGGAATGCACATGTATATGATTAGATGAGGGTTATGTTTTAGGGATGGGTTAGAGGGAGAGAAAGGCTTTAGGTCGGAGTTGGTCATGGGGGAAGGGTCAAGGGTGGTGGTGGTGTTTCTTGGAATCTGAGTGCTGTGCATTCTTCGTCTCTTTCCATATGAACCCCTTCTCAGATACACCACTTGCAAGGAGTCTCTCATGTTCCGTTTCCTATCTTTTGCATGTGTGAATGCTTAGCTTCTCTGTTGTGAAGAGGTTCCATTGGATGGAAACCCATTGGTGTACTTCGTTTCCCTCTTTCCCTTACTTGAAGAGACCCATTTCTACCTCCGCCCAGCAAATGGCAAGGAGACTCTGATGTTAAGGAGCCTTTGACCTACGCTTCTTTCTAGCTATCTCATGACATCAGTCTTTAGGGTGAGGTTTTTCCCCGATATTGAGGTGGTGTGAGATCAAAACCAATAGCGTTCTTCAGATGTAGCTGTCTGGTTTTCCCATGGCCATTTATTGAAGAGGCTTTCTTGTTCCCATTTGGATATTCTCCCCTTCTGTGTCAGAGATGAGTTGACCATGGATGCCGGGGTTTGTTTCTGGACCCTCAACTTTATTGCATCGATCTGGATCTGTGTGTGTTGTTGTATTCCCAATAGCATACTGTCCTGCTGCTGCCGCTGCGGCTAAGTCACTTCAGTCGTGTCTGACTCTGCGCGACCCCATGGCCTGCAGCCTACCAGGCTCCTCCGTCCAGGGCATTTTCCAGGCAAGAGTACTGGCGTGGGTCGCCATCGCCTTCTCCGATACTCTCCTGAGGATCCTAGTTTGGTCGTCTAATTTCCTCTCACACAACCTTGGATGTCCGTATCGGGGCTTTTTCGTCGGATTGTATTGACAATTTAGGCTCTTTTCTGTTTCCGTAACCCCTTTTGCAATTCTTTGTTCGGTGCGACAATGCATTGTTATTTTGGGAGGAATAGCGTCCAAGCTGTGGATTGCCTTGTGGGGCTGTGACATCATTTTCCCAATAGGAATTCTTTCAAGCCCTGAGCACAGCTTCTCTTTCCAGTGATTGGTTTGGGCTTGATCTTCCTTCTTCCATCTCTCGCCGTTTGGTGAGAACAGGTCCTTCCTTCCCTTCTGGGTTAGATGGACTCGTGGGTATCACTTCAGTGAATGGCATTGTCAGTGGGGGTGATAATTCCCTTCTCATTGGAAGACTTTGCTGTGAGTATTAGAAATGCAAGTGATTTCTCTTCCCCTTCCTCCCTGTCCATCTCTCAGAGCCACCGGGAAACAGAGGCCTCATCCAGGGTCACACAGGCCTGAGGGAGTGCAACTAGACTGTTGTTTCTTCAGGCCCTCAGTGCTGGACATCATCCGGGATACTCTGTGTGTGTCTTCCTCAGTCTGGTGTCCCTTCAGACCTTTCCCTAGTTTTCACAGGCTTGTTGTGTTGGTGTTCTTTGTCTGTTTGGAGACACATCCTTGAGAAGCTTTGTGTTTCCACTCATTCGTCTCGCGATGTATGACCTGTCTTTTGCTTTTGTAATGAGGTCTTTCCCACAGTAGATATCTTTGATTTTGCAAAGTCCACTGTATTCTCTGGGTTGTTTTGTGGACTGCCTTTTAGTTTTGTGTGTGAAGACTCAAAGCACGTGTCCGGTTTCTGCTCATTGTTCTTCTAGATTTGTGACAAGTTTTCATGGAAACTTTGTCTAGGGATAACTGGAAGTGAACTCGGTGTAAGGTGTCAAGTCTCCATCTCCATTCATGTCATGCCCTGCAGTTTCCAATTCCCTGTTCCTGAGTGGTTTTGGAGACCTTGTGGGAAGTTTGGTTGCATGGGAGTTTGCATTTCCACCTTGAGTAGATTCCCACTGTTCTGCCCTCAGGGACACTGTCAAGGGGGAGTGAGGAGCAGCCTGCACTTCCAGCAGTGACCACACGGTGGGGCGAGTGCTGCTCTCCCCTCTGGGAGCCCCAGGCCACAGGCATCCCAGTGAGGAGCCAGCTCTGTGCTCGGCTGAAAGGAGTTAGACTCTCAGGAGCCTCTGAGCCCTTGCCTTTGGATCACCCAGGGTGGGCATTTACTGTGACAGAAAAAAATTGCCCTGAATTCCATGGACGGAAGAGCCTGGCTGTGTAGAGTTCGTGAGTTGCCGTGAATCAGACACAACTGAGGACACAAAAACTCAATAGACTAAAACACTTTTGGGGGGTGGGGGGAGTGAAAGGGGGTGATGTGGGGGTTTTTTTTGTCGTATATAATAGCCAAGGGAAATCTAGTTTAAACCTAAATTCACATAGATGGGAAAGGTATAGCTCTCCGTCAACCTATTAAAAAACAAAAAAAACTACTTAACTTTTCTGAAAGTTTATTTAGTAGCTTCCTTGAGCAGTTCATTGTGAAGCATTTTTTTTTTTTTTCTGTGACATTGGCCTCATTAAAAAGTACGGTTTGCCTTTACTGGATAATTTTGTTCATTGGTTTGTTAGGGTATCTTGGTAATATTTGTGTTTCCTGGGGAGCATGGTCACATGACCTGGCCCTGGCCAATCGGTGCGTTCCAGCTCCCTGGCCACTGTGATTGGCTCCGGACTGGGGCAGTGCCCAATCGGGGCCCAGGGCCGGGCCTCACGTTGGAAGCCAGGGGAAGACGAGCTCTCGTCCTGCTGGGGTAGGGGAAGGGGTGGGGCCGGGGGAGGTCAGGCTCCAGCAGTGGGAGGGGCTTGAGGTCCGCCTGCGGCAGTTGGTGACCTTCCTGCTCCCCTCAGGGCAGAGCCGCCGGCCTGAGAATGAGGGCGCTGCTGAGCCCAGGGGCTGGGATGGCCCGTTGCTGCTGTGGTCCCAGAGCTCCACCCGAGACCTGACGGAGGCCGTCTGCCCGTTGAGTCCTCTCCCGCTTGTCTGTCAGCTTGTTTGAACCATGCTGGGTTTTCTGCCCAGCCGGCTAAGGGGAGTCCCTGGAAATGCAAGGGTGTGGGTTTTGGCAGACTTCAGGGAAGACATGCCAGATGAGCCTGGGAGACTCCAGCTTAATCTGGATTCAGGAGATATCTCTTCGGGCCAGCTAGTAATTGTAGGATAAGCCTAATGAGTCTTCACAGGATGAAGAGATTAACGTGCCAAGGTAGCAATCGATGTCCTCATTCGAGAGGATGATGAAGCTGGTGCTCAGAGAAGGGGGGAACTTGGCCACAGCAAGGAGGTGTGCACCCAGACGGAACCCCCAGATCCGGCCATTTGAGCTCAGGGAGGCCACTGGTGTGGCTTGTCCCTGTGGCAGGGGCCGAGGCACGCAGCCCACCCTGATTCCTGCGGGGGCCTGACTTGGGAAGTGCCATCTGGTAGCTTTGAGACTCACCAAACCAAATTGCACTGGAGAGAGGAAGGACACCTTCCTTCATCCACCCCCCACCCCCGCCGGATTCCCACATACCCTGACCCCTTTCTCTGGATTTCGGAGCCATTTCCAGAGTCCCGCTCATATGACCTCATTCGAAGTGCACTGTGGACGAGCTGCCATCTGCAGCTGCTACCACAGCAGCCAAGGGCTTTATCTCCCGAGTACCTCCCTTCCTTTGGAACTTGGGGGCCCTCTACTCCCCACTTGCACACCACAGACCTTTGCTGAGGATTGCGGGGACCCTCACTCAGTTTGCAGCACGTTGTAGCCATCCCTGTCCTCTCAATACCTCCCTTGCAACTCAGCTTGTGAGCTCCTTTGGAGCAGCGTGGCCCACCTGGCTGCAACGGCAGAGACACAGCTGACAGTGAAACAACAGCTTCGATCTGACAGCCGGAAAGCTCTGTCAAAAGGGACCTCCCTCTTCACACCGTAGAGGCTGTAGGAGCCGCCAGGGTTTGGGAACCAGTGCTGGGGCGAAAATGACTCCACAGCTGTTTTCCTTCCTGGGGAGGGTTCTGGCTCGAGTGGGAATGGCTCAAGTCTCCTAAGGTTCTGAAAGCCCACTGTGTGCAGATTCACGGTACACAGAGAGGAGAAGGTGGAGTCCTGCCCTGGAGGTGGTCACAGCTCACGGATGAGCCAGGCAGGCAGGCAGGCAGGCAGGGCATGAGAACAGCTGAGCTGCCTTCATGAGTGAGTGGTGTGGGGGCAGAGGAAGAGAAGCCGGTCTGCTCCCTCATGTGGTGCCCAGGGCAGGTTGTCCCCAGAGGAAACCCTTACGACGGTGAGGACTCTCACTGCTGTTTCCCAAGGGGTTCCGTCGGTGCGTGTCTTCCCCGGAGCGGTCAGGCCGTCTCTAAAGTACACTGGCCATGGGCATTGCCTCTCCTTGGAACTTCCCATGTGTTTCTCTTTTGTATGGAACAGTGATTTTTCTAGAGGGGTTCTGGGCCACAAGGTTGTTGGGTCATTTGCTAGCCTTCTGTCGTGAAGAACGCTTTCCTGGGCGTTGGGGTGGTTTGTTGTTCCAGCTCCTTTTCTTGGCTTCTTTTGGGAGCTGGTGCAACAAGAGGAGCTCAGCCTCTGCCTTCTGGCTGAGATGTCACCCTTCAAACAGCAATGCCTGCCTGGAGATAATGATGGCATTTGCCAAAAGGGCTTCGTTTGGCACATGATATCTTGAAAGGACGTACACCGTCCTGTCAGCTATCAAAGGCTAGTTCAAATGACATAAAAATGAGAACTCTCCAATGGAGTCTTACAGTAGGTGGAGAGTCCGAAAAAAACTCCTTCAGTCATTTCACTGAGAGTCATTGATTGGGGACACCAAGAATATAGGAAGGAATGCAGAAAGAAAAGATGAAATTGTGGTCAGGATCGGGGGGAGGGATGAACAGGGCCTCCTTGCCTTGAACCCAGGCTTTGTTGGCGGGTGGGGCATAAAGATCGAACGGGTCTGAAACTACAGAGTGGTGATGGTAACACAGTATCACCAGAGTTACACAACAGTGTTCCCAAATTGCAACAATGATGAAAAAGTTTACTAATCCCAACTTAACCAACAAAAATAGACGAAACCATACAAAAAGTAAAACATCACCAGAAAGGTGGAAACAAACCAAATGCAAAGCAGTTCAGGGGAAAGGAACTCCATGTCCCCTGGGGGCAGACCGAGTTGCCGGCGTCCACGGTGAGCAGACAGGGATGGAGGCTGCAGAGCCGACCGCTCCCCTGGACGTGGTGTTTCCGGCAAGGGCTCTGGGTCTCTGTCCAGAGCGGGGGCTCGTTCTTCCTGCAGGGGCGGGTGAGTCATCGTCGGCGTCTGGGTGTTGCGCGGGAGCCAGGGCAGGCTCTCCCTGCCGAGGCGGTGACTCCTCCTCTGCCTCGGGTTCTCCTGCCAAAGCCCGAGCAGGTACAGGCGCACGTGGAGGTGGAGGTTCTGGCTGAGGGGGTGGGACATCAGTGCCTGGGGCTGGGGGTCCTGCAGGCACGGAGATGCGATCTGCCCGGTGTGCTGGCCAGTACCCAGCTGGCCTGGTGTCTCTGCGAGGGCAAGTCTCGGTTCTCCATCTGCCCTCGGTGGATCCCTGGGTCCTGCACCTGGAGCCACCACCTCTGTAGGCACAGGTCTGGGAAGTGGAGCCTGGTTCCAGTTGGAGGCCAGTGCTAGAGCTGGGGGAGAAGCAAAGTTTGCCCACAGGCCAGCCTTGGCATGTGCGTATCCCGGGACAGAAAGCTTCCAAGAGATTCCCAAAGAATACCCAGGGTCGGATGTCTTTCGGGACTGAAGTGTGCAAGATGGGGGTGGGGGCGTGAGGCCAGCGCTTGCTGCAGGCCCAGCAGCATCTTTCGGGGACTCGTCCCTGTGTAGCTCAGCACCCCCTCCCCACACACTCCCGTGCACCAGCCCCAGCGTCCTCACCTCTGTGCTCTGGCGTGCTGGGCTCCAGGTCCTCCTGCTGCCTCAGAGGCCGGGGTTCTCGGGACTCTGGGTCGGAGCCGGGTGTGCTGAGCTCCGTGGCAGCCTCAGACTGGGCCGCCGGGTGTATCCTGGGCGGTGTCTCGGCAGCAGGCCTTCCCCGCCTCCGCTTCGCCCCCGGTGGGGCTGATGCCTCCGTGGGCACGCTCACCTGGAGCCTGCACTGGGCCTCACGGGCGGGGGGGTGGTGCTCCGACCCCTCCCTCTGGGAGGTGGACGGGGTGTCCCCGTCCTCGGCCTCATCACGTGGGAAGCTCTGCAACGACAGTGACCGTCAGCCAGCCGTGCTGGGAGTTTTCCGAGCTGGGCCTGGCCAGTGGAGCCGCTGCTTCTGCCTGCTCGAACTTCTCTTCCCAGAAGGGTCAGAGACGTGTGTCTGCTCAGATCCCCACCCGGGAGGAAAGAGACCCACCTGAGGGTGTGAGGTCAGCCTGGGCGGCCGGCGCTGCCCGCACTCTCCCCATCCCAGCCAGCCTGCTCTCCCCTGGGGTGTGGACACAACTGGTCCGCAGGCTTCTGACCCCACATCCGCCTGGGCTTCCTTGAGGGAGACACACCCCGAGAAACCCGCATCCACACACACAGGCAAAGGACCCGGTGTTTCCGGGTGGCATGGGAGAGGTGGCCTGGCCCGGCCTGGGGCTCCCCGTGTTACCTTTCTGTTTCTCCGGGCAGAGGGCCAGAGGCCTCTCGGGGGTGCCCTGAGCCAACGTCGACAGGGTGCCCACGCACACTGCCTGTGAGCTCTCCTGAGGCCCCGGCCTCTGGGCAGGGGCAAACAGCAGAACATCCTGGCAGCAAGAGATCTGGCTGGGGGCTCCTCTCCGCTCTGGAGGCCTGGATACCCGGGTTGCGGGTTCTGTTGGGTTCTGTTGCCGGCAGGTGACATCATTTCCTGGGGTTCGTGCTGAGGTCCCTTCCCCAAAACTTCCCAAGGGAATCTCTGGGTTTCTGACTGCTCGACCACCCCCCTTAGGCCATGTGCAGGCACAGTGACAGCCACACAGCCCAGCCCACAGCCCTGGGGAGGCCTGGGTGCAGCCAGGGCCTGAGCTCCGAGGACCCCGCTGCTCTCAGACCAGGCTCCTTCTTCTCATAAGTGGTGTGGCCCTGGACAAGCATATGCCCCTCAGGGTTTCCCCAGTCTCTCCATCTGCAGAGTGGGGGTCATTCTCCCATCTGTTTCCTAGGTCTGTCGGCCTACGAGCAGCTCCGTGCCTCTCCACCTGGGGCCGATATCACGTGGAGCTTGTGCGCCGAGACTTCAGAAAGAAAGACTCCATCCAGGGCTGATACAGCACAGAATGGGGCAGAACGAGGCCTGGATGCGCCGTGGTACCCAGGAAAAGGCACCGCCCCTCCTGACTGTTTTGAGACCCCGCATCCAAGTTGGAGGCCCGAAAGGAAGACTCGAAGGTCTCCCTCTCTTATAGAAAAGAGTAGCCAACTTTCTGGTCCTCTGTTTCCATTGAGATTCTGTTCAAGTGTCCCAGCTCGGCTTCTGCGGGTGGCTGAGCTTCTAATGGCTCCCTGCGTTCTTGTCTTTTCCTCTCCAAACCTTCCGTCCTTTTCCCCCTTCTGGGGTGGATGGGCGCTGTCATTGCTTCTACCTTCGAGACAGATTGATGAAAAGTCTGGACCATCGACTCCTTTCCTCTCTTTGGTTCCGTGTCTCTCTCTGGCTGTGTCCCTCTCTTTTCCTTTCTCGATTCAGTCTGTGTCTTCCTCTTTCTCTCTCGTGTGTGGATGGATGGATGCTAGGAATGCACATGTATATGATTAGATGAGGGTTATGTTTTAGGGATGGGTTAGAGGGAGAGAAAGGCTTTAGGTCGGAGTTGGTCATGGGGGAAGGGTCAAGGGTGGTGGTGGTGTTTCTTGGAATCTGAGTGCTGTGCATTCTTCGTCTCTTTCCATATGAACCCCTTCTCAGATACACCACTTGCAAGGAGTCTCTCATGTTCCGTTTCCTATCTTTTGCATGTGTGAATGCTTAGCTTCTCTGTTGTGAAGAGGTTCCATTGGATGGAAACCCATTGGTGTACTTCGTTTCCCTCTTTCCCTTACTTGAAGAGACCCATTTCTACCTCCGCCCAGCAAATGGCAAGGAGACTCTGATGTTAAGGAGCCTTTGACCTACGCTTCTTTCTAGCTATCTCATGACATCAGTCTTTAGGGTGAGGTTTTTCCCCGATATTGAGGTGGTGTGAGATCAAAACCAATAGCGTTCTTCAGATGTAGCTGTCTGGTTTTCCCATGGCCATTTATTGAAGAGGCTTTCTTGTTCCCATTTGGATATTCTCCCCTTCTGTGTCACAGATGAGTTGACCATGGATGCCGGGGTTTGTTTCTGGACCCTCAACTTTATTCCATCGATCTGGATCTGTGTGTGTTGTTGTATTCCCAATAGCATACTGTCCTGCTGCTGCCGCTGCGGCTAAGTCACTTCAGTCGTGTCTGACTCTGCGCGACCCCATGGCCTGCAGCCTACCAGGCTCCTCCGTCCAGGGCATTTTCCAGGCAAGAGTACTGGCGTGGGTCGCCATCGCCTTCTCCGATACTCTCCTGAGGATCCTAGTTTGGTCGTCTAATTTCCTCTCACACAACCTTGGATGTCCGTATCGGGGCTTTTTCGTCGGATTGTATTGACAATTTAGGCTCTTTTCTGTTTCCGTAACCCCTTTTGCAATTCTTTGTTCGGTGCGACAATGCATTGGCATTTTGGGAGGAATAGCATCGAAGCTGTGGATTGCCTTGTGGGGCTGTGACATCATTTTCCCAATAGGAATTCTTTCAAGCCCTGAGCACAGCTTCTCTTTCCAGTGATTGGTGTGGGCTTGATCTTCCTTCTTCCATCTCTCGCCGTTTTGTGAGAACAGGTCCTTCCTTCCCTTCTGGGTTAGATGGACTCGTGGGTATCACTTCAGTGAATGGCATTGTCAGTGGGGGTGATAATTCCCTTCTCATTGGAAGACTTTGCTGTGAGTATTAGAAATGCAAGTGATTTCTCTTCCCCTTCCTCCCTGTCCATCTCTCAGAGCCACCGGGAAACAGAGGCCTCATCCAGGGTCACACAGGCCTGAGGGAGTGCAACTAGACTGTTGTTTCTTCAGGCCCTCAGTGCTGGACATCATCCGGGATACTCTGTGTGTGTCTTCCTCAGTCTGGTGTCCCTTCAGACCTTTCCCTAGTTTTCACAGGCTTGTTGTGTTGGTGTTCTTTGTCTGTTTGGAGACACATCCTTGAGAAGCTTTGTGTTTCCACTCATTCGTCTCGCGATGTATGACCTGTCTTTTGCTTTTGTAATGAGGTCTTTCCCACAGTAGATATCTTTGATTTTGCAAAGTCCACTGTATTCTCTGGGTTGTTTTGTGGACTGCCTTTTAGTTTTGTGTGTGAAGACTCAAAGCACGTGTCCGGTTTCTGCTCATTGTTCTTCTAGATTTGTGACAAGTTTTCATGGAAACTTTGTCTAGGGATAACTGGAAGTGAACTCGGTGTAAGGTGTCAAGTCTCCATCTCCATTCATGTCATGCCCTGCAGTTTCCAATTCCCTGTTCCTGAGTGGTTTTGGAGACCTTGTGGGAAGTTTGGTTGCATGGGAGTTTGCATTTCCACCTTGAGTAGATTCCCACTGTTCCGCCCTCAGGGACACTGTCAAGGGGGAGTGAGGAGCAGCCTGCACTTCCAGCAGTGACCACACGGTGGGGCGAGTGCTGCTCTCCCCTCTGGGAGCCCCAGGCCACAGGCATCCCAGTGAGGAGCCAGCTCTGTGCTCAGCTGAAAGGAGTTAGACTCTCAGGAGCCTCTGAGCCCTTGCCTTTGGATCACCCAGGGTGGGCATTTACTGTGACAGAAAAAAATTGCCCTGAATTCCATGGACGGAAGAGCCTGGCTGTGTAGAGTTCGTGAGTTGCCGTGAATCAGACACAACTGAGGACACAAAAACTCAATAGACTAAAACACTTTTGGGGGGTGGGGGGAGTGAAAGGGGGTGATGTGGGGTTTTTTTTGTCGTATATAATAGCCAAGGGAAATCTAGTTTAAACCTAAATTCACATAGATAGGAAAGGTATAGCTCTCCGTCACCCTATTAAAAAAAAAAAAAAACTACTTAACTTTTCTGAAAGTTTATTTAGTAGCTTCCTTGAGCAGTTCATTGTGAAGCATTTTTTTTTTTTTTTTCTGTGACATTGGCCTCATTAAAAAGTACGGTTTGCCTTTACTGGATAATTTTGTTCATTGGTTTGTTAGGGTATCTTGGTAATATTTGTGTTTCCTGGGGAGCATGGTCACATGACCTGGCCCTGGCCAATCGGTGCGTTCCAGCTCCCTGGCCACTGTGATTGGCTCCGGACTGGGGCAGTGCCCAATCGGGGCCCAGGGCCGGGCCTCACGTTGGAAGCCAGGGGAAGACGAGCTCTCGTCCTGCTGGGGTAGGGGAAGGGGTGGGGCCGGGGGAGGTCAGGCTCCAGCAGTGGGAGGGGCTTGAGGTCCGCCTGCGGCAGTTGGTGACCTTCCTGCTCCCCTCAGGGCAGAGCCGCCGGCCTGAGAATGAGGGCGCTGCTGAGCCCAGGGGCTGGGATGGCCCGTTGCTGCTGTGGTCCCAGAGCTCCACCCGAGACCTGAGGGAGGCCGTCTGCCCGTGAGTCCTCTCCCGCTTGTCTGTCAGCTTGTTTGAACCATGCTGGGTTTTCTGCCCAGCCGGCTAAGGGGAGTCCCTGGAAATGCAAGGGTGTGGGTTTTGGCAGACTTCAGGGAAGACATGCCAGATGAGCCTGGGAGACTCCAGCTTAATCTGGATTCAGGAAATATCTCTTCGGGCCAGCTAGTAATTGTAGGATAAGCCTAATGAGTCTTCACAGGATGAAGAGAGTAACGTGCCAAGGTAGCAATCGATGTCCTCATTCGAGAGGATGATGAAGCTGGTGCTCAGAGAAGGGGGGAACTTGGCCACAGCCAGGAGGTGTGCACCCAGACGGAACCCCCAGATCCGGCCATTTGAGCTCAGGGAGGCCACTGGTGTGGCTTGTCCCTGTGGCAGGGGCCGAGGCACGCAGCCCACCCTGATTCCTGCGGGGGCCTGACTTGGGAAGTGCCATCTGGTAGCTTTGAGACTCACCAAACCAAATTGCACTGGAGAGAGGAAGGACACCTTCCTTCATCCACCCCCCACCCCCGCCGGATTCCCACATACCCTGACCCCTTTCTCTGGATTTCGGAGCCATTTCCAGAGTCCCGCTCATATGACCTCATTCGAAGTGCACTGTGGACGAGCTGCCATCTGCAGCTGCTACCACAGCAGCCAAGGGCTTTATCTCCCGAGTACCTCCCTTCCTTTGGAACTTGGGGGCCCTCTACTCCCCACTTGCACACCACAGACCTTTGCTGAGGATTGCGGGGACCCTCACTCAGTTTGCAGCACGTTGTAGCCATCCCTGTCCTCTCAATACCTCCCTTGCCACTCAGCTTGTGAGCTCCTTTGGAGCAGCGTGGCCCACCTGGCTGCAACGGCAGAGACACAGCTGACAGTGAAACAACAGCTTCGATCTGACAGCCAGAAAGCTCTGTCAAAAGGGACCTCCCTCTTCACACCGTAGAGGCTGTAGGAGCCGCCAGGGTTTGGGAACCAGTGCTGGGGCCAAAATGACTCCACAGCTGTTTTCCTTCCTGGGGAGGGTTCTGGCTCGAGTGGGAATGGCTCAAGTCTCCTAAGGTTCTGAAAGCCCACTGTGTGCAGATTCACGGTACACAGAGAGGAGAAGGTGGAGTCCTGCCCTGGAGGTGGTCACAGCTCACGGATGAGCCAGGCAGGCAGGCAGGCAGGCAGGGCATGAGAACAGCTGAGCTGCCTTCATGAGTGAATGGTGTGGGGGCAGAGGAAGAGAAGCCGGTCTGCTCCCTCATGTGGTGCCCAGGGCAGGTTGTCCCCAGAGGAAACCCTTACGACGGTGAGGACTCTCACTGCTGTTTCCCAAGGGGTTCCGTCGGTGCGTGTCTTCCCCGGAGCGGTCAGGCCGTCTCTAAAGTACACTGGCCATGGGCATTGCCTCTCCTTGGAACTTCCCATGTGTTTCTCTTTTGTATGGAACAGTGATTTTTCTAGAGGGGTTCTGGGCCACAAGGTTGTTGGGTCATTTGCTAGCCTTCTGTCGTGAAGAACGCTTTCCTGGGCGTTGGGGTGGTTTGTTGTTCCAGCTCCCTTTCTTGGCTTCTTTTGGGAGCTGGTGCAACAAGAGGAGCTCAGCCTCTGCCTTCTGGCTGAGATGTCACCCTTCAAACAGCAATGCCTGCCTGGAGATAATGATGGCATTTGCCAAAAGGGCTTCGTTTGGCACATGATATCTTGAAAGGACGTACACCGTCCTTTCAGCTATCAAAGGCTAGTTCAAATGACATAAAAATGAGAACTCTCCAATGGAGTCTTACAGTAGGTGGAGAGTCCGAAAAAAACTCCTTCAGTCATTTCACTGAGAGTCATTGATTGGGGACACCAAGAATATAGGAAGGAATGCAGAAAGAAAAGATGAAATTGTGGTCAGGATCGGGGGGAGGGATGAACAGGGCCTGCTTGCCTTGAACCCAGGCTTTGTTGGCGGGTGGGGCATAAAGATCGAACGGGTCTGAAACTACAGAGTGGTGATGGTAACACAGTATCACCAGAGTTACACAACAGTGTTCCCAAATTGCAACAATGATGAAAAAGTTTACTAATCCCAACTTAACCAACAAAAATAGACGAAACCATACAAAAAGTAAAACATCACCAGAAAGGTGGAAACAAACCAAATGCAAAGCAGTTCAGGGGAAAGGAACTCCATGTCCCCTGGGGGCAGACCGAGTTGCCGGCGTCCACGGTGAGCAGACAGGGATGGAGGCTGCAGAGCCGACCGCTCCCCTGGACGTGGTGTTTCCGGCAAGGGCTCTGGGTCTCTGTCCAGAGCGGGGGCTCGTTCTTCCTGCAGGGGCGGGTGAGTCATCGTCGGCGTCTGGGTGTTGCGCGGGAGCCAGGGCAGGCTCTCCCTGCCGAGGCGGTGACTCCTCCTCTGCCTCGGGTTCTCCTGCCAAAGCCCGAGCAGGTACAGGTGCACGTGGAGGTGGAGGTTCTGGCTGAGGGGGTGGGACATCAGTGCCTGGGGCTGGGGGTCCTGCAGGCACGGAGATGCGATCTGCCCGGTGTGCTGGCCAGTACCCAGCTGGCCTGGTGTCTCTGCGAGGGCAAGTCTCGGTTCTCCATCTGCCCTCGGTGGATCCCTGGGTCCTGCACCTGGAGCCACCACCTCTGTAGGCACAGGTCTGGGAAGTGGAGCCTGGTTCCAGTTGGAGGCCAGTGCTAGAGCTGGGGGAGAAGCAAAGTTTGCCCACAGGCCAGCCTTGGCATGTGCGTATCCCGGGACAGAAAGCTTCCAAGAGATTCCCAAAGAATACCCAGGGTCGGATGTCTTTTGGGACTGAAGTGTGCAAGATGGGGGTGGGGGTGTGAGGCCAGCGCTTGCTGCAGGCCCAGCAGCATCTTTCGGGGACTCGTCCCTGTGTAGCTCAGCACCCCCTCCCCACACACTCCCGTGCACCAGCCCCAGCGTCCTCACCTCTGTGCTCTGGCGTGCTGGGCTCCAGGTCCTCCTGCTGCCTCAGAGGCCGGGGTTCTCGGGACTCTGGGTCGGAGCCGGGTGTGCTGAGCTCCGTGGCAGCCTCAGACTGGGCCGCCGGGTGTATCCTGGGCGGTGTCTCGGCAGCAGGCCTTCCCCGCCTCCGCTTCGCCCCCGGTGGGGCTGATGCCTCCGTGGGCACGCTCACCTGGAGCCTGCACTGGGCCTCACGGGCGGGGGGGTGGTGCTCCGACCCCTCCCTCCGGGAGGTGGACGGGGTGTCCCCGTCCTCGGCCTCATCACGTGGGAAGCTCTGCAACGACAGTGACCGTCAGCCAGCCGTGCTGGGAGTTTTCCGAGCTGGGCCTGGCCAGTGGAGCCGCTGCTTCTGCCTGCTCGAACTTCTCTTCCCAGAAGGGTCAGAGACGTGTGTCTGCTCAGATCCCCACCCGGGAGGAAAGAGACCCACCTGAGGGTGTGAGGTCAGCCTGGGCGGCCGGCGCTGCCCGCACTCTCCCCATCCCAGCCAGCCTGCTCTCCCCTGGGGTGTGGACACAACTGGTCCGCAGGCTTCTGACCCCACATCCGCCTGGGCTTCCTTGAGGGAGACACACCCCGAGAAACCCGCATCCACACACACAGGCAAAGGACCCGGTGTTTCCGGGTGGCATGGGAGAGGTGGCCTGGCCCGGCCTGGGGCTCCCCGTGTTACCTTTCTGTTTCTCCGGGCAGAGGGCCAGAGGCCTCTCGGGGGTGCCCTGAGCCAACGTCGACAGGGTGCCCACGCACACTGCCTGTGAGCTCTCCTGAGGCCCCGGCCTCTGGGCAGGGGCAAACAGCAGAACATCCTGGCAGCAAGAGATCTGGCTGGGGGCTCCTCTCCGCTCTGGAGGCCTGGATACCCGGGTTGCGGGTTCTGTTGGGTTCTGTTGCCGGCAGGTGACATCATTTCCTGGGGTTCGTGCTGAGGTCCCTTCCCCAAAACTTCCCAAGGGAATCTCTGGGTTTCTGACTGCTCGACCACCCCCCTTAGGCCATGTGCAGGCACAGTGACAGCCACACAGCCCAGCCCACAGCCCTGGGGAGGCCTGGGTGCAGCCAGGGCCTGAGCTCCGAGGACCCCGCTGCTCTCAGACCAGGCTCCTTCTTCTCATAAGTGGTGTGGCCCTGGACAAGCATATGCCCCTCAGGGTTTCCCCAGTCTCTCCATCTGCAGAGTGGGGGTCATTCTCCCATCTGTTTCCTAGGTCTGTCGGCCTACGAGCAGCTCCGTGCCTCTCCACCTGGGGCCGATATCACGTGGAGCTTGTGCGCCGAGACTTCAGAAAGAAAGACTCCATCCAGGGCTGACACAGCACAGAATGGGGAAGAACGAGGCCTGGATGCGCCGTGGTACCCAGGAAAAGGCACCGCCCCTCCTGACTGTTTTGAGACCCCGCATCCAAGTTGGAGGCCCGAAAGGAAGACTCGAAGGTCTCCCTCTCTTATAGAAAAGAGTAGCCAACTTTCTGGTCCTCTGTTTCCATTGAGATTCTGTTCAAGTGTCCCAGCTCGGCTTCTGCGGGTGGCTGAGCTTCTAATGGCTCCCTGCGTTCTTGTCTTTTCCTCTCCAAACCTTCCGTCCTTTTCCCCCTTCTGGGGTGGATGGGCGCTGTCATTGCTTCTACCTTCGAGACAGATTGATGAAAAGTCTGGACCATCGACTCCTTTCCTCTCTTTGGTTCCGTGTCTCTCTCTGGCTGTGTCCCTCTCTTTTCCTTTCTCGATTCAGTCTGTGTCTTCCTCTTTCTCTCTCGTGTGTGGATGGATGGATGCTAGGAATGCACATGTATATGATTAGATGAGGGTTATGTTTTAGGGATGGGTTAGAGGGAGAGAAAGGCTTTAGGTCGGAGTTGGTCATGGGGGAAGGGTCAAGGGTGGTGGTGGTGTGTCTTGGAATCTGAGTGCTGTGCATTCTTCGTCTCTTTCCATATGAACCCCTTCTCAGATACACCACTTGCAAGGAGTCTCTCATGTTCCGTTTCCTATCTTTTGCATGTGTGAATGCTTAGCTTCTCTGTTGTGAAGAGGTTCCATTGGATGGAAGCCCATTGGTGTACTTCGTTTCCCTCTTTCCCTTACTTGAAGAGACCCATTTCTACCTCCGCCCAGCAAATGGCAAGGAGACTCTGATGTTAAGGAGCCTTTGACCTACGCTTCTTTCTAGCTATCTCATGACATCAGTCTTTAGGGTGAGGTTTTTCCCCGATATTGAGGTGGTGTGAGATCAAAACCAATAGCGTTCTTCAGATGTAGCTGTCTGGTTTTCCCATGGCCATTTATTGAAGAGGCTTTCTTGTTCCCATTTGGATATTCTCCCCTTCTGTGTCAGAGATGAGTTGACCATGGATGCCGGGGTTTGTTTCTGGACCCTCAACTTTATTCCATCGATCTGGATCTGTGTGTGTTGTTGTATTCCCAATAGCATACTGTCCTGCTGCTGCCGCTGCGGCTAAGTCACTTCAGTCGTGTCTGACTCTGCGCGACCCCATGGCCTGCAGCCTACCAGGCTCCTCCGTCCAGGGCATTTTCCAGGCAAGAGTACTGGCGTGGGTCGCCATCGCCTTCTCCGATACTCTCCTGAGGATCCTAGTTTGGTCGTCTAATTTCCTCTCACACAACCTTGGATGTCCGTATCGGGGCTTTTTCGTCGGATTGTATTGACAATTTAGGCTCTTTTCTGTTTCCGTAACCCCTTTTGCAATTCTTTGTTCGGTGCGACAATGCATTGGCATTTGGGGAGGAATAGCATCGAAGCTGTGGATTGCCTTGTGGGGCTGTGACATCATTTTCCCAATAGGAATTCTTTCAAGCCCTGAGCACAGCTTCTCTTTCCAGTGATTGGTGTGGGCTTGATCTTCCTTCTTCCATCTCTCGCCGTTTTGTGAGAACAGGTCCTTCCTTCCCTTCTGGGTTAGATGGACTCGTGGGTATCACTTCAGTGAATGGCATTGTCAGTGGGGGTGATAATTCCCTTCTCATTGGAAGACTTTGCTGTGAGTATTAGAAATGCAAGTGATTTCTCTTCCCCTTCCTCCCTGTCCATCTCTCAGAGCCACCGGGAAACAGAGGCCTCATCCAGGGTCACACAGGCCTGAGGGAGTGCAACTAGACTGTTGTTTCTTCAGGCCCTCAGTGCTGGACATCATCCGGGATACTCTGTGTGTGTCTTCCTCAGTCTGGTGTCCCTTCAGACCTTTCCCTAGTTTTCACAGGCTTGTTGTGTTGGTGTTCTTTGTCTGTTTGGAGACACATCCTTGAGAAGCTTTGTGTTTCCACTCATTCGTCTCGCGATGTATGACCTGTCTTTTGCTTTTGTAATGAGGTCTTTCCCACAGTAGATATCTTTGATTTTGCAAAGTCCACTGTATTCTCTGGGTTGTTTTGTGGACTGCCTTTTAGTTTTGTGTGTGAAGACTCAAAGCACGTGTCCGGTTTCTGCTCATTGTTCTTCTAGATTTGTGACAAGTTTTCATGGAAACTTTGTCTAGGGATAACTGGAAGTGAACTCGGTGTAAGGTGTCCAGTCTCCATCTCCATTCATGTCATGCCCTGCAGTTTCCAATTCCCTGTTCCTGAGTGGTTTTGGAGACCTTGTGGGAAGTTTGGTTGCATGGGAGTTTGCATTTCCACCTTGAGTAGATTCCCACTGTTCCGCCCTCAGGGACACTGTCAAGGGGGAGTGAGGAGCAGCCTGCACTTCCAGCAGTGACCACACGGTGGGGCGAGTGCTGCTCTCCCCTCTGGGAGCCCCAGGCCACAGGCATCCCAGTGAGGAGCCAGCTCTGTGCTCAGCTGAAAGGAGTTAGACTCTCAGGAGCCTCTGAGCCCTTGCCTTTGGATCACCCAGGGTGGGCATTTACTGTGACAGAAAAAAATTGCCCTGAATTCCATGGACGGAAGAGCCTGGCTGTGTAGAGTTCGTGAGTTGCCGTGAATCAGACACAACTGAGGACACAAAAACTCAATAGACTAAAACACTTTTGGGGGGTGGGGGGAGTGAAAGGGGGTGATGTGGGGTTTTTTTTGTCGTATATAATAGCCAAGGGAAATCTAGTTTAAACCTAAATTCACATAGATGGGAAAGGTATAGCTCTCCGTCACCCTATTAAAAAAAAAAAAAAAAACTACTTAACTTTTCTGAAAGTTTATTTAGTAGCTTCCTTGAGCAGTTCATTGTGAAGCATTTTTTTTTTTTTTTCTGTGACATTGGCCTCATTAAAAAGTACGGTTTGCCTTTACTGGATAATTTTGTTCATTGGTTTGTTAGGGTATCTTGGTAATATTTGTGTTTCCTGGGGAGCATGGTCACATGACCTGGCCCTGGCCAATCGGTGCGTTCCAGCTCCCTGGCCACTGTGATTGGCTCCGGACTGGGGCAGTGCCCAATCGGGGCCCAGGGCCGGGCCTCACGTTGGAAGCCAGGGGAAGACGAGCTCTCGTCCTGCTGGGGTAGGGGAAGGGGTGGGGCCGGGGGAGGTCAGGCTCCAGCAGTGGGAGGGGCTTGAGGTCCGCCTGCGGCAGTTGGTGACCTTCCTGCTCCCCTCAGGGCAGAGCCGCCGGCCTGAGAATGAGGGCGCTGCTGAGCCCAGGGGCTGGGATGGCCCGTTGCTGCTGTGGTCCCAGAGCTCCACCCGAGACCTGAGGGAGGCCGTCTGCCCGTGAGTCCTCTCCCGCTTGTCTGTCAGCTTGTTTGAACCATGCTGGGTTTTCTGCCCAGCCGGCTAAGGGGAGTCCCTGGAAATGCAAGGGTGTGGGTTTTGGCAGACTTCAGGGAAGACATGCCAGATGAGCCTGGGAGACTCCAGCTTAATCTGGATTCAGGAAATATCTCTTCGGGCCAGCTAGTAATTGTAGGCTAAGCCTAATGAGTCTTCACAGGATGAAGAGAGTAACGTGCCAAGGTAGCAATCGATGTCCTCATTCGAG
The DNA here is from genome assembly GCF_054371585.1 of Giraffa tippelskirchi. Lineage (NCBI taxonomy): Eukaryota > Metazoa > Chordata > Mammalia > Artiodactyla > Giraffidae > Giraffa > Giraffa tippelskirchi. Next base: position 72,504,077 of record NC_137286.1, read on the forward strand.
AGGATGATGAAGCTGGTGCTCAGAGAAGGGGGGAACTTGGCCACAGCCAGGAGGTGTGCACCCAGACGGAACCCCCAGATCCGGCCATTTGAGCTCAGGGAGGCCACTGGTGTGGCTTGTCCCTGTGGCAGGGGCCGAGGCACGCAGCCCACCCTGATTCCTGCGGGGGCCTGACTTGGGAAGTGCCATCTGGTAGCTTTGAGACTCACCAAACCAAATTGCACTGGAGAGAGGAAGGACACCTTCCTTCATCCACCCCCCACCCCCGCCGGATTCCCACATACCCTGACCCCTTTCTCTGGATTTCGGAGCCATTTCCAGAGTCCCGCTCATATGACCTCATTCGAAGTGCACTGTGGACGAGCTGCCATCTGCAGCTGCTACCACAGCAGCCAAGGGCTTTATCTCCCGAGTACCTCCCTTCCTTTGGAACTTGGGGGCCCTCTACTCCCCACTTGCACACCACAGACCTTTGCTGAGGATTGTGGGGACCCTCACTCAGTTTGCAGCACGTTGTAGCCATCCCTGTCCTCTCAATACCTCCCTTGCCACTCAGCTTGTGAGCTCCTTTGGAGCAGCGTGGCCCACCTGGCTGCAACGGCAGAGACACAGCTGACAGTGAAACAACAGCTTCGATCTGACAGCCGGAAAGCTCTGTCAAAAGGGACCTCCCTCTTCACACCGTAGAGGCTGTAGGAGCCGCCAGGGTTTGGGAACCGGTGCTGGGGCCAAAATGACTCCACAGCTGTTTTCCTTCCTGGGGAGGGTTCTGGCTCGAGTGGGAATGGCTCAAGTCTCCTAAGGTTCTGAAAGCCCACTGTGTGCAGATTCACGGTACACAGAGAGGAGAAGGTGGAGTCCTGCCCTGGAGGTGGTCACAGCTCACGGATGAGCCAGGCAGGCAGGCAGGCAGGCAGGGCATGAGAACAGCTGAGCTGCCTTCATGAGTGAATGGTGTGGGGGCAGAGGAAGAGAAGCCGGTCTGCTCCCTCATGTGGTGCCCAGGGCAGGTTGTCCCCAGAGGAAACCCTTACGACGGTGAGGACTCTCACTGCTGTTTCCCAAGGGGTTCCGTCGGTGCGTGTCTTCCCCGGAGCGGTCAGGCCGTCTCTAAAGTACACTGGCCATGGGCATTGCCTCTCCTTGGAACTTCCCATGTGTTTCTCTTTTGTATGGAACAGTGATTTTTCTAGAGGGGTTCTGGGCCACAAGGTTGTTGGGTCATTTGCTAGCCTTCTGTCGTGAAGAACGCTTTCCTGGGCGTTGGGGTGGTTTGTTGTTCCAGCTCCCTTTCTTGGCTTCTTTTGGGAGCTGGTGCAACAAGAGGAGCTCAGCCTCTGCCTTCTGGCTGAGATGTCACCCTTCAAACAGCAATGCCTGCCTGGAGATAATGATGGCATTTGCCAAAAGGGCTTCGTTTGGCACATGATATCTTGAAAGGACGTACACCGTCCTTTCAGCTATCAAAGGCTAGTTCAAATGACATAAAAATGAGAACTCTCCAATGGAGTCTTACAGTAGGTGGAGAGTCCGAAAAAAACTCCTTCAGTCATTTCACTGAGAGTCATTGATTGGGGACACCAAGAATATAGGAAGGAATGCAGAAAGAAAAGATGAAATTGTGGTCAGGATCGGGGGGAGGGATGAACAGGGCCTGCTTGCCTTGAACCCAGGCTTTGTTGGCGGGTGGGGCATAAAGATCGAACGGGTCTGAAACTACAGAGTGGTGATGGTAACACAGTATCACCAGAGTTACACAACAGTGTTCCCAAATTGCAACAATGATGAAAAAGTTTACTAATCCCAAATTAACCAACAAAAATAGACGAAACCATACAAAAAGTAAAACATCACCAGAAAGGTGGAAACAAACCAAATGCAAAGCAGTTCAGGGGAAAGAAACTCCATGTCCCCTGGGGGCAGACCGAGTTGCCGGCGTCCACGGTGAGCAGACAGGGATGGAGGCTGCAGAGCCGACCGCTCCCCTGGACGTGGTGTTTCCGGCAAGGGCTCTGGGTCTCTGTCCAGAGCGGGGGCTCGTTCTTCCTGCAGGGGCGGGTGAGTCATCGTCGGCGACTGGGTGTTGCGCGGGAGCCAGGGCAGGCTCTCCCTGCCGAGGCGGTGACTCCTCCTCTGCCTCGGGTTCTCCTGCCAAAGCCCGAGCAGGTACAGGTGCACGTGGAGGTGGAGGTTCTGGCTGAGGGGGTGGGACATCAGTGCCTGGGGCTGGGGGTCCTGCAGGCACGGAGATGCGATCTGCCCGGTGTGCTGGCCAGTACCCAGCTGGCCTGGTGTCTCTGCGAGGGCAAGTCTCGGTTCTCCATCTGCCCTCGGTGGATCCCTGGGTCCTGCACCTGGAGCCACCACCTCTGTAGGCACAGGTCTGGGAAGTGGAGCCTGGTTCCAGTTGGAGGCCAGTGCTAGAGCTGGGGGAGAAGCAAAGTTTGCCCACAGGCCAGCCTTGGCATGTGCGTATCCCGGGACAGAAAGCTTCCAAGAGATTCCCAAAGAATACCCAGGGTCGGATGTCTTTCGGGACTGAAGTGTGCAAGATGGGGGTGGGGGTGTGAGGCCAGCGCTTGCTGCAGGCCCAGCAGCATCTTTCGGGGACTCGTCCCTGTGTAGCTCAGCACCCCCTCCCCACACACTCCCGTGCACCAGCCCCAGCGTCCTCACCTCTGTGCTCTGGCGTGCTGGGCTCCAGGTCCTCCTGCTGCCTCAGAGGCCGGGGTTCTCGGGACTCTGGGTCGGAGCCGGGTGTGCTGAGCTCCGTGGCAGCCTCAGACTGGGCCGCCGGGTGTATCCTGGGCGGTGTCTCGGCAGCAGGCCTTCCCCGCCTCCGCTTCGCCCCCGGTGGGGCTGATGCCTCCGTGGGCACGCTCACCTGGAGCCTGCACTGGGCCTCACGGGCGGGGGGCTGGTGCTCCGACCCCTCCCTCCGGGAGGTGGACGGGGTGTCCCCGTCCTCGGCCTCATCACGTGGGAAGCTCTGCAACGACAGTGACCGTCAGCCAGCCGTGCTGGGAGTTTTCCGAGCTGGGCCTGGCCAGTGGAGCCGCTGCTTCTGCCTGCTCGAACTTCTCTTCCCAGAAGGGTCAGAGACGTGTGTCTGCTCAGATCCCCACCCGGGAGGAAAGAGACCCACCTGAGGGTGTGAGGTCAGCCTGGGCGGCCGGCGCTGCCCGCACTCTCCCCATCCCAGCCAGCCTGCTCTCCCCTGGGGTGTGGACACAACTGGTCCGCAGGCTTCTGACCCCACACCCGCCTGGGCTTCCTTGAGGGAGACACACCCCGAGAAACCCGCATCCACACACACAGGCAAAGGACCCGGTGTTTCCGGGTGGCATGGGAGAGGTGGCCTGGCCCGGCCTGGGGCTCCCCGTGTTACCTTTCTGTTTCTCCGGGCAGAGGGCCAGAGGCCTCTCGGGGGTGCCCTGAGCCAACGTCGACAGGGTGCCCACGCACACTGCCTGTGAGCTCTCCTGAGGCCCCGGCCTCTGGGCAGGGGCAAACAGCAGAACATCCTGGCAGCAAGAGATCTGGCTGGGGGCTCCTCTCCGCTCTGGAGGCCTGGATACCCGGGTTGCGGGTTCTGTTGGGTTCTGTTGCCGGCAGGTGACATCATTTCCTGGGGTTCGTGCTGAGGTCCCTTCCCCAAAACTTCCCAAGGGAATCTCTGGGTTTCTGACTGCTCGACCACCCCCCTTAGGCCATGTGCAGGCACAGTGACAGCCACACAGCCCAGCCCACAGCCCTGGGGAGGCCTGGGTGCAGCCAGGGCCTGAGCTCCGAGGACCCCGCTGCTCTCAGACCAGGCTCCTTCTTCTCATAAGTGGTGTGGCCCTGGACAAGCATATGCCCCTCAGGGTTTCCCCAGTCTCTCCATCTGCAGAGTGGGGGTCATTCTCCCATCTGTTTCCTAGGTCTGTCGGCCTACGAGCAGCTCCGTGCCTCTCCACCTGGGGCCGATATCACGTGGAGCTTGTGCGCCGAGACTTCAGAAAGAAAGACTCCATCCAGGGCTGATACAGCACAGAATGGGGCAGAACGAGGCCTGGATGCGCCGTGGTACCCAGGAAAAGGCACCGCCCCTCCTGACTGTTTTGAGACCCCGCATCCAAGTTGGAGGCCCGAAAGGAAGACTCGAAGGTCTCCCTCTCTTATAGAAAAGAGTAGCCAACTTTCTGGTCCTCTGTTTCCATTGAGATTCTGTTCAAGTGTCCCAGCTCGGCTTCTGCGGGTGGCTGAGCTTCTAAGGGCTCCCTGCGTTCTTGTCTTTTCCTCTCCAAACCTTCCGTCCTTTTCCCCCTTCTGGGGTGGATGGGCGCTGTCATTGCTTCTACCTTCGAGACAGATTGATGAAAAGTCTGGACCATCGACTCCTTTCCTCTCTTTGGTTCCGTGTCTCTCTCTGGCTGTGTCCCTCTCTTTTCCTTTCTCGATTCAGTCTGTGTCTTCCTCTTTCTCTCTCGTGTGTGGATGGATGGATGCTAGGAATGCACATGTATATGATTAGATGAGGGTTATGTTTTAGGGATGGGTTAGAGGGAGAGAAAGGCTTTAGGTCGGAGTTGGTCATGGGGGAAGGGTCAAGGGTGGTGGTGGTGTTTCTTGGAATCTGAGTGCTGTGCATTCTTCGTCTCTTTCCATATGAACCCCTTCTCAGATACACCACTTGCAAGGAGTCTCTCATGTTCCGTTTCCTATCTTTTGCATGTGTGAATGCTTAGCTTCTCTGTTGTGAAGAGGTTCCATTGGATGGAAACCCATTGGTGTACTTCGTTTCCCTCTTTCCCTTACTTGAAGAGACCCATTTCTACCTCCGCCCAGCAAATGGCAAGGAGACTCTGATGTTAAGGAGCCTTTGACCTATGCTTCTTTCTAGCTATCTCATGACATCAGTCTTTAGGGTGAGGTTTTTCCCCGATATTGAGGTGGTGTGAGATCAAAACCAATAGCGTTCTTCAGATGTAGCTGTCTGGTTTTCCCATGGCCATTTATTGAAGAGGCTTTCTTGTTCCCATTTGGATATTCTCCCCTTCTGTGTCAGAGATGAGTTGACCATGGATGCCGGGGTTTGTTTCTGGACCCTCAACTTTATTCCATCGATCTGGATCTGTGTGTGTTGTTGTATTCCCAATAGCATACTGTCCTGCTGCTGCCGCTGCGGCTAAGTCACTTCAGTCGTGTCTGACTCTGCGCGACCCCATGGCCTGCAGCCTACCAGGCTCCTCCGTCCAGGGCATTTTCCAGGCAAGAGTACTGGCGTGGGTCGCCATCGCCTTCTCCGATACTCTCCTGAGGATCCTAGTTTGGTCGTCTAATTTCCTCTCACACAACCTTGGATGTCCGTATCGGGGCTTTTTCGTCGGATTGTATTGACAATTTAGGCTCTTTTCTGTTTCCGTAACCCCTTTTGCAATTCTTTGTTCGGTGCGACAATGCATTGGCATTTGGGGAGGAATAGCATCGAAGCTGTGGATTGCCTTGTGGGGCTGTGACATCATTTTCCCAATAGGAATTCTTTCAAGCCCTGAGCACAGCTTCTCTTTCCAGTGATTGGTGTGGGCTTGATCTTCCTTCTTCCATCTCTCGCCGTTTTGTGAGAACAGGTCCTTCCTTCCCTTCTGGGTTAGATGGACTCGTGGGTATCACTTCAGTGAATGGCATTGTCAGTGGGGGTGATAATTCCCTTCTCATTGGAAGACTTTGCTGTGAGTATTAGAAATGCAAGTGATTTCTCTTCCCCTTCCTCCCTGTCCATCTCTCAGAGCCACCGGGAAACAGAGGCCTCATCCAGGGTCACACAGGCCTGAGGGAGTGCAACTAGACTGTTGTTTCTTCAGGCCCTCAGTGCTGGACATCATCCGGGATACTCTGTGTGTGTCTTCCTCAGTCTGGTGTCCCTTCAGACCTTTCCCTAGTTTTCACAGGCTTGTTGTGTTGGTGTTCTTTGTCTGTTTGGAGACACATCCTTGAGAAGCTTTGTGTTTCCACTCATTCGTCTCGCGATGTATGACCTGTCTTTTGCTTTTGTAATGAGGTCTTTCCCACAGTAGATATCTTTGATTTTGCAAAGTCCACTGTATTCTCTGGGTTGTTTTGTGGACTGCCTTTTAGTTTTGTGTGTGAAGACTCAAAGCACGTGTCCGGTTTCTGCTCATTGTTCTTCTAGATTTGTGACAAGTTTTCATGGAAACTTTGTCTAGGGATAACTGGAAGTGAACTCGGTGTAAGGTGTCAAGTCTCCATCTCCATTCATGTCATGCCCTGCAGTTTCCAATTCCCTGTTCCTGAGTGGTTTTGGAGACCTTGTGGGAAGTTTGGTTGCATGGGAGTTTGCATTTCCACCTTGAGTAGATTCCCACTGTTCCGCCCTCAGGGACACTGTCAAGGGGGAGTGAGGAGCAGCCTGCACTTCCAGCAGTGACCACACGGTGGGGCGAGTGCTGCTCTCCCCTCTGGGAGCCCCAGGCCACAGGCATCCCAGTGAGGAGCCAGCTCTGTGCTCAGCTGAAAGGAGTTAGACTCTCAGGAGCCTCTGAGCCCTTGCCTTTGGATCACCCAGGGTGGGCATTTACTGTGACAGAAAAAAATTGCCCTGAATTCCATGGACGGAAGAGCCTGGCTGTGTAGAGTTCGTGAGTTGCCGTGAATCAGACACAACTGAGGACACAAAAACTCAATAGACTAAAACACTTTTGGGGGGTGGGGGGAGTGAAAGGGGGTGATATGGGGTTTTTTTTGTCGTATATAATAGCCAAGGGAAATCTAGTTTAAACCTAAATTCACATAGATGGGAAAGGTATAGCTCTCCGTCACCCTATTAAAAAAAAAAAAAAACGACTTAACTTTTCTGAAAGTTTATTTAGTAGCTTCCTTGAGCAGTTCATTGTGAAGCATTTTTTTTTTTTTTTTCTGTGACATTGGCCTCATTAAAAAGTACGGTTTGCCTTTACTGGATAATTTTGTTCATTGGTTTGTTAGGGTATCTTGGTAATATTTGTGTTTCCTGGGGAGCATGGTCACATGACCTGGCCCTGGCCAATCGGTGCGTTCCAGCTCCCTGGCCACTGTGATTGGCTCCGGACTGGGGCAGTGCCAAATCGGTGCCCAGGGCCGGGCCTCACGTTGGAAGCCAGGGGAAGACGAGCTCTCGTCCTGCTGGGGTAGGGGAAGGGGTGGGGCCGGGGGAGGTCAGGCTCCAGCAGTGGGAGGGGCTTGAGGTCCGCCTGCAGCAGTTGGTGACCTTCCTGCTCCCCTCAGGGCAGAGCCGCCGGCCTGAGAATGAGGGCGCTGCTGAGCCCAGGGGCTGGGATGGCCCGTTGCTGCTGTGGTCCCAGAGCTCCACCCGAGACCTGAGGGAGGCCGTCTGCCCGTGAGTCCTCTCCCGCTTGTCTGTCAGCTTGTTTGAACCATGCTGGGTTTTCTGCCCAGCCGGCTAAGGGGAGTCCCTGGAAATGCAAGGGTGTGGGTTTTGGCAGACTTCAGGGAAGACATGCCAGATGAGCCTGGGAGACTCCAGCTTAATCTGGATTCAGGAAATATCTCTTCGGGCCAGCTAGTAATTGTAGGCTAAGCCTAATGAGTCTTCACAGGATGAAGAGAGTAACGTGCCAAGGTAGCAATCGATGTCCTCATTCGAGAGGATGATGAAGCTGGTGCTCAGAGAAGGGGGGAACTTGGCCACAGCAAGGAGGTGTGCACCCAGACGGAACCCCCAGATCCGGCCATTTGAGCTCAGGGAGGCCACTGGTGTGGCTTGTCCCTGTGGCAGGGGCCGAGGCACGCAGCCCACCCTGATTCCTGCGGGGGCCTGACTTGGGAAGTGCCATCTGGTAGCTTTGAGACTCACCAAACCAAATTGCACTGGAGAGAGGAAGGACACCTTCCTTCATCCACCCCCCACCCCCGCCGGATTCCCACATACCCTGACCCCTTTCTCTGGATTTCGGAGCCATTTCCAGAGTCCCGCTCATATGACCTCATTCGAAGTGCACTGTGGACGAGCTGCCATCTGCAGCTGCTACCACAGCAGCCAAGGGCTTTATCTCCCGAGTACCTCCCTTCCTTTGGAACTTGGGGGCCCTCTACTCCCCACTTGCACACCACAGACCTTTGCTGAGGATTGTGGGGACCCTCACTCAGTTTGCAGCACGTTGTAGCCATCCCTGTCCTCTCAATACCTCCCTTGCCACTCAGCTTGTGAGCTCCTTTGGAGCAGCGTGGCCCACCTGGCTGCAACGGCAGAGACACAGCTGACAGTGAAACAACAGCTTCGATCCGACAGCCGGAAAGCTCTGTCAAAAGGGACCTCCCTCTTCACACCGTAGAGGCTGTAGGAGCCGCCAGGGTTTGGGAACCGGTGCTGGGGCCAAAATGACTCCACAGCTGTTTTCCTTCCTGGGGAGGGTTCTGGCTCGAGTGGGAATGGCTCAAGTCTCCTAAGGTTCTGAAAGCCCACTGTGTGCAGATTCACGGTACACAGAGAGGAGAAGGTGGAGTCCTGCCCTGGAGGTGGTCACAGCTCACGGATGAGCCAGGCAGGCAGGCAGGCAGGCAGGGCATGAGAACAGCTGAGCTGCCTTCATGAGTGAATGGTGTGGGGGCAGAGGAAGAGAAGCCGGTCTGCTCCCTCATGTGGTGCCCAGGGCAGGTTGTCCCCAGAGGAAACCCTTACGACGGTGAGGACTCTCACTGCTGTTTCCCAAGGGGTTCCGTCGGTGCGTGTCTTCCCCGGAGCGGTCAGGCGGTCTCTAAAGTACACTGGCCATGGGCATTGCCTCTCCTTGGAACTTCCCATGTGTTTCTCTTTTGTATGGAACAGTGATTTTTCTAGAGGGGTTCTGGGCCACAAGGTTGTTGGGTCATTTGCTAGCCTTCTGTCGTGAAGAACGCTTTCCTGGGCGTTGGGGTGGTTTGTTGTTCCAGCTCCCTTTCTTGGCTTCTTTTGGGAGCTGGTGCAACAAGAGGAGCTCAGCCTCTGCCTTCTGGCTGAGATGTCACCCTTCAAACAGCAATGCCTGCCTGGAGATAATGATGGCATTTGCCAAAAGGGCTTCGTTTGGCACATGATATCTTGAAAGGACGTACACCGTCCTTTCAGCTATCAAAGGCTAGTTCAAATGACATAAAAATGAGAACTCTCCAATGGAGTCTTACAGTAGGTGGAGAGTCCGAAAAAAACTCCTTCAGTCATTTCACTGAGAGTCATTGATTGGGGACACCAAGAATATAGGAAGGAATGCAGAAAGAAAAGATGAAATTGTGGTCAGGATCGGGGGGAGGGATGAACAGGGCCTGCTTGCCTTGAACCCAAGCTTTGTTGGCGGGTGGGGCATAAAGATCGAACGGGTCTGAAACTACAGAGTGGTGATGGTAACACAGTATCACCAGAGTTACACAACAGTGTTCCCAAATTGCAACAATGATGAAAAAGTTTACTAATCCCAACTTAACCAACAAAAATAGACGAAACCATACAAAAAGTAAAACATCACCAGAAAGGTGGAAACAAACCAAATGCAAAGCAGTTCAGGGGAAAGGAACTCCATGTCCCCTGGGGGCAGACCGAGTTGCCGGCGTCCACGGTGAGCAGACAGGGATGGAGGCTGCAGAGCCGACCGCTCCCCTGGACGTGGTGTTTCCGGCAAGGGCTCTGGGTCTCTGTCCAGAGCGGGGGCTCGTTCTTCCTGCAGGGGCGGGTGAGTCATCGTCGGCGTCTGGGTGTTGCGCGGGAGCCAGGGCAGGCTCTCCCTGCCGAGGCGGTGACTCCTCCTCTGCCTCGGGTTCTCCTGCCAAAGCCCGAGCAGGTACAGGTGCACGTGGAGGTGGAGGTTCTGGCTGAGGGGGTGGGACATCAGTGCCTGGGGCTGGGGGTCCTGCAGGCACGGAGATGCGATCTGCCCGGTGTGCTGGCCAGTACCCAGCTGGCCTGGTGTCTCTGCGAGGGCAAGTCTCGGTTCTCCATCTGCCCTCGGTGGATCCCTGGGTCCTGCACCTGGAGCCACCACCTCTGTAGGCACAGGTCTGGGAAGTGGAGCCTGGTTCCAGTTGGAGGCCAGTGCTAGAGCTGGGGGAGAAGCAAAGTTTGCCCACAGGCCAGCCTTGGCATGTGCGTATCCCGGGACAGAAAGCTTCCAAGAGATTCCCAAAGAATACCCAGGGTCGGATGTCTTTTGGGACTGAAGTGTGCAAGATGGGGGTGGGGGTGTGAGGCCAGCGCTTGCTGCAGGCCCAGCAGCATCTTTCGGGGACTCGTCCCTGTGTAGCTCAGCACCCCCTCCCCACACACTCCCGTGCACCAGCCCCAGCGTCCTCACCTCTGTGCTCTGGCGTGCTGGGCTCCAGGTCCTCCTGCTGCCTCAGAGGCCGGGGTTCTCGGGACTCTGGGTCGGAGCCGGGTGTGCTGAGCTCCGTGGCAGCCTCAGACTGGGCCGCCGGGTGTATCCTGGGCGGTGTCTCGGCAGCAGGCCTTCCCCGCCTCCGCTTCGCCCCCGGTGGGGCTGATGCCTCCGTGGGCACGCTCACCTGGAGCCTGCACTGGGCCTCACGGGCGGGGGGGTGGTGCTCCGACCCCTCCCTCCGGGAGGTGGACGGGGTGTCCCCGTCCTCGGCCTCATCACGTGGGAAGCTCTGCAACGACAGTGACCGTCAGCCAGCCGTGCTGGGAGTTTTCCGAGCTGGGCCTGGCCAGTGGAGCCGCTGCTTCTGCCTGCTCGAACTTCTCTTCCCAGATGGGTCAGAGACGTGTGTCTGCTCAGATCCCCACCCGGGAGGAAAGAGACCCACCTGAGGGTGTGAGGTCAGCCTGGGCGGCCGGCGCTGCCCGCACTCTCCCCATCCCAGCCAGCCTGCTCTCCCCTGGGGTGTGGACACAACTTGTCCGCAGGCTTCTGACCCCACATCCGCCTGGGCTTCCTTGAGGGAGACACACCCCGAGAAACCCGCATCCACACACACAGGCAAAGGACCCGGTGTTTCCGGGTGGCATGGGAGAGGTGGCCTGGCCCGGCCTGGGGCTCCCCGTGTTACCTTTCTGTTTCTCCGGGCAGAGGGCCAGAGGCCTCTCGGGGGTGCCCTGAGCCAACGTCGACAGGGTGCCCACGCACACTGCCTGTGAGCTCTCCTGAGGCCCCGGCCTCTGGGCAGGGGCAAACAGCAGAACATCCTGGCAGCAAGAGATCTGGCTGGGGGCTCCTCTCCGCTCTGGAGGCCTGGATACCCGGGTTGCGGGTTCTGTTGGGTTCTGTTGCCGGCAGGTGACATCATTTCCTGGGGTTCGTGCTGAGGTCCCTTCCCCAAAACTTCCCAAGGGAATCTCTGGGTTTCTGACTGCTCGACCACCCCCCTTAGGCCATGTGCAGGCACAGTGACAGCCACACAGCCCAGCCCACAGCCCTGGGGAGGCCTGGGTGCAGCCAGGGCCTGAGCTCCGAGGACCCCGCTGCTCTCAGACCAGGCTCCTTCTTCTCATAAGTGGTGTGGCCCTGGACAAGCATATGCCCCTCAGGGTTTCCCCAGCCTCTCCATCTGCAGAGTGGGGGTCATTCTCCCATCTGTTTCCTAGGTCTGTCGGCCTACGAGCAGCTCCGTGCCTCTCCACCTGGGGCCGATATCACGTGGAGCTTGTGAGCCGAGACTTCAGAAAGAAAGACTCCATCCAGGGCTGACACAGCACAGAATGGGGCAGAACGAGGCCTGGATGCGCCGTGGTACCCAGGAAAAGGCACCGCCCCTCCTGACTGTTTTGAGACCCCGCATCCAAGTTGGAGGCCCGAAAGGAAGACTCGAAGGTCTCCCTCTCTTATAGAAAAGAGTAGCCAACTTTCTGGTCCTCTGTTTCCATTGAGATTCTGTTCAAGTGTCCCAGCTCGGCTTCTGCGGGTGGCTGAGCTTCTAATGGCTCCCTGCGTTCTTGTCTTTTCCTCTCCAAACCTTCCGTCCTTTTCCCCCTTCTGGGGTGGATGGGCGCTGTCATTGCTTCTACCTTCGAGACAGATTGATGAAAAGTCTGGACCATCGACTCCTTTCCTCTCTTTGGTTCCGTGTCTCTCTCTGGCTGTGTCCCTCTCTTTTCCTTTCTCGATTCAGTCTGTGTCTTCCTCTTTCTCTCTCGTGTGTGGATGGATGGATGCTAGGAATGCACATGTATATGATTAGATGAGGGTTATGTTTTAGGGATGGGTTAGAGGGAGAGAAACGCTTTAGGTCGGAGTTGGTCATGGGGGAAGGGTCAAGGGTGGTGGTGGTGTTTCTTGGAATCTGAGTGCTGTGCATTCTTCGTCTCTTTCCATATGAACCCCTTCTCAGATACACCACTTGCAAGGAGTCTCTCATGTTCCGTTTCCTATCTTTTGCATGTGTGAATGATTAGCTTCTCTGTTGTGAAGAGGTTCCATTGGATGGAAACCCATTGGTGTACTTCGTTTCCCTCTTTCCCTTACTTGAAGAGACCCATTTCTACCTCCGCCCAGCAAATGGCAAGGAGACTCTGATGTTAAGGAGCCTTTGACCTACGCTTCTTTCTAGCTATCTCATGACATCAGTCTTTAGGGTGAGGTTTTTCCCCGATATTGAGGTGGTGTGAGATCAAAACCAATAGCGTTCTTCAGATGTAGCTGTCTGGTTTTCCCATGGCCATTTATTGAAGAGGCTTTCTTGTTCCCATTTGGATATTCTCCCCTTCTGTGTCAGAGATGAGTTGACCATGGATGCCGGGGTTTGTTTCTGGACCCTCAACTTTATTCCATCGATCTGGATCTGTGTGTGTTGTTGTATTCCCAATAGCATACTGTCCTGCTGCTGCCGCTGCGGCTAAGTCACTTCAGTCGTGTCTGACTCTGCGCGACCCCATGGCCTGCAGCCTACCAGGCTCCTCCGTCCAGGGCATTTTCCAGGCAAGAGTACTGGCGTGGGTCGCCATCGCCTTCTCCGATACTCTCCTGAGGATCCTAGTTTGGTCGTCTAATTTCCTCTCACACAACCTTGGATGTCCGTATCGGGGCTTTTTCGTCGGATTGTATTGACAATTTAGGCTCTTTTCTGTTTCCGTAACCCCTTTTGCAATTCTTTGTTCGGTGCGACAATGCATTGGCATTTGGGGAGGAATAGCATCGAAGCTGTGGATTGCCTTGTGGGGCTGTGACATCATTTTCCCAATAGGAATTCTTTCAAGCCCTGAGCACAGCTTCTCTTTCCAGTGATTGGTGTGGGCTTGATCTTCCTTCTTCCATCTCTCGCCGTTTTGTGAGAACAGGTCCTTCCTTCCCTTCTGGGTTAGATGGACTCGTGGGTATCACTTCAGTGAATGGCATTGTCAGTGGGGGTGATAATTCCCTTCTCATTGGAAGACTTTGCTGTGAGTATTAGAAATGCAAGTGATTTCTCTTCCCCTTCCTCCCTGTCCATCTCTCAGAGCCACCGGGAAACAGAGGCCTCATCCAGGGTCACACAGGCCTGAGGGAGTGCAACTAGACTGTTGTTTCTTCAGGCCCTCAGTGCTGGACATCATCCGGGATACTCTGTGTGTGTCTTCCTCAGTCTGGTGTCCCTTCAGACCTTTCCCTAGTTTTCACAGGCTTGTTGTGTTGGTGTTCTTTGTCTGTTTGGAGACACATCCTTGAGAAGCTTTGTGTTTCCACTCATTCGTCTCGCGATGTATGACCTGTCTTTTGCTTTTGTAATGAGGTCTTTCCCACAGTAGATATCTTTGATTTTGCAAAGTCCACTGTATTCTCTGGGTTGTTTTGTGGACTGCCTTTTAGTTTTGTGTGTGAAGACTCAAAGCACGTGTCCAGTTTCTGCTCATTGTTCTTCTAGATTTGTGACAAGTTTTCATGGAAACTTTGTCTAGGGATAACTGGAAGTGAACTCGGTGTAAGGTGTCCAGTCTCCATCTCCATTCATGTCATGCCCTGCAGTTTCCAATTCCCTGTTCCTGAGTGGTTTTGGAGACCTTGTGGGAAGTTTGGTTGCATGGGAGTTTGCATTTCCACCTTGAGTAGATTCCCACTGTTCCGCCCTCAGGGACACTGTCAAGGGGGAGTGAGGAGCAGCCTGCACTTCCAGCAGTGGCCACACGGTGGGGCGAGTGCTGCTCTCCCCTCTGGGAGCCCCAGGCCACAGGCATCCCAGTGAGGAGCCAGCTCTGTGCTCAGCTGAAAGGAATTAGACTCTCAGGAGCCTCTGAGCCCTTGCCTTTGGATCACCCAGGGTGGGCATTTACTGTGACAGAAAAAAATTGCCCTGAATTCCATGGACGGAAGAGCCTGGCTGTGTAGAGTTCGTGAGTTGCCGTGAATCAGACACAACTGAGGACACAAAAACTCAATAGACTAAAACACTTTTGGGGGGTGGGGGGAGTGAAAGGGGGTGATGTGGGGTTTTTTTTGTCGTATATAATAGCCAAGGGAAATCTAGTTTAAACCTAAATTCACATAGATGGGAAAGGTATAGCTCTCCGTCACCCTATTAAAAAAAAAAAAAAAACTACTTAACTTTTCTGAAAGTTTATTTAGTAGCTTCCTTGAGCAGTTCATTGTGAAGCTTTTTTTTTTTTTTTTCTGTGACATTGGCCTCATTAAAAAGTACGGTTTGCCTTTACTGGATAATTTTGTTCATTGGTTTGTTAGGGTATCTTGGTAATATTTGTGTTTCCTGGGGAGCATGGTCACATGACCTGGCCCTGGCCAATCGGTGCGTTCCAGCTCCCTGGCCACTGTGATTGGCTCCGGACTGGGGCAGTGCCCAATCGGGGCCCAGGGCCGGGCCTCACGTTGGAAGCCAGGGGAAGACGAGCTCTCGTCCTGCTGGGGTAGGGGAAGGGGTGGGGCCGGGGGAGGTCAGGCTCCAGCAGTGGGAGGGGCTTGAGGTCCGCCTGCAGCAGTTGGTGACCTTCCTGCTCCCCTCAGGGCAGAGCCGCCGGCCTGAGAATGAGGGCGCTGCTGAGCCCAGGGGCTGGGATGGCCCGTTGCTGCTGTGGTCCCAGAGCTCCACCCGAGACCTGAGGGAGGCCGTCTGCCCGTGAGTCCTCTCCCGCTTGTCTGTCAGCTTGTTTGAACCATGCTGGGTTTTCTGCCCAGCCGGCTAAGGGGAGTCCCTGGAAATGCAAGGGTGTGGGTTTTGGCAGACTTCAGGGAAGACATGCCAGATGAGCCTGGGAGACTCCAGCTTAATCTGGATTCAGGAAATATCTCTTCGGGCCAGCTAGTAATTGTAGGCTAAGCCTAATGAGTCTTCACAGGATGAAGAGAGTAACGTGCCAAGGTAGCAATCGATGTCCTCATTCGAGAGGATGATGAAGCTGGTGCTCAGAGAAGGGGGGAACTTGGCCACAGCCAGGAGGTGTGCACCCAGACGGAACCCCCAGATCCGGCCATTTGAGCTCAGGGAGGCCACTGGTGTGGCTTGTCCCTGTGGCAGGGGCCGAGGCACGCAGCCCACCCTGATTCCTGCGGGGGCCTGACTTGGGAAGTGCCATCTGGTAGCTTTGAGACTCACCAAACCAAATTGCACTGGAGAGAGGAAGGACACCTTCCTTCATCCACCCCCCACCCCCGCCGGATTCCCACATACCCTGACCCCTTTCTCTGGATTTCGGAGCCATTTCCAGAGTCCCGCTCATATGACCTCATTCGAAGTGCACTGTGGACGAGCTGCCATCTGCAGCTGCTACCACAGCAGCCAAGGGCTTTATCTCCCGAGTACCTCCCTTCCTTTGGAACTTGGGGGCCCTCTACTCCCCACTTGCACACCACAGACCTTTGCTGAGGATTGTGGGGACCCTCACTCAGTTTGCAGCACGTTGTAGCCATCCCTGTCCTCTCAATACCTCCCTTGCCACTCAGCTTGTGAGCTCCTTTGGAGCAGCGTGGCCCACCTGGCTGCAACGGCAGAGACACAGCTGACAGTGAAACAACAGCTTCGATCTGACAGCCAGAAAGCTCTGTCAAAAGGGACCTCCCTCTTCACACCGTAGAGGCTTTAGGAGCCGCCAGGGTTTGGGAACCGGTGCTGGGGCCAAAATGACTCCACAGCTGTTTTCCTTCCTGGGGAGGGTTCTGGCTCGAGTGGGAATGGCTCAAGTCTCCTAAGGTTCTGAAAGCCCACTGTGTGCAGATTCACGGTACACAGAGAGGAGAAGGTGGAGTCCTGCCCTGGAGGTGGTCACAGCTCACGGATGAGCCAGGCAGGCAGGCAGGCAGGCAGACAGGCAGGGCATGAGAACAGCTGAGCTGCCTTCATGAGTGAATGGTGTGGGGGCAGAGGAAGAGAAGCCGGTCTGCTCCCTCATGTGGTGCCCAGGGCAGGTTGTCCCCAGAGGAAACCCTTACGACGGTGAGGACTCTCACTGCTGTTTCCCAAGGGGTTCCGTCGGTGCGTGTCTTCCCCGGAGCGGTCAGGCCGTCTCTAAAGTACACTGGCCATGGGCATTGCCTCTCCTTGGAACTTCCCATGTGTTTCTCTTTTGTATGGAACAGTGATTTTTCTAGAGGGGTTCTGGGCCACAAGGTTGTTGGGTCATTTGCTAGCCTTCTGTCATGAAGAACGCTTTCCTGGGCGTTGGGGTGGTTTGTTGTTCCAGCTCCCTTTCTTGGCTTCTTTTGGGAGCTGGTGCAACAAGAGGAGCTCAGCCTCTGCCTTCTGGCTGAGATGTCACCCTTCAAACAGCAATGCCTGCCTGGAGATAATGATGGCATTTGCCAAAAGGGCTTCGTTTGGCACATGATATCTTGAAAGGACGTACACCGTCCTTTCAGCTATCAAAGGCTAGTTCAAATGACATAAAAATGAGAACTCTCCAATGGAGTCTTACAGTAGGTGGAGAGTCCGAAAAAAACTCCTTCAGTCATTTCACTGAGAGTCATTGATTGGGGACACCAAGAATATAGGAAGGAATGCAGAAAGAAAAGATGAAATTGTGGTCAGGATCGGGGGGAGGGATGAACAGGGCCTGCTTGCCTTGAACCCAGGCTTTGTTGGCGGGTGGGGCATAAAGATCGAACGGGTCTGAAACTACAGAGTGGTGATGGTAACACAGTATCACCAGAGTTACACAACAGTGTTCCCAAATTGCAACAATGATGAAAAAGTTTACTAATCCCAACTTAACCAACAAAAATAGACGAAACCATACAAAAAGTAAAACATCACCAGAAAGGTGGAAACAAACCAAATGCAAAGCAGTTCAGGGGAAAGGAACTCCATGTCCCCTGGGGGCAGACCGAGTTGCCGGCGTCCACGGTGAGCAGACAGGGATGGAGGCTGCAGAGCCGACCGCTCCCCTGGACATGGTGTTTCCGGCAAGGGCTCTGGGTCTCTGTCCAGAGCGGGGGCTCGTTCTTCCTGCAGGGGCGGGTGAGTCATCGTCGGCGTCTGGGTGTTGCGCGGGAGCCAGGGCAGGCTCTCCCTGCCGAGGCGGTGACTCCTCCTCTGCCTCGGGTTCTCCTGCCAAAGCCCGAGCAGGTACAGGTGCACGTGGAGGTGGAGGTTCTGGCTGAGGGGGTGGGACATCAGTGCCTGGGGCTGGGGGTCCTGCAGGCACGGAGATGCGATCTGCCCGGTGTGCTGGCCAGTACCCAGCTGGCCTGGTGTCTCTGCGAGGGCAAGTCTCGGTTCTCCATCTGCCCTCGGTGGATCCCTGGGTCCTGCACCTGGAGCCACCACCTCTGTAGGCACAGGTCTGGGAAGTGGAGCCTGGTTCCAGTTGGAGGCCAGTGCTAGAGCTGGGGGAGAAGCAAAGTTTGCCCACAGGCCAGCCTTGGCATGTGCGTATCCCGGGACAGAAAGCTTCCAAGAGATTCCCAAAGAATACCCAGGGTCGGATGTCTTTTGGGACTGAAGTGTGCAAGATGGGGGTGGGGGCGTGAGGCCAGCGCTTGCTGCAGGCCCAGCAGCATCTTTCGGGGACTCGTCCCTGTGTAGCTCAGCACCCCCTCCCCACACACTCCCGTGCACCAGCCCCAGCGTCCTCACCTCTGTGCTCTGGCGTGCTGGGCTCCAGGTCCTCCTGCTGCCTCAGAGGCCGGGGTTCTCGGGACTCTGGGTCGGAGCCGGGTGTGCTGAGCTCCGTGGCAGCCTCAGACTGGGCCGCCGGGTGTATCCTGGGCGGTGTCTCGGCAGCAGGCCTTCCCCGCCTCCGCTTCGCCCCCGGTGGGGCTGATGCCTCCGTGGGCACGCTCACCTGGAGCCTGCACTGGGCCTCACGGGCGGGGGGCTGGTGCTCCGACCCCTCCCTTTGGGAGGTGGACGGGGTGTCCCCGTCCTCGGCCTCATCACGTGGGAAGCTCTGCAACGACAGTGACCGTCAGCCAGCCGTGCTGGGAGTTTTCCGAGCTGGGCCTGGCCAGTGGAGCCGCTGCTTCTGCCTGCTCGAACTTCTCTTCCCAGAAGGGTCAGAGACGTGTGTCTGCTCAGATCCCCACCCGGGAGGAAAGAGACCCACCTGAGGGTGTGAGGTCAGCCTGGGCGGCCGGCGCTGCCCGCACTCTCCCCATCCCAGCCAGCCTGCTCTCCCCTGGGGTGTGGACACAACTTGTCCGCAGGCTTCTGACCCCACATCCGCCTGGGCTTCCTTGAGGGAGACACACCCCGAGAAACCCGCATCCACACACACAGGCAAAGGACCCGGTGTTTCCGGGTGGCATGGGAGAGGTGGCCTGGCCCGGCCTGGGGCTCCCCGTGTTACCTTTCTGTTTCTCCGGGCAGAGGGCCAGAGGCCTCTCGGGGGTGCCCTGAGCCAACGTCGACAGGGTGCCCACGCACACTGCCTGTGAGCTCTCCTGAGGCCCCGGCCTCTGGGCAGGGGCAAACAGCAGAACATCCTGGCAGCAAGAGATCTGGCTGGGGGCTCCTCTCCGCTCTGGAGGCCTGGATACCCGGGTTGCGGGTTCTGTTGGGTTCTGTTGCCGGCAGGTGACATCATTTCCTGGGGTTCGTGCTGAGGTCCCTTCCCCAAAACTTCCCAAGGGAATCTCTGGGTTTCTGACTGCTCGACCACCCCCCTTAGGCCATGTGCAGGCACAGTGACAGCCACACAGCCCAGCCCACAGCCCTGGGGAGGCCTGGGTGCAGCCAGGGCCTGAGCTCCGAGGACCCCGCTGCTCTCAGACCAGGCTCCTTCTTCTCATAAGTGGTGTGGCCCTGGACAAGCATATGCCCCTCAGGGTTTCCCCAGTCTCTCCATCTGCAGAGTGGGGGTCATTCTCCCATCTGTTTCCTAGGTCTGTCGGCCTACGAGCAGCTCCGTGCCTCTCCACCTGGGGCCGATATCACGTGGAGCTTGTGCGCCGAGACTTCAGAAAGAAAGACTCCATCCAGGGCTGATACAGCACAGAATGGGGCAGAACGAGGCCTGGATGCGCCGTGGTACCCAGGAAAAGGCACCGCCCCTCCTGACTGTTTTGAGACCCCGCATCCAAGTTGGAGGCCCAAAAGGAAGACTCGAAGGTCTCCCTCTCTTATAGAAAAGAGTAGCCAACTTTCTGGTCCTCTGTTTCCATTGAGATTCTGTTCAAGTGTCCCAGCTCGGCTTCTGCGGGTGGCTGAGCTTCTAAGGGCTCCCTGCGTTCTTGTCTTTTCCTCTCCAAACCTTCCGTCCTTTTCCCCCTTCTGGGGTGGATGGGCGCTGTCATTGCTTCTACCTTCGAGACAGATTGATGAAAAGTCTGGACCATCGACTCCTTTCCTCTCTTTGGTTCCGTGTCTCTCTCTGGCTGTGTCCCTCTCTTTTCCTTTCTCGATTCAGTCTGTGTCTTCCTCTTTCTCTCTCGTGTGTGGATGGATGGATGCTAGGAATGCACATGTATATGATTAGATGAGGGTTATGTTTTAGGGATGGGTTAGAGGGAGAGAAAGGCTTTAGGTCGGAGTTGGTCATGGGGGAAGGGTCAAGGGTGGTGGTGGTGTTTCTTGGAATCTGAGTGCTGTGCATTCTTCGTCTCTTTCCATATGAACCCCTTCTCAGATACACCACTTGCAAGGAGTCTCTCATGTTCCGTTTCCTATCTTTTGCATGTGTGAATGCTTAGCTTCTCTGTTGTGAAGAGGTTCCATTGGATGGAAACCCATTGGTGTACTTCGTTTCCCTCTTTCCCTTACTTGAAGAGACCCATTTCTACCTCCGCCCAGCAAATGGCAAGGAGACTCTGATGTTAAGGAGCCTTTGACCTACGCTTCTTTCTAGCTATCTCATGACATCAGTCTTTAGGGTGAGGTTTTTCCCCGATATTGAGGTGGTGTGAGATCAAAACCAATAGCGTTCTTCAGATGTAGCTGTCTGGTTTTCCCATGGCCATTTATTGAAGAGGCTTTCTTGTTCCCATTTGGATATTCTCCCCTTCTGTGTCAGAGATGAGTTGACCATGGATGCCGGGGTTTGTTTCTGGACCCTCAACTTTATTCCATCGATCTGGATCTGTGTGTGTTGTTGTATTCCCAATAGCATACTGTCCTGCTGCTGCCGCTGCGGCTAAGTCACTTCAGTCGTGTCTGACTCTGCGCGACCCCATGGCCTGCAGCCTACCAGGCTCCTCCGTCCAGGGCATTTTCCAGGCAAGAGTACTGGCGTGGGTCGCCATCGCCTTCTCCGATACTCTCCTGAGGATCCTAGTTTGGTCGTCTAATTTCCTCTCACACAACCTTGGATGTCCGTATCGGGGCTTTTTCGTCGGATTGTATTGACAATTTAGGCTCTTTTCTGTTTCCGTAACCCCTTTTGCAATTCTTTGTTCGGTGCGACAATGCATTGGCATTTGGGGAGGAATAGCATCGAAGCTGTGGATTGCCTTGTGGGGCTGTGACATCATTTTCCCAATAGGAATTCTTTCAAGCCCTGAGCACAGCTTCTCTTTCCAGTGATTGGTGTGGGCTTGATCTTCCTTCTTCCATCTCTCGCCGTTTTGTGAGAACAGGTCCTTCCTTCCCTTCTGGGTTAGATGGACTCGTGGGTATCACTTCAGTGAATGGCATTGTCAGTGGGGGTGATAATTCCCTTCTCATTGGAAGACTTTGCTGTGAGTATTAGAAATGCAAGTGATTTCTCTTCCCCTTCCTCCCTGTCCATCTCTCAGAGCCACCGGGAAACAGAGGCCTCATCCAGGGTCACACAGGCCTGAGGGAGTGCAACTAGACTGTTGTTTCTTCAGGCCCTCAGTGCTGGACATCATCCGGGATACTCTGTGTGTGTCTTCCTCAGTCTGGTGTCCCTTCAGACCTTTCCCTAGTTTTCACAGGCTTGTTGTGTTGGTGTTCTTTGTCTGTTTGGAGACACATCCTTGAGAAGCTTTGTGTTTCCACTCATTCGTCTCGCGATGTATGACCTGTCTTTTGCTTTTGTAATGAGGTCTTTCCCACAGTAGATATCTTTGATTTTGCAAAGTCCACTGTATTCTCTGGGTTGTTTTGTGGACTGCCTTTTAGTTTTGTGTGTGAAGACTCAAAGCACGTGTCCAGTTTCTGCTCATTGTTCTTCTAGATTTGTGACAAGTTTTCATGGAAACTTTGTCTAGGGATAACTGGAAGTGAACTCGGTGTAAGGTGTCCAGTCTCCATCTCCATTCATGTCATGCCCTGCAGTTTCCAATTCCCTGTTCCTGAGTGGTTTTGGAGACCTTGTGGGAAGTTTGGTTGCATGGGAGTTTGCATTTCCACCTTGAGTAGATTCCCACTGTTCCGCCCTCAGGGACACTGTCAAGGGGGAGTGAGGAGCAGCCTGCACTTCCAGCAGTGGCCACACGGTGGGGCGAGTGCTGCTCTCCCCTCTGGGAGCCCCAGGCCACAGGCATCCCAGTGAGGAGCCAGCTCTGTGCTCAGCTGAAAGGAATTAGACTCTCAGGAGCCTCTGAGCCCTTGCCTTTGGATCACCCAGGGTGGGCATTTACTGTGACAGAAAAAAATTGCCCTGAATTCCATGGACGGAAGAGCCTGGCTGTGTAGAGTTCGTGAGTTGCCGTGAATCAGACACAACTGAGGACACAAAAACTCAATAGACTAAAACACTTTTGGGGGGTGGGGGGAGTGAAAGGGGGTGATGTGGGGTTTTTTTTGTCGTATATAATAGCCAAGGGAAATCTAGTTTAAACCTAAATTCACATAGATGGGAAAGGTATAGCTCTCCGTCACCCTATTAAAAAAAAAAAAAAAACTACTTAACTTTTCTGAAAGTTTATTTAGTAGCTTCCTTGAGCAGTTCATTGTGAAGCTTTTTTTTTTTTTTTTCTGTGACATTGGCCTCATTAAAAAGTACGGTTTGCCTTTACTGGATAATTTTGTTCATTGGTTTGTTAGGGTATCTTGGTAATATTTGTGTTTCCTGGGGAGCATGGTCACATGACCTGGCCCTGGCCAATCGGTGCGTTCCAGCTCCCTGGCCACTGTGATTGGCTCCGGACTGGGGCAGTGCCCAATCGGGGCCCAGGGCCGGGCCTCACGTTGGAAGCCAGGGGAAGACGAGCTCTCGTCCTGCTGGGGTAGGGGAAGGGGTGGGGCCGGGGGAGGTCAGGCTCCAGCAGTGGGAGGGCCTTGAGGTCCGCCTGCGGCAGTTGGTGACCTTCCTGCTCCCCTCAGGGCAGAGCCGCCGGCCTGAGAATGAGGGCGCTGCTGAGCCCAGGGGCTGGGATGGCCCGTTGCTGCTGTGGTCCCAGAGCTCCACCCGAGACCTGAGGGAGGCCGTCTGCCCGTGAGTCCTCTCCCGCTTGTCTGTCAGCTTGTTTGAACCATGCTGGGTTTTCTGCCCAGCCGGCTAAGGGGAGTCCCTGGAAATGCAAGGGTGTGGGTTTTGGCAGACTTCAGGGAAGACATGCCAGATGAGCCTGGGAGACTCCAGCTTAATCTGGATTCAGGAAATATCTCTTCGGGCCAGCTAGTAATTGTAGGATAAGCCTAATGAGTCTTCACAGGATGAAGAGAGTAACGTGCCAAGGTAGCAATCGATGTCCTCATTCGAGAGGATGATGAAGCTGGTGCTCAGAGAAGGGGGGAACTTGGCCACAGCCAGGAGGTGTGCACCCAGACGGAACCCCCAGATCCGGCCATTTGAGCTCAGGGAGGCCACTGGTGTGGCTTGTCCCTGTGGCAGGGGCCGAGGCACGCAGCCCACCCTGATTCCTGCGGGGGCCTGACTTGGGAAGTGCCATCTGGTAGCTTTGAGACTCACCAAACCAAATTGCACTGGAGAGAGGAAGGACACCTTCCTTCATCCACCCCCCACCCCCGCCGGATTCCCACATACCCTGACCCCTTTCTCTGGATTTCGGAGCCATTTCCAGAGTCCCGCTCATATGACCTCATTCGAAGTGCACTGTGGACGAGCTGCCATCTGCAGCTGCTACCACAGCAGCCAAGGGCTTTATCTCCCGAGTACCTCCCTTCCTTTGGAACTTGGGGGCCCTCTACTCCCCACTTGCACACCACAGACCTTTGCTGAGGATTGTGGGGACCCTCACTCAGTTTGCAGCACGTTGTAGCCATCCCTGTCCTCTCAATACCTCCCTTGCCACTCAGCTTGTGAGCTCCTTTGGAGCAGCGTGGCCCACCTGGCTGCAACGGCAGAGACACAGCTGACAGTGAAACAACAGCTTCGATCTGACAGCCAGAAAGCTCTGTCAAAAGGGACCTCCCTCTTCACACCGTAGAGGCTTTAGGAGCCGCCAGGGTTTGGGAACCGGTGCTGGGGCCAAAATGACTCCACAGCTGTTTTCCTTCCTGGGGAGGGTTCTGGCTCGAGTGGGAATGGCTCAAGTCTCCTAAGGTTCTGAAAGCCCACTGTGTGCAGATTCACGGTACACAGAGAGGAGAAGGTGGAGTCCTGCCCTGGAGGTGGTCACAGCTCACGGATGAGCCAGGCAGGCAGGCAGGCAGGCAGACAGGCAGGGCATGAGAACAGCTGAGCTGCCTTCATGAGTGAATGGTGTGGGGGCAGAGGAAGAGAAGCCGGTCTGCTCCCTCATGTGGTGCCCAGGGCAGGTTGTCCCCAGAGGAAACCCTTACGACGGTGAGGACTCTCACTGCTGTTTCCCAAGGGGTTCCGTCGGTGCGTGTCTTCCCCGGAGCGGTCAGGCCGTCTCTAAAGTACACTGGCCATGGGCATTGCCTCTCCTTGGAACTTCCCATGTGTTTCTCTTTTGTATGGAACAGTGATTTTTCTAGAGGGGTTCTGGGCCACAAGGTTGTTGGGTCATTTGCTAGCCTTCTGTCATGA
Source organism: Giraffa tippelskirchi (assembly GCF_054371585.1). Lineage (NCBI taxonomy): Eukaryota > Metazoa > Chordata > Mammalia > Artiodactyla > Giraffidae > Giraffa > Giraffa tippelskirchi. The sequence goes on from NC_137286.1 coordinate 72,528,276, forward strand.
AGAACGCTTTCCTGGGCGTTGGGGTGGTTTGTTGTTCCAGCTCCCTTTCTTGGCTTCTTTTGGGAGCTGGTGCAACAAGAGGAGCTCAGCCTCTGCCTTCTGGCTGAGATGTCACCCTTCAAACAGCAATGCCTGCCTGGAGATAATGATGGCATTTGCCAAAAGGGCTTCGTTTGGCACATGATATCTTGAAAGGACGTACACCGTCCTTTCAGCTATCAAAGGCTAGTTCAAATGACATAAAAATGAGAACTCTCCAATGGAGTCTTACAGTAGGTGGAGAGTCCGAAAAAAACTCCTTCAGTCATTTCACTGAGAGTCATTGATTGGGGACACCAAGAATATAGGAAGGAATGCAGAAAGAAAAGATGAAATTGTGGTCAGGATCGGGGGGAGGGATGAACAGGGCCTGCTTGCCTTGAACCCAGGCTTTGTTGGCGGGTGGGGCATAAAGATCGAACGGGTCTGAAACTACAGAGTGGTGATGGTAACACAGTATCACCAGAGTTACACAACAGTGTTCCCAAATTGCAACAATGATGAAAAAGTTTACTAATCCCAACTTAACCAACAAAAATAGACGAAACCATACAAAAAGTAAAACATCACCAGAAAGGTGGAAACAAACCAAATGCAAAGCAGTTCAGGGGAAAGGAACTCCATGTCCCCTGGGGGCAGACCGAGTTGCCGGCGTCCACGGTGAGCAGACAGGGATGGAGGCTGCAGAGCCGACCGCTCCCCTGGACATGGTGTTTCCGGCAAGGGCTCTGGGTCTCTGTCCAGAGCGGGGGCTCGTTCTTCCTGCAGGGGCGGGTGAGTCATCGTCGGCGTCTGGGTGTTGCGCGGGAGCCAGGGCAGGCTCTCCCTGCCGAGGCGGTGACTCCTCCTCTGCCTCGGGTTCTCCTGCCAAAGCCCGAGCAGGTACAGGTGCACGTGGAGGTGGAGGTTCTGGCTGAGGGGGTGGGACATCAGTGCCTGGGGCTGGGGGTCCTGCAGGCACGGAGATGCGATCTGCCCGGTGTGCTGGCCAGTACCCAGGTGGCCTGGTGTCTCTGCGAGGGCAAGTCTCGGTTCTCCATCTGCCCTCGGTGGATCCCTGGGTCCTGCACCTGGAGCCACCACCTCTGTAGGCACAGGTCTGGGAAGTGGAGCCTGGTTCCAGTTGGAGGCCAGTGCTAGAGCTGGGGGAGAAGCAAAGTTTGCCCACAGGCCAGCCTTGGCATGTGCGTATCCCGGGACAGAAAGCTTCCAAGAGATTCCCAAAGAATACCCAGGGTCGGATGTCTTTTGGGACTGAAGTGTGCAAGATGGGGGTGGGGGCGTGAGGCCAGCGCTTGCTGCAGGCCCAGCAGCATCTTTCGGGGACTCGTCCCTGTGTAGCTCAGCACCCCCTCCCCACACACTCCCGTGCACCAGCCCCAGCGTCCTCACCTCTGTGCTCTGGCGTGCTGGGCTCCAGGTCCTCCTGCTGCCTCAGAGGCCGGGGTTCTCGGGACTCTGGGTCGGAGCCGGGTGTGCTGAGCTCCGTGGCAGCCTCAGACTGGGCCGCCGGGTGTATCCTGGGCGGTGTCTCGGCAGCAGGCCTTCCCCGCCTCCGCTTCGCCCCCGGTGGGGCTGATGCCTCCGTGGGCACGCTCACCTGGAGCCTGCACTGGGCCTCACGGGCGGGGGGCTGGTGCTCCGACCCCTCCCTTTGGGAGGTGGACGGGGTGTCCCCGTCCTCGGCCTCATCACGTGGGAAGCTCTGCAACGACAGTGACCGTCAGCCAGCCGTGCTGGGAGTTTTCCGAGCTGGGCCTGGCCAGTGGAGCCGCTGCTTCTGCCTGCTCGAACTTCTCTTCCCAGAAGGGTCAGAGACGTGTGTCTGCTCAGATCCCCACCCGGGAGGAAAGAGACCCACCTGAGGGTGTGAGGTCAGCCTGGGCGGCCGGCGCTGCCCGCACTCTCCCCATCCCAGCCAGCCTGCTCTCCCCTGGGGTGTGGACACAACTTGTCCGCAGGCTTCTGACCCCACATCCGCCTGGGCTTCCTTGAGGGAGACACACCCCGAGAAACCCGCATCCACACACACAGGCAAAGGACCCGGTGTTTCCGGGTGGCATGGGAGAGGTGGCCTGGCCCGGCCTGGGGCTCCCCGTGTTACCTTTCTGTTTCTCCGGGCAGAGGGCCAGAGGCCTCTCGGGGGTGCCCTGAGCCAACGTCGACAGGGTGCCCACGCACACTGCCTGTGAGCTCTCCTGAGGCCCCGGCCTCTGGGCAGGGGCAAACAGCAGAACATCCTGGCAGCAAGAGATCTGGCTGGGGGCTCCTCTCCGCTCTGGAGGCCTGGATACCCGGGTTGCGGGTTCTGTTGGGTTCTGTTGCCGGCAGGTGACATCATTTCCTGGGGTTCGTGCTGAGGTCCCTTCCCCAAAACTTCCCAAGGGAATCTCTGGGTTTCTGACTGCTCGACCACCCCCCTTAGGCCATGTGCAGGCACAGTGACAGCCACACAGCCCAGCCCACAGCCCTGGGGAGGCCTGGGTGCAGCCAGGGCCTGAGCTCCGAGGACCCCGCTGCTCTCAGACCAGGCTCCTTCTTCTCATAAGTGGTGTGGCCCTGGACAAGCATATGCCCCTCAGGGTTTCCCCAGTCTCTCCATCTGCAGAGTGGGGGTCATTCTCCCATCTGTTTCCTAGGTCTGTCGGCCTACGAGCAGCTCCGTGCCTCTCCACCTGGGGCCGATATCACGTGGAGCTTGTGCGCCGAGACTTCAGAAAGAAAGACTCCATCCAGGGCTGATACAGCACAGAATGGGGCAGAACGAGGCCTGGATGCGCCGTGGTACCCAGGAAAAGGCACCGCCCCTCCTGACTGTTTTGAGACCCCGCATCCAAGTTGGAGGCCCAAAAGGAAGACTCGAAGGTCTCCCTCTCTTATAGAAAAGAGTAGCCAACTTTCTGGTCCTCTGTTTCCATTGAGATTCTGTTCAAGTGTCCCAGCTCGGCTTCTGCGGGTGGCTGAGCTTCTAAGGGCTCCCTGCGTTCTTGTCTTTTCCTCTCCAAACCTTCCGTCCTTTTCCCCCTTCTGGGGTGGATGGGCGCTGTCATTGCTTCTACCTTCGAGACAGATTGATGAAAAGTCTGGACCATCGACTCCTTTCCTCTCTTTGGTTCCGTGTCTCTCTCTGGCTGTGTCCCTCTCTTTTCCTTTCTCGATTCAGTCTGTGTCTTCCTCTTTCTCTCTCGTGTGTGGATGGATGGATGCTAGGAATGCACATGTATATGATTAGATGAGGGTTATGTTTTAGGGATGGGTTAGAGGGAGAGAAAGGCTTTAGGTCGGAGTTGGTCATGGGGGAAGGGTCAAGGGTGGTGGTGGTGTTTCTTGGAATCTGAGTGCTGTGCATTCTTCGTCTCTTTCCATATGAACCCCTTCTCAGATACACCACTTGCAAGGAGTCTCTCATGTTCCGTTTCCTATCTTTTGCATGTGTGAATGCTTAGCTTCTCTGTTGTGAAGAGGTTCCATTGGATGGAAACCCATTGGTGTACTTCGTTTCCCTCTTTCCCTTACTTGAAGAGACCCATTTCTACCTCCGCCCAGCAAATGGCAAGGAGACTCTGATGTTAAGGAGCCTTTGACCTACGCTTCTTTCTAGCTATCTCATGACATCAGTCTTTAGGGTGAGGTTTTTCCCCGATATTGAGGTGGTGTGAGATCAAAACCAATAGCGTTCTTCAGATGTAGCTGTCTGGTTTTCCCATGGCCATTTATTGAAGAGGCTTTCTTGTTCCCATTTGGATATTCTCCCCTTCTGTGTCAGAGATGAGTTGACCATGGATGCCGGGGTTTGTTTCTGGACCCTCAACTTTATTCCATCGATCTGGATCTGTGTGTGTTGTTGTATTCCCAATAGCATACTGTCCTGCTGCTGCCGCTGCGGCTAAGTCACTTCAGTCGTGTCTGACTCTGCGCGACCCCATGGCCTGCAGCCTACCAGGCTCCTCCGTCCAGGGCATTTTCCAGGCAAGAGTACTGGCGTGGGTCGCCATCGCCTTCTCCGATACTCTCCTGAGGATCCTAGTTTGGTCGTCTAATTTCCTCTCACACAACCTTGGATGTCCGTATCGGGGCTTTTTCGTCGGATTGTATTGACAATTTAGGCTCTTTTCTGTTTCCGTAACCCCTTTTGCAATTCTTTGTTCGGTGCGACAATGCATTGGCATTTGGGGAGGAATAGCATCGAAGCTGTGGATTGCCTTGTGGGGCTGTGACATCATTTTCCCAATAGGAATTCTTTCAAGCCCTGAGCACAGCTTCTCTTTCCAGTGATTGGTGTGGGCTTGATCTTCCTTCTTCCATCTCTCGCCGTTTTGTGAGAACAGGTCCTTCCTTCCCTTCTGGGTTAGATGGACTCGTGGGTATCACTTCAGTGAATGGCATTGTCAGTGGGGGTGATAATTCCCTTCTCATTGGAAGACTTTGCTGTGAGTATTAGAAATGCAAGTGATTTCTCTTCCCCTTCCTCCCTGTCCATCTCTCAGAGCCACCAGGAAACAGAGGCCTCATCCAGGGTCACACAGGCCTGAGGGAGTGCAACTAGACTGTTGTTTCTTCAGGCCCTCAGTGCTGGACATCATCCGGGATACTCTGTGTGTGTCTTCCTCAGTCTGGTGTCCCTTCAGACCTTTCCCTAGTTTTCACAGGCTTGTTGTGTTGGTGTTCTTTGTCTGTTTGGAGACACATCCTTGAGAAGCTTTGTGTTTCCACTCATTCGTCTCGCGATGTATGACCTGTCTTTTGCTTTTGTAATGAGGTCTTTCCCACAGTAGATATCTTTGATTTTGCAAAGTCCACTGTATTCTCTGGGTTGTTTTGTGGACTGCCTTTTAGTTTTGTGTGTGAAGACTCAAAGCACGTGTCCAGTTTCTGCTCATTGTTCTTCTAGATTTGTGACAAGTTTTCATGGAAACTTTGTCTAGGGATAACTGGAAGTGAACTCGGTGTAAGGTGTCCAGTCTCCATCTCCATTCATGTCATGCCCTGCAGTTTCCAATTCCCTGTTCCTGAGTGGTTTTGGAGACCTTGTGGGAAGTTTGGTTGCATGGGAGTTTGCATTTCCACCTTGAGTAGATTCCCACTGTTCCGCCCTCAGGGACACTGTCAAGGGGGAGTGAGGAGCAGCCTGCACTTCCAGCAGTGGCCACACGGTGGGGCGAGTGCTGCTCTCCCCTCTGGGAGCCCCAGGCCACAGGCATCCCAGTGAGGAGCCAGCTCTGTGCTCAGCTGAAAGGAATTAGACTCTCAGGAGCCTCTGAGCCCTTGCCTTTGGATCACCCAGGGTGGGCATTTACTGTGACAGAAAAAAATTGCCCTGAATTCCATGGACGGAAGAGCCTGGCTGTGTAGAGTTCGTGAGTTGCCGTGAATCAGACACAACTGAGGACACAAAAACTCAATAGACTAAAACACTTTTGGGGGGTGGGGGGAGTGAAAGGGGGTGATGTGGGGTTTTTTTTGTCGTATATAATAGCCAAGGGAAATCTAGTTTAAACCTAAATTCACATAGATGGGAAAGGTATAGCTCTCCGTCACCCTATTAAAAAAAAAAAAAAAACTACTTAACTTTTCTGAAAGTTTATTTAGTAGCTTCCTTGAGCAGTTCATTGTGAAGCTTTTTTTTTTTTTTTCTGTGACATTGGCCTCATTAAAAAGTACGGTTTGCCTTTACTGGATAATTTTGTTCATTGGTTTGTTAGGGTATCTTGGTAATATTTGTGTTTCCTGGGGAGCATGGTCACATGACCTGGCCCTGGCCAATCGGTGCGTTCCAGCTCCCTGGCCACTGTGATTGGCTCCGGACTGGGGCAGTGCCCAATCGGGGCCCAGGGCCGGGCCTCACGTTGGAAGCCAGGGGAAGACGAGCTCTCGTCCTGCTGGGGTAGGGGAAGGGGTGGGGCCGGGGGAGGTCAGGCTCCAGCAGTGGGAGGGCCTTGAGGTCCGCCTGCGGCAGTTGGTGACCTTCCTGCTCCCCTCAGGGCAGAGCCGCCGGCCTGAGAATGAGGGCGCTGCTGAGCCCAGGGGCTGGGATGGCCCGTTGCTGCTGTGGTCCCAGAGCTCCACCCGAGACCTGAGGGAGGCCGTCTGCCCGTGAGTCCTCTCCCGCTTGTCTGTCAGCTTGTTTGAACCATGCTGGGTTTTCTGCCCAGCCGGCTAAGGGGAGTCCCTGGAAATGCAAGGGTGTGGGTTTTGGCAGACTTCAGGGAAGACATGCCAGATGAGCCTGGGAGACTCCAGCTTAATCTGGATTCAGGAAATATCTCTTCGGGCCAGCTAGTAATTGTAGGATAAGCCTAATGAGTCTTCACAGGATGAAGAGAGTAACGTGCCAAGGTAGCAATCGATGTCCTCATTCGAGAGGATGATGAAGCTGGTGCTCAGAGAAGGGGGGAACTTGGCCACAGCCAGGAGGTGTGCACCCAGACGGAACCCCCAGATCCGGCCATTTGAGCTCAGGGAGGCCACTGGTGTGGCTTGTCCCTGTGGCAGGGGCCGAGGCACGCAGCCCACCCTGATTCCTGCGGGGGCCTGACTTGGGAAGTGCCATCTGGTAGCTTTGAGACTCACCAAACCAAATTGCACTGGAGAGAGGAAGGACACCTTCCTTCATCCACCCCCCACCCCCGCCGGATTCCCACATACCCTGACCCCTTTCTCTGGATTTCGGAGCCATTTCCAGAGTCCCGCTCATATGACCTCATTCGAAGTGCACTGTGGACGAGCTGCCATCTGCAGCTGCTACCACAGCAGCCAAGGGCTTTATCTCCCGAGTACCTCCCTTCCTTTGGAACTTGGGGGCCCTCTACTCCCCACTTGCACACCACAGACCTTTGCTGAGGATTGTGGGGACCCTCACTCAGTTTGCAGCACGTTGTAGCCATCCCTGTCCTCTCAATACCTCCCTTGCCACTCAGCTTGTGAGCTCCTTTGGAGCAGCGTGGCCCACCTGGCTGCAACGGCAGAGACACAGCTGACAGTGAAACAACAGCTTCGATCTGACAGCCAGAAAGCTCTGTCAAAAGGGACCTCCCTCTTCACACCGTAGAGGCTTTAGGAGCCGCCAGGGTTTGGGAACCGGTGCTGGGGCCAAAATGACTCCACAGCTGTTTTCCTTCCTGGGGAGGGTTCTGGCTCGAGTGGGAATGGCTCAAGTCTCCTAAGGTTCTGAAAGCCCACTGTGTGCAGATTCACGGTACACAGAGAGGAGAAGGTGGAGTCCTGCCCTGGAGGTGGTCACAGCTCACGGATGAGCCAGGCAGGCAGGCAGGCAGGCAGACAGGCAGGGCATGAGAACAGCTGAGCTGCCTTCATGAGTGAATGGTGTGGGGGCAGAGGAAGAGAAGCCGGTCTGCTCCCTCATGTGGTGCCCAGGGCAGGTTGTCCCCAGAGGAAACCCTTACGACGGTGAGGACTCTCACTGCTGTTTCCCAAGGGGTTCCGTCGGTGCGTGTCTTCCCCGGAGCGGTCAGGCCGTCTCTAAAGTACACTGGCCATGGGCATTGCCTCTCCTTGGAACTTCCCATGTGTTTCTCTTTTGTATGGAACAGTGATTTTTCTAGAGGGGTTCTGGGCCACAAGGTTGTTGGGTCATTTGCTAGCCTTCTGTCATGAAGAACGCTTTCCTGGGCGTTGGGGTGGTTTGTTGTTCCAGCTCCCTTTCTTGGCTTCTTTTGGGAGCTGGTGCAACAAGAGGAGCTCAGCCTCTGCCTTCTGGCTGAGATGTCACCCTTCAAACAGCAATGCCTGCCTGGAGATAATGATGGCATTTGCCAAAAGGGCTTCGTTTGGCACATGATATCTTGAAAGGACGTACACCGTCCTTTCAGCTATCAAAGGCTAGTTCAAATGACATAAAAATGAGAACTCTCCAATGGAGTCTTACAGTAGGTGGAGAGTCCGAAAAAAACTCCTTCAGTCATTTCACTGAGAGTCATTGATTGGGGACACCAAGAATATAGGAAGGAATGCAGAAAGAAAAGATGAAATTGTGGTCAGGATCGGGGGGAGGGATGAACAGGGCCTGCTTGCCTTGAACCCAGGCTTTGTTGGCGGGTGGGGCATAAAGATCGAACGGGTCTGAAACTACAGAGTGGTGATGGTAACACAGTATCACCAGAGTTACACAACAGTGTTCCCAAATTGCAACAATGATGAAAAAGTTTACTAATCCCAACTTAACCAACAAAAATAGACGAAACCATACAAAAAGTAAAACATCACCAGAAAGGTGGAAACAAACCAAATGCAAAGCAGTTCAGGGGAAAGGAACTCCATGTCCCCTGGGGGCAGACCGAGTTGCCGGCGTCCACGGTGAGCAGACAGGGATGGAGGCTGCAGAGCCGACCGCTCCCCTGGACGTGGTGTTTCCGGCAAGGGCTCTGGGTCTCTGTCCAGAGCGGGGGCTCGTTCTTCCTGCAGGGGCGGGTGAGTCATCGTCGGCGTCTGGGTGTTGCGCGGGAGCCAGGGCAGGCTCTCCCTGCCGAGGCGGTGACTCCTCCTCTGCCTCGGGTTCTCCTGCCAAAGCCCGAGCAGGTACAGGTGCACGTGGAGGTGGAGGTTCTGGCTGAGGGGGTGGGACATCAGTGCCTGGGGCTGGGGGTCCTGCAGGCACGGAGATGCGATCTGCCCGGTGTGCTGGCCAGTACCCAGGTGGCCTGGTGTCTCTGCGAGGGCAAGTCTCGGTTCTCCATCTGCCCTCGGTGGATCCCTGGGTCCTGCACCTGGAGCCACCACCTCTGTAGGCACAGGTCTGGGAAGTGGAGCCTGGTTCCAGTTGGAGGCCAGTGCTAGAGCTGGGGGAGAAGCAAAGTTTGCCCACAGGCCAGCCTTGGCATGTGCGTATCCCGGGACAGAAAGCTTCCAAGAGATTCCCAAAGAATACCCAGGGTCGGATGTCTTTTGGGACTGAAGTGTGCAAGATGGGGGTGGGGGCGTGAGGCCAGCGCTTGCTGCAGGCCCAGCAGCATCTTTCGGGGACTCGTCCCTGTGTAGCTCAGCACCCCCTCCCCACACACTCCCGTGCACCAGCCCCAGCGTCCTCACCTCTGTGCTCTGGCGTGCTGGGCTCCAGGTCCTCCTGCTGCCTCAGAGGCCGGGGTTCTCGGGACTCTGGGTCGGAGCCGGGTGTGCTGAGCTCCGTGGCAGCCTCAGACTGGGCCGCCGGGTGTATCCTGGGCGGTGTCTCGGCAGCAGGCCTTCCCCGCCTCCGCTTCGCCCCCGGTGGGGCTGATGCCTCCGTGGGCACGCTCACCTGGAGCCTGCACTGGGCCTCACGGGCGGGGGGCTGGTGCTCCGACCCCTCCCTTTGGGAGGTGGACGGGGTGTCCCCGTCCTCGGCCTCATCACGTGGGAAGCTCTGCAACGACAGTGACCGTCAGCCAGCCGTGCTGGGAGTTTTCCGAGCTGGGCCTGGCCAGTGGAGCCGCTGCTTCTGCCTGCTCGAACTTCTCTTCCCAGAAGGGTCAGAGACGTGTGTCTGCTCAGATCCCCACCCGGGAGGAAAGAGACCCACCTGAGGGTGTGAGGTCAGCCTGGGCGGCCGGCGCTGCCCGCACTCTCCCCATCCCAGCCAGCCTGCTCTCCCCTGGGGTGTGGACACAACTTGTCCGCAGGCTTCTGACCCCACATCCGCCTGGGCTTCCTTGAGGGAGACACACCCCGAGAAACCCGCATCCACACACACAGGCAAAGGACCCGGTGTTTCCGGGTGGCATGGGAGAGGTGGCCTGGCCCGGCCTGGGGCTCCCCGTGTTACCTTTCTGTTTCTCCGGGCAGAGGGCCAGAGGCCTCTCGGGGGTGCCCTGAGCCAACGTCGACAGGGTGCCCACGCACACTGCCTGTGAGCTCTCCTGAGGCCCCGGCCTCTGGGCAGGGGCAAACAGCAGAACATCCTGGCAGCAAGAGATCTGGCTGGGGGCTCCTCTCCGCTCTGGAGGCCTGGATACCCGGGTTGCGGGTTCTGTTGGGTTCTGTTGCCGGCAGGTGACATCATTTCCTGGGGTTCGTGCTGAGGTCCCTTCCCCAAAACTTCCCAAGGGAATCTCTGGGTTTCTGACTGCTCGACCACCCCCCTTAGGCCATGTGCAGGCACAGTGACAGCCACACAGCCCAGCCCACAGCCCTGGGGAGGCCTGGGTGCAGCCAGGGCCTGAGCTCCGAGGACCCCGCTGCTCTCAGACCAGGCTCCTTCTTCTCATAAGTGGTGTGGCCCTGGACAAGCATATGCCCCTCAGGGTTTCCCCAGTCTCTCCATCTGCAGAGTGGGGGTCATTCTCCCATCTGTTTCCTAGGTCTGTCGGCCTACGAGCAGCTCCGTGCCTCTCCACCTGGGGCCGATATCACGTGGAGCTTGTGCGCCGAGACTTCAGAAAGAAAGACTCCATCCAGGGCTGATACAGCACAGAATGGGGCAGAACGAGGCCTGGATGCGCCGTGGTACCCAGGAAAAGGCACCGCCCCTCCTGACTGTTTTGAGACCCCGCATCCAAGTTGGAGGCCCAAAAGGAAGACTCGAAGGTCTCCCTCTCTTATAGAAAAGAGTAGCCAACTTTCTGGTCCTCTGTTTCCATTGAGATTCTGTTCAAGTGTCCCAGCTCGGCTTCTGCGGGTGGCTGAGCTTCTAAGGGCTCCCTGCGTTCTTGTCTTTTCCTCTCCAAACCTTCCGTCCTTTTCCCCCTTCTGGGGTGGATGGGCGCTGTCATTGCTTCTACCTTCGAGACAGATTGATGAAAAGTCTGGACCATCGACTCCTTTCCTCTCTTTGGTTCCGTGTCTCTCTCTGGCTGTGTCCCTCTCTTTTCCTTTCTCGATTCAGTCTGTGTCTTCCTCTTTCTCTCTCGTGTGTGGATGGATGGATGCTAGGAATGCACATGTATATGATTAGATGAGGGTTATGTTTTAGGGATGGGTTAGAGGGAGAGAAAGGCTTTAGGTCGGAGTTGGTCATGGGGGAAGGGTCAAGGGTGGTGGTGGTGTTTCTTGGAATCTGAGTGCTGTGCATTCTTCGTCTCTTTCCATATGAACCCCTTCTCAGATACACCACTTGCAAGGAGTCTCTCATGTTCCGTTTCCTATCTTTTGCATGTGTGAATGCTTAGCTTCTCTGTTGTGAAGAGGTTCCATTGGATGGAAACCCATTGGTGTACTTCGTTTCCCTCTTTCCCTTACTTGAAGAGACCCATTTCTACCTCCGCCCAGCAAATGGCAAGGAGACTCTGATGTTAAGGAGCCTTTGACCTACGCTTCTTTCTAGCTATCTCATGACATCAGTCTTTAGGGTGAGGTTTTTCCCCGATATTGAGGTGGTGTGAGATCAAAACCAATAGCGTTCTTCAGATGTAGCTGTCTGGTTTTCCCATGGCCATTTATTGAAGAGGCTTTCTTGTTCCCATTTGGATATTCTCCCCTTCTGTGTCAGAGATGAGTTGACCATGGATGCCGGGGTTTGTTTCTGGACCCTCAACTTTATTGCATCGATCTGGATCTGTGTGTGTTGTTGTATTCCCAATAGCATACTGTCCTGCTGCTGCCGCTGCGGCTAAGTCACTTCAGTCGTGTCTGACTCTGCGCGACCCCATGGCCTGCAGCCTACCAGGCTCCTCCGTCCAGGGCATTTTCCAGGCAAGAGTACTGGCGTGGGTCGCCATCGCCTTCTCCGATACTCTCCTGAGGATCCTAGTTTGGTCGTCTAATTTCCTCTCACACAACCTTGGATGTCCGTATCGGGGCTTTTTCGTCGGATTGTATTGACAATTTAGGCTCTTTTCTGTTTCCGTAACCCCTTTTGCAATTCTTTGTTCGGTGCGACAATGCATTGTTATTTTGGGAGGAATAGCGTCCAAGCTGTGGATTGCCTTGTGGGGCTGTGACATCATTTTCCCAATAGGAATTCTTTCAAGCCCTGAGCACAGCTTCTCTTTCCAGTGATTGGTTTGGGCTTGATCTTCCTTCTTCCATCTCTCGCCGTTTGGTGAGAACAGGTCCTTCCTTCCCTTCTGGGTTAGATGGACTCGTGGGTATCACTTCAGTGAATGGCATTGTCAGTGGGGGTGATAATTCCCTTCTCATTGGAAGACTTTGCTGTGAGTATTAGAAATGCAAGTGATTTCTCTTCCCCTTCCTCCCTGTCCATCTCTCAGAGCCACCGGGAAACAGAGGCCTCATCCAGGGTCACACAGGCCTGAGGGAGTGCAACTAGACTGTTGTTTCTTCAGGCCCTCAGTGCTGGACATCATCCGGGATACTCTGTGTGTGTCTTCCTCAGTCTGGTGTCCCTTCAGACCTTTCCCTAGTTTTCACAGGCTTGTTGTGTTGGTGTTCTTTGTCTGTTTGGAGACACATCCTTGAGAAGCTTTGTGTTTCCACTCATTCGTCTCGCGATGTATGACCTGTCTTTTGCTTTTGTAATGAGGTCTTTCCCACAGTAGATATCTTTGATTTTGCAAAGTCCACTGTATTCTCTGGGTTGTTTTGTGGACTGCCTTTTAGTTTTGTGTGTGAAGACTCAAAGCACGTGTCCGGTTTCTGCTCATTGTTCTTCTAGATTTGTGACAAGTTTTCATGGAAACTTTGTCTAGGGATAACTGGAAGTGAACTCGGTGTAAGGTGTCAAGTCTCCATCTCCATTCATGTCATGCCCTGCAGTTTCCAATTCCCTGTTCCTGAGTGGTTTTGGAGACCTTGTGGGAAGTTTGGTTGCATGGGAGTTTGCATTTCCACCTTGAGTAGATTCCCACTGTTCTGCCCTCAGGGACACTGTCAAGGGGGAGTGAGGAGCAGCCTGCACTTCCAGCAGTGACCACACGGTGGGGCGAGTGCTGCTCTCCCCTCTGGGAGCCCCAGGCCACAGGCATCCCAGTGAGGAGCCAGCTCTGTGCTCGGCTGAAAGGAGTTAGACTCTCAGGAGCCTCTGAGCCCTTGCCTTTGGATCACCCAGGGTGGGCATTTACTGTGACAGAAAAAAATTGCCCTGAATTCCATGGACGGAAGAGCCTGGCTGTGTAGAGTTCGTGAGTTGCCGTGAATCAGACACAACTGAGGACACAAAAACTCAATAGACTAAAACACTTTTGGGGGGTGGGGGGAGTGAAAGGGGGTGATGTGGGGTTTTTTTTTGTCGTATATAATAGCCAAGGGAAATCTAGTTTAAACCTAAATTCACATAGATGGGAAAGGTATAGCTCTCCGTCAACCTATTAAAAAACAAAAAAAACTACTTAACTTTTCTGAAAGTTTATTTAGTAGCTTCCTTGAGCAGTTCATTGTGAAGCATTTTTTTTTTTTTTCTGTGACATTGGCCTCATTAAAAAGTACGGTTTGCCTTTACTGGATAATTTTGTTCATTGGTTTGTTAGGGTATCTTGGTAATATTTGTGTTTCCTGGGGAGCATGGTCACATGACCTGGCCCTGGCCAATCGGTGCGTTCCAGCTCCCTGGCCACTGTGATTGGCTCCGGACTGGGGCAGTGCCCAATCGGGGCCCAGGGCCGGGCCTCACGTTGGAAGCCAGGGGAAGACGAGCTCTCGTCCTGCTGGGGTAGGGGAAGGGGTGGGGCCGGGGGAGGTCAGGCTCCAGCAGTGGGAGGGGCTTGAGGTCCGCCTGCGGCAGTTGGTGACCTTCCTGCTCCCCTCAGGGCAGAGCCGCCGGCCTGAGAATGAGGGCGCTGCTGAGCCCAGGGGCTGGGATGGCCCGTTGCTGCTGTGGTCCCAGAGCTCCACCCGAGACCTGACGGAGGCCGTCTGCCCGTTGAGTCCTCTCCCGCTTGTCTGTCAGCTTGTTTGAACCATGCTGGGTTTTCTGCCCAGCCGGCTAAGGGGAGTCCCTGGAAATGCAAGGGTGTGGGTTTTGGCAGACTTCAGGGAAGACATGCCAGATGAGCCTGGGAGACTCCAGCTTAATCTGGATTCAGGAGATATCTCTTCGGGCCAGCTAGTAATTGTAGGATAAGCCTAATGAGTCTTCACAGGATGAAGAGATTAACGTGCCAAGGTAGCAATCGATGTCCTCATTCGAGAGGATGATGAAGCTGGTGCTCAGAGAAGGGGGGAACTTGGCCACAGCAAGGAGGTGTGCACCCAGACGGAACCCCCAGATCCGGCCATTTGAGCTCAGGGAGGCCACTGGTGTGGCTTGTCCCTGTGGCAGGGGCCGAGGCACGCAGCCCACCCTGATTCCTGCGGGGGCCTGACTTGGGAAGTGCCATCTGGTAGCTTTGAGACTCACCAAACCAAATTGCACTGGAGAGAGGAAGGACACCTTCCTTCATCCACCCCCCACCCCCGCCGGATTCCCACATACCCTGACCCCTTTCTCTGGATTTCGGAGCCATTTCCAGAGTCCCGCTCATATGACCTCATTCGAAGTGCACTGTGGACGAGCTGCCATCTGCAGCTGCTACCACAGCAGCCAAGGGCTTTATCTCCCGAGTACCTCCCTTCCTTTGGAACTTGGGGGCCCTCTACTCCCCACTTGCACACCACAGACCTTTGCTGAGGATTGCGGGGACCCTCACTCAGTTTGCAGCACGTTGTAGCCATCCCTGTCCTCTCAATACCTCCCTTGCAACTCAGCTTGTGAGCTCCTTTGGAGCAGCGTGGCCCACCTGGCTGCAACGGCAGAGACACAGCTGACAGTGAAACAACAGCTTCGATCTGACAGCCGGAAAGCTCTGTCAAAAGGGACCTCCCTCTTCACACCGTAGAGGCTGTAGGAGCCGCCAGGGTTTGGGAACCAGTGCTGGGGCGAAAATGACTCCACAGCTGTTTTCCTTCCTGGGGAGGGTTCTGGCTCGAGTGGGAATGGCTCAAGTCTCCTAAGGTTCTGAAAGCCCACTGTGTGCAGATTCACGGTACACAGAGAGGAGAAGGTGGAGTCCTGCCCTGGAGGTGGTCACAGCTCACGGATGAGCCAGGCAGGCAGGCAGGCAGGCAGGGCATGAGAACACCTGAGCTGCCTTCATGAGTGAGTGGTGTGGGGGCAGAGGAAGAGAAGCCGGTCTGCTCCCTCATGTGGTGCCCAGGGCAGGTTGTCCCCAGAGGAAACCCTTACGACGGTGAGGACTCTCACTGCTGTTTCCCAAGGGGTTCCGTCGGTGCGTGTCTTCCCCGGAGCGGTCAGGCCGTCTCTAAAGTACACTGGCCATGGGCATTGCCTCTCCTTGGAACTTCCCATGTGTTTCTCTTTTGTATGGAACAGTGATTTTTCTAGAGGGGTTCTGGGCCACAAGGTTGTTGGGTCATTTGCTAGCCTTCTGTCGTGAAGAACGCTTTCCTGGGCGTTGGGGTGGTTTGTTGTTCCAGCTCCTTTTCTTGGCTTCTTTTGGGAGCTGGTGCAACAAGAGGAGCTCAGCCTCTGCCTTCTGGCTGAGATGTCACCCTTCAAACAGCAATGCCTGCCTGGAGATAATGATGGCATTTGCCAAAAGGGCTTCGTTTGGCACATGATATCTTGAAAGGACGTACACCGTCCTGTCAGCTATCAAAGGCTAGTTCAAATGACATAAAAATGAGAACTCTCCAATGGAGTCTTACAGTAGGTGGAGAGTCCGAAAAAAACTCCTTCAGTCATTTCACTGAGAGTCATTGATTGGGGACACCAAGAATATAGGAAGGAATGCAGAAAGAAAAGATGAAATTGTGGTCAGGATCGGGGGGAGGGATGAACAGGGCCTCCTTGCCTTGAACCCAGGCTTTGTTGGCGGGTGGGGCATAAAGATCGAACGGGTCTGAAACTACAGAGTGGTGATGGTAACACAGTATCACCAGAGTTACACAACAGTGTTCCCAAATTGCAACAATGATGAAAAAGTTTACTAATCCCAACTTAACCAACAAAAATAGACGAAACCATACAAAAAGTAAAACATCACCAGAAAGGTGGAAACAAACCAAATGCAAAGCAGTTCAGGGGAAAGGAACTCCATGTCCCCTGGGGGCAGACCGAGTTGCCGGCGTCCACGGTGAGCAGACAGGGATGGAGGCTGCAGAGCCGACCGCTCCCCTGGACGTGGTGTTTCCGGCAAGGGCTCTGGGTCTCTGTCCAGAGCGGGGGCTCGTTCTTCCTGCAGGGGCGGGTGAGTCATCGTCGGCGTCTGGGTGTTGCGCGGGAGCCAGGGCAGGCTCTCCCTGCCGAGGCGGTGACTCCTCCTCTGCCTCGGGTTCTCCTGCCAAAGCCCGAGCAGGTACAGGCGCACGTGGAGGTGGAGGTTCTGGCTGAGGGGGTGGGACATCAGTGCCTGGGGCTGGGGGTCCTGCAGGCACGGAGATGCGATCTGCCCGGTGTGCTGGCCAGTACCCAGCTGGCCTGGTGTCTCTGCGAGGGCAAGTCTCGGTTCTCCATCTGCCCTCGGTGGATCCCTGGGTCCTGCACCTGGAGCCACCACCTCTGTAGGCACAGGTCTGGGAAGTGGAGCCTGGTTCCAGTTGGAGGCCAGTGCTAGAGCTGGGGGAGAAGCAAAGTTTGCCCACAGGCCAGCCTTGGCATGTGCGTATCCCGGGACAGAAAGCTTCCAAGAGATTCCCAAAGAATACCCAGGGTCGGATGTCTTTCGGGACTGAAGTGTGCAAGATGGGGGTGGGGGCGTGAGGCCAGCGCTTGCTGCAGGCCCAGCAGCATCTTTCGGGGACTCGTCCCTGTGTAGCTCAGCACCCCCTCCCCACACACTCCCGTGCACCAGCCCCAGCGTCCTCACCTCTGTGCTCTGGCGTGCTGGGCTCCAGGTCCTCCTGCTGCCTCAGAGGCCGGGGTTCTCGGGACTCTGGGTCGGAGCCGGGTGTGCTGAGCTCCGTGGCAGCCTCAGACTGGGCCGCCGGGTGTATCCTGGGCGGTGTCTCGGCAGCAGGCCTTCCCCGCCTCCGCTTCGCCCCCGGTGGGGCTGATGCCTCCGTGGGCACGCTCACCTGGAGCCTGCACTGGGCCTCACGGGCGGGGGGGTGGTGCTCCGACCCCTCCCTCTGGGAGGTGGACGGGGTGTCCCCGTCCTCGGCCTCATCACGTGGGAAGCTCTGCAACGACAGTGACCGTCAGCCAGCCGTGCTGGGAGTTTTCCGAGCTGGGCCTGGCCAGTGGAGCCGCTGCTTCTGCCTGCTCGAACTTCTCTTCCCAGAAGGGTCAGAGACGTGTGTCTGCTCAGATCCCCACCCGGGAGGAAAGAGACCCACCTGAGGGTGTGAGGTCAGCCTGGGCGGCCGGCGCTGCCCGCACTCTCCCCATCCCAGCCAGCCTGCTCTCCCCTGGGGTGTGGACACAACTGGTCCGCAGGCTTCTGACCCCACATCCGCCTGGGCTTCCTTGAGGGAGACACACCCCGAGAAACCCGCATCCACACACACAGGCAAAGGACCCGGTGTTTCCGGGTGGCATGGGAGAGGTGGCCTGGCCCGGCCTGGGGCTCCCCGTGTTACCTTTCTGTTTCTCCGGGCAGAGGGCCAGAGGCCTCTCGGGGGTGCCCTGAGCCAACGTCGACAGGGTGCCCACGCACACTGCCTGTGAGCTCTCCTGAGGCCCCGGCCTCTGGGCAGGGGCAAACAGCAGAACATCCTGGCAGCAAGAGATCTGGCTGGGGGCTCCTCTCCGCTCTGGAGGCCTGGATACCCGGGTTGCGGGTTCTGTTGGGTTCTGTTGCCGGCAGGTGACATCATTTCCTGGGGTTCGTGCTGAGGTCCCTTCCCCAAAACTTCCCAAGGGAATCTCTGGGTTTCTGACTGCTCGACCACCCCCCTTAGGCCATGTGCAGGCACAGTGACAGCCACACAGCCCAGCCCACAGCCCTGGGGAGGCCTGGGTGCAGCCAGGGCCTGAGCTCCGAGGACCCCGCTGCTCTCAGACCAGGCTCCTTCTTCTCATAAGTGGTGTGGCCCTGGACAAGCATATGCCCCTCAGGGTTTCCCCAGTCTCTCCATCTGCAGAGTGGGGGTCATTCTCCCATCTGTTTCCTAGGTCTGTCGGCCTACGAGCAGCTCCGTGCCTCTCCACCTGGGGCCGATATCACGTGGAGCTTGTGCGCCGAGACTTCAGAAAGAAAGACTCCATCCAGGGCTGATACAGCACAGAATGGGGCAGAACGAGGCCTGGATGCGCCGTGGTACCCAGGAAAAGGCACCGCCCCTCCTGACTGTTTTGAGACCCCGCATCCAAGTTGGAGGCCCGAAAGGAAGACTCGAAGGTCTCCCTCTCTTATAGAAAAGAGTAGCCAACTTTCTGGTCCTCTGTTTCCATTGAGATTCTGTTCAAGTGTCCCAGCTCGGCTTCTGCGGGTGGCTGAGCTTCTAATGGCTCCCTGCGTTCTTGTCTTTTCCTCTCCAAACCTTCCGTCCTTTTCCCCCTTCTGGGGTGGATGGGCGCTGTCATTGCTTCTACCTTCGAGACAGATTGATGGAAAGTCTGGACCATCGACTCCTTTCCTCTCTTTGGTTCCGTGTCTCTCTCTGGCTGTGTCCCTCTCTTTTCCTTTCTCGATTCAGTCTGTGTCTTCCTCTTTCTCTCTCGTGTGTGGATGGATGGATGCTAGGAATGCACATGTATATGATTAGATGAGGGTTATGTTTTAGGGATGGGTTAGAGGGAGAGAAAGGCTTTAGGTCGGAGTTGGTCATGGGGGAAGGGTCAAGGGTGGTGGTGGTGTTTCTTGGAATCTGAGTGCTGTGCATTCTTCGTCTCTTTCCATATGAACCCCTTCTCAGATACACCACTTGCAAGGAGTCTCTCATGTTCCGTTTCCTATCTTTTGCATGTGTGAATGCTTAGCTTCTCTGTTGTGAAGAGGTTCCATTGGATGGAAACCCATTGGTGTACTTCGTTTCCCTCTTTCCCTTACTTGAAGAGACCCATTTCTACCTCCGCCCAGCAAATGGCAAGGAGACTCTGATGTTAAGGAGCCTTTGACCTACGCTTCTTTCTAGCTATCTCATGACATCAGTCTTTAGGGTGAGGTTTTTCCCCGATATTGAGGTGGTGTGAGATCAAAACCAATAGCGTTCTTCAGATGTAGCTGTCTGGTTTTCCCATGGCCATTTATTGAAGAGGCTTTCTTGTTCCCATTTGGATATTCTCCCCTTCTGTGTCAGAGATGAGTTGACCATGGATGCCGGGGTTTGTTTCTGGACCCTCAACTTTATTGCATCGATCTGGATCTGTGTGTGTTGTTGTATTCCCAATAGCATACTGTCCTGCTGCTGCCGCTGCGGCTAAGTCACTTCAGTCGTGTCTGACTCTGCGCGACCCCATGGCCTGCAGCCTACCAGGCTCCTCCGTCCAGGGCATTTTCCAGGCAAGAGTACTGGCGTGGGTCGCCATCGCCTTCTCCGATACTCTCCTGAGGATCCTAGTTTGGTCGTCTAATTTCCTCTCACACAACCTTGGATGTCCGTATCGGGGCTTTTTCGTCGGATTGTATTGACAATTTAGGCTCTTTTCTGTTTCCGTAACCCCTTTTGCAATTCTTTGTTCGGTGCGACAATGCATTGTTATTTTGGGAGGAATAGCGTCCAAGCTGTGGATTGCCTTGTGGGGCTGTGACATCATTTTCCCAATAGGAATTCTTTCAAGCCCTGAGCACAGCTTCTCTTTCCAGTGATTGGTTTGGGCTTGATCTTCCTTCTTCCATCTCTCGCCGTTTGGTGAGAACAGGTCCTTCCTTCCCTTCTGGGTTAGATGGACTCGTGGGTATCACTTCAGTGAATGGCATTGTCAGTGGGGGTGATAATTCCCTTCTCATTGGAAGACTTTGCTGTGAGTATTAGAAATGCAAGTGATTTCTCTTCCCCTTCCTCCCTGTCCATCTCTCAGAGCCACCGGGAAACAGAGGCCTCATCCAGGGTCACACAGGCCTGAGGGAGTGCAACTAGACTGTTGTTTCTTCAGGCCCTCAGTGCTGGACATCATCCGGGATACTCTGTGTGTGTCTTCCTCAGTCTGGTGTCCCTTCAGACCTTTCCCTAGTTTTCACAGGCTTGTTGTGTTGGTGTTCTTTGTCTGTTTGGAGACACATCCTTGAGAAGCTTTGTGTTTCCACTCATTCGTCTCGCGATGTATGACCTGTCTTTTGCTTTTGTAATGAGGTCTTTCCCACAGTAGATATCTTTGATTTTGCAAAGTCCACTGTATTCTCTGGGTTGTTTTGTGGACTGCCTTTTAGTTTTGTGTGTGAAGACTCAAAGCACGTGTCCGGTTTCTGCTCATTGTTCTTCTAGATTTGTGACAAGTTTTCATGGAAACTTTGTCTAGGGATAACTGGAAGTGAACTCGGTGTAAGGTGTCAAGTCTCCATCTCCATTCATGTCATGCCCTGCAGTTTCCAATTCCCTGTTCCTGAGTGGTTTTGGAGACCTTGTGGGAAGTTTGGTTGCATGGGAGTTTGCATTTCCACCTTGAGTAGATTCCCACTGTTCTGCCCTCAGGGACACTGTCAAGGGGGAGTGAGGAGCAGCCTGCACTTCCAGCAGTGACCACACGGTGGGGCGAGTGCTGCTCTCCCCTCTGGGAGCCCCAGGCCACAGGCATCCCAGTGAGGAGCCAGCTCTGTGCTCGGCTGAAAGGAGTTAGACTCTCAGGAGCCTCTGAGCCCTTGCCTTTGGATCACCCAGGGTGGGCATTTACTGTGACAGAAAAAAATTGCCCTGAATTCCATGGACGGAAGAGCCTGGCTGTGTAGAGTTCGTGAGTTGCCGTGAATCAGACACAACTGAGGACACAAAAACTCAATAGACTAAAACACTTTTGGGGGGTGGGGGGAGTGAAAGGGGGTGATGTGGGTTTTTTTTTTGTCGTATATAATAGCCAAGGGAAATCTAGTTTAAACCTAAATTCACATAGATGGGAAAGGTATAGCTCTCCGTCAACCTATTAAAAAACAAAAAAAACTACTTAACTTTTCTGAAAGTTTATTTAGTAGCTTCCTTGAGCAGTTCATTGTGAAGCATTTTTTTTTTTTTTCTGTGACATTGGCCTCATTAAAAAGTACGGTTTGCCTTTACTGGATAATTTTGTTCATTGGTTTGTTAGGGTATCTTGGTAATATTTGTGTTTCCTGGGGAGCATGGTCACATGACCTGGCCCTGGCCAATCGGTGCGTTCCAGCTCCCTGGCCACTGTGATTGGCTCCGGACTGGGGCAGTGCCCAATCGGGGCCCAGGGCCGGGCCTCACGTTGGAAGCCAGGGGAAGACGAGCTCTCGTCCTGCTGGGGTAGGGGAAGGGGTGGGGCCGGGGGAGGTCAGGCTCCAGCAGTGGGAGGGGCTTGAGGTCCGCCTGCGGCAGTTGGTGACCTTCCTGCTCCCCTCAGGGCAGAGCCGCCGGCCTGAGAATGAGGGCGCTGCTGAGCCCAGGGGCTGGGATGGCCCGTTGCTGCTGTGGTCCCAGAGCTCCACCCGAGACCTGACGGAGGCCGTCTGCCCGTTGAGTCCTCTCCCGCTTGTCTGTCAGCTTGTTTGAACCATGCTGGGTTTTCTGCCCAGCCGGCTAAGGGGAGTCCCTGGAAATGCAAGGGTGTGGGTTTTGGCAGACTTCAGGGAAGACATGCCAGATGAGCCTGGGAGACTCCAGCTTAATCTGGATTCAGGAGATATCTCTTCGGGCCAGCTAGTAATTGTAGGATAAGCCTAATGAGTCTTCACAGGATGAAGAGATTAACGTGCCAAGGTAGCAATCGATGTCCTCATTCGAGAGGATGATGAAGCTGGTGCTCAGAGAAGGGGGGAACTTGGCCACAGCAAGGAGGTGTGCACCCAGACGGAACCCCCAGATCCGGCCATTTGAGCTCAGGGAGGCCACTGGTGTGGCTTGTCCCTGTGGCAGGGGCCGAGGCACGCAGCCCACCCTGATTCCTGCGGGGGCCTGACTTGGGAAGTGCCATCTGGTAGCTTTGAGACTCACCAAACCAAATTGCACTGGAGAGAGGAAGGACACCTTCCTTCATCCACCCCCCACCCCCGCCGGATTCCCACATACCCTGACCCCTTTCTCTGGATTTCGGAGCCATTTCCAGAGTCCCGCTCATATGACCTCATTCGAAGTGCACTGTGGACGAGCTGCCATCTGCAGCTGCTACCACAGCAGCCAAGGGCTTTATCTCCCGAGTACCTCCCTTCCTTTGGAACTTGGGGGCCCTCTACTCCCCACTTGCACACCACAGACCTTTGCTGAGGATTGCGGGGACCCTCACTCAGTTTGCAGCACGTTGTAGCCATCCCTGTCCTCTCAATACCTCCCTTGCAACTCAGCTTGTGAGCTCCTTTGGAGCAGCGTGGCCCACCTGGCTGCAACGGCAGAGACACAGCTGACAGTGAAACAACAGCTTCGATCTGACAGCCGGAAAGCTCTGTCAAAAGGGACCTCCCTCTTCACACCGTAGAGGCTGTAGGAGCCGCCAGGGTTTGGGAACCAGTGCTGGGGCGAAAATGACTCCACAGCTGTTTTCCTTCCTGGGGAGGGTTCTGGCTCGAGTGGGAATGGCTCAAGTCTCCTAAGGTTCTGAAAGCCCACTGTGTGCAGATTCACGGTACACAGAGAGGAGAAGGTGGAGTCCTGCCCTGGAGGTGGTCACAGCTCACGGATGAGCCAGGCAGGCAGGCAGGCAGGCAGGGCATGAGAACACCTGAGCTGCCTTCATGAGTGAGTGGTGTGGGGGCAGAGGAAGAGAAGCCGGTCTGCTCCCTCATGTGGTGCCCAGGGCAGGTTGTCCCCAGAGGAAACCCTTACGACGGTGAGGACTCTCACTGCTGTTTCCCAAGGGGTTCCGTCGGTGCGTGTCTTCCCCGGAGCGGTCAGGCCGTCTCTAAAGTACACTGGCCATGGGCATTGCCTCTCCTTGGAACTTCCCATGTGTTTCTCTTTTGTATGGAACAGTGATTTTTCTAGAGGGGTTCTGGGCCACAAGGTTGTTGGGTCATTTGCTAGCCTTCTGTCGTGAAGAACGCTTTCCTGGGCGTTGGGGTGGTTTGTTGTTCCAGCTCCTTTTCTTGGCTTCTTTTGGGAGCTGGTGCAACAAGAGGAGCTCAGCCTCTGCCTTCTGGCTGAGATGTCACCCTTCAAACAGCAATGCCTGCCTGGAGATAATGATGGCATTTGCCAAAAGGGCTTCGTTTGGCACATGATATCTTGAAAGGACGTACACCGTCCTGTCAGCTATCAAAGGCTAGTTCAAATGACATAAAAATGAGAACTCTCCAATGGAGTCTTACAGTAGGTGGAGAGTCCGAAAAAAACTCCTTCAGTCATTTCACTGAGAGTCATTGATTGGGGACACCAAGAATATAGGAAGGAATGCAGAAAGAAAAGATGAAATTGTGGTCAGGATCGGGGGGAGGGATGAACAGGGCCTCCTTGCCTTGAACCCAGGCTTTGTTGGCGGGTGGGGCATAAAGATCGAACGGGTCTGAAACTACAGAGTGGTGATGGTAACACAGTATCACCAGAGTTACACAACAGTGTTCCCAAATTGCAACAATGATGAAAAAGTTTACTAATCCCAACTTAACCAACAAAAATAGACGAAACCATACAAAAAGTAAAACATCACCAGAAAGGTGGAAACAAACCAAATGCAAAGCAGTTCAGGGGAAAGGAACTCCATGTCCCCTGGGGGCAGACCGAGTTGCCGGCGTCCACGGTGAGCAGACAGGGATGGAGGCTGCAGAGCCGACCGCTCCCCTGGACGTGGTGTTTCCGGCAAGGGCTCTGGGTCTCTGTCCAGAGCGGGGGCTCGTTCTTCCTGCAGGGGCGGGTGAGTCATCGTCGGCGTCTGGGTGTTGCGCGGGAGCCAGGGCAGGCTCTCCCTGCCGAGGCGGTGACTCCTCCTCTGCCTCGGGTTCTCCTGCCAAAGCCCGAGCAGGTACAGGCGCACGTGGAGGTGGAGGTTCTGGCTGAGGGGGTGGGACATCAGTGCCTGGGGCTGGGGGTCCTGCAGGCACGGAGATGCGATCTGCCCGGTGTGCTGGCCAGTACCCAGCTGGCCTGGTGTCTCTGCGAGGGCAAGTCTCGGTTCTCCATCTGCCCTCGGTGGATCCCTGGGTCCTGCACCTGGAGCCACCACCTCTGTAGGCACAGGTCTGGGAAGTGGAGCCTGGTTCCAGTTGGAGGCCAGTGCTAGAGCTGGGGGAGAAGCAAAGTTTGCCCACAGGCCAGCCTTGGCATGTGCGTATCCCGGGACAGAAAGCTTCCAAGAGATTCCCAAAGAATACCCAGGGTCGGATGTCTTTCGGGACTGAAGTGTGCAAGATGGGGGTGGGGGCGTGAGGCCAGCGCTTGCTGCAGGCCCAGCAGCATCTTTCGGGGACTCGTCCCTGTGTAGCTCAGCACCCCCTCCCCACACACTCCCGTGCACCAGCCCCAGCGTCCTCACCTCTGTGCTCTGGCGTGCTGGGCTCCAGGTCCTCCTGCTGCCTCAGAGGCCGGGGTTCTCGGGACTCTGGGTCGGAGCCGGGTGTGCTGAGCTCCGTGGCAGCCTCAGACTGGGCCGCCGGGTGTATCCTGGGCGGTGTCTCGGCAGCAGGCCTTCCCCGCCTCCGCTTCGCCCCCGGTGGGGCTGATGCCTCCGTGGGCACGCTCACCTGGAGCCTGCACTGGGCCTCACGGGCGGGGGGGTGGTGCTCCGACCCCTCCCTCTGGGAGGTGGACGGGGTGTCCCCGTCCTCGGCCTCATCACGTGGGAAGCTCTGCAACGACAGTGACCGTCAGCCAGCCGTGCTGGGAGTTTTCCGAGCTGGGCCTGGCCAGTGGAGCCGCTGCTTCTGCCTGCTCGAACTTCTCTTCCCAGAAGGGTCAGAGACGTGTGTCTGCTCAGATCCCCACCCGGGAGGAAAGAGACCCACCTGAGGGTGTGAGGTCAGCCTGGGCGGCCGGCGCTGCCCGCACTCTCCCCATCCCAGCCAGCCTGCTCTCCCCTGGGGTGTGGACACAACTGGTCCGCAGGCTTCTGACCCCACATCCGCCTGGGCTTCCTTGAGGGAGACACACCCCGAGAAACCCGCATCCACACACACAGGCAAAGGACCCGGTGTTTCCGGGTGGCATGGGAGAGGTGGCCTGGCCCGGCCTGGGGCTCCCCGTGTTACCTTTCTGTTTCTCCGGGCAGAGGGCCAGAGGCCTCTCGGGGGTGCCCTGAGCCAACGTC
Organism: Giraffa tippelskirchi; assembly: GCF_054371585.1. NCBI lineage: Eukaryota > Metazoa > Chordata > Mammalia > Artiodactyla > Giraffidae > Giraffa > Giraffa tippelskirchi. The sequence continues at coordinate 72,553,423 of NC_137286.1, forward strand.
GACAGGGTGCCCACGCACACTGCCTGTGAGCTCTCCTGAGGCCCCGGCCTCTGGGCAGGGGCAAACAGCAGAACATCCTGGCAGCAAGAGATCTGGCTGGGGGCTCCTCTCCGCTCTGGAGGCCTGGATACCCGGGTTGCGGGTTCTGTTGGGTTCTGTTGCCGGCAGGTGACATCATTTCCTGGGGTTCGTGCTGAGGTCCCTTCCCCAAAACTTCCCAAGGGAATCTCTGGGTTTCTGACTGCTCGACCACCCCCCTTAGGCCATGTGCAGGCACAGTGACAGCCACACAGCCCAGCCCACAGCCCTGGGGAGGCCTGGGTGCAGCCAGGGCCTGAGCTCCGAGGACCCCGCTGCTCTCAGACCAGGCTCCTTCTTCTCATAAGTGGTGTGGCCCTGGACAAGCATATGCCCCTCAGGGTTTCCCCAGTCTCTCCATCTGCAGAGTGGGGGTCATTCTCCCATCTGTTTCCTAGGTCTGTCGGCCTACGAGCAGCTCCGTGCCTCTCCACCTGGGGCCGATATCACGTGGAGCTTGTGCGCCGAGACTTCAGAAAGAAAGACTCCATCCAGGGCTGATACAGCACAGAATGGGGCAGAACGAGGCCTGGATGCGCCGTGGTACCCAGGAAAAGGCACCGCCCCTCCTGACTGTTTTGAGACCCCGCATCCAAGTTGGAGGCCCGAAAGGAAGACTCGAAGGTCTCCCTCTCTTATAGAAAAGAGTAGCCAACTTTCTGGTCCTCTGTTTCCATTGAGATTCTGTTCAAGTGTCCCAGCTCGGCTTCTGCGGGTGGCTGAGCTTCTAATGGCTCCCTGCGTTCTTGTCTTTTCCTCTCCAAACCTTCCGTCCTTTTCCCCCTTCTGGGGTGGATGGGCGCTGTCATTGCTTCTACCTTCGAGACAGATTGATGAAAAGTCTGGACCATCGACTCCTTTCCTCTCTTTGGTTCCGTGTCTCTCTCTGGCTGTGTCCCTCTCTTTTCCTTTCTCGATTCAGTCTGTGTCTTCCTCTTTCTCTCTCGTGTGTGGATGGATGGATGCTAGGAATGCACATGTATATGATTAGATGAGGGTTATGTTTTAGGGATGGGTTAGAGGGAGAGAAAGGCTTTAGGTCGGAGTTGGTCATGGGGGAAGGGTCAAGGGTGGTGGTGGTGTTTCTTGGAATCTGAGTGCTGTGCATTCTTCGTCTCTTTCCATATGAACCCCTTCTCAGATACACCACTTGCAAGGAGTCTCTCATGTTCCGTTTCCTATCTTTTGCATGTGTGAATGCTTAGCTTCTCTGTTGTGAAGAGGTTCCATTGGATGGAAACCCATTGGTGTACTTCGTTTCCCTCTTTCCCTTACTTGAAGAGACCCATTTCTACCTCCGCCCAGCAAATGGCAAGGAGACTCTGATGTTAAGGAGCCTTTGACCTACGCTTCTTTCTAGCTATCTCATGACATCAGTCTTTAGGGTGAGGTTTTTCCCCGATATTGAGGTGGTGTGAGATCAAAACCAATAGCGTTCTTCAGATGTAGCTGTCTGGTTTTCCCATGGCCATTTATTGAAGAGGCTTTCTTGTTCCCATTTGGATATTCTCCCCTTCTGTGTCAGAGATGAGTTGACCATGGATGCCGGGGTTTGTTTCTGGACCCTCAACTTTATTGCATCGATCTGGATCTGTGTGTGTTGTTGTATTCCCAATAGCATACTGTCCTGCTGCTGCCGCTGCGGCTAAGTCACTTCAGTCGTGTCTGACTCTGCGCGACCCCATGGCCTGCAGCCTACCAGGCTCCTCCGTCCAGGGCATTTTCCAGGCAAGAGTACTGGCGTGGGTCGCCATCGCCTTCTCCGATACTCTCCTGAGGATCCTAGTTTGGTCGTCTAATTTCCTCTCACACAACCTTGGATGTCCGTATCGGGGCTTTTTCGTCGGATTGTATTGACAATTTAGGCTCTTTTCTGTTTCCGTAACCCCTTTTGCAATTCTTTGTTCGGTGCGACAATGCATTGTTATTTTGGGAGGAATAGCGTCCAAGCTGTGGATTGCCTTGTGGGGCTGTGACATCATTTTCCCAATAGGAATTCTTTCAAGCCCTGAGCACAGCTTCTCTTTCCAGTGATTGGTTTGGGCTTGATCTTCCTTCTTCCATCTCTCGCCGTTTGGTGAGAACAGGTCCTTCCTTCCCTTCTGGGTTAGATGGACTCGTGGGTATCACTTCAGTGAATGGCATTGTCAGTGGGGGTGATAATTCCCTTCTCATTGGAAGACTTTGCTGTGAGTATTAGAAATGCAAGTGATTTCTCTTCCCCTTCCTCCCTGTCCATCTCTCAGAGCCACCGGGAAACAGAGGCCTCATCCAGGGTCACACAGGCCTGAGGGAGTGCAACTAGACTGTTGTTTCTTCAGGCCCTCAGTGCTGGACATCATCCGGGATACTCTGTGTGTGTCTTCCTCAGTCTGGTGTCCCTTCAGACCTTTCCCTAGTTTTCACAGGCTTGTTGTGTTGGTGTTCTTTGTCTGTTTGGAGACACATCCTTGAGAAGCTTTGTGTTTCCACTCATTCGTCTCGCGATGTATGACCTGTCTTTTGCTTTTGTAATGAGGTCTTTCCCACAGTAGATATCTTTGATTTTGCAAAGTCCACTGTATTCTCTGGGTTGTTTTGTGGACTGCCTTTTAGTTTTGTGTGTGAAGACTCAAAGCACGTGTCCGGTTTCTGCTCATTGTTCTTCTAGATTTGTGACAAGTTTTCATGGAAACTTTGTCTAGGGATAACTGGAAGTGAACTCGGTGTAAGGTGTCAAGTCTCCATCTCCATTCATGTCATGCCCTGCAGTTTCCAATTCCCTGTTCCTGAGTGGTTTTGGAGACCTTGTGGGAAGTTTGGTTGCATGGGAGTTTGCATTTCCACCTTGAGTAGATTCCCACTGTTCTGCCCTCAGGGACACTGTCAAGGGGGAGTGAGGAGCAGCCTGCACTTCCAGCAGTGACCACACGGTGGGGCGAGTGCTGCTCTCCCCTCTGGGAGCCCCAGGCCACAGGCATCCCAGTGAGGAGCCAGCTCTGTGCTCGGCTGAAAGGAGTTAGACTCTCAGGAGCCTCTGAGCCCTTGCCTTTGGATCACCCAGGGTGGGCATTTACTGTGACAGAAAAAAATTGCCCTGAATTCCATGGACGGAAGAGCCTGGCTGTGTAGAGTTCGTGAGTTGCCGTGAATCAGACACAACTGAGGACACAAAAACTCAATAGACTAAAACACTTTTGGGGGGTGGGGGGAGTGAAAGGGGGTGATGTGGGTTTTTTTTTTGTCGTATATAATAGCCAAGGGAAATCTAGTTTAAACCTAAATTCACATAGATGGGAAAGGTATAGCTCTCCGTCAACCTATTAAAAAACAAAAAAAACTACTTAACTTTTCTGAAAGTTTATTTAGTAGCTTCCTTGAGCAGTTCATTGTGAAGCATTTTTTTTTTTTTTCTGTGACATTGGCCTCATTAAAAAGTACGGTTTGCCTTTACTGGATAATTTTGTTCATTGGTTTGTTAGGGTATCTTGGTAATATTTGTGTTTCCTGGGGAGCATGGTCACATGACCTGGCCCTGGCCAATCGGTGCGTTCCAGCTCCCTGGCCACTGTGATTGGCTCCGGACTGGGGCAGTGCCCAATCGGGGCCCAGGGCCGGGCCTCACGTTGGAAGCCAGGGGAAGACGAGCTCTCGTCCTGCTGGGGTAGGGGAAGGGGTGGGGCCGGGGGAGGTCAGGCTCCAGCAGTGGGAGGGGCTTGAGGTCCGCCTGCGGCAGTTGGTGACCTTCCTGCTCCCCTCAGGGCAGAGCCGCCGGCCTGAGAATGAGGGCGCTGCTGAGCCCAGGGGCTGGGATGGCCCGTTGCTGCTGTGGTCCCAGAGCTCCACCCGAGACCTGACGGAGGCCGTCTGCCCGTTGAGTCCTCTCCCGCTTGTCTGTCAGCTTGTTTGAACCATGCTGGGTTTTCTGCCCAGCCGGCTAAGGGGAGTCCCTGGAAATGCAAGGGTGTGGGTTTTGGCAGACTTCAGGGAAGACATGCCAGATGAGCCTGGGAGACTCCAGCTTAATCTGGATTCAGGAGATATCTCTTCGGGCCAGCTAGTAATTGTAGGATAAGCCTAATGAGTCTTCACAGGATGAAGAGATTAACGTGCCAAGGTAGCAATCGATGTCCTCATTCGAGAGGATGATGAAGCTGGTGCTCAGAGAAGGGGGGAACTTGGCCACAGCAAGGAGGTGTGCACCCAGACGGAACCCCCAGATCCGGCCATTTGAGCTCAGGGAGGCCACTGGTGTGGCTTGTCCCTGTGGCAGGGGCCGAGGCACGCAGCCCACCCTGATTCCTGCGGGGGCCTGACTTGGGAAGTGCCATCTGGTAGCTTTGAGACTCACCAAACCAAATTGCACTGGAGAGAGGAAGGACACCTTCCTTCATCCACCCCCCACCCCCGCCGGATTCCCACATACCCTGACCCCTTTCTCTGGATTTCGGAGCCATTTCCAGAGTCCCGCTCATATGACCTCATTCGAAGTGCACTGTGGACGAGCTGCCATCTGCAGCTGCTACCACAGCAGCCAAGGGCTTTATCTCCCGAGTACCTCCCTTCCTTTGGAACTTGGGGGCCCTCTACTCCCCACTTGCACACCACAGACCTTTGCTGAGGATTGCGGGGACCCTCACTCAGTTTGCAGCACGTTGTAGCCATCCCTGTCCTCTCAATACCTCCCTTGCAACTCAGCTTGTGAGCTCCTTTGGAGCAGCGTGGCCCACCTGGCTGCAACGGCAGAGACACAGCTGACAGTGAAACAACAGCTTCGATCTGACAGCCGGAAAGCTCTGTCAAAAGGGACCTCCCTCTTCACACCGTAGAGGCTGTAGGAGCCGCCAGGGTTTGGGAACCAGTGCTGGGGCGAAAATGACTCCACAGCTGTTTTCCTTCCTGGGGAGGGTTCTGGCTCGAGTGGGAATGGCTCAAGTCTCCTAAGGTTCTGAAAGCCCACTGTGTGCAGATTCACGGTACACAGAGAGGAGAAGGTGGAGTCCTGCCCTGGAGGTGGTCACAGCTCACGGATGAGCCAGGCAGGCAGGCAGGCAGGCAGGGCATGAGAACACCTGAGCTGCCTTCATGAGTGAGTGGTGTGGGGGCAGAGGAAGAGAAGCCGGTCTGCTCCCTCATGTGGTGCCCAGGGCAGGTTGTCCCCAGAGGAAACCCTTACGACGGTGAGGACTCTCACTGCTGTTTCCCAAGGGGTTCCGTCGGTGCGTGTCTTCCCCGGAGCGGTCAGGCCGTCTCTAAAGTACACTGGCCATGGGCATTGCCTCTCCTTGGAACTTCCCATGTGTTTCTCTTTTGTATGGAACAGTGATTTTTCTAGAGGGGTTCTGGGCCACAAGGTTGTTGGGTCATTTGCTAGCCTTCTGTCGTGAAGAACGCTTTCCTGGGCGTTGGGGTGGTTTGTTGTTCCAGCTCCTTTTCTTGGCTTCTTTTGGGAGCTGGTGCAACAAGAGGAGCTCAGCCTCTGCCTTCTGGCTGAGATGTCACCCTTCAAACAGCAATGCCTGCCTGGAGATAATGATGGCATTTGCCAAAAGGGCTTCGTTTGGCACATGATATCTTGAAAGGACGTACACCGTCCTGTCAGCTATCAAAGGCTAGTTCAAATGACATAAAAATGAGAACTCTCCAATGGAGTCTTACAGTAGGTGGAGAGTCCGAAAAAAACTCCTTCAGTCATTTCACTGAGAGTCATTGATTGGGGACACCAAGAATATAGGAAGGAATGCAGAAAGAAAAGATGAAATTGTGGTCAGGATCGGGGGGAGGGATGAACAGGGCCTCCTTGCCTTGAACCCAGGCTTTGTTGGCGGGTGGGGCATAAAGATCGAACGGGTCTGAAACTACAGAGTGGTGATGGTAACACAGTATCACCAGAGTTACACAACAGTGTTCCCAAATTGCAACAATGATGAAAAAGTTTACTAATCCCAACTTAACCAACAAAAATAGACGAAACCATACAAAAAGTAAAACATCACCAGAAAGGTGGAAACAAACCAAATGCAAAGCAGTTCAGGGGAAAGGAACTCCATGTCCCCTGGGGGCAGACCGAGTTGCCGGCGTCCACGGTGAGCAGACAGGGATGGAGGCTGCAGAGCCGACCGCTCCCCTGGACGTGGTGTTTCCGGCAAGGGCTCTGGGTCTCTGTCCAGAGCGGGGGCTCGTTCTTCCTGCAGGGGCGGGTGAGTCATCGTCGGCGTCTGGGTGTTGCGCGGGAGCCAGGGCAGGCTCTCCCTGCCGAGGCGGTGACTCCTCCTCTGCCTCGGGTTCTCCTGCCAAAGCCCGAGCAGGTACAGGCGCACGTGGAGGTGGAGGTTCTGGCTGAGGGGGTGGGACATCAGTGCCTGGGGCTGGGGGTCCTGCAGGCACGGAGATGCGATCTGCCCGGTGTGCTGGCCAGTACCCAGCTGGCCTGGTGTCTCTGCGAGGGCAAGTCTCGGTTCTCCATCTGCCCTCGGTGGATCCCTGGGTCCTGCACCTGGAGCCACCACCTCTGTAGGCACAGGTCTGGGAAGTGGAGCCTGGTTCCAGTTGGAGGCCAGTGCTAGAGCTGGGGGAGAAGCAAAGTTTGCCCACAGGCCAGCCTTGGCATGTGCGTATCCCGGGACAGAAAGCTTCCAAGAGATTCCCAAAGAATACCCAGGGTCGGATGTCTTTCGGGACTGAAGTGTGCAAGATGGGGGTGGGGGCGTGAGGCCAGCGCTTGCTGCAGGCCCAGCAGCATCTTTCGGGGACTCGTCCCTGTGTAGCTCAGCACCCCCTCCCCACACACTCCCGTGCACCAGCCCCAGCGTCCTCACCTCTGTGCTCTGGCGTGCTGGGCTCCAGGTCCTCCTGCTGCCTCAGAGGCCGGGGTTCTCGGGACTCTGGGTCGGAGCCGGGTGTGCTGAGCTCCGTGGCAGCCTCAGACTGGGCCGCCGGGTGTATCCTGGGCGGTGTCTCGGCAGCAGGCCTTCCCCGCCTCCGCTTCGCCCCCGGTGGGGCTGATGCCTCCGTGGGCACGCTCACCTGGAGCCTGCACTGGGCCTCACGGGCGGGGGGGTGGTGCTCCGACCCCTCCCTCTGGGAGGTGGACGGGGTGTCCCCGTCCTCGGCCTCATCACGTGGGAAGCTCTGCAACGACAGTGACCGTCAGCCAGCCGTGCTGGGAGTTTTCCGAGCTGGGCCTGGCCAGTGGAGCCGCTGCTTCTGCCTGCTCGAACTTCTCTTCCCAGAAGGGTCAGAGACGTGTGTCTGCTCAGATCCCCACCCGGGAGGAAAGAGACCCACCTGAGGGTGTGAGGTCAGCCTGGGCGGCCGGCGCTGCCCGCACTCTCCCCATCCCAGCCAGCCTGCTCTCCCCTGGGGTGTGGACACAACTGGTCCGCAGGCTTCTGACCCCACATCCGCCTGGGCTTCCTTGAGGGAGACACACCCCGAGAAACCCGCATCCACACACACAGGCAAAGGACCCGGTGTTTCCGGGTGGCATGGGAGAGGTGGCCTGGCCCGGCCTGGGGCTCCCCGTGTTACCTTTCTGTTTCTCCGGGCAGAGGGCCAGAGGCCTCTCGGGGGTGCCCTGAGCCAACGTCGACAGGGTGCCCACGCACACTGCCTGTGAGCTCTCCTGAGGCCCCGGCCTCTGGGCAGGGGCAAACAGCAGAACATCCTGGCAGCAAGAGATCTGGCTGGGGGCTCCTCTCCGCTCTGGAGGCCTGGATACCCGGGTTGCGGGTTCTGTTGGGTTCTGTTGCCGGCAGGTGACATCATTTCCTGGGGTTCGTGCTGAGGTCCCTTCCCCAAAACTTCCCAAGGGAATCTCTGGGTTTCTGACTGCTCGACCACCCCCCTTAGGCCATGTGCAGGCACAGTGACAGCCACACAGCCCAGCCCACAGCCCTGGGGAGGCCTGGGTGCAGCCAGGGCCTGAGCTCCGAGGACCCCGCTGCTCTCAGACCAGGCTCCTTCTTCTCATAAGTGGTGTGGCCCTGGACAAGCATATGCCCCTCAGGGTTTCCCCAGTCTCTCCATCTGCAGAGTGGGGGTCATTCTCCCATCTGTTTCCTAGGTCTGTCGGCCTACGAGCAGCTCCGTGCCTCTCCACCTGGGGCCGATATCACGTGGAGCTTGTGCGCCGAGACTTCAGAAAGAAAGACTCCATCCAGGGCTGATACAGCACAGAATGGGGCAGAACGAGGCCTGGATGCGCCGTGGTACCCAGGAAAAGGCACCGCCCCTCCTGACTGTTTTGAGACCCCGCATCCAAGTTGGAGGCCCGAAAGGAAGACTCGAAGGTCTCCCTCTCTTATAGAAAAGAGTAGCCAACTTTCTGGTCCTCTGTTTCCATTGAGATTCTGTTCAAGTGTCCCAGCTCGGCTTCTGCGGGTGGCTGAGCTTCTAATGGCTCCCTGCGTTCTTGTCTTTTCCTCTCCAAACCTTCCGTCCTTTTCCCCCTTCTGGGGTGGATGGGCGCTGTCATTGCTTCTACCTTCGAGACAGATTGATGAAAAGTCTGGACCATCGACTCCTTTCCTCTCTTTGGTTCCGTGTCTCTCTCTGGCTGTGTCCCTCTCTTTTCCTTTCTCGATTCAGTCTGTGTCTTCCTCTTTCTCTCTCGTGTGTGGATGGATGGATGCTAGGAATGCACATGTATATGATTAGATGAGGGTTATGTTTTAGGGATGGGTTAGAGGGAGAGAAAGGCTTTAGGTCGGAGTTGGTCATGGGGGAAGGGTCAAGGGTGGTGGTGGTGTTTCTTGGAATCTGAGTGCTGTGCATTCTTCGTCTCTTTCCATATGAACCCCTTCTCAGATACACCACTTGCAAGGAGTCTCTCATGTTCCGTTTCCTATCTTTTGCATGTGTGAATGCTTAGCTTCTCTGTTGTGAAGAGGTTCCATTGGATGGAAACCCATTGGTGTACTTCGTTTCCCTCTTTCCCTTACTTGAAGAGACCCATTTCTACCTCCGCCCAGCAAATGGCAAGGAGACTCTGATGTTAAGGAGCCTTTGACCTACGCTTCTTTCTAGCTATCTCATGACATCAGTCTTTAGGGTGAGGTTTTTCCCCGATATTGAGGTGGTGTGAGATCAAAACCAATAGCGTTCTTCAGATGTAGCTGTCTGGTTTTCCCATGGCCATTTATTGAAGAGGCTTTCTTGTTCCCATTTGGATATTCTCCCCTTCTGTGTCACAGATGAGTTGACCATGGATGCCGGGGTTTGTTTCTGGACCCTCAACTTTATTCCATCGATCTGGATCTGTGTGTGTTGTTGTATTCCCAATAGCATACTGTCCTGCTGCTGCCGCTGCGGCTAAGTCACTTCAGTCGTGTCTGACTCTGCGCGACCCCATGGCCTGCAGCCTACCAGGCTCCTCCGTCCAGGGCATTTTCCAGGCAAGAGTACTGGCGTGGGTCGCCATCGCCTTCTCCGATACTCTCCTGAGGATCCTAGTTTGGTCGTCTAATTTCCTCTCACACAACCTTGGATGTCCGTATCGGGGCTTTTTCGTCGGATTGTATTGACAATTTAGGCTCTTTTCTGTTTCCGTAACCCCTTTTGCAATTCTTTGTTCGGTGCGACAATGCATTGGCATTTTGGGAGGAATAGCATCGAAGCTGTGGATTGCCTTGTGGGGCTGTGACATCATTTTCCCAATAGGAATTCTTTCAAGCCCTGAGCACAGCTTCTCTTTCCAGTGATTGGTGTGGGCTTGATCTTCCTTCTTCCATCTCTCGCCGTTTTGTGAGAACAGGTCCTTCCTTCCCTTCTGGGTTAGATGGACTCGTGGGTATCACTTCAGTGAATGGCATTGTCAGTGGGGGTGATAATTCCCTTCTCATTGGAAGACTTTGCTGTGAGTATTAGAAATGCAAGTGATTTCTCTTCCCCTTCCTCCCTGTCCATCTCTCAGAGCCACCGGGAAACAGAGGCCTCATCCAGGGTCACACAGGCCTGAGCGAGTGCAACTAGACTGTTGTTTCTTCAGGCCCTCAGTGCTGGACATCATCCGGGATACTCTGTGTGTGTCTTCCTCAGTCTGGTGTCCCTTCAGACCTTTCCCTAGTTTTCACAGGCTTGTTGTGTTGGTGTTCTTTGTCTGTTTGGAGACACATCCTTGAGAAGCTTTGTGTTTCCACTCATTCGTCTCGCGATGTATGACCTGTCTTTTGCTTTTGTAATGAGGTCTTTCCCACAGTAGATATCTTTGATTTTGCAAAGTCCACTGTATTCTCTGGGTTGTTTTGTGGACTGCCTTTTAGTTTTGTGTGTGAAGACTCAAAGCACGTGTCCGGTTTCTGCTCATTGTTCTTCTAGATTTGTGACAAGTTTTCATGGAAACTTTGTCTAGGGATAACTGGAAGTGAACTCGGTGTAAGGTGTCAAGTCTCCATCTCCATTCATGTCATGCCCTGCAGTTTCCAATTCCCTGTTCCTGAGTGGTTTTGGAGACCTTGTGGGAAGTTTGGTTGCATGGGAGTTTGCATTTCCACCTTGAGTAGATTCCCACTGTTCCGCCCTCAGGGACACTGTCAAGGGGGAGTGAGGAGCAGCCTGCACTTCCAGCAGTGACCACACGGTGGGGCGAGTGCTGCTCTCCCCTCTGGGAGCCCCAGGCCACAGGCATCCCAGTGAGGAGCCAGCTCTGTGCTCAGCTGAAAGGAGTTAGACTCTCAGGAGCCTCTGAGCCCTTGCCTTTGGATCACCCAGGGTGGGCATTTACTGTGACAGAAAAAAATTGCCCTGAATTCCATGGACGGAAGAGCCTGGCTGTGTAGAGTTCGTGAGTTGCCGTGAATCAGACACAACTGAGGACACAAAAACTCAATAGACTAAAACACTTTTGGGGGGTGGGGGGAGTGAAAGGGGGTGATGTGGGGTTTTTTTTGTCGTATATAATAGCCAAGGGAAATCTAGTTTAAACCTAAATTCACATAGATAGGAAAGGTATAGCTCTCCGTCACCCTATTAAAAAAAAAAAAAAACTACTTAACTTTTCTGAAAGTTTATTTAGTAGCTTCCTTGAGCAGTTCATTGTGAAGCATTTTTTTTTTTTTTCTGTGACATTGGCCTCATTAAAAAGTACGGTTTGCCTTTACTGGATAATTTTGTTCATTGGTTTGTTAGGGTATCTTGGTAATATTTGTGTTTCCTGGGGAGCATGGTCACATGACCTGGCCCTGGCCAATCGGTGCGTTCCAGCTCCCTGGCCACTGTGATTGGCTCCGGACTGGGGCAGTGCCCAATCGGGGCCCAGGGCCGGGCCTCACGTTGGAAGCCAGGGGAAGACGAGCTCTCGTCCTGCTGGGGTAGGGGAAGGGGTGGGGCCGGGGGAGGTCAGGCTCCAGCAGTGGGAGGGGCTTGAGGTCCGCCTGCGGCAGTTGGTGACCTTCCTGCTCCCCTCAGGGCAGAGCCGCCGGCCTGAGAATGAGGGCGCTGCTGAGCCCAGGGGCTGGGATGGCCCGTTGCTGCTGTGGTCCCAGAGCTCCACCCGAGACCTGAGGGAGGCCGTCTGCCCGTGAGTCCTCTCCCGCTTGTCTGTCAGCTTGTTTGAACCATGCTGGGTTTTCTGCCCAGCCGGCTAAGGGGAGTCCCTGGAAATGCAAGGGTGTGGGTTTTGGCAGACTTCAGGGAAGACATGCCAGATGAGCCTGGGAGACTCCAGCTTAATCTGGATTCAGGAAATATCTCTTCGGGCCAGCTAGTAATTGTAGGATAAGCCTAATGAGTCTTCACAGGATGAAGAGAGTAACGTGCCAAGGTAGCAATCGATGTCCTCATTCGAGAGGATGATGAAGCTGGTGCTCAGAGAAGGGGGGAACTTGGCCACAGCCAGGAGGTGTGCACCCAGACGGAACCCCCAGATCCGGCCATTTGAGCTCAGGGAGGCCACTGGTGTGGCTTGTCCCTGTGGCAGGGGCCGAGGCACGCAGCCCACCCTGATTCCTGCGGGGGCCTGACTTGGGAAGTGCCATCTGGTAGCTTTGAGACTCACCAAACCAAATTGCACTGGAGAGAGGAAGGACACCTTCCTTCATCCACCCCCCACCCCCGCCGGATTCCCACATACCCTGACCCCTTTCTCTGGATTTCGGAGCCATTTCCAGAGTCCCGCTCATATGACCTCATTCGAAGTGCACTGTGGACGAGCTGCCATCTGCAGCTGCTACCACAGCAGCCAAGGGCTTTATCTCCCGAGTACCTCCCTTCCTTTGGAACTTGGGGGCCCTCTACTCCCCACTTGCACACCACAGACCTTTGCTGAGGATTGTGGGGACCCTCACTCAGTTTGCAGCACGTTGTAGCCATCCCTGTCCTCTCAATACCTCCCTTGCCACTCAGCTTGTGAGCTCCTTTGGAGCAGCGTGGCCCACCTGGCTGCAACGGCAGAGACACAGCTGACAGTGAAACAACAGCTTCGATCTGACAGCCGGAAAGCTCTGTCAAAAGGGACCTCCCTCTTCACACCGTAGAGGCTGTAGGAGCCGCCAGGGTTTGGGAACCGGTGCTGGGGCCAAAATGACTCCACAGCTGTTTTCCTTCCTGGGGAGGGTTCTGGCTCGAGTGGGAATGGCTCAAGTCTCCTAAGGTTCTGAAAGCCCACTGTGTGCAGATTCACGGTACACAGAGAGGAGAAGGTGGAGTCCTGCCCTGGAGGTGGTCACAGCTCACGGATGAGCCAGGCAGGCAGGCAGGCAGGCAGGGCATGAGAACAGCTGAGCTGCCTTCATGAGTGAATGGTGTGGGGGCAGAGGAAGAGAAGCCGGTCTGCTCCCTCATGTGGTGCCCAGGGCAGGTTGTCCCCAGAGGAAACCCTTACGACGGTGAGGACTCTCACTGCTGTTTCCCAAGGGGTTCCGTCGGTGCGTGTCTTCCCCGGAGCGGTCAGGCCGTCTCTAAAGTACACTGGCCATGGGCATTGCCTCTCCTTGGAACTTCCCATGTGTTTCTCTTTTGTGTGGAACAGTGATTTTTCTAGAGGGGTTCTGGGCCACAAGGTTGTTGGGTCATTTGCTAGCCTTCTGTCGTGAAGAACGCTTTCCTGGGCGTTGGGGTGGTTTGTTGTTCCAGCTCCCTTTCTTGGCTTCTTTTGGGAGCTGGTGCAACAAGAGGAGCTCAGCCTCTGCCTTCTGGCTGAGATGTCACCCTTCAAACAGCAATGCCTGCCTGGAGATAATGATGGCATTTGCCAAAAGGGCTTCGTTTGGCACATGATATCTTGAAAGGACGTACACCGTCCTGTCAGCTATCAAAGGCTAGTTCAAATGACATAAAAATGAGAACTCTCCAATGGAGTCTTACAGTAGGTGGAGAGTCCGAAAAAAACTCCTTCAGTCATTTCACTGAGAGTCATTGATTGGGGACACCAAGAATATAGGAAGGAATGCAGAAAGAAAAGATGAAATTGTGGTCAGGATCGGGGGGAGGGATGAACAGGGCCTGCTTGCCTTGAACCCAGGCTTTGTTGGCGGGTGGGGCATAAAGATCGAACGGGTCTGAAACTACAGAGTGGTGATGGTAACACAGTATCACCAGAGTTACACAACAGTGTTCCCAAATTGCAACAATGATGAAAAAGTTTACTAATCCCAACTTAACCAACAAAAATAGACGAAACCATACAAAAAGTAAAACATCACCAGAAAGGTGGAAACAAACCAAATGCAAAGCAGTTCAGGGGAAAGGAACTCCATGTCCCCTGGGGGCAGACCGAGTTGCCGGCGTCCACGGTGAGCAGACAGGGATGGAGGCTGCAGAGCCGACCGCTCCCCTGGACGTGGTGTTTCCGGCAAGGGCTCTGGGTCTCTGTCCAGAGCGGGGGCTCGTTCTTCCTGCAGGGGCGGGTGAGTCATCGTCGGCGTCTGGGTGTTGCGCGGGAGCCAGGGCAGGCTCTCCCTGCCGAGGCGGTGACTCCTCCTCTGCCTCGGGTTCTCCTGCCAAAGCCCGAGCAGGTACAGGTGCACGTGGAGGTGGAGGTTCTGGCTGAGGGGGTGGGACATCAGTGCCTGGGGCTGGGGGTCCTGCAGGCACGGAGATGCGATCTGCCCGGTGTGCTGGCCAGTACCCAGCTGGCCTGGTGTCTCTGCGAGGGCAAGTCTCGGTTCTCCATCTGCCCTCGGTGGATCCCTGGGTCCTGCACCTGGAGCCACCACCTCTGTAGGCACAGGTCTGGGAAGTGGAGCCTGGTTCCAGTTGGAGGCCAGTGCTAGAGCTGGGGGAGAAGCAAAGTTTGCCCACAGGCCAGCCTTGGCATGTGCGTATCCCGGGACAGAAAGCTTCCAAGAGATTCCCAAAGAATACCCAGGGTCGGATGTCTTTTGGGACTGAAGTGTGCAAGATGGGGGTGGGGGTGTGAGGCCAGCGCTTGCTGCAGGCCCAGCAGCATCTTTCGGGGACTCGTCCCTGTGTAGCTCAGCACCCCCTCCCCACACACTCCCGTGCACCAGCCCCAGCGTCCTCACCTCTGTGCTCTGGCGTGCTGGGCTCCAGGTCCTCCTGCTGCCTCAGAGGCCGGGGTTCTCGGGACTCTGGGTCGGAGCCGGGTGTGCTGAGCTCCGTGGCAGCCTCAGACTGGGCCGCCGGGTGTATCCTGGGCGGTGTCTCGGCAGCAGGCCTTCCCCGCCTCCGCTTCGCCCCCGGTGGGGCTGATGCCTCCGTGGGCACGCTCACCTGGAGCCTGCACTGGGCCTCACGGGCGGGGGGGTGGTGCTCCGACCCCTCCCTCCGGGAGGTGGACGGGGTGTCCCCGTCCTCGGCCTCATCACGTGGGAAGCTCTGCAACGACAGTGACCGTCAGCCAGCCGTGCTGGGAGTTTTCCGAGCTGGGCCTGGCCAGTGGAGCCGCTGCTTCTGCCTGCTCGAACTTCTCTTCCCAGAAGGGTCAGAGACGTGTGTCTGCTCAGATCCCCACCCGGGAGGAAAGAGACCCACCTGAGGGTGTGAGGTCAGCCTGGGCGGCCGGCGCTGCCCGCACTCTCCCCATCCCAGCCAGCCTGCTCTCCCCTGGGGTGTGGACACAACTTGTCCTCAGGCTTCTGTCCCCACATCCGCCTGGGCTTCCTTGAGGGAGACACACCCCGAGAAACCCGCATCCACACACACAGGCAAAGGACCCGGTGTTTCCGGGTGGCATGGGAGAGGTGGCCTGGCCCGGCCTGGGGCTCCCCGTGTTACCTTTCTGTTTCTCCGGGCAGAGGGCCAGAGGCCTCTCGGGGGTGCCCTGAGCCAACGTCAACAGGGTGCCCACGCACACTGCCTGTGAGCTCTCCTGAGGCCCCGGCCTCTGGGCAGGGGCAAACAGCAGAACATCCTGGCAGCAAGAGATCTGGCTGGGGGCTCCTCTCCGCTCTGGAGGCCTGGATACCCGGGTTGCGGGTTCTGTTGGGTTCTGTTGCCGGCAGGTGACATCATTTCCTGGGGTTCGTGCTGAGGTCCCTTCCCCAAAACTTCCCAAGGGAATCTCTGGGTTTCTGACTGCTCGACCACCCCCCTTAGGCCATGTGCAGGCACAGTGACAGCCACACAGCCCAGCCCACAGCCCTGGGGAGGCCTGGGTGCAGCCAGGGCCTGAGCTCCGAGGACCCCGCTGCTCTCAGACCAGGCTCCTTCTTCTCATAAGTGGTGTGGCCCTGGACAAGCATATGCCCCTCAGGGTTTCCCCAGTCTCTCCATCTGCAGAGTGGGGGTCATTCTCCCATCTGTTTCCTAGGTCTGTCGGCCTACGAGCAGCTCCGTGCCTCTCCACCTGGGGCCGATATCACGTGGAGCTTGTGCGCCGAGACTTCAGAAAGAAAGACTCCATCCAGGGCTGATACAGCACAGAATGGGGCAGAACGAGGCCTGGATGCGCCGTGGTACCCAGGAAAAGGCACCGCCCCTCCTGACTGTTTTGAGACCCCGCATCCAAGTTGGAGGCCCAAAAGGAAGACTCGAAGGTCTCCCTCTCTTATAGAAAAGAGTAGCCAACTTTCTGGTCCTCTGTTTCCATTGAGATTCTGTTCAAGTGTCCCAGCTCGGCTTCTGCGGGTGGGTGAGCTTCTAAGGGCTCCCTGCGTTCTTGTCTTTTCCTCTCCAAACCTTCCGTCCTTTTCCCCCTTCTGGGGTGGATGGGCGCTGTCATTGCTTCTACCTTCGAGACAGATTGATGAAAAGTCTGGACCATCGACTCCTTTCCTCTCTTTGGTTCCGTGTCTCTCTCTGGCTGTGTCCCTCTCTTTTCCTTTCTCGATTCAGTCTGTGTCTTCCTCTTTCTCTCTCGTGTGTGGATGGATGGATGCTAGGAATGCACATGTATATGATTAGATGAGGGTTATGTTTTAGGGATGGGTTAGAGGGAGAGAAAGGCTTTAGGTTGGAGTTGGTCATGGGGGAAGGGTCAAGGGTGGTGGTGGTGTTTCTTGGAATCTGAGTGCTGTGCATTCTTCGTCTCTTTCCATATGAACCCCTTCTCAGATACACCACTTGCAAGGAGTCTCTCATGTTCCGTTTCCTATCTTTTGCATGTGTGAATGCTTAGCTTCTCTGTTGTGAAGAGGTTCCATTGGATGGAAACCCATTGGTGTACTTCGTTTCCCTCTTTCCCTTACTTGAAGAGACCCATTTCTACCTCCGCCCAGCAAATGGCAAGGAGACTCTGATGTTAAGGAGCCTTTGACCTACGCTTCTTTCTAGCTATCTCATGACATCAGTCTTTAGGGTGAGGTTTTTCCCCGATATTGAGGTGGTGTGAGATCAAAACCAATAGCGTTCTTCAGATGTAGCTGTCTGGTTTTCCCATGGCCATTTATTGAAGAGGCTTTCTTGTTCCCATTTGGATATTCTCCCCTTCTGTGTCAGAGATGAGTTGACCATGGATGCCGGGGTTTGTTTCTGGACCCTCAACTTTATTCCATCGATCTGGATCTGTGTGTGTTGTTGTATTCCCAATAGCATACTGTCCTGCTGCTGCCGCTGCGGCTAAGTCACTTCAGTCGTGTCTGACTCTGCGCGACCCCATGGCCTGCAGCCTACCAGGCTCCTCCGTCCAGGGCATTTTCCAGGCAAGAGTACTGGCGTGGGTCGCCATCGCCTTCTCCGATACTCTCCTGAGGATCCTAGTTTGGTCGTCTAATTTCCTCTCACACAACCTTGGATGTCCGTATCGGGGCTTTTTCGTCGGATTGTATTGACAATTTAGGCTCTTTTCTGTTTCCGTAACCCCTTTTGCAATTCTTTGTTCGGTGCGACAATGCATTGGCATTTGGGGAGGAATAGCGTCCAAGCTGTGGATTGCCTTGTGGGGCTGTGACATCATTTTCCCAATAGGAATTCTTTCAAGCCCTGAGCACAGCTTCTCTTTCCAGTGATTGGTGTGGGCTTGATCTTCCTTCTTCCATCTCTCGCCGTTTGGTGAGAACAGGTCCTTCCTTCCCTTCTGGGTTAGATGGACTCGTGGGTATCACTTCAGTGAATGGCATTGTCAGTGGGGGTGATAATTCCCTTCTCATTGGAAGACTTTGCTTTGAGTATTAGAAATGCAAGTGATTTCTCTTCCCCTTCCTCCCTGTCCATCTCTCAGAGCCACCGGGAAACAGAGGCCTCATCCAGGGTCACACAGGCCTGAGGGAGTGCAACTAGACTGTTGTTTCTTCAGGCCCTCAGTGCTGGACATCATCCGGGATACTCTGTGTGTGTCTTCCTCAGTCTGGTGTCCCTTCAGACCTTTCCCTAGTTTTCACAGGCTTGTTGTGTTGGTGTTCTTTGTCTGTTTGGAGACACATCCTTGAGAAGCTTTGTGTTTCCACTCATTCGTCTCGCGATGTATGACCTGTCTTTTGCTTTTGTAATGAGGTCTTTCCCACAGTAGATATCTTTGATTTTGCAAAGTCCACTGTATTCTCTGGGTTGTTTTGTGGACTGCCTTTTAGTTTTGTGTGTGAAGACTCAAAGCACGTGTCCGGTTTCTGCTCATTGTTCTTCTAGATTTGTGACAAGTTTTCATGGAAACTTTGTCTAGGGATAACTGGAAGTGAACTCGGTGTAAGGTGTCAAGTCTCCATCTCCATTCATGTCATGCCCTGCAGTTTCCAATTCCCTGTTCCTGAGTGGTTTTGGAGACCTTGTGGGAAGTTTGGTTGCATGGGAGTTTGCATTTCCACCTTGAGTAGATTCCCACTGTTCCGCCGTCAGGGACACTGTCAAGGGGGAGTGAGGAGCAGCCTGCACTTCCAGCAGTGACCACACGGTGGGGCGAGTGCTGCTCTCCCCTCTGGGAGCCCCAGGCCACAGGCATCCCAGTGAGGAGCCAGCTCTGTGCTCGGCTGAAAGGAGTTAGACTCTCAGGAGCCTCTGAGCCCTTGCCTTTGGATCACCCAGGGTGGGCATTTACTGTGACAGAAAAAAATTGCCCTGAATTCCATGGACGGAAGAGCCTGGCTGTGTAGAGTTCGTGAGTTGCCGTGAATCAGACACAACTGAGGACACAAAAACTCAATAGACTAAAACACTTTTGGGGGGTGGGGGGAGTGAAAGGGCGTGATGTGGGGTTTTTTTTGTCGTATATAATAGCCAAGGGAAATCTAGTTTAAACCTAAATTCACATAGATGGAAAAGGTATAGCTCTCCGTCAACCTATTAAAAAACAAAAAAAACTACTTAACTTTTCTGAAAGTTTATTTAGTAGCTTCCTTGAGCAGTTCATTGTGAAGCATTTTTTTTTTTTTTCTGTGACATTGGCCTCATTAAAAAGTACGGTTTGCCTTTACTGGATAATTTTGTTCATTGGTTTGTTAGGGTATCTTGGTAATATTTGTGTTTCCTGGGGAGCATGGTCACATGACCTGGCCCTGGCCAATCGGTGCGTTCCAGCTCCCTGGCCACTGTGATTGGCTCCGGACTGGGGCAGTGCCCAATCGGGGCCCAGGGCCGGGCCT
The DNA here is from genome assembly GCF_054371585.1 of Giraffa tippelskirchi. Lineage (NCBI taxonomy): Eukaryota > Metazoa > Chordata > Mammalia > Artiodactyla > Giraffidae > Giraffa > Giraffa tippelskirchi. The sequence goes on from NC_137286.1 coordinate 72,572,391, forward strand.
CACGTTGGAAGCCAGGGGAAGACGAGCTCTCGTCCTGCTGGGGTAGGGGAAGGGGTGGGGCCGGGGGAGGTCAGGCTCCAGCAGTGGGAGGGGCTTGAGGTCCGCCTGCGGCAGTTGGTGACCTTCCTGCTCCCCTCAGGGCAGAGCCGCCGGCCTGAGAATGAGGGCGCTGCTGAGCCCAGGGGCTGGGATGGCCCGTTGCTGCTGTGGTCCCAGAGCTCCACCCGAGACCTGACGGAGGCCGTCTGCCCGTTGAGTCCTCTCCCGCTTGTCTGTCAGCTTGTTTGAACCATGCTGGGTTTTCTGCCCAGCCGGCTAAGGGGAGTCCCTGGAAATGCAAGGGTGTGGGTTTTGGCAGACTTCAGGGAAGACATGCCAGATGAGCCTGGGAGACTCCAGCTTAATCTGGATTCAGGAGATATCTCTTCGGGCCAGCTAGTAATTGTAGGATAAGCCTAATGAGTCTTCACAGGATGAAGAGAGTAACGTGCCAAGGTAGCAATCGATGTCCTCATTCGAGAGGATGATGAAGCTGGTGCTCAGAGAAGGGGGGAACTTGGCCACAGCCAGGAGGTGTGCACCCAGACGGAACCCCCAGATCCGGCCATTTGAGCTCAGGGAGGCCACTGGTGTGGCTTGTCCCTGTGGCAGGGGCCGAGGCACGCAGCCCACCCTGATTCCTGCGGGGGCCTGACTTGGGAAGTGCCATCTGGTAGCTTTGAGACTCACCAAACCAAATTGCACTGGAGAGAGGAAGGACACCTTCCTTCATCCACCCCCCACCCCCGCCGGATTCCCACATACCCTGACCCCTTTCTCTGGATTTCGGAGCCATTTCCAGAGTCCCGCTCATATGACCTCATTCGAAGTGCACTGTGGACGAGCTGCCATCTGCAGCTGCTACCACAGCAGCCAAGGGCTTTATCTCCCGAGTACCTCCCTTCCTTTGGAACTTGGGGGCCCTCTACTCCCCACTTGCACACCACAGACCTTTGCTGAGGATTGCGGGGACCCTCACTCAGTTTGCAGCACGTTGTAGCCATCCCTGTCCTCTCAATACCTCCCTTGCCACTCAGCTTGTGAGCTCCTTTGGAGCAGCGTGGCCCACCTGGCTGCAACGGCAGAGACACAGCTGACAGTGAAACAACAGCTTCGATCTGACAGCCAGAAAGCTCTGTCAAAAGGGACCTCCCTCTTCACACCGTAGAGGCTGTAGGAGCCGCCAGGGTTTGGGAAAAAGTGCTGGGGCCAAAATGACTCCACAGCTGTTTTCCTTCCTGGGGAGGGTTCTGGCTCGAGTGGGAATGGCTCAAGTCTCCTAAGGTTCTGAAAGCCCACTGTGTGCAGATTCACGGTACACAGAGAGGAGAAGGTGGAGTCCTGCCCTGGAGGTGGTCACAGCTCACGGATGAGCCAGGCAGGCAGGCAGGCAGGCAGGGCATGAGAACAGCTGAGCTGCCTTCATGAGTGAATGGTGTGGGGGCAGAGGAAGAGAAGCCGGTCTGCTCCCTCATGTGGTGCCCAGGGCAGGTTGTCCCCAGAGGAAACCCTTACGACGGTGAGGACTCTCACTGCTGTTTCCCAAGGGGTTCCGTCGGTGCGTGTCTTCCCCGGAGCAGTCAGGCCGTCTCTAAAGTACACTGGCCATGGGCATTGCCTCTCCTTGGAACTTCCCATGTGTTTCTCTTTTGTATGGAACAGTGATTTTTCTAGAGGGGTTCTGGGCCACAAGGTTGTTGGGTCATTTGCTAGCCTTCTGTCGTGAAGAACGCTTTCCTGGGCGTTGGGGTGGTTTGTTGTTCCAGCTCCCTTTCTTGGCTTCTTTTGGGAGCTGGTGCAACAAGAGGAGCTCAGCCTCTGCCTTCTGGCTGAGATGTCACCCTTCAAACAGCAATGCCTGCCTGGAGATAATGATGGCATTTGCCAAAAGGGCTTCGTTTGGCACATGATATCTTGAAAGGACGTACACCGTCCTTTCAGCTATCAAAGGCTAGTTCAAATGACATAAAAATGAGAACTCTCCAATGGAGTCTTACAGTAGGTGGAGAGTCCGAAAAAAACTCCTTCAGTCATTTCACTGAGAGTCATTGATTGGGGACACCAAGAATATAGGAAGGAATGCAGAAAGAAAAGATGAAATTGTGGTCAGGATCGGGGGGAGGGATGAACAGGGCCTGCTTGCCTTGAACCCAGGCTTTGTTGGCGGGTGGGGCATAAAGATCGAACGGGTCTGAAACTACAGAGTGGTGATGGTAACACAGTATCACCAGAGTTACACAACAGTGTTCCCAAATTGCAACAATGATGAAAAAGTTTACTAATCCCAACTTAACCAACAAAAATAGACGAAACCATACAAAAAGTAAAACATCACCAGAAAGGTGGAAACAAACCAAATGCAAAGCAGTTCAGGGGAAAGGAACTCCATGTCCCCTGGGGGCAGACCGAGTTGCCGGCGTCCACGGTGAGCAGACAGGGATGGAGGCTGCAGAGCCGACCGCTCCCCTGGACGTGGTGTTTCCGGCAAGGGCTCTGGGTCTCTGTCCAGAGCGGGGGCTCGTTCTTCCTGCAGGGGCGGGTGAGTCATCGTCGGCGTCTGGGTGTTGCGCGGGAACCAGGGCAGGCTCTCCCTGCCGAGGCGGTGACTCCTCCTCTGCCTCGGGTTCTCCTGCCAAAGCCCGAGCAGGTACAGGTGCACGTGGAGGTGGAGGTTCTGGCTGAGGGGGTGGGACATCAGTGCCTGGGGCTGGGGGTCCTGCAGGCACGGAGATGCGATCTGCCCGGTGTGCTGGCCAGTACCCAGCTGGCCTGGTGTCTCTGCGAGGGCAAGTCTCGGTTCTCCATCTGCCCTCGGTGGATCCCTGGGTCCTGCACCTGGAGCCACCACCTCTATAGGCACAGGTCTGGGAAGTGGAGCCTGGTTCCAGTTGGAGGCCAGTGCTAGAGCTGGGGGAGAAGCAAAGTTTGCCCACAGGCCAGCCTTGGCATGTGCGTATCCCGGGACAGAAAGCTTCCAAGAGATTCCCAAAGAATACCCAGGGTCGGATGTCTTTTGGGACTGAAGTGTGCAAGATGGGGGTGGGGGTGTGAGGCCAGCGCTTGCTGCAGGCCCAGCAGCATCTTTCGGGGACTCGTCCCTGTGTAGCTCAGCACCCCCTCCCCACACACTCCCGTGCACCAGCCCCAGCGTCCTCACCTCTGTGCTCTGGCGTGCTGGGCTCCAGGTCCTCCTGCTGCCTCAGAGGCCGGGGTTCTCGGGACTCTGGGTCGGAGCCGGGTGTGCTGAGCTCCGTGGCAGCCTCAGACTGGGCCGCCGGGTGTATCCTGGGCGGTGTCTCGGCAGCAGGCCTTCCCCGCCTCCGCTTCGCCCCCGGTGGGGCTGATGCCTCCGTGGGCACGCTCACCTGGAGCCTGCACTGGGCCTCACGGGCGGGGGGGTGGTGCTCCGACCCCTCCCTCCGGGAGGTGGACGGGGTGTCCCCGTCCTCGGCCTCATCACGTGGGAAGCTCTGCAACGACAGTGACCGTCAGCCAGCCGTGCTGGGAGTTTTCCGAGCTGGGCCTGGCCAGTGGAGCCGCTGCTTCTGCCTGCTCGAACTTCTCTTCCCAGAAGGGTCAGAGACGTGTGTCTGCTCAGATCCCCACCCGGGAGGAAAGAGACCCACCTGAGGGTGTGAGGTCAGCCTGGGCGGCCGGCGCTGCCCGCACTCTCCCCATCCCAGCCAGCCCGCTCTCCCCTGGGGTGTGGACACAACTGGTCCGCAGGCTTCTGACCCCACATCCGCCTGGGCTTCCTTGAGGGAGACACACCCCGAGAAACCCGCATCCACACACACAGGCAAAGGACCCGGTGTTTCCGGGTGGCATGGGAGAGGTGGCCTGGCCCGGCCTGGGGCTCCCCGTGTTACCTTTCTGTTTCTCCGGGCAGAGGGCCAGAGGCCTCTCGGGGGTGCCCTGAGCCAACGTCGACAGGGTGCCCACGCACACTGCCTGTGAGCTCTCCTGAGGCCCCGGCCTCTGGGCAGGGGCAAACAGCAGAACATCCTGGCAGCAAGAGATCTGGCTGGGGGCTCCTCTCCGCTCTGGAGGCCTGGATACCCGGGTTGCGGGTTCTGTTGGGTTCTGTTGCCGGCAGGTGACATCATTTCCTGGGGTTCGTGCTGAGGTCCCTTCCCCAAAACTTCCCAAGGGAATCTCTGGGTTTCTGACTGCTCGACCACCCCCCTTAGGCCATGTGCAGGCACAGTGACAGCCACACAGCCCAGCCCACAGCCCTGGGGAGGCCTGGGTGCAGCCAGGGCCTGAGCTCCGAGGACCCCGCTGCTCTCAGACCAGGCTCCTTCTTCTCATAAGTGGTGTGGCCCTGGACAAGCATATGCCCCTCAGGGTTTCCCCAGTCTCTCCATCTGCAGAGTGGGGGTCATTCTCCCATCTGTTTCCTAGGTCTGTCGGCCTACGAGCAGCTCCGTGCCTCTCCACCTGGGGCCGATATCACGTGGAGCTTGTGCGCCGAGACTTCAGAAAGGAAGACTCCATCCAGGGCTGACACAGCACAGAATGGGGCAGAACGAGGCCTGGATGCGCCGTGGTACCCAGGAAAAGGCACCGCCCCTCCTGACTGTTTTGAGACCCCGCATCCAAGTTGGAGGCCCGAAAGGAAGACTCGAAGGTCTCCCTCTCTTATAGAAAAGAGTAGCCAACTTTCTGGTCCTCTGTTTCCATTGAGATTCTGTTCAAGTGTCCCAGCTCGGCTTCTGCGGGTGGCTGAGCTTCTAATGGCTCCCTGCATTCTTGTCTTTTCCTCTCCAAACCTTCCGTCCTTTTCCCCCTTCTGGGGTGGATGGGCGCTGTCATTGCTTCTACCTTCGAGACAGATTGATGAAAAGTCTGGACCATCGACTCCTTTCCTCTCTTTGGTTCCGTGTCTCTCTCTGGCTGTGTCCCTCTCTTTTCCTTTCTCGATTCAGTCTGTGTCTTCCTCTTTCTCTCTCGTGTGTGGATGGATGCATGCTAGGAATGCACATGTATATGATTAGATGAGGGTTATGTTTTAGGGATGGGTTAGAGGGAGAGAAAGGCTTTAGGTCGGAGTTGGTCATGGGGGAAGGGTCAAGGGTGGTGGTGGTGTGTCTTGGAATCTGAGTGCTGTGCATTCTTCATCTCTTTCCATATGAACCCCTTCTCAGATACACCACTTGCAAGGAGTCTCTCATGTTCCGTTTCCTATCTTTTGCATGTGTGAATGCTTAGCTTCTCTGTTGTGAAGAGGTTCCATTGGATGGAAACCCATTGGTGTACTTCGTTTCCCTCTTTCCCTTACTTGAAGAGACCCATTTCTACCTCCGCCCAGCAAATGGCAAGGAGACTCTGATGTTAAGGAGCCTTTGACCTACGCTTCTTTCTAGCTATCTCATGACATCAGTCTTTAGGGTGAGGTTTTTCCCCGATATTGAGGTGGTGTGAGATCAAAACCAATAGCGTTCTTCAGATGTAGCTGTCTGGTTTTCCCATGGCCATTTATTGAAGAGGCTTTCTTGTTCCCATTTGGATATTCTCCCCTTCTGTGTCAGAGATGAGTTGACCATGGATGCCGGGGTTTGTTTCTGGACCCTCAACTTTATTCCATCGATCTGGATCTGTGTGTGTTGTTGTATTCCCAATAGCATACTGTCCTGCTGCTGCCGCTGCGGCTAAGTCACTTCAGTCGTGTCTGACTCTGCGCGACCCCATGGCCTGCAGCCTACCAGGCTCCTCCGTCCAGGGCATTTTCCAGGCAAGAGTACTGGCGTGGGTCGCCATCGCCTTCTCCGATACTCTCCTGAGGATCCTAGTTTGGTCGTCTAATTTCCTCTCACACAACCTTGGATGTCCGTATCGGGGCTTTTTCGTCGGATTGTATTGACAATTTAGGCTCTTTTCTGTTTCCGTAACCCCTTTTGCAATTCTTTGTTCGGTGCGACAATGCATTGGCATTTGGGGAGGAATAGCATCGAAGCTGTGGATTGCCTTGTGGGGCTGTGACATCATTTTCCCAATAGGAATTCTTTCAAGCCCTGAGCACAGCTTCTCTTTCCAGTGATTGGTGTGGGCTTGATCTTCCTTCTTCCATCTCTCGCCGTTTTGTGAGAACAGGTCCTTCCTTCCCTTCTGGGTTAGATGGACTCGTGGGTATCACTTCAGTGAATGGCATTGTCAGTGGGGGTGATAATTCCCTTCTCATTGGAAGACTTTGCTGTGAGTATTAGAAATGCAAGTGATTTCTCTTCCCCTTCCTCCCTGTCCATCTCTCAGAGCCACCGGGAAACAGAGGCCTCATCCAGGGTCACACAGGCCTGAGGGAGTGCAACTAGACTGTTGTTTCTTCAGGCCCTCAGTGCTGGACATCATCCGGGATACTCTGTGTGTGTCTTCCTCAGTCTGGTGTCCCTTCAGACCTTTCCCTAGTTTTCACAGGCTTGTTGTGTTGGTGTTCTTTGTCTGTTTGGAGACACATCCTTGAGAAGCTTTGTGTTTCCACTCATTCGTCTCGCGATGTATGACCTGTCTTTTGCTTTTGTAATGAGGTCTTTCCCACAGTAGATATCTTTGATTTTGCAAAGTCCACTGTATTCTCTGGGTTGTTTTGTGGACTGCCTTTTAGTTTTGTGTGTGAAGACTCAAAGCACGTGTCCGGTTTCTGCTCATTGTTCTTCTAGATTTGTGACAAGTTTTCATGGAAACTTTGTCTAGGGATAACTGGAAGTGAACTCGGTGTAAGGTGTCCAGTCTCCATCTCCATTCATGTCATGCCCTGCAGTTTCCAATTCCCTGTTCCTGAGTGGTTTTGGAGACCTTGTGGGAAGTTTGGTTGCATGGGAGTTTGCATTTCCACCTTGAGTAGATTCCCACTGTTCCGCCCTCAGGGACACTGTCAAGGGGGAGTGAGGAGCAGCCTGCACTTCCAGCAGTGACCACACGGTGGGGCGAGTGCTGCTCTCCCCTCTGGGAGCCCCAGGCCACAGGCATCCCAGTGAGGAGCCAGCTCTGTGCTCAGCTGAAAGGAGTTAGACTCTCAGGAGCCTCTGAGCCCTTGCCTTTGGATCACCCAGGGTGGGCATTTACTGTGACAGAAAAAAATTGCCCTGAATTCCATGGACGGAAGAGCCTGGCTGTGTAGAGTTCGTGAGTTGCCGTGAATCAGACACAACTGAGGACACAAAAACTCAATAGACTAAAACACTTTTGGGGGGTGGGGGGAGTGAAAGGGGGTGATGTGGGGTTTTTTTTGTCGTATATAATAGCCAAGGGAAATCTAGTTTAAACCTAAATTCACATAGATGGGAAAGGTATAGCTCTCCGTCACCCTATTAAAAAAAAAAAAAAAACTACTTAACTTTTCTGAAAGTTTATTTAGTAGCTTCCTTGAGCAGTTCATTGTGAAGCATTTTTTTTTTTTTTCTGTGACATTGGCCTCATTAAAAAGTACGGTTTGCCTTTACTGGATAATTTTGTTCATTGGTTTGTTAGGGTATCTTGGTAATATTTGTGTTTCCTGGGGAGCATGGTCACATGACCTGGCCCTGGCCAATCGGTGCGTTCCAGCTCCCTGGCCACTGTGATTGGCTCCGGACTGGGGCAGTGCCCAATCGGGGCCCAGGGCCGGGCCTCACGTTGGAAGCCAGGGGAAGACGAGCTCTCGTCCTGCTGGGGTAGGGGAAGGGGTGGGGCCGGGGGAGGTCAGGCTCCAGCAGTGGGAGGGGCTTGAGGTCCGCCTGCGGCAGTTGGTGACCTTCCTGCTCCCCTCAGGGCAGAGCCGCCGGCCTGAGAATGAGGGCGCTGCTGAGCCCAGGGGCTGGGATGGCCCGTTGCTGTTGTGGTCCCAGAGCTCCACCCGAGACCTGAGGGAGGCCGTCTGCCCGTGAGTCCTCTCCCGCTTGTCTGTCAGCTTGTTTGAACCATGCTGGGTTTTCTGCCCAGCCGGCTAAGGGGAGTCCCTGGAAATGCAAGGGTGTGGGTTTTGGCAGACTTCAGGGAAGACATGCCAGATGAGCCTGGGAGACTCCAGCTTAATCTGGATTCAGGAAATATCTCTTCGGGCCAGCTAGTAATTGTAGGATAAGCCTAATGAGTCTTCACAGGATGAAGAGAGTAACGTGCCAAGGTAGCAATCGATGTCCTCATTCGAGAGGATGATGAAGCTGGTGCTCAGAGAAGGGGGGAACTTGGCCACAGCCAGGAGGTGTGCACCCAGACGGAACCCCCAGATCCGGCCATTTGAGCTCAGGGAGGCCACTGGTGTGGCTTGTCCCTGTGGCAGGGGCCGAGGCACGCAGCCCACCCTGATTCCTGCGGGGGCCTGACTTGGGAAGTGCCATCTGGTAGCTTTGAGACTCACCAAACCAAATTGCACTGGAGAGAGGAAGGACACCTTCCTTCATCCACCCCCCACCCCCGCCGGATTCCCACATACCCTGACCCCTTTCTCTGGATTTCGGAGCCATTTCCAGAGTCCCGCTCATATGACCTCATTCGAAGTGCACTGTGGACGAGCTGCCATCTGCAGCTGCTACCACAGCAGCCAAGGGCTTTATCTCCCGAGTACCTCCCTTCCTTTGGAACTTGGGGGCCCTCTACTCCCCACTTGCACACCACAGACCTTTGCTGAGGATTGTGGGGACCCTCACTCAGTTTGCAGCACGTTGTAGCCATCCCTGTCCTCTCAATACCTCCCTTGCCACTCAGCTTGTGAGCTCCTTTGGAGCAGCGTGGCCCACCTGGCTGCAACGGCAGAGACACAGCTGACAGTGAAACAACAGCTTCGATCTGACAGCCGGAAAGCTCTGTCAAAAGGGACCTCCCTCTTCACACCGTAGAGGCTGTAGGAGCCGCCAGGGTTTGGGAACCGGTGCTGGGGCCAAAATGACTCCACAGCTGTTTTCCTTCCTGGGGAGGGTTCTGGCTCGAGTGGGAATGGCTCAAGTCTCCTAAGGTTCTGAAAGCCCACTGTGTGCAGATTCACGGTACACAGAGAGGAGAAGGTGGAGTCCTGCCCTGGAGGTGGTCACAGCTCACGGATGAGCCAGGCAGGCAGGCAGGCAGGCAGGGCATGAGAACAGCTGAGCTGCCTTCATGAGTGAATGGTGTGGGGGCAGAGGAAGAGAAGCCGGTCTGCTCCCTCATGTGGTGCCCAGGGCAGGTTGTCCCCAGAGGAAACCCTTACGACGGTGAGGACTCTCACTGCTGTTTCCCAAGGGGTTCCGTCGGTGCGTGTCTTCCCCGGAGCGGTCAGGCCGTCTCTAAAGTACACTGGCCATGGGCATTGCCTCTCCTTGGAACTTCCCATGTGTTTCTCTTTTGTATGGAACAGTGATTTTTCTAGAGGGGTTCTGGGCCACAAGGTTGTTGGGTCATTTGCTAGCCTTCTGTCGTGAAGAACGCTTTCCTGGGCGTTGGGGTGGTTTGTTGTTCCAGCTCCCTTTCTTGGCTTCTTTTGGGAGCTGGTGCAACAAGAGGAGCTCAGCCTCTGCCTTCTGGCTGAGATGTCACCCTTCAAACAGCAATGCCTGCCTGGAGATAATGATGGCATTTGCCAAAAGGGCTTCGTTTGGCACATGATATCTTGAAAGGACGTACACCGTCCTTTCAGCTATCAAAGGCTAGTTCAAATGACATAAAAATGAGAACTCTCCAATGGAGTCTTACAGTAGGTGGAGAGTCCGAAAAAAACTCCTTCAGTCATTTCACTGAGAGTCATTGATTGGGGACACCAAGAATATAGGAAGGAATGCAGAAAGAAAAGATGAAATTGTGGTCAGGATCGGGGGGAGGGATGAACAGGGCCTGCTTGCCTTGAACCCAGGCTTTGTTGGCGGGTGGGGCATAAAGATCGAACGGGTCTGAAACTACAGAGTGGTGATGGTAACACAGTATCACCAGAGTTACACAACAGTGTTCCCAAATTGCAACAATGATGAAAAAGTTTACTAATCCCAACTTAACCAACAAAAATAGACGAAACCATACAAAAAGTAAAACATCACCAGAAAGGTGGAAACAAACCAAATGCAAAGCAGTTCAGGGGAAAGGAACTCCATGTCCCCTGGGGGCAGACCGAGTTGCCGGCGTCCACGGTGAGCAGACAGGGATGGAGGCTGCAGAGCCGACCGCTCCCCTGGACGTGGTGTTTCCGGCAAGGGCTCTGGGTCTCTGTCCAGAGCGGGGGCTCGTTCTTCCTGCAGGGGCGGGTGAGTCATCGTCGGCGTCTGGGTGTTGCGCGGGAGCCAGGGCAGGCTCTCCCTGCCGAGGCGGTGACTCCTCCTCTGCCTCGGGTTCTCCTGCCAAAGCCCGAGCAGGTACAGGTGCACGTGGAGGTGGAGGTTCTGGCTGAGGGGGTGGGACATCAGTGCCTGGGGCTGGGGGTCCTGCAGGCACGGAGATGCGATCTGCCCGGTGTGCTGGCCAGTACCCAGCTGGCCTGGTGTCTCTGCGAGGGCAAGTCTCGGTTCTCCATCTGCCCTCGGTGGATCCCTGGGTCCTGCACCTGGAGCCACCACCTCTGTAGGCACAGGTCTGGGAAGTGGAGCCTGGTTCCAGTTGGAGGCCAGTGCTAGAGCTGGGGGAGAAGCAAAGTTTGCCCACAGGCCAGCCTTGGCATGTGCGTATCCCGGGACAGAAAGCTTCCAAGAGATTCCCAAAGAATACCCAGGGTCGGATGTCTTTTGGGACTGAAGTGTGCAAGATGGGGGTGGGGGTGTGAGGCCAGCGCTTGCTGCAGGCCCAGCAGCATCTTTCGGGGACTCGTCCCTGTGTAGCTCAGCACCCCCTCCCCACACACTCCCGTGCACCAGCCCCAGCGTCCTCACCTCTGTGCTCTGGCGTGCTGGGCTCCAGGTCCTCCTGCTGCCTCAGAGGCCGGGGTTCTCGGGACTCTGGGTCGGAGCCGGGTGTGCTGAGCTCCGTGGCAGCCTCAGACTGGGCCGCCGGGTGTATCCTGGGCGGTGTCTCGGCAGCAGGCCTTCCCCGCCTCCGCTTCGCCCCCGGTGGGGCTGATGCCTCCGTGGGCACGCTCACCAGGAGCCTGCACTGGGCCTCACGGGCGGGGGGGTGGTGCTCCGACCCCTCCCTCCGGGAGGTGGACGGGGTGTCCCCGTCCTCGGCCTCATCACGTGGGAAGCTCTGCAACGACAGTGACCGTCAGCCAGCCGTGCTGGGAGTTTTCCGAGCTGGGCCTGGCCAGTGGAGCCGCTGCTTCTGCCTGCTCGAACTTCTCTTCCCAGAAGGGTCAGAGACGTGTGTCTGCTCAGATCCCCACCCGGGAGGAAAGAGACCCACCTGAGGGTGTGAGGTCAGCCTGGGCGGCCGGCGCTGCCCGCACTCTCCCCATCCCAGCCAGCCTGCTCTCCCCTGGGGTGTGGACACAACTGGTCCGCAGGCTTCTGACCCCACATCCGCCTGGGCTTCCTTGAGGGAGACACACCCCGAGAAACCCGCATCCACACACACAGGCAAAGGACCCGGTGTTTCCGGGTGGCATGGGAGAGGTGGCCTGGCCCGGCCTGGGGCTCCCCGTGTTACCTTTCTGTTTCTCCGGGCAGAGGGCCAGAGGCCTCTCGGGTGTGCCCTGAGCCAACGTCGACAGGGTGCCCACGCACACTGCCTGTGAGCTCTCCTGAGGCCCCGGCCTCTGGGCAGGGGCAAACAGCAGAACATCCTGGCAGCAAGAGATCTGGCTGGGGGCTCCTCTCCGCTCTGGAGGCCTGGATACCCGGGTTGCGGGTTCTGTTGGGTTCTGTTGCCGGCAGGTGACATCATTTCCTGGGGTTCGTGCTGAGGTCCCTTCCCCAAAACTTCCCAAGGGAATCTCTGGGTTTCTGACTGCTCGACCACCCCCCTTAGGCCATGTGCAGGCACAGTGACAGCCACACAGCCCAGCCCACAGCCCTGGGGAGGCCTGGGTGCAGCCAGGGCCTGAGCTCCGAGGACCCCGCTGCTCTCAGACCAGGCTCCTTCTTCTCATAAGTGGTGTGGCCCTGGACAAGCATATGCCCCTCAGGGTTTCCCCAGTCTCTCCATCTGCAGAGTGGGGGTCATTCTCCCATCTGTTTCCTAGGTCTGTCGGCCTACGAGCAGCTCCGTGCCTCTCCACCTGGGGCCGATATCACGTGGAGCTTGTGCGCCGAGACTTCAGAAAGGAAGACTCCATCCAGGGCTGACACAGCACAGAATGGGGCAGAACGAGGCCTGGATGCGCCGTGGTACCCAGGAAAAGGCACCGCCCCTCCTGACTGTTTTGAGACCCCGCATCCAAGTTGGAGGCCCGAAAGGAAGACTCGAAGGTCTCCCTCTCTTATAGAAAAGAGTAGCCAACTTTCTGGTCCTCTGTTTCCATTGAGATTCTGTTCAAGTGTCCCAGCTCGGCTTCTGCGGGTGGCTGAGCTTCTAATGGCTCCCTGCGTTCTTGTCTTTTCCTCTCCAAACCTTCCGTCCTTTTCCCCCTTCTGGGGTGGATGGGCGCTGTCATTGCTTCTACCTTCGAGACAGATTGATGAAAAGTCTGGACCATCGACTCCTTTCCTCTCTTTGGTTCCGTGTCTCTCTCTGGCTGTGTCCCTCTCTTTTCCTTTCTCGATTCAGTCTGTGTCTTCCTCTTTCTCTCTCGTGTGTGGATGGATGGATGCTAGGAATGCACATGTATATGATTAGATGAGGGTTATGTTTTAGGGATGGGTTAGAGGGAGAGAAAGGCTTTAGGTCGGAGTTGGTCATGGGGGAAGGGTCAAGGGTGGTGGTGGTGTGTCTTGGAATCTGAGTGCTGTGCATTCTTCGTCTCTTTCCATATGAACCCCTTCTCAGATACACCACTTGCAAGGAGTCTCTCATGTTCCGTTTCCTATCTTTTGCATGTGTGAATGCTTAGCTTCTCTGTTGTGAAGAGGTTCCATTGGATGGAAACCCATTGGTGTACTTCGTTTCCCTCTTTCCCTTACTTGAAGAGACCCATTTCTACCTCCGCCCAGCAAATGGCAAGGAGACTCTGATGTTAAGGAGCCTTTGACCTACGCTTCTTTCTAGCTATCTCATGACATCAGTCTTTAGGGTGAGGTTTTTCCCCGATATTGAGGTGGTGTGAGATCAAAACCAATAGCGTTCTTCAGATGTAGCTGTCTGGTTTTCCCATGGCCATTTATTGAAGAGGCTTTCTTGTTCCCATTTGGATATTCTCCCCTTCTGTGTCAGAGATGAGTTGACCATGGATGCCGGGGTTTGTTTCTGGACCCTCAACTTTATTCCATCGATCTGGATCTGTGTGTGTTGTTGTATTCCCAATAGCATACTGTCCTGCTGCTGCCGCTGCGGCTAAGTCACTTCAGTCGTGTCTGACTCTGCGCGACCCCATGGCCTGCAGCCTACCAGGCTCCTCCGTCCAGGGCATTTTCCAGGCAAGAGTACTGGCGTGGGTCGCCATCGCCTTCTCCGATACTCTCCTGAGGATCCTAGTTTGGTCGTCTAATTTCCTCTCACACAACCTTGGATGTCCGTATCGGGGCTTTTTCGTCGGATTGTATTGACAATTTAGGCTCTTTTCTGTTTCCGTAACCCCTTTTGCAATTCTTTGTTCGGTGCGACAATGCATTGGCATTTGGGGAGGAATAGCATCGAAGCTGTGGATTGCCTTGTGGGGCTGTGACATCATTTTCCCAATAGGAATTCTTTCAAGCCCTGAGCACAGCTTCTCTTTCCAGTGATTGGTGTGGGCTTGATCTTCCTTCTTCCATCTCTCGCCGTTTTGTGAGAACAGGTCCTTCCTTCCCTTCTGGGTTAGATGGACTCGTGGGTATCACTTCAGTGAATGGCATTGTCAGTGGGGGTGATAATTCCCTTCTCATTGGAAGACTTTGCTGTGAGTATTAGAAATGCAAGTGATTTCTCTTCCCCTTCCTCCCTGTCCATCTCTCAGAGCCACCGGGAAACAGAGGCCTCATCCAGGGTCACACAGGCCTGAGGGAGTGCAACTAGACTGTTGTTTCTTCAGGCCCTCAGTGCTGGACATCATCCGGGATACTCTGTGTGTGTCTTCCTCAGTCTGGTGTCCCTTCAGACCTTTCCCTAGTTTTCACAGGCTTGTTGTGTTGGTGTTCTTTGTCTGTTTGGAGACACATCCTTGAGAAGCTTTGTGTTTCCACTCATTCGTCTCGCGATGTATGACCTGTCTTTTGCTTTTGTAATGAGGTCTTTCCCACAGTAGATATCTTTGATTTTGCAAAGTCCACTGTATTCTCTGGGTTGTTTTGTGGACTGCCTTTTAGTTTTGTGTGTGAAGACTCAAAGCACGTGTCCGGTTTCTGCTCATTGTTCTTCTAGATTTGTGACAAGTTTTCATGGAAACTTTGTCTAGGGATAACTGGAAGTGAACTCGGTGTAAGGTGTCCAGTCTCCATCTCCATTCATGTCATGCCCTGCAGTTTCCAATTCCCTGTTCCTGAGTGGTTTTGGAGACCTTGTGGGAAGTTTGGTTGCATGGGAGTTTGCATTTCCACCTTGAGTAGATTCCCACTGTTCCGCCCTCAGGGACACTGTCAAGGGGGAGTGAGGAGCAGCCTGCACTTCCAGCAGTGACCACACGGTGGGGCGAGTGCTGCTCTCCCCTCTGGGAGCCCCAGGCCACAGGCATCCCAGTGAGGAGCCAGCTCTGTGCTCAGCTGAAAGGAGTTAGACTCTCAGGAGCCTCTGAGCCCTTGCCTTTGGATCACCCAGGGTGGGCATTTACTGTGACAGAAAAAAATTGCCCTGAATTCCATGGACGGAAGAGCCTGGCTGTGTAGAGTTCGTGAGTTGCCGTGAATCAGACACAACTGAGGACACAAAAACTCAATAGACTAAAACACTTTTGGGGGGTGGGGGGAGTGAAAGGGGGTGATGTGGGGTTTTTTTTGTCGTATATAATAGCCAACGGAAATCTAGTTTAAACCTAAATTCACATAGATGGGAAAGGTATAGCTCTCCGTCACCCTATTAAAAAAAAAAAAAAAAACTACTTAACTTTTCTGAAAGTTTATTTAGTAGCTTCCTTGAGCAGTTCATTGTGAAGCATTTTTTTTTTTTTTTCTGTGACATTGGCCTCATTAAAAAGTACGGTTTGCCTTTACTGGATAATTTTGTTCATTGGTTTGTTAGGGTATCTTGGTAATATTTGTGTTTCCTGGGGAGCATGGTCACATGACCTGGCCCTGGCCAATCGGTGCGTTCCAGCTCCCTGGCCACTGTGATTGGCTCCGGACTGGGGCAGTGCCCAATCGGGGCCCAGGGCCGGGCCTCACGTTGGAAGCCAGGGGAAGACGAGCTCTCGTCCTGCTGGGGTAGGGGAAGGGGTGGGGCCGGGGGAGGTCAGGCTCCAGCAGTGGGAGGGGCTTGAGGTCCGCCTGCGGCAGTTGGTGACCTTCCTGCTCCCCTCAGGGCAGAGCCGCCGGCCTGAGAATGAGGGCGCTGCTGAGCCCAGGGGCTGGGATGGCCCGTTGCTGCTGTGGTCCCAGAGCTCCACCCGAGACTTGAGGGAGGCCGTCTGCCCGTGAGTCCTCTCCCGCTTGTCTGTCAGCTTGTTTGAACCATGCTGGGTTTTCTGCCCAGCCGGCTAAGGGGAGTCCCTGGAAATGCAAGGGTGTGGGTTTTGGCAGACTTCAGGGAAGACATGCCAGATGAGCCTGGGAGACTCCAGCTTAATCTGGATTCAGGAAATATCTCTTCGGGCCAGCTAGTAATTGTAGGATAAGCCTAATGAGTCTTCACAGGATGAAGAGAGTAACGTGCCAAGGTAGCAATCGATGTCCTCATTCGAGAGGATGATGAAGCTGGTGCTCAGAGAAGGGGGGAACTTGGCCACAGCAAGGAGGTGTGCACCCAGACGGAACCCCCAGATCCGGCCATTTGAGCTCAGGGAGGCCACTGGTGTGGCTTGTCCCTGTGGCAGGGGCCGAGGCACGCAGCCCACCCTGATTCCTGCGGGGGCCTGACTTGGGAAGTGCCATCTGGTAGCTTTGAGACTCACCAAACCAAATTGCACTGGAGAGAGGAAGGACACCTTCCTTCATCCACCCCCCACCCCCGCCGGATTCCCACATACCCTGACCCCTTTCTCTGGATTTCGGAGCCATTTCCAGAGTCCCGCTCATATGACCTCATTCGAAGTGCACTGTGGACGAGCTGCCATCTGCAGCTGCTACCACAGCAGCCAAGGGCTTTATCTCCCGAGTACCTCCCTTCCTTTGGAACTTGGGGGCCCTCTACTCCCCACTTGCACACCACAGACCTTTGCTGAGGATTGTGGGGACCCTCACTCAGTTTGCAGCACGTTGTAGCCATCCCTGTCCTCTCAATACCTCCCTTGCCACTCAGCTTGTGAGCTCCTTTGGAGCAGCGTGGCCCACCTGGCTGCAACGGCAGAGACACAGCTGACAGTGAAACAACAGCTTCGATCTGACAGCCGGAAAGCTCTGTCAAAAGGGACCTCCCTCTTCACACCGTAGAGGCTGTAGGAGCCGCCAGGGTTTGGGAACCGGTGCTGGGGCCAAAATGACTCCACAGCTGTTTTCCTTCCTGGGGAGGGTTCTGGCTCGAGTGGGAATGGCTCAAGTCTCCTAAGGTTCTGAAAGCCCATTGTGTGCAGATTCACGGTACACAGAGAGGAGAAGGTGGAGTCCTGCCCTGGAGGTGGTCACAGCTCACGGATGAGCCAGGCAGGCAGGCAGGCAGGCAGGGCATGAGAACAGCTGAGCTGCCTTCATGAGTGAATGGTGTGGGGGCAGAGGAAGAGAAGCCGGTCTGCTCCCTCATGTGGTGCCCAGGGCAGGTTGTCCCCAGAGGAAACCCTTACGACGGTGAGGACTCTCACTGCTGTTTCCCAAGGGGTTCCGTCGGTGCGTGTCTTCCCCGGAGCGGTCAGGCCGTCTCTAAAGTACACTGGCCATGGGCATTGCCTCTCCTTGGAACTTCCCATGTGTTTCTCTTTTGTATGGAACAGTGATTTTTCTAGAGGGGTTCTGGGCCACAAGGTTGTTGGGTCATTTGCTAGCCTTCTGTCGTGAAGAACGCTTTCCTGGGCGTTGGGGTGGTTTGTTGTTCCAGCTCCCTTTCTTGGCTTCTTTTGGGAGCTGGTGCAACAAGAGGAGCTCAGCCTCTGCCTTCTGGCTGAGATGTCACCCTTCAAACAGCAATGCCTGCCTGGAGATAATGATGGCATTTGCCAAAAGGGCTTCGTTTGGCACATGATATCTTGAAAGGACGTACACCGTCCTTTCAGCTATCAAAGGCTAGTTCAAATGACATAAAAATGAGAACTCTCCAATGGAGTCTTACAGTAGGTGGAGAGTCCGAAAAAAACTCCTTCAGTCATTTCACTGAGAGTCATTGATTGGGGACACCAAGAATATAGGAAGGAATGCAGAAAGAAAAGATGAAATTGTGGTCAGGATCGGGGGGAGGGATGAACAGGGCCTGCTTGCCTTGAACCCAGGCTTTGTTGGCGGGTGGGGCATAAAGATCGAACGGGTCTGAAACTACAGAGTGGTGATGGTAACACAGTATCACCAGAGTTACACAACAGTGTTCCCAAATTGCAACAATGATGAAAAAGTTTACTAATCCCAACTTAACCAACAAAAATAGACGAAACCATACAAAAAGTAAAACATCACCAGAAAGGTGGAAACAAACCAAATGCAAAGCAGTTCAGGGGAAAGGAACTCCATGTCCCCTGGGGGCAGACCGAGTTGCCGGCGTCCACGGTGAGCAGACAGGGATGGAGGCTGCAGAGCCGACCGCTCCCCTGGACGTGGTGTTTCCGGCAAGGGCTCTGGGTCTCTGTCCAGAGCGGGGGCTCGTTCTTCCTGCAGGGGCGGGTGAGTCATCGTCGGCGTCTGGGTGTTGCGCGGGAGCCAGGGCAGGCTCTCCCTGCCGAGGCGGTGACTCCTCCTCTGCCTCGGGTTCTCCTGCCAAAGCCCGAGCAGGTACAGGTGCACGTGGAGGTGGAGGTTCTGGCTGAGGGGGTGGGACATCAGTGCCTGGGGCTGGGGGTCCTGCAGGCACGGAGATGCGATCTGCCCGGTGTGCTGGCCAGTACCCAGCTGGCCTGGTGTCTCTGCGAGGGCAAGTCTCGGTTCTCCATCTGCCCTCGGTGGATCCCTGGGTCCTGCACCTGGAGCCACCACCTCTGTAGGCACAGGTCTGGGAAGTGGAGCCTGGTTCCAGTTGGAGGCCAGTGCTAGAGCTGGGGGAGAAGCAAAGTTTGCCCACAGGCCAGCCTTGGCATGTGCGTATCCCGGGACAGAAAGCTTCCAAGAGATTCCCAAAGAATACCCAGGGTCGGATGTCTTTTGGGACTGAAGTGTGCAAGATGGGGGTGGGGGTGTGAGGCCAGCGCTTGCTGCAGGCCCAGCAGCATCTTTCGGGGACTCGTCCCTGTGTAGCTCAGCACCCCCTCCCCACACACTCCCGTGCACCAGCCCCAGCGTCCTCACCTCTGTGCTCTGGCGTGCTGGGCTCCAGGTCCTCCTGCTGCCTCAGAGGCCGGGGTTCTCGGGACTCTGGGTCGGAGCCGGGTGTGCTGAGCTCCGTGGCAGCCTCAGACTGGGCCGCCGGGTGTATCCTGGGCGGTGTCTCGGCAGCAGGCCTTCCCCGCCTCCGCTTCGCCCCCGGTGGGGCTGATGCCTCCGTGGGCACGCTCACCTGGAGCCTGCACTGGGCCTCACGGGCGGGGGGGTGGTGCTCCGACCCCTCCCTCCGGGAGGTGGACGGGGTGTCCCCGTCCTCGGCCTCATCACGTGGGAAGCTCTGCAACGACAGTGACCGTCAGCCAGCCGTGCTGGGAGTTTTCCGAGCTGGGCCTGGCCAGTGGAGGCGCTGCTTCTGCCTGCTCGAACTTCTCTTCCCAGAAGGGTCAGAGACGTGTGTCTGCTCAGATCCCCACCCGGGAGGAAAGAGACCCACCTGAGGGTGTGAGGTCAGCCTGGGCGGCCGGCGCTGCCCGCACTCTCCCCATCCCAGCCAGCCTGCTCTCCCCTGGGGTGTGGACACAACTTGTCCGCAGGCTTCTGACCCCACATCCGCCTGGGCTTCCTTGAGGGAGACACACCCCGAGAAACCCGCATCCACACACACAGGCAAAGGACCCGGTGTTTCCGGGTGGCATGGGAGAGGTGGCCTGGCCCGGCCTGGGGCTCCCCGTGTTACCTTTCTGTTTCTCCGGGCAGAGGGCCAGAGGCCTCTCGGGGGTGCCCTGAGCCAACGTCGACAGGGTGCCCACGCACACTGCCTGTGAGCTCTCCTGAGGCCCCGGCCTCTGGGCAGGGGCAAACAGCAGAACATCCTGGCAGCAAGAGATCTGGCTGGGGGCTCCTCTCCGCTCTGGAGGCCTGGATACCCGGGTTGCGGGTTCTGTTGGGTTCTGTTGCCGGCAGGTGACATCATTTCCTGGGGTTCGTGCTGAGGTCCCTTCCCCAAAACTTCCCAAGGGAATCTCTGGGTTTCTGACTGCTCGACCACCCCCCTTAGGCCATGTGCAGGCACAGTGACAGCCACACAGCCCAGCCCACAGCCCTGGGGAGGCCTGGGTGCAGCCAGGGCCTGAGCTCCGAGGACCCCGCTGCTCTCAGACCAGGCTCCTTCTTCTCATAAGTGGTGTGGCCCTGGACAAGCATATGCCCCTCAGGGTTTCCCCAGTCTCTCCATCTGCAGAGTGGGGGTCATTCTCCCATCTGTTTCCTAGGTCTGTCGGCCTACGAGCAGCTCCGTGCCTCTCCACCTGGGGCCGATATCACGTGGAGCTTGTGCGCCGAGACTTCAGAAAGAAAGACTCCATCCAGGGCTGACACAGCACAGAATGGGGCAGAACGAGGCCTGGATGCGCCGTGGTACCCAGGAAAAGGCACCGCCCCTCCTGACTGTTTTGAGACCCCGCATCCAAGTTGGAGGCCCGAAAGGAAGACTCGAAGGTCTCCCTCTCTTATAGAAAAGAGTAGCCAACTTTCTGGTCCTCTGTTTCCATTGAGATTCTGTTCAAGTGTCCCAGCTCGGCTTCTGCGGGTGGCTGAGCTTCTAATGGCTCCCTGCGTTCTTGTCTTTTCCTCTCCAAACCTTCCGTCCTTTTCCCCCTTCTGGGGTGGATGGGCGCTGTCATTGCTTCTACCTTCGAGACAGATTGATGAAAAGTCTGGACCATCGACTCCTTTCCTCTCTTTGGTTCCGTGTCTCTCTCTGGCTGTGTCCCTCTCTTTTCCTTTCTCGATTCAGTCTGTGTCTTCCTCTTTCTCTCTCGTGTGTGGATGGATGGATGCTAGGAATGCACATGTATATGATTAGATGAGGGTTATGTTTTAGGGATGGGTTAGAGGGAGAGAAAGGCTTTAGGTCGGAGTTGGTCATGGGGGAAGGGTCAAGGGTGGTGGTGGTGTGTCTTGGAATCTGAGTGCTGTGCATTCTTCGTCTCTTTCCATATGAACCCCTTCTCAGATACACCACTTGCAAGGAGTCTCTCATGTTCCGTTTCCTATCTTTTGCATGTGTGAATGCTTAGCTTCTCTGTTGTGAAGAGGTTCCATTGGATGGAAGCCCATTGGTGTACTTCGTTTCCCTCTTTCCCTTACTTGAAGAGACCCATTTCTACCTCCGCCCAGCAAATGGCAAGGAGACTCTGATGTTAAGGAGCCTTTGACCTACGCTTCTTTCTAGCTATCTCATGACATCAGTCTTTAGGGTGAGGTTTTTCCCCGATATTGAGGTGGTGTGAGATCAAAACCAATAGCGTTCTTCAGATGTAGCTGTCTGGTTTTCCCATGGCCATTTATTGAAGAGGCTTTCTTGTTCGCATTTGGATATTCTCCCCTTCTGTGTCAGAGATGAGTTGACCATGGATGCCGGGGTTTGTTTCTGGACCCTCAACTTTATTCCATCGATCTGGATCTGTGTGTGTTGTTGTATTCCCAATAGCATACTGTCCTGCTGCTGCCGCTGCGGCTAAGTCACTTCAGTCGTGTCTGACTCTGCGCGACCCCATGGCCTGCAGCCTACCAGGCTCCTCCGTCCAGGGCATTTTCCAGGCAAGAGTACTGGCGTGGGTCGCCATCGCCTTCTCCGATACTCTCCTGAGGATCCTAGTTTGGTCGTCTAATTTCCTCTCACACAACCTTGGATGTCCGTATCGGGGCTTTTTCGTCGGATTGTATTGACAATTTAGGCTCTTTTCTGTTTCCGTAACCCCTTTTGCAATTCTTTGTTCGGTGCGACAATGCATTGGCATTTGGGGAGGAATAGCATCGAAGCTGTGGATTGCCTTGTGGGGCTGTGACATCATTTTCCCAATAGGAATTCTTTCAAGCCCTGAGCACAGCTTCTCTTTCCAGTGATTGGTGTGGGCTTGATCTTCCTTCTTCCATCTCTCGCCGTTTTGTGAGAACAGGTCCTTCCTTCCCTTCTGGGTTAGATGGACTCGTGGGTATCACTTCAGTGAATGGCATTGTCAGTGGGGGTGATAATTCCCTTCTCATTGGAAGACTTTGCTGTGAGTATTAGAAATGCAAGTGATTTCTCTTCCCCTTCCTCCCTGTCCATCTCTCAGAGCCACCGGGAAACAGAGGCCTCATCCAGGGTCACACAGGCCTGAGGGAGTGCAACTAGACTGTTGTTTCTTCAGGCCCTCAGTGCTGGACATCATCCGGGATACTCTGTGTGTGTCTTCCTCAGTCTGGTGTCCCTTCAGACCTTTCCCTAGTTTTCACAGGCTTGTTGTGTTGGTGTTCTTTGTCTGTTTGGAGACACATCCTTGAGAAGCTTTGTGTTTCCACTCATTCGTCTCGCGATGTATGACCTGTCTTTTGCTTTTGTAATGAGGTCTTTCCCACAGTAGATATCTTTGATTTTGCAAAGTCCACTGTATTCTCTGGGTTGTTTTGTGGACTGCCTTTTAGTTTTGTGTGTGAAGACTCAAAGCACGTGTCCGGTTTCTGCTCATTGTTCTTCTAGATTTGTGACAAGTTTTCATGGAAACTTTGTCTAGGGATAACTGGAAGTGAACTCGGTGTAAGGTGTCCAGTCTCCATCTCCATTCATGTCATGCCCTGCAGTTTCCAATTCCCTGTTCCTGAGTGGTTTTGGAGACCTTGTGGGAAGTTTGGTTGCATGGGAGTTTGCATTTCCACCTTGAGTAGATTCCCACTGTTCCGCCCTCAGGGACACTGTCAAGGGGGAGTGAGGAGCAGCCTGCACTTCCAGCAGTGACCACACGGTGGGGCGAGTGCTGCTCTCCCCTCTGGGAGCCCCAGGCCACAGGCATCCCAGTGAGGAGCCAGCTCTGTGCTCAGCTGAAAGGAGTTAGACTCTCAGGAGCCTCTGAGCCCTTGCCTTTGGATCACCCAGGGTGGGCATTTACTGTGACAGAAAAAAATTGCCCTGAATTCCATGGACGGAAGAGCCTGGCTGTGTAGAGTTCGTGAGTTGCCGTGAATCAGACACAACTGAGGACACAAAAACTCAATAGACTAAAACACTTTTGGGGGGTGGGGGGAGTGAAAGGGGGTGATGTGGGGTTTTTTTTGTCGTATATAATAGCCAAGGGAAATCTAGTTTAAACCTAAATTCACATAGATGGGAAAGGTATAGCTCTCCGTCACCCTATTAAAAAAAAAAAAAAAAACTACTTAACTTTTCTGAAAGTTTATTTAGTAGCTTCCTTGAGCAGTTCATTGTGAAGCATTTTTTTTTTTTTTTTCTGTGACATTGGCCTCATTAAAAAGTACGGTTTGCCTTTACTGGATAATTTTGTTCATTGGTTTGTTAGGGTATCTTGGTAATATTTGTGTTTCCTGGGGAGCATGGTCACATGACCTGGCCCTGGCCAATCGGTGCGTTCCAGCTCCCTGGCCACTGTGATTGGCTCCGGACTGGGGCAGTGCCCAATCGGGGCCCAGGGCCGGGCCTCACGTTGGAAGCCAGGGGAAGACGAGCTCTCGTCCTGCTGGGGTAGGGGAAGGGGTGGGGCCGGGGGAGGTCAGGCTCCAGCAGTGGGAGGGGCTTGAGGTCCGCCTGCGGCAGTTGGTGACCTTCCTGCTCCCCTCAGGGCAGAGCCGCCGGCCTGAGAATGAGGGCGCTGCTGAGCCCAGGGGCTGGGATGGCCCGTTGCTGCTGTGGTCCCAGAGCTCCACCCGAGACCTGAGGGAGGCCGTCTGCCCGTGAGTCCTCTCCCGCTTGTCTGTCAGCTTGTTTGAACCATGCTGGGTTTTCTGCCCAGCCGGCTAAGGGGAGTCCCTGGAAATGCAAGGGTGTGGGTTTTGGCAGACTTCAGGGAAGACATGCCAGATGAGCCTGGGAGACTCCAGCTTAATCTGGATTCAGGAAATATCTCTTCGGGCCAGCTAGTAATTGTAGGATAAGCCTAATGAGTCTTCACAGGATGAAGAGAGTAACGTGCCAAGGTAGCAATCGATGTCCTCATTCGAGAGGATGATGAAGCTGGTGCTCAGAGAAGGGGGGAACTTGGCCACAGCCAGGAGGTGTGCACCCAGACGGAACCCCCAGATCCGGCCATTTGAGCTCAGGGAGGCCACTGGTGTGGCTTGTCCCTGTGGCAGGGGCCGAGGCACGCAGCCCACCCTGATTCCTGCGGGGGCCTGACTTGGGAAGTGCCATCTGGTAGCTTTGAGACTCACCAAACCAAATTGCACTGGAGAGAGGAAGGACACCTTCCTTCATCCACCCCCCACCCCCGCCGGATTCCCACATACCCTGACCCCTTTCTCTGGATTTCGGAGCCATTTCCAGAGTCCCGCTCATATGACCTCATTCGAAGTGCACTGTGGACGAGCTGCCATCTGCAGCTGCTACCACAGCAGCCAAGGGCTTTATCTCCCGAGTACCTCCCTTCCTTTGGAACTTGGGGGCCCTCTACTCCCCACTTGCACACCACAGACCTTTGCTGAGGATTGTGGGGACCCTCACTCAGTTTGCAGCACGTTGTAGCCATCCCTGTCCTCTCAATACCTCCCTTGCCACTCAGCTTGTGAGCTCCTTTGGAGCAGCGTGGCCCACCTGGCTGCAACGGCAGAGACACAGCTGACAGTGAAACAACAGCTTCGATCTGACAGCCGGAAAGCTCTGTCAAAAGGGACCTCCCTCTTCACACCGTAGAGGCTGTAGGAGCCGCCAGGGTTTGGGAACCGGTGCTGGGGCCAAAATGACTCCACAGCTGTTTTCCTTCCTGGGGAGGGTTCTGGCTCGAGTGGGAATGGCTCAAGTCTCCTAAGGTTCTGAAAGCCCACTGTGTGCAGATTCACGGTACACAGAGAGGAGAAGGTGGAGTCCTGCCCTGGAGGTGGTCACAGCTCACGGATGAGCCAGGCAGGCAGGCAGGCAGGCAGGGCATGAGAACAGCTGAGCTGCCTTCATGAGTGAATGGTGTGGGGGCAGAGGAAGAGAAGCCGGTCTGCTCCCTCATGTGGTGCCCAGGGCAGGTTGTCCCCAGAGGAAACCCTTACGACGGTGAGGACTCTCACTGCTGTTTCCCAAGGGGTTCCGTCGGTGCGTGTCTTCCCCGGAGCGGTCAGGCCGTCTCTAAAGTACACTGGCCATGGGCATTGCCTCTCCTTGGAACTTCCCATGTGTTTCTCTTTTGTATGGAACAGTGATTTTTCTAGAGGGGTTCTGGGCCACAAGGTTGTTGGGTCATTTGCTAGCCTTCTGTCGTGAAGAACGCTTTCCTGGGCGTTGGGGTGGTTTGCTGTTCCAGCTCCCTTTCTTGGCTTCTTTTGGGAGCTGGTGCAACAAGAGGAGCTCAGCCTCTGCCTTCTGGCTGAGATGTCACCCTTCAAACAGCAATGCCTGCCTGGAGATAATGATGGCATTTGCCAAAAGGGCTTCGTTTGGCACATGATATCTTGAAAGGACGTACACCGTCCTTTCAGCTATCAAAGGCTAGTTCAAATGACATAAAAATGAGAACTCTCCAATGGAGTCTTACAGTAGGTGGAGAGTCCGAAAAAAACTCCTTCAGTCATTTCACTGAGAGTCATTGATTGGGGACACCAAGAATATAGGAAGGAATGCAGAAAGAAAAGATGAAATTGTGGTCAGGATCGGGGGGAGGGATGAACAGGGCCTGCTTGCCTTGAACCCAGGCTTTGTTGGCGGGTGGGGCATAAAGATCGAACGGGTCTGAAACTACAGAGTGGTGATGGTAACACAGTATCACCAGAGTTACACAACAGTGTTCCCAAATTGCAACAATGATGAAAAAGTTTACTAATCCCAACTTAACCAACAAAAATAGACGAAACCATACAAAAAGTAAAACATCACCAGAAAGGTGGAAACAAACCAAATGCAAAGCAGTTCAGGGGAAAGGAACTCCATGTCCCCTGGGGGCAGACCGAGTTGCCGGCGTCCACGGTGAGCAGACAGGGATGGAGGCTGCAGAGCCGACCGCTCCCCTGGACGTGGTGTTTCCGGCAAGGGCTCTGGGTCTCTGTCCAGAGCGGGGGCTCGTTCTTCCTGCAGGGGCGGGTGAGTCATCGTCGGCGTCTGGGTGTTGCGCGGGAGCCAGGGCAGGCTCTCCCTGCCGAGGCGGTGACTCCTCCTCTGCCTCGGGTTCTCCTGCCAAAGCCCGAGCAGGTACAGGTGCACGTGGAGGTGGAGGTTCTGGCTGAGGGGGTGGGACATCAGTGCCTGGGGCTGGGGGTCCTGCAGGCACGGAGATGCGATCTGCCCGGTGTGCTGGCCAGTACCCAGCTGGCCTGGTGTCTCTGCGAGGGCAAGTCTCGGTTCTCCATCTGCCCTCGGTGGATCCCTGGGTCCTGCACCTGGAGCCACCACCTCTGTAGGCACAGGTCTGGGAAGTGGAGCCTGGTTCCAGTTGGAGGCCAGTGCTAGAGCTGGGGGAGAAGCAAAGTTTGCCCACAGGCCAGCCTTGGCATGTGCGTATCCCGGGACAGAAAGCTTCCAAGAGATTCCCAAAGAATACCCAGGGTCGGATGTCTTTTGGGACTGAAGTGTGCAAGATGGGGGTGGGGGTGTGAGGCCAGCACTTGCTGCAGGCCCAGCAGCATCTTTCGGGGACTCGTCCCTGTGTAGCTCAGCACCCCCTCCCCACACACTCCCGTGCACCAGCCCCAGCGTCCTCACCTCTGTGCTCTGGCGTGCTGGGCTCCAGGTCCTCCTGCTGCCTCAGAGGCCGGGGTTCTCGGGACTCTGGGTCGGAGCCGGGTGTGCTGAGCTCCGTGGCAGCCTCAGACTGGGCCGCCGGGTGTATCCTGGGCGGTGTCTCGGCAGCAGGCCTTCCCCGCCTCCGCTTCGCCCCCGGTGGGGCTGATGCCTCCGTGGGCACGCTCACCTGGAGCCTGCACTGGGCCTCACGGGCGGGGGGGTGGTGCTCCGACCCCTCCCTCCGGGAGGTGGACGGGGTGTCCCCGTCCTCGGCCTCATCACGTGGGAAGCTCTGCAACGACAGTGACCGTCAGCCAGCCGTGCTGGGAGTTTTCCGAGCTGGGCCTGGCCAGTGGAGCCGCTGCTTCTGCCTGCTCGAACTTCTCTTCCCAGAAGGGTCAGAGACGTGTGTCTGCTCAGATCCCCACCCGGGAGGAAAGAGACCCACCTGAGGGTGTGAGGTCAGCCTGGGCGGCCGGCGCTGCCCGCACTCTCCCCATCCCAGCCAGCCTGCTCTCCCCTGGGGTGTGGACACAACTGGTCCGCAGGCTTCTGACCCCACATCCGCCTGGGCTTCCTTGAGGGAGACACACCCCGAGAAACCCGCATCCACACACACAGGCAAAGGACCCGGTGTTTCCGGGTGGCATGGGAGAGGTGGCCTGGCCCGGCCTGGGGCTCCCCGTGTTACCTTTCTGTTTCTCCGGGCAGAGGGCCAGAGGCCTCTCGGGGGTGCCCTGAGCCAACGTCGACAGGGTGCCCACGCACACTGCCTGTGAGCTCTCCTGAGGCCCCGGCCTCTGGGCAGGGGCAAACAGCAGAACATCCTGGCAGCAAGAGATCTGGCTGGGGGCTCCTCTCCGCTCTGGAGGCCTGGATACCCGGGTTGCGGGTTCTGTTGGGTTCTGTTGCCGGCAGGTGACATCATTTCCTGGGGTTCGTGCTGAGGTCCCTTCCCCAAAACTTCCCAAGGGAATCTCTGGGTTTCTGACTGCTCGACCACCCCCCTTAGGCCATGTGCAGGCACAGTGACAGCCACACAGCCCAGCCCACAGCCCTGGGGAGGCCTGGGTGCAGCCAGGGCCTGAGCTCCGAGGACCCCGCTGCTCTCAGACCAGGCTCCTTCTTCTCATAAGTGGTGTGGCCCTGGACAAGCATATGCCCCTCAGGGTTTCCCCAGTCTCTCCATCTGCAGAGTGGGGGTCATTCTCCCATCTGTTTCCTAGGTCTGTCGGCCTACGAGCAGCTCCGTGCCTCTCCACCTGGGGCCGATATCACGTGGAGCTTGTGCGCCGAGACTTCAGAAAGAAAGACTCCATCCAGGGCTGACACAGCACAGAATGGGGCAGAACGAGGCCTGGATGCGCCGTGGTACCCAGGAAAAGGCACCGCCCCTCCTGACTGTTTTGAGACCCCGCATCCAAGTTGGAGGCCCGAAAGGAAGACTCGAAGGTCTCCCTCTCTTATAGAAAAGAGTAGCCAACTTTCTGGTCCTCTGTTTCCATTGAGATTCTGTTCAAGTGTCCCAGCTCGGCTTCTGCGGGTGGCTGAGCTTCTAATGGCTCCCTGCGTTCTTGTCTTTTCCTCTCCAAACCTTCCGTCCTTTTCCCCCTTCTGGGGTGGATGGGCGCTGTCATTGCTTCTACCTTCGAGACAGATTGATGAAAAGTCTGGACCATCGACTCCTTTCCTCTCTTTGGTTCCGTGTCTCTCTCTGGCTGTGTCCCTCTCTTTTCCTTTCTCGATTCAGTCTGTGTCTTCCTCTTTCTCTCTCGTGTGTGGATGGATGGATGCTAGGAATGCACATGTATATGATTAGATGAGGGTTATGTTTTAGGGATGGGTTAGAGGGAGAGAAAGGCTTTAGGTCGGAGTTGGTCATGGGGGAAGGGTCAAGGGTGGTGGTGGTGTGTCTTGGAATCTGAGTGCTGTGCATTCTTCGTCTCTTTCCATATGAACCCCTTCTCAGATACACCACTTGCAAGGAGTCTCTCATGTTCCGTTTCCTATCTTTTGCATGTGTGAATGCTTAGCTTCTCTGTTGTGAAGAGGTTCCATTGGATGGAAACCCATTGGTGTACTTCGTTTCCCTCTTTCCCTTACTTGAAGAGACCCATTTCTACCTCCGCCCAGCAAATGGCAAGGAGCCTCTGATGTTAAGGAGCCTTTGACCTACGCTTCTTTCTAGCTATCTCATGACATCAGTCTTTAGGGTGAGGTTTTTCCCCGATATTGAGGTGGTGTGAGATCAAAACCAATAGCGTTCTTCAGATGTAGCTGTCTGGTTTTCCCATGGCCATTTATTGAAGAGGCTTTCTTGTTCCCATTTGGATATTCTCCCCTTCTGTGTCAGAGATGAGTTGACCATGGATGCCGGGGTTTGTTTCTGGACCCTCAACTTTATTCCATCGATCTGGATCTGTGTGTGTTGTTGTATTCCCAATAGCATACTGTCCTGCTGCTGCCGCTGCGGCTAAGTCACTTCAGTCGTGTCTGACTCTGCGCGACCCCATGGCCTGCAGCCTACCAGGCTCCTCCGTCCAGGGCATTTTCCAGGCAAGAGTACTGGCGTGGGTCGCCATCGCCTTCTCCGATACTCTCCTGAGGATCCTAGTTTGGTCGTCTAATTTCCTCTCACACAACCTTGGATGTCCGTATCGGGGCTTTTTCGTCGGATTGTATTGACAATTTAGGCTCTTTTCTGTTTCCGTAACCCCTTTTGCAATTCTTTGTTCGGTGCGACAATGCATTGGCATTTGGGGAGGAATAGCATCGAAGCTGTGGATTGCCTTGTGGGGCTGTGACATCATTTTCCCAATAGGAATTCTTTCAAGCCCTGAGCACAGCTTCTCTTTCCAGTGATTGGTGTGGGCTTGATCTTCCTTCTTCCATCTCTCGCCGTTTTGTGAGAACAGGTCCTTCCTTCCCTTCTGGGTTAGATGGACTCGTGGGTATCACTTCAGTGAATGGCATTGTCAGTGGGGGTGATAATTCCCTTCTCATTGGAAGACTTTGCTGTGAGTATTAGAAATGCAAGTGATTTCTCTTCCCCTTCCTCCCTGTCCATCTCTCAGAGCCACCGGGAAACAGAGGCCTCATCCAGGGTCACACAGGCCTGAGGGAGTGCAACTAGACTGTTGTTTCTTCAGGCCCTCAGTGCTGGACATCATCCGGGATACTCTGTGTGTGTCTTCCTCAGTCTGGTGTCCCTTCAGACCTTTCCCTAGTTTTCACAGGCTTGTTGTGTTGGTGTTCTTTGTCTGTTTGGAGACACATCCTTGAGAAGCTTTGTGTTTCCACTCATTCGTCTCGCGATGTATGACCTGTCTTTTGCTTTTGTAATGAGGTCTTTCCCACAGTAGATATCTTTGATTTTGCAAAGTCCACTGTATTCTCTGGGTTGTTTTGTGGACTGCCTTTTAGTTTTGTGTGTGAAGACTCAAAGCACGTGTCCGGTTTCTGCTCATTGTTCTTCTAGATTTGTGACAAGTTTTCATGGAAACTTTGTCTAGGGATAACTGGAAGTGAACTCGGTGTAAGGTGTCCAGTCTCCATCTCCATTCATGTCATGCCCTGCAGTTTCCAATTCCCTGTTCCTGAGTGGTTTTGGAGACCTTGTGGGAAGTTTGGTTGCATGGGAGTTTGCATTTCCACCTTGAGTAGATTCCCACTGTTCCGCCCTCAGGGACACTGTCAAGGGGGAGTGAGGAGCAGCCTGCACTTCCAGCAGTGACCACACGGTGGGGCGAGTGCTGCTCTCCCCTCTGGGAGCCCCAGGCCACAGGCATCCCAGTGAGGAGCCAGCTCTGTGCTCAGCTGAAAGGAGTTAGACTCTCAGGAGCCTCTGAGCCCTTGCCTTTGGATCACCCAGGGTGGGCATTTACTGTGACAGAAAAAAATTGCCCTGAATTCCATGGACGGAAGAGCCTGGCTGTGTAGAGTTCGTGAGTTGCCGTGAATCAGACACAACTGAGGACACAAAAACTCAATAGACTAAAACACTTTTGGGGGGTGGGGGGAGTGAAAGGGGGTGATGTGGGGTTTTTTTTTGTCGTATATAATAGCCAAGGGAAATCTAGTTTAAACCTAAATTCACATAGATGGGAAAGGTATAGCTCTCCGTCACCCTATTAAAAAAAAAAAAAACTACTTAACTTTTCTGAAAGTTTATTTAGTAGCTTCCTTGAGCAGTTCATTGTGAAGCTTTTTTTTTTTTTTTTTCTGTGACATTGGCCTCATTAAAAAGTACGGTTTGCCTTTACTGGATAATTTTGTTCATTGGTTTGTTAGGGTATCTTGGTAATATTTGTGTTTCCTGGGGAGCATGGTCACATGACCTGGCCCTGGCCAATCTGTGCGTTCCAGCTCCCTGGCCACTGTGATTGGCTCCGGACTGGGGCAGTGCCCAATCGGGGCCCAGGGCCGGGCCTCACGTTGGAAGCCAGGGGAAGACGAGCTCTCGTCCTGCTGGGGTAGGGGAAGGGGTGGGGCCGGGGGAGGTCAGGCTCCAGCAGTGGGAGGGGCTTGAGGTCCGCTTGCGGCAGTTGGTGACCTTCCTGCTCCCCTCAGGGCAGAGCCGCCGGCCTGAGAATGAGGGCGCTGCTGAGCCCAGGGGCTGGGATGGCCCGTTGCTGCTGTGGTCCCAGAGCTCCACCCGAGACCTGAGGGAGGCCGTCTGCCCGTGAGTCCTCTCCCGCTTGTCTGTCAGCTTGTTTGAACCATGCTGGGTTTTCTGCCCAGCCGGCTAAGGGGAGTCCCTGGAAATGCAAGGGTGTGGGTTTTGGCAGACTTCAGGGAAGACATGCCAGATGAGCCTGGGAGACTCCAGCTTAATCTGGATTCAGGAAATATCTCTTCGGGCCAGCTAGTAATTGTAGGATAAGCCTAATGAGTCTTCACAGGATGAAGAGAGTAACGTGCCAAGGTAGCAATCGATGTCCTCATTCGAGAGGATGATGAAGCTGGTGCTCAGAGAAGGGGGGAACTTGGCCACAGCCAGGAGGTGTGCACCCAGACGGAACCCCCAGATCCGGCCATTTGAGCTCAGGGAGGCCACTGGTGTGGCTTGTCCCTGTGGCAGGGGCCGAGGCACGCAGCCCACCCTGATTCCTGCGGGGGCCTGACTTGGGAAGTGCCATCTGGTAGCTTTGAGACTCACCAAACCAAATTGCACTGGAGAGAGGAAGGACACCTTCCTTCATCCACCCCCCACCCCCGCCGGATTCCCACATACCCTGACCCCTTTCTCTGGATTTCGGAGCCATTTCCAGAGTCCCGCTCATATGACCTCATTCGAAGTGCACTGTGGACGAGCTGCCATCTGCAGCTGCTACCACAGCAGCCAAGGGCTTTATCTCCCGAGTACCTCCCTTCCTTTGGAACTTGGGGGCCCTCTACTCCCCACTTGCACACCACAGACCTTTGCTGAGGATTGTGGGGACCCTCACTCAGTTTGCAGCACGTTGTAGCCATCCCTGTCCTCTCAATACCTCCCTTGCCACTCAGCTTGTGAGCTCCTTTGGAGCAGCGTGGCCCACCTGGCTGCAACGGCAGAGACACAGCTGACAGTGAAACAACAGCTTCGATCTGACAGCCGGAAAGCTCTGTCAAAAGGGACCTCCCTCTTCACACCGTAGAGGCTGTAGGAGCCGCCAGGGTTTGGGAACCGGTGCTGGGGCCAAAATGACTCCACAGCTGTTTTCCTTCCTGGGGAGGGTTCTGGCTCGAGTGGGAATGGCTCAAGTCTCCTAAGGTTCTGAAAGCCCACTGTGTGCAGATTCACGGTACACAGAGAGGAGAAGGTGGAGTCCTGCCCTGGAGGTGGTCACAGCTCACGGATGAGCCAGGCAGGCAGGCAGGCAGGCAGGGCATGAGAACAGCTGAGCTGCCTTCATGAGTGAATGGTGTGGGGGCAGAGGAAGAGAAGCCGGTCTGCTCCCTCATGTGGTGCCCAGGGCAGGTTGTCCCCAGAGGAAACCCTTACGACGGTGAGGACTCTCACTGCTGTTTCCCAAGGGGTTCCGTCGGTGCGTGTCTTCCCCGGAGCGGTCAGGCCGTCTCTAAAGTACACTGGCCATGGGCATTGCCTCTCCTTGGAACTTCCCATGTGTTTCTCTTTTGTATGGAACAGTGATTTTTCTAGAGGGGTTCTGGGCCACAAGGTTGTTGGGTCATTTGCTAGCCTTCTGTCGTGAAGAACGCTTTCCTGGGCGTTGGGGTGGTTTGTTGTTCCAGCTCCCTTTCTTGGCTTCTTTTGGGAGCTGGTGCAACAAGAGGAGCTCAGCCTCTGCCTTCTGGCTGAGATGTCACCCTTCAAACAGCAATGCCTGCCTGGAGATAATGATGGCATTTGCCAAAAGGGCTTCGTTTGGCACATGATATCTTGAAAGGACGTACACCGTCCTTTCAGCTATCAAAGGCTAGTTCAAATGACATAAAAATGAGAACTCTCCAATGGAGTCTTACAGTAGGTGGAGAGTCCGAAAAAAACTCCTTCAGTCATTTCACTGAGAGTCATTGATTGGGGACACCAAGAATATAGGAAGGAATGCAGAAAGAAAAGATGAAATTGTGGTCAGGATCGGGGGGAGGGATGAACAGGGCCTGCTTGCCTTGAACCCAGGCTTTGTTGGCGGGTGGGGCATAAAGATCGAACGGGTCTGAAACTACAGAGTGGTGATGGTAACACAGTATCACCAGAGTTACACAACAGTGTTCCCAAATTGCAACAATGATGAAAAAGTTTACTAATCCCAACTTAACCAACAAAAATAGACGAAACCATACAAAAAGTAAAACATCACCAGAAAGGTGGAAACAAACCAAATGCAAAGCAGTTCAGGGGAAAGGAACTCCATGTCCCCTGGGGGCAGACCGAGTTGCCGGCGTCCACGGTGAGCAGACAGGGATGGAGGCTGCAGAGCCGACCGCTCCCCTGGACGTGGTGTTTCCGGCAAGGGCTCTGGGTCTCTGTCCAGAGCGGGGGCTCGTTCTTCCTGCAGGGGCGGGTGAGTCATCGTCGGCGTCTGGGTGTTGCGCGGGAGCCAGGGCAGGCTCTCCCTGCCGAGGCGGTGACTCCTCCTCTGCCTCGGGTTCTCCTGCCAAAGCCCGAGCAGGTACAGGTGCACGTGGAGGTGGAGGTTCTGGCTGAGGGGGTGGGACATCAGTGCCTGGGGCTGGGGGTCCTGCAGGCACGGAGATGCGATCTGCCCGGTGTGCTGGCCAGTACCCAGCTGGCCTGGTGTCTCTGCGAGGGCAAGTCTCGGTTCTCCATCTGCCCTCGGTGGATCCCTGGGTCCTGCACCTGGAGCCACCACCTCTGTAGGCACAGGTCTGGGAAGTGGAGCCTGGTTCCAGTTGGAGGCCAGTGCTAGAGCTGGGGGAGAAGCAAAGTTTGCCCACAGGCCAGCCTTGGCATGTGCGTATCCCGGGACAGAAAGCTTCCAAGAGATTCCCAAAGAATACCCAGGGTCGGATGTCTTTTGGGACTGAAGTGTGCAAGATGGGGGTGGGGGTGTGAGGCCAGCGCTTGCTGCAGGCCCAGCAGCATCTTTCGGGGACTCGTCCCTGTGTAGCTCAGCACCCCCTCCCCACACACTCCCGTGCACCAGCCCCAGCGTCCTCACCTCTGTGCTCTGGCGTGCTGGGCTCCAGGTCCTCCTGCTGCCTCAGAGGCCGGGGTTCTCGGGACTCTGGGTCGGAGCCGGGTGTGCTGAGCTCCGTGGCAGCCTCAGACTGGGCCGCCGGGTGTATCCTGGGCGGTGTCTCGGCAGCAGGCCTTCCCCGCCTCCGCTTCGCCCCCGGTGGGGCTGATGCCTCCGTGGGCACGCTCACCTGGAGCCTGCACTGGGCCTCACGGGCGGGGGGGTGGTGCTCCGACCCCTCCCTCCGGGAGGTGGACGGGGTGTCCCCGTCCTCGGCCTCATCACGTGGGAAGCTCTGCAACGACAGTGACCGTCAGCCAGCCGTGCTGGGAGTTTTCCGAGCTGGGCCTGGCCAGTGGAGGCGCTGCTTCTGCCTGCTCGAACTTCTCTTCCCAGAAGGGTCAGAGACGTGTGTCTGCTCAGATCCCCACCCGGGAGGAAAGAGACCCACCTGAGGGTGTGAGGTCAGCCTGGGCGGCCGGCGCTGCCCGCACTCTCCCCATCCCAGCCAGCCTGCTCTCCCCTGGGGTGTGGACACAACTTGTCCGCAGGCTTCTGACCCCACATCCGCCTGGGCTTCCTTGAGGGAGACACACCCCGAGAAACCCGCATCCACACACACAGGCAAAGGACCCGGTGTTTCCGGGTGGCATGGGAGAGGTGGCCTGGCCCGGCCTGGGGCTCCCCGTGTTACCTTTCTGTTTCTCCGGGCAGAGGGCCAGAGGCCTCTCGGGGGTGCCCTGAGCCAACGTCGACAGGGTGCCCACGCACACTGCCTGTGAGCTCTCCTGAGGCCCCGGCCTCTGGGCAGGGGCAAACAGCAGAACATCCTGGCAGCAAGAGATCTGGCTGGGGGCTCCTCTCCGCTCTGGAGGCCTGGATACCCGGGTTGCGGGTTCTGTTGGGTTCTGTTGCCGGCAGGTGACATCATTTCCTGGGGTTCGTGCTGAGGTCCCTTCCCCAAAACTTCCCAAGGGAATCTCTGGGTTTCTGACTGCTCGACCACCCCCCTTAGGCCATGTGCAGGCACAGTGACAGCCACACAGCCCAGCCCACAGCCCTGGGGAGGCCTGGGTGCAGCCAGGGCCTGAGCTCCGAGGACCCCGCTGCTCTCAGACCAGGCTCCTTCTTCTCATAAGTGGTGTGGCCCTGGACAAGCATATGCCCCTCAGGGTTTCCCCAGTCTCTCCATCTGCAGAGTGGGGGTCATTCTCCCATCTGTTTCCTAGGTCTGTCGGCCTACGAGCAGCTCCGTGCCTCTCCACCTGGGGCCGATATCACGTGGAGCTTGTGCGCCGAGACTTCAGAGAGAAAGACTCCACCCAGGGCTGACACAGCACAGAATGGGGCAGAACGAGGCCTGGATGCGCCGTGGTACCCAGGAAAAGGCACCGCCCCTCCTGACTGTTTTGAGACCCCGCATCCAAGTTGGAGGCCCGAAAGGAAGACTCGAAGGTCTCCCTCTCTTATAGAAAAGAGTAGCCAACTTTCTGGTCCTCTGTTTCCATTGAGATTCTGTTCAAGTGTCCCAGCTCGGCTTCTGCGGGTGGCTGAGCTTCTAATGGCTCCCTGCGTTCTTGTCTTTTCCTCTCCAAACCTTCCGTCCTTTTCCCCCTTCTGGGGTGGATGGGCGCTGTCATTGCTTCTACCTTCGAGACAGATTGATGAAAAGTCTGGACCATCGACTCCTTTCCTCTCTTTGGTTCCGTGTCTCTCTCTGGCTGTGTCCCTCTCTTTTCCTTTCTCGATTCAGTCTGTGTCTTCCTCTTTCTCTCTCGTGTGTGGATGGATGGATGCTAGGAATGCACATGTATATGATTAGATGAGGGTTATGTTTTAGGGATGGGTTAGAGGGAGAGAAAGGCTTTAGGTCGGAGTTGGTCATGGGGGAAGGGTCAAGGGTGGTGGTGGTGTGTCTTGGAATCT
Organism: Giraffa tippelskirchi; assembly: GCF_054371585.1. Taxonomy (NCBI): domain Eukaryota; kingdom Metazoa; phylum Chordata; class Mammalia; order Artiodactyla; family Giraffidae; genus Giraffa; species Giraffa tippelskirchi. The sequence goes on from NC_137286.1 coordinate 72,608,117, forward strand.
GAGTGCTGTGCATTCTTCGTCTCTTTCCATATGAACCCCTTCTCAGATACACCACTTGCAAGGAGTCTCTCATGTTCCGTTTCCTATCTTTTGCATGTGTGAATGCTTAGCTTCTCTGTTGTGAAGAGGTTCCATTGGATGGAAACCCATTGGTGTACTTCGTTTCCCTCTTTCCCTTACTTGAAGAGACCCATTTCTACCTCCGCCCAGCAAATGGCAAGGAGACTCTGATGTTAAGGAGCCTTTGACCTACGCTTCTTTCTAGCTATCTCATGACATCAGTCTTTAGGGTGAGGTTTTTCCCCGATATTGAGGTGGTGTGAGATCAAAACCAATAGCGTTCTTCAGATGTAGCTGTCTGGTTTTCCCATGGCCATTTATTGAAGAGGCTTTCTTGTTCCCATTTGGATATTCTCCCCTTCTGTGTCAGAGATGAGTTGACCATGGATGCCGGGGTTTGTTTCTGGACCCTCAACTTTATTCCATCGATCTGGATCTGTGTGTGTTGTTGTATTCCCAATAGCATACTGTCCTGCTGCTGCCGCTGCGGCTAAGTCACTTCAGTCGTGTCTGACTCTGCGCGACCCCATGGCCTGCAGCCTACCAGGCTCCTCCGTCCAGGGCATTTTCCAGGCAAGAGTACTGGCGTGGGTCGCCATCGCCTTCTCCGATACTCTCCTGAGGATCCTAGTTTGGTCGTCTAATTTCCTCTCACACAACCTTGGATGTCCGTATCGGGGCTTTTTCGTCGGATTGTATTGACAATTTAGGCTCTTTTCTGTTTCCGTAACCCCTTTTGCAATTCTTTGTTCGGTGCGACAATGCATTGGCATTTGGGGAGGAATAGCGTCCAAGCTGTGGATTGCCTTGTGGGGCTGTGACATCATTTTCCCAATAGGAATTCTTTCAAGCCCTGAGCACAGCTTCTCTTTCCAGTGATTGGTGTGGGCTTGATCTTCCTTCTTCCATCTCTCGCCGTTTTGTGAGAACAGGTCCTTCCTTCCCTTCTGGGTTAGATGGACTCGTGGGTATCACTTCAGTGAATGGCATTGTCAGTGGGGGTGATAATTCCCTTCTCATTGGAAGACTTTGCTGTGAGTATTAGAAATGCAAGTGATTTCTCTTCCCCTTCCTCCCTGTCCATCTCTCAGAGCCACCGGGAAACAGAGGCCTCATCCAGGGTCACACAGGCCTGAGCGAGTGCAACTAGACTGTTGTTTCTTCAGGCCCTCAGTGCTGGACATCATCCGGGATACTCTGTGTGTGTCTTCCTCAGTCTGGTGTCCCTTCAGACCTTTCCCTAGTTTTCACAGGCTTGTTGTGTTGGTGTTCTTTGTCTGTTTGGAGACACATCCTTGAGAAGCTTTGTGTTTCCACTCATTCGTCTCGCGATGTATGACCTGTCTTTTGCTTTTGTAATGAGGTCTTTCCCACAGTAGATATCTTTGATTTTGCAAAGTCCACTGTATTCTCTGGGTTGTTTTGTGGACTGCCTTTTAGTTTTGTGTGTGAAGACTCAAAGCACGTGTCCGGTTTCTGCTCATTGTTCTTCTAGATTTGTGACAAGTTTTCATGGAAACTTTGTCTAGGGATAACTGGAAGTGAACTCGGTGTAAGGTGTCCAGTCTCCATCTCCATTCATGTCATGCCCTGCAGTTTCCAATTCCCTGTTCCTGAGTGGTTTTGGAGACCTTGTGGGAAGTTTGGTTGCATGGGAGTTTGCATTTCCACCTTGAGTAGATTCCCACTGTTCCGCCCTCAGGGACACTGTCAAGGGGGAGTGAGGAGCAGCCTGCACTTCCAGCAGTGACCACACGGTGGGGCGAGTGCTGCTCTCCCCTCTGGGAGCCCCAGGCCACAGGCATCCCAGTGAGGAGCCAGCTCTGTGCTCAGCTGAAAGGAGTTAGACTCTCAGGAGCCTCTGAGCCCTTGCCTTTGGATCACCCAGGGTGGGCATTTACTGTGACAGAAAAAAATTGCCCTGAATTCCATGGACGGAAGAGCCTGGCTGTGTAGAGTTCGTGAGTTGCCGTGAATCAGACACAACTGAGGACACAAAAACTCAATAGACTAAAACACTTTTGGGGGGTGGGGGGAGTGAAAGGGGGTGATGTGGGGTTTTTTTTGTCGTATATAATAGCCAAGGGAAATCTAGTTTAAACCTAAATTCACATAGATGGGAAAGGTATAGCTCTCCGTCACCCTATTAAAAAAAAAAAAAAAACTACTTAACTTTTCTGAAAGTTTATTTAGTAGCTTCCTTGAGCAGTTCATTGTGAAGCATTTTTTTTTTTTTTTCTGTGACATTGGCCTCATTAAAAAGTACGGTTTGCCTTTACTGGATAATTTTGTTCATTGGTTTGTTAGGGTATCTTGGTAATATTTGTGTTTCCTGGGGAGCATGGTCACATGACCTGGCCCTGGCCAATCGGTGCGTTCCAGCTCCCTGGCCACTGTGATTGGCTCCGGACTGGGGCAGTGCCCAATCGGGGCCCAGGGCCGGGCCTCACGTTGGAAGCCAGGGGAAGACGAGCTCTCGTCCTGCTGGGGTAGGGGAAGGGGTGGGGCCGGGGGAGGTCAGGCTCCAGCAGTGGGAGGGGCTTGAGGTCCGCCTGCGGCAGTTGGTGACCTTCCTGCTCCCCTCAGGGCAGAGCCGCCGGCCTGAGAATGGGGGCGCTGCTGAGCCCAGGGGCTGGGATGGCCCGTTGCTGCTGTGGTCCCAGAGCTCCACCCGAGACCTGAGGGAGGCCGTCTGCCCGTGAGTCCTCTCCCGCTTGTCTGTCAGCTTGTTTGAACCATGCTGGGTTTTCTGCCCAGCCGGCTAAGGGGAGTCCCTGGAAATGCAAGGGTGTGGGTTTTGGCAGACTTCAGGGAAGACATGCCAGATGAGCCTGGGAGACTCCAGCTTAATCTGGATTCAGGAAATATCTCTTCGGGCCAGCTAGTAATTGTAGGATAAGCCTAATGAGTCTTCACAGGATGAAGAGAGTAACGTGCCAAGGTAGCAATCGATGTCCTCATTCGAGAGGATGATGAAGCTGGTGCTCAGAGAAGGGGGGAACTTGGCCACAGCCAGGAGGTGTGCACCCAGACGGAACCCCCAGATCCGGCCATTTGAGCTCAGGGAGGCCACTGGTGTGGCTTGTCCCTGTGGCAGGGGCCGAGGCACGCAGCCCACCCTGATTCCTGCGGGGGCCTGACTTGGGAAGTGCCATCTGGTAGCTTTGAGACTCACCAAACCAAATTGCACTGGAGAGAGGAAGGACACCTTCCTTCATCCACCCCCCACCCCCGCCGGATTCCCACATACCCTGACCCCTTTCTCTGGATTTCGGAGCCATTTCCAGAGTCCCGCTCATATGACCTCATTCGAAGTGCACTGTGGACGAGCTGCCATCTGCAGCTGCTACCACAGCAGCCAAGGGCTTTATCTCCCGAGTACCTCCCTTCCTTTGGAACTTGGGGGCCCTCTACTCCCCACTTGCACACCACAGACCTTTGCTGAGGATTGTGGGGACCCTCACTCAGTTTGCAGCACGTTGTAGCCATCCCTGTCCTCTCAATACCTCCCTTGCCACTCAGCTTGTGAGCTCCTTTGGAGCAGCGTGGCCCACCTGGCTGCAACGGCAGAGACACAGCTGACAGTGAAACAACAGCTTCGATCTGACAGCCGGAAAGCTCTGTCAAAAGGGACCTCCCTCTTCACACCGTAGAGGCTGTAGGAGCCGCCAGGGTTTGGGAACCGGTGCTGGGGCCAAAATGACTCCACAGCTGTTTTCCTTCCTGGGGAGGGTTCTGGCTCGAGTGGGAATGGCTCAAGTCTCCTAAGGTTCTGAAAGCCCACTGTGTGCAGATTCACGGTACACAGAGAGGAGAAGGTGGAGTCCTGCCCTGGAGGTGGTCACAGCTCACGGATGAGCCAGGCAGGCAGGCAGGCAGGCAGGGCATGAGAACAGCTGAGCTGCCTTCATGAGTGAATGGTGTGGGGGCAGAGGAAGAGAAGCCGGTCTGCTCCCTCATGTGGTGCCCAGGGCAGGTTGTCCCCAGAGGAAACCCTTACGACGGTGAGGACTCTCACTGCTGTTTCCCAAGGGGTTCCGTCGGTGCGTGTCTTCCCCGGAGCGGTCAGGCCGTCTCTAAAGTACACTGGCCATGGGCATTGCCTCTCCTTGGAACTTCCCATGTGTTTCTCTTTTGTATGGAACAGTGATTTTTCTAGAGGGGTTCTGGGCCACAAGGTTGTTGGGTCATTTGCTAGCCTTCTGTCGTGAAGAACGCTTTCCTGGGCGTTGGGGTGGTTTGTTGTTCCAGCTCCCTTTCTTGGCTTCTTTTGGGAGCTGGTGCAACAAGAGGAGCTCAGCCTCTGCCTTCTGGCTGAGATGTCACCCTTCAAACAGCAATGCCTGCCTGGAGATAATGATGGCATTTGCCAAAAGGGCTTCGTTTGGCACATGATATCTTGAAAGGACGTACACCGTCCTTTCAGCTATCAAAGGCTAGTTCAAATGACATAAAAATGAGAACTCTCCAATGGAGTCTTACAGTAGGTGGAGAGTCCGAAAAAAACTCCTTCAGTCATTTCACTGAGAGTCATTGATTGGGGACACCAAGAATATAGGAAGGAATGCAGAAAGAAAAGATGAAATTGTGGTCAGGATCGGGGGGAGGGATGAACAGGGCCTGCTTGCCTTGAACCCAGGCTTTGTTGGCGGGTGGGGCATAAAGATCGAACGGGTCTGAAACTACAGAGTGGTGATGGTAACACAGTATCACCAGAGTTACACAACAGTGTTCCCAAATTGCAACAATGATGAAAAAGTTTACTAATCCCAACTTAACCAACAAAAATAGACGAAACCATACAAAAAGTAAAACATCACCAGAAAGGTGGAAACAAACCAAATGCAAAGCAGTTCAGGGGAAAGGAACTCCATGTCCCCTGGGGGCAGACCGAGTTGCCGGCGTCCACGGTGAGCAGACAGGGATGGAGGCTGCAGAGCCGACCGCTCCCCTGGACGTGGTGTTTCCGGCAAGGGCTCTGGGTCTCTGTCCAGAGCGGGGGCTCGTTCTTCCTGCAGGGGCAGGTGAGTCATCGTCGGCGTCTGGGTGTTGCGCGGGAGCCAGGGCAGGCTCTCCCTGCCGAGGCGGTGACTCCTCCTCTGCCTCGGGTTCTCCTGCCAAAGCCCGAGCAGGTACAGGTGCACGTGGAGGTGGAGGTTCTGGCTGAGGGGGTGGGACATCAGTGCCTGGGGCTGGGGGTCCTGCAGGCACGGAGATGCGATCTGCCCGGTGTGCTGGCCAGTACCCAGCTGGCCTGGTGTCTCTGCGAGGGCAAGTCTCGGTTCTCCATCTGCCCTCGGTGGATCCCTGGGTCCTGCACCTGGAGCCACCACCTCTGTAGGCACAGGTCTGGGAAGTGGAGCCTGGTTCCAGTTGGAGGCCAGTGCTAGAGCTGGGGGAGAAGCAAAGTTTGCCCACAGGCCAGCCTTGGCATGTGCGTATCCCGGGACAGAAAGCTTCCAAGAGATTCCGAAAGAATACCCAGGGTCGGATGTCTTTTGGGACTGAAGTGTGCAAGATGGGGGTGGGGGTGTGAGGCCAGCGCTTGCTGCAGGCCCAGCAGCATCTTTCGGGGACTCGTCCCTGTGTAGCTCAGCACCCCCTCCCCACACACTCCCGTGCACCAGCCCCAGCGTCCTCACCTCTGTGCTCTGGCGTGCTGGGCTCCAGGTCCTCCTGCTGCCTCAGAGGCCGGGGTTCTCGGGACTCTGGGTCGGAGCCGGGTGTGCTGAGCTCCGTGGCAGCCTCAGACTGGGCCGCCGGGTGTATCCTGGGCGGTGTCTCGGCAGCAGGCCTTCCCCGCCTCCGCTTCGCCCCCGGTGGGGCTGATGCCTCCGTGGGCACGCTCACCTGGAGCCTGCACTGGGCCTCACGGGCGGGGGGGTGGTGCTCCGACCCCTCCCTCCGGGAGGTGGACGGGCTGTCCCCGTCCTCGGCCTCATCACGTGGGAAGCTCTGCAACGACAGTGACCGTCAGCCAGCCGTGCTGGGAGTTTTCCGAGCTGGGCCTGGCCAGTGGAGCCGCTGCTTCTGCCTGCTCGAACTTCTCTTGCCAGAAGGGTCAGAGACGTGTGTCTGCTCAGATCCCCACCCGGGAGGAAAGAGACCCACCTGAGGGTGTGAGGTCAGCCTGGGCGGCCGGCGCTGCCCGCACTCTCCCCATCCCAGCCAGCCTGCTCTCCCCTGGGGTGTGGACACAACTTGTCCGCAGGCTTCTGACCCCACATCCGCCTGGGCTTCCTTGAGGGAGACACACCCCGAGAAACCCGCATCCACACACACAGGCAAAGGACCCGGTGTTTCCGGGTGGCATGGGAGAGGTGGCCTGGCCCGGCCTGGGGCTCCCCGTGTTACCTTTCTGTTTCTCCGGGCAGAGGGCCAGAGGCCTCTCGGGGGTGCCCTGAGCCAACGTCGACAGGGTGCCCACGCACACTGCCTGTGAGCTCTCCTGAGGCCCCGGCCTCTGGGCAGGGGCAAACAGCAGAACATCCTGGCAGCAAGAGATCTGGCTGGGGGCTCCTCTCCGCTCTGGAGGCCTGGATACCCGGGTTGCGGGTTCTGTTGGGTTCTGTTGCCGGCAGGTGACATCATTTCCTGGGGTTCGTGCTGAGGTCCCTTCCCCAAAACTTCCCAAGGGAATCTCTGGGTTTCTGACTGCTCGACCACCCCCCTTAGGCCATGTGCAGGCACAGTGACAGCCACACAGCCCAGCCCACAGCCCTGGGGAGGCCTGGGTGCAGCCAGGGCCTGAGCTCCGAGGACCCCGCTGCTCTCAGACCAGGCTCCTTCTTCTCATAAGTGGTGTGGCCCTGGACAAGCATATGCCCCTCAGGGTTTCCCCAGTCTCTCCATCTGCAGAGTGGGGGTCATTCTCCCATCTGTTTCCTAGGTCTGTCGGCCTACGAGCAGCTCCGTGCCTCTCCACCTGGGGCCGATATCACGTGGAGCTTGTGCGCCGAGACTTCAGAAAGAAAGACTCCATCCAGGGCTGACACAGCACAGAATGGGGCAGAACGAGGCCTGGATGCGCCGTGGTACCCAGGAAAAGGCACCGCCCCTCCTGACTGTTTTGAGACCCCGCATCCAAGTTGGAGGCCCGAAAGGAAGACTCGAAGGTCTCCCTCTCTTATAGAAAAGAGTAGCCAACTTTCTGGTCCTCTGTTTCCATTGAGATTCTGTTCAAGTGTCCCAGCTCGGCTTCTGCGGGTGGCTGAGCTTCTAATGGCTCCCTGCGTTCTTGTCTTTTCCTCTCCAAACCTTCCGTCCTTTTCCCCCTTCTGGGGTGGATGGGCGCTGTCATTGCTTCTACCTTCGAGACAGATTGATGAAAAGTCTGGACCATCGACTCCTTTCCTCTCTTTGGTTCCGTGTCTCTCTCTGGCTGTGTCCCTCTCTTTTCCTTTCTCGATTCAGTCTGTGTCTTCCTCTTTCTCTCTCGTGTGTGGATGGATGGATGCTAGGAATGCACATGTATATGATTAGATGAGGGTTATGTTTTAGGGATGGGTTAGAGGGAGAGAAAGGCTTTAGGTCGGAGTTGGTCATGGGGGAAGGGTCAAGGGTGGTGGTGGTGTGTCTTGGAATCTGAGTGCTGTGCATTCTTCGTCTCTTTCCATATGAACCCCTTCTCAGATACACCACTTGCAAGGAGTCTCTCATGTTCCGTTTCCTATCTTTTGCATGTGTGAATGCTTAGCTTCTCTGTTGTGAAGAGGTTCCATTGGATGGAAACCCATTGGTGTACTTCGTTTCCCTCTTTCCCTTACTTGAAGAGACCCATTTCTACCTCCGCCCAGCAAATGGCAAGGAGACTCTGATGTTAAGGAGCCTTTGACCTACGCTTCTTTCTAGCTATCTCATGACATCAGTCTTTAGGGTGAGGTTTTTCCCCGATATTGAGGTGGTGTGAGATCAAAACCAATAGCGTTCTTCAGATGTAGCTGTCTGGTTTTCCCATGGCCATTTATTGAAGAGGCTTTCTTGTTCCCATTTGGATATTCTCCCCTTCTGTGTCAGAGATGAGTTGACCATGGATGCCGGGGTTTGTTTCTGGACCCTCAACTTTATTCCATCGATCTGGATCTGTGTGTGTTGTTGTATTCCCAATAGCATACTGTCCTGCTGCTGCCGCTGCGGCTAAGTCACTTCAGTCGTGTCTGACTCTGCGCGACCCCATGGCCTGCAGCCTACCAGGCTCCTCCGTCCAGGGCATTTTCCAGGCAAGAGTACTGGCGTGGGTCGCCATCGCCTTCTCCGATACTCTCCTGAGGATCCTAGTTTGGTCGTCTAATTTCCTCTCACACAACCTTGGATGTCCGTATCGGGGCTTTTTCGTCGGATTGTATTGACAATTTAGGCTCTTTTCTGTTTCCGTAACCCCTTTTGCAATTCTTTGTTCGGTGCGACAATGCATTGGCATTTGGGGAGGAATAGCGTCCAAGCTGTGGATTGCCTTGTGGGGCTGTGACATCATTTTCCCAATAGGAATTCTTTCAAGCCCTGAGCACAGCTTCTCTTTCCAGTGATTGGTGTGGGCTTGATCTTCCTTCTTCCATCTCTCGCCGTTTTGTGAGAACAGGTCCTTCCTTCCCTTCTGGGTTAGATGGACTCGTGGGTATCACTTCAGTGAATGGCATTGTCAGTGGGGGTGATAATTCCCTTCTCATTGGAAGACTTTGCTGTGAGTATTAGAAATGCAAGTGATTTCTCTTCCCCTTCCTCCCTGTCCATCTCTCAGAGCCACCGGGAAACAGAGGCCTCATCCAGGGTCACACAGGCCTGAGCGAGTGCAACTAGACTGTTGTTTCTTCAGGCCCTCAGTGCTGGACATCATCCGGGATACTCTGTGTGTGTCTTCCTCAGTCTGGTGTCCCTTCAGACCTTTCCCTAGTTTTCACAGGCTTGTTGTGTTGGTGTTCTTTGTCTGTTTGGAGACACATCCTTGAGAAGCTTTGTGTTTCCACTCATTCGTCTCGCGATGTATGACCTGTCTTTTGCTTTTGTAATGAGGTCTTTCCCACAGTAGATATCTTTGATTTTGCAAAGTCCACTGTATTCTCTGGGTTGTTTTGTGGACTGCCTTTTAGTTTTGTGTGTGAAGACTCAAAGCACGTGTCCGGTTTCTGCTCATTGTTCTTCTAGATTTGTGACAAGTTTTCATGGAAACTTTGTCTAGGGATAACTGGAAGTGAACTCGGTGTAAGGTGTCCAGTCTCCATCTCCATTCATGTCATGCCCTGCAGTTTCCAATTCCCTGTTCCTGAGTGGTTTTGGAGACCTTGTGGGAAGTTTGGTTGCATGGGAGTTTGCATTTCCACCTTGAGTAGATTCCCACTGTTCCGCCCTCAGGGACACTGTCAAGGGGGAGTGAGGAGCAGCCTGCACTTCCAGCAGTGACCACACGGTGGGGCGAGTGCTGCTCTCCCCTCTGGGAGCCCCAGGCCACAGGCATCCCAGTGAGGAGCCAGCTCTGTGCTCAGCTGAAAGGAGTTAGACTCTCAGGAGCCTCTGAGCCCTTGCCTTTGGATCACCCAGGGTGGGCATTTACTGTGACAGAAAAAAATTGCCCTGAATTCCATGGACGGAAGAGCCTGGCTGTGTAGAGTTCGTGAGTTGCCGTGAATCAGACACAACTGAGGACACAAAAACTCAATAGACTAAAACACTTTTGGGGGGTGGGGGGAGTGAAAGGGGGTGATGTGGGGTTTTTTTTGTCGTATATAATAGCCAAGGGAAATCTAGTTTAAACCTAAATTCACATAGATGGGAAAGGTATAGCTCTCCGTCACCCTATTAAAAAAAAAAAAAACTACTTAACTTTTCTGAAAGTTTATTTAGTAGCTTCCTTGAGCAGTTCATTGTGAAGCTTTTTTTTTTTTTTTCTGTGACATTGGCCTCATTAAAAAGTACGGTTTGCCTTTACTGGATAATTTTGTTCATTGGTTTGTTAGGGTATCTTGGTAATATTTGTGTTTCCTGGGGAGCATGGTCACATGACCTGGCCCTGGCCAATCGGTGCGTTCCAGCTCCCTGGCCACTGTGATTGGCTCCGGACTGGGGCAGTGCCCAATCGGGGCCCAGGGCCGGGCCTCACGTTGGAAGCCAGGGGAAGACGAGCTCTCGTCCTGCTGGGGTAGGGGAAGGGGTGGGGCCGGGGGAGGTCAGGCTCCAGCAGTGGGAGGGGCTTGAGGTCCGCCTGCGGCAGTTGGTGACCTTCCTGCTCCCCTCAGGGCAGAGCCGCCGGCCTGAGAATGAGGGCGCTGCTGAGCCCAGGGGCTGGGATGGCCCGTTGCTGCTGTGGTCCCAGAGCTCCACCCGAGACCTGAGGGAGGCCATCTGCCCGTGAGTCCTCTCCCGCTTGTCTGTCAGCTTGTTTGAACCATGCTGGGTTTTCTGCCCAGCCGGCTAAGGGGAGTCCCTGGAAATGCAAGGGTGTGGGTTTTGGCAGACTTCAGGGAAGACATGCCAGATGAGCCTGGGAGACTCCAGCTTAATCTGGATTCAGGAAATATCTCTTCGGGCCAGCTAGTAATTGTAGGATAAGCCTAATGAGTCTTCACAGGATGAAGAGAGTAACGTGCCAAGGTAGCAATCGATGTCCTCATTCGAGAGGATGATGAAGCTGGTGCTCAGAGAAGGGGGGAACTTGGCCACAGCCAGGAGGTGTGCACCCAGACGGAACCCCCAGATCCGGCCATTTGAGCTCAGGGAGGCCACTGGTGTGGCTTGTCCCTGTGGCAGGGGCCGAGGCACGCAGCCCACCCTGATTCCTGCGGGGGCCTGACTTGGGAAGTGCCATCTGGTAGCTTTGAGACTCACCAAACCAAATTGCACTGGAGAGAGGAAGGACACCTTCCTTCATCCACCCCCCACCCCCGCCGGATTCCCACATACCCTGACCCCTTTCTCTGGATTTCGGAGCCATTTCCAGAGTCCCGCTCATATGACCTCATTCGAAGTGCACTGTGGACGAGCTGCCATCTGCAGCTGCTACCACAGCAGCCAAGGGCTTTATCTCCCGAGTACCTCCCTTCCTTTGGAACTTGGGGGCCCTCTACTCCCCACTTGCACACCACAGACCTTTGCTGAGGATTGTGGGGACCCTCACTCAGTTTGCAGCACGTTGTAGCCATCCCTGTCCTCTCAATACCTCCCTTGCCACTCAGCTTGTGAGCTCCTTTGGAGCAGCGTGGCCCACCTGGCTGCAACGGCAGAGACACAGCTGACAGTGAAACAACAGCTTCGATCTGACAGCCGGAAAGCTCTGTCAAAAGGGACCTCCCTCTTCACACCGCAGAGGCTGTAGGAGCCGCCAGGGTTTGGGAACCGGTGCTGGGGCCAAAATGACTCCACAGCTGTTTTCCTTCCTGGGGAGGGTTCTGGCTCGAGTGGGAATGGCTCAAGTCTCCTAAGGTTCTGAAAGCCCACTGTGTGCAGATTCACGGTACACAGAGAGGAGAAGGTGGAGTCCTGCCCTGGAGGTGGTCACAGCTCACGGATGAGCCAGGCAGGCAGGCAGGCAGGCAGGGCATGAGAACAGCTGAGCTGCCTTCATGAGTGAATGGTGTGGGGGCAGAGGAAGAGAAGCCGGTCTGCTCCCTCATGTGGTGCCCAGGGCAGGTTGTCCCCAGAGGAAACCCTTACGACGGTGAGGACTCTCACTGCTGTTTCCCAAGGGGTTCCGTCGGTGCGTGTCTTCCCCGGAGCGGTCAGGCCGTCTCTAAAGTACACTGGCCATGGGCATTGCCTCTCCTTGGAACTTCCCATGTGTTTCTCTTTTGTATGGAACAGTGATTTTTCTAGAGGGGTTCTGGGCCACAAGGTTGTTGGGTCATTTGCTAGCCTTCTGTCGTGAAGAACGCTTTCCTGGGCGTTGGGGTGGTTTGTTGTTCCAGCTCCCTTTCTTGGCTTCTTTTGGGAGCTGGTGCAACAAGAGGAGCTCAGCCTCTGCCTTCTGGCTGAGATGTCACCCTTCAAACAGCAATGCCTGCCTGGAGATAATGATGGCATTTGCCAAAAGGGCTTCGTTTGGCACATGATATCTTGAAAGGACGTACACCGTCCTTTCAGCTATCAAAGGCTAGTTCAAATGACATAAAAATGAGAACTCTCCAATGGAGTCTTACAGTAGGTGGAGAGTCCGAAAAAAACTCCTTCAGTCATTTCACTGAGAGTCATTGATTGGGGACACCAAGAATATAGGAAGGAATGCAGAAAGAAAAGATGAAATTGTGGTCAGGATCGGGGGGAGGGATGAACAGGGCCTGCTTGCCTTGAACCCAGGCTTTGTTGGCGGGTGGGGCATAAAGATCGAACGGGTCTGAAACTACAGAGTGGTGATGGTAACACAGTATCACCAGAGTTACACAACAGTGTTCCCAAATTGCAACAATGATGAAAAAGTTTACTAATCCCAACTTAACCAACAAAAATAGACGAAACCATACAAAAAGTAAAACATCACCAGAAAGGTGGAAACAAACCAAATGCAAAGCAGTTCAGGGGAAAGGAACTCCATGTCCCCTGGGGGCAGACCGAGTTGCCGGCGTCCACGGTGAGCAGACAGGGATGGAGGCTGCAGAGCCGACCGCTCCCCTGGACGTGGTGTTTCCGGCAAGGGCTCTGGGTCTCTGTCCAGAGCGGGGGCTCGTTCTTCCTGCAGGGGCAGGTGAGTCATCGTCGGCGTCTGGGTGTTGCGCGGGAGCCAGGGCAGGCTCTCCCTGCCGAGGCGGTGACTCCTCCTCTGCCTCGGGTTCTCCTGCCAAAGCCCGAGCAGGTACAGGTGCACGTGGAGGTGGAGGTTCTGGCTGAGGGGGTGGGACATCAGTGCCTGGGGCTGGGGGTCCTGCAGGCACGGAGATGCGATCTGCCCGGTGTGCTGGCCAGTACCCAGCTGGCCTGGTGTCTCTGCGAGGGCAAGTCTCGGTTCTCCATCTGCCCTCGGTGGATCCCTGGGTCCTGCACCTGGAGCCACCACCTCTGTAGGCACAGGTCTGGGAAGTGGAGCCTGGTTCCAGTTGGAGGCCAGTGCTAGAGCTGGGGGAGAAGCAAAGTTTGCCCACAGGCCAGCCTTGGCATGTGCGTATCCCGGGACAGAAAGCTTCCAAGAGATTCCGAAAGAATACCCAGGGTCGGATGTCTTTTGGGACTGAAGTGTGCAAGATGGGGGTGGGGGTGTGAGGCCAGCGCTTGCTGCAGGCCCAGCAGCATCTTTCGGGGACTCGTCCCTGTGTAGCTCAGCACCCCCTCCCCACACACTCCCGTGCACCAGCCCCAGCGTCCTCACCTCTGTGCTCTGGCGTGCTGGGCTCCAGGTCCTCCTGCTGCCTCAGAGGCCGGGGTTCTCGGGACTCTGGGTCGGAGCCGGGTGTGCTGAGCTCCGTGGCAGCCTCAGACTGGGCCGCCGGGTGTATCCTGGGCGGTGTCTCGGCAGCAGGCCTTCCCCGCCTCCGCTTCGCCCCCGGTGGGGCTGATGCCTCCGTGGGCACGCTCACCTGGAGCCTGCACTGGGCCTCACGGGCGGGGGGGTGGTGCTCCGACCCCTCCCTCCGGGAGGTGGACGGGGTGTCCCCGTCCTCGGCCTCATCACGTGGGAAGCTCTGCAACGACAGTGACCGTCAGCCAGCCGTGCTGGGAGTTTTCCGAGCTGGGCCTGGCCAGTGGAGCCGCTGCTTCTGCCTGCTCGAACTTCTCTTGCCAGAAGGGTCAGAGACGTGTGTCTGCTCAGATCCCCACCCGGGAGGAAAGAGACCCACCTGAGGGTGTGAGGTCAGCCTGGGCGGCCGGCGCTGCCCGCACTCTCCCCATCCCAGCCAGCCTGCTCTCCCCTGGGGTGTGGACACAACTTGTCCGCAGGCTTCTGACCCCACATCCGCCTGGGCTTCCTTGAGGGAGACACACCCCGAGAAACCCGCATCCACACACACAGGCAAAGGACCCGGTGTTTCCGGGTGGCATGGGAGAGGTGGCCTGGCCCGGCCTGGGGCTCCCCGTGTTACCTTTCTGTTTCTCCGGGCAGAGGGCCAGAGGCCTCTCGGGGGTGCCCTGAGCCAACGTCGACAGGGTGCCCACGCACACTGCCTGTGAGCTCTCCTGAGGCCCCGGCCTCTGGGCAGGGGCAAACAGCAGAACATCCTGGCAGCAAGAGATCTGGCTGGGGGCTCCTCTCCGCTCTGGAGGCCTGGATACCCGGGTTGCGGGTTCTGTTGGGTTCTGTTGCCGGCAGGTGACATCATTTCCTGGGGTTCGTGCTGAGGTCCCTTCCCCAAAACTTCCCAAGGGAATCTCTGGGTTTCTGACTGCTCGACCACCCCCCTTAGGCCATGTGCAGGCACAGTGACAGCCACACAGCCCAGCCCACAGCCCTGGGGAGGCCTGGGTGCAGCCAGGGCCTGAGCTCCGAGGACCCCGCTGCTCTCAGACCAGGCTCCTTCTTCTCATAAGTGGTGTGGCCCTGGACAAGCATATGCCCCTCAGGGTTTCCCCAGTCTCTCCATCTGCAGAGTGGGGGTCATTCTCCCATCTGTTTCCTAGGTCTGTCGGCCTACGAGCAGCTCCGTGCCTCTCCACCTGGGGCCGATATCACGTGGAGCTTGTGCGCCGAGACTTCAGAAAGAAAGACTCCATCCAGGGCTGACACAGCACAGAATGGGGCAGAACGAGGCCTGGATGCGCCGTGGTACCCAGGAAAAGGCACCGCCCCTCCTGACTGTTTTGAGACCCCGCATCCAAGTTGGAGGCCCGAAAGGAAGACTCGAAGGTCTCCCTCTCTTATAGAAAAGAGTAGCCAACTTTCTGGTCCTCTGTTTCCATTGAGATTCTGTTCAAGTGTCCCAGCTCGGCTTCTGCGGGTGGCTGAGCTTCTAATGGCTCCCTGCGTTCTTGTCTTTTCCTCTCCAAACCTTCCGTCCTTTTCCCCCTTCTGGGGTGGATGGGCGCTGTCATTGCTTCTACCTTCGAGACAGATTGATGAAAAGTCTGGACCATCGACTCCTTTCCTCTCTTTGGTTCCGTGTCTCTCTCTGGCTGTGTCCCTCTCTTTTCCTTTCTCGATTCAGTCTGTGTCTTCCTCTTTCTCTCTCGTGTGTGGATGGATGGATGCTAGGAATGCACATGTATATGATTAGATGAGGGTTATGTTTTAGGGATGGGTTAGAGGGAGAGAAAGGCTTTAGGTCGGAGTTGGTCATGGGGGAAGGGTCAAGGGTGGTGGTGGTGTGTCTTGGAATCTGAGTGCTGTGCATTCTTCGTCTCTTTCCATATGAACCCCTTCTCAGATACACCACTTGCAAGGAGTCTCTCATGTTCCGTTTCCTATCTTTTGCATGTGTGAATGCTTAGCTTCTCTGTTGTGAAGAGGTTCCATTGGATGGAAACCCATTGGTGTACTTCGTTTCCCTCTTTCCCTTACTTGAAGAGACCCATTTCTACCTCCGCCCAGCAAATGGCAAGGAGACTCTGATGTTAAGGAGCCTTTGACCTACGCTTCTTTCTAGCTATCTCATGACATCAGTCTTTAGGGTGAGGTTTTTCCCCGATATTGAGGTGGTGTGAGATCAAAACCAATAGCGTTCTTCAGATGTAGCTGTCTGGTTTTCCCATGGCCATTTATTGAAGAGGCTTTCTTGTTCCCATTTGGATATTCTCCCCTTCTGTGTCAGAGATGAGTTGACCATGGATGCCGGGGTTTGTTTCTGGACCCTCAACTTTATTCCATCGATCTGGATCTGTGTGTGTTGTTGTATTCCCAATAGCATACTGTCCTGCTGCTGCCGCTGCGGCTAAGTCACTTCAGTCGTGTCTGACTCTGCGCGACCCCATGGCCTGCAGCCTACCAGGCTCCTCCGTCCAGGGCATTTTCCAGGCAAGAGTACTGGCGTGGGTCGCCATCGCCTTCTCCGATACTCTCCTGAGGATCCTAGTTTGGTCGTCTAATTTCCTCTCACACAACCTTGGATGTCCGTATCGGGGCTTTTTCGTCGGATTGTATTGACAATTTAGGCTCTTTTCTGTTTCCGTAACCCCTTTTGCAATTCTTTGTTCGGTGCGACAATGCATTGGCATTTGGGGAGGAATAGCGTCCAAGCTGTGGATTGCCTTGTGGGGCTGTGACATCATTTTCCCAATAGGAATTCTTTCAAGCCCTGAGCACAGCTTCTCTTTCCAGTGATTGGTGTGGGCTTGATCTTCCTTCTTCCATCTCTCGCCGTTTTGTGAGAACAGGTCCTTCCTTCCCTTCTGGGTTAGATGGACTCGTGGGTATCACTTCAGTGAATGGCATTGTCAGTGGGGGTGATAATTCCCTTCTCATTGGAAGACTTTGCTGTGAGTATTAGAAATGCAAGTGATTTCTCTTCCCCTTCCTCCCTGTCCATCTCTCAGAGCCACCGGGAAACAGAGGCCTCATCCAGGGTCACACAGGCCTGAGCGAGTGCAACTAGACTGTTGTTTCTTCAGGCCCTCAGTGCTGGACATCATCCGGGATACTCTGTGTGTGTCTTCCTCAGTCTGGTGTCCCTTCAGACCTTTCCCTAGTTTTCACAGGCTTGTTGTGTTGGTGTTCTTTGTCTGTTTGGAGACACATCCTTGAGAAGCTTTGTGTTTCCACTCATTCGTCTCGCGATGTATGACCTGTCTTTTGCTTTTGTAATGAGGTCTTTCCCACAGTAGATATCTTTGATTTTGCAAAGTCCACTGTATTCTCTGGGTTGTTTTGTGGACTGCCTTTTAGTTTTGTGTGTGAAGACTCAAAGCACGTGTCCGGTTTCTGCTCATTGTTCTTCTAGATTTGTGACAAGTTTTCATGGAAACTTTGTCTAGGGATAACTGGAAGTGAACTCGGTGTAAGGTGTCCAGTCTCCATCTCCATTCATGTCATGCCCTGCAGTTTCCAATTCCCTGTTCCTGAGTGGTTTTGGAGACCTTGTGGGAAGTTTGGTTGCATGGGAGTTTGCATTTCCACCTTGAGTAGATTCCCACTGTTCCGCCCTCAGGGACACTGTCAAGGGGGAGTGAGGAGCAGCCTGCACTTCCAGCAGTGACCACACGGTGGGGCGAGTGCTGCTCTCCCCTCTGGGAGCCCCAGGCCACAGGCATCCCAGTGAGGAGCCAGCTCTGTGCTCAGCTGAAAGGAGTTAGACTCTCAGGAGCCTCTGAGCCCTTGCCTTTGGATCACCCAGGGTGGGCATTTACTGTGACAGAAAAAAATTGCCCTGAATTCCATGGACGGAAGAGCCTGGCTGTGTAGAGTTCGTGAGTTGCCGTGAATCAGACACAACTGAGGACACAAAAACTCAATAGACTAAAACACTTTTGGGGGGTGGGGGGAGTGAAAGGGGGTGATGTGGGGTTTTTTTTGTCGTATATAATAGCCAAGGGAAATCTAGTTTAAACCTAAATTCACATAGATGGGAAAGGTATAGCTCTCCGTCACCCTATTAAAAAAAAAAAAACTACTTAACTTTTCTGAAAGTTTATTTAGTAGCTTCCTTGAGCAGTTCATTGTGAAGCTTTTTTTTTTTTTTTTCTGTGACATTGGCCTCATTAAAAAGTACGGTTTGCCTTTACTGGATAATTTTGTTCATTGGTTTGTTAGGGTATCTTGGTAATATTTGTGTTTCCTGGGGAGCATGGTCACATGACCTGGCCCTGGCCAATCGGTGCGTTCCAGCTCCCTGGCCACTGTGATTGGCTCCGGACTGGGGCAGTGCCCAATCGGGGCCCAGGGCCGGGCCTCACGTTGGAAGCCAGGGGAAGACGAGCTCTCGTCCTGCTGGGGTAGGGGAAGGGGTGGGGCCGGGGGAGGTCAGGCTCCAGCAGTGGGAGGGGCTTGAGGTCCGCCTGCGGCAGTTGGTGACCTTCCTGCTCCCCTCAGGGCAGAGCCGCCGGCCTGAGAATGAGGGCGCTGCTGAGCCCAGGGGCTGGGATGGCCCGTTGCTGCTGTGGTCCCAGAGCTCCACCCGAGACCTGAGGGAGGCCATCTGCCCGTGAGTCCTCTCCCGCTTGTCTGTCAGCTTGTTTGAACCATGCTGGGTTTTCTGCCCAGCCGGCTAAGGGGAGTCCCTGGAAATGCAAGGGTGTGGGTTTTGGCAGACTTCAGGGAAGACATGCCAGATGAGCCTGGGAGACTCCAGCTTAATCTGGATTCAGGAAATATCTCTTCGGGCCAGCTAGTAATTGTAGGATAAGCCTAATGAGTCTTCACAGGATGAAGAGAGTAACGTGCCAAGGTAGCAATCGATGTCCTCATTCGAGAGGATGATGAAGCTGGTGCTCAGAGAAGGGGGGAACTTGGCCACAGCCAGGAGGTGTGCACCCAGACGGAACCCCCAGATCCGGCCATTTGAGCTCAGGGAGGCCACTGGTGTGGCTTGTCCCTGTGGCAGGGGCCGAGGCACGCAGCCCACCCTGATTCCTGCGGGGGCCTGACTTGGGAAGTGCCATCTGGTAGCTTTGAGACTCACCAAACCAAATTGCACTGGAGAGAGGAAGGACACCTTCCTTCATCCACCCCCCACCCCCGCCGGATTCCCACATACCCTGACCCCTTTCTCTGGATTTCGGAGCCATTTCCAGAGTCCCGCTCATATGACCTCATTCGAAGTGCACTGTGGACGAGCTGCCATCTGCAGCTGCTACCACAGCAGCCAAGGGCTTTATCTCCCGAGTACCTCCCTTCCTTTGGAACTTGGGGGCCCTCTACTCCCCACTTGCACACCACAGACCTTTGCTGAGGATTGTGGGGACCCTCACTCAGTTTGCAGCACGTTGTAGCCATCCCTGTCCTCTCAATACCTCCCTTGCCACTCAGCTTGTGAGCTCCTTTGGAGCAGCGTGGCCCACCTGGCTGCAACGGCAGAGACACAGCTGACAGTGAAACAACAGCTTCGATCTGACAGCCGGAAAGCTCTGTCAAAAGGCACCTCCCTCTTCACACCGCAGAGGCTGTAGGAGCCGCCAGGGTTTGGGAACCGGTGCTGGGGCCAAAATGACTCCACAGCTGTTTTCCTTCCTGGGGAGGGTTCTGGCTCGAGTGGGAATGGCTCAAGTCTCCTAAGGTTCTGAAAGCCCACTGTGTGCAGATTCACGGTACACAGAGAGGAGAAGGTGGAGTCCTGCCCTGGAGGTGGTCACAGCTCACGGATGAGCCAGGCAGGCAGGCAGGCAGGCAGGGCATGAGAACAGCTGAGCTGCCTTCATGAGTGAATGGTGTGGGGGCAGAGGAAGAGAAGCCGGTCTGCTCCCTCATGTGGTGCCCAGGGCAGGTTGTCCCCAGAGGAAACCCTTACGACGGTGAGGACTCTCACTGCTGTTTCCCAAGGGGTTCCGTCGGTGCGTGTCTTCCCCGGAGCGGTCAGGCCGTCTCTAAAGTACACTGGCCATGGGCATTGCCTCTCCTTGGAACTTCCCATGTGTTTCTCTTTTGTATGGAACAGTGATTTTTCTAGAGGGGTTCTGGGCCACAAGGTTGTTGGGTCATTTGCTAGCCTTCTGTCGTGAAGAACGCTTTCCTGGGCGTTGGGGTGGTTTGTTGTTCCAGCTCCCTTTCTTGGCTTCTTTTGGGAGCTGGTGCAACAAGAGGAGCTCAGCCTCTGCCTTCTGGCTGAGATGTCACCCTTCAAACAGCAATGCCTGCCTGGAGATAATGATGGCATTTGCCAAAAGGGCTTCGTTTGGCACATGATATCTTGAAAGGACGTACACCGTCCTGTCAGCTATCAAAGGCTAGTTCAAATGACATAAAAATGAGAACTCTCCAATGGAGTCTTACAGTAGGTGGAGAGTCCGAAAAAAACTCCTTCAGTCATTTCACTGAGAGTCATTGATTGGGGACACCAAGAATATAGGAAGGAATGCAGAAAGAAAAGATGAAATTGTGGTCAGGATCGGGGGGAGGGATGAACAGGGCCTGCTTGCCTTGAACCCAGGCTTTGTTGGCGGGTGGGGCATAAAGATCGAACGGGTCTGAAACTACAGAGTGGTGATGGTAACACAGTATCACCAGAGTTACACAACAGTGTTCCCAAATTGCAACAATGATGAAAAAGTTTACTAATCCCAACTTAACCAACAAAAATAGACGAAACCATACAAAAAGTAAAACATCACCAGAAAGGTGGAAACAAACCAAATGCAAAGCAGTTCAGGGGAAAGGAACTCCATGTCCCCTGGGGGCAGACCGAGTTGCCGGCGTCCACGGTGAGCAGACAGGGATGGAGGCTGCAGAGCCGACCGCTCCCCTGGACGTGGTGTTTCCGGCAAGGGCTCTGGGTCTCTGTCCAGAGCGGGGGCTCGTTCTTCCTGCAGGGGCAGGTGAGTCATCGTCGGCGTCTGGGTGTTGCGCGGGAGCCAGGGCAGGCTCTCCCTGCCGAGGCGGTGACTCCTCCTCTGCCTCGGGTTCTCCTGCCAAAGCCCGAGCAGGTACAGGTGCACGTGGAGGTGGAGGTTCTGGCTGAGGGGGTGGGACATCAGTGCCTGGGGCTGGGGGTCCTGCAGGCACGGAGATGCGATCTGCCCGGTGTGCTGGCCAGTACCCAGCTGGCCTGGTGTCTCTGCGAGGGCAAGTCTCGGTTCTCCATCTGCCCTCGGTGGATCCCTGGGTCCTGCACCTGGAGCCACCACCTCTGTAGGCACAGGTCTGGGAAGTGGAGCCTGGTTCCAGTTGGAGGCCAGTGCTAGAGCTGGGGGAGAAGCAAAGTTTGCCCACAGGCCAGCCTTGGCATGTGCGTATCCCGGGACAGAAAGCTTCCAAGAGATTCCGAAAGAATACCCAGGGTCGGATGTCTTTTGGGACTGAAGTGTGCAAGATGGGGGTGGGGGTGTGAGGCCAGCGCTTGCTGCAGGCCCAGCAGCATCTTTCGGGGACTCGTCCCTGTGTAGCTCAGCACCCCCTCCCCACACACTCCCGTGCACCAGCCCCAGCGTCCTCACCTCTGTGCTCTGGCGTGCTGGGCTCCAGGTCCTCCTGCTGCCTCAGAGGCCGGGGTTCTCGGGACTCTGGGTCGGAGCCGGGTGTGCTGAGCTCCGTGGCAGCCTCAGACTGGGCCGCCGGGTGTATCCTGGGCGGTGTCTCGGCAGCAGGCCTTCCCCGCCTCCGCTTCGCCCCCGGTGGGGCTGATGCCTCCGTGGGCACGCTCACCTGGAGCCTGCACTGGGCCTCACGGGCGGGGGGGTGGTGCTCCGACCCCTCCCTCCGGGAGGTGGACGGGCTGTCCCCGTCCTCGGCCTCATCACGTGGGAAGCTCTGCAACGACAGTGACCGTCAGCCAGCCGTGCTGGGAGTTTTCCGAGCTGGGCCTGGCCAGTGGAGCCGCTGCTTCTGCCTGCTCGAACTTCTCTTGCCAGAAGGGTCAGAGACGTGTGTCTGCTCAGATCCCCACCCGGGAGGAAAGAGACCCACCTGAGGGTGTGAGGTCAGCCTGGGCGGCCGGCGCTGCCCGCACTCTCCCCATCCCAGCCAGCCTGCTCTCCCCTGGGGTGTGGACACAACTTGTCCGCAGGCTTCTGACCCCACATCCGCCTGGGCTTCCTTGAGGGAGACACACCCCGAGAAACCCGCATCCACACACACAGGCAAAGGACCCGGTGTTTCCGGGTGGCATGGGAGAGGTGGCCTGGCCCGGCCTGGGGCTCCCCGTGTTACCTTTCTGTTTCTCCGGGCAGAGGGCCAGAGGCCTCTCGGGGGTGCCCTGAGCCAACGTCGACAGGGTGCCCACGCACACTGCCTGTGAGCTCTCCTGAGGCCCCGGCCTCTGGGCAGGGGCAAACAGCAGAACATCCTGGCAGCAAGAGATCTGGCTGGGGGCTCCTCTCCGCTCTGGAGGCCTGGATACCCGGGTTGCGGGTTCTGTTGGGTTCTGTTGCCGGCAGGTGACATCATTTCCTGGGGTTCGTGCTGAGGTCCCTTCCCCAAAACTTCCCAAGGGAATCTCTGGGTTTCTGACTGCTCGACCACCCCCCTTAGGCCATGTGCAGGCACAGTGACAGCCACACAGCCCAGCCCACAGCCCTGGGGAGGCCTGGGTGCAGCCAGGGCCTGAGCTCCGAGGACCCCGCTGCTCTCAGACCAGGCTCCTTCTTCTCATAAGTGGTGTGGCCCTGGACAAGCATATGCCCCTCAGGGTTTCCCCAGTCTCTCCATCTGCAGAGTGGGGGTCATTCTCCCATCTGTTTCCTAGGTCTGTCGGCCTACGAGCAGCTCCGTGCCTCTCCACCTGGGGCCGATATCACGTGGAGCTTGTGCGCCGAGACTTCAGAAAGAAAGACTCCATCCAGGGCTGACACAGCACAGAATGGGGCAGAACGAGGCCTGGATGCGCCGTGGTACCCAGGAAAAGGCACCGCCCCTCCTGACTGTTTTGAGACCCCGCATCCAAGTTGGAGGCCCGAAAGGAAGACTCGAAGGTCTCCCTCTCTTATAGAAAAGAGTAGCCAACTTTCTGGTCCTCTGTTTCCATTGAGATTCTGTTCAAGTGTCCCAGCTCGGCTTCTGCGGGTGGCTGAGCTTCTAATGGCTCCCTGCGTTCTTGTCTTTTCCTCTCCAAACCTTCCGTCCTTTTCCCCCTTCTGGGGTGGATGGGCGCTGTCATTGCTTCTACCTTCGAGACAGATTGATGAAAAGTCTGGACCATCGACTCCTTTCCTCTCTTTGGTTCCGTGTCTCTCTCTGGCTGTGTCCCTCTCTTTTCCTTTCTCGATTCAGTCTGTGTCTTCCTCTTTCTCTCTCGTGTGTGGATGGATGGATGCTAGGAATGCACATGTATATGATTAGATGAGGGTTATGTTTTAGGGATGGGTTAGAGGGAGAGAAAGGCTTTAGGTCGGAGTTGGTCATGGGGGAAGGGTCAAGGGTGGTGGTGGTGTGTCTTGGAATCTGAGTGCTGTGCATTCTTCGTCTCTTTCCATATGAACCCCTTCTCAGATACACCACTTGCAAGGAGTCTCTCATGTTCCGTTTCCTATCTTTTGCATGTGTGAATGCTTAGCTTCTCTGTTGTGAAGAGGTTCCATTGGATGGAAACCCATTGGTGTACTTCGTTTCCCTCTTTCCCTTACTTGAAGAGACCCATTTCTACCTCCGCCCAGCAAATGGCAAGGAGACTCTGATGTTAAGGAGCCTTTGACCTACGCTTCTTTCTAGCTATCTCATGACATCAGTCTTTAGGGTGAGGTTTTTCCCCGATATTGAGGTGGTGTGAGATCAAAACCAATAGCGTTCTTCAGATGTAGCTGTCTGGTTTTCCCATGGCCATTTATTGAAGAGGCTTTCTTGTTCCCATTTGGATATTCTCCCCTTCTGTGTCAGAGATGAGTTGACCATGGATGCCGGGGTTTGTTTCTGGACCCTCAACTTTATTCCATCGATCTGGATCTGTGTGTGTTGTTGTATTCCCAATAGCATACTGTCCTGCTGCTGCCGCTGCGGCTAAGTCACTTCAGTCGTGTCTGACTCTGCGCGACCCCATGGCCTGCAGCCTACCAGGCTCCTCCGTCCAGGGCATTTTCCAGGCAAGAGTACTGGCGTGGGTCGCCATCGCCTTCTCCGATACTCTCCTGAGGATCCTAGTTTGGTCGTCTAATTTCCTCTCACACAACCTTGGATGTCCGTATCGGGGCTTTTTCGTCGGATTGTATTGACAATTTAGGCTCTTTTCTGTTTCCGTAACCCCTTTTGCAATTCTTTGTTCGGTGCGACAATGCATTGGCATTTGGGGAGGAATAGCGTCCAAGCTGTGGATTGCCTTGTGGGGCTGTGACATCATTTTCCCAATAGGAATTCTTTCAAGCCCTGAGCACAGCTTCTCTTTCCAGTGATTGGTGTGGGCTTGATCTTCCTTCTTCCATCTCTCGCCGTTTTGTGAGAACAGGTCCTTCCTTCCCTTCTGGGTTAGATGGACTCGTGGGTATCACTTCAGTGAATGGCATTGTCAGTGGGGGTGATAATTCCCTTCTCATTGGAAGACTTTGCTGTGAGTATTAGAAATGCAAGTGATTTCTCTTCCCCTTCCTCCCTGTCCATCTCTCAGAGCCACCGGGAAACAGAGGCCTCATCCAGGGTCACACAGGCCTGAGCGAGTGCAACTAGACTGTTGTTTCTTCAGGCCCTCAGTGCTGGACATCATCCGGGATACTCTGTGTGTGTCTTCCTCAGTCTGGTGTCCCTTCAGACCTTTCCCTAGTTTTCACAGGCTTGTTGTGTTGGTGTTCTTTGTCTGTTTGGAGACACATCCTTGAGAAGCTTTGTGTTTCCACTCATTCGTCTCGCGATGTATGACCTGTCTTTTGCTTTTGTAATGAGGTCTTTCCCACAGTAGATATCTTTGATTTTGCAAAGTCCACTGTATTCTCTGGGTTGTTTTGTGGACTGCCTTTTAGTTTTGTGTGTGAAGACTCAAAGCACGTGTCCGGTTTCTGCTCATTGTTCTTCTAGATTTGTGACAAGTTTTCATGGAAACTTTGTCTAGGGATAACTGGAAGTGAACTCGGTGTAAGGTGTCCAGTCTCCATCTCCATTCATGTCATGCCCTGCAGTTTCCAATTCCCTGTTCCTGAGTGGTTTTGGAGACCTTGTGGGAAGTTTGGTTGCATGGGAGTTTGCATTTCCACCTTGAGTAGATTCCCACTGTTCCGCCCTCAGGGACACTGTCAAGGGGGAGTGAGGAGCAGCCTGCACTTCCAGCAGTGACCACACGGTGGGGCGAGTGCTGCTCTCCCCTCTGGGAGCCCCAGGCCACAGGCATCCCAGTGAGGAGCCAGCTCTGTGCTCAGCTGAAAGGAGTTAGACTCTCAGGAGCCTCTGAGCCCTTGCCTTTGGATCACCCAGGGTGGGCATTTACTGTGACAGAAAAAAATTGCCCTGAATTCCATGGACGGAAGAGCCTGGCTGTGTAGAGTTCGTGAGTTGCCGTGAATCAGACACAACTGAGGACACAAAAACTCAATAGACTAAAACACTTTTGGGGGGTGGGGGGAGTGAAAGGGGGTGATGTGGGGTTTTTTTTGTCGTATATAATAGCCAAGGGAAATCTAGTTTAAACCTAAATTCACATAGATGGGAAAGGTATAGCTCTCCGTCACCCTATTAAAAAAAAAAAAAACTACTTAACTTTTCTGAAAGTTTATTTAGTAGCTTCCTTGAGCAGTTCATTGTGAAGCTTTTTTTTTTTTTTTCTGTGACATTGGCCTCATTAAAAAGTACGGTTTGCCTTTACTGGATAATTTTGTTCATTGGTTTGTTAGGGTATCTTGGTAATATTTGTGTTTCCTGGGGAGCATGGTCACATGACCTGGCCCTGGCCAATCGGTGCGTTCCAGCTCCCTGGCCACTGTGATTGGCTCCGGACTGGGGCAGTGCCCAATCGGGGCCCAGGGCCGGGCCTCACGTTGGAAGCCAGGGGAAGACGAGCTCTCGTCCTGCTGGGGTAGGGGAAGGGGTGGGGCCGGGGGAGGTCAGGCTCCAGCAGTGGGAGGGGCTTGAGGTCCGCCTGCGGCAGTTGGTGACCTTCCTGCTCCCCTCAGGGCAGAGCCGCCGGCCTGAGAATGAGGGCGCTGCTGAGCCCAGGGGCTGGGATGGCCCGTTGCTGCTGTGGTCCCAGAGCTCCACCCGAGACCTGAGGGAGGCCATCTGCCCGTGAGTCCTCTCCCGCTTGTCTGTCAGCTTGTTTGAACCATGCTGGGTTTTCTGCCCAGCCGGCTAAGGGGAGTCCCTGGAAATGCAAGGGTGTGGGTTTTGGCAGACTTCAGGGAAGACATGCCAGATGAGCCTGGGAGACTCCAGCTTAATCTGGATTCAGGAAATATCTCTTCGGGCCAGCTAGTAATTGTAGGATAAGCCTAATGAGTCTTCACAGGATGAAGAGAGTAACGTGCCAAGGTAGCAATCGATGTCCTCATTCGAGAGGATGATGAAGCTGGTGCTCAGAGAAGGGGGGAACTTGGCCACAGCCAGGAGGTGTGCACCCAGACGGAACCCCCAGATCCGGCCATTTGAGCTCAGGGAGGCCACTGGTGTGGCTTGTCCCTGTGGCAGGGGCCGAGGCACGCAGCCCACCCTGATTCCTGCGGGGGCCTGACTTGGGAAGTGCCATCTGGTAGCTTTGAGACTCACCAAACCAAATTGCACTGGAGAGAGGAAGGACACCTTCCTTCATCCACCCCCCACCCCCGCCGGATTCCCACATACCCTGACCCCTTTCTCTGGATTTCGGAGCCATTTCCAGAGTCCCGCTCATATGACCTCATTCGAAGTGCACTGTGGACGAGCTGCCATCTGCAGCTGCTACCACAGCAGCCAAGGGCTTTATCTCCCGAGTACCTCCCTTCCTTTGGAACTTGGGGGCCCTCTACTCCCCACTTGCACACCACAGACCTTTGCTGAGGATTGTGGGGACCCTCACTCAGTTTGCAGCACGTTGTAGCCATCCCTGTCCTCTCAATACCTCCCTTGCCACTCAGCTTGTGAGCTCCTTTGGAGCAGCGTGGCCCACCTGGCTGCAACGGCAGAGACACAGCTGACAGTGAAACAACAGCTTCGATCTGACAGCCGGAAAGCTCTGTCAAAAGGGACCTCCCTCTTCACACCGCAGAGGCTGTAGGAGCCGCCAGGGTTTGGGAACCGGTGCTGGGGCCAAAATGACTCCACAGCTGTTTTCCTTCCTGGGGAGGGTTCTGGCTCGAGTGGGAATGGCTCAAGTCTCCTAAGGTTCTGAAAGCCCACTGTGTGCAGATTCACGGTACACAGAGAGGAGAAGGTGGAGTCCTGCCCTGGAGGTGGTCACAGCTCACGGATGAGCCAGGCAGGCAGGCAGGCAGGCAGGGCATGAGAACAGCTGAGCTGCCTTCATGAGTGAATGGTGTGGGGGCAGAGGAAGAGAAGCCGGTCTGCTCCCTCATGTGGTGCCCAGGGCAGGTTGTCCCCAGAGGAAACCCTTACGACGGTGAGGACTCTCACTGCTGTTTCCCAAGGGGTTCCGTCGGTGCGTGTCTTCCCCGGAGCGGTCAGGCCGTCTCTAAAGTACACTGGCCATGGGCATTGCCTCTCCTTGGAACTTCCCATGTGTTTCTCTTTTGTATGGAACAGTGATTTTTCTAGAGGGGTTCTGGGCCACAAGGTTGTTGGGTCATTTGCTAGCCTTCTGTCGTGAAGAACGCTTTCCTGGGCGTTGGGGTGGTTTGTTGTTCCAGCTCCCTTTCTTGGCTTCTTTTGGGAGCTGGTGCAACAAGAGGAGCTCAGCCTCTGCCTTCTGGCTGAGATGTCACCCTTCAAACAGCAATGCCTGCCTGGAGATAATGATGGCATTTGCCAAAAGGGCTTCGTTTGGCACATGATATCTTGAAAGGACGTACACCGTCCTTTCAGCTATCAAAGGCTAGTTCAAATGACATAAAAATGAGAACTCTCCAATGGAGTCTTACAGTAGGTGGAGAGTCCGAAAAAAACTCCTTCAGTCATTTCACTGAGAGTCATTGATTGGGGACACCAAGAATATAGGAAGGAATGCAGAAAGAAAAGATGAAATTGTGGTCAGGATCGGGGGGAGGGATGAACAGGGCCTGCTTGCCTTGAACCCAGGCTTTGTTGGCGGGTGGGGCATAAAGATCGAACGGGTCTGAAACTACAGAGTGGTGATGGTAACACAGTATCACCAGAGTTACACAACAGTGTTCCCAAATTGCAACAATGATGAAAAAGTTTACTAATCCCAACTTAACCAACAAAAATAGACGAAACCATACAAAAAGTAAAACATCACCAGAAAGGTGGAAACAAACCAAATGCAAAGCAGTTCAGGGGAAAGGAACTCCATGTCCCCTGGGGGCAGACCGAGTTGCCGGCGTCCACGGTGAGCAGACAGGGATGGAGGCTGCAGAGCCGACCGCTCCCCTGGACGTGGTGTTTCCGGCAAGGGCTCTGGGTCTCTGTCCAGAGCGGGGGCTCGTTCTTCCTGCAGGGGCAGGTGAGTCATCGTCGGCGTCTGGGTGTTGCGCGGGAGCCAGGGCAGGCTCTCCCTGCCGAGGCGGTGACTCCTCCTCTGCCTCGGGTTCTCCTGCCAAAGCCCGAGCAGGTACAGGTGCACGTGGAGGTGGAGGTTCTGGCTGAGGGGGTGGGACATCAGTGCCTGGGGCTGGGGGTCCTGCAGGCACGGAGATGCGATCTGCCCGGTGTGCTGGCCAGTACCCAGCTGGCCTGGTGTCTCTGCGAGGGCAAGTCTCGGTTCTCCATCTGCCCTCGGTGGATCCCTGGGTCCTGCACCTGGAGCCACCACCTCTGTAGGCACAGGTCTGGGAAGTGGAGCCTGGTTCCAGTTGGAGGCCAGTGCTAGAGCTGGGGGAGAAGCAAAGTTTGCCCACAGGCCAGCCTTGGCATGTGCGTATCCCGGGACAGAAAGCTTCCAAGAGATTCCGAAAGAATACCCAGGGTCGGATGTCTTTTGGGACTGAAGTGTGCAAGATGGGGGTGGGGGTGTGAGGCCAGCGCTTGCTGCAGGCCCAGCAGCATCTTTCGGGGACTCGTCCCTGTGTAGCTCAGCACCCCCTCCCCACACACTCCCGTGCACCAGCCCCAGCGTCCTCACCTCTGTGCTCTGGCGTGCTGGGCTCCAGGTCCTCCTGCTGCCTCAGAGGCCGGGGTTCTCGGGACTCTGGGTCGGAGCCGGGTGTGCTGAGCTCCGTGGCAGCCTCAGACTGGGCCGCCGGGTGTATCCTGGGCGGTGTCTCGGCAGCAGGCCTTCCCCGCCTCCGCTTCGCCCCCGGTGGGGCTGATGCCTCCGTGGGCACGCTCACCTGGAGCCTGCACTGGGCCTCACGGGCGGGGGGGTGGTGCTCCGACCCCTCCCTCCGGGAGGTGGACGGGGTGTCCCCGTCCTCGGCCTCATCACGTGGGAAGCTCTGCAACGACAGTGACCGTCAGCCAGCCGTGCTGGGAGTTTTCCGAGCTGGGCCTGGCCAGTGGAGCCGCTGCTTCTGCCTGCTCGAACTTCTCTTGCCAGAAGGGTCAGAGACGTGTGTCTGCTCAGATCCCCACCCGGGAGGAAAGAGACCCACCTGAGGGTGTGAGGTCAGCCTGGGCGGCCGGCGCTGCCCGCACTCTCCCCATCCCAGCCAGCCTGCTCTCCCCTGGGGTGTGGACACAACTTGTCCGCAGGCTTCTGACCCCACATCCGCCTGGGCTTCCTTGAGGGAGACACACCCCGAGAAACCCGCATCCACACACACAGGCAAAGGACCCGGTGTTTCCGGGTGGCATGGGAGAGGTGGCCTGGCCCGGCCTGGGGCTCCCCGTGTTACCTTTCTGTTTCTCCGGGCAGAGGGCCAGAGGCCTCTCGGGGGTGCCCTGAGCCAACGTCGACAGGGTGCCCACGCACACTGCCTGTGAGCTCTCCTGAGGCCCCGGCCTCTGGGCAGGGGCAAACAGCAGAACATCCTGGCAGCAAGAGATCTGGCTGGGGGCTCCTCTCCGCTCTGGAGGCCTGGATACCCGGGTTGCGGGTTCTGTTGGGTTCTGTTGCCGGCAGGTGACATCATTTCCTGGGGTTCGTGCTGAGGTCCCTTCCCCAAAACTTCCCAAGGGAATCTCTGGGTTTCTGACTGCTCGACCACCCCCCTTAGGCCATGTGCAGGCACAGTGACAGCCACACAGCCCAGCCCACAGCCCTGGGGAGGCCTGGGTGCAGCCAGGGCCTGAGCTCCGAGGACCCCGCTGCTCTCAGACCAGGCTCCTTCTTCTCATAAGTGGTGTGGCCCTGGACAAGCATATGCCCCTCAGGGTTTCCCCAGTCTCTCCATCTGCAGAGTGGGGGTCATTCTCCCATCTGTTTCCTAGGTCTGTCGGCCTACGAGCAGCTCCGTGCCTCTCCACCTGGGGCCGATATCACGTGGAGCTTGTGCGCCGAGACTTCAGAAAGAAAGACTCCATCCAGGGCTGACACAGCACAGAATGGGGCAGAACGAGGCCTGGATGCGCCGTGGTACCCAGGAAAAGGCACCGCCCCTCCTGACTGTTTTGAGACCCCGCATCCAAGTTGGAGGCCCGAAAGGAAGACTCGAAGGTCTCCCTCTCTTATAGAAAAGAGTAGCCAACTTTCTGGTCCTCTGTTTCCATTGAGATTCTGTTCAAGTGTCCCAGCTCGGCTTCTGCGGGTGGCTGAGCTTCTAATGGCTCCCTGCGTTCTTGTCTTTTCCTCTCCAAACCTTCCGTCCTTTTCCCCC
Organism: Giraffa tippelskirchi; assembly: GCF_054371585.1. Taxonomy (NCBI): domain Eukaryota; kingdom Metazoa; phylum Chordata; class Mammalia; order Artiodactyla; family Giraffidae; genus Giraffa; species Giraffa tippelskirchi. Next base: position 72,638,381 of record NC_137286.1, read on the forward strand.
TTCTGGGGTGGATGGGCGCTGTCATTGCTTCTACCTTCGAGACAGATTGATGAAAAGTCTGGACCATCGACTCCTTTCCTCTCTTTGGTTCCGTGTCTCTCTCTGGCTGTGTCCCTCTCTTTTCCTTTCTCGATTCAGTCTGTGTCTTCCTCTTTCTCTCTCGTGTGTGGATGGATGGATGCTAGGAATGCACATGTATATGATTAGATGAGGGTTATGTTTTAGGGATGGGTTAGAGGGAGAGAAAGGCTTTAGGTCGGAGTTGGTCATGGGGGAAGGGTCAAGGGTGGTGGTGGTGTGTCTTGGAATCTGAGTGCTGTGCATTCTTCGTCTCTTTCCATATGAACCCCTTCTCAGATACACCACTTGCAAGGAGTCTCTCATGTTCCGTTTCCTATCTTTTGCATGTGTGAATGCTTAGCTTCTCTGTTGTGAAGAGGTTCCATTGGATGGAAACCCATTGGTGTACTTCGTTTCCCTCTTTCCCTTACTTGAAGAGACCCATTTCTACCTCCGCCCAGCAAATGGCAAGGAGACTCTGATGTTAAGGAGCCTTTGACCTACGCTTCTTTCTAGCTATCTCATGACATCAGTCTTTAGGGTGAGGTTTTTCCCCGATATTGAGGTGGTGTGAGATCAAAACCAATAGCGTTCTTCAGATGTAGCTGTCTGGTTTTCCCATGGCCATTTATTGAAGAGGCTTTCTTGTTCCCATTTGGATATTCTCCCCTTCTGTGTCAGAGATGAGTTGACCATGGATGCCGGGGTTTGTTTCTGGACCCTCAACTTTATTCCATCGATCTGGATCTGTGTGTGTTGTTGTATTCCCAATAGCATACTGTCCTGCTGCTGCCGCTGCGGCTAAGTCACTTCAGTCGTGTCTGACTCTGCGCGACCCCATGGCCTGCAGCCTACCAGGCTCCTCCGTCCAGGGCATTTTCCAGGCAAGAGTACTGGCGTGGGTCGCCATCGCCTTCTCCGATACTCTCCTGAGGATCCTAGTTTGGTCGTCTAATTTCCTCTCACACAACCTTGGATGTCCGTATCGGGGCTTTTTCGTCGGATTGTATTGACAATTTAGGCTCTTTTCTGTTTCCGTAACCCCTTTTGCAATTCTTTGTTCGGTGCGACAATGCATTGGCATTTGGGGAGGAATAGCGTCCAAGCTGTGGATTGCCTTGTGGGGCTGTGACATCATTTTCCCAATAGGAATTCTTTCAAGCCCTGAGCACAGCTTCTCTTTCCAGTGATTGGTGTGGGCTTGATCTTCCTTCTTCCATCTCTCGCCGTTTTGTGAGAACAGGTCCTTCCTTCCCTTCTGGGTTAGATGGACTCGTGGGTATCACTTCAGTGAATGGCATTGTCAGTGGGGGTGATAATTCCCTTCTCATTGGAAGACTTTGCTGTGAGTATTAGAAATGCAAGTGATTTCTCTTCCCCTTCCTCCCTGTCCATCTCTCAGAGCCACCGGGAAACAGAGGCCTCATCCAGGGTCACACAGGCCTGAGCGAGTGCAACTAGACTGTTGTTTCTTCAGGCCCTCAGTGCTGGACATCATCCGGGATACTCTGTGTGTGTCTTCCTCAGTCTGGTGTCCCTTCAGACCTTTCCCTAGTTTTCACAGGCTTGTTGTGTTGGTGTTCTTTGTCTGTTTGGAGACACATCCTTGAGAAGCTTTGTGTTTCCACTCATTCGTCTCGCGATGTATGACCTGTCTTTTGCTTTTGTAATGAGGTCTTTCCCACAGTAGATATCTTTGATTTTGCAAAGTCCACTGTATTCTCTGGGTTGTTTTGTGGACTGCCTTTTAGTTTTGTGTGTGAAGACTCAAAGCACGTGTCCGGTTTCTGCTCATTGTTCTTCTAGATTTGTGACAAGTTTTCATGGAAACTTTGTCTAGGGATAACTGGAAGTGAACTCGGTGTAAGGTGTCCAGTCTCCATCTCCATTCATGTCATGCCCTGCAGTTTCCAATTCCCTGTTCCTGAGTGGTTTTGGAGACCTTGTGGGAAGTTTGGTTGCATGGGAGTTTGCATTTCCACCTTGAGTAGATTCCCACTGTTCCGCCCTCAGGGACACTGTCAAGGGGGAGTGAGGAGCAGCCTGCACTTCCAGCAGTGACCACACGGTGGGGCGAGTGCTGCTCTCCCCTCTGGGAGCCCCAGGCCACAGGCATCCCAGTGAGGAGCCAGCTCTGTGCTCAGCTGAAAGGAGTTAGACTCTCAGGAGCCTCTGAGCCCTTGCCTTTGGATCACCCAGGGTGGGCATTTACTGTGACAGAAAAAAATTGCCCTGAATTCCATGGACGGAAGAGCCTGGCTGTGTAGAGTTCGTGAGTTGCCGTGAATCAGACACAACTGAGGACACAAAAACTCAATAGACTAAAACACTTTTGGGGGGTGGGGGGAGTGAAAGGGGGTGATGTGGGGTTTTTTTTGTCGTATATAATAGCCAAGGGAAATCTAGTTTAAACCTAAATTCACATAGATGGGAAAGGTATAGCTCTCCGTCACCCTATTAAAAAAAAAAAAAACTACTTAACTTTTCTGAAAGTTTATTTAGTAGCTTCCTTGAGCAGTTCATTGTGAAGCTTTTTTTTTTTTTTTCTGTGACATTGGCCTCATTAAAAAGTACGGTTTGCCTTTACTGGATAATTTTGTTCATTGGTTTGTTAGGGTATCTTGGTAATATTTGTGTTTCCTGGGGAGCATGGTCACATGACCTGGCCCTGGCCAATCGGTGCGTTCCAGCTCCCTGGCCACTGTGATTGGCTCCGGACTGGGGCAGTGCCCAATCGGGGCCCAGGGCCGGGCCTCACGTTGGAAGCCAGGGGAAGACGAGCTCTCGTCCTGCTGGGGTAGGGGAAGGGGTGGGGCCGGGGGAGGTCAGGCTCCAGCAGTGGGAGGGGCTTGAGGTCCGCCTGCGGCAGTTGGTGACCTTCCTGCTCCCCTCAGGGCAGAGCCGCCGGCCTGAGAATGAGGGCGCTGCTGAGCCCAGGGGCTGGGATGGCCCGTTGCTGCTGTGGTCCCAGAGCTCCACCCGAGACCTGAGGGAGGCCATCTGCCCGTGAGTCCTCTCCCGCTTGTCTGTCAGCTTGTTTGAACCATGCTGGGTTTTCTGCCCAGCCGGCTAAGGGGAGTCCCTGGAAATGCAAGGGTGTGGGTTTTGGCAGACTTCAGGGAAGACATGCCAGATGAGCCTGGGAGACTCCAGCTTAATCTGGATTCAGGAAATATCTCTTCGGGCCAGCTAGTAATTGTAGGATAAGCCTAATGAGTCTTCACAGGATGAAGAGAGTAACGTGCCAAGGTAGCAATCGATGTCCTCATTCGAGAGGATGATGAAGCTGGTGCTCAGAGAAGGGGGGAACTTGGCCACAGCCAGGAGGTGTGCACCCAGACGGAACCCCCAGATCCGGCCATTTGAGCTCAGGGAGGCCACTGGTGTGGCTTGTCCCTGTGGCAGGGGCCGAGGCACGCAGCCCACCCTGATTCCTGCGGGGGCCTGACTTGGGAAGTGCCATCTGGTAGCTTTGAGACTCACCAAACCAAATTGCACTGGAGAGAGGAAGGACACCTTCCTTCATCCACCCCCCACCCCCGCCGGATTCCCACATACCCTGACCCCTTTCTCTGGATTTCGGAGCCATTTCCAGAGTCCCGCTCATATGACCTCATTCGAAGTGCACTGTGGACGAGCTGCCATCTGCAGCTGCTACCACAGCAGCCAAGGGCTTTATCTCCCGAGTACCTCCCTTCCTTTGGAACTTGGGGGCCCTCTACTCCCCACTTGCACACCACAGACCTTTGCTGAGGATTGTGGGGACCCTCACTCAGTTTGCAGCACGTTGTAGCCATCCCTGTCCTCTCAATACCTCCCTTGCCACTCAGCTTGTGAGCTCCTTTGGAGCAGCGTGGCCCACCTGGCTGCAACGGCAGAGACACAGCTGACAGTGAAACAACAGCTTCGATCTGACAGCCGGAAAGCTCTGTCAAAAGGCACCTCCCTCTTCACACCGCAGAGGCTGTAGGAGCCGCCAGGGTTTGGGAACCGGTGCTGGGGCCAAAATGACTCCACAGCTGTTTTCCTTCCTGGGGAGGGTTCTGGCTCGAGTGGGAATGGCTCAAGTCTCCTAAGGTTCTGAAAGCCCACTGTGTGCAGATTCACGGTACACAGAGAGGAGAAGGTGGAGTCCTGCCCTGGAGGTGGTCACAGCTCACGGATGAGCCAGGCAGGCAGGCAGGCAGGCAGGGCATGAGAACAGCTGAGCTGCCTTCATGAGTGAATGGTGTGGGGGCAGAGGAAGAGAAGCCGGTCTGCTCCCTCATGTGGTGCCCAGGGCAGGTTGTCCCCAGAGGAAACCCTTACGACGGTGAGGACTCTCACTGCTGTTTCCCAAGGGGTTCCGTCGGTGCGTGTCTTCCCCGGAGCGGTCAGGCCGTCTCTAAAGTACACTGGCCATGGGCATTGCCTCTCCTTGGAACTTCCCATGTGTTTCTCTTTTGTATGGAACAGTGATTTTTCTAGAGGGGTTCTGGGCCACAAGGTTGTTGGGTCATTTGCTAGCCTTCTGTCGTGAAGAACGCTTTCCTGGGCGTTGGGGTGGTTTGTTGTTCCAGCTCCCTTTCTTGGCTTCTTTTGGGAGCTGGTGCAACAAGAGGAGCTCAGCCTCTGCCTTCTGGCTGAGATGTCACCCTTCAAACAGCAATGCCTGCCTGGAGATAATGATGGCATTTGCCAAAAGGGCTTCGTTTGGCACATGATATCTTGAAAGGACGTACACCGTCCTGTCAGCTATCAAAGGCTAGTTCAAATGACATAAAAATGAGAACTCTCCAATGGAGTCTTACAGTAGGTGGAGAGTCCGAAAAAAACTCCTTCAGTCATTTCACTGAGAGTCATTGATTGGGGACACCAAGAATATAGGAAGGAATGCAGAAAGAAAAGATGAAATTGTGGTCAGGATCGGGGGGAGGGATGAACAGGGCCTGCTTGCCTTGAACCCAGGCTTTGTTGGCGGGTGGGGCATAAAGATCGAACGGGTCTGAAACTACAGAGTGGTGATGGTAACACAGTATCACCAGAGTTACACAACAGTGTTCCCAAATTGCAACAATGATGAAAAAGTTTACTAATCCCAACTTAACCAACAAAAATAGACGAAACCATACAAAAAGTAAAACATCACCAGAAAGGTGGAAACAAACCAAATGCAAAGCAGTTCAGGGGAAAGGAACTCCATGTCCCCTGGGGGCAGACCGAGTTGCCGGCGTCCACGGTGAGCAGACAGGGATGGAGGCTGCAGAGCCGACCGCTCCCCTGGACGTGGTGTTTCCGGCAAGGGCTCTGGGTCTCTGTCCAGAGCGGGGGCTCGTTCTTCCTGCAGGGGCGGGTGAGTCATCGTCGGCGTCTGGGTGTTGCGCGGGAGCCAGGGCAGGCTCTCCCTGCCGAGGCGGTGACTCCTCCTCTGCCTCGGGTTCTCCTGCCAAAGCCCGAGCAGGTACAGGTGCACGTGGAGGTGGAGGTTCTGGCTGAGGGGGTGGGACATCAGTGCCTGGGGCTGGGGGTCCTGCAGGCACGGAGATGCGATCTGCCCGGTGTGCTGGCCAGTACCCAGCTGGCCTGGTGTCTCTGCGAGGGCAAGTCTCGGTTCTCCATCTGCCCTCGGTGGATCCCTGGGTCCTGCACCTGGAGCCACCACCTCTGTAGGCACAGGTCTGGGAAGTGGAGCCTGGTTCCAGTTGGAGGCCAGTGCTAGAGCTGGGGGAGAAGCAAAGTTTGCCCACAGGCCAGCCTTGGCATGTGCGTATCCCGGGACAGAAAGCTTCCAAGAGATTCCGAAAGAATACCCAGGGTCGGATGTCTTTTGGGACTGAAGTGTGCAAGATGGGGGTGGGGGTGTGAGGCCAGCGCTTGCTGCAGGCCCAGCAGCATCTTTCGGGGACTCGTCCCTGTGTAGCTCAGCACCCCCTCCCCACACACTCCCGTGCACCAGCCCCAGCGTCCTCACCTCTGTGCTCTGGCGTGCTGGGCTCCAGGTCCTCCTGCTGCCTCAGAGGCCGGGGTTCTCGGGACTCTGGGTCGGAGCCGGGTGTGCTGAGCTCCGTGGCAGCCTCAGACTGGGCCGCCGGGTGTATCCTGGGCGGTGTCTCGGCAGCAGGCCTTCCCCGCCTCCGCTTCGCCCCCGGTGGGGCTGATGCCTCCGTGGGCACGCTCACCTGGAGCCTGCACTGGGCCTCACGGGCGGGGGGGTGGTGCTCCGACCCCTCCCTCCGGGAGGTGGACGGGGTGTCCCCGTCCTCGGCCTCATCACGTGGGAAGCTCTGCAACGACAGTGACCGTCAGCCAGCCGTGCTGGGAGTTTTCCGAGCTGGGCCTGGCCAGTGGAGCCGCTGCTTCTGCCTGCTCGAACTTCTCTTGCCAGAAGGGTCAGAGACGTGTGTCTGCTCAGATCCCCACCCGGGAGGAAAGAGACCCACCTGAGGGTGTGAGGTCAGCCTGGGCGGCCGGCGCTGCCCGCACTCTCCCCATCCCAGCCAGCCTGCTCTCCCCTGGGGTGTGGACACAACTTGTCCGCAGGCTTCTGACCCCACATCCGCCTGGGCTTCCTTGAGGGAGACACACCCCGAGAAACCCGCATCCACACACACAGGCAAAGGACCCGGTGTTTCCGGGTGGCATGGGAGAGGTGGCCTGGCCCGGCCTGGGGCTCCCCGTGTTACCTTTCTGTTTCTCCGGGCAGAGGGCCAGAGGCCTCTCGGGGGTGCCCTGAGCCAACGTCGACAGGGTGCCCACGCACACTGCCTGTGAGCTCTCCTGAGGCCCCGGCCTCTGGGCAGGGGCAAACAGCAGAACATCCTGGCAGCAAGAGATCTGGCTGGGGGCTCCTCTCCGCTCTGGAGGCCTGGATACCCGGGTTGCGGGTTCTGTTGGGTTCTGTTGCCGGCAGGTGACATCATTTCCTGGGGTTCGTGCTGAGGTCCCTTCCCCAAAACTTCCCAAGGGAATCTCTGGGTTTCTGACTGCTCGACCACCCCCCTTAGGCCATGTGCAGGCACAGTGACAGCCACACAGCCCAGCCCACAGCCCTGGGGAGGCCTGGGTGCAGCCAGGGCCTGAGCTCCGAGGACCCCGCTGCTCTCAGACCAGGCTCCTTCTTCTCATAAGTGGTGTGGCCCTGGACAAGCATATGCCCCTCAGGGTTTCCCCAGTCTCTCCATCTGCAGAGTGGGGGTCATTCTCCCATCTGTTTCCTAGGTCTGTCGGCCTACGAGCAGCTCCGTGCCTCTCCACCTGGGGCCGATATCACGTGGAGCTTGTGCGCCGAGACTTCAGAAAGAAAGACTCCATCCAGGGCTGACACAGCACAGAATGGGGCAGAACGAGGCCTGGATGCGCCGTGGTACCCAGGAAAAGGCACCGCCCCTCCTGACTGTTTTGAGACCCCGCATCCAAGTTGGAGGCCCGAAAGGAAGACTCGAAGGTCTCCCTCTCTTATAGAAAAGAGTAGCCAACTTTCTGGTCCTCTGTTTCCATTGAGATTCTGTTCAAGTGTCCCAGCTCGGCTTCTGCGGGTGGCTGAGCTTCTAATGGCTCCCTGCGTTCTTGTCTTTTCCTCTCCAAACCTTCCGTCCTTTTCCCCCTTCTGGGGTGGATGGGCGCTGTCATTGCTTCTACCTTCGAGACAGATTGATGAAAAGTCTGGACCATCGACTCCTTTCCTCTCTTTGGTTCCATGTCTCTCTCTGGCTGTGTCCCTCTCTTTTCCTTTCTCGATTCAGTCTGTGTCTTCCTCTTTCTCTCTCGTGTGTGGATGGATGGATGCTAGGAATGCACATGTATATGATTAGATGAGGGTTATGTTTTAGGGATGGGTTAGAGGGAGAGAAAGGCTTTAGGTCGGAGTTGGTCATGGGGGAAGGGTCAAGGGTGGTGGTGGTGTGTCTTGGAATCTGAGTGCTGTGCATTCTTCGTCTCTTTCCATATGAACCCCTTCTCAGATACACCACTTGCAAGGAGTCTCTCATGTTCCGTTTCCTATCTTTTGCATGTGTGAATGCTTAGCTTCTCTGTTGTGAAGAGGTTCCATTGGATGGAAACCCATTGGTGTACTTCGTTTCCCTCTTTCCCTTACTTGAAGAGACCCATTTCTACCTCCGCCCAGCAAATGGCAAGGAGACTCTGATGTTAAGGAGCCTTTGACCTACGCTTCTTTCTAGCTATCTCATGACATCAGTCTTTAGGGTGAGGTTTTTCCCCGATATTGAGGTGGTGTGAGATCAAAACCAATAGCGTTCTTCAGATGTAGCTGTCTGGTTTTCCCATGGCCATTTATTGAAGAGGCTTTCTTGTTCCCATTTGGATATTCTCCCCTTCTGTGTCAGAGATGAGTTGACCATGGATGCCGGGGTTTGTTTCTGGACCCTCAACTTTATTCCATCGATCTGGATCTGTGTGTGTTGTTGTATTCCCAATAGCATACTGTCCTGCTGCTGCCGCTGCGGCTAAGTCACTTCAGTCGTGTCTGACTCTGCGCGACCCCATGGCCTGCAGCCTACCAGGCTCCTCCGTCCAGGGCATTTTCCAGGCAAGAGTACTGGCGTGGGTCGCCATCGCCTTCTCCGATACTCTCCTGAGGATCCTAGTTTGGTCGTCTAATTTCCTCTCACACAACCTTGGATGTCCGTATCGGGGCTTTTTCGTCGGATTGTATTGACAATTTAGGCTCTTTTCTGTTTCCGTAACCCCTTTTGCAATTCTTTGTTCGGTGCGACAATGCATTGGCATTTGGGGAGGAATAGCGTCCAAGCTGTGGATTGCCTTGTGGGGCTGTGACATCATTTTCCCAATAGGAATTCTTTCAAGCCCTGAGCACAGCTTCTCTTTCCAGTGATTGGTGTGGGCTTGATCTTCCTTCTTCCATCTCTCGCCGTTTTGTGAGAACAGGTCCTTCCTTCCCTTCTGGGTTAGATGGACTCGTGGGTATCACTTCAGTGAATGGCATTGTCAGTGGGGGTGATAATTCCCTTCTCATTGGAAGACTTTGCTGTGAGTATTAGAAATGCAAGTGATTTCTCTTCCCCTTCCTCCCTGTCCATCTCTCAGAGCCACCGGGAAACAGAGGCCTCATCCAGGGTCACACAGGCCTGAGCGAGTGCAACTAGACTGTTGTTTCTTCAGGCCCTCAGTGCTGGACATCATCCGGGATACTCTGTGTGTGTCTTCCTCAGTCTGGTGTCCCTTCAGACCTTTCCCTAGTTTTCACAGGCTTGTTGTGTTGGTGTTCTTTGTCTGTTTGGAGACACATCCTTGAGAAGCTTTGTGTTTCCACTCATTCGTCTCGCGATGTATGACCTGTCTTTTGCTTTTGTAATGAGGTCTTTCCCACAGTAGATATCTTTGATTTTGCAAAGTCCACTGTATTCTCTGGGTTGTTTTGTGGACTGCCTTTTAGTTTTGTGTGTGAAGACTCAAAGCACGTGTCCGGTTTCTGCTCATTGTTCTTCTAGATTTGTGACAAGTTTTCATGGAAACTTTGTCTAGGGATAACTGGAAGTGAACTCGGTGTAAGGTGTCCAGTCTCCATCTCCATTCATGTCATGCCCTGCAGTTTCCAATTCCCTGTTCCTGAGTGGTTTTGGAGACCTTGTGGGAAGTTTGGTTGCATGGGAGTTTGCATTTCCACCTTGAGTAGATTCCCACTGTTCCGCCCTCAGGGACACTGTCAAGGGGGAGTGAGGAGCAGCCTGCACTTCCAGCAGTGACCACACGGTGGGGCGAGTGCTGCTCTCCCCTCTGGGAGCCCCAGGCCACAGGCATCCCAGTGAGGAGCCAGCTCTGTGCTCAGCTGAAAGGAGTTAGACTCTCAGGAGCCTCTGAGCCCTTGCCTTTGGATCACCCAGGGTGGGCATTTACTGTGACAGAAAAAAATTGCCCTGAATTCCATGGACGGAAGAGCCTGGCTGTGTAGAGTTCGTGAGTTGCCGTGAATCAGACACAACTGAGGACACAAAAACTCAATAGACTAAAACACTTTTGGGGGGTGGGGGGAGTGAAAGGGGGTGATGTGGGGTTTTTTTTGTCGTATATAATAGCCAAGGGAAATCTAGTTTAAACCTAAATTCACATAGATGGGAAAGGTATAGCTCTCCGTCACCCTATTAAAAAAAAAAAAAACTACTTAACTTTTCTGAAAGTTTATTTAGTAGCTTCCTTGAGCAGTTCATTGTGAAGCATTTTTTTTTTTTTTTTCTGTGACATTGGCCTCATTAAAAAGTACGGTTTGCCTTTACTGGATAATTTTGTTCATTGGTTTGTTAGGGTATCTTGGTAATATTTGTGTTTCCTGGGGAGCATGGTCACATGACCTGGCCCTGGCCAATCGGTGCGTTCCAGCTCCCTGGCCACTGTGATTGGCTCCGGACTGGGGCAGTGCCCAATCGGGGCCCAGGGCCGGGCCTCACGTTGGAAGCCAGGGGAAGACGAGCTCTCGTCCTGCTGGGGTAGGGGAAGGGGTGGGGCCGGGGGAGGTCAGGCTCCAGCAGTGGGAGGGGCTTGAGGTCCGCCTGCGGCAGTTGGTGACCTTCCTGCTCCCCTCAGGGCAGAGCCGCCGGCCTGAGAATGAGGGCGCTGCTGAGCCCAGGGGCTGGGATGGCCCGTTGCTGCTGTGGTCCCAGAGCTCCACCCGAGACCTGAGGGAGGCCGTCTGCCCGTGAGTCCTCTCCCGCTTGTCTGTCAGCTTGTTTGAACCATGCTGGGTTTTCTGCCCAGCCGGCTAAGGGGAGTCCCTGGAAATGCAAGGGTGTGGGTTTTGGCAGACTTCAGGGAAGACATGCCAGATGAGCCTGGGAGACTCCAGCTTAATCTGGATTCAGGAAATATCTCTTCGGGCCAGCTAGTAATTGTAGGATAAGCCTAATGAGTCTTCACAGGATGAAGAGAGTAACGTGCCAAGGTAGCAATCGATGTCCTCATTCGAGAGGATGATGAAGCTGGTGCTCAGAGAAGGGGGGAACTTGGCCACAGCCAGGAGGTGTGCACCCAGACGGAACCCCCAGATCCGGCCATTTGAGCTCAGGGAGGCCACTGGTGTGGCTTGTCCCTGTGGCAGGGGCCGAGGCACGCAGCCCACCCTGATTCCTGCGGGGGCCTGACTTGGGAAGTGCCATCTGGTAGCTTTGAGACTCACCAAACCAAATTGCACTGGAGAGAGGAAGGACACCTTCCTTCATCCACCCCCCACCCCCGCCGGATTCCCACATACCCTGACCCCTTTCTCTGGATTTCGGAGCCATTTCCAGAGTCCCGCTCATATGACCTCATTCGAAGTGCACTGTGGACGAGCTGCCATCTGCAGCTGCTACCACAGCAGCCAAGGGCTTTATCTCCCGAGTACCTCCCTTCCTTTGGAACTTGGGGGCCCTCTACTCCCCACTTGCACACCACAGACCTTTGCTGAGGATTGTGGGGACCCTCACTCAGTTTGCAGCACGTTGTAGCCATCCCTGTCCTCTCAATACCTCCCTTGCCACTCAGCTTGTGAGCTCCTTTGGAGCAGCGTGGCCCACCTGGCTGCAACGGCAGAGACACAGCTGACAGTGAAACAACAGCTTCGATCTGACAGCCGGAAAGCTCTGTCAAAAGGGACCTCCCTCTTCACACCGTAGAGGCTGTAGGAGCCGCCAGGGTTTGGGAACCGGTGCTGGGGCCAAAATGACTCCACAGCTGTTTTCCTTCCTGGGGAGGGTTCTGGCTCGAGTGGGAATGGCTCAAGTCTCCTAAGGTTCTGAAAGCCCACTGTGTGCAGATTCACGGTACACAGAGAGGAGAAGGTGGAGTCCTGCCCTGGAGGTGGTCACAGCTCACGGATGAGCCAGGCAGGCAGGCAGGCAGGCAGGGCATGAGAACAGCTGAGCTGCCTTCATGAGTGAATGGTGTGGGGGCAGAGGAAGAGAAGCCGGTCTGCTCCCTCATGTGGTGCCCAGGGCAGGTTGTCCCCAGAGGAAACCCTTACGACGGTGAGGACTCTCACTGCTGTTTCCCAAGGGGTTCCGTCGGTGCGTGTCTTCCCCGGAGCGGTCAGGCCGTCTCTAAAGTACACTGGCCATGGGCATTGCCTCTCCTTGGAACTTCCCATGTGTTTCTCTTTTGTATGGAACAGTGATTTTTCTAGAGGGGTTCTGGGCCACAAGGTTGTTGGGTCATTTGCTAGCCTTCTGTCGTGAAGAACGCTTTCCTGGGCGTTGGGGTGGTTTGTTGTTCCAGCTCCCTTTCTTGGCTTCTTTTGGGAGCTGGTGCAACAAGAGGAGCTCAGCCTCTGCCTTCTGGCTGAGATGTCACCCTTCAAACAGCAATGCCTGCCTGGAGATAATGATGGCATTTGCCAAAAGGGCTTCGTTTGGCACATGATATCTTGAAAGGACGTACACCGTCCTTTCAGCTATCAAAGGCTAGTTCAAATGACATAAAAATGAGAACTCTCCAATGGAGTCTTACAGTAGGTGGAGAGTCCGAAAAAAACTCCTTCAGTCATTTCACTGAGAGTCATTGATTGGGGACACCAAGAATATAGGAAGGAATGCAGAAAGAAAAGATGAAATTGTGGTCAGGATCGGGGGGAGGGATGAACAGGGCCTGCTTGCCTTGAACCCAGGCTTTGTTGGCGGGTGGGGCATAAAGATCGAACGGGTCTGAAACTACAGAGTGGTGATGGTAACACAGTATCACCAGAGTTACACAACAGTGTTCCCAAATTGCAACAATGATGAAAAAGTTTACTAATCCCAACTTAACCAACAAAAATAGACGAAACCATACAAAAAGTAAAACATCACCAGAAAGGTGGAAACAAACCAAATGCAAAGCAGTTCAGGGGAAAGGAACTCCATGTCCCCTGGGGGCAGACCGAGTTGCCGGCGTCCACGGTGAGCAGACAGGGATGGAGGCTGCAGAGCCGACCGCTCCCCTGGACGTGGTGTTTCCGGCAAGGGCTCTGGGTCTCTGTCCAGAGCGGGGGCTCGTTCTTCCTGCAGGGGCAGGTGAGTCATCGTCGGCGTCTGGGTGTTGCGCGGGAGCCAGGGCAGGCTCTCCCTGCCGAGGCGGTGACTCCTCCTCTGCCTCGGGTTCTCCTGCCAAAGCCCGAGCAGGTACAGGTGCACGTGGAGGTGGAGGTTCTGGCTGAGGGGGTGGGACATCAGTGCCTGGGGCTGGGGGTCCTGCAGGCACGGAGATGCGATCTGCCCGGTGTGCTGGCCAGTACCCAGCTGGCCTGGTGTCTCTGCGAGGGCAAGTCTCGGTTCTCCATCTGCCCTCGGTGGATCCCTGGGTCCTGCACCTGGAGCCACCACCTCTGTAGGCACAGGTCTGGGAAGTGGAGCCTGGTTCCAGTTGGAGGCCAGTGCTAGAGCTGGGGGAGAAGCAAAGTTTGCCCACAGGCCAGCCTTGGCATGTGCGTATCCCGGGACAGAAAGCTTCCAAGAGATTCCGAAAGAATACCCAGGGTCGGATGTCTTTTGGGACTGAAGTGTGCAAGATGGGGGTGGGGGTGTGAGGCCAGCGCTTGCTGCAGGCCCAGCAGCATCTTTCGGGGACTCGTCCCTGTGTAGCTCAGCACCCCCTCCCCACACACTCCCGTGCACCAGCCCCAGCGTCCTCACCTCTGTGCTCTGGCGTGCTGGGCTCCAGGTCCTCCTGCTGCCTCAGAGGCCGGGGTTCTCGGGACTCTGGGTCGGAGCCGGGTGTGCTGAGCTCCGTGGCAGCCTCAGACTGGGCCGCCGGGTGTATCCTGGGCGGTGTCTCGGCAGCAGGCCTTCCCCGCCTCCGCTTCGCCCCCGGTGGGGCTGATGCCTCCGTGGGCACGCTCACCTGGAGCCTGCACTGGGCCTCACGGGCGGGGGGGTGGTGCTCCGACCCCTCCCTCCGGGAGGTGGACGGGGTGTCCCCGTCCTCGGCCTCATCACGTGGGAAGCTCTGCAACGACAGTGACCGTCAGCCAGCCGTGCTGGGAGTTTTCCGAGCTGGGCCTGGCCAGTGGAGCCGCTGCTTCTGCCTGCTCGAACTTCTCTTGCCAGAAGGGTCAGAGACGTGTGTCTGCTCAGATCCCCACCCGGGAGGAAAGAGACCCACCTGAGGGTGTGAGGTCAGCCTGGGCGGCCGGCGCTGCCCGCACTCTCCCCATCCCAGCCAGCCTGCTCTCCCCTGGGGTGTGGACACAACTTGTCCGCAGGCTTCTGACCCCACATCCGCCTGGGCTTCCTTGAGGGAGACACACCCCGAGAAACCCGCATCCACACACACAGGCAAAGGACCCGGTGTTTCCGGGTGGCATGGGAGAGGTGGCCTGGCCCGGCCTGGGGCTCCCCGTGTTACCTTTCTGTTTCTCCGGGCAGAGGGCCAGAGGCCTCTCGGGGGTGCCCTGAGCCAACGTCGACAGGGTGCCCACGCACACTGCCTGTGAGCTCTCCTGAGGCCCCGGCCTCTGGGCAGGGGCAAACAGCAGAACATCCTGGCAGCAAGAGATCTGGCTGGGGGCTCCTCTCCGCTCTGGAGGCCTGGATACCCGGGTTGCGGGTTCTGTTGGGTTCTGTTGCCGGCAGGTGACATCATTTCCTGGGGTTCGTGCTGAGGTCCCTTCCCCAAAACTTCCCAAGGGAATCTCTGGGTTTCTGACTGCTCGACCACCCCCCTTAGGCCATGTGCAGGCACAGTGACAGCCACACAGCCCAGCCCACAGCCCTGGGGAGGCCTGGGTGCAGCCAGGGCCTGAGCTCCGAGGACCCCGCTGCTCTCAGACCAGGCTCCTTCTTCTCATAAGTGGTGTGGCCCTGGACAAGCATATGCCCCTCAGGGTTTCCCCAGTCTCTCCATCTGCAGAGTGGGGGTCATTCTCCCATCTGTTTCCTAGGTCTGTCGGCCTACGAGCAGCTCCGTGCCTCTCCACCTGGGGCCGATATCACGTGGAGCTTGTGCGCCGAGACTTCAGAAAGAAAGACTCCATCCAGGGCTGACACAGCACAGAATGGGGCAGAACGAGGCCTGGATGCGCCGTGGTACCCAGGAAAAGGCACCGCCCCTCCTGACTGTTTTGAGACCCCGCATCCAAGTTGGAGGCCCGAAAGGAAGACTCGAAGGTCTCCCTCTCTTATAGAAAAGAGTAGCCAACTTTCTGGTCCTCTGTTTCCATTGAGATTCTGTTCAAGTGTCCCAGCTCGGCTTCTGCGGGTGGCTGAGCTTCTAATGGCTCCCTGCGTTCTTGTCTTTTCCTCTCCAAACCTTCCGTCCTTTTCCCCCTTCTGGGGTGGATGGGCGCTGTCATTGCTTCTACCTTCGAGACAGATTGATGAAAAGTCTGGACCATCGACTCCTTTCCTCTCTTTGGTTCCGTGTCTCTCTCTGGCTGTGTCCCTCTCTTTTCCTTTCTCGATTCAGTCTGTGTCTTCCTCTTTCTCTCTCGTGTGTGGATGGATGGATGCTAGGAATGCACATGTATATGATTAGATGAGGGTTATGTTTTAGGGATGGGTTAGAGGGAGAGAAAGGCTTTAGGTCGGAGTTGGTCATGGGGGAAGGGTCAAGGGTGGTGGTGGTGTGTCTTGGAATCTGAGTGCTGTGCATTCTTCGTCTCTTTCCATATGAACCCCTTCTCAGATACACCACTTGCAAGGAGTCTCTCATGTTCCGTTTCCTATCTTTTGCATGTGTGAATGCTTAGCTTCTCTGTTGTGAAGAGGTTCCATTGGATGGAAACCCATTGGTGTACTTCGTTTCCCTCTTTCCCTTACTTGAAGAGACCCATTTCTACCTCCGCCCAGCAAATGGCAAGGAGACTCTGATGTTAAGGAGCCTTTGACCTACGCTTCTTTCTAGCTATCTCATGACATCAGTCTTTAGGGTGAGGTTTTTCCCCGATATTGAGGTGGTGTGAGATCAAAACCAATAGCGTTCTTCAGATGTAGCTGTCTGGTTTTCCCATGGCCATTTATTGAAGAGGCTTTCTTGTTCCCATTTGGATATTCTCCCCTTCTGTGTCAGAGATGAGTTGACCATGGATGCCGGGGTTTGTTTCTGGACCCTCAACTTTATTCCATCGATCTGGATCTGTGTGTGTTGTTGTATTCCCAATAGCATACTGTCCTGCTGCTGCCGCTGCGGCTAAGTCACTTCAGTCGTGTCTGACTCTGCGCGACCCCATGGCCTGCAGCCTACCAGGCTCCTCCGTCCAGGGCATTTTCCAGGCAAGAGTACTGGCGTGGGTCGCCATCGCCTTCTCCGATACTCTCCTGAGGATCCTAGTTTGGTCGTCTAATTTCCTCTCACACAACCTTGGATGTCCGTATCGGGGCTTTTTCGTCGGATTGTATTGACAATTTAGGCTCTTTTCTGTTTCCGTAACCCCTTTTGCAATTCTTTGTTCGGTGCGACAATGCATTGGCATTTGGGGAGGAATAGCGTCCAAGCTGTGGATTGCCTTGTGGGGCTGTGACATCATTTTCCCAATAGGAATTCTTTCAAGCCCTGAGCACAGCTTCTCTTTCCAGTGATTGGTGTGGGCTTGATCTTCCTTCTTCCATCTCTCGCCGTTTTGTGAGAACAGGTCCTTCCTTCCCTTCTGGGTTAGATGGACTCGTGGGTATCACTTCAGTGAATGGCATTGTCAGTGGGGGTGATAATTCCCTTCTCATTGGAAGACTTTGCTGTGAGTATTAGAAATGCAAGTGATTTCTCTTCCCCTTCCTCCCTGTCCATCTCTCAGAGCCACCGGGAAACAGAGGCCTCATCCAGGGTCACACAGGCCTGAGCGAGTGCAACTAGACTGTTGTTTCTTCAGGCCCTCAGTGCTGGACATCATCCGGGATACTCTGTGTGTGTCTTCCTCAGTCTGGTGTCCCTTCAGACCTTTCCCTAGTTTTCACAGGCTTGTTGTGTTGGTGTTCTTTGTCTGTTTGGAGACACATCCTTGAGAAGCTTTGTGTTTCCACTCATTCGTCTCGCGATGTATGACCTGTCTTTTGCTTTTGTAATGAGGTCTTTCCCACAGTAGATATCTTTGATTTTGCAAAGTCCACTGTATTCTCTGGGTTGTTTTGTGGACTGCCTTTTAGTTTTGTGTGTGAAGACTCAAAGCACGTGTCCGGTTTCTGCTCATTGTTCTTCTAGATTTGTGACAAGTTTTCATGGAAACTTTGTCTAGGGATAACTGGAAGTGAACTCGGTGTAAGGTGTCCAGTCTCCATCTCCATTCATGTCATGCCCTGCAGTTTCCAATTCCCTGTTCCTGAGTGGTTTTGGAGACCTTGTGGGAAGTTTGGTTGCATGGGAGTTTGCATTTCCACCTTGAGTAGATTCCCACTGTTCCGCCCTCAGGGACACTGTCAAGGGGGAGTGAGGAGCAGCCTGCACTTCCAGCAGTGACCACACGGTGGGGCGAGTGCTGCTCTCCCCTCTGGGAGCCCCAGGCCACAGGCATCCCAGTGAGGAGCCAGCTCTGTGCTCAGCTGAAAGGAGTTAGACTCTCAGGAGCCTCTGAGCCCTTGCCTTTGGATCACCCAGGGTGGGCATTTACTGTGACAGAAAAAAATTGCCCTGAATTCCATGGACGGAAGAGCCTGGCTGTGTAGAGTTCGTGAGTTGCCGTGAATCAGACACAACTGAGGACACAAAAACTCAATAGACTAAAACACTTTTGGGGGGTGGGGGGAGTGAAAGGGGGTGATGTGGGGTTTTTTTTGTCGTATATAATAGCCAAGGGAAATCTAGTTTAAACCTAAATTCACATAGATGGGAAAGGTATAGCTCTCCGTCACCCTATTAAAAAAAAAAAAAACTACTTAACTTTTCTGAAAGTTTATTTAGTAGCTTCCTTGAGCAGTTCATTGTGAAGCTTTTTTTTTTTTTTTCTGTGACATTGGCCTCATTAAAAAGTACGGTTTGCCTTTACTGGATAATTTTGTTCATTGGTTTGTTAGGGTATCTTGGTAATATTTGTGTTTCCTGGGGAGCATGGTCACATGACCTGGCCCTGGCCAATCGGTGCGTTCCAGCTCCCTGGCCACTGTGATTGGCTCCGGACTGGGGCAGTGCCCAATCGGGGCCCAGGGCCGGGCCTCACGTTGGAAGCCAGGGGAAGACGAGCTCTCGTCCTGCTGGGGTAGGGGAAGGGGTGGGGCCGGGGGAGGTCAGGCTCCAGCAGTGGGAGGGGCTTGAGGTCCGCCTGCGGCAGTTGGTGACCTTCCTGCTCCCCTCAGGGCAGAGCCGCCGGCCTGAGAATGAGGGCGCTGCTGAGCCCAGGGGCTGGGATGGCCCGTTGCTGCTGTGGTCCCAGAGCTCCACCCGAGACCTGAGGGAGGCCATCTGCCCGTGAGTCCTCTCCCGCTTGTCTGTCAGCTTGTTTGAACCATGCTGGGTTTTCTGCCCAGCCGGCTAAGGGGAGTCCCTGGAAATGCAAGGGTGTGGGTTTTGGCAGACTTCAGGGAAGACATGCCAGATGAGCCTGGGAGACTCCAGCTTAATCTGGATTCAGGAAATATCTCTTCGGGCCAGCTAGTAATTGTAGGATAAGCCTAATGAGTCTTCACAGGATGAAGAGAGTAACGTGCCAAGGTAGCAATCGATGTCCTCATTCGAGAGGATGATGAAGCTGGTGCTCAGAGAAGGGGGGAACTTGGCCACAGCCAGGAGGTGTGCACCCAGACGGAACCCCCAGATCCGGCCATTTGAGCTCAGGGAGGCCACTGGTGTGGCTTGTCCCTGTGGCAGGGGCCGAGGCACGCAGCCCACCCTGATTCCTGCGGGGGCCTGACTTGGGAAGTGCCATCTGGTAGCTTTGAGACTCACCAAACCAAATTGCACTGGAGAGAGGAAGGACACCTTCCTTCATCCACCCCCCACCCCCGCCGGATTCCCACATACCCTGACCCCTTTCTCTGGATTTCGGAGCCATTTCCAGAGTCCCGCTCATATGACCTCATTCGAAGTGCACTGTGGACGAGCTGCCATCTGCAGCTGCTACCACAGCAGCCAAGGGCTTTATCTCCCGAGTACCTCCCTTCCTTTGGAACTTGGGGGCCCTCTACTCCCCACTTGCACACCACAGACCTTTGCTGAGGATTGTGGGGACCCTCACTCAGTTTGCAGCACGTTGTAGCCATCCCTGTCCTCTCAATACCTCCCTTGCCACTCAGCTTGTGAGCTCCTTTGGAGCAGCGTGGCCCACCTGGCTGCAACGGCAGAGACACAGCTGACAGTGAAACAACAGCTTCGATCTGACAGCCGGAAAGCTCTGTCAAAAGGCACCTCCCTCTTCACACCGCAGAGGCTGTAGGAGCCGCCAGGGTTTGGGAACCGGTGCTGGGGCCAAAATGACTCCACAGCTGTTTTCCTTCCTGGGGAGGGTTCTGGCTCGAGTGGGAATGGCTCAAGTCTCCTAAGGTTCTGAAAGCCCACTGTGTGCAGATTCACGGTACACAGAGAGGAGAAGGTGGAGTCCTGCCCTGGAGGTGGTCACAGCTCACGGATGAGCCAGGCAGGCAGGCAGGCAGGCAGGGCATGAGAACAGCTGAGCTGCCTTCATGAGTGAATGGTGTGGGGGCAGAGGAAGAGAAGCCGGTCTGCTCCCTCATGTGGTGCCCAGGGCAGGTTGTCCCCAGAGGAAACCCTTACGACGGTGAGGACTCTCACTGCTGTTTCCCAAGGGGTTCCGTCGGTGCGTGTCTTCCCCGGAGCGGTCAGGCCGTCTCTAAAGTACACTGGCCATGGGCATTGCCTCTCCTTGGAACTTCCCATGTGTTTCTCTTTTGTATGGAACAGTGATTTTTCTAGAGGGGTTCTGGGCCACAAGGTTGTTGGGTCATTTGCTAGCCTTCTGTCGTGAAGAACGCTTTCCTGGGCGTTGGGGTGGTTTGTTGTTCCAGCTCCCTTTCTTGGCTTCTTTTGGGAGCTGGTGCAACAAGAGGAGCTCAGCCTCTGCCTTCTGGCTGAGATGTCACCCTTCAAACAGCAATGCCTGCCTGGAGATAATGATGGCATTTGCCAAAAGGGCTTCGTTTGGCACATGATATCTTGAAAGGACGTACACCGTCCTGTCAGCTATCAAAGGCTAGTTCAAATGACATAAAAATGAGAACTCTCCAATGGAGTCTTACAGTAGGTGGAGAGTCCGAAAAAAACTCCTTCAGTCATTTCACTGAGAGTCATTGATTGGGGACACCAAGAATATAGGAAGGAATGCAGAAAGAAAAGATGAAATTGTGGTCAGGATCGGGGGGAGGGATGAACAGGGCCTGCTTGCCTTGAACCCAGGCTTTGTTGGCGGGTGGGGCATAAAGATCGAACGGGTCTGAAACTACAGAGTGGTGATGGTAACACAGTATCACCAGAGTTACACAACAGTGTTCCCAAATTGCAACAATGATGAAAAAGTTTACTAATCCCAACTTAACCAACAAAAATAGACGAAACCATACAAAAAGTAAAACATCACCAGAAAGGTGGAAACAAACCAAATGCAAAGCAGTTCAGGGGAAAGGAACTCCATGTCCCCTGGGGGCAGACCGAGTTGCCGGCGTCCACGGTGAGCAGACAGGGATGGAGGCTGCAGAGCCGACCGCTCCCCTGGACGTGGTGTTTCCGGCAAGGGCTCTGGGTCTCTGTCCAGAGCGGGGGCTCGTTCTTCCTGCAGGGGCGGGTGAGTCATCGTCGGCGTCTGGGTGTTGCGCGGGAGCCAGGGCAGGCTCTCCCTGCCGAGGCGGTGACTCCTCCTCTGCCTCGGGTTCTCCTGCCAAAGCCCGAGCAGGTACAGGTGCACGTGGAGGTGGAGGTTCTGGCTGAGGGGGTGGGACATCAGTGCCTGGGGCTGGGGGTCCTGCAGGCACGGAGATGCGATCTGCCCGGTGTGCTGGCCAGTACCCAGCTGGCCTGGTGTCTCTGCGAGGGCAAGTCTCGGTTCTCCATCTGCCCTCGGTGGATCCCTGGGTCCTGCACCTGGAGCCACCACCTCTGTAGGCACAGGTCTGGGAAGTGGAGCCTGGTTCCAGTTGGAGGCCAGTGCTAGAGCTGGGGGAGAAGCAAAGTTTGCCCACAGGCCAGCCTTGGCATGTGCGTATCCCGGGACAGAAAGCTTCCAAGAGATTCCGAAAGAATACCCAGGGTCGGATGTCTTTTGGGACTGAAGTGTGCAAGATGGGGGTGGGGGTGTGAGGCCAGCGCTTGCTGCAGGCCCAGCAGCATCTTTCGGGGACTCGTCCCTGTGTAGCTCAGCACCCCCTCCCCACACACTCCCGTGCACCAGCCCCAGCGTCCTCACCTCTGTGCTCTGGCGTGCTGGGCTCCAGGTCCTCCTGCTGCCTCAGAGGCCGGGGTTCTCGGGACTCTGGGTCGGAGCCGGGTGTGCTGAGCTCCGTGGCAGCCTCAGACTGGGCCGCCGGGTGTATCCTGGGCGGTGTCTCGGCAGCAGGCCTTCCCCGCCTCCGCTTCGCCCCCGGTGGGGCTGATGCCTCCGTGGGCACGCTCACCTGGAGCCTGCACTGGGCCTCACGGGCGGGGGGGTGGTGCTCCGACCCCTCCCTCCGGGAGGTGGACGGGGTGTCCCCGTCCTCGGCCTCATCACGTGGGAAGCTCTGCAACGACAGTGACCGTCAGCCAGCCGTGCTGGGAGTTTTCCGAGCTGGGCCTGGCCAGTGGAGCCGCTGCTTCTGCCTGCTCGAACTTCTCTTGCCAGAAGGGTCAGAGACGTGTGTCTGCTCAGATCCCCACCCGGGAGGAAAGAGACCCACCTGAGGGTGTGAGGTCAGCCTGGGCGGCCGGCGCTGCCCGCACTCTCCCCATCCCAGCCAGCCTGCTCTCCCCTGGGGTGTGGACACAACTTGTCCGCAGGCTTCTGACCCCACATCCGCCTGGGCTTCCTTGAGGGAGACACACCCCGAGAAACCCGCATCCACACACACAGGCAAAGGACCCGGTGTTTCCGGGTGGCATGGGAGAGGTGGCCTGGCCCGGCCTGGGGCTCCCCGTGTTACCTTTCTGTTTCTCCGGGCAGAGGGCCAGAGGCCTCTCGGGGGTGCCCTGAGCCAACGTCGACAGGGTGCCCACGCACACTGCCTGTGAGCTCTCCTGAGGCCCCGGCCTCTGGGCAGGGGCAAACAGCAGAACATCCTGGCAGCAAGAGATCTGGCTGGGGGCTCCTCTCCGCTCTGGAGGCCTGGATACCCGGGTTGCGGGTTCTGTTGGGTTCTGTTGCCGGCAGGTGACATCATTTCCTGGGGTTCGTGCTGAGGTCCCTTCCCCAAAACTTCCCAAGGGAATCTCTGGGTTTCTGACTGCTCGACCACCCCCCTTAGGCCATGTGCAGGCACAGTGACAGCCACACAGCCCAGCCCACAGCCCTGGGGAGGCCTGGGTGCAGCCAGGGCCTGAGCTCCGAGGACCCCGCTGCTCTCAGACCAGGCTCCTTCTTCTCATAAGTGGTGTGGCCCTGGACAAGCATATGCCCCTCAGGGTTTCCCCAGTCTCTCCATCTGCAGAGTGGGGGTCATTCTCCCATCTGTTTCCTAGGTCTGTCGGCCTACGAGCAGCTCCGTGCCTCTCCACCTGGGGCCGATATCACGTGGAGCTTGTGAGCCGAGACTTCAGAAAGAAAGACTCCATCCAGGGCTGACACAGCACAGAATGGGGCAGAACGAGGCCTGGATGCGCCGTGGTACCCAGGAAAAGGCACCGCCCCTCCTGACTGTTTTGAGACCCCGCATCCAAGTTGGAGGCCCGAAAGGAAGACTCGAAGGTCTCCCTCTCTTATAGAAAAGAGTAGCCAACTTTCTGGTCCTCTGTTTCCATTGAGATTCTGTTCAAGTGTCCCAGCTCGGCTTCTGCGGGTGGCTGAGCTTCTAATGGCTCCCTGCGTTCTTGTCTTTTCCTCTCCAAACCTTCCGTCCTTTTCCCCCTTCTGGGGTGGATGGGCGCTGTCATTGCTTCTACCTTCGAGACAGATTGATGAAAAGTCTGGACCATCGACTCCTTTCCTCTCTTTGGTTCCGTGTCTCTCTCTGGCTGTGTCCCTCTCTTTTCCTTTCTCGATTCAGTCTGTGTCTTCCTCTTTCTCTCTCGTGTGTGGATGGATGGATGCTAGGAATGCACATGTATATGATTAGATGAGGGTTATGTTTTAGGGATGGGTTAGAGGGAGAGAAAGGCTTTAGGTCGGAGTTGGTCATGGGGGAAGGGTCAAGGGTGGTGGTGGTGTTTCTTGGAATCTGAGTGCTGTGCATTCTTCGTCTCTTTCCATATGAACCCCTTCTCAGATACACCACTTGCAAGGAGTCTCTCATGTTCCGTTTCCTATCTTTTGCATGTGTGAATGCTTAGCTTCTCTGTTGTGAAGAGGTTCCATTGGATGGAAACCCATTGGTGTACTTCGTTTCCCTCTTTCCCTTACTTGAAGAGACCCATTTCTACCTCCGCCCAGCAAATGGCAAGGAGACTCTGATGTTAAGGAGCCTTTGACCTACGCTTCTTTCTAGCTATCTCATGACATCAGTCTTTAGGGTGAGGTTTTTCCCCGATATTGAGGTGGTGTGAGATCAAAACCAATAGCGTTCTTCAGATGTAGCTGTCTGGTTTTCCCATGGCCATTTATTGAAGAGGCTTTCTTGTTCCCATTTGGATATTCTCCCCTTCTGTGTCAGAGATGAGTTGACCATGGATGCCGGGGTTTGTTTCTGGACCCTCAACTTTATTCCATCGATCTGGATCTGTGTGTGTTGTTGTATTCCCAATAGCATACTGTCCTGCTGCTGCCGCTGCGGCTAAGTCACTTCAGTCGTGTCTGACTCTGCGCGACCCCATGGCCTGCAGCCTACCAGGCTCCTCCGTCCAGGGCATTTTCCAGGCAAGAGTACTGGCGTGGGTCGCCATCGCCTTCTCCGATACTCTCCTGAGGATCCTAGTTTGGTCGTCTAATTTCCTCTCACACAACCTTGGATGTCCGTATCGGGGCTTTTTCGTCGGATTGTATTGACAATTTAGGCTCTTTTCTGTTTCCGTAACCCCTTTTGCAATTCTTTGTTCGGTGCGACAATGCATTGGCATTTGGGGAGGAATAGCATCGAAGCTGTGGATTGCCTTGTGGGGCTGTGACATCATTTTCCCAATAGGAATTCTTTCAAGCCCTGAGCACAGCTTCTCTTTCCAGTGATTGGTGTGGGCTTGATCTTCCTTCTTCCATCTCTCGCCGTTTTGTGAGAACAGGTCCTTCCTTCCCTTCTGGGTTAGATGGACTCGTGGGTATCACTTCAGTGCATGGCATTGTCAGTGGGGGTGATAATTCCCTTCTCATTGGAAGACTTTGCTGTGAGTATTAGAAATGCAAGTGATTTCTCTTCCCCTTCCTCCCTGTCCATCTCTCAGAGCCACCGGGAAACAGAGGCCTCATCCAGGGTCACACAGGCCTGAGCGAGTGCAACTAGACTGTTGTTTCTTCAGGCCCTCAGTGCTGGACATCATCCGGGATACTCTGTGTGTGTCTTCCTCAGTCTGGTGTCCCTTCAGACCTTTCCCTAGTTTTCACAGGCTTGTTGTGTTGGTGTTCTTTGTCTGTTTGGAGACACATCCTTGAGAAGCTTTGTGTTTCCACTCATTCGTCTCGCGATGTATGACCTGTCTTTTGCTTTTGTAATGAGGTCTTTCCCACAGTAGATATCTTTGATTTTGCAAAGTCCACTGTATTCTCTGGGTTGTTTTGTGGACTGCCTTTTAGTTTTGTGTGTGAAGACTCAAAGCACGTGTCCGGTTTCTGCTCATTGTTCTTCTAGATTTGTGACAAGTTTTCATGGAAACTTTGTCTAGGGATAACTGGAAGTGAACTCGGTGTAAGGTGTCCAGTCTCCATCTCCATTCATGTCATGCCCTGCAGTTTCCAATTCCCTGTTCCTGAGTGGTTTTGGAGACCTTGTGGGAAGTTTGGTTGCATGGGAGTTTGCATTTCCACCTTGAGTAGATTCCCACTGTTCCGCCCTCAGGGACACTGTCAAGGGGGAGTGAGGAGCAGCCTGCACTTCCAGCAGTGACCACACGGTGGGGCGAGTGCTGCTCTCCCCTCTGGGAGCCCCAGGCCACAGGCATCCCAGTGAGGAGCCAGCTCTGTGCTCAGCTGAAAGGAGTTAGACTCTCAGGAGCCTCTGAGCCCTTGCCTTTGGATCACCCAGGGTGGGCATTTACTGTGACAGAAAAAAATTGCCCTGAATTCCATGGACGGAAGAGCCTGGCTGTGTAGAGTTCGTGAGTTGCCGTGAATCAGACACAACTGAGGACACAAAAACTCAATAGACTAAAACACTTTTGGGGGGTGGGGGGAGTGAAAGGGGGTGATGTGGGGTTTTTTTTGTCGTATATAATAGCCAAGGGAAATCTAGTTTAAACCTAAATTCACATAGATGGGAAAGGTATAGCTCTCCGTCACCCTATTAAAAAAAAAAAAAAACTACTTAACTTTTCTGAAAGTTTATTTAGTAGCTTCCTTGAGCAGTTCATTGTGAAGCATTTTTTTTTTTTTTTCTGTGACATTGGCCTCATTAAAAAGTACGGTTTGCCTTTACTGGATAATTTTGTTCATTGGTTTGTTAGGGTATCTTGGTAATATTTGTGTTTCCTGGGGAGCATGGTCACATGACCTGGCCCTGGCCAATCGGTGCGTTCCAGCTCCCTGGCCACTGTGATTGGCTCCGGACTGGGGCAGTGCCCAATCGGGGCCCAGGGCCGGGCCTCACGTTGGAAGCCAGGGGAAGACGAGCTCTCGTCCTGCTGGGGTAGGGGAAGGGGTGGGGCCGGGGGAGGTCAGGCTCCAGCAGTGGGAGGGGCTTGAGGTCCGCCTGCGGCAGTTGGTGACCTTCCTGCTCCCCTCAGGGCAGAGCCGCCGGCCTGAGAATGAGGGCGCTGCTGAGCCCAGGGGCTGGGATGGCCCTTTGCTGCTGTGGTCCCAGAGCTCCACCCGAGACCTGAGGGAGGCCGTCTGCCCGTGAGTCCTCTCCCGCTTGTCTGTCAGCTTGTTTGAACCATGCTGGGTTTTCTGCCCAGCCGGCTAAGGGGAGTCCCTGGAAATGCAAGGGTGTGGGTTTTGGCAGACTTCAGGGAAGACATGCCAGATGAGCCTGGGAGACTCCAGCTTAATCTGGATTCAGGAAATATCTCTTCGGGCCAGCTAGTAATTGTAGGATAAGCCTAATGAGTCTTCACAGGATGAAGAGAGTAACGTGCCAAGGTAGCAATCGATGTCCTCATTCGAGAGGATGATGAAGCTGGTGCTCAGAGAAGGGGGGAACTTGGCCACAGCCAGGAGGTGTGCACCCAGACGGAACCCCCAGATCCGGCCATTTGAGCTCAGGGAGGCCACTGGTGTGGCTTGTCCCTGTGGCAGGGGCCGAGGCACGCAGCCCACCCTGATTCCTGCGGGGGCCTGACTTGGGAAGTGCCATCTGGTAGCTTTGAGACTCACCAAACCAAATTGCACTGGAGAGAGGAAGGACACCTTCCTTCATCCACCCCCCACCCCCGCCGGATTCCCACATACCCTGACCCCTTTCTCTGGATTTCGGAGCCATTTCCAGAGTCCCGCTCATATGACCTCATTCGAAGTGCACTGTGGACGAGCTGCCATCTGCAGCTGCTACCACAGCAGCCAAGGGCTTTATCTCCCGAGTACCTCCCTTCCTTTGGAACTTGGGGGCCCTCTACTCCCCACTTGCACACCACAGACCTTTGCTGAGGATTGTGGGGACCCTCACTCAGTTTGCAGCACGTTGTAGCCATCCCTGTCCTCTCAATACCTCCCTTGCCACTCAGCTTGTGAGCTCCTTTGGAGCAGCGTGGCCCACCTGGCTGCAACGGCAGAGACACAGCTGACAGTGAAACAACAGCTTCGATCTGACAGCCGGAAAGCTCTGTCAAAAGGGACCTCCCTCTTCACACCGTAGAGGCTGTAGGAGCCGCCAGGGTTTGGGAACCGGTGCTGGGGCCAAAATGACTCCACAGCTGTTTTCCTTCCTGGGGAGGGTTCTGGCTCGAGTGGGAATGGCTCAAGTCTCCTAAGGTTCTGAAAGCCCACTGTGTGCAGATTCACGGTACACAGAGAGGAGAAGGTGGAGTCCTGCCCTGGAGGTGGTCACAGCTCACGGATGAGCCAGGCAGGCAGGCAGGCAGGCAGGGCATGAGAACAGCTGAGCTGCCTTCATGAGTGAATGGTGTGGGGGCAGAGGAAGAGAAGCCGGTCTGCTCCCTCATGTGGTGCCCAGGGCAGGTTGTCCCCAGAGGAAACCCTTACGACGGTGAGGACTCTCACTGCTGTTTCCCAAGGGGTTCCGTCGGTGCGTGTCTTCCCCGGAGCGGTCAGGCCGTCTCTAAAGTACACTGGCCATGGGCATTGCCTCTCCTTGGAACTTCCCATGTGTTTCTCTTTTGTGTGGAACAGTGATTTTTCTAGAGGGGTTCTGGGCCACAAGGTTGTTGGGTCATTTGCTAGCCTTCTGTCGTGAAGAACGCTTTCCTGGGCGTTGGGGTGGTTTGTTGTTCCAGCTCCCTTTCTTGGCTTCTTTTGGGAGCTGGTGCAACAAGAGGAGCTCAGCCTCTGCCTTCTGGCTGAGATGTCACCCTTCAAACAGCAATGCCTGCCTGGAGATAATGATGGCATTTGCCAAAAGGGCTTCGTTTGGCACATGATATCTTGAAAGGACGTACACCGTCCTGTCAGCTATCAAAGGCTAGTTCAAATGACATAAAAATGAGAACTCTCCAATGGAGTCTTACAGTAGGTGGAGAGTCCGAAAAAAACTCCTTCAGTCATTTCACTGAGAGTCATTGATTGGGGACACCAAGAATATAGGAAGGAATGCAGAAAGAAAAGATGAAATTGTGGTCAGGATCGGGGGGAGGGATGAACAGGGCCTGCTTGCCTTGAACCCAGGCTTTGTTGGCGGGTGGGGCATAAAGATCGAACGGGTCTGAAACTACAGAGTGGTGATGGTAACACAGTATCACCAGAGTTACACAACAGTGTTCCCAAATTGCAACAATGATGAAAAAGTTTACTAATCCCAACTTAACCAACAAAAATAGACGAAACCATACAAAAAGTAAAACATCACCAGAAAGGTGGAAACAAACCAAATGCAAAGCAGTTCAGGGGAAAGGAACTCCATGTCCCCTGGGGGCAGACCGAGTTGCCGGCGTCCACGGTGAGCAGACAGGGATGGAGGCTGCAGAGCCGACCGCTCCCCTGGACGTGGTGTTTCCGGCAAGGGCTCTGGGTCTCTGTCCAGAGCGGGGGCTCGTTCTTCCTGCAGGGGCGGGTGAGTCATCGTCGGCGTCTGGGTGTTGCGCGGGAGCCAGGGCAGGCTCTCCCTGCCGAGGCGGTGACTCCTCCTCTGCCTCGGGTTCTCCTGCCAAAGCCCGAGCAGGTACAGGTGCACGTGGAGGTGGAGGTTCTGGCTGAGGGGGTGGGACATCAGTGCCTGGGGCTGGGGGTCCTGCAGGCACGGAGATGCGATCTGCCCGGTGTGCTGGCCAGTACCCAGCTGGCCTGGTGTCTCTGCGAGGGCAAGTCTCGGTTCTCCATCTGCCCTCGGTGGATCCCTGGGTCCTGCACCTGGAGCCACCACCTCTGTAGGCACAGGTCTGGGAAGTGGAGCCTGGTTCCAGTTGGAGGCCAGTGCTAGAGCTGGGGGAGAAGCAAAGTTTGCCCACAGGCCAGCCTTGGCATGTGCGTATCCCGGGACAGAAAGCTTCCAAGAGATTCCCAAAGAATACCCAGGGTCGGATGTCTTTTGGGACTGAAGTGTGCAAGATGGGGGTGGGGGTGTGAGGCCAGCGCTTGCTGCAGGCCCAGCAGCATCTTTCGGGGACTCGTCCCTGTGTAGCTCAGCACCCCCTCCCCACACACTCCCGTGCACCAGCCCCAGCGTCCTCACCTCTGTGCTCTGGCGTGCTGGGCTCCAGGTCCTCCTGCTGCCTCAGAGGCCGGGGTTCTCGGGACTCTGGGTCGGAGCCGGGTGTGCTGAGCTCCGTGGCAGCCTCAGACTGGGCCGCCGGGTGTATCCTGGGCGGTGTCTCGGCAGCAGGCCTTCCCCGCCTCCGCTTCACCCCCGGTGGGGCTGATGCCTCCGTGGGCACGCTCACCTGGAGCCTGCACTGGGCCTCACGGGCGGGGGGGTGGTGCTCCGACCCCTCCCTCCGGGAGGTGGACGGGGTGTCCCCGTCCTCGGCCTCATCACGTGGGAAGCTCTGCAACGACAGTGACCGTCAGCCAGCCGTGCTGGGAGTTTTCCGAGCTGGGCCTGGCCAGTGGAGCCGCTGCTTCTGCCTGCTCGAACTTCTCTTCCCAGAAGGGTCAGAGACGTGTGTCTGCTCAGATCCCCACCCGGGAGGAAAGAGACCCACCTGAGGGTGTGAGGTCAGCCTGGGCGGCCGGCGCTGCCCGCACTCTCCCCATCCCAGCCAGCCTGCTCTCCCCTGGGGTGTGGACACAACTTGTCCGCAGGCTTCTGACCCCACATCCGCCTGGGCTTCCTTGAGGGAGACACACCCCGAGAAACCCGCATCCACACACACAGGCAAAGGACCCGGTGTTTCCGGGTGGCATGGGAGAGGTGGCCTGGCCCGGCCTGGGGCTCCCCGTGTTACCTTTCTGTTTCTCCGGGCAGAGGGCCAGAGGCCTCTCGGGGGTGCCCTGAGCCAACGTCGACAGGGTGCCCACGCACACTGCCTGTGAGCTCTCCTGAGGCCCCGGCCTCTGGGCAGGGGCAAACAGCAGAACATCCTGGCAGCAAGAGATCTGGCTGGGGGCTCCTCTCCGCTCTGGAGGCCTGGATACCCGGGTTGCGGGTTCTGTTGGGTTCTGTTGCCGGCAGGTGACATCATTTCCTGGGGTTCGTGCTGAGGTCCCTTCCCCAAAACTTCCCAAGGGAATCTCTGGGTTTCTGACTGCTCGACCACCCCCCTTAGGCCATGTGCAGGCACAGTGACAGCCACACAGCCCAGCCCACAGCCCTGGGGAGGCCTGGGTGCAGCCAGGGCCTGAGCTCCGAGGACCCCGCTGCTCTCAGACCAGGCTCCTTCTTCTCATAAGTGGTGTGGCCCTGGACAAGCATATGCCCCTCAGGGTTTCCCCAGTCTCTCCATCTGCAGAGTGGGGGTCATTCTCCCATCTGTTTCCTAGGTCTGTCGGCCTACGAGCAGCTCCGTGCCTCTCCACCTGGGGCCGATATCACGTGGAGCTTGTGCGCCGAGACTTCAGAAAGAAAGACTCCATCCAGGGCTGACACAGCACAGAATGGGGCAGAACGAGGCCTGGATGCGCCGTGGTACCCAGGAAAAGGCACCGCCCCTCCTGACTGTTTTGAGACCCCGCATCCAAGTTGGAGGCCCGAAAGGAAGACTCGAAGGTCTCCCTCTCTTATAGAAAAGAGTAGCCAACTTTCTGGTCCTCTGTTTCCATTGAGATTCTGTTCAAGTGTCCCAGCTCGGCTTCTGCGGGTGGCTGAGCTTCTAATGGCTCCCTGCGTTCTTGTCTTTTCCTCTCCAAACCTTCCGTCCTTTTCCCCCTTCTGGGGTGGATGGGCGCTGTCATTGCTTCTACCTTCGAGACAGATTGATGAAAAGTCTGGACCATCGACTCCTTTCCTCTCTTTGGTTCCGTGTCTCTCTCTGGCTGTGTCCCTCTCTTTTCCTTTCTCGATTCAGTCTGTGTCTTCCTCTTTCTCTCTCGTGTGTGGATGGATGGATGCTAGGAATGCACATGTATATGATTAGATGAGGGTTATGTTTTAGGGATGGGTTAGAGGGAGAGAAAGGCTTTAGGTCGGAGTTGGTCATGGGGGAAGGGTCAAGGGTGGTGGTGGTGTGTCTTGGAATCTGAGTGCTGTGCATTCTTCGTCTCTTTCCATATGAACCCCTTCTCAGATACACCACTTGCAAGGAGTCTCTCATGTTCCGTTTCCTATCTTTTGCATGTGTGAATGCTTAGCTTCTCTGTTGTGAAGAGGTTCCATTGGATGGAAACCCATTGGTGTACTTCGTTTCCCTCTTTCCCTTACTTGAAGAGACCCATTTCTACCTCCGCCCAGCAAATGGCAAGGAGACTCTGATGTTAAGGAGCCTTTGACCTACGCTTCTTTCTAGCTATCTCATGACATCAGTCTTTAGGGTGAGGTTTTTCCCCGATATTGAGGTGGTGTGAGATCAAAACCAATAGCGTTCTTCAGATGTAGCTGTCTGGTTTTCCCATGGCCATTTATTGAAGAGGCTTTCTTGTTCCCATTTGGATATTCTCCCCTTCTGTGTCAGAGATGAGTTGACCATGGATGCCGGGGTTTGTTTCTGGACCCTCAACTTTATTCCATCGATCTGGATCTGTGTGTGTTGTTGTATTCCCAATAGCATACTGTCCTGCTGCTGCCGCTGCGGCTAAGTCACTTCAGTCGTGTCTGACTCTGCGCGACCCCATGGCCTGCAGCCTACCAGGCTCCTCCGTCCAGGGCATTTTCCAGGCAAGAGTACTGGCGTGGGTCGCCATCGCCTTCTCCGATACTCTCCTGAGGATCCTAGTTTGGTCGTCTAATTTCCTCTCACACAACCTTGGATGTCCGTATCGGGGCTTTTTCGTCGGATTGTATTGACAATTTAGGCTCTTTTCTGTTTCCGTTACCCCTTTTGCAATTCTTTGTTCGGTGCGACAATGCATTGGCATTTTGGGAGGAATAGCGTCCAAGCTGTGGATTGCCTTGTGGGGCTGTGACATCATTTTCCCAATAGGAATTCTTTCAAGCCCTGAGCACAGCTTCTCTTTCCAGTGATTGGTGTGGGCTTGATCTTCCTTCTTCCATCTCTCGCCGTTTTGTGAGAACAGGTCCTTCCTTCCCTTCTGGGTTAGATGGACTCGTGGGTATCACTTCAGTGAATGGCATTGTCAGTGGGGGTGATAATTCCCTTCTCATTGGAAGACTTTGCTGTGAGTATTAGAAATGCAAGTGATTTCTCTTCCCCTTCCTCCCTGTCCATCTCTCAGAGCCACCGGGAAACAGAGGCCTCATCCAGGGTCACACAGGCCTGAGCGAGTGCAACTAGACTGTTGTTTCTTCAGGCCCTCAGTGCTGGACATCATCCGGGATACTCTGTGTGTGTCTTCCTCAGTCTGGTGTCCCTTCAGACCTTTCCCTAGTTTTCACAGGCTTGTTGTGTTGGTGTTCTTTGTCTGTTTGGAGACACATCCTTGAGAAGCTTTGTGTTTCCACTCATTCGTCCCTCCCAGTCCCTGCAGCTGGGGTTACAGGTCTTCAGTCTCCATGGTGATCCCAAGTCACCGAATATTGTACCTCTGATTATATGGCCTCAGTCTCCAGGGTTAGCCCATATCTCAGAATCTGTACCTGGCATCACATGTCCATGGTGTCCAGGATGACACCCCTCCCCTGACCCTGTACCTGTGGTCACTTAGGCACAGTCACAAGGGTGACCCCAACTTCCCAACTCTGTTACTAGAGTCACATGTCCACAGTCTCCAGACTTTGCCCATCCTCAAGAGCCTGTACCTGGGGGTCACACGTCAAGAATCTCCAGGGTGACTCTCTCCCAGACCCTTCACCTGGCGTCCATATCTACAGTCCTCTGAATGATGTCATGTCCCAGATTCTGCACCTGTGATCACAGATCCACAGGCTCCATGGTGACCTCCTTCCCAGATGCTGTAATTTACATCACATGTCTTAAGTCTCCAGGGTGACCCCACCACTCATATCCTCTATATTTGTTGACTTCACCATACTTTCCAGGGAGACCCTTCCCTGCTAGACACTGTGCTTGTTTCCACATGTCCACAATCTCCAGGGTGACCTCCATCCAATACTCTGCACCTGGAGTCACAGATCGATAGTCACCAGCATGAATCCTTTTCACACACTGCACCTGGGCTCACATATCCACGTTATACATGGCAACACACCTTGTAGACCCTTTGCTGCTGCTGCTAAGTTGCTTCAGTCGTGTCCGACTCTGTGTGACCCCATAGACGGCAGCCCACCAGGCTCCCCCGTCCCTGGGATTCTCCAGGCAAGAACACTGGAGTGGGTTGCAATTTCCTTCTCCAGTGCATGAAAGTGAAAAGTGAAAATGAAATCGCTCAGTCGTGTCTGACTCTTGGTGACCCCATAGACTGCAGCCTACCAGGCTCCTCTGTCCATGAGATTTTCCAGGCAAGAGTACTGAAGTGGGCTGCCATTGCCTTCTCTGTGCATACCCTTTATCTGTTGTTAAATATCTGAAGGCTCCAAAATGACCCCCACTCTCCCAGACCCAGTACCTGAGTTCCCAGACATCTAAGTATCTTGGGGGACCCAATTCAGACCTTGTACTTAAGGTCTCATATCCAGTGTTCAAGATGACTTGCGTCCCAAAGGGTCCATTTGGAGTCACATGTCCACAGTCTCAAAAGTGACCCCATCCCTTAACCCTGAACATTAGGAACACATCCATAGTCTCCAGGGTAGCCCTATCCCTGATTTTGTACCAGGTTTTACATGTCCACTACCACCACACAAACCACCAGCAAATCCTGTAACGCAGACTGCAGGGTGAGACTCTTTTCATACCCTGAACCTTGGGTCAGACTACCAGTCTCCAGATTGACACCAACCAAACATGCACCTGGGGTCACATGTCCACATTCTCCAGGGTGACATCCCTCCAAAACCTGTACCTGATGTCACAGGCCCACAGCTTCCAGGATGATCCCACTCTCACATTCCTCTTCCATGGATCACATTTCCACTGTTTCCAAGGTGAGTTCACCTCCCAGGCCCTGCACTTGGGGTCACATGACCAGAGTATCCAGGGTGAACTCACCTCCCAGAAACAGTACCTGGGGTGAAATCTCCAGAGTTTTCAGGATGGCCCCAACAGCCAGAACCTATACCTGTTGTCACACTCCCATAGTCTCACGGTTATCCTACCTGCAATACATAGAACCAGGTGTCCCATGCTCCTGGTCACCAGGATTATACCCTCCAGGAACCTGTAATGGGGGTCAGATGTCCACAGTCTCCTGTGTGTCGTCACTTCCCAGACCCTTCACCTGGAGTCACACACACACAGGTATCAGGTTGTCTCCTTTGAAAACCCTGCACCTGGAGTCACATATCTACAGTCCCCAGGGGGACTCATCTAAAATCCTGTACCAGGGCTCACACCACCAGTCTCCAGGGTGACACCAGCACCCAGATACTGCACCCAAGTTCACATGACAACAGGCTCCACGGTAACCCCCTCACAGACTCTGCACCTGGGTCACATATCTACAGTCTTCAGGGTGACCCGATCCCCACAACCTATCCGAGTGGGAAACATCCACAATCTCCAGGGTGACCCAACCTTCAAGACCTTATGCTTTGGTTCACAGGTCAGCATTGTCCGGTGTGACATTACCTCCCACATCCTGTATCTTGGGTCACATACCACAGTTTCCAGCGTGACCTCACCTCCCAGATCCTGTACCTGGGGTAACATGGGCACATTCTCCAGGGTTACTGCCCCTGCAAGACCCTGTATGTGGGTCAAAAGCCCACAGTATC
Source organism: Giraffa tippelskirchi (assembly GCF_054371585.1). Taxonomy (NCBI): domain Eukaryota; kingdom Metazoa; phylum Chordata; class Mammalia; order Artiodactyla; family Giraffidae; genus Giraffa; species Giraffa tippelskirchi. Next base: position 72,672,976 of record NC_137286.1, read on the forward strand.
AAGAGTGGCCCATTCTCAGACCCTTTTCCTGGCGACACATATCCAAAATCTCCAGGATTATTGCCTTCCAAGATGAATCACCTGAGGTCACATATAAACAGTCTACAAGGTGACACCCATCCCATGACCCTGAACCTGGGTTTACACTTCTCCAGTCTCCAGGATGACCCCCCATCTCAAAAATTGTACAAGGTGTCACACATACACAGTCTCCAGGGTGACCACTGCAGACCCTGTATCTATCATAACATTTCCACAGACTTCTGCATCACTCCCTTCCCAGAAACTGAACATTGGGTCACACCTCCAGGGTGTTGAAGCTGACGAACCCTCCCTGTCCCTTCACCTGGTGTCAGATGTCACAGTCTGGGGTCACATGAGCTGTCACACATGGGGTCACAAGTCCACCGTCTCCTGGGTCACTCCTGTCCCAGGTCCTGTACCTGGGTTCAGATATCCAAGTGTCTTGGGTGACCCCATTCAGACCCTTTACCTATGGTCACATGTCTAGTCTCCAGGATGTCGTCCCTTCCACACGGTGCACCTGAGTTCACAAGTCCACAATCTCCAAAGTGACCCCATCTCCTAAACCTGCACATTTGTCCCATGTCCACAGTCTCCAGAGTGACCTCATCCCAGATCCTTCACCTGCGGTCACACCTCTACTGTCTCCGTGGTGACCCCACTCCCAGAACTTGTACCAGGTTTCACACGTCCACCATCTCAGTGGTGACCAACCCCACAAACTCTACCTGTGGTCACAGGTCCAGAGTCTGCAGGGTGACACCCATTTCATACACTGAACCTTGGTTCACATGTGCATGGTCTCCAGGGTGACGACCTTCCCACTCAATACACCTCATGTCAAATATCCAGAATCTCCAGGGTAACACCCATCCCAGACCCTGTACCTGGGGACACAAGTCCAGTGTTCAGAGTGACTCTACCCTCCATATTCTGTACCTGCGTTCACACATCCACAATCTCCAGCGTGACCTCCCTGCAGGCCCTGAACCTGGAATCACACGTCTACAGTCTCCCGGGTGACACCCACTCAGACCTTGCACCTGGGGTCATGTGTCCACAGTCTGCAGGCTGACCCTCTCCCAGACCCAGTACCTACTGTCACATATCTACAGTCCCTAGATGACCCCTCCAAAAATGTGTACCTGAAGTCATTCATCCATATTCTCCAGGGTGAACACTCCCAAACTCTGTACTTGAGGCCAATTTTCCACAGTCTCCAGGGTGACAAGCATTCCAGACCCTGAACCTGGCATCACACATCCAGTCTTCAGGGTGACACCCCTCCCAGACCCTAAAACTGATGTCACATGTCCATGGTCCCCAGGGTGATATCCCCTCACACTGCCTACAACTGGGTTCAAACTTCCACATTCTCCAGGGCAATGCCTCTCCCAGGTACTGTAATGGGGACACAGGTTCAGTCTCCAGTGTGACCACAAACTCCAGAGCCTGTACTGGAGTTACACATCCATGGCCTCCAGGTTGACCCCACCTCCCAGACACTGTACCTGGGGTCACACATCCACCGGCTTCATGGTAAACTACCTCCTTAGACACTGCCACTGGGATCACATGTCCACACTCTCCAGGGTGACCCCACATTCAAGACCCTGTATGTGGTTTCACATGTGCAGTCTGCAAGGTGAACCCACCACACAGTTCCTGCATCCAGCGTCTCATGATCACAGTGTCCAGGGTGACCACCTCCCAGACCTTGTACCTGGGGTCACACATCCACAATCTCCATGGTTCCACCAACCTTCAGACCTATACCTGGGGTACCACGTCTACAGTCTCATAGGTGACACCCCTCCCCATATCCTGTACCTGTGATCACTTGCCCCGTCTCCAGGGTGAACCCACCCTCAAGACCCTGTATCTGGATTCACATGTTCACACTACTGGGTGACCCCATCTCCCAGACACCACACCTAGGCTCACACGTCCACAGTCTCCAGGGTGACCCCACCCCCCCACCCCCTGCACCATGGGTCACATGTCCACAGTCTCTGTCATGACTCCACCTTCCAGACACTGCTTCAGGTCACATGTCCACAGTCTCTATGGTGAACACCCTCCCAGACACTGTACATTTTCTCACATGGGCACATTCACCTTGGTGACATCTACTCCCAGACCCTGTACCCTGGGTCACACATACACAGTCTCAGGGTGACCCCACCTTCCAGAACCCCCACCTGTCAGACACTGTTACTGGGGTCAAACATCCACAGTCTCTAAGGTGACCCCACCTCCAAGCCTGTGTACCTAGGGTCACACACACACAATCTCCTTTTTGGCAACACCTCCAAGATCATGCAGCTGGTCTCACACCTCCACAGTCTCCATGGTGACACCCCTCTCAGTCCCTGCAGCTGGGGCTACATGTTCCCCGAAGCAGGGTGACCCCCACCTTACCGATTATTGTTCCTCCCATAACATGGCCTCAGTCTCCAGGGTGACCCTTTATCTCAGAATCTTTCCCTGGGGTCACATGTCCATGGTTCCCAGGATGACACCCCTTCCCAGACCCTGTAACTTGGGTCACACTGGCACACTCACCAGGGTGACCAAAACTTCCTGACCCTGTTCCTGGGGTCACATGTCCACTGTCTCCAGGCTTTCCCAACCCTTAAGAGCCTGTACTGGGGTCACACATCAACAGTCTCCCTGGTGACTCCCTCACAGACTCTTCATCTGGCGTCCCATATCCACAGTCTCCTGTGTGATGTCACTTCTCAAACTCGCACCTGTGATCTCCCAAACTCTGCACCTGTGATCACGGATCCACAGGCTCCATGGTGACCACCTTCTCAGACCCTGTAATTTGGATCACATGTCCTCAGTCTCACGTTTGACCCACCTCTCATACCCTGTACATAGGGTGACTTGTCCACAGTTTCCAGGGTGACCCTCACCTGCCAGACCCTGTGCCTATTTTCATATGTCCACAATCTCCAGGATGAACACCCTCAAATACTCTACCCCTGCAGTCACATGTCAACCGTCTCCAGCATGAAACCCACTTCACACACTGCACCTGGGCTCACATATCCACATTTTCCAGGGTGATACCCCATGAAGACACTTTTAGTTAAGTTCAGTCACTCAGTCGTGTCCGACTCATTGTGACCCCATGAACCACAGCACACCAGGCCTCCCGGTCCATCACCAACCCCCGGAGTTTATCCAAACTCATGTTCATTGAGTTGGTGATGCCATCTAATCATCTCATCCTCTGTCATCCCCTTCTCCTCCTGCCTTCAATCTTTCCCAGCATCAGGGTCTTTTCCAGTGAGTCAGCTCTTCGCATCAGGTGGCCAAAATGTTGTAGTTTCAGCTTCAACATCAGTCCTTCCAATGAACACCCAGGACTGACTTCCTTTAGGATGGACTGGATGGATCTCCTTGCAGTCCAAGGGACTCTTAAGAGTCTTCTACAACACCACAGTTCAAAAGCATCAATTCTTTGGCGCTCAGCTTTCTTTATAGTCCAACTCTCACATCCATACATGACTATGGAAAAACGATAGCCTTGACTAGATGGACTTTGGTGACAAAGTGATGTCTCTGCTTTTTAATATGCTGTCTAGGTTGGTCATAACTTTTCTTCCAAGGAGTAAGCATCTTTTAATTTTATGGCTGCAATCACCATCTGCAGTGATTTTGGAGCACAAAAATTAAAGTCAGCCACTGTTTCCACTGCTTCCCCATCTATTTGCCATGAAGTAATGGGATCAGATCCCATGATCTTGGTTGTCTGCATGTTGAGCTTTAAGCCAATTTCTTCATTCTCCTCTTTGACTTTCATCAATAGACTCTTAGTTCTTCTTCACTTTCGGGAGTCATCTGCATATCTGAGGTTATTGATCTTTCTCCCAGCAAGACCCTTTGCTGCTGCTGCTGCTAAGTTGCTTCAGTCGTGTCCGATTCTGTGCGACCCCATAGACGGCAGCCCACCAGGCTCCGCCGTCCCTGGGATTCTCCAGGCAAGAATACTGGAGTGGGTTACCATTTCCTTCTCCAGTGCATGAAAGGGTAAAGTGAAAGTGAAGTCGCTCAGTCGTGTCCAACTCTTAGCGACCCCATGGACTGTAGCCTACTAGGCTCCTCCGTCCATGGGATTTTCCAGGCAAGAGTACTGGAGTGGGGTGCCATTGCCTTCTCTGCAAGACCCTTTACCTGCTGCTAAATGTCTGCAGTGTCCAGAGCGACCCCTCCTCCCAGACGCTGTACCTGGGATCACACATCCAGAGTCACCTCTGTCACCCCCATCCCAGTACCTGTAGCTGAGTTCAGATATCCAAGTTTGTTGGGGAACCCCATTCAGAACTTATACCTAGGGTTGCATGTCCAGTCTCCAGGATGACTTTCCTCCCAAACAGTACATCTGGTGTCACATGTCCACAGTCTCAAGGATGACCCCACCTTCAAGATCCTGTACCTGGTGTCATAAGTCCACTGTTTTCAGGGTGAGTCCACCTCTCAGACACTGCGCTTGCAGTCACAGGTCCAATGTCTCCAGGATGACCCCACCGCCAAGAAACTATACCTGGGGTGAAAAGTCCACAGTTTTCAGGATGGTCTAAACTCCCAGAACCTGTACCTGGGATCACACTTTGATAGATTCTGGGTTACCCCACCTCCCAGTCATGGAACCTGGTGTCTTATGTCGCTGGTCGCCAGGGTTACCACCTCCAAGACTCTGTAATTGTAGTCACATGTCCACAGTCTCCTGTGTGTCATCACTTCCCAGACCCTTCACCTGGAGTCACACAAACACAGATTCTAGGCTGAATCCCTCGCTGACCCTGCCCCTGGAGTCACATATCCACAATCTACAGGGTGACTCTTTCAAAACCCTGTACTGGGGCTCATCTGACCACAGTCCACAGGGTGACCCAGCACACAGATCCTGCACCCAGGGTCACATGTCCAAGGCTCCAGGGTGACCCCCTTGGCAGATCCTGCACCTGGGGTCATATATCTACAGTCTCCAGGGTGACCCTACCCTGAAGACCCTATCCCTTGTGTCACAGGTCCTCATTCTCCAGGGTGACATTTCCTCCCACACCCTGCAATGTGCTTCACATATCCAGTCTCCAGGGTGACCTCAATTCCCAGACCCTGTACTTGGGGTCACCTGTTCACATACATCAGGGTTACCACCCCTCTAAGACCCTGTACCTGGGACAAAAGCCCACCATCTCAAGACTGATCCCCTCTCAGACACTGTACTTGGGGTCACATATCCAGAGTCACCCTATCCCAGACCCTGTACCTGGGATCAGATATCCAAGTGTCTTGGGCAACTCCATTCAGAACTTGTACCTAGGGTCGCATGTCCTGTCTCCAGGATGACTTGCCTCCCAAATTGTGCATCTGGAGTCACATGTCCAAAATCTCCAAAGTGATCCCATCCCCTAACCCTGCACCTTACTCACACATCCACAGTCTCCAGAGTGACCTAGGGTCATAAGTCCACAGTCTCCTGGGTGACCCCACCATACAGACCATGCACCTAGTTTCATGTCCACAGTCTCTGGGGTGAAACTCTTCGAACACCTTGAACCTGAGGTCACAGGTCCAGGTTCACCAGGGTGACAAGCTCTTCCAGATCATGCGTCTGGTCTCACATGTTTACAGTCTGCAGGGTAAAGCCCCTCCCATTTTTTGTACACCTCTCCCAGACCTTGCAGCTGTGGTTACAAGTCCACAGTCACCAGGGTGATCCCACCCCACCATGCCTAGTATGTCAGGTCACATGGCCTCAGTCTCTAGTGACCCCACACTCAAAGCCCTGTATGTTGTTTCACATGCCCACAGTCTCCAGGGTGACCCCACCACCCAGATACCACATCCAGGGCCTCATGTCCATAGTCTCCAGTGTGACCACCTCCCTCATCCCTGTGCCTGGAGTCACACATCTACAATCTCCAGGGTGTCCCCACCCTCCAGACCTGTACCTGTGGTCACACGTCCACAGTCTCCAGGGCAACCCCACCTCCTAGACCCTTTATTGCAGTCACACATCTACAATCTCCATGGTGAACCCATCTCCCAGGCCTGCAACTGTGTAGAGGTTACGGCAGACAATGCAGAAATACAAAGGATTATAATAGACAATTTTCAACAACTATATAGCAGTAAAATCGATAAATGGAAGAAATAGATTCTGAGAAAAGTTCAATTATTCAAGACTGTATCCACAGGATCCAAGTTTGTTGAAGATTGAAACACACACCTGGCCAAAGAAGATAAAGAGATTGTAAGTAAGCATCCAAGAGTATACTCAAGATGCTGGTGAAATGTATGTACAGTCAACTTTGGGAGACACTTTGGTACTTCTCTCCAAATCTAAAGAGTTTCATTTTAAGATCCAAGAGGTGTACCTCTTGTATTCAGACAACTGCTTTGGAAAATTGAAATGAAAACTAGCATCAAGGAATGCACAAGAGCTCTATTAATAATTCCTAATAGATAAAAATTTAAAATATCAGGATATCTTTCCATAGATGTGCATTCTTCAGTAAATTAGGGCACAGACATGTCAAGGGGAACACAAAACAGCACACCCAAAATATGCTCATTTGACAAAAGGATTCTTTTGGACTGATTAATTTTAAAAAGCAGCAGCCCCAGGAGAATCTTTGAAAACAAAGTAGAAATGCCATTTTTTGAAGTAGATTTACATTTATTAAGGGTATCTCCATCTGTAAGGCTGTGTCCCTCTCTGGACTAGGAATTGGATGATGACTAAATATCAAGAAAAACTTGTCAATGGAATGGACCTGGATGTTAATCTGCAGAACCACCATACCCTTGTTTTCTTTGCTTCGCCTAATAATCTCCCTAAAATGGCTTCTTCCATTCTCTAACGTGCTTCTTCAATCTTAGCTGACAATAGCATTTAGGGTAAAGTCTTGGACCATTTCTTGAAGTGACTCAGGTTTCCCAGGTTTCTTTCTAGTATACAGAAGTTAAGCATGGCATATATTAAACTTCTGTCTGTATTTCTCCAATTAATCTCCCTTTCATTATGAGAATCTCAATGAAGAACATTGAGGATAGAGGGAAAATTATTTTTCCTCTCATATAGTGCAGTATGATAGTATTCGGAATGAATACCCATTTATTTAAAAAAAACCCACCAACCCATTTATTAAAAAAAAAAAGCATGAATCTTTCTTTCCCATGGGGGTTTGCAGCTAACAGGATTGAAACTACTGTAGCAGTATTCAAATGGAGCAAACACTGAATTTGATAAATGACAAGTAGTGGAAGCCAGGTTTTTTACCTATCGAGTGGGAAGAAACAGACAGACAAAGGGAGAAGCTTACAATACCTGTGTCATAACATAATTAGCATAATATAGAAACACATAGCTCCAAGTGAATATATTCATATCTTCAATGACTCTTTGCAACCTCATGGACTGCAGCCTATGAGGCTCTCCTTCCATGAAATTCTCCAGGCAAGAGTATTGGAGTGGGTTGCCATTTCCTTCTCCAGGGGATCTTCCCCACCCAGGGACCAAACCCAGATCTCACACGTTGCAAGTGGATGCTTTTAGAGTCTGAGCCACCAGTGAAGCTCCCAAAAGTTAAAAATAGCTTTTATGTGTCCAGACTGGTAAAAAAAAAAAAAGTTTCATGAGTAGTGTTGAATAAAAATCTCTATGCAGAAAGATTCTAAGCAAATGATACAGACACTCAGCTGTCCATCATGTATGTAAAGCTAACTTCCCTCTCTTCAAGTGTGAGTCCTTCATTATGACTCTATCCTTAATAAGGCACATGGGATGACACGGGGAAAATTAAAAATAAAGACAAATGACAAATGTTGGCAAACATGTACAGAAATTGGAACTCAAACTTTACTTGTGGAGATGCAAAATGGTGCAATCAGGTGTGCAAAATGAGCATTTTCTCAAAAACATAAAAATATAATTATCATATCAGTCAGCAGTGGCCACCAGCCTGGAAAAGATCAGTTTTCATTCAATCCCAGAGAAAGGCAATGCCAAAGAATGTTCAAACTACCATGCAGTTGTCCTCATCTCACACGTTAACAAAGTAATGCTCAAAATTCTCCAAGCCATGCTTCAACAGTATGTGAACCATGAACTTCCTGAAGTTCAAGTTGGATTAAAAGAGCCAGAGTAACCAGAGATCAAATTGCCGACATCCGTTGGATCATCAAAAAAGCAAGAGTAAAAAATCCAGTAAAACATCTACTTCTGCTTTATTAACTTTAATAAATCCTTTGACCATGTGGATCACCACAAACTGTGGGAAATTCTTAAAGAGATGGGACTATCAGACTACCTCACCTGCCTCCTGAGAAATCTGTATGCAGGTCAAGTGGCAACAGTTAGAACTGGACATGGAACAACGGACTGGTTCCAAATCGGGAAAGGAATACGTCAAGGCTGTATATTCTCACGCTGCTTATTTAACTTCTATGCAGAGTACATCATGAGAAATTTCGGGTCTGGATGAAGCACAAGCTGGGATCAAGACGGCCGGGAGAAATATCAATAATCTCTGATACCCAGATGACACCACCCTTATGGCAGAAAGCAAAGGAGAACTAGACAGTCTCTTGATGAAAGTGAAAGAGGAGAGTGAAAAACTTTGCTTAAAACTCAGCATTCAGAAAACTAAGATCATGGCATCTGGTCCCATCACTTCATGGCAAATAGATGGGGGAAAAATGGAAACAGTGAGAGACTTTATTTTGGGGGGCTCCAAATCACTGCAGATGCTGACTGCAGCCATGAAATTAAAAGACGCTTGCTCCTTGGAAGAAAAGCTATGACCAACCTAGACAGCATATTAAAAAACAGAGATATTACCTTACCAACAAAGGTCCATGTAGTCAAAGCTATGATTTTTCCAGTAGTCATGTATGGATGTTAGAGTTGGACTGCAAAGAAAGATGAGCACCAAAGAATTGATGCTTTTGAACTGTGGTGTTGGAGAAGATTCTTGAGAGTCCCTTGGACTGTAAGGAGATCCAACCAGTCAAGCCTAAGGGTCAAAGAAAGTGTAAGTGAAGTCGCTCAGTTGTGTCTGACTCTTTGCGACCCCATGGACTGTAGCCTCCCACGCCCCTCCGTCCATGGGATTTCCCAGTAAAGAGTACTGGAGTGTGTAAGGTAAGTGAGTTAGAGAAGGCGAGGTTCAGAAAAAGAATGAGACCTGCACTTTACAGAAACAGATCACCTTTAATGAGGCAAGAAGGGTCAGCAGTCAGATTAGCGAGCTGCTGCACTAACCTAAGAAATGAGTAAGTGTATATAGGCATGTATGTGGAAAGTTACTGTCTTAAGGGGGCCTGTTCTTCTCCAAGGTTGTTCGGAGTAGTTATGTCTTAAATGGCTGGGGCAAGGAATTTTGGATATCGGCCAGAGGCTGGACCAGCTGGGAGCTGGGCATAATCAACTTTAACGTCCATTTTTTTTTCCTTCAGGTGAGAGAGTTCTTTGCTTTGCATAGAATGGTGGGGAGGACCTGTAGGGGAGTTTTAACTCCAGGCTATTTTGAGCCATGTAACTTTCCTTCAGAATGGGTTGCCATTTCCTTCTCCAGAGGATCTTCCCGACCCAGGGATTGAATCTGCATCTCCCGGATTTTAAGCAGAAGTTTTACCATCTTAATCACCATGGAAGAAGCCTAAAGGTAATCAGCCCCGAATATTCATTGGAAGGACTGATGCTGAAGCTGAAACTGCAATATTTTGTCCACCTGATGCGAAGAACTGACTCATTGGAAAAGACCCTGATGCCGAGTAAGATTGAAGGCAGGAGGAGAAGGGGATAACAGAAGGTGAGATGGTTGGATAGCATCACCGACTCAATGGACATAAACTTGCACAAGCTCCGGGAGTCGATGATGTACAGGAAAGCCTGATGTGCTGCAGTCCATGGAGTCACAAAGAGTCAGATATGACTGAGTCACTGAACTGGATTATCATATGTTTTGCAACTCCACTCCTAGATATATATCCAAAGAATTTAAAACAGGTGTTCAAATATAAACTTGTACACCAATATTCACAGCAGCAGTGTTCTCAAGAGCCCAAGGTAAAAACATTGAAAGTGTCCACCAACAGGTGAACAACAAAATAGGAAGAACAAAATAGTGTAGCTTTATCCATAAGATGCATTACTTTGCCATATAAAGGAATATTGTAAGATAGAGCCACAGCTTCAGAAAACAGTAGGGGGCTTCTCAAAAACATGAACATGGAGTTAACATCAGTTCAGTTCAGTTTCTCAGTCGTGCCCAACTCTGCAACCCCATGAACTGCAGCACGCCAGGCCTCCCTGTCCATCACCAACTCCCGGAGTTTACCCAAACCGAATCCATTAATTCTGGTCCAGAGTATACACCCAAAATATTTAAAACCAACAACTGGAACAGATATTCGAACCCCATATTCATAGCAGCATTATTCACAGTAGCCAAAATGTGGAAGCAACACCAGCGTTCAACAGATGACTGGACAAGCCCAATGTAGTATGTGCACAATGTAGTATATACACAATGGAATATGATTCAACCTTTAAAAACAAAATAACTCACACATGCTATAATGTGGATAAACCTTCAAGTCAGTATGCCAAGTGAAACAAGCCTGAGACAAAAGTAAAAATGTCCTATAATTCACTAGTATGAGATATCCATATAAGACAAATTCCAAGTAGAATAAGATGGCCAGGAATTGAGGGTGGTGAGTGTTTAATGGTTACAGTGACACTTTGGGAAAAGGAAAAGATTCTAGAGATGAGTGGTGGGGATATTTTTACAACAATGTGAGTACAGTTAATGCTATAGAAATGCATACTTAAAATGACTCAAATGATAAATGTTGTTATATGTTTATAAGCACAATGAAAAAATGACACAGGTTACAACATGGAAAAGCACTGAAAACATCCTCAGTGAAAGAAGCCACACAGAAAAGGCCACCCATATCATAGTCATCTGGTCACTTTAAATCCAGGAAGGATTTTAATATGAGGGAAAGCCCCAGTTATGGCTCCAGAAAAAGAAAACTGAATTAGAATGCAGAAAGACATTTTCACAAAGCTTGGACAGCTGATGAAATTTGAAGTGGTCTTGTGTATAGGATTGTGATGTGGAAACCAGCCCATTTTGGGGTTATGGGCTGGTTCCTTGGGAAAGTGACCCTGTGTTGGGTAAAACACTTTGCAGTATTTGGTGTGAATGTAGAAAACTTCGTACTGCTATTTAAAGTTGAAACATTTGAAATTTTACTAGAAAGTAAATGATTTTTCAATATAATCATGTAAGTCATATGCCAGGAAATCAGAGATGACATCAAACTTTGCAATAGAGGCCAAGACTTAACCAAACCAAATTCAACTAAAGTAGTGATGCTAATTGCCTTGTAGTAATCCACATGGTATTAAAAGGCACCGTAGGAAGAGTATATTAGTAGACACCATGCCTTAGGTGTTGTGGATGACCCAGATGGAACTGAAACTATGAGATGTCTTAATTCTAGTTTTCCCCATAACACTACACTAAAGCAACTGCCAGAACTAAAAAGTGAATTCAGGGACTGACTGGCAGTCCAGTGGTTAAGACTCTGAACTTCCACTTCAGGGGGTACAGGTTTGATCCTTGGTCAGGGAACTAAGATCCAACATGCCAAGCTGCAGAACAACAACAACAACAAAAAGTCGAACTATAAGATCATTTGTGATTCTCTACACTAATAATGAACTATCAGAAAGAGAAATTAAGAAAATAATCCCTTTTACAATTGTGTTTTCCCCCAACACTGGAAATTTCACCAAGGACTTGAAAGACTTGCAAGCTAATAGCTACAAGACAATCATCAAAGAAAGTGAACAGTAACAAATAAAACAATACCTCATGCTTATGGGTGAAAATACCATTAAAATATCCATTCTAACCAAAGCTACTGGAGGCATCCCCATCCCTGACTTCAATCTAGAGTCAGACTCGACTGAACCTCACAATGTCCCAAAGTTGAAGCCCCAGCGGGTGCTGAGGAGGCCAGAGTCCTGCCAGCCTGAACTGAACCCCACAATGTCCCAAAACTGAGCCCCAGAGGGCCCTGAGGGATGAGGCTCCCATCAGCCTCAACTGAACCCCACAATGTCCCAAAGCTGGAGCCCAAGTGGGTCCTGAGGAGGCAAGACTTCCATCTGCCTAAGCTGAACCTCACACTCTCCTGAAGCTGAGGCCCCAGCAGGTCCTGAGGAGACCAGAGTGCTCTCAGTGGCCACCCACAGCCAGGTGCTCCAGCAGAGCGGGGAATCCCCTGGGATGGGAGGAATGTCAGGGAGGCGGGCTCTGCATTATCACGGACAGGCATGATCAAGCAGGTGTGCAGGGGCCAGGACAAGGGTGAGGGAGACAAGCTCCAGCTCTGAGTATTGTAAGTCCCCACATTCTGAGACTGTGTGACCTACATGATCCAGACTTTGCAAGGAGCAAGCTGAGTTACAGAGGGAGAAGGAGCAGGAGGTTATGTAAAATTTTAACGTTTCTTCTTCAAGTTCAGTAACAGAGAGGCCTCCCAGGTTCCCAGTTCCTCATGCCCCAGTGACTGTGAGCTCCTCCTCCAGTGCGTATGGCCAACCCCCACACTAAGTCCACTTGACACCCACGGCCCTGGCCCAAGCCTAACCCCTCCATCAGGCCCTGACAAAGCTCCCTGCCCCCACGGTGCATCTCACATCCCACCCCAAGGTGATCTTTTTGAAGCCTAAACAAGACCATGCCCCTCTCCTCCCTGTGATTCCCCTCACCTGATGAAGCCAGGCCTTCATCCATTCCAGGTGATCCCAAAGGCCTCATTCTCTCCAGACTCCACCTGTGTGGCCGCTGTCTGTGCCCTTCTGTATGGGCCTGTGGTGATCTCCTAAAATGAGGGTTATTTGATACACAGAGAATGGGGTGAATGGTGGCCATCAAAGATGTGTCCCCCCAGAACAGGACCATATCTGGGAAAAGGGTCTTTGTAGATGTAGTTAAGGATAGCAAGGTAAGGTCATCTAGGGTTAGGGAGACCTTCGATCCAACTTACAGAGTCCTTTGAAAAGACGAAAGAGGACACAGAGGAAAAGCCTCTTAAAGGCAGAGTCAGAGATGAGAGGGAGGGGGCCACAAGCCCAGGGACCACTGGAGCCCCTGAATCTGGGAAAGGTGAAGCTCCAGAGTGACCAAGGCAGACCGTGTATCTGTCATAAGTTTCCACAGAGTCCTGAATGATTCCCTTCCCAGTCTCTGAACCTGGGGTCACTCCTCTGGAATCTTGAGGGTGATGCACTCTCCCTTCCCTTCAGCTGGTGTCAAACAGCCACAGTCTCCATGGTAACATCCACACCAGAGTCTGATACTGGGGACACAGATGCACAGTTTCTAGGGAGACTCACCTCACCATATTGTGTACCTGGGTGGGGTTACATGTCCACAGTCTCCAGTGTGGGCCCACCACCTGCACCCTGGACCTTGGGTCACATGTCCAGAGCCTCTAATATGACCCCACCTTCCAGAGACTGTACCAGGGGTGAACACTCTTAAAGACCCTGTACACAGTGTCACATGGTCACATTCACCAAAGTGACATCAGCTCCCAGACCATATACTAGTGTCACACATATAGAGCCTCAGGAAGACCTCACCTCCCAGCACCTGCACCTGGATTCATCTGTCTACAGTATCCAGGCCTCACCCCAGCTGCCAGACACTGGAACTAGGGTCAAACATCTGCAATATTAGGGTGACCTCACCTCCTAGCCTGTGTACCTAGGGTCAAAGGCCCACAGTCTCCTGGGTTGCAAGCCATGCACCTAGTCTCACAATTCAAGGTCTCCAGGGTGACAGCCCTCCCAGACATTGAAGCTGGGATTACACTACCCAAGTCTTCAGGGTGATCCCAGCTTACTGAATATTGTAAGTCCAGTCACACACCCTCATTCTCCAGGATGACTCCCATATCTCAGACCCTGTGACTCAAATCACATGTCTATGATGGCCAGGATGACACCCCTCCCCAGACCTTGTATTTGGCGTCACATTGGCAGGGTCACCAGGGTAACCCCAACTTCCCTACCATGTTCCTGGGGTCATAGGTGACAGTCTCCAACCTTTCTCACCCTCAAGAGCCTGTAGCTGGCGTCACATGTCAACAGTCTCCAGGGTGACTCCTTCCCAGACCCTTCACTTGGTGTCCAATGTCCACAGTCTCCTGTGTGATGTCACTTCACAGAGTCTGTAATGTTGGACGCAGATCCACAGGCTCCATGGTGAGCCCCTTCCCAGACACTGTAATTTGGATCACATATACTCAACTTCAGTGTGACACCACCACTCATACCAGATACATTTGGTAACTTTTCCACATTATCCAGGTTGACCCATCCCTGCCGGATCCTGTGTTTGTTTCCACATGTCCACAATCTCCAAGATGACTGCACTCCCATACCCTGCACCTGGAATCACAAGTCGACCGTCTCCAACGTGAATATTCTCCAGCGTGACACCTCATGCAGACCCTTTACTTATGTAAAATGTCTGCAGTCTCCAGGCTGACCCGCCCCCCATACACTGTACCTGGGCTCTCATACCCAGAGTCTCCTATGTCAGCCACATCCCACACCATGTACCTGGGTTCAGATATCCAAGTGTCTTGGGGGACCCCATTCAGACCTTGAATCAAAGGTAACATGTCCAGTATCCAGGTTGTCTTGCCTCCCAAACGGTGCATCTGGGGTCACATGTCCACAGTCTCCCAAGTGACCCCATGCCCTAACCCTACACATTAGTCACACATCCACACTCTCCAGGATGACACCCTCCTTGAGCTACCAGGTTTCACACGTCCACTATCTCCAGAGTGATCACCACCAGATACTGTACCTGTGGTCACAGGTCCACAGTCTGCAGGGTGAGACCCTTTTAGTACCCTAAATCTTGGTTCACATGACCCCAGTCTCCAGGGTGACCAGTCCCAAACCTGCACCTGGGGTCACATGTGCACATTCTCCATGGTTACATCCTGCACACCCTGTACCTATTGTCATATATCCGCAGTTTTCTTGGTTACCCCACTTCCCATACCATCTACCTAGGATCACAAGTCCACAGTTTGCAGGGCGACCCTGCTCCTACACCTGTACATTGTGTCACAAGTTCACAGCTGCCAGGATGAGCCCACCTGCAAGATCCTATACCTGCGGTCACAAGTCCACTGTTTCCACGGTGAATCCACCTCCCAGACCCTGCACTTGGGGTCACATTCCAGAATCTCTAGGCTGACCCCACCTACCAAAAATTGTACCTGGGGTGACGTCCATAGTTCTCAGAATGGCCCAACTCCCAGGACTTGTACTTGGAGTCATACGTCCATAGTCTCAGGGTTACCCAACTTTCAAACATTGAACTTGGTTTCCTATGTCCCTGGTCCCAAGGGTTACCCCCTCTAAGACCCTGTAATGGTGGTTACATGACCACTGTATAGTGGGTGTCGTCACTTCCCAGTTCCCTCACCTGCAGTCACACAAACTCAGGTTCCAGGGTGACTCCCTTGCAGACCCTGCAGTTGGAGTCAAATATCCAGTCTCCCAGGTGACTCATCCAAATCTCTGTATCAGGGCTCACACGAATACAGTCTTCCATATCCTGGACGGGTGACCCCAGCACCCAGATCCTTCACCCAGGGCCACATGTTCAAAGGATTTAGCATGACCCCACATTCCATACACTGTACCTTGGGACACATGTCCACAGTCACTAAGGTGAACACCCTCCCTGACCCTGTACATGATGTCACATGGGCACATTCACCAAAGTGACACCAACTCCCAAACCCTTAACCTAGGGTCACATGTACACAGTCTCAGCATGACACCACTCCCCAGAATCTGCACCTGGGTTCATATGTCCACAGTCTCCAGGGTCACAACACCTGCCAGACACTGGTACTGAGGTCAAATATTCACAGGTTCTAGGGTGACCCCAATCCAAGCCTGTGTACCTAGGGTCACTTGTCCACAGTATTCTGGGTGGCAACCCCTTCCAGATCGTGCACCTGCTCTCACATGTTCACAGTCTCCAGGGTGACACCCCTCCCCAGACCCTGTACCTGGTAACACACTGGCACATTCACCAGGGTTACTCCAACTTCACGACCCTGTATGTGGGGTCACACGTCCACAGTCTCCAGACATTCCCCACTTTCAAGAGCTTACACCTGGGGTCACACGTCAAAAGTCTCCCGGGTGCCTCCCTCCCACATGCTTCACCTGGATTTCCATGTCCACATCTGACACTCCTATGCTCACACAGAGGCTACTCTGTGATGTCACTTCTCAGAATCTGCACCTGTGGTCACAGGTCCACAGGCTCCATGGTGACCCATTCCCAGACCCTGTAATTTGGATCATATGGCCTCAGTCTCCAGTGTGACTACAACTCACATACCCGGTAGATTTGGTGAGTTTTCCACAGACTCCAGGCTGTCTCCCCTCCCAGATCGTGTACCTCAGTGGGATTTCACGTCCACATTCTCCATTGTGACCCCACTCCCAATCCCTGCACCTTGGTAACCTGTCCACAGTTTCTAGCAGGAACCCACCTTCCAGACACTGTACCTGGGGTCACATGTCCGCAGTCCCTAGGGTGAACACCCTCTCAGCACCACTACATGGCATCACATGGGCACAATCACCAGGGGGACCCCACCTGCAGACCCTCTACCTGGGGTCACATGTACACAGTCTGCTTGGTGGCCACCCTTCCCAGATCATGCACATGTTCACACGTGTCCACAGTCTCCAAGGTGACACCCCTCCCAGACTCTGCAGCAGGGGTTACACGTCTGCCATCTCCAGGGTGACCCCCACTTCACAGAATATTTTTACCTCAGGTCACATGGCCACAGTCATCAGGGTAACCCCATATCTTAGCACCTCTACCTGGGGTCACATGTACATGGTGGCAAGGAAGACATGCCTCCTCAGACGCTGTACCTGGCGTAACATTGGCTCATTCATCGGGGTGAACTCAACTTCCTCACCCTGTTACTGGGGTCACAAGTTCAAAGTCTGCAATCTATTCCCACACTCAAGAGCCTGTTACTGGGATCACATGTCCACAGTCTCCAGGCTTTCCCCACACTCAAGAGACTGTACCTGAGGTCACATGTCAACAGTCTCTAGGCTGACTCCCTCTTAGAACCTTCACCTGGTATCTCATGTCCAGAGTCGTTTATGTGATGTCATGTCCCAGATTATTCACCTGTGGTCACAGATTTATAGCCTCCATGGTAACCCCCTTCTCGGATCCTGTAATTCAAATCACATTTCCTCAATTTTCAATGTGACCCTGTATTCTCATACCCTGTATTTTTGGTGACTTGTCCACAATTACCAGGGTGACCCTCCCCTGCCAGACTCTGGGCTTGTTTTCATATGTCCACAATCTCCAGGATGCCCACACTCCCATACCCTGCACCTGGAGTCACATGTTGACAGTCTCCAGCATGAACCCTATTTCACACACTGGACCTGGGCTCATATATCCACATTCAGCATGGTGACATCCCTTCCAGACAATTTGCCTTCTGATAACTGTCTGCAGTCTCGAGTGAACCCCCTCCCAGACCCTGTACCTGCAGTCATATATCCAGAGTTTCCTAGGTCACCCCCAAACCCACACCCTGTACCTGGGTTCAGATCCAAGTGTCTTTGAGGGCCCTGTTCAGACCTTGTACCCAGGATTGCAGGTCCAGTCTCCAGGATGACTTGCCTCCCAAAAGGTGCATCTGGGGTCACATGCCCATAATCTTCAAAGTGACCCCCTAATCCTGTACCTTAGTCACATGTCCACAGTCTCCAAAGTGACATCACTCCAGACCCTGCACCTAAGCTCACACATCCACAGTCACAAGGGTGACCTCTTCGTTGAACTTGTACGAAGTTTCACACATTCACTGTCTCCACAGTGACCATCACCAGATCCTGAACCTATGGTCACAGTTCAACAGTCTGCAGGATGAGGTCATTTTCCTACCCTGAACCTTGCATCATATGACCACAGTCTCCAGGGTGACCATCCTCCTAAACATATTCCTGGTGTGAAATATCCACAGCCTCCAGGAAGACCTTACTGCAAAATCCTGTACCTGGGGTCACAAGTCCACACTTCCAGGATGAGCCCCCCTCCCAGACCCTGTACTTAGTGTCACATGGCCAGAGGCTCCATGTTCAACCCACCTCCCAGAAATTGTACCTGGGATGAAACATAAACCATTTCTCAGAATGGCCCCCACTCCCAGAACCTGTACCTGGAGTCACAATTCAATAGTCTTAGGGTTACCCCAATTCCCAGACATATAACATGGTGTCCCATGACCCTGGTCGCCAGGGTTACCCACTCCAAGACCCTGTCATGGAGTCACATGTTCATGATCTGCAGTGTGTCTTCACTTTCCAGACCCTTCACCTGGAGTCACACAAACAAACGCTCCAGGGTGACTCCATTGCAGACCCTGCAAGTAGAGTCACATATGCAGTCTCCATAGTAACCCCCATCCCTAGACACTGTCGAGGGTGATTCATCCAGTCTCCAGCGTGACCCCAAATTCAAGGTTTTATCCCCTGGTTTACAGGTCCACATACTCCAGGGTGATATTACCTCCTACACCCTGCATCTTGGGTCACACATCCACAGTATCCAGGGTGACCTCACCTCCAAGACTATGTACCTAGGTCACATGTGCACATTCTCGAGGGTTTCCACCCTCCAGGACCCTGTACCTGGAGCCAAGTCTCAAGAGTGACCCCCTCTCAGACACTGCTCCTGGTGTTACATGTCCAGAAGCTCCACAAGGATCTCCTTCCAGGACCAAGCACCTGAGATCACAAGTCCACAGTCTCCAAGGTGACACCCATCCGCAGAAACTGCACCTGTGCTTTCACTTCTCCAGAGTCCAGGATGAAACCCCATTCTGAGAAATTGTACTAGGTGTCACAAGTACATGGTCTCCAGGGTGACCACCACAGACCCGGTATCTGTCGTAGTATTTCCACAGACTCTTGAATGATTCCCTTCCCAGTCTCTGAACCTGGGGTCACACTTCCAGGTTCTTGAGGGTGACGGCCCCTCCTTGTACCTTCACCTGGTGTCAAATGCCACAGTCTCCATGGTAACACCCACATCAGAATCTGATACTGGGTACACAGATCCACAGTCCCAAGGGTAACTCCCCTCCCCATATCGTGTACCTCGGTGTGTTTATAGGTCCACAGTCTCCAGTGTGACCCTACCCACTGCACTCTGCTGTTTGGGTCACAGGTCCACCGTCTCTAGCATAATAACCCCACCTTCCAGACACTGTACCGGAGTTCACATGACCACAGACTCTAGGATGAACCCCCTCCAGGACACTGTACATGATGTTACATGGCACATTAACCAGGGTGACACCAACTCCCAGACCCTGTACCTATAGTCACATGTACACAGGCTCAGGGAGAACCCACCTCCCTGAACCCGCACCTAAGTTCATGTTTCACAGTCTCCCGGGTCACCCCACCTGCCAGACACTTCTACTGTGGTCAAACATCCATATTTTCTAGGATGAACACACCTTGAAGCCTGTGACTTAGGGTCACACGTCCGCGGTCTCCTGGGTGGGAACCCTCCCACATCATGCACCTGGTCTAACGCATCCACAGTCTCTAGTATGACACCTTCTGAGAACCAGCAGCTCGGGTTACACGTCCCCAATCTCCAAGCTGACCTCACCTCGTTGAATAATTTACCTCTGGCCACATGGCACCGGTCTCAAGGGTGAGCCAATATCTCAGACCCTGTACATTTGGTGACTTGTCCACATTTCCAGGGTAACCCTACTCTGCCAGACCTTTGCTCATTTTCACATGTACACAATATCCAGGATGACTGCCCTCCCATACCCTGCACCTGGAGTCACATGTTGATAGTCTCCAGTGTGAACCCAATTTCAAACACTGCACCTGGGCTCACATATCCACATTTTGCAGGGTGACACCCCTTGCAGATCATTTACCTGCCATTAAACGTCTGCAGTCTCCAGAGTGACCACCCAGCTCTGTGACTCTGTACCTTGGGTCACATATCCAAAGTCCCCTAGGTAACCCTCATCCCAGACTCTGTGCCTGGGTTCAGATATCCAAGTGTGTTGTGGGACCCCATTCAGCCCTTGTACCTAGGATCACATGTCCAGTCTCTAGGATGACTAGCCTCCTAAATGATGCATCTGGGGTACCATGTCCACAGTATCTAAAGTGAACACATCCCCTAACCCTGAACCTTAGTCACATATCCACGGTCTCCAGAGTGACCTCACCCCAGACCCTGCACCTAGGGTAACACATCCACACTCTCCAAGGTGACCCTCTTCCTGAACTTGTAGCATGATTCACACGTGCACCGTTTCCGCAGTGGCCACCTCCAGATCCTGAACCTGTGATCACATGTCCATAGACTGCAGTGTGAGACCATTTTCATACCCTGAACCTAGGGGTCACATGGCCACAGCCTCCAGAGTGAACTCACCCAAACCTGCACCTGCTGTCACAAGTCCACACTCTCCATGGTACATCCCCCAGACCCTGTACTTTGTGTCATATATCCACAGTCTCCTGGGTTACCCCACTTCCCATACCATGCACCTGAGATCACACATCCAGAATCTTCAGGGTGACCCCACTCCAAAACCTGTACCTGGTGTCACAAGTCCACAGCCTCCAGGATGACCCCACCCTCAATATCCTGTACCCAGTGTCACAATTCCACTGTTTCCAGTGGGAGTCCACATCCCAGACCGTGCATTTGGCATGACATGTCCAGAGTCGCCAGGGTGACCCCATCTGCCAGAAACTGTATGTAGTTTGAAGCATCCACAGTTTTCAGGATAGCCCCAACCTCCAGAACCTGTACCTGGGGTCATACTTCCATAGTCTCAGGGTTACCCCATCTCACAGACATTGAACCTTGAATCCCATGTTCCTGGTTACCAGGGTTACCTCCACCAAGACTATGTAAAAGGGTTCACGTGTCCACAGTCTCCTGTGTGTCATCACTTCCCACACCATTCACCTCGAGTCACAAAAATACATGCTCCAGGATGAGACCGTCACAGACCCTGCACCTGTAGTCACATATCCACAGTCTTCAGAATGACTCATCCAAAACTCTGTACCAGGGCTCACATGACCACAGTCTCCAGGGTGAACTCAGCGCCAGATTGCTTAATCAGGCTCACATGTCCAGGCTCCAAGGTGACACCCTCACCAACTATGAACCTGGTGTCACATATCTACAGTCTCTAGGATGACCCACATCCCCAAACCGTGTCCAAGTTGGAAACACCCATGGTCTCCAGGGTGACCCCACCTTCAAGACCCTATCCCTTGGGTCACAGGTCCACATTCTCCAGGGTGGCATTACCTCCCACGCCCTGCATCTTTGGTCATATATCCACAGTCTCCAGGGTTAACTCCCCACCCAGACCATGTACCTGGGGACATACGTGCAGATTCTCCAGGGTCATCACCCCTCCAAGACCCTGTAACTGGGTCAAAGTCCCACAGTTGCAAGTGTGAGCCCCTCTCAGAACCTGATTCTGGGGTCCCATGTCCAGAATCTCTAGGATGATCTCCCTCCATGATGAAGCACCTGAGATCACATCTCCACAGTCTTCAAGGTGAACCCCATCCCCAGACCCTGCACCTGTCATTACAATTCGCCAGTCTCCAGGATGACCCCCCATCTCAGAACTTTTATTAAGTGTCATATGTACACAGTCTCCAGGGTGAAAACCTCAGACCCTGTATCTGTCATAACATATCCACAGATTCCTAAGTGACTCCCCTCCCAGACTCTAAACCTGGGGTCACACTTCCAGGGTCTTGAGGGTGATGCCCCCTACCTGTATCTTCTGCTGATGTCAAATGTTGACATTTTCCATGGTAACACCCACACAGACTCTGATACTGAGGACACAGATCCACAGTCTCCAGGGTGACTCCCCTCCCCAGATCGTGGACCTGGGTGGGATTACATGTCCACCGTCTCTGGTGTGACCCCATCCCCCGCACCCTGCACCTTGGTTCACATGTGTACTGTCTCTTGCATAGATCCACCTTCCAGACACTGTACCTGGAGTCACAAGTCCACAGTCTCTAGGGTGAACACCCTCCTAAACCCTGTACATGGTGTCACATGGGCACATTTACCAGGGTGTCCTCAACTCCCAGAATCAATTCCTAGGGTCACACGTACACAGTCTCAGGGAGAGCCCACCACCAAGAACCTGCAACTGGGTTCATATGTCCTCAGTTTCCAGGTTCACCCCACTTGCCAGACACTGGTACTGGGGCCAAACTTCCCCAGTTTCTAGGGTGACCTCACCTCCAAGCCCGAGGACCTAGGGTCGCACAACCATGGTCTCCTGATTGGCAACCTCTCCCAGACCATGCACATAGTCTCACATGTCCACAGTCTCTCCAGGGTGACACCCCTGCCAGAACATGTACCAGGTTTCACACGTGCACCATCTGCCGTGACCACCACCAGCTCCTGTACCTGTGGTCAGAGGTCCAGAGTCTGCAGAGTGAGACTCATTTTGAATCCTGAACCTTGGGTCACACGACCACATTCTCTATGGTGACTGCACCCAAAACTACACCTGAGGTCACATGTCCACAGTCTCCAGGGTGACACCCCTCCCATAAACTGCAGCTGTGGTTACACATCTGCAGTCTCCAGAGTGACCTCATGTCTCCGAATATTGTACCTCCAGTCATATGACCTCAGTCTCCTGGGTGACCTCATATCTCAGACCCTGTACCTGGGTCACATGACCACTGTCTCCTGGGTAGCAAACCCTCCTAGATCATGCACTTGGTCTCAAACGTCCACAAGATCCAGGGTGACAACCTTCCCAGACCATGCAGCTGGGGTTACAATCTCCAAAGTGACCCCAACACGTAACCCGACACCTTAGTGACACGCCCACATTCTCCAGAGTTTCCTCACCCTAGAACCAGCACCTAGGGTCACACGTCCACAGTCTCCAAGTGACCCTCTCCCTGAACTTGTACCAGCTTTCACACATCCATCATCACTTCATTGACGACCACCAGATCCTGTACCTGTGGTACAGGTCCACAGTCTGCAGGGTAAGACCCTTTTCCAACCCTGAACTAATGGGCAAACGACCAGAGTTTCCAGGGTGACATATCTGCACATGGGGTCGCATGTCCACACTTTCCATGGTGACATCCCCCAGGCATTGTATCTACTGTCATATATCCAGTCTCTTGGTTTACCCCACTTCTCATACCATGCACCTTCGATCCACACGTCCACAATCACTAGGGTGAACCCTACCCAAAACCTGTACCTGGTGTCCCAAGTCCACAGGGTCCAGGAAGACCCAATTCTCACCTCACGATCCTGTACCTGGGGTCACAAGTCCACTGTTCTAGATTGAGTCCACATCCATACCCTACATTTGGGGTAACATGTCCAGAGTCTTCAGGGTGACCACACCTACCAGAAACAGTACCTCGGGTGAAATGTCTACAATGTTCAGGATGGCCCCAAACAGCCAGAACCTGTACCTGGGGTCACACTTCCATACTCTCAGGATAACCCCATCACCCAGACATTGAACCTGGTGTCCCATGACCCTGTTCACCAAGGTTACCCCTTCCAAGACCCTGTAATTGTGGCCACATGTCCACAGTCTCCTGTGTTTGGAAACTTCCCAGAACCTTCAACTGGAGTCACACAAACACAGGTTCCAGGGTAACTCCCACGTAGACCCTGCACCTGGAGTCACATATGCAGTCTCCAGGGTGACTCATCTAAAAGCCTGTACCTGGGCTCACACGTCTACAGTCTCCAAGGTGATGCCAGAACCCAGAATCTGCACCCAGGGTCACATGTCCACAGGGTCCAGTGTGACCCCCTCGCAGACCATGCACCTGGGGTCACATATCTATAGTCTCCAAGGTGACGTCTATTCCCAGATCCTATCCGAGGGAAAAATATACTCAGACTCCAGGGTGACCACACCTTCAAGATCCTGTCCTTTGGGTTAGTGTTCCAGACTCTACAGGGTGACATTAAGTCCCACACCCTTCACCGTGGGTCACATATCCATAGTCTACAGAGTGACCTCACCTCCCAGACCCTGTACCTGGGGTCACATGTTCAAAGTCTCCAGGATGATCTCTCACCAAGATGAAGAAGCTTGGGTGACATGTCCACAGTCACAAAAGTGAACCCCATCCCCAGACTCTGCACCTGTGGTTACACTTCTTCATTCTCCAGGATGAACCCCCATCTCAGAACATGTGCTAGGTGTCACATGTACATGGTCTCCAGGATCACCACTGCAGACACTGTATCTGTCATAAAATTTCTACGGACTCCTGAATAACTCCATTCCCAGACTCTGAACATGGGGTCACACCTACAGGGTCTTTAGGGAGACGCCCCTTCCCAGTCCTTCCACCTGGTGTCAAATGTCCACAGTCTCCATGGTAACACCCAAACCAGAGTCTGATACTGGGACACAGATCCATAGTCTCCAGGGTGACTGCCCTCCCCATATCGTGTACCTGGGTGGGTTTACATGTCCAAAGTCTCCAGTGAGATCACACAAAACGCATCCTGCACCTTGTGTCACATGTACACAGTCTCTAGCATGATGCCAGCTTCCAGACACTGTACCTGGGGTCACATGTCCACAGTCTCTAGGGTGAACATCCTCAAAAACCACGTGCATTGTGTCACATGGGCACACTCACTAGGGTGACCCCAGCTCCCAGATCTTGTACCTAGGGTCACACGTACACAGCTTCAGGGTCACCCCACTTTTCAGAACCTGCACCTGGGTTCATATGTCCAGTCTCTAGGGTCACCCTACCTGCCAGACACTGGTACTGGAGTCAGACATACGCAGTTTCTAGGGTGATACCACCTCCAAGCCTGTGGACTTAGGTAACACATCCACAGTCTCCTGGTTTGCAACCCCTCCCACCTCATGCACCTGGTCTCACAGGTCCAGTCTCCAGGGTGATACCCCTGCCTGAACCTGTATCAGGTTTCACACATACATTGTCTTCACAGTGAGCACCACCAGTCCTGTACCTGTGGTTACAGGTCCACAATCTGCAGGGTGAGACCCTATTCATACCCTGAACCTCGGACAACAGGACCACAGTCTCCAGGGTGACCCCACTCAATCCTGCACCTGAGGTCACATGTACACACTTTCCATGATGATATCCCACAGACCCTGTACATAGTGTCATATTTCCACAGTCTGCTGGGTTATCCCACTTCCCTTTCCATGCACCTGGGATCACACATCCACAGTCTCCTGCGTGACCCCCGGCCAAAACCTGTACCTGGTGTCAAAAGTCCACAGCCTCCAGGATGGCCCCACCCTCAAGGTCCTGTACCTGGGGTCACAAGTCCACTGTTTCTAGGGAGAGTCCACCTCTCAGACCCTGCACTTCAGGTCACATATCCAGAGTTTCCAGGGTGACTCCAACTCCTAAAAACTGTACCTGGTGTGAAATGTCCACAGTTTCAGGAGGGCCCCAACTCCCAGAACCTGTCCTAGGGTTACACTTCCATAGTCTCAGGGTTAAAACACCTTCCAGACATTGAACCTGGCATCCCATGTCCCTGGTCATCAGGGTTGTCACCTCCAAGACCCTGTAGTAAGGTCACATGTCCAAAGTCTCCCGCATGTCCTCACTTTTCACACCTCTTACCTGTAGTCACATAAACAATGGTTCGAGGGCGACTCCCTCACAGACCCTGCACCTGGAGTCACATATCCACAGTCTCCAGGATGATCGCAGCATCCAGATCCTACACCCAGGGTCACATGTCCATAGGCTCCAGGATGACTAAACCCTCACAGAATCTGCACCTGGGGTCACATATCTACAGTCTCTAGGGTGACCCCTATCCCCAAAACCTGTCCGAAGGGTAAACATCCACACACTCCAAGGTGACCTCACCTTCAAGACCCTAATCTTTCGGTCTGCATTATCCAGCTTGACATTACCTCCCACCGCCTGCACTTCAGGTCATATATCCACAGTCTCCAGGGTGACCTAGCTCCCAGACCATGTATTGGGGTCACGTGTGCAAATTCTCCAGGGTAACCGCCCCTCCAAGAACCTGTAAATGGATCAAAAAGGAACACTCTCAAGGGTGAGCCAGTCTCAGACCCTGTTCCTGGGATCACATGTCCAGAATTTCCATGCTGATCTTCCTCCAAGTCGAAGCACCTGAAGTCATATGTACACAGTCTCCAAGGTGATCCCCATCCCCTGACTCTGCACTTCTGCTTACACTGCTCCAGTCTCCAGGATGACCCGCCATCTCAGAACTTGTACTAGGTGTCACATGTATACAGTCTCCACGGTGCCCATCACAGACCCGTATCTGTCATGTGTTTCCACAGACTCCTGAATGATTCCCTTCCCAGTTTCTTAACATGGCGTCACACCTCCAGAGACTTGAGGGTGATGCACCCTCCCTTCCCTTCACCTGGTGTCAAACAGCCACAGTCTCCATGGTAACACCCACACCAGAGTCTGATACTGGGGACACAGATCCACAGTTTCATGGGTGACTCCCCTCACCAGATCATGTACCTGGGTAGGATTACATGTCCACAGTCTCCTGTGTGACACCACTCCCCACACCCTGGACCTTGGGTCACATGTCACAAACTCTAGCATGACGCCACCTTCCAGAGACTGTACCAGGGATCACATATCCACAGTCTCTAGGGTGAACACTCTTTAAGACCCTGTTCACGGTGTCACATGGGCACATTCACCAGGGTGATCCCAACTCCCAGACCCTAAACCTAAGGTCACACATACACAGCCGCAGGACGACCCCACCTCCCAGAACCTACACCTGGATTCATACATCCACAGTATTCAGGATAACCCCAGCTGCCAGACACTGGAACTAGGGTCAAACATCTGCAATTTTAGGGTGATCCCACTCCTAGCCTGTGTACCTAGTGTCAAAGGCCCACAGTCTCCTGGTTGGCAAGCCCTCCCAGCTCATGACCTGGTCTCACACTTCAAGGTCTCCAGGGTGACACTCCTCCCAGACATTGAAGCTGGGGTTACACTACCCAAGTCTTCAGGGTGACCCCAGCTTGCTGAATACTGTAACTCCAGTCACACGCCCTCAGTCTCCAGGGTGACCCCATGTCTCAGACCCTGTTCCTGAAGTCACATATCTACGGTGGCCAGGATGACATCCCTCCCCAGACCTTGTACCTGGCGTCACATTGTCAGGGTCACGAGGGTAAGTCAAACTTCCCGACCCTGTTCCTGGGGTCACAAGTCACAGTCTCCAGGCTTTCCCCACCCTTAAGTGCCTGGAGCTGGTGTCACATGTCAACAGTCTCCAGGGTGACTCCCTCCCATACCCTTTACCTGATGTCCCAGGTTCTCAGTCTCCTGTGTGATGTCACTTCACAGACTCTGTAGCTATGGACACAGATCCACAGGCTCCATGGTGGTCCCCTTCTCAGACACTGTAATTTGGATCACATGTCCTCAGTCTCCAGTGTGATGCCACCTTTCCCACCCTATACATTTGGTAACTTATTCAGGTTGACCCACCCATGCCAAACCCTGTTCTGGTTTTCACATGTCCACAGTCTCCAGGATGACAGCGATCCCATACCCTGCACCTGGAATCACAAGTCGACAGTCTCCAATGTGAACATTCTTCAGCGTGACACCTCATGCAGACCCTTTACTGACGTAAAATGTCTGCAGTGTCCAGAGTAACCGTCCCCCAGATACTGTACCTGGGCTCTCATACCCAGAGTCTCCTATGTCACCCACATCCCACACCATGTACCTGAGCTCAGATATCCAAGTGTCTTGGGGGAACCCATTCAGACCTTGAATCAAAGGTAACATGTCTAGTATCCAGGTTGTCTTGCCTCCCAAACAGTGAATCTGGGGTCATATGTCTACAATCTTCAAAATGACCCCATCCCCTAACCCTACACCTTAATCACGCATTCACACTCTCCAGGATGACCCCCTCCTTGAACTACCAGGTTTCACACGTCCACCATCCCCAGAGTGATCACCACCAGATACTGTACCTGTGGTCACAGGTCCACAGTCTGCAGGGTGAGACCCTTTTAGTACTCTAAATCTTGGTTCACACGACCCCAGTCTCCAAGGTGACCAGTCCCAAACCTGCACCTGGGGTCACATGTGCACATTCTCCATGGTTACATCCTGCACACCCTGTACCTATTGTCATATATCCGCAGTTTTCTTGGTTACCCCACTTCCCATACCATCTACCTAGGATCACAAGTCCACAGTTTGCAGGGCGACCCTGCTCCTACACCTGTACATTGTGTCACAAGTTCACAGCTGCCAGGATGAGCCCACCTGCAAGATCCTATACCTGCGGTCACAAGTCCACTGTTTCCACGGTGAATCCACCTCCCAGACCCTGCACTTGGGGTCACATTCCAGAATCTCTAGGCTGACCCCACCTACCAAAAATTGTACCTGGGGTGACGTCCATAGTTCTCAGAATGGCCCAACTCCCAGGACTTGTACTTGGAGTCATACGTCCATAGTCTCAGGGTTACCCAACTTTCAAACATTGAACTTGGTTTCCTATGTCCCTGGTCCCAAGGGTTACCCCCTCTAAGACCCTGTAATGGTGGTTACGTGACCACTGTATAGTGGGTGTCGTCACTTCCCAGTTCCCTCACCTGCAGTCACACAAACTCAGGTTCCAGGGTGACTCCCTTGCAGACCCTGCAGTTGGAGTCAAATATCCAGTCTCCCAGGTGACTCATCCAAATCTCTGTATCAGGGCTCACACGAATACAGTCTTCCATATCCTGGACGGGTGACCCCAGCACCCAGATCCTTCACCCAGGGCCACATGTTCAAAGGATTTAGCATGACCCCACATTCCATACACTGTACCTTGGGACACATGTCCACAGTCACTAAGGTGAACACCCTCCCTGACCCTGTACATGATGTCACATGGGCACATTCACCAAAGTGACACCAACTCCCAAACCCTTAACCTAGGGTCACATGTACACAGTCTCAGCATGACACCACTCCCCAGAATCTGCACCTGGGTTCATATGTCCACAGTCTCCAGGGTCACAACACCTGCCAGACACTGGTACTGAGGTCAAATATTCACAGGTTCTAGGGTGACCCCAATCCAAGCCCGTGTACCTAGGGTCACTTGTCCACAGTATTCTGGGTGGCAACCCCTTCCAGATCGTGCACCTGCTCTCACATGTTCACAGTCTCCAGGGTGACACCCCTCCCCAGACCCTGTACCTGGTAACACATTGGCACATTCACCAGGGTAACTCCAACTTCACGACCCTGTATGTGGGGTCACATGTCCACAGTCTCCAGACATTCCCCACTTTCAAGAGCTTATACCTGGAGTCACATGTCAAGAGTCTCCTGGGTGATTCTCTCCCACATGCTTCAGCTGGATTCCCATGTCCACAGGCTACTCTGTGATGTCACTTCCCAGAATCTGCACTTGTGGTCACAGGTCCACAGTCTCCATGGTGACCCATTCCCAGACCCTGTAATTTGGATCATATGGCCTCAGTCTCCAGTGTGACTACAACCCACATACCCGGTAGATTTGGTGAGTTGTCCACAGACTCCAGGGTGTCTCCCCTCCCAGATTGTGTACCTTGGTGGGGTTTCATGTCTAAAATCTCCAGGTGACCCCATCCCTATACCTTGCAACCTTGGATAACATGTCCACAGTTTCTAGCATGATGCCACCTCCCAGACACTCTACCTGGGGTCACATGTCCACAGTCCCTAGGGTGAACACCCTCTCAGCACTAGTACATAGCGTCACATGGGTGCAATCACCAGGGGGACTCCACCTGCAGACCCTCTACCTAGGGTCACACGTACAGTCTGCTTGGTGGCAACCCCTCCCAGATCATGCCCCTGGTCACACGTGTCCACAGTCTTCAGAGTGACACACCTCCCAGACCCTGCAGCAGCGGTTACATGTCTGCCGTCTCCAGGGTGATCCTCACTTCACCGAATATGTTTACCTCACGTCGCATGGGCACAGTCTCCAGGGTGACCCCATATCTTAGCCCCTGTACCTGGGGTCATATGTACATGGTGGCAAGGAAGACACTCCTCCTCAGACTGTACCTGGTGTAACATTAGCTCATTAATCAGGGTGAACCCAATTCCCCACCCTGTTCCTGGAGGCACAAGTCCACAGTCTGCAGGCTATACCCACACTCAAGAGCCTGTTACTGCGATCACATGCCCACAGTCTCGAAGCTTTCCCCACTCTAAAGAGCCTGTACCTGGGGTCACATGTCAACAAAGTCTAGAGTGACTCCCTCCTAGACCCTTCACCTGGCATCCCATGTCCACAGTGTTTTGTGTGATGTCATTTCCCAGATTCTGCACCTGTGGTCACAGATTTACAGGCTCCATGGTTACTCCCTTCCCGGGCCCCATAATTTGAATCACATTTCCTCAGTTTCCAGTGTGACTCCACCTCTCATACCCTGTATCTTTGGTGGCTTGTACACAGTTACAAGGGTGACCCTCCTGTGCCAGACCTTGGGCTTGTTTTCATATGTCCACAATCTCCAGAATAATCGCCCTCCCATACCCTCCACCTGGAGTCACATGTTGACAGTCTCCAGCATGAATCCCATTTCGCACACTGGACTTGGGCTCACATATCCACATTCTGCATGGTGACATCCCTTCCAGACAATTTACCTGCCATTAACTGTTTGTAGTCTCCACAGTGACGCCCCATCCCATGTGACTATACCTGGGGTCACATGTCCAGGGTTTTCAGGATGGCCCCAAATCCCAGAACCCTACCTGGGGTCACACTTCCATATTTTCAGGGTTGCCCCACCTCCCAGACATTGAACATGGTGACCCATGTCCCTGGTCGTCAGGTTTACCCCCTACAACACCCTGTAATGTGGGTCACATGTGCAAAGCCCCCTGTGTGTTGTCACTTCCCAGACCTTTCACCTGGAGTCAAACAAGCACAGGTTCCAGAGTGACTCACTTGCTGACCCTACACCTGGAGTCACATATCCACAGTCTCCAGGTTGACCCCAGGATCCAGATCCTGCACCAAGCTTCACATATCCACAGGCTCGAGGGTAACCCTCTCGCAGACCTTGCACCTGAGCTCACATATCTACACTCTCCTGGGTGACCACAATCCCCAGACCCTGTCCAAGGGGGACGTATTCAGTCTCCAGGGTGACCCCACCTTCAAGATTGTATCCTTTGGGTCACAGGTCCACATTCTCCAGGGTGACATTAACCCCCACACCCTGCATTTTGAGTCATATATCCACACTCCAGGTTGACCTCAGCTTCCAGACCCCGAACATAGGGTCACCTGTGCGTATTTTCCAGGGTCACCAACCCTCCAAGACACTACACCTGGGTAAAGCCCATAGTCTCAAGTGTGACCCCCTCTCAGATCCTATTTCTGTATTCACATGTCCAGAATCTCCAGGATGATCTTCCTCCAAGATGAAGCACCTGAGATCATAGGTCCACAGTCTCCAAGGTGACGCCCAAACCCAGACTCTGCACTTGTGGTTACACTTCTTGGGTCCTCAGGATAACCCCCCATCTCTGAAGTTGTACAAGGTCTCACATGTACATAGTCTACAGGGTGACCACCACAGACCCTGTATCTGTTGTAATATTTCCACAGACTCCTGAATAACTCCCTTCCCTGACTCTGACCTGGGGTCACACCTCCAGGATCTTGAGGGTGACGCCCCTTCCCTGTCCCTTCACCTGGTGTCAAACATCCACAGTTTCCATGGTAAAACGCACAACAGTGTCTGATAATGCCTACAAAGATCCACAGTCTCCAGGTTTACTCCCCTTCTCAGATCATGTACCTGGGTTAGGTTATATGCATACACTCTCCAGGGACCACAACCCCAGCATCCTGCACCTTGGGTCACATGTCCAGTCTCTAGCATAACCCTACCTTCCAGGCACTATATTGGGATCACATGCCCACAGTCTTTAGGGTGAACAACCTCACAGACACTGTACCTGGTGTCACATGGGCATTTTCATCAGGGTGACCCCAACTCCCAGACTCCATACCTAGGGTCACACGTACATAGTCTCAGGGTGACCCCACCTCTCAGAACCTCCACCTGGGTTCATATGTCCACAGTCTACAGGGTCACCCCACCTGCCAGACACTGGTACTGGGGTGAAGCATCCTCCGATTCTAGGGTGAACCCACCTCCAAGCCCACGTACTTAGTGTCACACTTCCACAATCCCCTGGTTGGCAACCCCTTCCAGATCATTCACCTTGTCTCACACATCCACAGACTCCAGCGTGATAATCCTGACTGAACATGTACCAGGTTTCACACATCCACCGTCTCCAGAGTGACCTCACTCCAGTCCCTGCACCTAGGGTCACACATCAACTGTCTCCAGGGTGACCCCCTTTCTGAATTTGTACCAGGATTCACATGTACACAGTCACCACATTTACCACCACCAGATCCTGTACCTGTGTTCACAGGTCCACAGTCTGCAGGGTGAGACCCATTGCATACCCTGAACCTTAGGTCACATGACCACAGTCACCAGGGTGACAACTCCCAAACCTGCACCTGGAGTCACATAGCCACACTCTCCATGGTGACATCCACCAGACCCTCTACGAAGTGTCATATAGCCACAGTCTCCTGGAAAACCAAATTTCCCATACCATGAACCTAGGAACACACGTACACAGTTTTCAGAGTGACCCAACCTCAAGATCCTCTACCTGCTGTCACAAGTCCTCTGTTTCCAGTGGGAGTCCACCTCCCAGACCTTGCCCTTGGGGTCACATGTCCAGAGTCTCCAGGGTGACCCAACCACCCAGAAACTGTACCTGGGTTGAAACATCCACAGTCTTCAGGATGGCGCCAACTCCCAGAACCTGTACCTGGGGTCACACTTCCATAGTCTCAGGATTACACCACCTCCAAGATATTGAACTTTGTGTCTTATGTCCCTGGTCACCAGGGTTACGCCTACCAAGACCCTTTAATGGGTTCACATATCCACAGTCTGTTGTGTGTCGTCATTTCCCACACCCTTCACTTCGAGTCACACAAACACTGGTTCCAGGGTGACTCCCTCGCAGGCCCTGCACCTAGAGTCACATATCCACAGTCTCCAGGGTGACTCATCCCAAACCATGTACCAGGGCTCACACGAAAACAGTCTCCAGGGTCACCCCATCACCCAGGTCCTGCATCCATTTTCACATGTCCGCAGGCTCCAGGGTGACCCCCTTGTAGACCCTGAACGTGATGTCACATATCTACAGTCTCCAGAAAGACATCCATCCCAGACCTTGTATGAGGGGAAAACATCCACAGTCTCCAGGGTGACCCCCACCTTCAAGACCCTATCCCTTGGGTCACAGGTCCACATTCTCCAGGGTGACATTACCCACTACACCCTGCAACTTTGGTCATATATCCACAATCTCCAGGGTGACCGCACCTCCAAAAACCTGTACTTGGTGACACATGTGCATATTATCCAGGGTAACCGCCTCTCCATCACCCTGTAACTGGGTCAAAAGCCCACAGTCTCAAGGGTGATACTGTCTCAGACTGTGTTCCTGGGGTCACCTGTTCAGAATCTCCAGGATGATTCTACTCCAAGAAGAAGAACCTGAGGTCACATGTCCACAGTACCCAGGTGAACCCCATTCCTGGTTGGGATTAGACACCCACAGTTTCCAGTGTGACCCCACACCCCACACCCTGCACCTTGGGTCACATGTCTACAGTTTCTAGCATGACCCCATATTTTAGACCCTGTACCTGGAATCACATGTCCACAGTCTCTAGGGTAAACACCCTAAGAGACCCTGTACATTGTGTCACATGAACACATTGACCAGGGTGACACCAACTCACAGACCCTGTACCTTGGGTCACACGTACACAGTATCAAGGTGACCCCATCTCCCAGAACCTCTGCCTGGGTCGGTATGTTCACAGTCTCCAAAGTCACCCCACCTTCCAGACTCTGGTACTGTGGTCAAACATCCACAGTTTCTAGGGTGACCCAACCTCCGAGCCCACCTACCTAGGGCCATGTGTCCACAGTCTCCTGGTTGGCAATCCCTCGCATATCATGCACCTGGTCTCACATGTCCACAGTCTCCAGTGTGACACACCTTGCATGAACCTATACCAGGTTTCGCACGTGCACTGTCTCCATAATGACCACAACCAGATCCTTTACCTGTGATCACAGGTCCACCGTCTGCAGGGTAAGACACTTTTCGTACAATGAACTTTAGTTCATAGGACCACGGTCTCCCTGTTGACCACACCCAAACCTACATTTTCGGTCACATGTCCACAGTCTCCATGGTGACATTCCCTAGAGCCTGAAAGTAGTGTCCTATATCCACAGTCTCCTGGGACACCCCACTTCAAATACCATGCACCTGGGATCACACATCACTCTGTCCAAGGTGTCACCCCTCCAAAACCTGTACCACAAGGCATAAGTCAACAGCCTACAGGATGATAGCACCCTCAAAATGCTGTTCCTGGTGTCACAAGTCCAGTGTTTGTAGGGTGAGTCCACTACCCAGACCCTGCACTTGGGATCACATATAGAGATTTTCCAGTGTGACTCCCATTCCAGAAACTGTACCTGGGGTGAAACATCCATCATTTTCACAATGGCCCCAACTCCCAGAACCTATACCTGGGGTCACACTTCCATAGTCTCGGGGTTACCCCACCTAGCACATGTTAAACCTGCTGTCCCATGTCCCTGGTTGCAAGGGCTACTCCCTGCAAGTCCTTAAATGCAAGTCCTTTAAATCAGACGGTCCCAACTATAGAACCAGACTGGGACTATAACACGGCTAAAGGAAGATAGGATTAGAGTCATTTTGTCAGATGTGTCCTAGAAGAACTCAGGCAAGTGCATGTTAAGCCTTTAAACTATGCTAAATTGGCAAACATAGAACAGGAGGAGATGGAAGCTCCTGGTAAATTCCTAGACAGACAGAGAAGTCCTTCGCAGATTCACTGAGATTAATCCTGAAAGTGAAGAGGGAAGAGTGATATTAAAAGATAGATTTCTCACTCAGTCAGCTCCAGATATCTGCCGTAAGCTATTAAAATGGGCGTATGGACCAAATCAGTCTTTAGATAATCTGTTACAACTGGCTTAAACAGTCTATTAT
Organism: Giraffa tippelskirchi; assembly: GCF_054371585.1. Taxonomy (NCBI): domain Eukaryota; kingdom Metazoa; phylum Chordata; class Mammalia; order Artiodactyla; family Giraffidae; genus Giraffa; species Giraffa tippelskirchi. The sequence goes on from NC_137286.1 coordinate 72,708,407, forward strand.
GGTAGGGAATATGAGGAAAAGAAAGAAAGGCAGAAAAAGACAAAGGAACAGGCGGAAACCCTCATAATGGCTGTAAGAACCATTCTAAAACAGCCTGAGAAAAATGCCCTGAGGGACCCAGGTGAAAAGGGATGGGCTTGCTCTTACTGTGGAAAGGAGGGGCACCTCAAGAGGGATAGCCCTCAGGCCTCTAGGCCACCCGCAGCTCCATGTCCAGTCTGCAAAGGACCACAATGGAGGAGAGACTGCCTTCAGAGGCGTAGGTTTCAGGGGTCGGACTCTCAAGACAATCAGGACTGAAGGTGTCCGGGGGTCCCCACACAAGCTCCCGTCTTAATTACACCTGAGGAACCCCGGGTATTAACAACTGTGGGGGGAAATCCATTGATTTCCTTTTAGACACTGGGGCAACTTACTCTGTGCTTACTGAAGCCCCTGGCCCACTTTCTTCCCGATTTGCTTCTGTAATGGGACTGTCTGGAGGAGCCAAAAGGTATTATTTGAGTTATTCTTTAAGTTGTAACTGGGATTCTGTGTTATTTTCACACGAGTTTCTGATCGTGCCAGAGTCTCTCTCACTCCTTTTGGGGAGGAATATACTGAAAAAGGTCCATGCCTCTGTTTTCATGAATATGGGGCCATCCCTTTCTCTCCCTTTAATTGAACAAAATGTAAATCCTAGAGTGTGGGCTGATGGAAAATCTGTAGGGCAAGCACAAAATGCCATTTCTATATTTGTCAAGCTCAAAGACCCACACTTATTTCCACATAAGAAGCAGTATCCACTGAAACCTGAGGTGAAGGAAGGGTTAAAACCCATCATTGAGAATTTAAAGGAGCAGGGGCTATTAATTCCCTGTAACAGTCCATGCAACACTCCTATTTTTGGTATAAAGAAATCAAATGCTAAATGGAGACTGCTTCAAGATTTATGAATAATAAATGAGGCTTTAGTTCCTTTGCACCCCATGGTACCTAATCCTTATACTCTATTGTCTGAAATTCCTGAACGAGCCAAATATTTCTCAGTAATTGATTTAAAAGATGCCTTCTATTCAGTGCCTTTGGCTGAGGAAAGTCAATATCTATTTGCCTTTGAAGACCCTATGCAGCCAACTTCTCAGTTAACTTGGACAGTTTTGCCCCAGGAATTTCGTGACAACCTTCACTTATTTGGACAGTTTGTCACGGGATCTACAAAACTTTAATAGCTCCGATGCAGTGATACTACAATATGTAGATGATATTCTGCTCTGTGCTGAGACAGAGGAATCTTGTTCACAAGTCTCAGAAGATTTCTTAAACTTCCTGGCAGGCTGCGGTTACAAGGCATCAAGAGAAAAGGCTCAGCTTTGTCAACAATCTGTTAGCTATCTGGACCTAATCATATCAGAAGGGACGAGGGCCATGGGCCTTGAGAGAATTAAACCTATACTAAATCATCCCCTACCTATGACTTTAAGACAATTGAGAGGATTTTGGGGAATCACAGGCTACTGTCGCATTTGGATTCTGGGTTATGGGGAACTTGCCCAGACTTTATGTAAACTTATAGCAGGCCAAATCTGACAAACTGGTTTGGTCTCCAGATACTCAAAAGGCTTTTAAGGTTCTTCAGACTGCTCTTTTGCAAGCTCCCTCTTTGATCTTGCCAAAAGGGTCAGAATTTAGTTTGTCACTGAAAGAAAGGGTATGACCTTGGGAGTTTTGACACAACCCCAAGGGCCTAACCACTAACCTATTGCTTATCTCAGCAGAGAATTAGACGTAATTTCACGGGGGTGGCCCCACTGTCCAAGAGTAATTGAGGCAATGGCTTTATTAACACCTAAAGCTTTAAAAATAATTAATGGATGAAATCTTACTGTATTGACTTCTCATGATGTGAGTGGAATCTTAAATTCTAAGGTTAATACTTGGAGGACAGACAGTAGGATTCTTAAATATGTCGTTGTTGTTAGGAGGACCAGTAACTAAGCTTAAAGTTTGTGGAAATTTAAATCCTGCCACTTTCCTTCCTGAGAAAGAAAATGAAACACCTGATCGCGATTGTTCCCATTTTCTAACTTTGAACTATGCAGCTAGGAAAGATCTAATGGATCCCTCATTAGACAATCCTGACGTGGAAATATTTACAGATGGCAGTTGTTTTGTTTGGGATTGAAAGCGTAAAGCAGGTTACGCTGTGGTGACAGCTGACGGTTTTAGAAGCAAAATCTCTCCCCCAGGGAACCAGTGCTCAGTTAGCAGAGCTTGTGGCTCTGACCCGAGCTCTAGAGTTAAGCAAAGGTCAGCGGGTAAATATCTACACTGATTCTAAGTGTGCTTATTGGACTTTACATGCTCATGCTGCAATATGGAAAGAAAGAGTTTAAAACAGCAACAGGAGAACCTATTAATCATTTCAGAGAGATCAAGAGACGTTTAACTGCTATATATTGTCCAAAAGAAGTAGCTGTTATGCATTGCAAAGGGCACAACAGGGATGTGAGTAAAGTAGCCGAAGGTAATCAGCTGGCTATTGTCAAGCCAGAAAAGTGGCACTTTACAAAACCCCTTCACTATAGACGCCTTTGATCTGGACAGGTCCTGTGGAACAGGAAAAACCACAATATACTGAGGAAGAATTGGAAATATATGAGAAAAGAGGAGCAAGGATTACTGGTAAAAGTTGGTTACAGTCTGAATATGGACGATTAATAATTCCTGAAAATGCTCAATGGAAAATTCTTAAGGGCTTACATGAGAGTTTTCATGTAGGTGTAGAGAATACTTATCAGATGGCTTCTCGTCTGTTTGAAGGTAAAAATGTAATGAAAACTTTAAAGAATATTATCAAAAGGTGTGAGGTGTGTCAGAAAAATAACCCAAAGACTGAAAAGCTAGCAAACCTGGATTGCAACGAAGTGGAAAGTATCCTGGAGAGGACTGAGAAATTGATTTTACCCATATGCCAAAAGCTAATGGATATTCTTGCTTACAAGTTTGGGTAGATCCTTTTACTGGATGGATTGAGGCTTTTCCCTGTCATAGTGAGCAGGCTAAGGGGGTTATAAAGATTCTAATCCATGAAAATATCCCCAGGTTTGAGCTGCTTCAGAGAGACAATGGCTCCGCCTTTAAAGCTGCTGTAACTAAGGGGGTGTCTAAAGCTCTAGGAATAGAATATCATTACACTGTTCTTGGAGACCTCAGTCCTCAGGAAAGGTTGAAAAAGCTAATGACATGATCAAAAGACAACTGCACAAGTTAATTCAAGAGATGCAAGACAATTGAATTAAAGTCCTACCCATAGCTTTAATGAGGGCTCGAACTGCCCTCCAAAAGAAGGGACTGTCCCCTTTGAATGTATTTATGGAAGGCCTTTCTTACACACAGACATTGTTATAGACCCTGAGGCCTTGGAATTAACGAATTATGTAACTCAGCTCTCCGATTTTCAACAGGCATTAACAGAACTTTGGGAGATGACTCCTGACCCAGCCTCTGAGTCAAGCAAGCCTCTATTTGAACCAGGAACAGAGGTTCTGATATAAACATTGGGATCTGGGGGCCAATCCCTCGAGCCCCTCTGGGAAGGCCCTTACCAGGTTTTTCCTTCTTCTCCCACAGCTGTCAAAGTGCCAGGAATTGATTCGTGGGTACATCACACTCGAGTTAAGAGGTGACACCCTGACCAGAACTAAGTGACGTCATTTTATGTCTTTACTTTCTATGCTCTTTCTTTGTACTTTTCAGATGGGCCTGATAATCTATGTGAGCCTACTTCTGCTGAATCCAAAAATCTTGAGTCTGCTGTTTGATCCTCAAGACAATGCCTTCCTGTTCTGGGCTCACTCCTATGCTGCATTCCACAATCGATCTAACTGCTGGGTCTGTGGAGCACTTCCCTCTTCATCAGTGAAAGGCTTCCTGTGGTGGACATCTCCACTTCAAGAAAAAGACTTTCTCCAAGTCTGTGAATACCTTTGACAACAATCATATGTGATGTCTCTTTTTCATCTGATGACATCTAACAATCCTAAAATGGACTGGTGCAACACTTTGTACCTTAACTATGGACATAATATGACTTTTAATTTTTGTTAAACATTGTCTCGATTTAATGACTATTTTACACTTGATCTTAGCCAAAAGGTCGAGAAGCGATTTTAATGACTATTTTGCTACGCATAAGGCAAATAGGTCTAGATCTAATGGTTTTTTACCTGACGTTTATCAAATATGGGATGAGGTCATATGGCTAACTCCTGAAAAAGGACATCTAATATCTACTGTCCCTATATGCTGGGAACAAACAGAGCCATCCCCAGAAGTTGGCCAAAAACTTAATTACAATGATTGGAAACACTTGGGATTTTTGCCTCAGGAAACATGCAATGTAATCATTCCCATGTTTTCCAACCCCAGTTCAGGTCCTCCCTTTGTCTGGCCAGGCACTGATTGGGACTGGCCATCTCAGTCACACTGGCTTGCTCCAAATGGGACTTACTGGATATGTGGCTCTTACTTATGGGCATGGCTTCCCCCTGGTTGGTTAGGGAGATGCACCTTAGGTCTAGCCTTTACTCATGACTTTACTCATGGCTTTTTTTCAGAGCTTCCAGAAAAGCCTGCTAATTTACCCCCACCTTAAAACTCGGTGGGCAAGGTCTGTATTTCACTGGTATGATTATTTGGCTGCAGTGTTTGTTCCCTCACTGGGAACTACAGATGTCATGCTACGAGTGGATGCTTTGACTAATTTTACACAACAGGCATTGAAAGATTCTCAAAAGGCTATTTCAGCTCTTAATGCTGAACAAGCACAAATTAGAAAGGTGGTTTTACAAACCAAATTGGCTTTAGATATTCTGACAGCTGAACAAAGAGGAACTTGTGCCATTATTCATACCCAGTGCTGTACATATATACCTGATATGAGCACTAATGTTACTCATTTTACTAAACACATGAACAAGGTGACTGGAGCTGTGGATACTCCTGAAGCCTCAATTGCCTCACTTTAGGAGACATTAACTAGTTCCTCATGGTGGAAAACTCTTAATTACAATAATTCTGATTGTTTTGTTTTTGCTGTTTGCTCCCTGCATCTGTAACTGTGTAATTTGATTTGTTTCTAGTCGCATGAAAGCTTTTAAGTTACAAATCGTTGTTCAAACTCCTCCTACTATTGCAGCTTCTTTCAACTACTACTTGGGGACCCTGTATCAGAAATCTTCAGTATAAGGGTTAGGAGAATATGTTGCCTCACCAATTTAGGGACAACACCACTTGTCAGCTCGGAAGAAGTTACAGAAAGAGAACGACGCCCCTTTTTCCTAGGCAACATAATTCTCGTAAAAGAAAAGGGGGGAATGAGAGGGTAACAGGCAGGAAGGCCAGGGGTCTCCAAATGGAGGAAATAGGCTGCAAGTGTCAGACATTTTTATCTCTCTCTTAAGCGGCAGGAGGAAACAAACTAGTGATATATACATTTCCCCTTCTCTATACAAATTTAAAAGGAGGTTTCTCTTAAAATACTGTGCTGCCATAATGACACCTGGTTCCATCTGAAGTTAACTATTCTCAAACTTTGAGTTACCAAATGCATTTCTCTTATGGAAATGCTTGTCTTAAGCTATGCTAATGTACTATGCATTTACCCCAGACTCTGTCTTCAAGTCGGTTCCACCTAATGGCTCAGAACCTACTTGACAAACAATTATGTTATACTCAGACATTGTTCCCCTAATCTATGTAAACCAAACTATTTGTATGGTAATCTGCCCTTCTACAAGATTCAAGTCAATCATTTTATGGCCTGGGTTGATTCATCTGGTGCCAAGATTATCCCAAAATACATCTTATGGATGAGGGGCTTGATGCCATTCTGAGTTTTAAGATATTCCTTTCTTTCATTAACAGATTGCTAGTGACTACATAACATCCACCTAAAAACTAGCAGCGGGGTACTCTTTCTGCCCCCTTCTGGTGTCTATGTCAGAAGCTTTCTCTATCTCCTTTATACTTTAATAAAACTTTATTATGCAAAAGCTCTGAGCTATCAAGGCTCGTCTCTGGCCCCAGATTGAATTCTTCTCCTCTAGAGGCCAAGAATCTCAGCGTCTTTTCATGGGTCAGCAACAACCTTTCACTCATTTATTAATTGGATGGCAAAAACCATCACAATATAGTAAAGTAATTATCCTCCAATTAAGACAAATTATTTTTTAAAAGGAATCTTAAAAATAGACATCCTGGTGGGAATGCAAACTAGTATAGCCACTGTGGAGAACAGTGTGGAGATTCCTTAAAAAACTGGGAATAGAACTGCCATATGACCCAGCAATCCCACTGCTGGGCATACACACCGAGGAAACCAGAACTGAAAGAGACGCGTGTACCCCAATGTTCATCGCAGCACTGTTTACAATAGCCAGGACACGGAAGCAACCTAGATGTCCATCAGCAGACGAATGGATAAGGAAGCTGTGGTACATATACATAATGGAATATTACTCAGCCATTAAAAAGAATACATTTGAATCGGTTCTATTGAGATGGATGAAACTGGAGCCCATTATACAGAGTGAAGCAATCCAGAAAGAAAAACACCAATTGAGTATACTAATGCATATATATGGAATTTGAAATATGGTAACGATAACCCTATATGCGAGACAGAATAAGAGACACAGATGTGTCTTATGGACTCTGAGGGAGAGGTGAGGGTGGGTGGGTGGGTGGGATAGCATTGAAACATATATATTATCATATGTGAAACAGAACACCATTCCAGGTTCGATGCATGAGACAAAGGCTCAGGGCTGGGGCAATGGGATGACCCAGAGGGATGGGATGGGGAGGGAGGTGGGAGGGGGGTTCAGGATGGGGAACACATGTAAACCCATGGCTGATTCATGTCAATGTATGGCAAAAACTACTACAATATTGTAAAGTAATTAGCCTCCAACTAAAATAAATAAATTTATTAAAAAAAAATAGACATCCTCACTTTGTACCTAATTTTACTGGGAAAAGTGAGTTTGAGCAAACTCAGGAGATAATGAAGGACAGGGAAGCCTGGCGTGCTACAGTCCATGGGGTCACAAGAGTCAGATATGACTTAGGAAATGAGTCCTGAATATTCATTGGAAGGAATGATGCTGAAGCTGAAACTCTAGTACTTTGGCTATCTGATGGGAAGAGCTGACTCATTTGAAAAGACCCTGATGCTCAGAAAGATTGGAGTCACAAAGAGTCAGACACGATGGAGTCACTGAGCAACAACATGATTTTTTCTCTCTTTTAGATTGTTACATGCATTTGTGCCAGGCAATCCCAATATGTTCAGGTAGTAGAAGGTGGATGGACCCAGCGATGAAGAGCCACAGACACTTGCAAACCATGGGAAGTTATTACCCATCTAATAATATAACTCCTTTTGTCTGTGTTTTCCTGTCCTTTCACTTGGAGACAAATGACATTAGGAGGAAAGATTTTCCCAGTTGTCATTCACTGATCTCTGGGGATTTGAAAGAAGGTAAGAGAAACAGGCTCCAAAAGTTAGTCCTCCTTTTGTTTTGCTCTGTTCCTCCTTATAGGCAAGAGGATTCTACACAGTCCTCGTTTTATCTATACTTTTGAAGACATTAGAACTCTAGGTTGCTTCAGATCTAGAGACACGTTGTTTGTCCCAAAGTAATACCAAGGGAGAAGCAGGAGCTTGGCTTCAATAGTTTTCCTCCTATCTTTCCCTCCCACAGTTATGCCTGGCTGACCCCTGCCCAGGCCAAACACCTGACCAGTTCAAAAGAAGTTACCTCACACCATCCAAGGTTTCTTATAGTTTTCTGTTTCTTGGTGTTTTTTTCTATAGAATTCTCCTGGGGTTGATCTTGGGAGACTGAGGTCACAGATGTCTTGGAAGGAACTGCTGGCATAGTTTCCTCTTTTTCTGTACTGTAGTTATTAAACTACACAACATGTATTAGACAGCATCATTTGTCCTTTTCTATGGTATACATGAGTTTGTCTGCAAAGCAGGCAGTCAACAGTAACTACTTATTTCTTCCTCATGCTTAATATTGTTCTGTATGATAGGGAAATACTGTTGAATCAAGACAAAGAGACAAATAACAACAACACAGAGTAATGCTGAAATGTAAAATGGTTCAGTTCACTTCAGTTCAGTCACTCAGTCATGTCCAGCTCTTTGCGACCCCATGGATTGCAACACGCCAGGCCTCCCTGCCCATCACCAACTCCCAGAGTTTACTCAAACTCACGTCCATTGAGTCAGTGATGCCATCCAATCATCTCATCCTCTGTCCCCTTCTCCTCCTACTTTCAATCTTTCCCAGCATCAGGGTATTTTCAAATGAGTCAGTTCTTTGCATCAGGTGGCCAAAGTATTTGAGTTTTAGCTTCAACGCCAGTCCTTCCAATGAATATTCAGGACTGATTTCTTTTAGGATAGACTGGTTGGATCTCTTTGCAGTCCAAGGGACTCTCAAGAGTCCTCTCTAATACCACAGTTCAAAAGCAGTAATTCTTTGGCACTCAGCTTTCTTTATAGCCCAACTCTCACATCCATATATGACTACTGGAAAAACCACAGCATTGACTAGATGGACATTTGTTGGGAAAGTAATGTCTCTGCTTTTTAATATGCTGTCTAGATTAGTCGTAACTTTCCTTCCAAGGAGCAAGCGTCTTTTAATTTCATGGCTGAAGTCACCATCTGCCGTGACTTTGGAGCCCAAAAAGTCTCTCACTGTTTCCACTGTTTCCCCTTCGATTTGGCATGAACTGATGGGTCCAGATACCATGATCTTAGTTGTCTGAATGTATAGTTTTAAGCCAACATCTTCACTCTCCTCTTTCACTTTCATCAAGAGGCTCTTTAGTTCTTCTTCGCTTTCTGCAATAAGGGTGGTGTCATCTCCCCATAATGGAGGTTATTGATACTTCTCCCAGCAATCTTGATTCCAATTTGTGCTTCATCCAGTCCAGCATTTCTCATGATGTACTCTGCATGTAAGTTAAATAAGCAGGGTGACAATATACAGCCTTGACATAATCCTTCCCCAGGAAAAGAGACAGATTTGGAACCAGTCTTTATTGACTATGCTTTGAAATAATCAATAAAGCAGAAGAAGATGTTTTTTTTCTGGAACTCTCTTCCTGTTTTGCTGATCCAATGAATGTTGGCAATTTGACCTCTGGTACCCCTGGCTTTTCTAAATCCAGCTTGAACATCTGGAAGTTCTTGGTTCATGTACTGTTGAAGACTGGCTAGGAGAATTTTGAGCATTATTTGCTAGCGTGTGAGATGAGTGCAATTGTGTGGTAGTTTGGGCATTCTATGGCATTGTCTTTCTTTGGAATTGGAATGAAAACTGACCTTTCCCAGTCCTGTGGCACTGCTGAGTTTTCCAAATTTGCTGGCATATTGAGTGCAACACTTTCACAGCATCATCTTTTAGGATTTGAAATAGCTCAACTGGGATTCCATCACCTCCACTAGCTTTGTTCATAGTAATGCTTCCTAAGGTTCACTTAACTTCACATTCCAGAGTATCTGACTCTAGGTGAGTGATCACACCATTGAGATTATCAGGGTGATGAATATTTTTTTTGTATAGTTCTTCTTGCCACCTCTTCTTAAAATCTTCTGCTTCTGTTAGGTCCATACCATTTCTGTCCTTTATTGAACCCATCTTTGCATGAAATTTTCCCTTGGTATCTGTAACTTTCTTGAAGAGATCTCTAGTCTTTCCCATTCTATTGATTTCTTCTATTTCTTTGCATTGATCAGTGAGGAAAGCTTTCTTATCTCTCCTTGTTATTCTTTGGAAATCTGCACTTAAATGGGTGTATCTTTCCTTTTCTCCTGTGCCTTTTGATTCTCTTCTTTTCACAGCTATTTGTAAGGCCTCCTCAGAAAACCATTTTGCCTTCTTGCATCTCTTTTTCTTGGGGATGATCGTGATCACTGCCTCCTGTACAATGTCATGAACCTCCATCCACAGTTCTTCAGGCACTCTATTTATCAGATCTAATCCCTTGAATCTATTTGTCACTTCACTGTATAATTGTAAGGGATTAGGTTTAGGTCATACCTGAATGGTTTAGTAGTTTTTCCCTACTTTCTTCAATTTGAGTCTGAATCTGACAATAACGAGTTCATGATCTGAGCCAAAGTCAGCTCCCAATCTTGTTTTTGCTGACTGTATAGAGGTTCCCCATCTTTGGATGCAAAGAATATAATCAATCTGATTTTGGTATTGACTATCTGATGATGTCCACATGTAGACTCTTCTCTTGTGTTGTTGGAAGAGGGTGTTTGCTATGACCAGTGCCTTTTCTTGGCAAAACTCTATTAGCCCTTATCCTGCTTCATTCTGTACTCCAAGGCCAAACTTGCCTGTTGCTCCAGGTGTTTCTTGACTTCCCACTTTTGCATTCCAGTCCCCTATAATGAAAAGGACATCATTTTGGGGTATTAATTCTAGAAGGTCTTGTAGGTCTTCATAGAACCGTTCAACTTCAGCTTCTTCAGCATTACTGTTTGGGGCATAGACTTGGATTACTGTGATATTGAATGGTTTGCCTTGGAAACGAACAGAGATCATTCTGTCATTTTTGAGAATGCACCGAAGTACTGCATTTCGGACTCTGTTGTTGACTATGATCTCTATTTCATTTCTTCTAAGGGATTCTTGCCCACAGCAGTAGATACAGTGGTCATCTGAATTAAATTCACCCATTCCAGTCTGTTTTAGTTTGCTTATTCCTAAAATGTTGATGTTCACCCTTGCCATCTCCTGTTTGACCACTTCCAATTTGCCTTGATTCATAGACCTAACATTCCAGTTTCCTGGAATGCATAGTTTCCATTTCTATGCAATGTTGCTCTTTACAGCACTGGATTTTACTTCCATCACCAGTACATCCACAACTGGGTGTTGTTTTTGCATTGGCTTCATCTTTTCAATCTTTCTGGAGTTATTTCTCCACTGATCTCCAGTAGCATACTGGGCACCTATTGACCTAGGGAGTTCATCTTTCAGTGTCCTATCTTTTTGCCTTTTCATACTTTTCATGGGATTCTCAAGGCAAGAATACTGAAGTGGCTTGCCATTCCCTTCTCCAGTGGACCACCTTTTGTCAGAACTCTCCACCATGACCTGGCCATGCTGAGTGGCCCTACATGGCATGGCTCATAGTTTCATTGAGTTAGACAAGGCTGTGGTCCATGTGATCACATTGGTTAGTTTTCTGTGATTGTGGTTTTCAGTCTGCCTGCTCTCTGCTCGAGAAGGATAAGAGGCTTATGGAAGCTTCCTGATGGGAGAGACTGACTGAGCGGGAAACTGGGTCTTGTAAAATGGTAGCCACGTTGAAAGACAGTTTGGCATTTTCTTACAAAAGCGAATATATTCTTACCATCAAATTCAGGAGTTTTGTTCCTTGATATTTACCTAAAGGAGTTGAAAATTTGTTTTTAGTGAATCATTATGTAAACCGAATTTTGGAGGTCGTGATGTGTCAATGACGGCCCATCAGTTGTAAGGAATGAACCACTTTGGTGGGTGTGGTGACCCAAAGTCGAAAAAGCAGATAAAACCAAGAAGGGTCTTAGAATGCAGGAATGGACAAATCAGACCCTTGTCGTCCTTCCCTCCCCCATGTTGTAACTATTAACAGATTTCAGGTTCTCCTGAGCAGTATAACCCGTCTCCCCTCCTACTCTATAGGGAGAAGATATTTGTGTTACTCTCCCCCAACCCCTACCCAGTATATGTGACTCATCCGATCAGCAAATGACCCACAAGATCCCTATCCCACTCCTTATACCCTGGTATAAAAGTGGACTAAGAACACCTGTTCAATGTCGGTTCTCCCTTGAGCTGGCTCTCTGTTCTAACAGCATCTCCCAGTCTAATAAACTTTATTTCCCTCTCATTCTGTCTCATGTCTGGGAATTCCTTTCCAATTTGTGCCCGGACCATGACAGTGGGGAGTGCTGATAATGGGGGAACTAAAACTGCTTTAAAAATGAAGTCTTTAAAAGAAAATGAGTAATGTAACAGATACAGAAGAAGAAGGCTAGGTTTTAGAAATGTGATATTCAAGTTGCAACTTGAATGATGAGAAAGATATGAAGATCTAGGGGAAAAGATTTCTAAGCCCAGATATCTGAAAATTCAGCAGTCCAGAGGAAGGAATAAATCTGGTCTATTTATGGGATGGAAACAAGTTCATATGTCTCATACTTAGGAATTATTTATTCCTCAAATGTTTTAAAGAAATCATTCATAGAGCTATCTAAGGTAGAATTCATTTTGAAAGATAAGAATTTAATAGTTTTTTTCAGTTACTTACTTTGCTATGAATCCATTTTGGTGTGTGCTTGGGGGGAGGGCATAACTTTTAAGCTATGTCCTGGAAAATCTGTTACTTCATTGAGGTATAAAGCAACATCTGTGTATTTCATTTCCACTGTTTTCCTAAATGAACTCTCTCCTCAGTTGTAACATATGTTCTTTTATTTCTCAGTTAATGTTTTCTGAACAGTCTTCTTTCATCCATTTTGTTATTTTTGTCTCAGAGAATCAGCTCTTGGATGCACTAATTTATCAGTTTCATTTTTTAAATGTATTGTTTTCTCTTGGGTTTTTAAGTGTTTTTATTTGTCTTAGTCTTAATTTCTTGATTTGAATGCAATAGAAAACACATCTTTTTTTGTTTCAATACATATGTATTTTCATTTTCTCTACTTATTCCAAGCTGTATGTATGCCTCCTAAAACAATATATATAGAAAGTTCTTGGACTGCTTGAATGATATTTGTGTGCCAGTCGCTAAGTTGTGTCCGATTCTTTGTTACCCAGATTCCTCCATCCATGGAATTCTCTGGGCAAGAGTACTGGAGTGGATTTCTATTTCCTTCACCAGGGGATCTTCCTAACCCAGGGATTAAACCTGGATCTCCTGTATTGCAGGCAGAAGCTTGACCATCTGAGCCACCAGGGAAGGTTGAATGATAGGGAAAACGTTAAAGTTAAAAGGAAGAAAACAATTCTCTAGTTTAAAGAGTCCTTTGAGAGTGCTTGGTATAGAGTTGAGTGGTGACGGGACACAAGAATGAATCCTGCACTCTATGGATTATAGATGGAAATCAAGACATGGATGATGAACAAGAATTTGTAATCTGGTTGTCCATTCTCAGGGTCTCTATATTCATTTTCCTTCCCACATCACAGCTTGTATTGGTGAACCACGAAAAATGTATGCAGTTTCCTTGTTTTGGAGCATTAAACTAGTGCTTTCCCTTAGGCAACTGTGGTGGGTGAAGCAGGGTCACTTTCCCCTGAGGCAGAGCTAAGCTGAAAAGATTAGCTGCCCTTCTGCACTTCGAGGTTTCTTCTCTGTGCCTGTCCTAGAGGAGATGGAATTTGCGGCTTCCACAGGTTTTTCCTCCCTAAGTTCAGGTGAATTTAAAGTGAAGATTTAACTAAATACAGTCTAATGGGTCTTAAAAGTCAAAGTTGGCTACCTCTTGCAGGGAGCACCCTCTGACCATCATTGCTCTCAATGAGGCTAGAGATGCAGGCAGAAATCTCACTTTATTCCACAAGTGTGTGTTACTTAAAGGAAGGAGGGAAGTTCTGATGTCTAACATGAACATTCTTTGGTGATTACTGTGGATTTTCTTGCTCAGCATCCAATTCAACCTCTTACTAATGTGCTTCACGTTCTTCAGAGGCTGGCAAGCTAAAATCTACATTTCTCAGATTCATTAGCAGCTATGTTCCAATATAATGTTGATTTAGGCTTCTATAGTCAAATGGACATGTATGAGATCTCATTGAGGTCAAAGAATGTTACATTTTTAAAACAAGAGTGAGAATAATACGTACTTCATTGGATTTTAAGTCATATATATATATATAACTACTATAAACATATAATGGTATAAACTATATATACTGTATAGCATATTATGAATACATATATACTTATACATATATATCACATATATGTATCAATAGTACATATATGTGTATATAATTGTGTGCTTGGCTCACAGTAAGCAGTTAGTTATTATTAGCTATTACTATATCAATATTTATAAACATCTCAAAGTGACCTAAAATATAGCCAAGGTAGGAACCACTGATTTTATTTTTCATGCATTCATTGTTTATAGTATTTTCCATTATGGTTTATCACAGAATATTGAATATAGTTCCCTGTGTTATATATTAGGATCTTATTTCTTATCCATTCCAAATATAATACTACCAACTCCAGACTCCCATTTCACCCCTCCCCCACCCCCTCTCCCCCTTGGCAACCACAAGTCTCTTCTCTATGTCTATGAGTCTGTTTTTTTTTTTTTTTTGCAGAGATTGATTTATTTATGCCATATTTTAGATTCCATATATAAGAGATATCAAATTGAAAGGTTGTTGCTGAACCACGAAAGGCCAGGATTCTTGACCTCTGGAGGAGAAGAATTCAATCTGGGGCCAGTGACAAGGCTTGATCACTCAGACTTTTGTGTAATAAAGTTTGATTGCACATTATTTTATTATTTGTATAAAAATTTTTATATCTTTTATACAAAGATATAGAGAAATCTTCTGACATAGACATCAGAAGGGGGCAAAAATAGTGCCCCCTGCTAGTCTTTAGCTGGATGTTATATAGCTACTAGCAGTCTGTTAATTAGAGAATGGAAATGTCTCAAAACTCAGAGACTGGCACCAGGCCCCTCGTCCACAACATGCATTTTGAGAGGACATTGGCACAAGGTGAGTTGTCCAGGGCCATAAAATGAATCTTGAAGAAAGACAGGTTTCCAAGCAAATACAGTCTCATTAACATTGCTTAAGAGAACATTTGCATGAATAAAACATACTGATTTGTCAACTTGAAGACAGAGTCTAGGGTATATAGCTCATTAACATACCTTAAGACAGATATTTCCATAAGAAAAATGCATTGGTTAGCTCAAGGTTTGAGAAAAGTTAAGTTCAGGTGAAACCAGGTGTCATCATCCAACATAAACTTTTAAAAGAAACCTCTTTTTAAATTTGTATAGAGAAGGGGAAACAATCTTAACTCTTGTAATTTGTTTCCTCCTGTCGCTTAAGAGAGAGAAAAAAACAATGTTTAACACTTGCAGCCTATTTCCTCCATTTGGAGAGCCCTGGCCTTCTTGCCTGTTACCCTCTCAAAATGGTATTTGTCTCTCTCTTTCTAAGTAACTAGAATAGGAAAAAGGAGTCCAGAATGGTGGTGGCTAAAAGACAAGGAAGGGAAAAGCCCACAAAAATAGAATAAAGGAAGGTCCAAGGACCAGTGTAAGGACCTCGGGTAGAACAAACAGCACTACTGGCTGATCCAATTTACATAGGGAAGGACCAGGTGGAGGAAAAAAGCAAATAAAAAGAAGAGCCAAAGGGCCAGCAGAGAAGGCAATGGCACCCCACTGCAGTACTCTTGCCTGGAAAATCCCATGGACGGAGGAGCCTGGTAGGCTGCAGTCCATGAGGTCGAAAAGAGTCAGACACAACTGAGTGACTTCACTTTCATTTTCACTTTCATGCATTGGAGAAGGAAATGGCAACCCACTCCAGTGTTCTTGCCTGGAGAATCCCAGGGATGGAGGAGCCTGGTGGGCTGCCATCTGTGGGGTCGCACAGAGCCGGACACAACTGAAGTGACTTAGCAGCAGCAGCAGCAGCAAAGGGCCAGGGCTCTTGTGCACGCACGCTTGCTCTCTCTCTCTTTCTTCTCTTCACGTCTTTTGTAGTGTAGGGTCGGCATGCCCTCACGCCTTGAGGATGTGTTTCCCTTTATTTTCTAAATAAAACTGAGCTGTACTAGTTTGCATTCCCACCAACAGTGTAAGAGGGTTCCCTTTTCTCCACACCCTCTCCAGCATTTATTGCTTGTAGACTTTTGGATAGCAGCCATTCTGACTGGTGTGAAATGATACCTCATTGTGGTTTTGATTTGCATTTCTCTAATAATGAGTGATGTTGAGCATCTTTTCATGTGTTTGTTAGCCATCTGTATGTCTTCTTTGGAGAAATGTCTGTTTAGTTCTTTGGCCCATTTTTTGATTGGGTCGTTTATTTTTCTGGAATTCAGCTGCAGAAGTTGCTTGTATATTTTTGATATTAATTGTTTGTCTGTTGCTTCGTTTGCTATTATTTTCTCCCATTCTGAAGGCTGTCTTTTCACCTTGCTTATAGTTTCCTTTGTTGTGCAAAAGCTTTTAATTTTAATTAGGTCCCATTTGTTTATTTTTGCTTTTATTTCCAATATTCTGGGAGGTGGGTCATGGAGGATCCTGCTGTGATTTATGTCGGAGAGTGTTTTGCCTATGTTTTCCTCTAGGAGTTTTATAGTTTCTGGTCTTACGTTTAGATCTTTAATCCATTTTGAGTTTATTTTTGTGTACGTTGTTAGGAAGTGTTCTAGAAAAACTGGGAATAGAACTGCCATATGACCCAGCAATCCCACTGCTGGGCATATACACCGAGGAAACCAGAATTGAAAGAGACGTGTGTACCCCAATGTTCATCGCAGCACTGTTTACAATAGCCAGGACATGGAAGCAACCTAGATGTCCATCAGCAGACGAATGGATAAGGAAGCTGTGGTACATATACACAATGGAATATTACTCAGCCATTAAAAAAAATACATTTGAATCGGTTCTACTGAGATGGATGAAACTGGAGCCCATTATACAGAGTGAAGTAAGCCAGAAAGAAAAACAATACAGTATACTAATGCATATATATGGAATTTGAAAGATGGTAACAATAACCCTATATGCGAGACAGAATAAGAGACACAGATGCGTAGAACAATTTTATGGACTCTGAGGGAGAAGGTGAGGGTGGGACGTTCTGGGAGAATAGCATTGAAACATGTATATTATCATATGTGAAACAGAACACCATTCCATGTTCGATGCATGAGACAAGGGCTCAGGGCCGGGGCAATGGGATGACCCAGAGGGATGGGATGGGGAGGGAGGTGGGTGGGGGGTCCAGGAAGGGGAACACATGTAAACCCATGGCTGATTCATGTCAATGTATGGCAAAAACTATTACAATATTGTAAAGTAATTAGCCCCCAACTAAAATAAATAAATTTATAAAAAAAAAAAAAAGCTGTAACACGAAGCTGTAACACTGATCTGTCTGAGAGCTGAGAGCTGAGACATGGTCTGTCCGAGAGCTGTGACATGTCAAGGGCTTTAACGTCCATTGCTTCAAATTTTTGTTGTGATGAGACAGAAACGAGGAAATTACACACTCCCGGCGCTTTGGTTCCTCTTTTTATATGTTTTTTCCTCCCCACTGGGTCTGCCTTATGTAAATTGGGTCAGCCAGGAGTGCTGTTTGTTCTACCAGAGGTCCTCACTCTGGTCCTCGGATCTGCCTTTGTTCTATTTTCACAGGGTTTTCCCTTCCTTGTCTTCTAGCCACTGCCATTCTTGACTCCTTTTTCCTATTCTAACTACCTAACATTAGCCCCTCAAGAGATGGGAGACCCAATTCTTTGGGAATAGGGGTGCTGAGGTCTTTCTGGTTACTTCCTGATGAACTGGGAGTGCAAGGGGCATTGGGCACCCCCCTCTTGCTAGTCTCAGGCCTCAGAGTCCTTATAGTGGTGTCCATCTAAGGGTGAGTGATATTTTCCATGGTCAGGTGTAGTTTTATATATATTTGTTGAACTGGCACTGCATGTTGTAGCTTGTTGACCTGGGCAGAGACACAACAGGTTAGAGAATTGATAATACTTGGAGCAATCATAAGCAGCATCAATACGGTATAACAAGGTCTAGTAGGGGCATTAGCCAACTCCAAATTTCCATCACCAGGATGGCTCAAGTCCCTCCTTGTTCAGGGATCAGAAGATCTATCTCCTGTATGTTTTGGAGTACAACCCCTGCCAAGCTGTGTTGGCTCTTAGAGGTGTCCTGAAAAATCTTATCCCCAGAAACTTGATTTTGGGGGTTTTCATTAGGATGGCACTCATTTGTAGTCCTGAATAGGTAACTGAGATCTCCCAGGGGCTCACAGGTGTATTGAGTGTCCTCTTCTGTTTTCTTCCATGGCTTGACTCATTGAGTAGTGAATCCAGGAGTCATGTCCTGGTACCTTGACTGCTGTGGGGGTAGAAAGTATTACAGGGTAGGGGCCCTTCCATGTGGGCTGGAGTTGAGCCTTTGGGGACCCATCTTTCCAGACTTTAATTAGGACTTGAGTCCCTGGAGCATATAGTGGTGATTCCTTAGAATCTTTTGGGTCCTGGTTGACACCCCACAAGCATATACCCTGTTGGAATTGACCGATGGCCGTGGTATAAGACTGGATGGTCTGAGCCCTTGGATCTAGGAAGAGGTTATTGATATAAACAAAAGGTCTCCCATATAGCATCTCATAAGGACTGACACCAACCTGTTCCTTAGGGGCAATACGGGTGCAGAGGAGAGCTATTGGTAAACCCTCTTTCCATCCCAGGGAGGTCCCCTGGGTTATCTTTTTTATCATTGATTTTAAGAACTGGTTGGCTCTTTCTACTTTTCCTGAAGACTAAGGCCCTCAGGCACAATGCAGATAATAAGTAATGCCCAATGCTTTAGAGACCCCTTGGGTGACCTTAGAAGTAAATGATGTTCCATTGTCACTTTGTAATGACCTGGGCAGACCAAATCTCAGAATGATTTCATGGAGCAGTTTTTTTTTACTACCTCCTCAGCCTTCTCAGTCTGTGTCAGAAAACCTTCAATCCATCCTATGAATGTATCTATCATGACTGATAGGTATTTTTACCCTTGAGAAACTGTCATCTGGGTGAAGTCCATCTGCTAGTCCTCTCCTGGGTAGATCCCACATCTTTGGACAGACTGGGCCAACTGGGGTCTTCGAGCTCCTTGGGGGTTGTTTAATTGGCGAGTGGGACAAGGGGAGACCACTTGCCATATAGTTGTTTGGAGGCCTGTTCCTCTGAAGGACCTTTTTAGTAATCTTTGGAGGGCCTTTTCCTCTAAATGAGTGGTGGCATATAAGGAGTTAACCAACTTCCATTGGAGGTTCCTAGGCAGAAAAAGGAATCCCTCCTTTTGGAACTATCCCATATGATCTTCTTGAAAGCCCTCACTCTTAGCTTTAAGAGTCTCACCTTCAGTATATGAAGGAGTTTCTGGCAAATTAGTCTGTGGAACTAAGGTGGCAACCCCTATTAAGTCATTGTTCTGTAATGCTGCTCTCTTTGCTGCCTGATTGGCTGCTTGGTTCCCTCGTGCCACTTCCATGCTCCCTTTTTGGTGTCCTTTACACTGGGAGACTAAAACCTCAGCGGGCAGATGGACTGACTCCAAGAGCCTAAGGATTTGATCACCATATTTGGTTGGAGACCCTTGGGTGGTCAAGTGGCCCCTTTCTTCCAAATAGCAGCATGTACATGTAGCACCAGAAAGGCATACTTGGAGTCAGTGTAAATGGCTAATCTTTTTCCTTTGCCCAGCTCTAAAGCTTGGGTCAGGGCCATGAGCTCAGCTAATTGGGCTGAAGTAACTGGTGGCAAAGGCTTAGCCTCAATGGTCTCAAAATTGGAGACACTGCATATCTGGCTCTTCTTTTTTGATCCAAAACAAAGCTGCTTCCATCAGTGTACCAGATTTCCTCAGGATTGGTCAGAGGATCTTCTGACAGTCCTTCCTGGGGTTTTGTCCAGTGCTCCAAGGTTTCTAGGCAAGATGAAAGGGGAGAAAGCCCTCGGGGGTAGGCAGGAGAGTGGCTGGGTTAAGAACCTCACAGGGAGATACAATGAGGCCTGGATTTTCCATCAGCATTACTTGATATCTGAGGATTCTTTGATCAGATATCCATAAATGGCCTCTCCCATTTAGGAGTTGTTTCACTTGGTGGCTGGTAAAAATAGTTATTTTGCCCTCAAAAGAGAGTTTTAAAGAATATTCTATCAGGATTGCAATAGCTGCAAGGTTTCAAAGGCAGGGAAAGATTTCTTCCCAATAAGGGAGGAGGACAGTCAGGGACCACTAGAAACTGGTGAGAAAATATTTGTCCATCCCAGCAACAAAGTGCTCAGGTGAATCTTTTTGTAATTGTTTTTCCTGTAGCACCCCAAACAGTACAGATTTGGGAGGAGAAGGCTCAGGAGTAGGCGGTCAGGACAGAGTAGGTAGCCCCTCTGTCAACCAAGAAATCCTCAGACCTACCTGTCACATCCAGTTACACCCTAAGCTCCAGCCCTGTGATGGTTATCTGTGACAGGCGGGTTGGCTGGAGTGGGCCACTGCTTCAGTCCTATTAAACCATTGTGAGGGAAGCCTTGGTGCTAGACCTTGAGGCTCTTGGGTCCTGAGGGCAGAGCACTGCCCAATGTCCCAATCGATGACATTTGTAGCAAGCTGATTTAGAAGACTTGTCAGGTTCTGGACACTCTTTGGCCCAATGCCCTGCCTGTGTACAGATTAGGCATTTGCCTCATGTCTTGTCCTTCAAGGACTCAGGGTTTGCCATAGGGATTCCCTGGAGGGCATCCAGCATCCGGGCATGTCTTGTCTCTTTCCTTTACTCCCTCTCCTGGGCCTCAGCCTTCTTCTCCTGTTCTCTGTTATAAAAGGTATTTGTGGCTGTCTGGACCATCTCATCTAAAGAGGCAGCCGAGTGCTGCTGCTGTAGCTGTTGTAACTTTATCTTGATGTCTGATGCACATTGGGACAGGGACAGGAAGTCCAGATTGGTAAACTTTTGGAGGGCCTCTTTCAGCCTTTTCAAAAAGGCAATGGGGTTCTCGTTGGGCTCCTGAGTTATTGCTGACACTGGGTACAGTCCCACAAGTAATAGGCTTCCTTGTATTTCCATGGGTGGAGTTCCTTAGGGGTGAGTCTTTTTGAGACTTATCCTACCCAGTACTGTCGCAACCTGAGAGCCAGGGATCCCTGAGTCAGGGTACAGATCCCCAAGCAAGCTGAGGCATGACAGTCTCCTGAAGATCAAATCCCCAGGCAGGTCAAGGCAGTTGGCCTCCTGAGAATTTCTCCCAGGGCAGGTCGAGGTGTGACAACCTTCTGGGACCCCTGGAATGGTGGATCTCCAAGCAGGTTGAGGCATGACCACCTTTCGAGAACCAGATCCCTAGGGAGGTCAAGGCAGGTTGACCCCCTGGGACCCCTGGACTGGAGTTGGGTGGCCCCAAGGGCTCCAGTGTGACCAGTGCTGGGTAGGATTAGGGGTTGTAATTTTAACTTATTCCAAGTTTGTTCACTGCAGATGGGAATAGATATCATGATGTAAAGCAATCCAAGTCTGTGCCCTGAGACTGTGAACCTGGTGAAAAAAGTCATAAGCCTTATCCTCTTAGTGATCTAAAGGATTGTAAGTTACTGATTTCCTCCCCTGGTCCTCTATAAGAGCAGTTAAGGTGTTTCCAATGGTAAACATTTCATTGTCATAGACCCACTTTAGGTAATAACAGAGGTAATGACAAAGGAGTGGGTTATCTGGCCCTATTAGGGGCATTAAAGTATTTTAATAATAGACTGGGTGGAGCAATGTTGCCTACAAGGGGGCAGAGTCCTGGTTGTAGGAGTTATTAATTGGTTTAAGAACAAAATGGTAAGAGGCAACAGACCAGATGTTTCATAAAAGTGGAGTGGAGATTTGACACGGGGGTATGTTTGTGACTTTAGAAGAAGGGTGGTAAGGATTTGGGCCCAAACAGCCTGCAGGGCTAACTCCCAAAGTGGCAAACATTATCCCTGGAAGCCCAGTTGCCTTTAAAGGGATGCCAACGGGTGGACTTATAGCAGGCCTCTTGCCCACCCTAGTGGGTTCACTGAGAGATGCTGATGTTGCACCTGTTGTAGGAAACATGGAAGTTGAAGGCCTGACTATCTAGAGGGATTGGATATTATACAGTATTTCCCTCCCAGGGGCCAGCTATTTTCTGGCTGTCCCTCCTGAAGATTGTAGAGGCAACATTGTGGGTCTGGATGGGGCTCAGGAAAGAGCATGAAACAGGAAGGAAGGGGGCAGGGCACAACTTTTGAAACAATGGCATAGAGCAAAGGCATAACATAAACTGATTAAAATCAGTTGGGTCCAAGATGACAAGTCAAATTCAAGTAAACCTTAATCCCCAATCAGTAAGCTAAATGACACAACCAGAGTTGGCGGGACAGCTCCAAGGCATTGTCAAACGTGGGTGGTTCCCCAAAGGTTTGGAAGGTCCTTCCACTCATTAGCATATGAATTCACCCAGCTGGCAAAAACTAGCCAGACTGAATTCCATGGCCAAAGCCCTTGCCCTCAGCAATGGCTCACACCCTGCAGAGTGTGCTTCTCTTTGAATCCTAAGAAATCCATCTCTTATATATAGCTGTCTCTCACTGAATTTTTGCAATGAGACATCAGAGCCTGAGCTTCATTAGGTCCTGAAGCCAGGCATCATTGTTTTTGGCCGGGCTCAAGTCCCAGGAGAGAAGAGATGAAGGATAGGTGGAAAAAGCAGTGGGAAAAACGTGCCAAGGAATCCCCTTCATAGCCTGCCAGAAAATCTGCTAAGTAACTGACCTATGCTCACAGTTTTCATTGGCCTGATCCTTGCCACAGAGAAGATTAAGGACAGAAGAACACCACCCACCAGCTTGGGTAACAGCTACTGGGGCTCAGCAGGTAGTGAAGCCTTTGGGACATACTGAGGAGTAGCCTCTCCAGAGTCCCTCAATTGCCCCCACTGCTGCTTACCTGTTCGCAGGGGGTTCGAGTAAACAAGAAACAAGAGACTGTAAAGAAATTAAGATTTAGTTAGGCATATGTCCCTCCAGCCATAGGAGCGAGGACCTTCTACCTTAACCGGAGGTCTTCTCAAATCTGAGACTGAGCCATGTGAGCTTTCTGCTGAGTTCGCTTTTCACTGTCCTGGTTTCCAGCACACTGGGCTTCTTGTCACTTCCTCTGTGCTGGGTTTTCTTCGTGTTCCACTTCCACCACAGGGGCTTTCCCCAAGTTGGGCTCCTGCTGTGCTTGGCCTCCTCCTTGCCAGGGCCACACCGAGGTTGTTTCAGCCAGATTAAACCCGAGTCATGGCACCATAGATGTTAAGGGAGTGTAATTTCCTCGGTTCTATCTTGTCAAAACAAAAATTTGAAGCAACGGACATTAAAGCCCTTGGTGCATCACAGCTCTCAGACAGTGTTAGAGCTCTGTGTTACAGCTAAGTTTATTTAGAAAATAAAGGAAAATACATCCTCAAAGTGTGAGGGCATGCTGGCCCAAAAGACGTGAAGGGGAGTGAGAGAGCGCATGTGTGTGCACAAGAGAGAGCCCCAGTCCTTTGGCTCCTCTTTTTATATGTTTTTTCTTCCCCCTGGACCTGACCTATGTAAATTGGGTCAGCCAGGAGTGCTGTTTGTTCTACCCGAGGTCCTCACTCCAGTCCTTGGACCTTCCTTTGTTCTATTTTTGCCAGCTTTTCCCTTCCTTGTCTTTTAGCCACCGCCACTCAGGACTCCTTTTTCCTATTCGAACTACCTAACAGTATGATAATCTCTAGCTGCATCCATATTGCTGCAAATGGCACTATTGTATTCTTTTCTTTTGGCTGAGTAACATTCTACTGTATATGTACCACATATTCTTTATCCATTCATCTGTCAATGGACATTTAGGTTGCTTCCATGTTTTGGCTGTTGTGAACAGTGCTTCTGTGACCATAGGTGTGCATGTGCTTTTTTGAATTAAAGTTCTGTCCAGGTTTATTTTCAGGTGTAGGGATTGCTGGACCCTATGGTAATTCTACATTTAATTTTCAGAGGAAACTCCATACTGTTTTCCATAGTGGCCATACCAGCTTGCATTTTCACGAACAGTATAGGAGGGAGAATCACTGATTTAGGGTTTTATAACTATGATAGAGTACATCATAAGAAATGCTGGGCTGGATGAAGCACAAGCTGGAATCAAGATTACCAGCAGAAATATCAATAACCTCAGATACGCAGATGACACCCACCTTATGGCAGACACTGAAGAAGAACTAAAGAGCCTCTTGGTGAAAATGAAAGAGGAGAGTGAAAAAGTTGACTTAAGTTCAACATTCAGAAAACTAAGATCATGGCATCTGGCCCCATCACTTCATGGCAAATAGATGGGGAAACAGTGGAAACACTGGCAGGCTTTATTTTGGGGGGCTTCAAAATCACTGCAGCTGGTGACTGCAGCCATGAAATTAAAAGACGCTTGCTCCTTGTAAGAAAAGTATGCCTACCTAGACAGCATATTAAAAAGTAGAGACATTACTTTGCCAACAAAGGTCCATCTAGTCAAGACTATGGTTTTTCCAGTAGTCATGTATGGATGTGAGAATTGGACTATAAAGAAAGCCAAGTGCCGAAGAATTGATGCTTCTGAACTGTGGTGTTGGAGAAGACTCTTGAAAGTCCCTTGGACTGCAAAGAGATCCAACCAACCAGTTCATCCTAAAGGAGATCAGTCCTGAGTGTTCATTGGAAGGACAAATGCTGAAGCAGAAACTCCAATACTTTGGCCATCTGATGAAAAGAGCTGACACATTTGAAAAGACTCTGATGCTGGGAAAGATTGAAGATGGGAGGAGAAGGGGACGACAGAGGATGAGATGGTTAGATGTCATCACTGACTCAATGGACATGAGTTTGGGTAAGCTTCAGGAGTTGGTGATGGACAGGGAGGCCTGGCGTGCTGTACTCTATGGGGTCACAAAGAGTCAGACACTACTGAGCGACTTAACTGAACTGAACTGAACTATGGCAAGGAAATTAAGCTTAATTTTAATGCAATTGGAAAACACTGAAGGACTTTAGGCAAAGGAATTATATGACCCAGTTTATATTTTTTAAAGATTTCTCAGGCTTCAGTGTAGAGAGAATTTGAGGGTGGGAGAAGAGCAGAAGAAAGAAAAGATGAGCATTACAGATGTTCAGATAAGCAATGATGATAGCTATAATGGAAACAAAAAATAATTGAGTTTGCTATATGTTTTGGAAATGGATTTGGCCAGTAGTGATGATGGATTGAATTTAGGCAGGTCAGTGGCATGCCCAGTGAAAGGGAAAATGAAAGTCACTCAGTTGTGTCCGAGTCTTTGCGATCCCATGGACTATACAGTCCATGGAATTCTCCAGGCCAGAATACTGGAGTGAGTAGCCATTCCCTTCTCCAGGGAATCTTCCCAACCCAAAGATCTGCCCAAGATGATTCCAGTGAAATGAATCAGGACCTCTGTGACTGTTAGGAAATTAAATAGCTTTGTTTAGGCTTCAGAGACAAAGCAGAGCAGAGCAGGCCTCTGGCCTTGCTTCTAACCTGCCTGGACACTGCCCAAACTCTGAGTACCTGTGAGTGACTGACCTGTGAGTGCCCTGACCGCGTCCTATGAGTGCAAGTCTTGAGGCACTGTAGACAAGATTGGGGATGGGTTTTGAGATTTTTGAGCCCCTGGAAGGGGTATGGACAAGCAAGACCCAGGCTTAACAACATTCCACGTTTTACATGATAAAACAAGCAAAATTAACATGAAACCAGAGTAGCAATATGCAGCTGATGATGATATCAGTTTGCATCCTAGGATTCTAAGTGGGAACCTTGAACTGCAATTTTTGAAGTCTCACCTAAAGAGGAACTTTAGGGACCTTTTCCCAGTGGGGACTTCATATGTGCTGTGTCACAGGATTTCCCAGTACTGAGTCTGGATGTTGGTCAAAACCCAATTTGGAGATCTATCCTTTGATGTTTCTATTTCTCTTTTCTTTTAATGTTAGTATATTGAAAGTACTAGCTAATACTCTAATAAATATTGGTATTATTTATTTGTATATAACAAATGGCTTATTTTGTTAACAAATCTTTTGAATTTGAGACAAAAGTGAATATTTTGGGCAAAACAGGGACATCTCTGACAGCATCTCTGTCTGCTAGACAAACTAACAATATCGTTATGCATCCTGGATCATAAGGGTAGTTTGCTCCAGAAGCTTGACCAGCTATAGAACTCTTTCTCCAGGTCTGATTCAAAGCTTGTAGCCTAATGTGTTATTTTGTAAACAGATTAGAGCAGTGTACACAAAAGTGGTTAGTGTTTCCTCTGAAATACAAGAATGTTCACCAAGCACTGTCCCTTTCTTCATAAACAGTGGATGGCATAAGATGCAAATTATGGAAATATGTCTAATTTTAAAGGTCCTAATGTGCCTCCTGAGAAATCTGTATGCAGGTCAAGAAGCAACAGTTAGAACTGGACGTGGAACAACAGACTGCTTCCAAATTAGGAAAGGAGTACCTCAGGGCTGTATATTGTCACCCTACTTATTTAACCTACATGCAGAATACATCATGAGAAACGCTCGGCTAGATGAAGCACAGGCTGGAATCAAGATTGCCAGGAGATATATCAATAACCTCAGATATGCAGGTGACACCACTCTTATGGCAGAAGGCGAAGAACTAAAGAGTCTCTTGATGAAAGTGAAAGAGGAGAGTGAAAATGTTGGCTTAAAATTCAACATTCAGAAAACTGAGATCATGGAATCCAGTCTCATCACTTCAAGGCAAATAGATATGAAACAATGGAAACAGTGAGAGACTATTTTTTTGGGCTCCAAAATCACTGAAGATGGTGACTGCAGCCATTGAAATTAAAAGACACTTGCTCCTTGGAAGAAAAGTTATGACCAACCTAGACAGCATATTAAAAAGCAGAAACATTACATTGCCAAAAAACGTCTATCTAGTCAAAGCTATGGTTTTTCCAGTAGTCATACATGGATGTGAGAGTTGGATTATAAAGAAAGCTGAGTGCCGAAGAATTGACGCTTTTGAACTGTGGTGTTGGAGAAGACTCTTGAGAGTCCCTTTGACAGCAAGGAGATCCAACCAGTCCATCCTGAAGGAGACCAGTCCTGAACATTCATTGGAAGGACTGATGCTGAAGCTGAAACTACAATACTTTGGCCATCTGATGCAAAGAACTGACTCATTAGAAAGGACCCTGATACTGGGAAAGATTGAAGGCAGGAGGTGAAGGGGACGATTTCTGTTTCCTGTCTTATTTTAGAGACGTTTTCAGTTACTATTGTTTCAGATGATTTCTCTGCCCTGTTCTCTTTCTTCCCCTTGTGGGACCCCTATAGTTCTCCTACAGTGTTCTCAGCTTTTAAAAATTATTTTTTTCTCTTCAGCTTGAGTAATTTCCACTACTCAGGGATCTGTTTCTCTGTCTCACCTAATCTACTTTTGATTCCTTCTAGTATATTTCCTTTTCTTTTCATGCCACACAGCCTGCGAGGTCTTAGTTCCCTGACTAGGAATCAAACCCAAGCCCTCAGCACTGAAAGCACAGAGACCTAATCACTGGACTACCAGGGAAATACCTTTTTTGTTGTTGCTGCTTTTTCAAGCATTTCTTTAAAAAAAAAATCATTATTATTGTTATTTATTTATTTTTTTTAGCTGTGCTGCATGGCATGTGAAATCTTAGTTCTCTGACCAGGAACTGAATCTTTGTCTCTTGCATTGCAAGTATGAAGTCTTAACCATTGGTCCACCTAGTTACTGGACCTAGGGGCCAAATTTCACCTTTTTCTCCCGAGGAGACCTAACTGGGTGCGGCCTAGCAACTGTTTGAAATTTCATCCAGGTGCTCTTTGCTTCCTTCTGACAGAGCCAGCTTGGCTCCCCACTTTGGGATTTCTGAAGCAAGGGGGAGGCCCACAGCTCCTCAGCTGGGGCTCATAGGAAGTGCAGGTGCCCTGGACCAGGTGACTTCAATATGGCACCCGGCCTCCTCAGGCACATTCCCGCAGCCTGCTTCCTAATGGGCAGTACCACTCTGACCTAGGAATGTGTTCACAAGGCTCGCAAAGTGCAGGGAGACACACGTCCCTGACTCTGGAATTGAGGTCCTGGTATCAGGCCTGGAGGTCTGACATCTGAGAAATGAAACACTTGCTGCAAGATAGAGGCCTGAAAACAATCTCTGTGGATGCCTTTCCTTCCTCCATGCAAGATAGCGTTCCCTGCCTCCTGCATGCTGAGAGTCACACATGGCTGGAAAGCACTTGCTTGGTGGTCATTTTCCAGTGGCAATGGCCCCTGAGTCCCTCCTCCCTGGGTGGGCTCCCACACTCCCAGGGAAAGTCAAAGCAACCTCCAAACATCTGTTCCATCACGTTTCCTCCACAGAAGAGAGCTAGTGAGCCAAGGTCTTTCTGGATCTTGGATCTTGCAGAGAAAACACTCTGTTTGTCCTCCTGGATACTGGGCATAGAGATAAAAATTTGAATTCAAGTCTTTGGAATATCTTTACTATCGTTATTTTGAATTATCTTTCAGGTCGATTGCTTACTTCCTCTTTGTTTGTTTGGTCTTGTGAGTTTCTAGCTTGTTCTTACATTTGTGCTGTGTTTCTCTGTCTTTTCATTTTTTTTCTTGCTCTGCTTGAGGTCTCCTTTTCCTAGTCTTTAGAGTATATTCCTTCTTCCTTTTGGTTTTTGCCTTTGAAGGGAAATGTTGGTTGAGTGGTTTGTGTTAGTTTTCTTGTTAGGGATGACTTGTGCCTATTTTCAAGTTGGAAGAGATAACGCAGGTAATTAGAGAAATAATAGGACATATATACACATTTCCACACAGAGTTATAACCAAATTATTCTGAAGAAAAGAGTACAGGAGATTACCTTGGTGAACAAGGGAAACCAAGAGATATCAACCAGTTAAAAGCAGAACTAGCTAATGCTCAATCTGGAAAACTAAGCCTGAGCAGGGTGCCAACTAGGGAATATAGCAAAGAGAGCTCAATACTTGCTGCTGCTGCTGCTGCTGCTGCTGCTAAGTCGCTTCAGTCGTGTCCGACTCTGTGCGACCCCATAGACAGCAGCCCACCAGGCTCCGCCATCCTCGGGATTCTCCAGGCAAGAATACTGGAGTGGGTTGCCATTTCCTTCTCCAGTGCATCAAAGGGAAAAGTGAAAGTGAAATCGCTCAGTCGAGTCTGACTCTTAGTGAC
Organism: Giraffa tippelskirchi; assembly: GCF_054371585.1. Taxonomy (NCBI): domain Eukaryota; kingdom Metazoa; phylum Chordata; class Mammalia; order Artiodactyla; family Giraffidae; genus Giraffa; species Giraffa tippelskirchi. The sequence continues at coordinate 72,737,495 of NC_137286.1, forward strand.
CCCATGGACTGTAGCCTACCAGGCCCCTCTGTCTATGGGATTTTCCAGGCAAGAGTACTGGAGTGGGGTGCCACTGCCTTCTCCGCTCAGCACTTGAACTTACAAAAAAGAAAGAGTGAAAGCAAAAGGGAAGACAAAGAGAAAAAAAAAGGAGAAGAGAGAGAAAAGAGAAAGGGAAAGTGTGGAAAAGGTTAAAAAAAGAGAGTGAAAAAAGTAAAAATAGAAAAGCAAAGATAAATAGCTGTATACGAAAAAGATTCTTATATATTCAGGAATAGCTGCAGCCGATAAAGAACTACAAGAAAAGCAGTCAAATATACCGAAAACAAAATTAGAAAAAAATCACAAAAAATGGTAAAAAAGAAAAAAAAAACCTTAAAAAAATTTAACCAAGAAAAAGAGGAAAACTCCACAGCACTGCAAAGAGCTAATGTGAAGGTAGAAATATGGAGTGGGTATAAATAGTGTGATATGTAAGAAAAAGAAAAAAAAGTTCTCAAGATCATAGTTCTTGGTTGTGGAGTCTGCCCCCGTAGATGGGGTTGGGTTAGTGTCCTGTGATGTTTTCCTCATTGGGGGAACTTGTGCCTGTGTTCTGGTTGATGGAGCTGGATCTTGTCTCTCTGAAGGACAGTGCAGTGTACAATAGTAAGTTTTGGGGTGTCTATGGATTCAGTATGTCTTTGAGCAGTCCTTCTGGCTTTGGCAATTGTCAGACAAGTCTATTTCCATAGCCGCTATCAAAGTGGCCCTCTCAGTTTATCTTTCACTGCTGCCAGCCCCCTTACTTGTCCCTGGAATCTTTGTTGGTTCTTCTGTTCCCCAGTCCTTCCTGCATTTCAGGCCAAAACTTGCTAGTTAGGGGCTTGAATGGATCTTTTCTTGACTCCCCAACCCTGCCCTCTGTGTCACAGAGAATTGTGTGGGCTTCCCTAAGCCTGCTGAGCTTCCCTCTGTGTCATGGGGCTTGTGTGCACTTGTCTCAGCTCCCTGGGCCTGCCTTCTGCATTGCAGGACTTGTGTGCACTTATCTTGACTCACTGGACCCATCCTTTACTTCACGGAACTTGTTCTTTTGGCCCCTGGGACCCACTCTCTGTGCCATAAGGTTTGTGTATGCTGGAGAGACTTGTATGCCATGCCTCTCTTGGCACCCCAGACTCTTCCTTTGTGCTGTGGGACTTCTGTGAGCTTCTCTCAGTTCTCCAAGCCTGACATCTGGTTGGGGCCAAGTCCATGAACTGTTTATGATCTGAGAAGTGCAGTTTTCTCTGTTTTCTGCCCTCTAATCTCATGCTTTGCCCTGTTTTCTGAGATTCCACAGCTCCCCCTTGGGCCCTCCTGTGAGGGAGATTCTCAGTGCATGAGAACTCTTCCTGCTTCATAATTCTCTCCCACCCTCAAGGCATAAGCTTCCGTCAAGAAGTTTTCTTGTCTTTTTTTTTTCTCTCTCCATCCTCTCTCCTACCTCATTCCAGGGAGCTTAGTCTGCCCCCCTGGAATCCTAGGGTCTTCTGCTGCCACCTAGAGGTTGCTTTGTAGGAGTTGTTCCATATTTTGATGAGTTTTTGATGTATTTGTGGGGAGGCTGACAATCTCCCTGTCTTACTTATCCACCATTTGCTTCTGCTTCCAAGCCATACATATACACCTACATTTACACAGTCTTTGACTGTGTGGATCACAACAAACTGTGGGATATTCTTAAAGAGATGGGAACACTCTGCCACCTTACCTGTCTCTTGATTAACCTGTATGCATGTCAAGAACCAGACATGGAACAATGAACTGATTCCAAATTGGGAAAGGAGTATGTCAAGGTTGTATATTGTCATCCTGCTTTTTTGACTTGTATGCAGAGTGTATCATACAAAATGCCTGTCTGGATGACTCACAAGCTGGAATCAAGATTGCCAGGAGAAATATCAACAACCTCAAATATGCAGATGATACCACCCTAATGGCAAAAAGCTAAGAGGAACTACGGAGCCTCTTGATGAAGGTCAAAGAGGAGAGTGAAAAAGCTGGCTTAAAACTCAACATTAGAAAAACTAAGATCATGGGATCCTGCCTCATCACCTTATGACAAAGAGAAAGGGAAAAAATGAAAACTGTGGCAGATTTCATTTTCTTGGCCTCCAAAATCACTGTAAATTTTGACTGCAGCCACGAAATTAAAAGACGCTTGCTCCTTGAAAGAAAACTTTTGACATACCTAGGCAGCATATTAAATAGCAGAGACATTACTTTGCCAACAAAAGTCCATATAGTCCAAGCTATCATATTTCCATTAGCCATATATGTATGTGAGAGTTGGACCATAAAGAAGGTGACACATGGAGAATTGATGCTTTCAAACTGTGGTGTTGGAGAAGACTCTTGAGTCCCTTAGACTGGAAGGAGATCAAACTAGTATATCCTAAAGGAAATCAACCCAGAATATTCATAGAAATGACTGATGCTGAAGCTGAAGCTCCAATACTTTGGCTGCCTGATGCAAAGAGTCAACTCATTAGAAAAGACCCTGATTCTGGGAAAGATTGAAGGCTGTAGGAGAAGCAGTCGACAGAGGACGAGGTGGTTGGATGGCATCACCAACTCAATGGACATGAGTTTGTGCAAACTCCCAGAGATGGTGAAAGATAGGGATGCCTGGCATGCTGCAGTCCATGGGATTGCAAAAAGTCGGACATGACTCAGCAACTCAACAAGAACAATTATACCACTCACCATAATGCAGTATCAGTGGGAGCCCTGGAATTGTTTTCCTGCAACTAGACAGTCTCACCTGGGTGTGATGCGAGACAATGACACCTAAAGTTTTTGTTCATGTCGAATCTACTCCATAATCTTGTTTTGATTGCTGTCACTGCAGAAGATAAGATACTGCAAATGGAAGCAGACTTTTCAGTGCTTTTGCGGTAATATCAGGACTTTGACTTTAATCCAGAATGTATGGAGATTTGAAGTTGCCTCAAATCTACTTTCAAAGCTGCCATCATTTACAATCTCAGGCAGTTGATCCTCTTGTAGCACAGACAAAGTAGATTCACCTGGCTTATTCATAGATGGGTCATGGATCCATTCCTTCTCAGTTCAGGGGTCTTTTGTGGTTGGGAAGTAATGCTCAAACTCTTGAAAGCTGAGAGAGGTGACCATGCACCAGCTGGGAGAAAAAACCCTAGTTCAGTCCCTTTCAAAATCTCTACTAAAATGTGAAATCTCTCAAAAATCTGAAAGATCACTCATCACTCCCTATAATTCCAGTTTGGCTTTGAATGCTGCTGCTGCTGCTGCTGCTAAGTCACTTCAGGCGTGTCTGACTCTGTGCGACCCCATAGATGGCAGCCCACCAGGATCCCCCATCCCTGGGATTCTCCAGGCAAGAATACTGGAGTGGGTTGCCATTTCCTTCTCCAATGCACGACAGTGAAAAGTGAAAGTGAAATCACTCAGTCGTGTCCGACTCTTCGAGACCCCATGGACTGCAGCCTACCAGGCTCTTCCGTCCATGGGATTTTCCAGGTAAGAGTACTGGAGTGGGGTGCCATCGCCTTTTCCGTGGCATTGAATGCAGCCACTTTATTTGCTGACTTGAACACAGCTGTTCTCCCCTGAAGTGACAGATTGAGTTCGTTGAGCAGGTTGAATATGTTAAACAAGTAAGCAAGTTTTGTGACCCATTCTGTATTTTTCTAGTGGTGAATGTTTTTCTAAAATAAATCTCTGGAGCAGTTCTCATAGGTCAAAAACTCTAACCAGTCGTCTACCTTTAGAAAGCCGTCTCACTTCATGTATAAAAGAAGATGGATGTGCTCTGCATTCATCTCCACAAAGCTGCATGAACAGATGTGACTTAAGGGCATGTACTTTAACGTGGTTGATAATTTTAATCACAGCCCACAAAACATTGTTAATACAGGTAACGTTTCTTGGCTAGTCAGCATTTCTCTATAGATGATATAGACTGTGTTCTATGGTCAGAAGCTACATTTTTGTCCCAAGTAGTGACATCAGAAACAGTTCAGTTTTCCTGATATGTAATCATTCAAAGACTTGAATAATTCTTCAGCTGTGATGTTAGTGACAAAAGTGCACATAACATATGCACACTTTCCTGGAAAATATGCTGAAAAGGAAGTGCAGATATATTTGATGAAGTGGTGACCGTCAACAATTCCTTCTTTTCTTTGTGTTTATGTTTTTTTCTTTTGAAAAACTCCAAAGACTTGTCTTTTTTTTCCCCACTTTTTTTTAAAAAATAAATTTATTTATTCTAGTTGGGGGCTAATTACTTTACAATATTGTAATAGTTTTTGCCATACATTGACATGAATCAGCCATGGGTTTACATGAGTTCGCCTTCCTGGACCCCCCACCCACCTCCCTCCCCATCCCATCCCTCTGGGTCATCCCATTGCCCTGGCCCTGAGCCCTTGTCTCATGCATCGAACATGGAATCGTGTTCTGTTTCACATATGATAATATACATGTTTCAGTGCTATTCTCCCAGAACGCCCCACCCTCACCTTCTCCCTCAGAGTCCATAAAATTGTTCTATGCATCTGTGTCTCTTATTCTGTCTCGCATATAGGGTTATCGTTACCATCTTTCAAATTCCATATATATGCGTTAGTATACTGTATTGTTGTTTTTCTTTCTGGCTTACTTCACTCTGTATAATGGGCTCCAGTTTCATCCATCTCAGTAGAACCGATTCAAATGTATTTTTTCCCCACTTTTTAAAAGATTAAATTGGAGGATAATTGCTTTACAATATTTTGTTAGTTTCTGCCATACATAAACATGAATCAGCTATAGGTATACATATGGCCCTTTCCTCTTGAACTTCCCTCCCATCTCCTACCCCATCCCACCCCTCTGTGTTTTCACAGAGCACCAGATTTGAGCTCCCTGCATCATATACTGGTTATCTATTTTACGTGGTAAAATGTATATGTTTCAATGTTACTCTTTCAATTCATCCCACCCTCTCCTTCCTCCACTGTATCCACAAGTCTGTTCTCTATGTTTGCATCTCCACTGCTGCAAAAGATTGTCTTTTAATGCAGGGTGCTTAGTCTCCATGTGGCAAAGAAGTTTTGAAGGTTTCATGGCTTCATTGATTAGCCAGTCACCACATATTATACAAAGTGGGCTTAGAGAATGTGGCTTACCTGTTGCAATGAACCCATAGTTTAAGACTCTTGGTGTTCTTTAAAATTCAGCTTTCTTTTTGTTGACAGTTTTAGAGTCTTCTGCCGTCTCATCATGGGGTCTTTCCCCCTGTTCAAAGAAGCTCTCCAGAGACATTTGTTTTTTAATCATTTTGGCTATGTTAGCTTGTGGGCTTATCAAAACTGTAACTGAGACAAGTGCAGTGCATGAAATAGTCATGGATGGAAGTGAGAAATAAAACAATATGTGAGCCATGCATGCACTAAAATAAGTGTCAGATTTTATTTAAAGTCTGCCACCAGATGCAGCTTAATTGTCACTTGCCATTCACTGATAGTGTTTTTATTATGGCATCTGTGCAGCCAAACCTCTTTGCTAATGATGATCTGCATTTGTGGCCACTTCCCTGTGCTAGCTTCATCACCTCAGCTCTACCTCAGATCATCAGGCATTAAATTCTCAGAAAAAGTGCTCAACCTAGATCCCTTGCATGTACAATTGATGATAGGGTTCACCCTTCCATAAGAATCTAATGCCTTTGCTGATCTGACAGGAAGTGAGCTCAGAGTGTAATGTGAACAATGGGGAGTAGTTGTAAATAGAGGTGAAGCTTTGCTCACTTACCTGCCACTCACCTCCTGCTGTGCAGCCCAGTTCCTAACAGGCCATGGACTGATAGTGGTCCATGACCTGGGGGTTGAGGACCCCTGTTCAAGTATATTTCACTTGGTATTATACAGTTATGATCTATCATATAGCTTAATTTATATAATAATACTTTGCTTAGAATATCTTCATCTTTGTTTATGAAAAACATGGCTTATACTTTGTTTTCTAATGTCCTGGTAGAATTACGGTGTCAGTGTAATGGCGGCCTCACAAAAGAAACTGGAAAATATTTCATTTTTTCTCCACAAATGGCAAATGCAGATTATTTAGGGGTTAATTTTTTAAAAATTATTTGGGTATTTTATAATTGCAGACCTATAGTTTTGTTTGTGGAAAGTTTGTTTTTGCTTCTGTGGTTAGTTAGTCTGGCTTTTTAATTATGTTTTTTTTTTCTTTTTTAAAGATTTATTTATTTTTTAATTGAAGGATAATTGCTTTACAGAATTTTGTTGTTTCCTATCAAACATCAACATAAATCATTCATAGGTGTACATATGACCCCTCCCTCTTAAACCTCCCTCCCATCTCCCTCCCCATCCTACCCCTTTAGGTTGATACAAAGACCCTGTTTGAGTCCCCTGAGTCATAGAGCAAACTCCCTTTGGCTACCTATTTTACATATGATAATGTAAGTTTCCATGTTACTCTCTCCCTACATCTCACCCTCTCCTCCCCTCTCACTATGTCTATATGTCTGTTCTCTATATCTGTTTCTCCACTGCTGCCTTGCAAATAAACTCATCAGTACCATCTTTCTAGATTCTATATATATGTGTTAGTATACAACATTTATCTTTCTCTTTCTGACTTCACTCTGTATAATAGTCTCTGCTGCTGCTGCTGCTGCTAAGTCGCTTCTGTCATGTCCAACTCTGTGCGACCCCATAGATAGAAGCCCACCAGGCTCCCCCGTCCCTGGGATTCTCCAGGCAAGAACACTGGAGTGGGTTGCCATTTCCTTCTCCAATGCATGAAAGTGGAAAGTGAAAGTGAAAGTGAAGTCACTCAGTCATGTCTAACTTTTCACGACCCCATGGACTGTAGCCTACCAGGCTCCTCCATCCATAGGATTTTCCAGGCAAGAGTACTGGAGTGGGTTGTCGTTTCTTTCTCCAGGTATTAGTTCATCCATCTCATTAGAACTGACTCGAATGCGTTCCTTTTTATAGCTAATTATTAATTTGATTTATTTAGTAGATATATACATTTTTCTTATTTTATTCTATTTTTATGTGTCAATTTTGATACATTGGTATTTATAACATGCTGAAATTTTACCTCTGTTGTTTAATTATTAATCCTAAATATTTCACAAAGTTCTCTAAGTACCTTGTCAAGGTCTAAGTGCTGTGTAAAGAATTCTTCTTAATTGATTTCTGATACTGGATATTTGTGGTTTCTTGCTGCTCTTTTCTTTAATCAGTTTTACTGCAGTTTATTAATTTGGAGAATAACTATTAGTTTTATAAATATTTAGAAATTTAGAAAACTATTAATTTTACTAACAGTTTATTAAGCTGCAGAATCCCCGTGGACAGAGGAGCCTGGCAAGGTACAGTCCATGGGATTGCAAAGAGTCAAACATGGCTGAGTGACTAAGCACAGCACAGCATGGTGACTGTATGCTTAGCTTCACAAGAATCTGTCAAGATGTCTTCCCAAGCAGCTTATCCATTTGGATTCCCATCAGCAATGAAGAAGTTTTTCTGTTGTCTTACATCTTCACCAGCAATTGGTAGTCTCGGTTTTTATTTCTTAGCCATTTTAATAGATGGATAAGCATATCACTGTTGTTTTCCTTTGCTTTCTCTGGTGCATGATGCATTTTATTTTCCATAATTCCCCAATGTTGAGCACTTTATATATGCTTTGGTAAGGTGTCTAATAATGTATTTGTCTACTTGTTTCAATTCAGGGATTTTTCTCTGACTGTGAAGTTTTACAAATTTTTTTTTTGTATTTTTAATGAAAGTCTTTCCTCACATATGTGTTTTGCAAATATATTCTAGAGACTTACCTTTCCATTCTTTGAATATTGTTTTTCACAGAGTGTACATTTTAGATTTAATAAAGTCTATAGTACTGATTTTTCCTTCATGGATCATGCTTCTCATGTTGTATATAAAAACTAAACATCAAACTAGCTTATGTAAATTTTCTCATGTAAAATTTCCCACTATAATTTTTATAGTTTTGTATTTAAGGTGATGTTGAGAGAATTTATGTCTAAGGTCCAAAGGTTGTGTCTATTTCTTTTATTATGACTATCCATTTGTACCATCACCATTTGTGGTTGATGATTAAAGACTAACGGACAAGAGATCAAAAGCTAAAGGGTTTCCCGATGGCTAAGTGGGGAAAGAATTTGCTGGCAATGAAGGAGACACTGGTTCAATCCCTGGATGAGGAAGATCCCCAGGAGAAGGAAATGGCAACCCAGTGCAGTATCCTTGCCTGGAAAATCCCATGGACAGAGGAGCTTGGCGAGTTTCAGTGCCTTGGGTCCAAAAGTAGGACACAACTTACACCTGAAACTAATATAATATTGGAAGTCAACTATACTTCTATTTTTAAAAGATATGCATTTATTAGAGTTACACTGCCCTTACTTATCTTCACAATTTTATACTTGGAAATGAGTTTTTAAAGCTCATTTTATTTTTTATTAAAGTATAGTTGATTTACAAAGTTGTGTTAATTTCAGGTATACAGTATATATAATTCATGTATACATATTTGAAATTTTCAGATTCTTTTCCCTTAGAGGTTATTACAAGACTAGTTTCCTGTGCTATACTAAAGGTCCTTGTTGATTATCTATTTTACATATACGAGTGTGCATATATGTTAATCCAGAACTCCTAATTTATCCCTCCCCCATTTCCCCTTTGGTATTCATAAGTTTGTTTTCCATGTTTATGGGTCTATTTCTATTTTGTAAAGAAGTTTGTGTCTTCTTTTTACATTCCACATATAACCCATATCATATGATATTTGTCTCTCTCTGACTTACTTCATTTCATATTATAATCTGTAGGTCCATCTATGTTTCTGGAAGTGATATTATTTCATTCTTTTTAATGTCTGTGTAATAGTCCACTCTCAGTTATTGCAAATAGTGCTGCTATGAACATTGGGGTGCGTGTATCTTTTCTTTTTAGAAGTCCTAAGAATGTATTGGGACAGAGAGTATTAAAAGAGCACAGTATATACAGCAGAAACTAATACAGAATTGTAAAGCAACTATATTTCAATAAGCTATTAATTTATATGTAAATATAAATTTATGTAGATTTATATTTATCCGTATATAAAAGTAAACACAATATTCCATTAAAAATACTTACAACCTACTGTGATACATGGAATACAGTATTTAAAGTCATATGTATAAAAGGCATTTATAGTCATAAAGTCTAGTCCTGTTTTGTAAATAAGTTCATTTGCATCATTTTTTATATTCCTCATATAAGTGAAGAATCAAGTAAACATGACACCAGCAAAGGAAACTAATAAAATGCCAATATCCCACTCTGAATAATAGATCAATAAACTATCTGACAAAGAATTCAGAATTATCCTCTTAAAGGCATTTAGAGACCTATAAACACACACATAGCTACTTGAAATTAAGGCACAATACATAAACAAAATGAGAAGTTCAACAAATAAATGAAAACTACCCCCCCACACATAAAACCAGAAATCCTAAAGCAGAAAAGTGAAATGGTTGAATAGAAAACACTATTGTGCCCTTGAACAGCAGCTCACAAACTCTACCAAACAGAAAAATGAATCCATGAACTCAGCTGATTGCTTGAAATTACTCAGTCAGAGGAAAAAATAGACAAAAAATGAAAAAGAATGAAGAAAACCTACAGGAATTAAGGGACATCAGTAAGAGAAACAATTTATTGCAAGTGCTAAAAGGAGAACAGAAAGAGAAGGGGTAGAGAGTCTATATAATGGCTGAAAACTTGCAAAACATGGAGAGAGAAATATAGAGAGAGACTTATGAGACCCACAGAACCCCAAAATTAGTTGAACTTGAAAAGGGCTACCCCAAGAGATGTTATAATTAAATTGTCAATATGCTCCTGCTGCTGCTGCTAAGTCGCTTCAGTGATGTCCAGCTCTTCATGACCCCATGGACTGTAGCCTACTAGGCTCCTCCGTCCATGGGATTTTCCAGGCAAGAGTACTGGAATGGGTTGCCATTTCCTTCTTAAATTGTCAACAGTCAAAAGCAAAGAGAGGGAGGCGGGGCTAAGATGGCGGAGGAATAGGACGGGGAGACCACTCTCTCCTCCACAAATTTATCGAAAGAACATCTGAACGCTGACCAAACTTCACAAAACTACTTCTGAAGGCTGGCTGAGGACGTCAGGCTTTCACAAAAACTGCGCATTATCTTCAAAAGAGGTAGGAGAAATTATAAAAGATAAAAAGAGAGACAAAAGAGTTAGGGACGGAGACCCGTCCCGGGGAGGGAGTCGTAAAAGAGGAGGAATTTCCAAGCACCAGGAAACCCTCTCACCGGCGGGTGTGGGGGAGGATTTTTTATCTCGGAGGGCAACGTAACTGGGAGGAAAAAATAAATAAAATCCACAGATTACGTGCCTAAAGCAACTCCCAGCAAAGAACCCCAGACGCTCGCATCATCCGCCACCAGCAAGTGGGGGCTGAACGGAGAGGAGCGGGCGGCATTGCCTAGGGTAAGGACCGGGCCCGAGTGCCCCGAGGGCAATCTGAGGGAGCTAACGTGAGATAGTAACCTAAACTGTGGGACAGCGAGAGAGAGAGAACTATCCCGCGAAAAGCCCAACTCTAAGGCACTGCCGGCCCGCTCACAGAACAAAGGACTGAGCGATACCAGAGGAGAGCTAGCCGGCTGCGGATCGCCCCATCCCCCGCGGGACACAGCGGGCAGGCGGGGCCCGCCAGAGCCGGAAAGGGGCAAACTCGGCTCCAGAGAGGGCACCCCCTACCAAACTGCAAATAGGCTCCCAGTTTCTAAGCAAAGACTGCCTGAGATCCCGGAGGGTCGACAGCCGCCGGGAGGGTCGCAGCCAGAGACCAGCTCCCCAGAACCGACACAAAGCACACCGGAGCCAGGCGCGCCCGTAAACCGAGGCGGGGACCAGGGAGGTGATAAGCTGCACCGCCCCAACAGGGGACAGCGCCCTCGCCAAACTCCTGGCCACCTGGGCAGCTCCGACCGGGAACGGCACAAGCCGCCGGCGAAACCGAGTCTGCGCCCTTGTGGAGTAACCGGGAGCCTGAACCTGAGCGGCTTAGACCTGGGAAGTGCACGCAGCTCAGGGCCCGCTCCCCGGCCGAGTAACCTGAAGCCTGAGCAGGGTAGACGGGGAAAACACACACGCCGTGAGCGGGGGCGAACCCAGTGCGGCCGAGACACTGCGAGCTTACCACACACACGCCAGAATTGCAGTGTTCCTTCCTCCCCACAGCACGATTGAACAAGCGAACCTAAAGAGATCACCTCCACTACTTTGTTGCAGGGCGGAAATTAGATACTGAAGAGATCTCCAAACAGAAGCCAAATAAACAGAGGGAAGCGCTTTGGAAGGGACAGGCCAACAGATTAAGATCCCTGTAGTTAATACCGACTGCATTAAAAAGGACCTATAGATCTTGAAAAGTATAAGCAGGAATAAGGATCTATCTAAAACTGAGCAGATCCCACACTGCTCACAACAGCTCCAGAGAAAGTCCGGGATATATATATTTTTTACTATTATTATTATTTTTTTTTTAATTTTTTTTTTTTTAATTAAAAAAAAAATTTTTTTTTCTCTTCTTTCCTTTTTCTTCAAGTCCTCTATTACACCTTTAACTTTCATCTTCATAACCCACTATTAACTTGCAAAAAAAAAAAAAAACCCTATTTTTGAAGCAAACTACATACATATATCTTATACCTTTTGTGTTTTCTTTTTTTTTAATGTTTTTTTCCTGTTCTACATTTTTTTACTGTTTCTTTTTTTACTGTTTTACTGTTTTTTTTTCTTTTTACACTGTTTCCTTTTTTCTTTTTTTTTTTAGATTGTAAGTTTTATAAGAGTCTAACCTCTACTCTAGATTTTTAATCTTTGTTTTACATATTTGATATCAACTTTGTACATTTAAGAACCCAATCTTTAGGACCCATTTTTACTCAGGAGTGTGATCACTGGCCTGATCACTCTCTCCCCCTATTGATGCTCTTTCTTCTCCCCCAGGGAACCTCTATCTCCCACCCTCCTCCTTCTCTTCTCAACCCAATTCTGTGAATCTCTGAGGGTGTTCTGGGTACCGGAGAACACTTCAGGAACAGGATACTGCCCAGATCTCTCTCTCCCCTCTCAATTCCTCCCTTTCTACTCATGCTCACCTCTGTTACCTTCCCCCCCACCCTATGTATCTCTGTGAATCACTCTGAGGGTTCCAAACTGTGGAAAGCACAGAGGGAAGTGCTTACTGGCTAGATTGCTCTCTCCACATTTGAATTCCCCTCTTCCCCTCCTGGTCACCTCAACCCACCCACCCCCACCTCATCTCTCCATGTAACTCAGTGAACCTTTCTGGGTATCCCTCACTGTGGAGAATCTTTTCACCATTAACCTAAAAGTTTTATTATTGAGGCTGTATGGAAGGAGAAGTCTTGAGGCTACTGCAAGAATAAGACTGAAAGCCAGGGGAAACATTAATTAATAAGAGGCCATCCAATAGCCTCCATAAATTCACTGAAACCAAGCTCCACCCAAGAGACAATAAGTTCCAGAGCAAGACATACCACGCAAATTCTCCAACAACGCAGGAACATAGACCTGAGCATCAATATACAGGCTGCCCAGAGGCACACCAAATCCATAGACATCTCAAAAATTAATACTGGTCACTCCATTACACTCTAGAGAGCAGAAATCCAGCTCCACCCACCAGAACACCGACACAAGCTCCCCCAATCAGGAAACCTTGACAAGCCACCTGTCCAACCCCAACCGCAGTGAGGAACCTCCACAACAAAGAGGAACTTCATACTACCAGAATACAGAAGGGCCACGCCTGACACAGCAATCTAAACAAGATGAAAAGGCAGAGAAATACTCAGCAAGTAAAGGAAAATGAGAAATGCCCACAAAGCCAAACAAAAGAGGAGGAGATAGGGAATCTATCTGAAAAAGAATTTAGAATAAGGATAATAAAAATGATCCAAAATCTTGAAAGCAAAATGGAGTTACAGATAAATAGCCTGGAGACAAAGATTGAGAAGATGCAAGAAATGTTTATCAAGGACTTAGAAGAAATAAAAAGGAATCAATATAGAATGAATAATGAAATAAAGGAGATAAAAGACACTCTGGAGGGAACCAACAGTAGAATAACGGAGGCAGAAGATAGGATAAGTGAGGTAGAAGATAGAATGATGGAAATAAACGAAGCAGAGAGGAAAAAAGAAAAAAGAATCAAAAGAAATGAGGAAAACCTCCGGGACCTCTGGGACAATATGAAACGCCCCAACATTCGAATCATAGGAGTCCCAGAAGAAGAAGATAAAAGGAAAGGCCATGAAAAAATACTCGAGGAGATAATAGTTGAGAATTTCCCTAAATTGAGGAAAGAAATAGTCACAGAAGTTCAAGAAACCCAGAGAGTTCCAAACAGGATAAACCCAAGGCGAAACACCCCAAGACACATACTAATCAAATTAACAAAGATCAAACACAAAGAACAAATATTAAAAGCAGCAAGGGAAAAACAACAAATAACACACAAGGGGATCCCCATAAGGATAACAGCTGATCTTTCAATAGAAACCCTTCAGGCTAGAAGGGAATGGCAGGACATACTTAAAGTAATGAAAGAGAATAATCTACAACCCAGATTACTGTACCCAGCAAGGATCTCATTCAGATATGAAGGAGAATTCAAAAGCTTTACAGACAAGCAAGAGCTGAGGGAATTCAGCACCACCAAACCAGCTCTCCAGCAAATGCTAAAGGATCTTCTCTAAACAGGAAACACAGAAAGGATGTTTCAACACGAACTCAAAACAACAAAGTAAATGGCAACGGGATCATACTTATCAATAATTACCTTAAATGTAAATGGGTTGAATGCCCCAACCAAAAGACAAAGGGTTGCTGAATGGATACAAAAACAAGACCCCTATATATGCTGTCTACAAGAGACCCACCTCAAAACTAGGGACACACACAGGCTGAAAGTGAAAGGATGGAAAAACATATTCCATGCAAACGGAGACCAAAAGAAAGCAGGAGTCGCAATACTCATTTCAGATAAAATAGACTTTAAAATAAAGGATGTGAAAAGGGACAAAGAAGGACACTACATAAAGATCAAAGGATCAATTCAAGAAGAAGACGTAACAATCATAAATATATATGCACCCAACATAGGAGCACCACAATATATAAGGCAAATACTAACAAGTATGAAAGGGGAAATTAACAATAACACAATAATAGTGGGAGACTTTAATACTCCACTCACGCATATGGATAGATCAACTAAACAGAAAATTAACAAGGAAACACAAACTTTAAATGATACAATAGACAAATTAGATTTAATTGATATTTACAGGAGTTTCCACCCCAAAACAATCAATTTTACCTTTTTCTCAAGTGCACATGGAACTTTCTCCAGGATAGATCACATCCTGGGCCATAAATCTAGCCTTGGTAAATTCAAAAAAATTGAAATCATCCCAGCCATCTTCTCTGACCACAATGCAGTAAGATTAGACCTCAATTACAGGAAAAAAACTATTAAAAGTTCCAACATATGGAGGCTAAACAACACGCTTCTGAATAACCAACAAATCACAGAAGAAATCAAAAAAGAAATCAAATTATGCATAGAAACGAATGAAAATGAAAACACAACAACCCAAAACCTATGGGACACTGTAAAAGCAATACTAAGGGGAAGGTTCATAGCAATACAGGCGTACCTCAAGAAACAAGAAAAAAATCAAATAAATCAACTAACTCTACACCTAAAGCAACTAGAGAAGGAAGAAATGAAAAACCCCAGGGTCAGTAGAAGGAAAGAAATCTTAAAAATTAGGGCAGAAATAAATGCAAAAGAAACAAAAGAGACCATAGCAAAAATCAACAAAACTAAAAGCTGGTTTTTCGAGAAGATAAACAAAATTGATAAGCCATTAGCCAGACTCATCAAGAAACAAAGGGAGAAGAATCAGATCAACAAAATTAGAAATGAAAATGGAGAGATCACAACAGACTCCACAGAAATACAAAGGATCATAAGAGACTACTACCAACAGCTATATGCCAATAAAATGGACAACTTGGAAGAAATGGACAAATTCTTAGAAAAGTATAACTTTCCAAAACTGTACCAGGAAGAAATAGAAGATCTTAACAGACCCATCACAAGCACGGAAATCGAAACTGTAATCAGAAATCTTCCAGCAAACAAAAGCCCAGGACCAGACGGCTTCACAGCGGAATTCTACCAAAAATTTAGAGAAGAGCTAACACCTATCCTACTCAAACTCTTCCAGAAAATTGCAGAAGATGGTAAACTTCCAAACTCATTCTATGAGGCCACCATCACCCTAATTCCAAAACCAGACAAAGATGTCACAAAAAAGGAAAACTACAGGCCAATATCACTGATGAACATAGATGCAAAAATCCTTAATAAAATTCTAGCAAACAGAATCCAACATCATATTAAAAAGATCATACATCATGACCAAGTGGGCTTTATCCCAGGAATGCAAGGTTTTTTTAACATCCGCAAATCAATCAATGTAATACACCACATTAACAAATTGAAAGAAAAAAACCATATGGTTATCTCAATAGATGCAGAAAAAGCCTTTGACAAAATTCAGCATCCATTTATGATTAAAACCCTCCAGAAAGCAGGAATAGAAGGAACATATCTCAACATAATAAAAGCTATATATGACAAACCCACAGCAAACATTATCCTCAATGGTGAAAAATTGAAAGCATTTCCCCTAAAGTCAGGAACAAGGCAAGGATGCCCACTTTCACCACTACTATTCAACATAGTTTTGGAAGTTTTGGCCACAGCAATCAGAGCTGAAAAAGAAATAAAAGGAATACAGATAGGAAAAGAAGAAGTAAAACTCTCACTGTTTGCAGATGACATGATCCTCTACATAGAAAACCCTAAAGACTCTACTAGAAAATTACTCGAGTTGATCAATGAATATAGTAAAGTTGCAGGATATAAAATTAACACACAGAAATCCCTTGCATTCCTATACTCCAATAATGAGAAAACAGAAAGAGAAATTAAGGAAACAATACCATTCACCATTGCATCAAAAAGAATAAAATACTTAGGAATATATCTACCTAAAGAAACAAAAGACTTATATATAGAAAACTATAAAACACTGATGAAAGAAATCAAAGAGGACACAAACAGATGGAGAAATATACCGTGTTCATGGATTGGAAGAATTAATATAGTGAAAATGAGTATTCTACCCAAAGCAATCTACAGATTCAATGCAATCCCTATCAAGCTACCAATGGTATTTTTCACAGAACTAGAACAAATCATCTCACAATTTGTATGGAAATATAAGAAACCTCGAATAGCCAAAGCAATTTTGAGGAAGAAGAATGGAACTGGAGGAATCAACCTGCCTGACTTCAGGCTCTACTACAAAGCCACAGTCATCAAGACAGTATGGTATTGGCACAAGGATAGAAATATAGATCAATGGAACAAAATAGAAAGCCCAGAGATAAACCCACGCACATATGGACACCTTATCTTCGACAAAGGAGGCAAGAATATACAATGGAGAAAAGACAATCTCTTTAACAAGTGGTGCTGGGAGAACTGGTCAACCACTTGTAAAAGAATGAATCTAGAACACTTCCTAACACCGTACACGAAAATAAACTCAAAATGGATTAAAGATCTAAACGTAAGACCAGAAACAATAAAACTCCTAGAGGAAAACATAGGCAAAACACTCTCCGATATAAATCACAGCAGGATCCTCCATGACCCACCTCCCAGAATATTGGAAATAAAAGCAAAAATAAACAAATGGGACCTAATTAAAATTAAAAGCTTTTGCACAACAAAGGAAACTATAAACAAGGTGAAAAGACAGCCTTCAGAATGGGAGAAAATAATAGCAAATGAAGCAACAGACAAACAATTAATATCAAAAATATACAAGCAACTTCTGCAGCTGAATTCCAGAAAAATAAACGACCCAATCAAAAAATGGGCCAAAGAACTAAACAGACATTTCTCCAAAGAAGACATACAGATGGCTAACAAACACATGAAAAGATGCTCAACATCACTCATTATTAGAGAAATGCAAATCAAAACCACAATGAGGTATCATTTCACACCAGTCAGAATGGCTGCTATCCAAAAGTCTACAAGCAATAAATGCTGGAGAGGGTGTGGAGAAAAGGGAACCCTCTTACACTGTTGGTGGGAATGCAAACTAGTACAGCCACTATGGAGAACAGTGTGGAGATTCCTTAAAAAACTGGGAATAGAACTGCCATATGACCCAGCAATCCCACTGCTGGGCATATACACCGAGGAAACCAGAATTGAAAGAGACGCGTGTACCCCAATGTTCATCGCAGCACTGTTTACAATAGCCAGGACATGGAAGCAACCTAGATGTCCATCAGCAGACGAATGGATAAGGAAGCTGTGGTACATATACACAATGGAATATTACTCAGCCATTAAAAAAAAATACATTTGAATCGGTTCTACTGAGATGGATGAAACTGGAGCCCATTATACAGAGTGAAGTAAGCCAGAAAGAAAAACAACAATACAGTATACTAATGCATATATATGGAATTTGAAAGATGGTAACGATAACCCTACATGCGAGACAGAATAAGAGACACAGATGCATGGAACAATTTTATGGACTCTGAGGGAGAAGGTGAGGGTGGGACGTTCTGGGAGAATGGCATTGAGACATGTGTATTGTCATATGTGAAACAGAGCACCATTCCATGTTCGATGCATGTGACAAGGGCTCAGGGCCGGGGCAATGGGATGATCCAGAAGGATGGGATGGGGAGGGAGGTGGGTGGGGGGTCCGGGAAGGGGAACACATGTAAACCCATGGCTGATTCATGTCAATGTATGGCAAAAACTATTACAATATTGTAAAGTAATTAGCCCCCAACTAAAATAAATAAATTTATAAAAAAAAAAAAAAAAAAAGCAAAGAGAGAATTTTGAAAGAAGAGGAAAACAACACACAATATACAGGGGGAGCCTCCATAAGGCAAAAGCAGATTTCTCAGCATAAACTACAAGCCAGGAGAAGTGAAATGATGCATTCAAAATACTGAAAAAAAAAATCATACTAGGCAAAACTGCTCTTCATAAAAAAAAAGACTTTCCATGAACAACAACAACAAAAAAGCAAAAAGCTGAGGCTTTCCATCACCACTAGACCTACCTTACCAGAAATGCAAAAGGTTGTACTTCAAACTGAAATGAAAGGATGCTAATTAACATCATAAAAACACAAATATAAGAAAACTCACTGAAAAATTTAAATACATAGTCAAAGTCAGATTGTCTGATGTTGTAATGGTCGTGTGTAGATAATTTACAACTATCAGAAAGTTAAAAGTGAATATTGAAAGTAACCATAACTCTAATAATTTTATACTGGATACACAATAAGAAAAATAAATTACATCAATAACCTGAAATGTGAGGTGAAGGCATAAAAGTATAAAGTTTCTGTATGCTATTAAATTATCAATTAAAACAGGATATTATAATATATTTTATGTATCATAGTATCTACAAAGGAAAAGCCTGAAGGCCACAAGCAAAATATTATAAAGAGTCATAATCCCATCATAAAAGTTATAAAATTACCATAAAGAGTTATTAAATCACAGCAAGACAGCAAAAGATAAGAAGAGAGGAAGAAAGGAGAAAATAGATTTGCAAAAGATTCAGAAAACAATTTTAAAATGGTGACGCAAGTCCTTATATGTCAATACTTACTTTAATTGTAAATGGATTAAATTTTATAATAAAAAGACAGAGAATGACTGAATGGATAGAAAAATAATATCCAACAATGCGTTATCTTCAAGAGATTCACTTTAGCTTTAAGAACACATGTAGGCTGAGAGTGAGGAGATATAAAAAGATATACCAAGCAAATGATAACCTAAAGATGATAAGGGTAGTTATAACTTTATCATATAAAATAGGCTTTAAGCTAACAATGATCATAAGGGACAAAGAATTTCATTATATGAAGATGCCAATTCATCTAGAGGAAATAATAAAAGTAAGTGCTTATTCACTCAATGTCAGAGCACCTAACCATATAAATCAACACTAAGAGACAAGAACAAATAAACAGCAGTATGATACTAGTTTCAGGTATTATACTTCACTCTAAACAATGCATATATCACCCAGAGAATAAACTGTAAAAAAAACAGTTAACTTGAACAACATTATTACAAAATGAACCTGATATACATATATAGAACATTTCATCCAAAAGCAGCAGAATACGTTTCTCCTCAAGTGTATATGAAACATTTTCTAGCATACATCACATATCACACCACAAAACAATTCTCAAAAAATTCAAGAAGATAGAAATTCCATCAACTATCTTTTCCTATCACAATGGAATGAAACTAGAAATCAGTTAAAGGAAGATTATTAGAAATTTCATAATACATGGAAATTAAAGAATCTTCATCTTACTAGCCATTTTCTTTGCATATTATCAATTTCTTTTTAATAGTTCACATTTGCCAAGAAGCTGAAAATGGGATTTGAGATTCAAGAGATTTACCAGTGGAGGGAGATTTTTACTGGCAAGGCTTCAGATTGTGGTGAAGGTCTGAAAACTGTGAAAAGTGACAGAGAAAGAAGAACTGGCTAGGAAGAGTCTAGGACTGCAGCATTATTTTAAGAAAGTTTCAAACAGGTTGATGGGGAGTCCTTGAGCTAACATCACTTATTGGGAGTCCACCATCTTGCCAGAATGGGACTTGACAGTATCCCTGCTGTGGTCAGTCATTGGCTGGGAGAATTCTGTGGGAAACACGGCCCTGACACACCAACTCTGGAGTGAATTCAGACAGCAACAGTGGAGTTATCAGTCAACCATGCTGCCTGAAGCAGGAGATTTGAATTGTCCATTTTCATATCTATGGCATATACCTGTCCCATTCCCCTGCACCTGATGCTCTCAAAGCATTTACTTTCCATTTTTATTTGATTTCCCCCACATCCCTATCCTTGTTTCCATCCTATTCTCCTATTTCAAAAATTTCCAGATCTTTCTAAGATTTTTGATTACAATTCATTTCAGTTCTTCTCAAATAGTCCTCCTAAAATGTCCTTTCTTTTTCCTTATTCCATGTCTTCACAGAATGTGTTCTCAAACTAGGAAAAACTGTACACTGCTCATTAGTTGAGCTCAGGGCTCAGAGCTCAAACTTTTCTGAGTATAAAGATCTCAGAGCCAAATTGAACTTAAAAAATGTTATGGTAATGATAATCCTATATGCAAGACAGAATAAGAGACATAGATGCATAAACAGTCTTATGGACTCTGAGGGAGAAGGTGAGGTGGGGCGTTCTGAGAAAATAGCATTGAAACATGCATATTATCATATGTGAAACAGAACACCATTCCAGGTTTGATGCATCAGACAAATGCTCAGGACTGGGGCAATGGGATGACCCAGAGGGATGGGATGGGGAGGGAGGTGGGAGGGGGATTCAGGATGGGGAACACATGTAAACCCATGGCTGATTCATGTCAATGTATGGCAAAAATCACTACAATATTGTAAAGTAATTAACCCCCAACTAAAATAAATAAATTTATTTAAAAAAATGTTAATAAAACATCCAAAGTTTTCCTATCAGAAACATCCAGAGATATAACTATGGAAATAAAACTTATAGTCCCAGAGATAAAACTATGCTGTGGAAAGGACCTACCAGAAATCAAAGAAAATTATTTTTAATAATTTTAATTCCATCTAGAAAAGAATATTCTGGCATGTTGAGTGGTTATGTAGACAAGGATTCTACCTAACCATAGAGATAATCAATAAATACTTGTCAAATGAATGACTGTCTTATGATGGCAAATGGGATTACGGAGAAGTCATGTTTCCCTCCTCACCAATGTACTTCTTCCTGCCACATAGGAAGGAATGAATCTCTTGGATGTGATATGAGCATCATCAATCCTACCTACATGGTGTTGTTCCTAGAAGTCTGGTATTTTCACCCAAGGAACAAATTTTGTATAGTAGATATTTTTGGATAGCAAACCAGTGAAGGGTTTGACAAGCCTAGTTCTTCCACTAGTGGCTCTCTGGTACTAAGAGGATGTTACGTTCACCCTGCCTTTCAGCATGCTATTATTAATTATTATTATTAATAATATTGAAAGGACCCAACAAAGAGATGTCCCTGGCCAAATTCAAGACTTTATTTTTTTAAACTCTATGTACTCCAACCTCCAATATAACCACTCCAAAACTCCCAATGGCTCCTCTACATATTACTTAAACTTCACTTAATCCAGATGTTAATGTGCCTGACTATTATTCCAGAGGATGGAGTTGCTGTCACTAGCAATCTCACACATTTCACCTTCTTCCCAGACTTGTTAGATAATACTTGCTTATTTAGAATGCCGTTTACCAGTAGTCCCAGCAGAATATAGTCATCACAGCCATTGACTTGATTAGTAGGAGTATAGCCAAGTTCTATTTGTCCCTCTTTCAGCTGATTCTCACCTTTTAGGTCAGAGCCAGTCAACACTTGAACTCGGAACACTTTAGCAGGTGAGTCCAAAACCACAGTCAGATGGTTTCCAGCCTCAGCAGACTTGGCATAAAAGAAATTCTTATTCAAGCTATAGGCATTCATAGGAACAGAGTCATTGGTAGCCTTCAGGCTAGTGTAGATGGAGGCAGCAGGGTTGCTGGGAGAACTAATGTCATCCTCTTCAAACTCTTTATCTTTGAGACTATTGAATTTGTCTTCAAAGGAAGAGTAATTGCCCATGTGCTGGAAGAGGGAAGGGAGGAACTGGACTGGTGTTTGCTGCATGAGAAGATCATGAAAATGGGAGAGGAGGCAGTCACAGGTCATTTCTTGGTAGAAGAGGAGAAGGAAATTAACAAAACAAGGGAGGTCTTTAGTACGAAAGAGTTTTCCAGTGAAGCCCAACGGAGAGAATTCCAGAGTCACCCAAGGTTTGTTTTCCCAGGCAGATACTGTAGTAGCTATCTGGGTGACAAATCCAGGGACACATTTCACATCATCATCAATCATCAGGAAATAGTCAGAGTGGTTGGTAGCAAAGTTCATAAGGAAGGCATAATCCATGTTCCGCTTGGAATGGAAGGCTACATAGGCAGGAGTGTCATTAAAGTTTTTCTTAAGGCTCTTCAAGGGAAGATAACTTTTAAGAGGTGTGTTAATCACTACTAGCTGGCTGGCCTGGATATATGGTTTAAAGATGGTTGAGATATTGGAGATCATTTGACCACGCCACATGGGATCAGGATCTGCCAAGTCTACCAGAACAATGAATTGTTTCTGCTCAGTTAAGGAGGAAGAATAAAAGAGAGATTGTGGGGTGTCCAAGAGGTAGCTCCTTTGGGGACGCTGCACTGAAGAAACCCCTATGGTCAGCAGTCCTAGGATTGAGGGGGGAAAAAGAGGACTTGTATCAACAAGGGAAGTGAAGGAAATAGTTACTATGGTTGAGGTTATAAGATTTTCTTATGTCTTTCCAATATGCCAATTCTCTGTATTATTATAGCTATTTTACATTTTCTACCCCTTAGACCTGAGTATGGACTATGTTAGGAGTAATGCTTCATCACAAGTTGTGAGAGTTTTTTTTTAGTGTTACCTTTGAAAAACTATTGTGGAAGAAATAAAGATGATACACTAAAAACATTTGCACCTATGTTGCCTCCTTCCCAAAATCACAATGAAAAACTAGAAAGGCTAGCATGAGAGAATTGCAATATTTGATGAATTCCTGCAAGAATGAGAGAATATGAAATAGGATTGGTGGAGAAATCTAAGCAAAATAATTCATATTTCAAAAGGCACACAGAGAAAATGACTGCACAGATACATCTTTATTCCAAAAGCCTCAGAAGAATTCTAAGTTTGAACCACCAAATACAAAGGAAAGGCCCCTGGGATGGTCACATGGATAATTAATCACAGAATTACTTCCGAAACTACTGAACCAGTGACCACCAAGTGGCTGGTGGGATATCTGCCAGGGTATGAGTCCTGTGGCTAGAGAGAACTTAAGAATGGAAGCCAAGAACTCTAGACATAAGAGGAAAAAAGGAAATAACACAGCTGACTGGCATTTGTTTATATGGTAAAGTTCTGCATATGGTTCCCTGAAGAACATGAGGTAGATATTCAGAACTATAGAGGTTGCCAGAGAAGTTTGTCTAAGCAGATAAGGGAGGAAATAGCACAGGTGACTTAGGGCTCTAATAGAAGAGACAAAGGGTTAGTTCACCTGAATCAGCTACCCATATTCCTTACTTTCTCCTTATGTCACTGCTTCCCTGCAATCTAATGAGGCAAGCTTTCTTAATCACAATGCACTGTAACAGAGTGGCAAACAGAGATGGCTATTTAGAGGCAAGAAATGAACAATCTATCCATTCTAGATTCTTGAATATTAATCTGAAAGGTGAATCTCCAAACATTTTATTATAAAGCTTGAAACAAGAATCACCAATATAACGAAAGAAAAACAACTCAACCAAGAAGAGAACCATGAAAATAGAAACTAACAGGAAATAGTGCATAGAAGAACATTTCAAATATATTAAATCCAGTCTCAAAGAGATTGGAAAGGAAATCAAATTCTTTGGCAAAAGAGCAAACTTGTAGAGATCAGAATTTGTAGAAAATATTGACATGAGGATTTGATCAAATTCAGGTTATATTTTCTGGCAATAATACTTTATGGGTTGGTGATGCATTACTCTATCAGAAGGCACATAATGGCAGGTTATTTCTGTTTTTAGGATGTTAGCAGACTTTGAAGTTCAGTGTCTAGATTAATTAATACTCCAGAGGTTGCAATATGGTGATATTCTAAGGCAAACATTCCTTCTTCATTTGTTAACTGGAATGCTTCTATAAAAAGAAAATTCCCTTCATCTAATTCTTGGTTACCAAGCAGTATAGTTCACATATAGGAAAGTGAGATACACATTTGATTCTTTCCCTTTATTTACTAGCTTTCAAAATAATGCTAGGAGCTGGTTCCCTTGCATTCTCCATGGTGACAAAATTTTTGCTTTTTCGTTGTTTTCTTTCTTCTATATATCTATGTACTCATGGTTTTCATACCATTAAAATTTTATCTTTATTGGAGTTCAAATTGTTCTATCTTTGGTAGGACAATTAATTATCAGAGACAATCAGCCTCTTAAAGTTGGGTCCTAAGCTCTTTTGATGCAACTTTTGTTGTATTCAAAAGCTTCCTTCCTATATGGAATAGTTCCTGCCTGTGACCCGGAGTCAGCCTTTTTCCAAGGAACTCCTTTTAGATGAAGTTCTTTCTAGTGAAAAATGGGATTTATAAAATGAGTGTTCATTGTAGTAAGTCATTTCTAGGCTCTAGTGAACAGAGCTAAAACATTTTTAAGAGATAAAACACATTATGAGTTCAGTACCGATATTTCAAAATGCATTCAACTCAAAAATGCACTTAAATGTAAAGAAAAAAGTGTTTTCCTTATGAAGAGTATTAAAAGTCCTGATTGAAAAGGTCTCATGTTGCCTAGCTAGCCATAGACTTCAGTAACAGATGCCAGCATGGTTATCAGGGGCAAGAGAGAAAGGGATACTGCTGCAGCAGAGGTCAGTGAGGACAACAGTTACACTTACCTCAAAATTATAGGCTGCTGCTATAGATGATATTTAAAACTGTGAGACTAGATGAGTTAACCAAGAAACTAAGCCTATAAGGTATTGGGTATTGTAACCCATAATGGAATATAATCTGCAAAAAAAATCAAATCACAATGCTATACACATGAAACTAATATAGTATTATAAATCAATTATACTTCAACTTTTAAAAAGTAAGTCTAGATAAGGACTGAGCTCTGAGGTATATTAACATTTAGATGTAGGAGACAGAAGATAAATCAGCATGAGAGTGAGGAACTATCAAGCAATTTAGAGGAAAATCATAAGAATCTAGGATCCTTGGAAGCAATTAAAGAATGTTGAAAGAAGAGAGTGATCTGTGTCAAATGCTATCATAGGTCCCTTTTGCTTTCCACCTGCCTTCTCTCTATACCCTTACCTAACCTGCCCCTGCATGGTATATCCTCTTGAGCACACTCACTTTTTTTCACAGGAGGAGCTACAATCAAGATACAGGAATTCACGTTGTTGAGTGGTTCTGAGTTTTTCTGCATATCTTTGAAGGTTTCCAGGTGGTTTATTCTACTAGCGCTGATCTGCATCCGGGCTCTCTGTCAAGCTACCATCTCCTTTTCCTGCTGAGAAAAGGGTAAGTCTCACCTATAACATTCATGTTTTGTGGGAATAATACCTGTATTCCCCTTTGTACAACATAATGATCTGTCTCCAGGACAGAGGGCAGCTTTCTCAGGGCTCATTTCAGTTTCGTACTTATCTTCTGAAAAAGTTTTGCATCAGAGGTTCTTGTATAGGTTATGGGTCATGGAGCAAAGGGAGATGGTATTTCTTTAGTTATCTTCCATTTTATGTAAGGAATGAGATAATGTCAGTCTATGCTATTTTTCACCCACAATCATCTTTATGACTACAGTCTGACATGGGTCACTTAATCCCATGAAAGGCAAAACATGTTAGGTGTGAGAGATACAGGAGTGCTCAGTTGTTTAGTCGTGTCCAGCTCCTTGCAACTCCATGGACTGTAGCCTGACAGTCTCCTCTGTCCGTGAGATTTTTCCAGCAAGAGTACTGGAGTGGGTTTCCATTTCCTTCTCCAGGGGATATTACTGGCCCAGGATTGAACGCATGTCTCCTGCATCTCCTCCATTAGCAAGTGGATTATTTACCACTGCGCCACCTGGGAAGCCCAAGAGATACAGGAGACAACCTTGCCTCCTTTAGAATTATGGGAGACAAGGTAATACTACCCCAATACCCCAATCTAAACTCTTTTCCATTGGTGGCACTTCACCCTTCCAAATTCATTTACCACTCTCCCTTTCCTTCTTTGCTGTTACTGTTTTCTGGTGGAGTTTTCTTGAAAGTGAAAGTGTTAATCATTTAGTAATTTTTGATTCTTTGTGACTTCATGGACTGCACCCAGCCAGGCTTCTCTGTCCATGGAATTCTCTAGGCAAGAATACTGGAGTGGGTAGCCTGTCCCTTCTCCAGGGGATCTTCCCAACCCAGGAATCAAACCTGAATCTCCTGCATCACGGGCAGATTCTTTACCGTCTGAGCCACCAGGGAAGCCCAACTCCCTAGAATTTTTTTTGGCTTGGGGATATGACAGCTTCTCTGAGGTTTGAGATCCTATTGTATAAAACTGGGGGGAAATGTATAACTTTGAAACCAAGGGAAATTTTCTAAATTTTTTTACTAAACAAGGACAACATTTTCTACCTTATCAATTGCTATTTAAAAAGGGGGGGGGTTTGAGCTTTGAGTAAACATTAAACAGTGTTATTTCTTCCCAGCCCTGAATTCTCTCTTTTCAGAGTGCCACATCCTTTACTGTCTCCATCAAAGAAAAATGATATATTGAGTCCTTAAGATTTGTTATCTTTCTGTTTTGAGTGTCTGGGATTCCCTGGTGGCCCAGATTGTAAAGAGTCTGCCTGTAATGCGGGAGACTCATGTTCGATCCCTAGATCAGGAAAATACCCTGAAGAAGGAAATGGCAACCCACTCCAGTGTTCTTGTCTGGAAAGTCCCATGGACAGAGGAGCATGGCCGACTACAGTCCATGGGTCACAAAGAGTCAGACACGACTTAGTGACTTCACTTTCACTTTCTTTGAGTGTCTACTATTTAGTGACTGGAAAAGGCAATGGCACCCCACTCCAGTACTCTTGCCTGGAAAACCCCATGGATGGAGGAGCCTGGTGGGCTGCAGTCCATGGGGTCGCTAAGAGTTGGACACGACTGAGCGACTTCACTTTCATGCATTGGAGAAGGAAATGGCAACCCACTCCAGTGTTCTTGCCTGGAGAATCCCAGGGACGGGGGAACCTTGTGGGCTGCTGTCTATGGGGTTGCACAGAGTCGTACATGACTGAAGCGACTTAGCAGCAGCAGCAGCAGAATTTAGTGATAATTTCACACAAATAGACACTTAGTGTCCCCCTTTTTTTCCAGTCCAGAGATTTCAACTTTACCCCACCCATACTTTCTGGTACTCACCAAAGACAGGAAACTTGCAGTATCAAAGGGGTTTTCTTTAATGAAAAACAATATTGGGAACACCATCGCTATTGCGATAACGATGAGTATCCATAGGAAATATTTCATGGTGCTGACATGGGAAGCTTGTACAGCTGGTTCTCAATCTGTGATCCTTGGATGTATACTTATAACCTGCAATTTACACACTATTGAGAAAAGTTTTCATTTGGTAGTGATATTTTGCTAATGAATCAAGAAATACAACTTGCTTGTGTAATTAGCATTCTTTTTTAAAGATAATTTTTAGAGCAGTTTTAAGTTCATAGCAAAATTGAAAAAAGATACAGATTTTCCATTTACCCCTTGCCCCTACATATGTATCATCAACACCACTCCCCAGAGTGATGCATTCGTTACAATTGATGAATCCACATTGACACATCATTATTACTCAAAGTTCACAGTTTAGTAAGGTTCATTCTTGGTGTTGTACATTCTATGGGTTTAGACAAATGTATAAATGGCATGTATCTACCATTTTAATATCATCCAGAGTATTTTCACTGCCTTAGAAATCCCCTGTAATCTATCTATTCATTTTTTTACTCACTACCCAATCCCCACTTATGCTTTAACTGTCTCCATAGTTTTTCCTTTTCCAGAAAGTTGGGATTACATGGTGTGTAGTCTTTTCATATTGACTTATTTCAATTGGTAATATGTGTTTAAGTTGCCTCCATTTCTTTTCATCACTTCATAGCTTATTTCTTTTTAGCACTGAATAATATTCCATTGTCTGGATTACTACAGTCTATCCTTTCACTTGTTGAAGTACGTCTTGGTTGCTTCCAAGTTTCAGCAATTATGACTATGGCTGCTATAAAGATCTGTATGCAGGCTTTTGTGTGGACATAAATTTTCAACTCTTTTGGGCAAATACTAAGGAGCACAATTGCTGGATCATATGGTAAGAGTAGGTTTCATTTCATAAGAAACAGCTAATCTGTCTTCCAAAGTGGTTATACTATTTTGCATCCCCATTAGCAGTGTATGAGAATTTCTGTTGCTCCACATCTTTGCCAGCATTTGTTGTCTGAGTTCTGGATTTTGACCATTCTAATAGATGTGTAGTGGTGTGTCTCATTGCTGTTTTAATTTGCATTTCCTTATTGACATATGATGTGGGGTATCTTTTCATATGCTTACTTGCTATCTGCTATCTGTATATCCTCTTCAGCTAGACATCTATTAAGGTCTTTAGCTCATTTGTTAATTGGATGGCAAAAACCATCACAGTAGTGTAAAGTAATTATCCTCCAATTAAGATAAATTAATTTTTTAAAAAGGAATGGTAAAAATAGACATCTTCACTTTGTACCTAATTTTAGTGGCAAAACTGAGTTTCTCCTTGTTAACTATGATTTAACTGTGGGTATTTCATAGTCTTTATTAAACTGAGAAAGTTTCCATATATATTTTTTCTTCCCCTCTTTGAGTTTGGGTAAATTCCGGGAGTTGGTGATGGACAGGGAGGCCTGGCGTTCAGCGATTCATGGGGTCGTAAAGAGTCAGACACGACTGAAAGACTGAACTGAACTGAACTGACTCTTCATTTGTTGATAGATTTTGTCATGAATGGGTATTGGATTTTGTCATATGCTTTTTCTGCAACTATTGATAATATCATGTGATTTTTCTTTTTTAGTCTGTTGAATGTGATGGATTATATTAATGACTTTAGAACATTAGCACAGCTTTAAATGCCTGGGGTAAATCCTACCTGGTTATGGGGTATAATTGTTTTTGACACTGCTGGGTTCAAATTGCCAGTGTTTTGCTGAGGAGTAATGCATCTAAGCAGAAGACATGTTGGCGTGTTGTTTTATTTTTCTGTATTGTCTTTGTCTGATTTTAGTATCAAGGTGTTATTTGCCCCAAAGTAATTTTGGAAATGTACCCTCCTCTTCTATTTCCTGGAAAAGATTGTGTAAAATTGCTGCTAATTATTTAGATAATTAATAAGAATTAGGTAGAATTCACCAACAAACCCACTTGGGCCTGGTGCTTTTTGTTTTGGAAGGTTATTCATTATTAATTCAATTTCTTTAACAGAATAGGCTTATTCAGAGTCTATTTATTTTGTCTGAGTTTTGGCTGATTGTGTCTTTCAAGAAGTTTGTTTCTTGTAGGTTATCAAATTTGTAGGCATAGAGATGTTCGTAATATTATTTTATTATTCTCTTAATTTTCATAGGATCTGTAGTGATATTCCCTCTTTCATTGCTGATATTATTAATACTTTGTGTCTTTTTTTGTTTTTTCTTAGTCTAGAGGCTTATTGATTGTATTGATCTTTTTAGGGAAACAGCTTTTGATTTCATTGATTCTTCTCTATTGATTTTCCACTTTCAATTTCATTGATTCTGCTTAATTCTTAGCTCTTTCTGTTCTATTTACTTTTGATTTAGCTTTCTCATCTCTAATCTCCTAATGAAAGTGGGATTATTGATTTTTATAACTTTCTTTTTCCTAATATATACATTCATATAAATGAATGGTATAAATTTTCCTATAAGAACTATTTCACTGTATCCCAAAAATTTTGGTATGTTGTGTTTTCATTTTCATTTAGTTCGAAATATTTTAAAATTTGTCTTGTGATTTCTTCTTTGACCCATGTGTTATTGAGAAGTGTTTTGTTTTGTTTGGTTTGTTTAATTTCCATATATATATATATATTTTTTTTATTTTCTAGTTATTTTTCTGTTACTGGTTTCTGGTCATTTGAAAGCATGCATTATGTGGTTTCTATTCTTTTAGTTTGTGCAGATGGGTCTAATGGCTGAGAATTGGTGAATTACCATGTGAACTTGAAGAGAATTTGTATACTGGTGTTGTTAGATGAAATAATCTATTGATGTCAATTATGTCCAGCTGGTTAATATTGTTGGGTTCAACTATATCTTTACTGATTTTCTGCCTAATGAGTTTGTCCATTTATGATAAAGGAGTGTTGAGGTTTTCAATTATGACAATGGATTCATCTTTTTCTCCTTTCAGTTCTCAGTTTTCACCTCATTCATTTTGACACACTTTTTAGGTGCATGTACATTAGGATCGTTAATGTCTTCATGAAGAATTTCCCTCTTTATTTTATGTAATGCTCTTTTTAAAAATCCCTGACAACTTGTCTTGCTTTAAAGTCTGCTCTATCGAAATTAATGTAGCTACCCCTGCTTCTTTCTTTCCCTTCTTTCCTTCCTTGCCTGCTCTTTTCCTTCCTCCCTTCCTCCCCTCCTTCACTCCCTATCTTACTTTTTGTCTTTCTTTATTCCTTCCTCTAACCATCTTAACAATTTTTCAGTGTACAGTCCAGTGGTATTAAATACCCTCCACTGTTGTGCAACCATCATCACCATACATCCCCATGATACTTTTCATCTTATAAAACTGAAACTCTATACTCATTAAAAAATAAGTCCCTGTTTCACTCCTCCAGCCCCTTGAAACCACAATTATATTGCTTGTTTATAATGTTTACTCCTCTAAGTATTTCATATAAATTTCATATAAATGGAATCCTACAATATTTGTCTTTTTGTTTCTAGTTTGTTTCACTTGGCAGAATGTAATCAAGGTTTATCCAGGTTGTAACATAGTGCAGAATTTTCTTCCTTTTTAAAGATGAAAAATATTCTGTTGTATGATATACCTATTTTATTTATCTGTTCATGCATGAGTGGACATTCTGTTTCCTTGGATTTTTCTTGTAATTTGTTGTTGTTCAGTCATTCAATCATGTTCAATTCTTTGTCAACTGCATGGACTGCAGCACGCCAGGCTTCCCCGTCCTTCATTACCTCCTGGAATTTGCTCAAACTCGTGTCCACTGAATTGGTGATGGTATCCAAATATCTTATCCTGTCATACTCTTCTCTTCCTGCCATCGATCTTTCCCAGCATCAGGGTTCTTTACAATGAGTCGGCTCTTTGCATCAGGTGACCAAAGTATTGGAGTTTCAGATTCAGTGTCAGTCCTTCCAATGAATATTCAAGATTGATTTCCTTCAGCATTGACTGGTTTGATCTCCTTACTGTCCAAGGGACCCTCAAGAGTCTTCTCCAGCACTACAGTTCAAAAGCATCAATTCTTCCACTCTCAGCATTCTTTATGGTCCAAATCTCACATCCATACATGACTACCAGAAAAAAAAAATAACTTTGACTATACAGACCTTTATTGGCAAAGTGCTGTCTCTGCTTTTTAATACTGCTGCCTAGGTTTTTCATAGCTTTTCTTCCAAGGAGCTAGTGTCTTAATTTCATGGCTGCCATCATTGTCCACAGTGATTTTGAAGCCAAAGAAAACAGTCTGTCACTGTTGCCATTTTTTTCCATCTATTCACCATCAAGTGATGGGACCAGATGTCATATTAGTTTTTTGAATGTTGTGTTTTAAGCCATCTTTTTCACCTTCATCAAGAGGCTATTTAGTTCCTCTTCACTTTCTGCCATTAGGGTGGTTCATCTGCATATCTGAGGTTGTTGATATTTCTCCTGACAAACTTGATTCCAGCTTGCACACCATCCAGCCAGGCATTTCATGTAATATTCTCTGGATAAAAGTTAAATAAGCAGGGTGACAATATACAACCTTGATGTACTTATTTCTCAATTTGGAACCAGTTCATTGTTCCATTGTCCAGTTCTAACTGTTGCTTCTTGATCTGCATACAGTTTTCTCAGGAGACAGGTAAGGTGGTCTGGTATTCCCATCTCTTTAAGAATCCCACAGTTTGTTGTGATTCACAGAGTCAAAGTCTTCAGTATAGTCAATGAAGCAGAATCAGATGCTTTCTGGAATCCCCTTGCTTTTTCTATGATCCAATGGATGTTGGCAATTAGACATCTGGTTCCTCTGCCTTTTGTAAATTTAGCATGTATATCTAGAACTTCTCAGTTCAGGTACTGTTGAAGCTTAGCTTGAAGGATTTTGAGCATTACCTACCTTGCTAGCATCTGAAATGAGTGCAGTTGTGTAGTAATTTGGACATTCTTTGACATTGCCCTTCTTTGGGACTGGAATGAAAACTGACCCTTTTCAGTCCTGTGGCCACTGTTGAGTTTTCCAAATTTTCTTGTATATTATCTTCCATTTTTTATTTATTTTCGATTGGAGGATAATTGTTTTACAATATTGTATTAGTTTCTGCTATACATCAACATGAATCAGCCATAGGTATACATGTCCCCTCCCTCTTGAACCTCCCTCCCAAATCCACCCCATTCTACTCCTCTAGATTGTTAGAGAGCACCAGATTTGAGCTCCCTGTGCACTCCAGTACTCCTGCCTGGAAAATCCCATGGACGGAGGAGCCTGGTAGGCTACAGTCCATGGGGTCGCTAAGAGTCGGACACGACTGAGCGACTTCACTTTCACTTTTCCCTTTCATGCACTGGAGAAGGAAATGGCAACCCACTCCAGTATTCTTGCCTGGAGAATCCCAGGGACAGCGGAGCCTGATGGGCTGCCGTCTATGGGGTCGCACAGAGTCGGACACGACTGAAGTGACTTAGCAGCAGCAGCAGTCATACAGCAAATTCCCATTAGCTATCTATTTTCAATATGGTAATGTATCTGTTTCAATGTTCCTCTTGCAATTGGTCCCTCCCTCACCTTTCACAACTGTGTCCACAAGTCTGTTCTCTATATCTGTGTCTCCATTGCTGCCCTGCAAATAGGTTCAGTAGTACAATATTTCTAGATTTCATATATAGGCATTGCTATTGTTCAGTCATACATCGCGTCCAATTCTATGTGACTCCGTGCTAGGAATTTCTGTGTATTGATTTTTTAAAATAAGTTTATTTATTTTAGTTGGGGGCTAATTACTTTACAATATTGTAGTAGTTTTTGCCATACATTGACATGAATCAGCCATGGGTTTACAACTGTTCCCCATCCTGAACCCCCCTCCCACCTCCCTCCCCATCCCATCCCTCTGGGTCATCCCATGGCCGCAGCCCTGAGCATTTGTCTCATGCATCGAACCTGGAATGGTGTTCTGTTTCACATATGATAATATATATGTTTCAATGCTATTCTCTCAGAACAACCCACCCTCACCTTCTCCCTCAGAGTCCATAAGACTGTTTATGCATCTGTGTCTCTTATTCTGTCTCACATATAGGGTTATCATTACCATCTTTCAAATTCCATATATATGCGTTAGTATACTGTATTGGTGTTTTTCTTTCTGGCTTACTTCACTCTGTATAATGGGCTCCAGTTTCATCCATCTCAATAGAACTGATTCAAATGTATTCTTTTTAATGGCTGAGTAATATTCCATTGTGTATATGTACCACAGCTTCCTTATCCATTCGTCTGCTGATGGACATATAGGTTGCTTCCATGTCCTGACTATTGTAAACAGTGCTGCGATGAACATTGGGGTACACATGTCTCTTTCAATTCTGGTTTCCTCAGTGTGTATGCCCAGCAGTGGGATTGCTGGGTCGTATGGCAGTTCTATTCCCAGTTTTTTAAGGAATCTCCACACTGTTCTCCATAGTGGCTGTACTAGTTTGCAAAAGAAATAAAAGGAATACAGATAGGAAAAGAAGAAGTAAAACTCTCACTGTTTGCAGATGACATGATCCTCTACATAGAAAACCCTAAAGATTCTACCAGAAAATTACTAGAGCTAATCAATGAATATAGTCAAGTTGCAGGATATAAAATTAACACACAGAAATCCCTTGCATTCCTATACACCAATAATGAGAAAACAGAAAGAGAAATTAAGGAAACAATACCATTCACCATTGCAACAAAAAGAATAAAGTACTTAGGAATATATCTACCTAAAGAAACGAAAGACTTATATACAGAAAACTATAAAACACTGAAACTCCAATACTTTGGCAACCTCATGCGAAGGGTTGACTCATTGGAAAAGACCCTAATGCTGGGTAGGATTGGGGGTGGGAGGAGAAGGGGACGACAGAAGATGAGATGGTTGGATGGCATCACCAACTCGATGGACATGGGTTGACTCCGGGAGTTGGTGATGGACAGGGAGGCCTGGCGTGCTGCAATTCATGGGGTCACAAAGAGTCGGACACGACTGAGCAACTGAACTGAATTGAACTGATAAAACACTGATGAAAGAAATCAAAGAGGACACAAACAGATGGAGAAATATACCATGTTCATGGATTGGAAAAATTAATATAGTGAAAATGAGTATACTACCCAAAGCAATCTATATATTCAATGCAATCCCTATCAAGCTACCAATGGTATTTTTCACAGAACTAGAACAAATCATTTCACAATCTGTGTATTGATTTTATGTCCTGTGAATTTACTATATTTGTTGATTAGCTCTAGCAATTTTCTATTGGCACATTTAGGATTTTCTATATCTAGAATCATGTCATCTGCAAACAGTGAAGGCTTTCCTTCTTCTTTTCCAAACTATTTTCATTTTTTGGTTTTTCTTCTCTAATTGTTGTAGCTAAGACTTTCAAAACTGTGTGGAATAATTTTGGCAGCATGCCAGGCTTCTTTGTCCTTCATTATCTCCCAGAGTTTGCTCAGATTCAAGTCCATTGAGCCACTGATACTATCTAACCATCTTATCCTGTCTCCTTCTTCTCCTTTTGTTTTCAGTTGTTCCCAGAATCAAGGTCTTTTCCACTGAGTCAGCTCTTTGAATCAGGGAACCAAAGTACTGGAGCTTCAGTTTCAACATCAGCCCTTCCAATGAATATTAAAAGTTGATTTCCTTTAAGATTGACTGGTTTGATCTCCCTGCTGTTCAAGGGATTCTCAAGAGTCTTTTCCAGCACCCCAGTTTGAAGCATAAGCTTTTTGGCATTCAGCCTTGTCTATGATCTGACACTCTTTATGACTTCATAGACTGTAGCCTTCCAGGCTCTTCTATCCAAGGAATTTTCCAGGCCAGAATATTGGAGTGGGTAACTGTTCCCTTCTCCAGGAGATCTTCCCAACCCACAGATCGAACCCAGGTCTACTGCTTTACAGGTGCATTCTTTACCATGTAAGCCACCAGGGAAACCCCACATGCTTACATGACTACTGTAAAAACTATAGCTTCGACTATAAACAGATCTTTGTCAGCAAAGTGATGTTTTTGCTTTTAAACATAGTGTCTAGGTTTGTAGTAGCTTTTCTTTCAAGGAGCAAGCCTCTTTTAATTTCATGGTTGCAGTTGCCATCCACAGTGATTTTGGAGCCCAAGAAAATAAAGTCTGTCACTATTTCCATTGTTTCCCCATCTATTTGCCATGAAGTGATGGGACCAGATGTAATGATCATGGTGTTTTGAATAATGAGTTATAACCCAGCGTTAGTATATGATATTTGTTTTTCTCTTTTACTTCACACTGTATAATATATTCTCTAGGTCCATCTACCTTATTAAAACTGACTTAAATGCACTCCATATATGGCTCAGTAATAGTCCATTACATATATGTACCACAATTCTTTATCCATATGGGCTTCCCTTGTAGCTCAGCTAGTAAAGAAACTGCCCACAATGCAGGAGAGCCTGGTTCGATTCCTGGGTCAGGAAGATCCCTTGGAGAAGTGGTAGGCTACCCACTCCAGTATTTTTTGGCTTCCCTGGTGGCTCAGATGGTAAAGAATCTGGCTGCAATGTGGGAGACCTGGGTTTGGTCCCTGGGATGGGAAGATCTTCTGGAGGTGAGTATGGCAATCCACTCCAGTATTCTTGCCTGGAGAATCCTCATGGACAGAGAAGCCTACAGTCCATGGGGCTGCAAAGAGTCAGACATGACTGAGTGACTAAGCACGATATCTATTAGTGGACATCTAGGTTGTTTCCATGTCCTAGCTATTGTAAATAGTTCTGTGATTAACATTGGATTACATGTGTCTTTTTCGATTGTGGTTTTCTTGTGGTGTATGTTCACTAGTGGTAATTTTGAGTCACATGGTAGTTTTAAAAAATTAGTTAAAAAATTAGTTCCTAATTTTTTAAGGAATCTCCATAGTTAACTCCATAGTGGCTATATCAATTTACATTCCCACCAACAATATAAAAATTTACCCTTTCTCCACACTTTCTCAAGCTTTTATTGCTTGTACATTTCTTGATGATAGTCATTCTGACTGGTGTAAGGTGATAATCTCTTTGTACTTTAGATTTGCATTTATCTAATAATGAGTGAAGTTGAGCATCTTTTCATGTGATTATTAGCCATCTGCATGTCTTCTTTGGAAAAATGTCTGTTTAGGTCTTCTGTCTGCTTTTTGATTGGGTTATTTTTTTTTTTTCTGGTATAGAGTTGTGCAAGCTACTTGTGTATTTTGGAGATTAACCCTTTGTCAATTGTTTCATTTGCTATTGTTTTCTCCAACTCTGAAGGTTGTCTTTTCAACTTATTTATCATTTCCTTTGCTGTGGAAAAGTTTTTAAGTTTAATTGCAAGTGTCAGACATTTTTTTTATCTCTCCCTTAAGTGGCAGGAGGAAACAAACTCTCTATGGAAATTTTTTTAAGCTATGCTAATGAAACTATGTATTTGCATTGGAATTTGCCTTTCTTCAAAATGGTTCCAACCAAGACTCACATTTTTTTTCTTTTCTCAAACCTTTGGCTAATAATAGCTCAACAAACCAGTACTCATATCAATTATTTTATGGCTAGGGGATGACACACCTCATGTCTTCTTATCTCAAAAATGCATATTGTGGGGGAGAGGTCTGGTGAAACTTCATCAGCCTTGAGGTGTCTCTCTTATCTGACTAATGGCTTTCTGATAGACATAAAACAGCTGCTAAACCTAGCTTGGGGGCACTTTCCGTCCCTCTTCTGATATCTGTCAGAAGCTTTCTCTGTGCCTTTCTCTTTAATGAAACTCAGCTGTATTAAAGTTCCTGAGTGATCAACCCTGGTCCCTGGTCCCAAAGTTAAATCATCTTTTTCAGAGATCACAAATTCGACACCATTCACTGTAAACTGTCATCCTGGGGCCTTGTCCGGGATCTTCAGGACAAGGTAAGAGCATTCAGAGCTGTAGCCTCTTTGTTTTCTCAGTATACACTCTTTATGCTTTACTTCACTAACTCTAGGGTGTGCTTGTGTGAATAAATGACACACCCTGCATGAAGCAAGTGATGAGCCCTGCTCTATGGTTTCGAGGTGCCTCATAATGACTGAAGTTTATACTGACTTGCCAATGCCAAGAGACATCCAACCTCCCTGCGAGGGGAACAGCCAGAAATGAGCAAAGCATATGGACCAAACTTTCTTTTCTCGGTCACATTTTCCTGGTCTCTTTGACCATTTCATAATTGCCTGGGGAATTAGAACTACTAACCTAATCTGTCAGACCATAGGCTTTCAAGGGACTTATGATCTATGCTGTTACTGTGTACTGGTACTTAGGTCCCAATCTTAGATTGGTAGTCAGGAAGTGCCTAGCTTCACTAGGAGTTGAAAATTCAGAAGCTAGATGGAGCTCTAGCTCCAAGAGCATCTCTCAGGTTAAAAGTTACTCAGATAGAAAGTACAGTGAAGGGGAACACATGTAAACCCATGGCTGATTCATGTCAATGTATGGCAAAAACTATTACAATATTGTAAAGTAATTAGCCCCCAACTAAAATAAATAAATTTATAAAAAAAAAAAAAGAAATGGAACTGCAGACATAAAAAAAAAAGAAAGTACAGTGAGCATCTTCCTTTGGTAGCACTAGCTTTTAGTGAACCAGAGGAGGCTCTCAGGTGGCTTTTGTCCCAACTCCTCAGATATTCTTTCTGTGGAATCTGTGGGAATGAACTGGAAGGACTGGCCCTAATAACTCGAGGACAAAAATCACTTTTTCTTCATTGGTCAGCCCTTCACCATCTCTTTTGCTGTCACTTATACTGATGTGGTGTTGCTTGGAAGGAACATCTTGGTTTTACGTTCATACCAGTCTTATTGTGGTCAGGAATATACTCAGGGTCGTGCACAGGCACTCAGGTGATGAATGTTTTCCCCAGCAGTCTTAGCTTGGGAGCCATTCTGGAAGGTTACTCTGATTGCACCCCAGGTGGCATCAGAGGCAAGCAAGGTTTTTAATGGTGAGGAACTGGACACTAGCCTGGGATGCCATCGGGTCTACCCCTGGTGCATGTCCACCCTGCCTCGGTGGTAGAACCAGGAGGGATGAGCATGGTGCCTGTGTCAGTAAGGGACAGACTAAGTCTGATGAGGGAAGAAAAGCTTCGAAGTAAAGTCTGTCTATATCCCCATCTAGAGCAGGGAGGGACACCTCCGATAGAAAGATGGTGCTGGTCGCTTTTTTCTCTTACAGATGGGAGCTAACAATACCAGCCTCACTCTTTTGAACTGTATCCTGAAAAACTGGGACAGGTTTGATCCCTAGGGCCTAAAGAAGACACACTTGGTCTTCCTATGTGATACTGCATGGCCACGGTACCCACTGGAGAATGGCAAACGGTGGCCAGTTGGAGGGTCTCTTTATTATAATACTGTTTTACAATTAGACCGGTTCTGTAGAAAACAAGGGAAATGGGTAGAAGTAGCATATGTGTTGCTCTTTTTCTGTTTGCGAGACATGCCATATTATGTCCTAAGAGTATAGATTTGGGTGTGAAACCTTCAGCTCCCTCCTGTCCTCCTACTTTGTCTCCATACCCGAGGATGCAAACTGAAAGTCAGAGGAACACCCCCCCCCCACCCAAGGAAAGGTTGCCTTGGTCTCAGGAACAACCCAAACTGAGATTCAAACTGCCCAAGTAGAGATTCAAACAACTTCTGTCTCAGTACAACCTCAGACTACTCTGATTTCAATAAAAACTCAGACAATCAAAGTAAGAGAAGCTCAGACAGCAAAAGCTAAGGGTGAAATGCAGGATGGGATGGAGGACAGGAGACAAAGAGATAAAGAAAAAGAAGTCTCTCCAATCTATCCCTGGGATCATATGTACTGAGCAGCCAGAGAGGCTGAGGAACAGCCACACAAGCTGTTGCCTCTTCATAAAGCACCCACCGAGAAAAATAATCAGTCTATGAGAGTTAATAAGCCCTTTTCTTATCAAGAAATACAAAGAATCGAGGAGGATCTGGGAGACTATTTAGAGGACCCAGAAAAATATATTAGAGCCTTTAAGGGTGTTACTCTGCTTTATGACCTTACTTGGAAGGATGTGATGTATGTCCTGGGACAGACCCTAACTCCTGACTCGAGAACTCACGTTTTGGGGAAAGCAATTCCCTATGGAGATGAATGGCTTGATAATGAATCAGTAGGGAAGAGGGAGGACGAGATAGCCACTCTCCTCATGGGGAATCAGGCTGTCCCAACTATAGAACCAGATTGGGACTATAACATGGCTAAAGGAAGATGGGATCAGAGTTATTTTGTCAGATGTTTTCTTGAAGGACTCAGGCAATCACATGACCGAGACTTTAAACTATGCCAAATTGTCAAACATAGAACAGGAGGAGAAGGAAGCTCCTGGTAAATTCCTAGATAGACTGAGGGAAGCCCTTCACAGATTCACTGAGATTTATCCCAAAAGTGAAGAGGGAAGAGTGATCTTAGATAGATTTCTCACTCAGTCGGCTCCAGATAGCCACCATAAGCTATTAAAACAAGCTTATGGAGCAAATCAGTCTTTTTTTTTTTTTTTTTTTTTTTTTTTTTTTTTTTTTTATTTTTATTTTTTTTTTTTTTTTTTATAAATTTATTTATTTTACTTGGGGGCTAATTACTTTACAATATTGTAATAGTTTTTGCCATACATTGACAAGAATCAGCCATGGGTTTACATGTGCAACACATGCAAATCAGTCTTTACGAGCCACCTGTTACAACTAACTCAGACAGTCTATTATGGCAGGGAATAGGAGGAAAAGAAAGAGATTCAGAAAAAGATGAAGGAACAAGCAGA
This sequence comes from Giraffa tippelskirchi, assembly GCF_054371585.1. NCBI lineage: Eukaryota > Metazoa > Chordata > Mammalia > Artiodactyla > Giraffidae > Giraffa > Giraffa tippelskirchi. The sequence goes on from NC_137286.1 coordinate 72,777,784, forward strand.
AGCCATTGGACTTAACCTGCCAGGCTCCTCTGTCCATGGTAGGTTCCTATCTCCATGGAATTCTCTAGGCAAGAATACTGGAGTGGGTTACCATTCTCTTCTCCAGGGGATCTTCCTAACCCAGGGATGAAATGTGGATCTCCTGCATTGCAGGCAGATTCTTTACAGATTGAGCCACCAGGGGAGTCCCACATCATCTTATACTTGCTCCCAAAGCACAGAGTTGCCCCTAAAGTCTCAGGATAACTGGAGATTTAATCCACTGGACCTGTGGTTGCAGGAGCTAATTATCTTTCATTCTTCCATCACATAGCCCTTGGTGTTCTGCATTGATTTGGGCCCTGGCTCTGTTTGTAGGTTGATCTTTGGTGTCTGTTCCCTGCCCAGGCAACAGAGGGCAAAGGCCAAGGCTTATCGGAGCTCACTTTCTCACTTGGATTGGGAAAAGAGAGGGGCATGGCAGCCACAATTAGGATCCACTGGGGAGTGCCTGCAGTGGTAGAAACCTACCAGAAGTTGTGTACACTCTCCTAGAGGAATTGGCCTCAGTTCATAGGTGCCTGGGAAGAGTCAAACTGCTTAGGCTCCCAGCAGTGTATGGGCAGTAACCTGTGCCTGCTCACAGCCTGGTGGCAGCTGTGCCACCTCTGGGGTCAGGATCACAGCAGCCTCATTTTTGTCCACTGCCTCAAGCTCTTTCCCTGGCTTTGTCAGTGGCTAGTGGCTTATGTTTCCCCTTCTGGGATCTTAAACTGCAGTGGCATCTAATTCTACTGCTGGCACTCCTACTGGTTCTACTGGTTTTGGCCACTACTGCCAAGGGACACAGCCACAATCTTTGAATGTGTAGAGTTAGTGTGTGGGCAACAGTGATCTTTTGTCACTCTGGGATGCCCAGATTTTCCCTAGACTCCCTCAGTTGTGTTGTATTACCCCCTCAGAGTATCCTCATAGCAGCCAACTCTGGCCTTCTCCCTGATTTCTGACACCCAAGCCTGACCCTAGCACCCCACTCCCACACTCTGCTGTGGGCTCAGGTGTGTGAGACGCTTCTCAGCTGGGAAATGCTATTTGGCAAAGATCTCTGTGGTGAATTCTCCCTATTTTGCCTTCTGAGTACCCAATATTGCATTCCTCTCTGAAGTTCTGAAGCTCCCTCCTGTTCCCACCCATGAGCGTGAGGAAACGTTTCTTCCTTCACGACTCCCTCCTTGGGGCAAAGGTCTCCATCCTGAAATTCTTTCTCTCTCTCTCTCTCTCCCCCCCGCCCTCATCTTTTGCCTTACTTCATTCTAAGGAGATTGGCTTGCCTTTTTGGAAGTCTAGGGTCTTCTGCCAACATTCAGAATGTGTTCTGCAGGAGCTGTTCCATACACAGATGAATTTTTGATGTATTTGTCGAGAGGGAAGTGATCTCCCCGTCTTAGTCCTCCACTGTCTTGGAAGTTGTCCCTGCTTTTGTTTTTTTAGCCACTGAATAGGTAATGTTGATATTGGATGCACAAACATTTCTTTGAGATCCTACTTTAAGTTCGAGTATATACCAGAAATGGATTTTCTGAATCACATAGCAATTTTATGTTTAACAATTTTTTCTTCAATTGTCATACTGCTTTCCACAGTGGCTGTACCATTTTACATTTTCACCAACATACGCAAGGTTTCCAATCACTGCACATCCTTACTAACACTTGCTTTCATTTTTTTTAATAGTAGCTATCTTAATGGATGTGAGACAGTATCTCATTTAGTTTTGATTTGCATTTCCCTGATGATTAGTGTGATGTTGAGCATCTTTTCATATGCTTACTGGCCATTTGTATATCTTTTTGTGTATAGATGCTATTCATGTCCTCTGTCCACTTCTGAATCAGGTTATTTGCTTTTTGATTGTTGAGTTTTAGTTGTTCTCTATATATTCAGGATATTAATACCTTATCAGATATATAATTTGAAAATATTTTCTCTTATTCTGTAGGTTTACTTTCTACTCCATTAATAGTGTTTTTTGACGTACAAAATGTTTTAATTTTCATGAAGTCCAATCTGTCATTTTTTCTTTTGTTTCCTGTGCCCGTAGTATCATATCCAGGAAATCATAGCTATATTCAACCCTCATATTCACGAAATTGCTGCCAAATCCTATTAATATTTTGTGAAGTTTTATCCTATGTTTTATTATGAGAGTTACACAGTTTTAGATGTCACATTTAGGTCCTTGATAACATTTGAGTTGTTTGTATATGGTGTAGTGAATAGAAAAAGGGAAAGGGACAACCTTATTCTTTTTCATGTGGATATGTGGTTTTCCCAGCATCATTTGTTGAGAAGACTGTTCTTTCTCCCATTAGATTATCTTGACACTCTTGCAAAAAGTCATTTTATACACACACACACACACACACACACAGGTTTGTTTCTGGGTACTCTGTTCTAGTCTATGCTGTCTTTATGTAAATACTGCACTGTTCTTCGTAACTGTAGTTTTGTAGTAAGTTTTAGAATTAGCAACTCTGAGTCTTGTAGTTTTGTTCATTTTTGAGATTGTTTCGACTATTGGGGTCCTCTGATATTTCATATGAAATTTTGGTTGGGTTTTTCTTTTTCTGCAAAAAGAAAAAATGCCACTGAAATTTTGATAGGAATTGCATCGAGTCTGTAGGTCACTTTGGGCAGTAAAAACATCTTAACAATGTCAGTGTTTTTTTTTCAAATGTATAAACATGGAATGAATTTCCATTATTTATGTCTTCAGATTTCTTTGAGCAATATTTTGTAATTTTGATTGTATAAGACTTGCACCTGCTTGGTTAATAATCCCTAACTATTTTATTCTTCTCAATGTTATTCTTCATTGTTCATGTGTAAAAATCCAACTGATACTTCTGTGTTGACTTTGTATCCTTCTTCTTCACTGAATACATTTATTTGTTCTAACAGATTTTTGTATATATGTAATAATTAGGATTTTCTACATATAAGATTGTATCATATGTAAATAGAGAAAAATTCACTTATTCCTTTCCAAGTTGGATGCCTTTTATTTCATTCCTTGCCTATTTGCTTTTGCTTAAATTTCTAACTACTATGTTGAACAGAAGTGGTGAAGGCAGATATACTTGCCTTGTTCCTTATCTGGGAGGAAGAGGTGTCCGTCTTTCACCATTGAGTATGATGTTTGCTGTGAGGTTTTCATATGTGACTTTTATTATGTTGAGGTAATTTCTTTCTCTTCATAGCTTGTTGAGTGTTTTTATCATGAAAGTATGTTGAATTTTGTTAAATGTTCTTTCTACAATAATTGAAATAATCATGTGGGTTTTTCCATTTTCTGTTGATGTTGTATGTTATATTGACCTTTTTTTCTATGTTGATGATACTTATAATCCAAGAAAAAATTAAACTTGGTCATGATTCATAATCTTTTTAATATGTTGCTGAATTGTGTGCATATATTGTTGAAGATAAGTGTATCTACTGGGTTGTAGTTTTTGTTTGTTTGTTTTTATCCCTTGTTCTTCTGTATTGTCTTTGTCAGACTTTGGTATGAGGGTAATGCTGGCCTCATAGAATGACTTAGTATGCATTCTTTTCTCTTCACTTTTGGGGGAAAGTTTGAGAATAACAGGTATTTCTTCAAACATTAAATGTTTCATAACATTTAAATGTTCTTAAGACATTTGGGAGAATTAACCAGCGTAGTCTTCAGGTCTAGAGGTTTTGTTGTTGCTGTTGTTGGGAGGTTTTTATAAAAAAAACTGATTCAATCTCCTTACTAGTTATATGTCTATTCAGATCTTCTATTTCTTCATGAGTTAATATTGATAGGTATTGTATATCTAGGAATTGACCATTTCATCTAGAAATCCAATTAGTTGGCATATAATTTTTCACAGTACTCTCTTACTATCCTTTATATTTCTGCAGAATTAGTAGTAATGTCTCACTTCCACTTCTGATTTTAGTAATTTGAGTCTTCTTTTCTTGTCTATGTGGTTAAAGGTTTGTAAATTTGGTTGATCTTTTTGAAGAATTAGCTTTGGTTTCACTGAATTTCTATATTTTTTTTAGTCTCTTTCATTTATCTTTGCTCTAATCTTTATTACTCCCTTCTTTCTGCTATTTTTTTTTAAATTGGAGGGTAATTATGTTATACTGTTGTGTTGATTTCTGCCGTACAATAACATGAATCAGCTGTTAGTATACATATATCCCCTCCCTCTTAATACTCCCTCCCGTTAACCTCCATCCCACCTCTCTAGGTCATCACAGAGCACCAGGCTGAGTTCTCTGTGTTATGCAGCAGCTTCCAATTACTGATATATTTTACACACACGTGTGTGTGTGTGTGTGTGTGTGTGTGAGTGTGTGTGTGCTCAGTCATCCGACTCTTTGTGACCCTATGGACTGTATCCCACCAGGTTCCTCTGTCCATGGAATTTTCCAGGCAAGAATACTAGAGTGGCTTGCCATTTCCTCCTCCAGGGGATCTTCATGACCCAGGGATCAAACCTGCATCTCTTGCATTGGTAGGTGGATCCTCTACCACTGCCCATTTTACACATGGTCATGTATATATTTCAGTGCTACTCTCTCAACTCGTCCCACGCTTTCCTTCCCCAACCCTGTCCATGAGAACGTTCTCTATAGTTCCATCTCTATTTCTGACTTGCAGATAGGCTCATCAGTAACATTTTTCTAGATTCCGTATATATATTGCGGCTACTGCTGCTGCTGCTAAGTCATGTCAGTCGTGTCCAACTCTGTGCGATCCCATAGACGGCAGCCTACCAGGCTCCGCCATCCCTGGGATTCTCCAGGCAAGAACACTGGAGTGGGTTGCCATTTCCTTCTCCAATGCATGAAAGTGAAAAGTGAAAGTGAAATCACTCGGTCGTGTCCCCGTGGACTGCAGCCTACCAGGCTCCTTCATCCATGGGATGCTCCAGACAAAAGTACTGGAGTGGGTTGCCATCGCTTGCTCTCCATATATATATATGTGTGTGTGTGTGTGTCTGTGTGTGTGTGTGTATGTGTATATATATGTGTGTGTATGTGTATGTTAATATATGATCTTGTTTTTCTCTTTCTTACTTCACTCTGTATAAAACGCTGTAGGTTCATCCACCTCAGTTCAACTGATGCAAATTCATTCCTTTTTATGAGTAGTATTCCATTGTCAGTAGGTGGCCAATATGCCACTGGAGATCAGTGGAGAAATAACTACAGAAAGAATGATAGGATGGAGCCAAAGCAAAAACGATACCCGGCTGTGGATGTGACTGGTGATAGAAACAAAGTCCAATGATGTAAAGAGCAATACTGCATAGGAACCTGGAATGTTAGGTCCATGAATCAAGGCAAATTGGAAGTGGTCAAACAGGAGATGGCAAGAGTGAACGTCGACATTCTAGGAATCAGCGAACTAAGATGGACTGGAATGGGTGAATTTAATTCAGATGACCATTATATCTACTACTGTGGGCAAGAATCCCTTAGAAGAAATGGAGTAGCCTTCATGGTCAACAAAAGAGTCCAAAAGGCAGTACTTGGATGCAATCTCAAAAATGATAGAATGATCTCTGTTCGTTTCGAAGGCAAACCATTCAATATCAGAGTAATCCAAGCCTATGCCCCGACCAGTAATGCCGAAGAAGCTGAACTTGAACGGTTCTATGAAGACCTACAAGACCTTCTAGAACTAACACCCAAAAAAGATGCCCTTTTCATTATAGGGGATGGGAATGCAAAAGTAGGAAGTCAAGAAACACCTGGCATAAGAGGCAAATTTAGCCTTGGAGTACAGAAAGAAGCAGGGCAAAGGCTAATAGAGTTTTGGCAAGAGAACACACTGGTAATAGCAAACACCCTATTCCAACAACTCAAGAGAAGACTCTACACGTGGACATCACCAGATGGTCAACACCAAAATCAAATTGATTATAATCTTTGCAACCAAAGATGGAGAAGCTCTATAGAGTCAGAATAAACAAGACTGGGAGCAGACTGTGGCTGAGATCATGAACTGCTTATTGCCAAATTCAGACTTAAATTGAAGACAGTTGGGAAAACCACTAATCCATTCAGGTATGACCTAGATCAAATCCCTCATGACTATACACAGCAGAAGTGACAAATAGATTTAAGGGACTATATCTGATAGAGTGCCTGATGAACTATGGACAGAGGTTCATGACATTGTACAGGAGACAGGGTTCATGACAATCCCCATGGAAAAGAAACGCAAAAAAGCAAAATGGCTGCCTGAGGAGGCCTTACAGATAGCTGGGAAGAGAAGAGAAGCGAAAAGAAAAGGAGAAAAGGAAAGATATTCCCATCTGAATGCAGAGTTCCAAAGAATCACAAGAAGAGATAAGAAAGCCTTCCTCAGTGATCAGTGCAAAGAATAGAGGAAAACAAGAGATTGGGAAAGACAAGAGATGTTTTCAAGAAAATTAGAGATACCAAAGGAAAATTTCATGCAAAGATAGGCTCGATAAAGGACAGAAATGGTATGGACCTAACAGAAGCAGAAGATATTAAGAAGAAGTGGCAAGAATACACAGAAGAACTGTACAAAAAAGATCTTCATGACCCAGATAATCACGATGGTGTTATCACTCACCTAGAGCCAGACATCCTGGAATGTGAAGTCAAGTGGGCCTTAGAAAGCATCACTACGAACAAAGCTAGTGGAGGTGATGGAATTCCAGTTGAGCTATTTCAAATCCTCAAAGGTGATGAAAGTGCTGCACTCGATATGCCAGCGAATTTGGAAAACTCAGCAGTGGCCACAGGACTGGAAAAGGTCAGTTTTCGTTCCCATCCCAAAGAAAGGCAATGCCAGAGAATGCTCAAACTACCGCACGATTGCAATCATCTCACATGCTAGTAAAGTAATGCTCAAAATTCTCCAAGCCAAACTTCAGCAATACATGAACCCTGAACTTCCAGATGTTCAAGTTGGTTTTAGAAAAGGCAGAAGAACCAGAGATCAAATTGCCAATATCCGCTGGATCATCCAAAAAGTAAGAGAGTTCCAGAAAAACATCTATTTCTGCTTTATTGACTATGCCAAAGCCTTTGACTGTGTGGATCACAATAAACTGTGGAAAATTCTGAAAGAGATGGGAATACCAGACCATCTGACCTGTCCCTTGAGAAACCTGTATGCAGGTCAGGAAGCAACAGTTAGAACTGGACATGGAACAACAGACTGGTTCCAAATAGGAAAAGGAGTACGTCAAGGCTGTATATTGTCACCCTGCTTATTTAACTTATATGCAGAGTACATCATGAGAAACGCTGGGCTGGAAGAAACCCAAGCTGGAATCAAGATTGCCGGGAGAAATATCAATAACCTCAGATATGCGGATGACACCACCCTTATAGCAGAAAGTGAAGAAGAACTAAAGGGCCTCTTGATGAAAGTGAAGGAGGAGAGTGAAAAAGTTGGCTTAAAGCTCAACGTTCAGAAAACTTAGATCATGGCATTTGGTCCCATCACTTCATGGGAAATACATGGTGAAACAGTGGAAACAGTGTCAGACTTTATTTTTTTGGGCTCCAAAATCACTGCTGATGGTGATTGCAGCCATGAAATTAAAAGACGCTTACTCCTTGGAAGAAAGTTTATGGCCAGGTAAATTATATTAGAAGGATGCAACCAACAAGATTCAGCACATGGGAAGTTCTACTGGACAAATAATTCCACTTCTTCAGCAAATAATTTGCTACAAAAAAATAGAGGACAGATAAACTATACATTAAAAAAAGAAATATATGGAAAAATGCTAGGCTTTGTTTGGATTCATATACAAATAAAATAACTTAAAATATTTTTGTGAGACAATCAGAAAAACTGAACACTAAACACACTAAGGAATTATATATCTAATTTTAGGTGTGCTCATGACATTATTATTTCTAAAAACACATTACATTTTCTATTTCTGTAGTAAAATATTTATGAATGAAATGATATGATTCTGAGATTATTTTTCAAGTCTGCATGTAAGATTAAGTAGATAGATTTACAAAATTCCCCATGAGTTGATAGTTGTTAAAGCTGGATTGCTGATACATGGTACTATGTACCTTAGTATGGTATATAGTTGAAATTTTCCATAATACAAAGTTTAAAAAAAAATTCAGTGGAAGCAAAAAAAAAAAAAGTAGTCAGAGGGGCACTCTATTTAAAGTTATGTCATTTTTTAAAGTTTTCTTCACTTTTATTATACTTAGGAAACTTTGAGTATACAAATGCTAATCCAGACTACAGAAACCTCTCAGAAATGTAACCCTAAAGATATATATATATATATATATATATATATATATATATATATACAACAAAGAATAATAGTAAAGGCAAACAAAGTAGTTTTCCCTTTATAATTTTTTTTTATTTTTTAAAATTTATTTATTTATCTATTTTTTTACTTACAATATTGTATTAGTTTTGCCATACATTGACATGAATCCGCCATGGGTGTACATGTGTTTCCCTTCCACAACCCCTCTCCTACCTCCCTCCCCATCCCATCCCTCTGGGTCATCCCGGTGCACCAGCCCCAAGCACCCTGTATCATGAATCGAACCCGAACTGGCAATTCATTTCACATATGATAATTTACATGCTTCAATGCCATTCTCCCATATCATCCTGCTCTCGCCCTCTCCCATAGAGTCCATAATACAGTTCCATTCATCTGTGTCTCTTTTGCTGTCTCACATACAGGGTTATCTTTACCAATTTATTAAATTCCCCATATATAAGCGTTAGTATGCTGTATTGGTGTTTTTCTTTCTGGCTTATTTCACTCTGTATAATAGGCTCCAGTTTCATCCACCTCATTAGAACTGATTCGAATGCATTCTTTATAATCGCAGAGACGGATGGATCATGGTAGAGAGGTCTGACAGAATGTGGTCCACTGGAGAAGGGCATGGCAAACCACTTCAACATTCTTGCCTTGAGAACACTATGAACAGTATGAAAAGGCAAAAAAATAGGACACTGAAAGATCAACTCCCCAAGTCAGTAAGTGCCCAATATGCTACTGGAGATCAGTGGAGGAATAACTCCAGAAAGAATGATAGGATGGAGCCAAAGCAAAAATGATACCCGGCTGTGGATGTGACTGGTGATAGAAACAAAGTCCAATGCTGTAAAGAGCAATATTGCATAGGAACCTGGAATGTTAGGTCCATGAATCAAGGCAAATTGGAAGTGGTCAAACAGGAGATGGCAAGAGTGAACGTCGAAATTCTACAAATCAGTGAAATAAGATGGACTGGAACGGGTGAATTTAACTCAGATGACCATTATATCTACTACTGTGGGCAAGAATCCCTTAGAAGAAATGGAGTAGCCTTCGTGGCCAAAAGGCAGTACTTGGATGCAATCCCAAAAACGATAGAATGATCTCTGTTCATTTCCAAGACAAACCATTCAATATCACAGTATTCCAAGTCTATGCCCCGACCAGTAATGCTGAAGAAGCTGAAGTTGAACAGTTCTATGAAGACCTACAAGACCTTCTGGAACTAACACCCCAAAAAGATGTCCTTTTCATTATAGGGGACTGGAATGCAAAAGTAGGAAGTCAAGAAACACCTGGCGTAAGAGGCAAATTTGGCCTTGGAGTACAGAATAAAGCAGGGCAAAGGCTAATAGAGTTTTGCCAAGAGAACACACTGGTAATAGCGAACACCCTCTTCCAACAACACAAGAGAAGACTCTACACATGGACATCACCAGATGGTCAACACCGAAATCAGATTGATTATATTCTTTGCAGCCAAAGATGGAGAAGCTCTATAGAGTCAGAAAAAAAAAGACTGGGAGCAGACTGTGGCTCAGATCATGAAATGCTTATTGCCAAATTCAGACTTAAATTGAAGAAGATAGGGAAAACCACTAGTCCATTCAGGTAGGATCAAGATCAAATCCCTTATGAGGATACAGTAGAAGTGACAAATAGATTTAAGGGACTAGATCTGATAGACAGAGTGCCTGATGAACTATGGACAGAGGTTCGTGACATTGTACAGGAGACAGGGATCAAGACCATCCCCATGGAAATGAAATGCAAAAAATCAAAATGGCGGTCTGAGGAGGCCTTACAGACATCTGGGAAGAGAAGAGAAGCGAAAATAAAAGGAGAAAAGGAAAGATATTCCCATCTGAATGCAGAGTTCCAAAGAATAGCAAGGAGAGATAAGAAAGCCTTCCTCAGTGATCAATGCAAAGAAATAGAGGAAAACAACAGATTGGGAAAGACTAGAGATCTCTTCAAGAAAATTAGAGATACCAAAGGAACATTTCATGCAAAGATAGGCTCGATAAAGGACAGAAATGGCATGGACCTAACAGAAGCAGAAGATATTAAGAAGAGGTGGCAAGAATACACAGAAGAACTGTACAAAAAATATCTTCACGACCCAGATAATCACGATGGTGTGATCACTCACCTAGAGCCAGACATCCTGGATGTGAAGTCAAATGGGCCTTAGAAAGCATCACTACGAACAAAGCTAGTGGAGGTGATGGAATTCCAGTTGAGCTATTTCAAATCCTCAAAGGTAATGCTGTGAAAGTGCTGCACTCGATATGCCAGCAAGATTGGAAAACTCAGCAGTGCCACAGGACTGGAAAAGGTCAGTTTTTGTTCCCATCCCAAAGAAAGGCAATGCCAAAGAATGCTCAAACTACCGCACAATTGCACTCATCTCACATGCTAGTAAAGTAATGCTCAAAATTCTCCAAGCCAGACTTCAGCAATACGTGAATCGTGAACTTCCAGATATTCAAGCTGGTCTTAGAAAAGGCAGAGGAATCAGAGATCAAATTGCCAATATCCGCTGGATCATCCAAAAAGCAAGAGAGTTCCAGGAAAACATCTATTTCTGCTTTATTGACTATGCCAAAGCCTTTGACTGTGTGGATCACAATAAACTGTGGAAAATTCTGAAAGAAATGGCAATACTAGACCATCTGACCTGTCCCTTGAGAAACCTGTATGCAGGTCAGGAAGCAACAGTTAGAACTGGACATGGAACAACAGACTGGTTCCAAATAGGAAAAGGAGTACGTCAAGGCTGTATATTGTCACCCTGCTTATTTAACTTATATGCAGAGTACATCATGAGAAACGCTGGGCTGGAAGAAACCCAAGCTGGAATCAAGATTGCTGGGAGAAATATCAATAACCTCAGATATGCAGATGACACCACCTTTATAGCAGAAAGTGAAGAAGAAATGAAGAGCCTCTTGATGAAAGTGAAAGAGGAGAGTGAAAAAGTTGGCTTAAAGCTCAAAGTTCAGAAAACTAAGATCGAGGCGTCTGGTCCCATCACTTCATGGGAAATAGATGGGGAAACAGTGGAAACAGTGTCAGGCTTTATTTTTTTGGGCTCCAAAATCACTGCTGATGGTGATTGCAGCCATGAAATTAAAAGACGCTTACTCCTTGGAAGGAAGGTTATGGACAACCTAGATAGCATATTTAAAGGCAGAGACATTACTTTGCCAACAAATGACTATCTAGTCAAGGGTATGGTTTTTCCACTGGTCATGTATGAATGTGAGAGTTGGATGGGGAGGAAAGCTGAGTGTCACAGAATTGATGCTTTTGAACTGTGGTGTTGGAGAAGACTCTTGAGTGTCCCTTGGACTGCAAAGAGATCCAGTCAATCCATCCTAAAGGAGATCAATCCTGGGTGTTCATTGGAAGGACTGATGTTGAAGCTGAAACTCCAATACTTTGGCCACCTCATGCAGAGAGTTGACTCGTTGGAAAAGACCCTAAAGCTGGGCAGGATTGGGGGCAGGAGGAGAAGGGGACGACAGAGGATGCGATGTTTGGATGGCATCACTGGCTCGATGGACATGGGTTTGGGTAGACTGCGGGAGTTGATGATGGATAGGGAGGCCTGGCGTGCTGCAATTCATGGGTTCGCAAATAGTCGGACACAATTGAGCAACTGAAGTGAACTGATTTGTGTCCTCTTTGATTTCTTTAACCAGTGTTTTATAGTTTTCTATATATAGGTCTTTTGTTTCTTTAGGTAGATATATTCCTTAGTATTTTATTCTTTTCGTTGCCATTGTCAATGGAAATGTTCCTTAATTTCTCTTTCTGTTTTCTCATTGTTAGTGTGTAGGAATGCAAGGGATTTTTTTGCGTTAATTTTATATCCTGCAACTTTACTATTTTCATTGATTAGCTCTAGTGATTTTCTGGTGGAGTCTATAGGGTTTTCTATGTAGAGGATCATGTCATCTGCAAACAGTGAGAGTTTTTCTTTTTCTTTTCCTATCTGGATTCCTTTTATTTCTTTTTTTGCTCTGATTGCTATGACCAAAACTTCCAAAACTATGTTGAATAGTAAGGGTTAGAGTGGGCACGCTTGTCTTGTTCCTGACTTTAGGGGAAATGTTCTCAATTTTCCGCCGTTTAGGATAATGTTTGCTGTGGGTTTGTCATATATAGCTTTTATTATATTGAGGTATGTTCCTTCTATTTCTGCTTTTTGGAGGATTTTTATCATAAATGAATGTTTAATTTTGCAGGCTTTATCTGCATCTATTGAAATAATCATATGGTTTCTACTTTTCAGTTTGTTTATGTGGTTTATTACATTGATTGGTTTGCAGATATTGAAGAATCTCTGCATCCCTGGGATAAAGCCCACTTGGTCATGATGTATGATCTTCTTAATATGTTGTTGGATTCTATTTGCTAGGAGTTTGTTAAGGATTTTTGCATCTATGTTCATCGGTGATATTGGCCTGTAGTTTTTTTTTTTTCTGTGGCATTTTTGTCCAGTTTTGGTATTAGGGTGATGGTGGCCTCATAGAATGAGTTTGGAAGTTTACCTTCTTCTGCAATTTTCTGGAAGAGTTTGAGTAGGATATGTGTTAGCTCTTCTCTAAATTTTTGGTAGAATTCAGCTGTGAAGCCATCTGGTCCTGGGCTTTTGTTTGTTGGAATATTTCTGATTACAGTTTCAATTTCCATGCTTGTGATGGGTCTGTTAAGATTTTCTATTTCTTCCTGGTTTTGTCTTCCATTGTTTAAAAATGTGCTACTTAATTTCCACTTTTGTGAAATTTCCAGTTTTCTTTTTGTACTAATATAACTTTATCCCATTTTGATCAAAGATATTTTGTATGATATCTATCTTTTTTAATTGTACTGAAACCTCATTCGTGGCCTAATGTATGTTCTACCCCACAAAATGTGAAGATTGGATATTCTGTTGTTGTGGAGTAGAGTGCTCTATGAGTGTTTGTTGGATCTAGTTGATTTTTAAGGAAATGGTAACCCACTCCAGTATTCTTGTCTGGGAAATTTCATGGACAGAGGAGTCTGGCAGGCTATAGTCCTTGGGGTCACAAAGAGTCGGACACGACTGAATGACTAACAACTATAAATCTTCTAGTTACTTAGTGCTTTCTGTCTGGTGGTTCAACCCATTATTTTGGGTGGGATATTGGAGTCTTCAGTTATTATTGTAGAACTCTCTATTTCTCCCTTCAATTCTGTCAAGCTTTGCTTCATATGTTTTGATAATGTTATTGTGTGAATAAATATTTATAATTTTAATTTTATCATCTTGCTGTATTGAATACTGATAAATATATAATGCCATTATTTATATCTCATAATCTTTTTTTTTTTTTTTTAGTTAAAGACTATCTTGGGAGAAATTCCAAGATGGTGGAGAAATAAGATGGCGAGGTCATCTTCCCCACAAATACATCAAAATTCATATGGAACAACTCCTACAGTACACCTTCTGAATACAGAAGACCACAGACTTCCAAAAAAGCAAGTCAATCTTCTTAGAACTAGGTAGGGCAAAAGATAAATGTAAAGAAAAGAGACAAAGGATTTTAGGACAAGCACCTGCAACCCAGGGAGGGAGTCTTGAAGGAGGAAAATTTTCTGCACACTCAGAAACACTCTCATTGTTGGGGACAGGAGGGAGCTTTGGAACCTCAGAGGGGAGCCCCACAGTGGGCGCTCAAAAGACAAAACGGAGAGAATTCATCACAGAGATCATTGCCAAATAGCCGTCCTCAGCCTAGAAGTGTATCACACCCCCACACTCACAGCAGAGTGGGGGCAGGTAAAGAGGCTCAGACTCAGGTGTCGGATCCAGAGAGTGGCCTGGGCTTTTCTGCCATGAGACTACACTGAGGGGGCTAGCATGACACAGCAGAGGGAGTTTAGAGAAAGACTGGGCATCCCAGAGAGACAAGATTGTCATTGTCATTGTCCCTAGTTCACTCTAACTCCACACATTTGCCGAAAATGGCTGTGTCCTGGTATGGTGGCAGCCAAAACAGGCAAAACTGGTAGGAGCATCAGCAGCAGAATTAGATGTGACTGCAGTTTATGATCCAAGAGGGGAAACCTAAGCCACTAGCTACTGATAAAGCCAGGAAAGTTGCCTGAGGCAGTGGACAGAATGAGGCCGCTGCAGTCCCAACCCCAGAGGTGGCAGCCACCACCAGGCTGTGAGCAAGTGCAAGTTATTGCCCACACTTTTCTGGGAGCCTAAACAGCTTTACTCTTTCTAGGGATCCATGTTGCTGCTGTTTAGTCTCTAAGTTGTGTCTGACTCTGTGACCCCATGGACTGCAGCGAGCCAGGCTTCCCTGTCTTTCACTATCTCCTGGAGTTTGCTCAAACTCATGTCCACTGAATAAGTGATGCCATCCAACCATCAGAGCCTCTGTCATCCCCTTTTCCTCTAGCCCTCAATCTTTCCCAGAAGCAGGGTCTTTTCCAGTGAATCAGCTCTTCACATCGGGTGGCCAAAGTATTGGAGCTTCAGCTTTGGCATCAGTCCTCCCAATACATATTCAGGGTTGATTTCCTTTAGGGTTTATTGGTTTGATCTCCTTGCTGTACAGGAGACTCTCAAGAGTCTTTTCCAACACCACAATTGGAAAGCATCAATTCTTTGGCACTCAGCCTTCTTTATGGTCGAAGTCGCACATCTGTACATGACTATGGGGAAAACCACAGCTTTGACTTTTGTCAGCAAAGTGCTGTCTCTGCTTTTTAATATGCTGTCTATGTTTGTCACAGCTTTTCTTCCAAGGAGCAAGCATCTTAATTTCCTGGCTGCAGTCACTGTACACAGTGATTTTGGAACCCAAGAAAATAAAATGTGTCACTGTTTCCACTTTTCTCCCATCAATTTGACATGCCATTAGAATGGTTTCATCTGCATATATGAGGCCATTCATATTTCTCCTGGCAATCTTGATTTAAGCTTATGAGTCTTCCAGCCCATCAATTCTCATGATGTACTCTTCATATAAGTCAAATAAGCAGACTGACAGTATACAGCCTTTCCCAATATTCAACCAGTTCCTTGTTCCATTTCCAGTTCTAACTGTTACTTCTTGACCTGCATACAGTTTTCTCAGGAGAAAGGTAAGTGGTCTGGTATTCCCATCTCTTTAAGAATTTTCCGCAGTTTGTTGTGATCCACACAGTCAAATGCTTTAGCATAGTGAATACTGCAGTACATGTGTTTTTGGAATTCTCTTAGTTTTCTATGATCCAACTGATGTTGGTAATTCGATCTCTTGTTCCTCTGTCTTTTCTAAACCCAGCTTGTGCACCTGGAAGTTATCAGTTCCCACACTGTTGAAGCCTAGCTTGAAGAATTTTGAGCATTGCCTTACCCACATGTGAAATGAGCTTGTTCATAGTAATGCTTCCTAAGGCCCACTTGACTTCACACTCCCAGGATTTCTGGCTTTAGGTTGGTGACCACACCATCATGGTTACCTGATCACTAAGACTTTTCTATATAGTTCTGTGTATTCTTGCCACCTCTTCTTAATCTCTTGTGCTTCTGTTAGGTCCTTGCCATTTCTGTTCTTTATTGTGGTCATCTTTGCACTCCTCTGGGAGAGCACATGACATTCCTGAGAATGTAAAAATACCTGACACGCTTCTACTGCCACAGGCATGCCTCAGAACATCCTAATTGTGGCTGCCATATCCTTCCCTCTAACCAGCCTGAGTGAGCAAGCAAGCCCTAATAAGCCTTGTCCTTTGCTCCCTATTGCCTGGGCAGGGAATAGACACAAGAGGATGGCCTACAAGCAGAGCCAGGACTAAAACCAAAGCAGAGCACTATGGGATACAGGGCCAAAGTATAGAAAGGGAATTAACTCCTGCAGCCACAGGTGCAACAGATTAAATCCCAACAACTGCCAGAGACTGTGGACTTGGTGGCAACTGTGGACTTTGGGACCAAGTACAGCCTGGTATAACACCAGTTCTGAAACTAAGCTGACCCCACACTGCCCACAACAGGTCCAGAGATCTTCCTAGAACTATTGGAGGACTTTGGTATGAGTATCTTTGGGTGTTCTTAGCTTTTGAGTGTTGCTTTAACCAGTAATCTTGGGGTTGTGTCTTCTGTGCTGTAGAGCCTGTGAAACCTGGAGCCACAGTAATGGATCAGGCCTGAATGCCAAAGGTGGGAGACCAGGACTTTGAACCACTGGAGAACTCCCAAATGAATGGAACATTAATTGGTGACAGCTCTCCCAGGGAGAGCTCCATGTCAACACTAAAACCAAGCCCTACCCAAAGCCCAACAAATTCTAGTGTCCAACACTCACTCCACACCAATCCCTCAGCAAAACAAGAGCACAAACCCACACATTAGCAGACAGGCTTCCAAAAGCCATGGACACCCCCAAAACACACAACTGGACACAGCACTGCCCCTCAGAGAGACAAGATCCAGCTTCATCCACCAGAACACAGGCACAAACTCCCCTAATCAGGAAACCTTCACAAGGCACTTCAGAGGCTCTACCTCGCCTATGGGGAATAGAGTCTAAAGTTAAGAGGAGCTACAATCTTCCAGACTGCAGATATGAGATTCCAAACACAATAAATTAAACAAAATGAAGAACAAGGAAACATGCAGTAGATGAAGGTACATTGGTAAAAATCCTCAAGGCTAAACAAATGAAAAGGAACTAAACAATATACTTGAAAAATAATTCAGAGTGATGATAGTGATAGCTTACATTGAACGGTGTCAGATCCATAATTTCTGAAGAAGAAGATTTAACTTTGGGACCAGGGATGAGGCTTGATCACTCAAGAGTTTTAGTATAGCTAAGTCTAATTAAAATGAAAAGGCGCAGAGAAAGCTTCTGACATAAACATCAGAAGGGGGATGGACAGTGACCCCACCCACCCCCTCTAGTCTTTAGCTAGATGTTTTATGTCTGTTAGAAAACTATTAACCAGATAGGAGAGTAATCTCAAGGCTGACAGAGTTTCACCAGGCTCCTCTTCCACAATATGCATTTTTGAGATAGGATGGCAAGAGGTATATCATCCCCCAGCCATAAAACAATTGATATGAGTACTGGCTTGTTGAGTTATTATCAGCCCAAAGTTTGAGAGAAAGGAAAAAGTTAGTCTTAGGTGGAACCATTTTGAAGAAAGGCAAATTCCAAAGCAGATACATAGTTTCATTAACATAACTTAAGAAAAACGTTTCCATAGAGAGTTTGTTTCCTCTTGCCACTTAAGGGAGAGATAAAAAAAAATATCTGACACTTGCAGCCTATTTCCTCCATTTGGAGACTCCTGGTCTTCCTGCCTGTTACCCTCTCATTCCCTCCTTTTCTTTTAGGAGAATTATGTTGCCTAGGGAAAGAGGTGTCGTGTTCGTTCCGTAACTACTTGCTGCTGTTGAGGAACACGGTCCCTAAATTGTTGAGGCAACATATTCTTGTAACCCTCATATTGAGGGCCTCCAATCCAGGGACCCCAAATTGTAGTTGGAGGAAGCTGCCACAGTCACAGGAGATCAAGCAAGCATTTGTAACTTAAAAGCCTTCATGCAACTAGAAACAAACCCTGTTATACAGTTGCAGATGTAAAGCAAACTAGTCATTAAACAAGTCAAAACATAATCAAAATTAAAAGTCACATTATGTCCATAGTTATATCAGTCCATCTTAGGATTGTTAGATGTCATCAGATCAAGAAGAGCTGAAGAAAGTCTTTTCCTTGAAGTGATGAGGAGGGGAGTGCTCTGTGGACCCAGCAATTAGACCAATTTTTCAATGCAGCATAAGAATAAGTCCAGGACAGGAAGGCACTGTCTTGAGGGTCAAAAGGCAGACTCAGAACTTTTGGAGCCAGCAGAAAAAAGCCCATCTAGATTCTCAGGACCGTCTTTGTTCCAGCGGCTTGCTTGGCTCAGAGGCTGGGTCAGGAGTTAACCTCCTGGTAATGTCTGTTGAAAAGCTAAAAGCTGAGTCACATAGTTAATTTTAAGGCTTCAGGATCTATGACAATATCTGTGGGCAAAAACAGCCTGTGATAGAGACAGTCCCTTCTTCTTAGGGGGGTTTGCATCCTCCTTAAAGCTATGGGTCAAATTATAAACTGTCTTGTGCTTCCTAAGTTAGCTTACATGGGTGTCTTTTAATAATGTCATTAGCTTTTTCAATTTTTCCTGAAGATTGGGGTCTCCAGGAACAGAGTAAGTGATATTCTATTCCTAGAACTTTTGACACTCCTTGAGTTACAACAGCTTTAAAGATGGAGCCATTGCCATTCTGAACTTTAGAGTTTGAGTTTAGATGTAGATTCCACTTACATCATGAGAAGTCAGTACAGTAAGATTTTGTCCATTCATTAACCTCAGGCTTTAGTGAATACTGCTTTTGATGCAAAAATAGGTAAGGGTCATTGAGTTTGATAACAACAGGAACAACATTTTATGCTCGACCCACAGTTTTTTGATCAGTCCACACTCTAGGATTTGCATTTTGTTCAATTAATGGGACAGAAAGAGCAGCCTCCATATTTATGAAAACAGAGGCCTGGGCTTTGTTCAGTATATCCCTCCCCAGAAGGGGTGAGGGAGACTCTGGCACAATCAGAAACTCGTGAGAAAACAGCACAGAGTTCCAGTTCCAGTCCCAGTTAAAGGATAACTGAAATAATAGCATTTGGCTCATCTCATCCAGACAGCCCTATTACAGTAGCAAATTGGGAGGAAAGTGGGTCAGGGGCTTCAGTGAGCACAGAGAAATTTGTCCCAGTGTCCAAAAGAAATTGGCGGATTGCCCCCCCACACACACAGTTATTAATACCCAGTGTTCCTCAGGTGTAATTAGGATGGGGGCTTGTGTGAGGACCCCCGGGCACCTTCAGTCCTGATTGTCTCGAGAGTCTGACCCCTGGGGCCTACATCTCGGAGGGCAGTCTCTCCTCTAGTGTGGTCCTTTGCAGACCGGACCTGGGGCCTACACCTTGGAGGGCAGTCTCTCCTCCAGTGTGGTCCTTTGCAGACCGGACCTGGAGCTGGAAGCAGCTTAGATGCCCGAGGGCAACTCCGCTTGAGATGTCCCTCCTTTCCACAGTAATAGCAAGCCCATCCCTTTTCACCTGAGTCCCTCTGGGCATTTTTCTCAGGTTGTTTCAGAGCAGGTCTAACAGCAATGCTGGGGCAACAGTCTTTCACCTGGTTCCTTTTTTTTTTTTTTTTGCCTCTTATTTTCCTCCTCATATTCTCTACCATAATATACCATCTGAGCCAGCTGTAACAGTTTTTCTAAAGTCTGATTTGGTCCAAACGCCTGTTTTCATAACTTACGGCAGATATCTGGAGCTGACTGAGTGAGAAATCTATCTTTTAAGATTATTTCTCCCTCTGAACTTTCAGGATCATCACCAGTAAACTTGTAGAGAGCCTCCCATAATTATCTAGGAATTTACCAGGAGTTTCCTTCTCTCCCTGTTCTTTGTCAGCAAATTTAGCATAATTTCAAAGTCTTAGCATGTGTTCACTTGAGTCCTACAAAAATGTATCTGACAAAGTGGCTCTGTTATAGGAACTGTTTGGCTCCCAGTAGGAAGGAGGGCTATTTCATGTTCCCTCTTTCCCCTTGTCTCATGTTCAAGCCATTCATCTCCAAAAGTAGTAGCTTCCCTCAAAACTAAAGCTCTCGAGTCAGGAGTCAGTGTCTGTCCCAAGACATACATTGCATCTCTCCAAGTAAGTTCATAAAGTAAAGTCAGTCCTGTAAAGGCTTCTATGTACTTTTTGGATCCTCTCAATTGTCTCGACTGCAATTGGTACAATTTGAATTTCTACTGAGACTGAGGCACCCCCTCCTGGAAGGGTGCCCTGACTCTCAGCATGTTCAGTTGGGAGCCCCAGATCCAGGGGCAAAGTAAGAGGATAGGAGGGAGTTGAAGGTTTCACACCCAAATCTGTACCCTTAGGACATAAATCTGGCATGTCTTGCAGAGAGATAAAGAGCAACATATATGTCACTTCTACCCACTTCTCTTGTTTTCTACAGAACTGGTCTAGTTGTAAAACAGTAATAATTGAGATCCTTCAACAGGTCAGCATTTCCCCTCTTCCAAAGAAGACCTTGGCCATTCAGTATCACAGAAGAAGATCAGGCATATCTTTTTAAACTCTGGGGATCAAACTTGCCCCAGCTATTTTTTTAAATACATTTTAAAGGAGTGGTTCTGGAACTGATAGCTCCCATCTGTAATATTAAAAAAAAGTGGCATCCACAGCTGTGACTTTTTTCCACCAGAAGTGTCCTTCCCTGCTCTAGATGGGGGTGTAAATAGACTCTCCACCAAAGCTTTCCTTCCCTGGTCAGACTTAGTCTGTCCCTTACCGACATAGATACCTTACTCGTCCCTCCCAGTTCTACCACCGAGACAGGATGGAGATGCACCAGGGGTAGACCTGATAACACCCCAAATTGACTTAGTTCCATACCACCAAGACCCTTGTTTGATTTGCCCTTTTCCTCTGATGCCGCCTGAAGTGGAAGAGTAGCTTTTTGGAATGCCTCTCAAGCTAGTACTACTAGGGAAAGCATCCATGTTACGTGTGCCTATGCACATTCCTGAGTACAGTCCTGACTACAGTAGAAGTGGTGAGTCATAAAGGGATGAACAACAACCAAGATGTCCCTTCTGAGTGTCACCATGTCAGTATCAGTTCAGCTCAGTCTCTCAGTCGTGTCCGACTTTTTGCAACCCCATGGACTGCAGCACGCCAGGCCTCCCTGTCCATCACCAACTCTTGGAGTTTACTCAAACTCATGTCCATT
Organism: Giraffa tippelskirchi; assembly: GCF_054371585.1. Lineage (NCBI taxonomy): Eukaryota > Metazoa > Chordata > Mammalia > Artiodactyla > Giraffidae > Giraffa > Giraffa tippelskirchi. The sequence continues at coordinate 72,798,947 of NC_137286.1, forward strand.
GAGTCAGTGATGCCATCCAACCATCTCATCCTCTGTCATCTCCTTCTCCTCCTGCCTTCAATCTTTCCCACCATCAGGGTCTTTTCAAATGAGTCAGTTGTTCACATTAGGTGGCAAAAGTATTGGAGTTTCAGCTTCAACATCAGTCCTTCCAATGAATACTCAGGACTGACTTAATTTAGGATGGACTGGTTGGATCTCCTTGCAGTCCAAGGGATTCTCAAGAGTCTCCAACACCGCAATTCAAAAGCATCAATTCTTTGGTGCTCAGTTTTCTTTATAGTCCAACATTCGCACTCATACATGTCAGTTTATGTGATAGCAAAAGAGTTGGTGGAGAGGTGACCAGTGAGGAAAAAGTGATTTTTGTCCTCAAACTACTAGGACCAACCCTTCCAGTACATTTCCACAGATTACACAAAGGAATATCTAGGGAGTTAAGAAAAAAGCTGTCAGAGAGCTTCCTCTGGTCCACTAAGAGCTAGCGCTACCAAAGGAAGAAGCCCTTCGCACTTCCAATTTGACCAGATCCTGCAATTCCCGAGCTGTGTCTTCAAATTCTCATGGTCACCAGCAGTGCCTTTATCCACATAGATAGGAGGCACAGCCATGAAAAAGACTCACTTTCAGGTCGCTGGCCCCTGAGGCAGGCAGCCAAGAGAGTGACCTCTAGCCTGAGAGACATTCCTGGAGCTAGAGTTCTTTCTCGCTCCAAAACATGCTCTTGTAACTTTCTGCTCCTAGCAAGGCTAGTCACGTCCATATTTGGGGTCTAAGTAAAAGTACACAGTAATGGCATAGATCACAAGTCCCTTGAAAGTCAGTGATCCAACAGATTAGGTTTGTAGGTCTAATTCCCAAGAAGTTATGAAATGGTCAACGAGACTGGAAAGTTTGGCCGAGAAAGGAGAGTTCAGTCCACACACTTCGCCCAATTCTGGCCACTCCCCTCACAGAAACGTTGGGGGTCTCTTGATATTGGCAGGTCAGTATAACCCCCCAAAATGGCTCCCCTTTGGGGGGTTGCCTTCAGTCATTATGAGGCACCATGAAACTGCAGAGCAAGGCTCATCACTTGCTTTGCGCAGGGCATGTCATCCATTCACACAAGCACACTGGAGAGTTAGTAAAGTAAAGCAGAAAATGTGTATGCAGAGAAAGTAGAGAGGCTAGAGCTCTTGAGTGTTCTTACTTTATCCTGAAGATCCCGGACGAGCCCCCAAGATGATAGCTTATGGTGAACGGAGTCATATTGATGATCTCTGAAGAAGATTTAACTTCAGGACAAGGCTTGATCACGCAAGAGTTATAGTATAGCAGATTTTTATTAAAGTGAAAAGGCACAGAGAAAGCTTCTGACATAGACATCAGAAGGGGGATGGAGAGTGCCCCCCTGCTAGTCTTTAGCTGGATGTGTTCTGTCTGTTCATTTCAGTTCAGTTCAGTTGCTCAGTCATGTCTGACTCTTTGCGACCCCGTGAACCGCAGCATGCCAGGCCTCCCTGCCCATCACCAACTCCCAGAGTCCACCCAAACCCATGTCCATCGAATCGATGATGCCATCCAACCATCTCATCCTCTGTCATCCCCTTCTCCTCCTGCCCTCAATCTTTCCCAGCATCAGGGTCTTTTCAAATGAGTCAGCTCTTTGCATCAGGTGGCCACAGAAAGCTATTAATCAGATAAGAGAGGTACCTCAAGGCTAATGGAGTTTCACCAGGCCCTTCTTCCACAATATACATTTTTGAGATAGGATGGCAAGAGGTATGTCATCCCCCAGCCATAAAACAATTGATGTGAGTACTGGTTTGTTGAGTTATTATCAGCCCAAAGTTTAAGAAAAAAAAAAAAAGTTAGTCTTAGGTGGAACCATTTTGAAGAAAGGCAAATTCCAAAGCAAATACATAGTTTCATTAATATAGCTTAAGAAAAACGTTTCCATAGAGAGATTGTTTCCTCTTGCCGCTTAAAGGAGAGACAAAAAAAAAAAAAATCTGACATTTGCAGCCTATTTCCTCCATTTGGAGACCCCTGGTCTTCCTGCCTATTACCCTCTCAATACTAAAGATTATCCAAAATCTTGAAAATAAAGTGGAGGCACAGATAGACAGACTGGAGATACAGATCATGAAGATACAACAAATGTTTATTGAAGACATTAAAGAAGAGACTAAAAGAGAAGAATTAAAGAAGAGCAATGAACAGCAAAATAACTGATATTAAAAATATACTAGAAGGAACTAAGGGAGAATAAATGAGGCAGAAGAATGAATAAGTGAGCTGGAAGTTAGAATGGTGAATATAACTGAAGCAGAGCACAGTAAACAAAATATAGTAAAAATGAAATAAGGACAGTCTCAGAGACTACTGGGACAATATGATGAGCAACAACATTTGAATCATAGGGGTCCTAGAAGAAGAAAACAACAGAAAGGTATATAAGAAAATATTTGAGGAGATCATAGTTGAATAGTTCCTTAAAATGGGAAAGGAAATAGCCACCCATGCCCAGGAAGCCCTTAGAGTTTCATACAGGATAAGCCCAAAGAAAAAACACACCAAAACAAATATTAATGAAACTAGAAAAAATGAAACAGAAAGAAAAATTAGAATCAGCAGGAGAAAAACAACAAACAACATACAAGAGGATCCCCATAAGGCTACACTTGACCTTCCAACAGAAACTCTGCAGGCCAGAATAGAGTATCAGGATATACTTAAAATGATGAAAGGGGAAAAAATCTACAACTTAGATTACTCTATCTAGCAAGGATCTCATTCAGATGCAAAAGAGAAATCAAAGCTTTATAGACAAGCAAAAGTTTAGAGAATTCAGCACCACCAAACCAGCTTTACAACAAATGTTAAAAGAACTTCTCTACACAGGAAACACAAGAGAAAGAAAACCTCTACAAAATCAAATCCAAAATAATAAATTAAATGGTAACAGGATCATACATATCAATAATTACCTTGAATGTAAATAGACTAAATGCTCCAATGAAAAGGCATAGGTTGGCTGAATGGATACAAGAACAAGAGCCCTATATATATTGTCTACAAGAGACTCATCTCAGACCTAGAGACACGTACAAACTAAAACTGAGGTTCTGGGAAAAGACATTCCAAGCAAACACAAATCAAAAGAAAATGGGAGTAGCAATATTCACAACAGATAAAATAGATGCTAAAATAAAAACCATTACAGGAGACAAGGAAGGACAGTACATAATGATCAAGGTTTCAATCCAAGAAGAAGATGTAACAATTACAAATGTATATGTACCCCAAATTGGAGAACTTCGCTCCATAAGCCAAATGCTAATAACTACTAAAGGGGAAATTGACCATAGTGCAATAATAGTGGGAGACTTTAATACCCTTCTTACACCAATGGACAGAACATTTAGGCAGAAAATTAATAAGAAAATTCAAGCTTTAAATGATACGTTGGACCAGTTGGACCTAGTTGATATCTACAGGCCATTTCATACAAAACAGTAGATTTCACTTTTTTTTTCAAGTGCACATGGAATGCTCTCCAGGAGAATCACATCTTGGGTCACAAATCAAGCCTTGAAAATTAAAAAAAAAAAAAGAAATCATTCATTTCAAGCATCTTTTCTGACTACAACACTATAAAATCAGATATCAACTACAGAAAAAAATCTATAAAAAACACAAACACATGGAGGCTAAATAACCTCTTATGAATAACCAACAGATCACTGAAGAAATCAAAAAGGAAGAAGTAAATGACGATGAAGACATGACAACTCAAAACATATGGGATGCAGTAAAAGCAGTGTTGAAAGAAGTTTGTAACAATACAAACCTACCACAAGAAACAACAAAAACATCGAATAAATGACTTAACCTTACACCAAAAGCAACCAAAAGAACCAAAAACCCCACAGTTAGCAGAAGGAAAGAAATGACAAGGATCAAAAAAGAAACAAATGAAAAAGAAATGAACAATATCAAAGATCAATAAAAATAAAAGCTGATTCTTGAGATGATATACAAAATTGACAAATCATTAGCCAGACCCATTGAGAGATATAAGGAGGGGACTCAAATCAATAAAATTAAAAATGAAAAAGGAGAATTTACAACAGGCAATACAGAAATACAAAAGATCATAAGAGACTACGATAAGAAACTATATGCCAATAAAATGGACAACCTTGAAGAAATAGACAAATTCTTATAAAAATATAACCTTCCAAAACTGTATCAGAAAGAAATAGAAAATATGAACATAAGCACAGAATCACAAGCACAGAAATCAAAACTGTAATAAAAAATTTTCCAACAAATAAAAGGGCCAAATGGCTTCACATGTGAATTCTACCATATTCTTTCTACGAGGCCACCATCACCCTGATAGCAAAAGCAGACAAAGATGCCACAAAAAATTCCAGTCTAATATCACTGATGAACATAAATGCAAAAGTCCTCAAGAAAATATTAGCAAATGGAATCCAACAACACATTAAAAGAACAATACATAGTGATCTAGGTGGCTTTATCCCAGGGCTGATAGGGTTTTTCCACATATGCAAATCAATCAATGTGATAAGCCATATTGACAAATTGAAAGATAAAAACCATATGATCATCTCAATAGATGCAGAGAAATCTTTTGACAAAATTCAACACCTATTTATGATTAAAAAAACTCTCCAGAAAGTAGGCATAGAAAGACCAATCCTCAACCTAAAAAACTCCATTTATGACAAATACACAGAAACATTATTCTCAATGATGAAAAACTGAAAGCAGTTCCTGTAAGATCAGGAACAAGAAAAGGGTGCTCACTCTCACCACTGTTTTTCAACATAATTTTGGAAGTCCTAGAGAGAGAAAAGAAATAATAGAGATCCAGATTGGAAAAGAAGAAAACTCTCATTATTTGCAGATGACATGATAGAAAGCCCTGAAGATGCCACCAGAAAATTAATAGAGCTAATCAATGAATATGTTAAATTCACAGGATATAAAATTAATACTCAGAAATTCCTAGCATTCCTATAAGCTAACAATGAAAAATCGGAAAAAGAAATTGAGGAAACAATCCCACTTACCACTGCAAAATAATAATAATAATAAAATACCTAGGAACAAACATGCCTAAACAGACAAAAGACCTATATGCAGAAAACTAGAAGACACTGATGAAAGAAATCAAAGATGACACAAACAGATGGAGAGATATATCATGTTATTGGATTGGAAGAACCAATATTCTGAAAAAGACTATACTACTCAAAGCAATGTACAAGTTCAATGCAATCCCTATTAAACTACTAGTGGTGTTTTTTTTTTTTTTTTTTTTTTTTTTTACAGAACTAGAGCAAATATTTCACAATTTGTATGGAAACACAAACGACCCCAAATAGCCAGAGCAAATCTTGAGAAAGAAAAATGGAACTGCAGGAATCAACCTTCCTGAGGTCAGACAGCACTACAAAGCTGCAGTCATCAAGACAGTATGGTACTGGCACATAAACAAAAATTTAGACCTGTGGAACAAGATAGGAAGCCTAGAGGTAAACCCATGCACCTGTGAGCACCTTATCTTTGACAAAGAAGGAAAGAATGGAGAAAAGACAGATTCTTCAATAAGTGATGCTAGGAATACTGGACAGCAGCAAGTAAAAGAACAAAACTAGAATACTTCTTAAGACTATACACAAACATAAACTCAAAATGTATTAAAGGCTTAAATGTAAGGCCAGAAACTAGACAGCTCCTGGAGGAAAAGACTTTCTCTTGGCAAAACTCTCTATTAGCCTTTGTCCTGCTTCATTCTCTACTCCAAGGCGAAACTTGCCAGTTATTCAGGAATTTCTTTGCTTCCTGCTTTTGCATTCTGGGTCCCTATAATGAAAACGCCATCTTTTTTGGGTGTCAGTTCGAGAACGTCTTGTAGGTCTTCATAGAATCGCTCAACTTCAGCTTCTTCAGCATTACTGGTTGAGGCATAGACTTGGATTACTGTGATATTGAATGGCTTGCCTTGGAAATGAACAGAGATCATTCTGTCGTTTTTGAAACTGCATCCAATTCATTATAGGGGACTGGAATGCAAAAGTAGGAAGTCAATAAACACCTGGAGTAACAGGCAAATTTGGCTTTGGAGTGCAGAATGAAGCAAGGCAAAGGTTAATAGAGTTTTGCCAAGAGAATGCACTGGTGATAGCAAACACCCTCTTCCAACAACACAAGAGAAGACTCTACACATGGACATCACCAGATGGTCGACACCAAAATCAGATTGATTATATTCTTTGTAGCCAAAAATGGAAAAGCTCTATACAGTTAGCAAACACAAGACCAGGAGCTGACTGTGGCTCAGATCATGAACTCCTTATTGCAAAATTCAGACTTAAATTGAAGAAAGTAGGGAAAACCACTAGACCATTCAAGTATGACCTAAATCAAACCCCTAACGATTATACAGTGAAAGTGAGAAATTGATTTAAGGGACTAGATCTGATAGAGTGCTTGATGAGCTATGGATGGAGGTTCGTGACATTGTACAGGAGACAGGGATCAAGACCATCTCCAAGAAAAAGAAATGCAAAAAAGCAAAATGTCTGTCTGAAGAGGCCTTACAAATAGCTGTGAAAAGAAGAGAAGCAAAAGGCAAAGGAGAAAGGAAAGATATACCCATTTGAATGCAGAGTTCCAAAGATTAGCAAGGAGAGATAAGAAAGCCTTCCTCAGTGATCAGTGCAAAGAAATAGAGGAAAACAATATAATGGAAAAGACTAGAGATTTCTTCAATAAAATTAGAGATACCATGGGAACCTTTCATGCAATGGAGGGTGCAATATAGGACAGAAATGGCATGAAGGTAACAGAAGCAGAAGATATTATGAAGAAGTGGCAAGAATACACAGAAGAACTATACAAAAAAGGATCTTCACGACCCAGATAATCACAATGGTGTGATCACTCACCTAGAGCCAGATATCCTGGAATGCGAAGTCAAATGGGCCTTAGGAAGTATCTCTATGAACAAAGCTAGTGGAGGTGATGGAATTCCAGTTGGGCTATTTCAAATCCTCAAAGATGATGCTGTGAAAGTGCTGCACTCAATATGCCAGCAAATTTGGAAAACTCAGCAGTGGCCACAGGAATGGAAAAGGTCAGTTTTCATTCCAATACCAAAGATAAGCAATGCCAAAGAATGCTCAAACTACTGTACAATTGCACTCATCTCACATGCTAATAAAGTAATGCTCGAAATTCTCCAAGCCAGGCTTCAGCAATATATGAACTATGAACTTCCAGATGTTCAAGCTGGATTTAGAAAAGGCAGAGCAACCAGAGATCAAATTGCCAACATCTGCTGGATCATCAAAAAAGCAAGAGAGTTTCAGAAAAACATCTATTTCTGTTTTGTTGACTATGCCAAAGCCTTTGACTGTGTGGATCACAATAAACTGTGGAAAATTCTGAAAGAGATGGAATACCAGACCACCTGACCTGCCTCTTGAGAAACCTGTATGCAGGTCAGGAAGCAACAGTTAGAACTGGACATGGAACAGCAGACTGGTTCCAAATAGGAAAAGGAGTCCGTCAAGGCTGTATATTGTCACCCTGCTTATTTAACTTGTATGCAGAGTACATCATGAGAAACGCTGGGCTGGATGAAGCACAAGCTGGAATCAAGATTGCTGGGAGATATATCAATAATCTCAGATATGCAGATGACACTACCCTTATGGCAGAAAGCGAAGAAGAACTAAAGAGCCTCTTGATGAAAGTGAAAGAGGAGAGTGAAAAATTTGGCTTAAAGCTCAACATTCAGAAAACTAAGATCATGGCATCCGGTCTCATAACTTCATGGCAAATAGATGGAGAAACAGTGAAAGCAGTGCGAGACTGTATTGTTTTGGGCTCCAAATCACTGCAGATGGTGACTTCAGCCATGAAATTAAAAGATGCTTACTCCTTGGAAGAAAAGTTATGACCAACCTAGACAGCATTTTAAAAAGCAGAGATATCACTTTGCCAACAAAGGTCTGTCTAGTCAAAGCTATGGTTTTTCCAGTAGTCATGTATGAATGTGAGAGTTGGACTAGAAAGAAAGCTGAGTGCCGAAGAATTGATCCTTTTGAATGGTGGTGTTGGAGGATTCTTGAGAGTCCCTTCGACTGCAAGGATATCCAACCAGTTCATCCTAAAGGAAATCAATCCTGAATATTCATTGGAAGGACTGATGTTGAAGCTGAAATTCCAATACTTTGGCCACCTGATGCAAAGAACTGACTCATTGGAAAAGACCCAGATGCTGGGAAATATTGAAGGCGGAAGCAGAAGGGGATGAGAGGATGAGATGGTTTGATGGCATCACTGACTCAATGGAGATGAATTTGAGTAAACTCTGGGACTTGGTGATGGACAGGGCAGCCTGGTGTGATGCAGTCCATGTGGTCGCAAAGTGTCAGACACTACTGAGTGACTGAACTGAACTAAACTTCGAGGAAAAAGCATGGGAAGCACATCTCTTAACGTAAACCACAGCAAGATACTCTGTGACTCACTTCCTAGAATAATGGCAATAAAAACAAAAATAAACAATTAGGACTAATTAAACTTAAAAGCTTTTGCACAATAAAGGAAATTATAAACAATGTGAAAAGACAATCTTCCAAGTGGAATAAAATAATAGCTCAGAAACAACTGGCAAAGAATTAAATCTCCAAAATATATAAGCAGCTCAATACCAGGAAAACAAACAACTCAACCAAAAAGTGGGCAGAAAACCTAAAGAATAATTTCTCCAAAGAAAACATACAGATGGCTGATAAACACACGAAAAGATGTTTGCCTTCCACTCATTATTAGAGAAATGTAAATCTAAAGTACAATTAGGTGTCACCTCATAGCCGTCATGAAAAAAATGTCCATCATGAAAAAAATCTACAAACAATAAATGCTGGAGAGTGTGTGTAGAAAGGGAATCCTCTTGCACTGTTGATGGGAATGTAAATTGATACAGCCACTATGGAGAACAGTATGGAGATTACTTTAAAAACTGGGAATAAAACTACCAAATGACCCAACAATCCCACTGCCAAACATGTACCTTGAGAAATCTATAATTGAAAAAGACACATGTACTATAATGTTCATGGCAGCACTATTTACAGTAACTGGGACATGGAAGCAACCTAGTTGTCTGTTGACTGATGAATGGATAAAGAAGTTATGGAACATATATATAACACATTTGAGTCAGTTCTAATGAGGTCGATGAACCTAGAGCCTATTATAAAGACTGAAGTAAGAAAGAGAAAACCAAATGTCATGTATTTGCACATATATGTGAAATGTAGATAGATAGTACTGATGAACATATTTGTAGAGCAGCAATGGAGACAAAGAAGTGAGAACATATTTGTGGACACAGTGGGAGAATGAGAGACAGGATGAATTAAAGGAGTAACATTGAGAAACATTGAAACATATGTATAGATAGTCAATGCGAATCTGCTGTGTGATGTAGGGAACTCAGACCTGGTGCTCTGTGACAACTTAGAGGCAGGGAATGAGGTGAAGGGGAGGTTCAAGAGAGAGGAGACATATGTATACCTATGGCTGATTCATGTTGATGTACAGCAGAAACTAACACAATATTGTAAAGCAATTTTCCTTTAATTAAAAATTTTAAAAATGAAAAAATAAAGTCTTTTTTGTCTGATATTAGTGTGAAAGTGTATGATATTAGTGTGAAAGTCACTCAGTCGTGTCTGACGCTTTGCGACCCCATGGACTATGCAGTCTCTAGGCCAGAATTCTGGAATATTCCAGGCCAGAATACTGGAGTGGGTAGCGTTTCCCTTCTCCATGGGATTTCCCAATCCGGAGATCGCACCCAGGTCTCCCACTTTGCAGGCAGATTATTTACCAACGAGCCACTAGGGAAGCCCAATATTAGTATATTAGATATTAGTATAGCTACCCTTATTCTCCTTTGTTTTCTATTTGCATGGAATATCTTTTTCCATCCTTTTACTTACAACCTTTTTTAATCTTTGTATCTAAAATGATCTCCAACTATGAGACAGCACATAGTTGGAGCATATTTATTATCCATCCTACCAATATCTGTCTTTTGATCAGAGGGTCCAATCTATTTACATTTAAAGTAGTTACTCATAAGGAGATACTGCTGCCTTTCTTATTATGTGTTTTCTAAATGCCTTATAGTTTTTTTGTCCCTCATTTCATGTATTATGTCCACGTTTTCATTTAGTTGATTTTTTTAATAGTGACACATTTCAGCTATCTTATCATTTCCTGTTGTGCCTACCTTTGCATCTAGCTATTTTCTTTGTAGTTACCATTTAACTTTCTAAAGTTAAAACATTTAAGTTGAATTTGTACAGGCTGAACTGTAATAACATACAAAACTCTACTTCTTTACAACTCCATTCCCACTCCTTTCAGTTGCTAATATTATAAAATTACACCTAATATATTGTGTACCCAAAAACATACACTAATAATGCCTTTAAGTGCATTAATCTCTTAAATTGTGTAGAATATAATGTTTGCAGTCACAAACCAAAGTTTAAAGTAATGCTAGCCTTTTACACTAACAATTTTTCTTTAAATATGTCTGTTAAACCATGTAAAAAAAAAAACTGCAGTTACAAATCATTGTTAAAATAATATTAGCTTTTATAATTGCCCGTATATTTACCTTTACTGAAAATCCTTATTTCTCCACACGCCTTTGAGTTACGGTCTAGTGTCCTTTCATTGTACTTTGGAGGACTCCCTTGAGCATTGTTTGCAAGGAAGGTCTAGTGGCAAAAACTCCTTCAGCTTTTATCTTGTAGTGTCTTAATTTTTCCCTCACTTCTGAAGGACAGTTTTGTTGGATAATGGATTATTGGATGACAGGGTTTTTTCTTTTAGTACTTTGAATATATTAGCACATTGTCTTGCTACCTCCAAAACTTTTGATGAGAGAACTGTTGCTAATCTTATTGAGGATCACTTGTGTGTAATAATTCAATTCCCTCTTGCTGCTTTCAAGATTCTCTTTCTTTCTGACTTTTGAAAGTTTGATTATGTCTCAGTCTGGGTATTTTTTAGTTCATCTTACTTGGAGTTTGTTGAGCCTCTTGGATGTTTAAGTTCATCAAATTTGGGAAGACTTAAGCCATTATTCCCCAGATTTTCTCTCTGCCTCTTTCTCTCCTTCTCTTTTTCTGGAGCTCCCATAATGTTTATGTTGATCTGCTCTCTGCTTAAGCTGGGAGATACATTTTCTTCTGCTCTCAGACATGGCACCTTTAACTCTCATTTCTTTGGATTTAGATTTCCCTTGTTCTTGGGCCTTTGTGTTTTGCTAGAACCACATCACTAGCTTTCCTGGCCTTCTAGTTGTAGACAGGAAATTGTGAGTCTTAGCCTCTAAGCCTCTAAGGAATCGTAGGACATGAGCCAATCCCTCTTAATAAATCTACTTTTACAGTATCTATCTCTCTATATTTATCCTATTAGTTTTGCTTTTCTGGAGAACCCTGACTAACACAGGCACTTATTAAGGATCTGAGATAAGCTGTGAATGAGATCTTAGTTAGAGATCTAAGAGATAATCACCCTATCTAAGGCTTCCATTCTGAGGTTTCCATTCCCTGAAGGCTTCAGGGGAGACACTCTGAAATTTACATACACATATTTGTTTCAGCCACAACACATGAATGTCCTCACCTTGACTGGAGCTGTAGTTCCATCTGAGACTTTTTTCTGGGTGCTCAGGCACTCAGTTCCATACCTCTTAAGTGTTCAGAACATTTCCTAAAGTCAAGAAGAAGAAAATATAATGTTTAGGGGGTTGTGATGGGCAAGATTATGCATGCTATGAGGTAAGACAAAGTTGGTCAGGCTCTCAGGTGACACCCCCATGACAACCATTGTTCTACCTGAATGAGCCCTGTTTACCATTCCAGCCTCATGCCAAGCACCAGCTCCTTGGTGAGGGTCCCCAGGGAAACTATGAGAAAGTTCTGATATCAGCTTGTCAAGATTCTGACCTAGATTCAGAACAGTGGGCTTCATGTGGGCCACCTTTTTCTCCAAATAAAAGTAGCTTTGTTGGCATTTTCCCCAATTAAGTATGATACATGTTCAATGTACAACATTGAATTGATTACCAAGAAAAAAAAAAGAGTAAAGATTGTTCAATATCTTAATGGTCAGAGATAACCTTTGGTTAACATCTGGTGAACATCTTGAATCAAAATGAAAAGAGTGGATTGGAATTTAGCTTTATGGCAACAAAGGTCAACCCACTAAATTCCCCAAGAAAGTCTTTTGGGCAACAGAACTTATTAAACGTGGCAATCTCTCAGAGAGTTTAGAGAAGAGGTAAATCTATCTACACAAATTTACCATTTTCAGTTTCCTTGGGTAACTTCTAATTCCCACTTATCCTAGACATCTTATCCTTTTTTTTCCTAAAAATCTCCCTCCTCTTTATCTTGTCATCTTCTTTTTTATCCTTATTAAAGCCCTAAATATGTGTTTCTAACCTTCACCTCCCACCCATCATTCTTAGACTGCTCTGAATAAAATAAACACTAGTCACTATCTAAGGAAAAATGATGGTAATAGAATGCATTTATAAGCCCATATTGGCAGAGTCCACTTTTTAAGAATATCTCCCCAAAAGAACTAGATCTGCAATAAGAACCATCTTTATTTGGTGATAATGTTTCTTTGATAAAGCCTTTTACTCAAGGTACTAAGATTCTATCTTCCTCTTCCTTTTCATTGACTGTTTTTCCCTTCCACTTCTTCATTTTCCCCTTCCTCAGTTCCTCATTTTCTTGATCCACATTCTCCCCTTCATACATTTCTGTTTCTTCACCTTGTAACCAAAAACCACTCTAAAAGAATAATGTTATGAGTAAAGGACAGAAAGGGGCTTCCCTGGTGGCTCAGTGGTAAAGTATATGCCTGCACTGTAGGAGACCCCAGGTTCAATTCCTGGGTCCGGAAGATCCCCTGGAGGAGGGAATGGCAACCCATCCCAGTACTCTTGCCTAGAGAATCCCATGGACAGACGAGCTTGGCAGAGTGCCGTCCATAGGGTCGCACAGAGTTGGACACAACTGAAGCAACTAAGCAGCAGCAGCAGCAGCAACAGCAATGGACAGAAAGAGCTCCGGGTGTGAAGACTCAAAAGGAGGAGGGAATATCCTAGGCCTGGAAAAGGTGAAGACAAGGCAGAGCATGGCCACCACTTGGGCTTCAAACAAATTCATGGGTGGTACAGGTTGAGGCCTTCTCTTCAACATGTCCTCAATGATGATTGGTTCTCTCCTTGGTAGAGTGAGGCTGGGCTTCAGCCAAGGGTAGGGTAGAAGACTGACAGGTACCACTGTTTTCCTCAGAGAATAGAAATGCACTGTTTGTTCTGTGTCTGATGCAGAGTTGTTGATATATTTGGATATTTAGAGGAAATTATGATGAGGAGTTCCAAGGGTTACAGAGAAATTTGATGGACAAGATGCAGAAGAGAAAAAAAAAATCATCCATGTCGTCTATTTTTAATAAATATATTTCCTTCAGTGGCTGGAAGTTTTCTGGGCTTAACTTAGTGGTGTTATGACACCATCACTGCTTCATAGAGATAAAATGGCTGATGACATATTTGACAGGCTGTCACCATTTATGGATTTTCTGTGTTTCAAAGAAATGTTTCTGGGGCATAGAACAGAAAAAGAAGGTCAGGTACTGGACATAAGCAGGGATTTTGTGGTCACTTCATTGTGTAAATCATCTTCCAGGAAAACTCTGCAATGCTAGTTCTCACCTCAAGCCAATGGGATTGTTTTGGACATCTATATCCCAATAGGTTGTTAGATGCTTAGACTAGTAATGACGGAAGAGCATGTCTTGGAAAGACTAAATTTGCTTGTGGTTGTTCATTAATGTTAAGTACTGATAAGCCAAAAAGAAAATTATAAGTTTTTGAATTGTTGAGATGACAACCTTTTTCAAATTGATATAGAGTTATAATGTTGCTGTTGTTTAGTTGCTAAGTCGTGTCTGACTGTTTTTGCAACTCCAAGGACAATAGTCTGCCAGGCTCCTCTGCCCATGGAATTTTCCAGGCAAGAATACTGGACTGAGTTGCTATTTCCTTTCCCATGGGATCTTCTTGACCTGGGGATCGAATCTGCGTCTCCTGCATTGGCAGGTGAATTATTTACCACTGAGCCACCAGGGAAGCCCTAAATATAATGTCACCCCCTATCAAATTCTAAAAACAATTCTGTTTCTTCTTCTGGTTTACTCACACTTCACTTCTACCACCATATGTGTGGATTTTTCCACACCAAGCAATTAAACTCAATTCTGACACTGTCTACTGAGGAATTAGTGTCAGATCCTACAGTTTAAGAATTCAGTCCCACAAGACTGCTTCCCAATTCAGATGCCGGCCACAAGTATGCATCTCTGGTACTTCTGACCAACTGGCTATAAATTGGCCTCTGTCACAACTCCCTCATCAAGTTCCATTATTCACTAGAATGGCTCATAGAACTCAAGGAAGAAATTCGTTATATTTACCAGTTTATTATATAATAGAGGACATAGATGTAACCAGATAAGAGGCGCATAGGGTAAGATCTGAAAGGGTCTCTGAGGGCAGAAGCTTTTATTTTTATGGAGTTTGGGTGCGCCACCTTCCTACCATGTGGACGTGCTAGCCAACCTGGAACTTTTAATTGCTTAGGCATTATTGACAGTTGACCCAATCTCTAGCCACCTCCTCCCTAGAGGATATGGAGGTTATAGAACTGCAAGTCTCAAGTTTCTAATCATGACTTGGTCTTTCTGGTGACTAACCTCCACCCAGGAGCCCATCAAGAGTCACCTCATTAGAACAAAAACATTCCTATCATTAAGGAAATTAAAAGTGTTTTACAAGCTCTCTGTCAGGAATCAGAGGCAGAGACCAACACACACACACACACACATTATATATATATATATATATATATATATATGTGTGTATATATATATATATATGTATGTATGTATATGTATATGTATGTGTACACATACATATACATGGGTTTCCCAGGTGGTTCAGCAATAAAGAATCTGCCTGCAATGCTGGCGATTCAGGAAATGCAGGTTCAATCCCTGGATCAGGAAGATCCCCTGCAGGAGGGCATGGCAACTCACTCTAGTATTTTTACCTGGAGAATCCCAAGGACAGAGGAGCCCAGTGGACTACAGTCTGTAGAGTTGCAAAGAATCAGACACAGCTTAAGCAACTGAACATACATGCATGCATATATATATATATATATATATATAACTATTTCTATTTTAAAATTTATATGGAAATGTAAGGGACCCAGAATTGCAAAAACTATCCAGGGGAAAAAGTAGGAAATAAAACAAAGTTAGAGGACTCAAAATTTCTGATCTCAAAATTTACTACAAAGCTCTAGTAATCAAAACAGTGTGATACTAGCATGAGGACAGATAAACAGATAAATGGAATGGAAGACAGTTCAGAAATTTTGAAGACAATAAAATGGGGAAAGAATAGGCTTTTCAACTACTGATGTTGGAACACCTGAATATCCACAAGTGAAAGAATAAAGTTAGAACCCCCATCTCATTTCATATGCAAAAATTGACTCAAAATAGATTTTTAAAAATAAATTTAAGGGATTAAACTGCAAAACTCTTGGAAGAAAACATAGATGTAAATGTTTATGACATTGGATCAGGCAATGATATTTAGATATGACGCTAAAGCAGAAGCAATGAAAGGAAAAGAATAATTGGACTTCAGAATTAAAAATCTTTGTGCTTCAAAGGACACAGAAGAAAGTGAAAAAAGAGAACCTATGGAATGGAATAAAACATTTTTGTCAATCATGTATCTGATAAAGGACTAGTAGCCAGATAGTATGAAGAACTTTTACAAAAAGTTCTTAGGAAAACCCACTTAGGAATTGGCAAAGTATCTGAATAAACATTTCTCCAAAAAAGATAGACAGCTTCATTTGTCCTTTCCTATGGTATATGTGAGTTTGTCTGCAAAGCAGGCAATCAGCAGTAATTACTTATTCCTTTCTCATGCTTGATATTGTTCTGTATGATAGGGAAATACTGGTGAATCAAAACAAAGAGACAAATAACAACAACACAGAGTAATGCTGAAATGTAAAATGGTTCAGTTCACTTCAGTTAAGTCACTCAATCATGTCCAGCTCTTTGCGACCCCATGGACTGCAGCACACCAGGCCTCCCTGTCCATCACCAACTCCCAGAGTTTACTCAAACTCATGTCCATTGAGTCAGTGATGCTATCCAATCATCTCATCCTCTGTTGTCCCCTTCTCCTCCTACCTTCAATCTTTCCCAGCATCAGGGTCTTTTCAAATGAGTCAGTTCTTTACATTAAGTGAGCAAAGTATTGGAGTTTCAACTTCAACATCAGTCCTTCCAATGAATATTCAGGACTGATTTCTTTTAGGATGGACTGGATGGATCTCCTTGAAGTCCAAGGGACTCTCAAGAGTCTTCTCTAAAACCACAGTTCAAAGCTGCAATTCTTTGGCACTCAGCTTTCTTTATAGTCTAACTCTCACATGCATATATGACTACTGGAAAAACCACAGCCTTGACTATGTGGACCTTTGTTGACAAAGTAATGTCTCTGCTTTTTAATATGCTGTCTAGGTTGCTCATAACTTTCCTTCCAAGGAGGAAGCGTCTTTTAAGTTCATGGATGCAGTCACCATCTGCAGTGATTTTGGAGCCCAAAAATGCTCACTGTTTCCACAATTTCCCCATCGATTTGCCATGAACTGATGGGTCCAGATGCCGTGATCTTCGTTGTCTGAATGTTGAGTTTTAAGCCAACATTTTCACTCTCCTCTTTCACTTTCATCAAGAGGCTCTTTAGTTCTTCTTCACTTTTTGCCATAAGGGTGATGTCATCTCCCCATAAGGGAGGTTATAGATTCTTCTTCCAGCAATCTTGATTCCAGTTTGTGTTTCATCCAGTCCAGCATTTATCATGATGTACTCTGCATATAAGTTAAATAAGCAGGGTGACAATATACAGCCTTGACATAATCCTTCCCCAGGAAAAGAGACTGATTTGGAACCAGACTTATTGACTATGCTTTGGAATAGTCAATAAAGCAGAAGTAGATGTTTTTCTGGAACTCTCTTCCTTTTTTGATGATCTAATGGATGTTGGCAATTTGACCTCTGGTTCCCCTGGCTTTTCTAAATCCAGCTTGAACATCTGGAAGTTCTTGGTTCACATACTTTTGAAGACTGGCTTGGAGAATTATGAGCATTGCTTTGCTAGTGTGTGAGATGAGTGCAATTGTGCAGTAGTTTGATCATTCTATGGCATTGTCTTTCTTTGGAATTGGAATGAAAACTGACCTTTTCCAGTCCTGTGGCCACTGCTAAGTTTTCCAAATTTCCTGGCATATTGAGTGCAACACTTTCACAGCATCATCTTTTAGGATTTGAAATAGCTCAAATGGAATTCTATCATCTCCACTAGCTTTGTTCGTAGTGATGCTTCTTAAGGCTCACTTGATTTCACATTCCATAATGTCTGGCTCTAGGTGAATGATCACAGCATCGTGATTATCTGGGTGATGAAGATCTTTTCTGTATAGTTCTGTGTATTCTTGCCACCTCTTCTTAATATCTTCTGCTTCTGTTAGGTTCGTAACATTTCTGTCCTTTATTGTGCCCATCTTTACATGAAATGTTCCCTTTGTATCTGTAACTTTCTTGAAGATATTTCTAGTCTTTCCCATTCTATTGTTTTCTTCTATTTCTTTGCATTGATCCCTGAGGAAAGCTTTCTTATCTCTCCTTGTTATTCTTTGGAACTCTGTATTCAAATGGGTGTATCTTTCCTTTTCTTCTTTGCCTTTCACTTCTTTTCTTTTCACAGCTATTCGTAAGGCCTCCTCAGAAAAACATTTTGCCTTTTTGCATTTCTTTTTCTTGGGGATGGTCTTGATCACTGCCTCCTGTACAATGTCATGAAGCTCCATCCACAGTTCTTCAAGCACTCTATCAGATCTAATCCCTTGAATCTATTTGTCTCTTCACTGTGTAATTGTAAGGGATTCGATTTAGATCATACCTGAATGGTCTAGTAGTCTTTCCCTACTTTCTTCAATTTGAGTCTGAATCTGACAATAAGGAGTTCATGATCTGAGCCACAGTCAGCTCCTGGTCTTGTTTGTGCTGACTGTATAGAGCTTCTCCATCTTTGGCTGCAAAGAATATAATCAATATGATTTCAGTATTGACCATCTGGTGATGTCCACGTGTAGAGTCTTCTCTTGTGTTGTTGGAAGACGGAGTTTGCTATGACCAGTGCCTTCTCTTGGCAGAACTCTATTAGCCTTTGTCCTGCTTCTTTCTGTACACCAAGGCCAAACTTGCCTGTTACTACAGGTGTTTCTTGACTTCCTACTTTTGCATTTCATCCCCTATAATGAAAAGGACATCATTTTGGGGTGTTAGTTCTAGAAGGTCTTGTAGGTCTTCATAGAACCGTTCAACTTCAGCTTCTTCAGCATTACTGTTTGGGGCATAGACTTGGATTGCTGTGATAATGAATGGTTTACCTTGGAAATGAACAGAGATCATTCTGTCATTTTTGAGAATGCACCCAACTACTGCATTTCAGAATGTTTTGTTGAATATGATCACTGTTTCATTTCTTCTAAGGGATTCTTGCACACAGCAGTAGATATAGTGGTCATTTGAATTAAATACACCCATTCTAGTCCGTTTTAGTTTGCTGATTCCTAAAATGTTGATGTTCACCCTTTCCGACTCCTGTTTGACCACTTCCAATTTGCCTTGATTCATGGACCTAACATTCCAGTTTCCTATGCAATGTTGCTCTTTACATCACTGGATTTTACTTCCATCACCAGTTACATCCACAACTGGGTGTTGTTTTTGCATTGGCTTCATCTTTTCAATCTTTCTGGAGTTATTTCTCCACTATCTCCAGTAGCATATTGGGCACCTATTGACCTAGGGAGTTCATCTTTCAGTGTCCTATCTTTTTGCCTTTTCATACTTTTCATGGGATTCTCAAGGCAAGAATACTGAAGTGGCTTGCCATTCCCTTCTCCAGTGGACCATGTTTTGTCAGACCTCTCCACCATGACCTGGTCATGCTGGGTGGCCCTACATGGCATGGCTCATAGTTTCATTGAGTTAGACAAGGCTGTGGTCCATGTGATCACATTGGTTAGTTTTCTGTGATTGTGGTTTTCAGTCTGTCTGCTCTCTGCTGGAGAAGGAAAAGAGGCTTATGGAAGCTTCTTGATGGAGAGATTGACTGAGCGGGAAACTGGGTCTTGTAAAATGGTAGCCACTTTGAAAGACAGTTTGGTATTTTCTTACAAAAGTAAATATATTCTTACCATAAAATCCAGGAGTTGTGTTCCTTGATATTTACCTAAAGGAGTTGAAAATTTGTTTTTAGTGAATCACTATGTAAACCGGATTTTGGAGGTGATGATGTGTCAATGACGGCCCATCAGTTGTAAGGAATGAACCGCTTTGGTGGGTGTGGTGACCCAAAGTCGAAAAAAGCAGATAAAACCAAGGAGGGTCTTGGAATGCAGGAATGGACAAACCAGACCCTTATCATCCTTCCCTCCCCCATGTTGTAACTATTAACAGATTTCAGGTTCTCCTGAGCAGTATAACCTGTCTCCCCTCCTATCCGATAGGGAGAAGATATTTGCGTTACTCTCCCCCAACCCCCACCCAGTATATGTGCCTCATCCAATCAGCAAATGACCTACAAGACCCCTATCCCACTCCATGTCCCCTGGTATAAAAGTGGACTAAGAACCCCTGTTCAACGTCGATTCTCCCTTGAGCTGGCTCTCTGTTCTAACAGCATCTCCCAGTCTAATAAACTTTATTTCACTCTCATTCTGTCTCATGTCTGGGAATTCCTTTTCAACTTGTGCCCTGATCATGACAGTGGAGAATGTTGATAATGAGGGAATGTAAAACTGCCTTAAAATGAAGTCTTTAAAAGAAAATGAGTAATGTAACAGAGAGACAAGAAGAACTCTAGGTTTTTGAAATGTAATATTCAAGTTGCAACTTGAATGATGAGAAAGATATGAAGATCTAGGGGAAAAGATTTCTAAGCACAGATATCTGAAAATTCAGTAGTCCAGAGGAAGGAATAAATCTGGTCTATTTATGGGATGGAAACAAGTTGATATGTCTGGTACTTAGGAATTATTCATTCCTCAAAAGTTTCAAAGAAATCAAGTATAATTCATTTTGAAAGGTAAGAATTTAATAGCTTTTTTCAGTTTCTTACTTTGTTATGAATCTATTTTGATGTGTGCTTGGGGAGGGAGGGTAACTTTTAAGCTATGTCCTGGAAAATCTGTTATTTCATTGAGGTATAAAACAACATCTGTATATTTCATTTCCACCGTTTTCTTAAATGAACTCTCTCCTCAGTTGTAATAGATGTTCTTTTATTTCTCAGTTAATGTTTTCTGAACAGTCTTCTTTCATCCATTTTGTTATTTTTGTCTCAGAGAATCAGCTCTTGGATGCACTAATTTATCAGTTTCATTTTTTAAATGTATTGTTTTCTCTTTGTTATCTCTTGGGTTTTTAAGTGTTTTTATTTGTCTTCATCTTAATTTTTTGATTTGAATGCAATAGAAAACAGATCTTTTTTTGTTTCAATACATATGTATTTTCATTTTCTCTACTTATTCCAAGCTGTATGTATGCCTCCTAAAGCAATATATATAGAAAGTTCTTGGACTGCTTGAATGATATTTGTGTGCCAGTCACTAAGTTGTGTCCGATTCTTTGTTACCTGGATTCCTCCATCCATGGAATTCTCCAGGCAAGAGTACTGGGGTGGGTTGCTATTTCCTTCACCAGGGGATCTTCATAACCCAGGGATTGATCCCGGGTCTCCTGCATTGCAGGCAGATTCTTTACTGTCTGAGCCACCAGGGAAGTTTGAATGATAGGGAGAACGTTAAATTTAAAAGGAAGGAAAACAATTCTCTAGTTTAAAAAGTCCTTTGAGAGTGCTTGGTATAGAGTTGAGTGGTGACGGGACACAAGAATGAATCCTGCACTCTATGGATTATAGATGGAAATCAAGACATGGATGATGAACAAGAATTTGTAATCTGGTTGCCCATTCTCAGGGTCTCTATATTCATTTTCCATCCCATACCATAGCTTGTATTGGTGAAACATGAAAAATGTAGGCAGTTTCCTTGTTTTGCAGCATTAAACTAGTACCTCCCTTAGGCAACTGTGGTGGGTGAAGCAGGGTCACTTTCCCCTGAGGCAGAGCTGAACTGAAAAGATTAGTTGCCCTTCTGCACTTTGAGGTTTCTTCTCTGTGCCTGTCCTAGAGGAGATGGAATTTGGGGCTTCCACAGGGTTTTACTCTCTAAGCTCAGGTAAATGTAAAGTGAAGATGTAACTAAATACAGTCTAATGGGTCTTAAAAGTCAAAGTTGGCTACCTCTTGCAGGGAGCACCCTCTGACCATCATTGCTCTCAATGAGGCTAGAGATGCAGGCATAAATTTCACTTTATTCCTCAAGTGTGTGTTACTTAAAGGAAGGAGGGAAGTTCTGATGTCTAACATGAACATTCTTTGGTGATTACTGGGGACTTGTTTTCTCAGCATCCAGTTCAACTTCTTACTACTGTGCTTCACTGTTCTTCAGAGTCTGGCAAGCTAAAATCTACATTTCTCAGATTCCTTAGCAGTTATGATCCAATATAATTTTGCTTTAGGCTTTTATAGTCAAATGGACATGTATGAGATCTCATTGAGATCAAAGAATGTTACATTTTTAAAACAAGGGTGAGAATAATACCAACTTCACCATCTATGGGGTCGCACAGAGTCAGACATGACTGAGGCGACTTAGCAGCAGCAGCAGCAGCAGCAATGGATTTGAAGTCATATAGAAATACATACACACACACACATATAATAGTGTATATATAACTAGTATATACATATAATGGTATAAACTATATATACTGTATAGCATATTATGAATACATATATATTTATACATATATGCCACATATATGTGTATATAATTGAGTGCCTGTCTCACAGTAAGCAGTTAGTTATTATTAGCTATTAGTATATCAATATTTATAAACATCTCAAAGTGATCTAAAATATAGCCAAGTTAGGAACCATTGATTTTATTTTTTTATGCATTCATTTTTTCGTATTATTTTCCATTATGGTTTATCACAGAATATTGAATATAGTTACCTATACTATATATTAGGATCTTATTTCTTATCCATTCTGTCAGGCGAGTGTATGCTCCTCGGTTCTGTCTCGTCACAACAAAGATTTGAAGTGACAGACATTAAAGCCCTCGGCGTGTCACAGCTCTCGAGTCTCGAACAGACCGTGTTATAGCTCTTAGACAAATCAGTGTTACACCGCTATTTTATTTAGAAAATGGCAGAAGAATGCATCCTCCAGCCGTGAGGGCATGCCGACACAAAGACGCTAACCAGCTCGGGGCGGGGGGTGGGGTTGAGCGAGGAAAAGAGAGCGAGCACTTTGGCTCCTCTTTTTATATGTTTTTTCCTCTCCCTGGGCCTGCCCTATGTAAATTGGGCTGGCGAGGAATGCTCTTTGTTCTACCTGAGGTCCTCACTCTGGTCCTCAGACCTTCCTTTGACCTTCTTTGTTCTATTTCTGTGGGCTTTTCCCTTCCTTGTCTTTTAGCCACCGCCATTTTGGACTCCTGTTTCCTATTCTAACTACCTAATGTTCCCCCCTCAAGAGATGGGAGGCCCAATTCTTTGGGAATAGGGGTGTCGAGGTCTTTCTGGTTACTTCTTGCTGAACTGGGACGGCGAGGGGCATTGGGATTCCCCCTCTTGCTAATCTCAGTCTTCAGAGTCCTTATAGCAGTGTCCATCTAACTGTGAGTGATATTTTCCATGGTCGGCTGTAGTTTTGTATCTTTGTTGAACTGGCATTGCATGTTGTAGCTTGTTGACCTGGGCAGAGACAAAACAGATTAGACAATTGATAATACATGGAGTAATCATAAGCAGCATCAATATGGCATAACAAGGACTGGTAGGGGCATTAGCCAACTCCAAATTTCCATCGCCAGGATGGCTCAAGTCCCTCTTTGTTCAGGGATCAGAAGATTTATCTCATGCCTGTTTTGGAGTATAGTCCCTACCAAGCTGTGTTGGCTCTTTAGAGCTATCCTGAGAAATCTTGTCCCCAGAAACTAGATTTTGGGGTGTCCATTAGAATGGCACTCATTTGTAGCTCTGAATAGGTATCTGAGATCTCCCAGGGGCTCACAGGTGTATTGACTGTCCTCTTTTGTTTTCTTCCCATGGCTTGACTCATGAGTAGTGAGTCCAGGAGTCATGTCCTGGTACCCTGACTGTTGGCAGAGGCTTAGCCTCTATGGTCTCAAAATTGGAGACTACTGCTTACCCATCTCTTCTTTTTCCATCCAAGACAAAGCTGCTTCCATCAGTGTACCAGATTTTCTCAGGATTGGTCAGAGGATCTTCCGACAATCTCTCTCAGGGTTTTGTCCAGTGGTCCAAGGCTTTTAGACAACAGTGAAAGGGGAGAGAGCCCTTTGGGGTAGGCAGGAGGGTGGCTGGGTTAAGAACCTCACAGGGGGTTATAGTGAGGCCTGGATTTTCCATCAGCATTACTTGATATCTGAGGATTCTTTGATCAGACATACATAAATGGCCTCTCCCATATAGGAGTTGTTTTACTTGCTGGCTGGTAAAAATAGTTATTTTGCCCCCAAAGGAGAGTTTTAAAGTATCTTCTATCATGATTGCAATAGCTGCAAGATTTCAAAGGCAGGAGGGCCAGCCTTGGGCGGTTGGATCGAGTCTCTTGGATAAGTAAGCTACAGGCTGGAGCTCAGACCCCAGCTTTTGAGTTAACACTCCCAAGGCTATTCCCTCTCTTTCATGGACATAAAGTTGGAATACTTTTTCTGGGTCTGGAAACCTCAAGGCAGGTGCCTGAGTTAAGACTTGTTTCAGTGTAGCCTCTGCCTTCTTTTGAGGAGTTCCCCACATCAGTGGGATTGAATCATCCCATCCCTTTAAGCTTTCATATAAGGGCTGGGCAATTAGACCGTAGTTGGGTATCCAGATTCTACAATACCCAGTTAGCTCCAGGAAAGCTCGCAATTGTTTTCAAGTCATGGGGGAGGGCAACTGGAGGATTCCTTGTACCCAATCAGAATACAGCCTCCTGGACCCATGTGTAATCTGAACTTCCAGGTACGTGACCTTTGTCTCGACCATCTGTGCCTTAGCACAGGAGACTTTATATCCCCTTTCTGCCAAAAAGTTTAGAACCTGAATTGTATGTTGTTGAGCATTTTTTCTCATCTGGAGAGCAGATTAGTAGGCCATCTACATATTGCAATATTTTCCCATTGGGTTACAGGTCCAGATCTAGGAGATCTAGGCTAAGGGCTTGTCCAAACACGTTGGGGCTATCTCTGAACCCCTGAGGCAATCCTGTCCAAGTCATCTGTTGGTGTTTTTCTCCTGGGGCCTCCCACTCAAAAGCAAATAGATATTGGGGCTCTTTAGTCAGTGGTATGCGAAAAAATGCATCTTTGAGATCCAAGACTGTAAGCCACTTGGCACTGGGTGGGATTTCTCCCAAGATTACATAGGGATTGGGTACTGTGGGATGGAGGGGGACTACAGCTTCATTTATGATCTGGAGATCTTGAATCATTCGCCAGGTTCAGTCCTTTTTCTTTACTGAGAGGACTGGGATGTTACATGGTGAATTGGTGGGGACCAATAGCCCACAAGCAAGGAATTTATTTATTAAAGGCTGTAGTCCTTCCCGAGCCCCTCTTTTGAGGGGATATTGTTTCCGGTTAGGAAACCGAGTGGGATCTCGGAGGACAATGATGACTGCTTCAGCTTGGTGGGCTCGTCCAGGAATTCCCTGATCCCACAACTGGGGGTTAATTTTGTCCTCCCATCGTTTTTGGTCCCTCTCTATTGGAGAAGATGTAATGGGTTCTTCAGTAGTAACCAGGAGCAGTAGGGCTCTAGGGGCTGAAAAGCTTCCCATCACAAGGGTAGTCCCCAGTTTAGTGAGTATGTCTCTTCCCATTAAGGGAGTAGGACACTCAGGGACCACCAGAAACTTGTGGGAAAATATTTGTCCATCCTAGCAACAAAGAAGTGCTTGGGTGAACCTTTTAGTAGTTACTTTTCCTGAAGCACCCAAAATGGTACAGGTTTAGAAGAAGTCTCCAGAGTAGGAGATAAAGACAGAGTAGGTAGCCCCCATGTCAAGCAAGAAATTCTCAGACCTACCTGCCACATCCAGTTGCACCCTTGGCTCCAGCCTCATGATGGTTATCTGTGACAGGCGGGTTGGCTGGAGCGGGCCGCTTCAGTCCTGTTGAACCATTGTGAGGGAAGGCTTGGTACTTGACTTTAAGGCTCCTGTGTCCCGAGAGCAGAGTGCCGCCCAATGTCCCAGTTGATGGCATTTGTAGCAAGCTGTTTTAGGAGACTTGTCACGGTTTGGACACTCTTTTTCCCAAAGCCCCTCCTGTCTACAGATTAGGCATTTGCCTCGAGCCTTGTCCTTCAAGGACTCGGGGTTTTCCATAGGGCTTCCCTGGAGGGTGGTCAGCATCTGGGCATGCCTTGTCTCTTTCCTTCTCTCCCTCTCCTGGGCCTTGGCCTCCTTCTCCTGTTCTCTGTTATATAAGGTATTGGTGGCTGTCCAGACCATCTCATCTAAAGAGGCAGCAGGATCCTGCTGCTGTAGCTGTTGTAACTTAATTCTGATATCTGATGCACATTGGGACAGGAATTTGTCCTTTAAAATCACCTGTCCCTCATAAGAGTCTAAGTCCAGATTGGTAAACTTTTGGAGGGTCTCTTTTAGTTTCCCAGAAAGGCAATGGGGTTCTCATTGGGCTCCTGTGTTATTGCTGAGACTGGGCACAGTCCCAGCTGTGTATATATATATATATATATATATATATATATATATATATAAGAAAATGGTTATGGTAGAGGTGAGTCTTGTGAGTCAGGGTTAGCCCACTAACACCTTGAAGGTGTGGCCCTCAAGCCCTGGGGGTGGAGCTGGGGAGTTTGCATGGTTCTCACTGGTCCCTGCTCCTCCACCACCCCTCCACCCGCACCCCGGATCCTCTAATGACAAAGATGCAGGCGGCAGGGAAGTGCTCCCGCAGCCTGAACATGGTTGTCTGGAGGGGACCCCATAACAAGCAATTTGATAGTTTCATAACATTTCTTGGCCTCAAAGTGTGCCTGGCCCACCAGGGCTGGAAGCTTTGTCATGCAAATAAAACCTCCAGCCCAGTACATTTTGGAAATGTTGGTCCAGAGAGACAATTGCTTATTTTTCTTTAGTGCCTGCACCAAGCAGTAAGCACAGGAAAGATCAGCTTCCTCGGAGTTTGGGCATAAAGCATCACAGATAAAAGGTAATGAATTCTCTCTGTGGTCAACTCTCACTTTCTTCTGCAATAGACTGTGTGGAGAAAGGACTGGACAGGGAATTTCCATAAAGGGCGGTGAAGCAGGCAGACCAAGTGATGGAGAAAAGGTGCTGCCTGCTTCTCTCTGGGAGAGTTAATTTTATTGTCAGCTGGACCGGCCACAGTTACCCAGATAGCTGGCTAAATATTACTTCTGGGTGTGTCTATGAGGGTGTTTCTAGAAGAGATGAGCATCTGAATTGGTGGATTGAGTAAAGCAGATACAACCCCCACCCTTGTGTGTGAGTGGGTTGCCCTCCTCCAATCTGTTGAGGGCCTGAATAGGACAGAAAGGTGCAGGAGGCAGGGGGCGGGGAGGTTGAGTGTTCACTCTGCCTGACTGTTGAACTGAGACAAGGACCTTCTGCCTTCTGCAGTCTTGTTTATCAGGTCTTTAGGTTCAGACTCAAATCTATACCATCAGCTCTGCAGCCTCCAGGTCTTAGAACTAATTACCAGCCTTCCTGGGTCTCCAGCTTGCCTAGGGCAGACCATGGGACTTCTCAACCTCCAGGATTGTGTCTACCAGTAACTTATAATCATTCTCTTATGTCACATTAATTCTATTTCTCCTGTACTCCTTTCCTCCCTCCCAGCACAGAGTTCCAGGTGCAGAGGCTGGAATAGTGATGGAAAAAAAAAAAAGCATGCTCCCTGTCCTGTGGAGCAAAAGAGAAGCTGCTTGGCCAGTTGGCTGGCAGAAGGGAGTCTCCAGGACAGATGTGTGCTCAAGTGACAGCTGTGATTGACACATTGAGAGGGACCTGCTCCTCCGAGATTGTGTCTATGTCAAAAAGACCAAGGATCTCTCCTATTTATAGTCCAATTTAATCTCTGCATAATAGTTATCAATTACTGGCACTATGGTTTCGAACTGTGGGGCTGGAGAAGACTCTTGAGAGTCCCTTGGACTGCAAGGATATCATACCAGTCAATCCTAAAGGAAATCAGTCCTGAATATTCATTGGAAGGACTGATGCTGAAGCTGAAACTCCAGTACTTTAGCTGCCTAATGCGAAGAATTGACTCATTGGAAAAGACCCTCATGCTGGGAAAGCTTGAGGGAGGAGAAGGGGACGACAGATAATGAGATGGTTGGATGGCATCACCAACTCAATGGATATGAATTTGAGCAAACTCTGGGGGATAGTGAAGGACAGGGAAGCCTGGCATGCTACAGTTTATGGGGTCATAAAGAGTCGAACTTGACTGAGTAACTAAGCAGGAGCAGCAAATGGTAAGTGATCCACCTACACTTCCATTCAGTAGTTTCAAGAGTTCCTT
Organism: Giraffa tippelskirchi; assembly: GCF_054371585.1. Classification (NCBI taxonomy): domain Eukaryota; kingdom Metazoa; phylum Chordata; class Mammalia; order Artiodactyla; family Giraffidae; genus Giraffa; species Giraffa tippelskirchi. The sequence goes on from NC_137286.1 coordinate 72,826,897, forward strand.
GAGAGAACGCAAGACACATTTGCCTCATTTGTAATTCTGTTCAATAGAGAAAGCACAAAGAGGGATAATAAAACCCTATGGGATGTAAGGTTGCTGAGGTCCTGGAAAAGCCCTAAATCTCTTTTCACATACAAATAAAATCATCCAGCATTCATTCAAATACCTTTCTGCAGGTCTCCAAATTGGATGTTTCCAGACCCTCATTTGGTGTTTATCTGCAGTTCTCCTTTTGAGACTTCCCTTAGGTTTTTGTCAATTCTGAATCTGCCTGAACCTCAGTAGTTCTCACGGATAATAAAGATCCCTACAGCTGCAGCATCACAACACGAAACTGGCCACACACAGGCACAATCTGTAGGTATCCCCACTCTGGAAGTCTGACAGAAGGAGTTTACTAAGTAGGGAGGGGCTGTGGACAGACCCACGTCACTTGACAGCACTGTTTTAATATTGCCCTACTTGTGAACAGGGGCTTCCGTGGTGGCTCAGCAATAAAGTATCCACCGGCCAATGCAGGAAATGCAGGAGACACAAGTTCGATCTCTGGGTCGGGAAGATCCTCTGGAGAAGGAAATGGCAACCCACTCAGTATTCTTGCCAGGAAATTCCCATGGACAGAGGAGACTTGTAGGCTACAGTCCATGGGGTCGCAGAGTCAGACAAAACTGAGCTATTGAGCACACATGTCACAGTACTTCTGAACACGATGGCCAAACCATAATTCACTACTCTAAATCCAGCAGTCTATAGTTTTCCCATTTCATTTAATTAGATTATTTTAAAAGAGCTGTTTCCACACTGTTTGAAAACCATATTTCCATTTTGAGACACTGAAGTTCATCCCAGTAAAGTCTTCCTGGCCTCTTTGGGACAGAAGTGGAGAGGGAAGGGTGTAGATTTGGTGCCCAGATGCCCACCCCTTTTCAGGGGCAGACTTTGTAGCCATCCTTGCAGTAGATCCGAGTCTGCAGCCGCATTCCTCATCCCACCCTTCTTTCTTGGCACTGCTTTTTCTCCTCTCTGCCTCTTGTGTTATGCAGCCATTTGAACAAACACTATTCCTCAAAGCATCCTGACATGTTGTTTCCGATTAGTTTCCTCTGTGGATCTGGCTCCATCACCAGCACCTGCAGAGGGGCTAGTAACAGCAACAAAACTGTTTTTTACATCATTGCATGGCAGAAGGATAAAACCTGTGTGTACAAGTTCAGGTGGTTTGGAAAATGACTTGAGAAATGTCCCCAGAAAGTGATTAATAATTTAAACCGTGACCCGAGCTCAAAATACAAGTTGGATGACGGAGAAAGATGAGCCTTTTGAAGTGCGGTGCTGGGCAAGGAGGAGGATGCGAGTGTCCAGTGAATGGTGTGTATGGCTCCCAACGGTGTGCAGGTCCTGCCTGTCATCCAAGGTCAGGTCCCCCCCATCACACATCTATAGAGGAGAACTGAAAGAGGCTAAAGAAAAGACCTTGGACTCAGACCAACTCATTCAAAACTAAAGCCAAAGTGAGGAGGCTCCTCTGGCTACTGGCTTCCCATCGATTTTAATCCATTAGCTTTGACGTTTGATGTCTGCAGCTTTCGATTGTCTTAAATCAGTGATTCTTCATCTTTTTGCTTCATGATCCTTTTGGCAGTCTGACAGAGTCAGTGGTCCCTCTCAGGATAATATTTTAAATCATGAAGTACAGTGCACAGGACTTCAAAGGAAAATAATTATTTAAAATACTTTTGCCAAAATATTATGAAAAGAAATTGTGGTAGAGTAGTAGATGTGGTTCTTTAATTTTTATTCAAATAAAAAATAATGTAATTCTTTCTAAGCTTTTATTTTGAAACAACTTTAGACTTACAGAAATGTTGCAAAAACAGTATAGTGTATTTAATACACACCTCACTCAGATTACCTTAATGTTCACATCTAAGACAACCGTGGTATATTTATCAAAGCTAAGGAATTAGTATTGGTGCAATTCTCTGAACTTAACTGTGCACTGTATTTGAACTTCACTGTCTTTTCCATCAATGTCCTTCCACTGTTTCAAGATCCAATCCAGGATTTCATACTGTATTTAGTTGTTGTATCTCCCTAGTCTTTTGTGACTTTGCCACTTTTGAAGAATACTTGTTAGTTATTTTTAGAATGGCACTTAATTGGGGTTTATCCAGTGTTTCTTATGACTAGATTGTGATTATGCATTTATTACAAAATGTGTTTTCTTTTTTTCTTAATATATATTTCATTGAAGTATAGTTGAGTTACACTGTTTCAGCGAGGTGATTCACTTATCCAGATACACAAATATTATTTTTGAAATTATTTTCCATCACAGGTTATTACAAGATATTGACTATAGTTCCCTGTGTGATACAGTAAGCCTTTGTTGCTTGCTGCATATTTATTTTTTTTAAATTAGAAATCTAGCATTCTACTCATACTAAGTCAACCAAGTGGAATCAAAATGTCATAAACATTTTAGTTAGGCAAAAATTCACAAGTTTTATACATATTATTTACATGTATATTTATATGTACAAAAGCTTTTCTACTACACTTAATAAAGATTTGAGAAAGTACAGTAAAAAAGAGAAGAGGTGGAGAAATTGGAAAACATAAGCTAAATTAAATAGGCGTGCTGAATATGAAATAGAAAAAGTGAAACAAACTGGATAAAAATAAAGATCATCATATAATCCAGTTGTTTTTAAACGTGGCTGATCATCAGAAACATATCTGGAGCTCTGAGGGGAAAAAGCCATATATGGGCATTTGTTTTCTTTTGTGTGTGTGTGGTTTTTGTTTTATAATTTATTTATTTTAGTTGGGGGCTAATTACTTTACAATATTGTAGTGGTTTTTGCCATACATTGACATGAATCAGCCATGGGTTTACATGTGTTCCGCATCCTGAACCCCTCTCCCACCTCCCTCTGCATTGCATCTCTCTGGGTCATCCCATTGCCCCTGCCCTGAGCATTTATCTCATGCATTGAACCTGGAATGGTGTTCTGTTTCACATATGATAATATACATGTTTCAGTGCTATTCTCTCAGAACAACCCACCCTCACCTTCTCCCTCACAGACCATAAGACTGTTCTATGCATCTGTGTCTCATTCTGTCTCGCATATAGGGTTATCGTTACCATCTTTCAAATTTCATATATACGCATTAGTATACTGTATTGGTGTTTTTCTTTCTGGCTTACTTCACTCTGTATAATGGGCTCCAGTTTCATCCATCTCAATAGAACCGATTCAAATGTATTCTTTTTAATGGCTGAGTAATATTTCATTGTGTATATGTACCACAGCTTCCTTATCCATTCATCTGATGATGGACATCTATGTTGCTTCCATGTTCTGGCTATTATAAACTGTGCTGCGATGAACATTGGGGTACATGTGTCTCTTTCAATTCTGGTTTCCTCAGTGTTTATGTCCAGAAGTGGGATTGCTGAGTCATATGGCAGTTTTATTCCCAGTTTTTTAAGGAATTGCCACACTGTTGTCCATAGTGGCTGTACTAGTTTGCATTCCCACCAACAATGTAAGAGGGTTCCCTTTTCTCCACACCCTCTCCAGAATTTATTGTTTGTAGACTTTTGGATAGCAGCCATTCTGACTGGTGTGAAGTGGTACCTCATTGTGGTTTTGATTTGCGTTTCTCTAATACTGAGTGATGTTGAGCATCTTTTCATGTGTTTGTTAGCCATCTGTATCTCTTCTTTGGAGAAATGTCTCTTTAGTTATTTGTCCCATTTTTTGATTAGGTCGTTTATTTTTCTGGAATTGAGCTACAGGAGTTGCTTTTATGTTTTTGAGATTAATTGTTTGTCCGTTGCCTTGTTTGCTATTATTTTTCTCCCGTTCTGAAGGCTGTCTTTTCACCTTGCTTATAGTTTCCTTTGTTGTGCAAAAGTTTTAAATTTTAATTAGGTCCCATTTGTTTATTTTTGCTTTTATTTCCAATATTCTGGGAGGTGGGTCATAGAGGATCTTGCTGTTATTATAGTCATAATGACAATCACAGGCTGGTTAGAGGCTATTTATGAATGGAAAAGAAAGGATTTGGAAAAGGCCATTTGATTCAGGTCACTCTCCCTAGTTTGCTCACACACTCAACAGATAATGCAGAAAACACTTTCTTTGCTATAACAGTGGTGAATGGTCCCACATGGTCTGGTCAGAGCTCCAGGGTCCAGGTTTTGTGAATGGGTCAGAAAGACCAGCCTCATATCAGACACAAGACCTCACAGGCTCTCAGTCCTGACACTGACATTTGTGTACCCTGCGTGTTTCCCTAGGGGTCCTTGCCTAGGGCACAGTCAGCTCCCACAGGGAAGAGGCCCCTCTACCCAGTGACCCTCCTTAACCACATTTCCTCCTCATCAAAGAAGCTTCCTTGTTACCTCCAGGTCAGATGTTGGTTCCCATAGCAACAGTGGTGTTATTACAGAAAAGTTTGGTTTTCTGACTTATTAATATCTCTTTATCCTTAACAACATCTATTTCTGCAATCCCAGGGAAATTTAGACTCAACATCTAAGGAAATTGGGTAACATGTTAAAAGAAATTATCTCTGAGTAATCAGTGAGTGATGCTTTCTTATTATCTCTTTCTGTGTTTTTTCACATTCTACATTCTGAGGATTTATTACTTTTGGCATTAGAAAAAAATTAAAATCATCAAACAATGACATTAAAAGCTTCAAACATAATGTGCTAATTCTCCAGTTTTTTCAGGATATGTGCATTCTACCGAAGATGGTGGCCTGGGCAAAGCAAATATGATTCTTTTGTGACTCTATTTTCTGTACCATGTACTGATCAAAACGGGGTAAATCACGTGTTTGTGTTTTTTCTTCAAGTTTTACTAACTTTTAAAAGTTTATAATTCAGTTCAGTTCAGTCGCTCAGTCGTGTCCGACTCTTTGCGACCCCATGAATTGCAGCACGCCAGGCCTCTCTGTCCATCACCAACTCCCGGAGTCTACCCAAACCCATGTCCATCGAGTCAGTGATGCCATCCAACAATCTCATCCTTTGTCATCCCTTTCTCCTCCTGCCCCCAATACTACCCAGCATCAGGGTCTTTTCCAATGAGTCAACTCTTCACATGAGGTGGCCAAAGTATTGGAGTTTCATCAACATCAGTCCTTCCAATGAACACCCAGGACTGATCTCCTTTAGGATGGATTGATTGGATCTCCTTGCAGTCCAAGGGACTCTCAAGAGTCTTCTCCAACACCACAGTTCAAAAGCATAAATTCTGTAGTGCTCAGCTTTCTTCACCATCCAACTCTCACATCCATACATGACCGCTGGAAAAACCATAGCCTTAACTAGACGGACTTTTGTTGGCAAAGTAATGTCTCTGCTTTTAAATATGCTATCTAGGTTGACCACAACCTTTCTTCCAAGGAGTAAGCGTCTTTTAATTTCATGGCTGCAATCACCATCTGCAGTGATTTTGGAGCCCCCCAAAATAAAGTCTGACACTGTTTCCACCGTTTCCCATCTATTTCCCATGAAGTGATGGGACCAGATGCCACGATCTTAGTTTTCTGAACATTGAGCTTTAAGCCAACTTTTTCACTCTCCTCTTTCACTTTCATCAAGAGGCTCTTTAGTTCTTCTTCACTTTCTGCCATAAGGGTGGTGTCATCCTCATATCTGAGGTTATTGATATTTCTCATGGCAATCTTGATTCCAGCTTGTGTTTCTTCCAGTGCAGTGTTTCTCATGATGTACTCTGCATATAAGTTAAATAAGCAGGGTGACAATATACAGCCTTGACGTACTCCTTTTCCTATTTGGAACCAGTCTGTTGTTCCATGACCAGTTCTAACTGTTGCTTCCTTACCTGCATACAGGTTTCTCAAGAGACAGGTCAGATGGTCTGGTATTCCCATTTCTTTCAGAATTTTCCACAGTTTATTTTGATCCACACAGTCAAAGGCTTTGGCATAGTTAATAAAGCAGAAATAGATGTTTTTCTGGAACTTTCTTGCTTTTTCAATGATCCAGCGGATATTGGCAATTTGATCTCTGGTTCCTCTGCCCTTTCTAAAACCAGCTTGAACATATAGTATAAATTTAAAGTATATAGCGCCTAGTTTTTCGACTTACATCACAAAATGATTCTCGAAACAAGTTTAGTGAAGACTCATCATCTCATATAGGTACAAAATTTAAGAAACAGAAAAAATGTTTTTTCTTGTCATGAGAACACTTAGGATTTACTCTCCTCATGACTTTCCTATACAATATGCAGCAGTGTTCATTGTATTCATCATGTTGTAGGTTACATCCCAGTACTTTTTTTCCTCCCTTTTCCCCTTTTTGGGTAGTATTTACTATTTTTGATTGGAGTGTAATTGCTTTACAATATTGTGTTAGTCTCGGCTGTACAGAGAAATGAATCATCTATTGTTGTTGTTGGTTTAGTTGTGTTTTAGCCCCCACTCCTAAGACAACCTCTGCAGTTGTAATTATCCTCTAGCTTGGGAGCCACCCTCATTGGTTCAGGGTGAGTCTTGACTCTACCATGACTCTGACCCTCCCACCTTCCCACCATGATTCTTTCTGAATGTATTTAGTTTATATATATATATTTTCTACTAGTCTTCTGGTCTTTCTCATCAACAGTTGCTCTGAGGAGTTCCCTGGTGATCCAGAAGTTGCGTCACCTCCCAATGCAGGGAGGGCAGGTTCAATCCTAATCCAGGACCTAAGACTCCACATGCCTCTAGGCCGGGAAAAAAAAAAAAACCTGAAAAAGAAACAATATTGAAACAAAATTTACTACATACTCTTAAAAAGAGGAAAAAAGAGTTGCTTTGCAAAGACTTGCTCTTTTGGTAATTTTGGTATGCCCATGGGAGGAGATAAGCTTAGGACCTTCCTACTTTCCCATCTTACACATCACACTCTTTAATGCAAACCTCAATGATTTATGTATGGCCTCATGCACTGCAGCACACCAGGCATCCCTGTCCATTACCAACTCCCAGAGTCTACTCAAACTCATGTCCATTGAGTAGGTGATGCCATCCAACCACCTCATCCTCTGTTGGCCCCTTCTCCTCCTGCCTTCAATTTTCCCCAGCATCAGGGTATTTTCAAATGAGTCAGTTCTTTACACAGGTGGCCAAAGTGTTGGAGTTTCAGCTTCAACATCAGTCCTTCCAATGAATATTCAGGAATGATTTCCTTTAGGATGGACTAGTTGGATCTCCTTGCAGTCCAAGGGACTCTCAAGAGATTTCTCCAACACCACAGTTCAAAAGCATCAATTCTTCAGCGCTCAGCCATCTTTATAGTCCAACTCTCACATCCATACATGACTACTGGAAAAACCATAGCTTTAACTAAACGGACCTTTGTTGGCAAAGTAATATCTGCTTTTTACTATGCTGTCTAGGTTGGTCATAACTTTTCTTCCAAGGAGTAACAGTGTTTTAATTTCATCTGCAGTGATTTTGGAGCCCCCCAAAATAAAGTCTGACACTGTCTACCAATCTATTTGCCATGAAGTGATCGGACAAGATGCTATGATCTTAGTTTTCTGAATGTTGAGTTTTAAGCCAACTTTTTCACTCTCCTCTTTCACTTTCATCAAGAGGCTCTTTAGTTCTTCACTTTCTGCCATAAGTATGGTGTCATCTGCATATCTGAGGATATTGATATTTCTCCTGGCAATCTTGATTCCAGCTTCTGCTTCATGTATCCCTGCGTTTCTCATGATGTACTCTGCATATAAGCTAAAAAAGAAGGGTGACAATATACAGCCTTGACGTACTCCTTTTCGTATTTGGAACCAGTCTGTTGTTCCATGTCCAGTTCTAACTGTTACTTCCTGATTTACATACAGATTTCTCAAGAGGCAGGTCAGGTGGTCTGGTATTCCCATCTCCTTCAGAATTTTCCACAGTTTATTATGAACCACACAGTCAAAGGCTTTGGCATAATTAATAAAGCAGAAGAGATGTTTTTCTGAAATGCTCTTGCTTTTTTGATGATCCAACGGATGTTGGCAATTTGATCTTTGGTTCCTCTGCCTTTTCTAAAACCAGCTGAAACATCTGGAAGTTCACGGTTCATGTACTGCTGAAGCCTGGCTTGGAGAATTTTGAGCATTACTTTACTAGCTTGTGAGATGAGTGCAATTGTGCAGAATTTTGACATTCTTTGGCATTGCCTTCTTTTCAGATTGGAATGAAAGCTGACCTTTTCCAGTCCTGTGCCAAACAGCTGAGTTTTCCAAATTTGCTGACATACTGAGTGCAGCACTTTCACAGCATCATCTTTGAGGATTTGAAATAGCTCAACTGGAATTCTATCACCTCCACTAGCTTTGTTCATAGTGATGCTTCCTAAGGCCCACTTGACTTCACATTCCAGGATGCCTGGCTCTTATCTGGGTCGTGAAGATCTTTTTTGTACAGCTCTTCTGTGTATTCTTGCCACCTCTTCTTAATATCTTCTCCTTCTTTTAGGTCCATACCTTTTCTGTCCTTTATTGAGCCCATATTTTCATAGAATGTTCCCTTGGTATCTCTGATTTTCTTGGAGAGATCTCTAGTCTTTCCCATTCTATTGTTTTCCTCTATTTCTTTGCACTGATCACTGAGGAAGGCTTTCTTATCTCCCCTTGCTATTCTTGGGAACTCTGCATTCAAATGAGTGTATCTTTCCTTTTCTCCTTTGCCTTTAGCTTCTCTTCTTTATATAGCTATTTGGAAGGCCTCTTCAGACAGCCATTCTGCTTTTTTGCATTTCTTTTTCTTGGGGATGATCTTGATCCCTGTCTCCTGTACATTGTCATGAACCTCCATCCAAAGTTCATCGGACACTCTGTCTATCAGATCTAGTCCCTTAAATCTATTTCTCATTTCCACTGTATAATCGTAAGGGATTTGATTTAGGTCATACATGAATGGTCTAGTGGTTTTCCCTACTTTCTTCAACTTAAATCTTCCAACAATCACAATACAAAGCCAGAGAAGTGACTGCAGCCCCTTAGAAATTACCAGATGCAAATATCTTTCATAATCGCCAGTGTACTAAGGCCTACTAGTGTCCTGAATGTCATCACTGGTATTACCAAATTTAAAAATCATAATTATAGCAATTCCATTGGTGGAATATTGAGCTAGATGAATTAACAATATTAATATTATAAAAATGTCTGGCATTGGAGAAGGTGTATTATAATATGAAGTAAAAAATCAAATTACGTGTATGTTACAATATGCAAATATTGACTGTCATCTCACTGTCCTAAGCTTTTAGTCAGAAAGAACAGCAAAAAAAAAAAAAAAAAAAGCAGAAAAAAGTCATTAAGACTGCTAGTAAGGGGAATCTTCCCACAAAACCCACTAAGACAATCCATCAGATCATACTTAATCCTTAAGCATCTTCCAGGAAGCATCAGCCAAGGGAAGCAATATATCTACAGCACCCTCAGTTTGTCTACACTAATTATGACCGAGTCATTGGGGGATGATAATAGCTGATATTTAGAGTTACTTTTCCTTGGATCAAGTGCTGTTTTAAGTATCCTTTAATTCTCACAGTCATCAGCCCCAACTGTTACCATTTTACTATGAAGGAAACTAAAAGATTAGGCTTCTTACCCAACCAGGATCTGAACTCAAGGAGTCTGAACTGGAGGTCTACACCTTGTAACACTATTAATTTGCCTCTCAAATCTGTAACATTGGTCAGTGCTTGGATTTTACTTAGAACTCAAGTCCATTCCCCTGATGATCTCCTTTTCCTACTAAGCAAACCTCTCTCTTTTTCCCTAGCCTTCCTCCAGGTGGAACTTTCTAGACCACACATGCCTTTGCCCCAAGTACTGTTTACTTCAATGTGTGTGGCATTTCTCATTGTATTGTCCTAGAGAAGTCCATAATTGAGGCAAAAGAAGTTGTATTCGCTTGGTTTCATATTACCTAGACTTCTGTTTCATTTAGTTGAACTCCAGACTAAGTTATTTGTTCAATCCTGTTGTCTCAAAAAAAAAAAAAAGAAAACCCTAAAACCCATAATTCTAAAAGGCCCATGTAGCCCCATTGTTCACTGCAGTACTGTTTACAATGGCCAAGACAAGGAGCAACCTAAACATCCATTGATAGAGGAATGGATAAATAAGATGTGATACATATATATAATGGAATATTAATCAGCCACAAAAAGGAATAATATTGGGTCATTTGTAGTGATGTGACTGGACCTGGGGGCTTCTCAGTTGGCTCAGTGGTAAAGAATTCTCCTGACAGTGCAGGAGGTTCAAGAGTTAGGAGTTCAATCTCTGAGTTGGGAAGATCCTCTGGAGAAGGAAATGGCAACTCACTCCCATATTCTCACCTGGAAAATTCCATGCAAAGAGGACCTTGGTGGGCTAGAGTCCATAGGGTCCCAAAGAGCCAGACATGACTGAAAAACTGAGAACACATGCATGCATGGATGAACCTCGAGTTTGTCATACAGAGTGAAGTAAGTCAGAAAGAGAAAAACAAATATTGTATATTAATGCATATATATGGAATATAGAAAAAATTGTACAGATTAACATATTTGCAGGGCAGAAATAGTGGTGCAGACATAGAGAAGGGACAGGAGGATATGACTGATGACTAAACACTGCTTTCCTGTAACTAGCTGCCTTGAACAAAAGCTTACCTTTATATAAGAAAACTATTCACAAGGCATTGGAAATATCTCCTCAGTTGAAGACTGAACTTGACAGTCAGTAAGGTAGCCAATAAAATGGACCATCGGGTCCCAGTATGCTGGAGTGTTTACCAGATCAAATGGCCAAGGGTATAAATACATGAGCTGGCCATGGGCTAATGAGCCAGTGAGTCACCCAGGAGGGGTGCTCAACGATGGTTTCCATCTGGCACCTTAAAAGAAAGACAGGAACATCAGCCCCACACAGCAGAAGGGTGAGGGTAAGTTTGGCTCTGCACTCCTTGCCATCTGCAGATCTGATCCCAGCTGTGTTGGAAGAGTATCTTCTCTCCTCGGCTTTCACATATTCCAAGTTCAGTTCAGTTCAGTCGCTCAGTCGTGTCCAACTCTTTGCGACCCCATGAATTACAGCACACCAGACTTCTCTGTCCATCACCAACTCCCGGAGTCTACCCAAACCCATGTCCATCGAGTCAGTGATGCCATCCAACCATCTCATCCTTTGTTGTCCCCTTCTCCTCCTGCCCTCAATCCTACCTAGCATTAGGGTCTTTTCCAATGAGTCAACTCTTCACATGAGGTGGCCAAAGTATTGGAGTTTCAGCTTCAACATCAGTCTTTCTAATGAACACCCAGGATTGATCTCCTTTAGGATGGATTGATTGGATCTCCTTGCAGTCCAAGGAACTCTCAAGAGTCTTCTCCAACACCACAGTTCAAAAGCATCAATTCTGCGGCGCTCAGCTTTCCTCACCGTCCAACTCTCACATTCATACATGACCACTGGAAAAAACCATAGCCTTGACTAGACAGACTTTTGTTGGAAAAGTAATGTCTCTGCTTTTAAATATGCTATCTAGGTTGGCCATAACCTTCCTTCCAAGGAGTAAGCGTCTTTTAATTTCATGGCTGCAATCACCATCAGCAGTGATTTTGGAGCCCCCCAAAATAAAGTCTGACACTGTTTTCACTGTTTCCCCATCTATTTCCCATGAAGTGATGGAACCAGATGCCATGATCTTAGTTTTCTGAACATTGAGCTTTAAGCCAACTTTTTCACTCTCCTCTTTCACTTTCATCAAGAGGCTCTTTAGTTCTTCTTCACTTTCTGCCATAAGGGTGGTGTCATCTACATATCTGAGGTTACTGATATTCCTCTCGGCAATCTTGATTCCAGCTTGTGTTTCTTCCAGCCCAGCGTTTCTCATGATGTACTCTGCATATAAGTTAAATAAGCAGGGTAACAATATACAGCCTTGACGTACTCCTTTTCCTATTTGGAACCAGTCTGTTGTTCCATGTCCAGTTCTAACTGTTGCTTCCTTACCTGCATACAGGTTTCTCAAGAGACAGGTCAGATGGTCTGGTATTGCCATCTCTTTCAGAATTTTCCACAGTTTATTTTGATCCACACAGTCAAAGGCTTTGGCATATTCCAAGAGTCACCTTTAATTAAGAATAACAACCAAAAAAAGTTAAACTCTGCAAACCCATCCAAGTATTGCTCTATATTCTTACCATCACAAGTTTACAACAGAAGGCTTCCTATTCTACCGTGAAGTTGGTTTAGGGCAGTCATTTTTGTGCCACATTCTCAGCTGAGTCAAAATGTGAAATTGATGTTTATTACTAGACAATGAATACGATTGACATTACCTCAATATTACTCCATTCCTGCCTCTTGTCCCAGGTTAATTCCAAACCCAAGCATAAGGACCTTTATCTTTTTCATTTCTGTATTGCTGAATGATTTATCAGTTTGAGAAGTTTTATGATTAAAAAATAAAGGTCTGCCCTGGAGCTGAGAAGAAGAGCTCACACTGTGAATGAACACCCCCAACATCCCCACAGCCCAAAGATAACAGATCAAATAAGGCCGGCATAACTAAAAAGCCTCTAAAGAGAATGTGATGTACAATGAGAGTCCCTTGGACTGCAAGGAGATCAAACCAGTCAATCCTAAAGGAAATCAACCCTGAATATTCATTGGAATAATTGATACTGAAGCTGAAGTTCCAATACTTTGGCCACCTAATTCGAAGAGCTGACTCACTGCAAAATACTCTGATGTTGGGAAAGATTGAGGGCAAGAAGAGAAGGGGGTGACAGAGGATGAGATGGTTAGATAGGATCGCTGACTCAACGGACCTGAATTTGAGCAAACTCCAAGAGATGGTGAAGGACAGGGGAGCCTGGCATGCTGCAAGCCCACTGGGTTGCAAAGAGTCAAACACAACTTAACCAATGAAAAACAACACTGAAAATTTCAAGTGGAAATTGGAGTAAGTCCCACTAATAAAAGGCAGACAGAAGTGACATTATTAATGCGGAGACATAGGTGATCTCCAACACAACACCCCTCACAAGGAGACCCACCAACAACTACCCAGCTATGGACAAGACACCATGGGAAGACCTCAGAACACGGAGTTAGGGCTGAAGCTTCCTCAGACCACAGAGACTGAGAAGCCTGCCTTCTGAGTGCATCACACCACCTCCAGGAAGGTACAGCACTGCCCCAAGAAGGTCCCTGGCCCTGTAGCTTCTCTAGCAGGAAAAGAGTCAGAGATGAACATTCATCTCCCCCAATATTGGGGAGCACCTCCCCGGGGCTCATGAGGGTCACTGGGAGAATTTACTGAACTAGACTGTGGAGAAGTGGGAGGTGTGTACGAAGACTGGTCCTCAGATCTTGTTGGACCCCATTTCTGAGCGGAGATCCAGCCAATGGCCCTGCCCATCTACAGCACTGAGCTGTGGCCTCACTTAACCAATCTTGAGAGAAGCCAGTCTGTAGAAAAATAACTTAGCTGTAGAATAACAAACAAGAATCATATCTAACTTCCACTTTAAAAACTATGCAAACAAGAAGAAAGGGAGGTGAAACATTTAAACTGATGAGAGAAAAGAGTTTGAAAGGTGAAAGGAGATGAAAGCTTTGTAAGAAGAATGTGGACGGAGTGAATTCTCTGCCTTGATATTGGGGGTCTTTCCTTGCTTGGGCCTCAAGGGGATAGAAACACTGCATTTTCTGTCCCTCTCACCTGCCTGATAGAGAATATGAGAGAGCTAGCATCATTGGCAATTCTTGGTGTTTCAGACCCTCCACCTCCCTTGAATCCAAGAGGATCCTGAATCATGACTCCATCCCTGGTATGAGGTTTTCAGAAAGAGAGCAAGTACAAAGGTGAGATTGACAATGAGGGAGAGAAAGACGGAGAGACAGTTCCTGGGGTCACATGATGAAACATGATATGCATTATTGCATCAAAATATGCCGTGATAAGAGCTGGGGGAAACATAGTCACAGCTCCAAGACCTAGTGCAGCTAGGCCTGGCATGGTAGTGAAACTCTGCCTGGTCCACCCATGCACTGCTGATTGCAATATCACTTTATCCAACAAGTAGTGGACATGTTCAACCTCTGCAGGAGCCTCAGCTAATATCCCCAGTGCTACAACTGTCTAGGTGGCACAGAGCTTCTGAGCTCTGGTCTGCAACTGGGACACAAATACAAATGAGGCTCAGCTGACAGAGGAATCACTCCATTTCACAGGGACTGGCTTGAATTGTACTAGAGAGACATGGCGCAGAGCCATCAGATATTTCAGTTAGAAAATCACATTGCGGAGGGAGGTCCTAAGATGGCGGAGAAATAGGACGGAGAGACGACTTTCTCTCCCACAAATTCACCAAAAGAACATTTAGACGCCGAGCAAATTCCACAAAACAACTTGTGAATGCTGGCAGAGGACATCAGACACACAGAAAGGCAGCTCATAGTCTTCAAAAGGAGGTAGGACAAAATATAAAAGATAAAAAGAGAGACAAAAGAGGTAGGGATGGAGATCCGTCCTGGGAAAGGAGTCTTAGAAAAGAGAGAAGTTTCCAAACATCAGGAAACACTCTCTCCGGCGGGTCTGTGGTGAGCCTTGGAATCGCAAAGGGCAAAATAACCGGGAGGAAAAATAAATAAATAATTAAAACCCATGGTTTACGTACCTAACAGCAATTCCCAGCTGGCGCACAGCGTAGACGTGTGCATCCCCAACTAGCAAGCGGGCACTGGGCAGGGAGGGGCGGGCTGCATTGCTTTGGGTTAGGACTGAGCCTGAATGCCCCACAGGCAATCTGAGGGAACTAGACTGAGACAGCAACCTAGACCGTGGGATATCTTTCCCGTGAAAGCCTTAACCTAAGACACCGCCAGGCCCGCTCACAGAACAAAGGACTGAGCAGAGCAAACCGGCCATGGATCAGCCCATCCCCCACCAGAGATGGGCAGGCGAGGGCAGCCAGAGCCGGAAGAGCAGAATCACAGCCCCAGAGAGGCATTCTATACCAAACTGCAAACAGACCTCACTGCTAACCAGGACTTCTGGGGACTCTGGAGGGTCGACACCCACTGAGAGGTTCACAGCCAGAAATCAGCTCCCCAGGGGAGAGCACGGCACACCTGGGGAGCTGCACCTGTTGTACACCCAAAAAACCGAGTGGCTGGGACTGGGGAAGGGAAAAAGGCACAGCCCCCAACCACGCTAACAAAAAACCTGGTCACCAGAGCTGCTCGGACCTGAGAAGGGCACAAAACCCAGGCTCAACCAAGTCTGTGCCTTTGTGAAGTACCTGGGAACCAGAACCTGAGCAGCTTAGACCTGGGAAGTACAGGCAACCCCAGAGGCCACTTCAGACAGTTCCTGGCAATGGAACCTAGAGCCTGAGCAGTGTAGACTGGGAAAGCACACATGCCGTGAGTGGGGCAATCCCAGTGTGGCTGAAACATTGTGAGCACACGCCAGTGAGATTTGTTTGCAGCGTTCCTCCTTCCCCACAGCATGACTAAACAAGTGAGACTAAAAAAAAAAAAAAAGGAAAAAGTGACCTCCACCGCCTCCCTTGTGTCAGGGTGGAAATTAGACACTGAAGAGACCAGCAAACAGAAGAAGCTAAAATAAACAGAGGGAACCGCTTTGGAAGTGGCAGATGCAACAGATTAAAACCCTGTAATTAGCACCGACTACAGAGGAAGGGGCCTAGAGAACTTGAGAAGTACAAGCTGGACCAAGGAACTATCTGAAAATGAACTGACCCCACACTGTCCATAAAAGTTCCAGAGAAAGTCCTAGATATATTTTTACTAGTATCATTTTTTTAATTTTTAAAATTTTTTATTATTTTTTAAATTTTTTAAAATATTATTTTATTTTCTTATTTTATTTTTATTTTGAAGTCCCCTATTACTCCTTCAATTTTCATCTTTATGGAAGGGGAACACATGTAAACCCATGGCTGATTCATGTCAATGTATGGCAAAAGCTATTACAATATTATAAAGTAATTAGCCCCCAACTAAAATAAATAAATTTATTAAAAAAAATTTCATCTTTATAACCTACTATTACATTGCAAAAAAAACACCCTATTTTTATTTTTATTTGTATTTTTATTTTTTCTTTAAGACATTATTTTTAAAGTAAACTTTATATATATATATATATATATTATAATTTTTGTGTCTTTGGTGTTTTTTTTTCTCTTTTTTTAATATGGTATTTTTGAGAACCTAACCTCTACTCTAGATTTTTAATCATTGCTTTTTAGTATTTGTTATCAACTTTGTATCATCAAGAACCCAATCTTCTGCACCCATTTTTACTTGGGAACGAGATCACTGGCTTGATTGCTCTCTCCCCCTTTTAGCTCTCCTTTTTCTCCACCAGGTTGCCTCCAACTCCCCACTCCCCCTTTTCTTCTCTACCCAACTCTGTAAACTTCTTTTTGTGTTCCAGGCTGTGGAGAACACTTAGAGAACTAATTACTGGCTGGATCTGTCTCTCCCCTTTTGACTCCCACTTTTCTCCTCCAGGCCACCTCTGTCTCCTTCCTCCCTCTTCTCTTCCCTGGGTAACTCCATGAACATCTCTGAGAGATCCAGACAGTGGAGAGCACATAGGGAAGTGATTACTGGCTAGCTTGCTCTCTCCCCTTTTGATTCCCCACTTCTTCTCCAGGCCACTTCTATCTCTCTCCTCCCTTTTCTCTTCTCCATGTAACTCTGTGAACCTCTCCAGGTGTGCCTCACTGTGGGTAAACTTTTCATCATTAACCTAGATGTTTTATCATCAGTGCTGTATAGATGGAGAAGTCTTGAGGCTACTGTAAGAATAAGACTGAAAACCAGAGACAGGAGACTTAAGTCCAAATCTTGAGAACACCAGAGAACTCCTGAATCCAGGAAGCATAAAACAATAGGAGCTCATAAAACGCCTCCATACCTACACTGAAACCAAGCACCACTCAAGAGCCAACAAGTCGGAGAGTAAGATATACCACGCACATTCTCCAGCAACACAGCAACAAGGCCCTGAACTTCAACATACAGGCTGCTCAAAGTCACACCAAACACACTGACATCTCAAAACTCATTACTGGACACTTCATTGCACTCCAGAGAGAAGAAATCAAGCTCCACCCTCTAGAACATCGACACAAGCTTCCCCAACCAGGAAAACTTGACAAGCCACACGTCAAACTCCACCCACAGCGAGGAACCTCCACAATAGAGGAACCGCAAACTGCCAGAAAACAGAAAGGCCACCCCAAACACAGCAGTATAAACAAGATGAAAAGGCAGAGAAATATCCAGCACGTAAAGGAACAAGATAAATGCCCTTCAAATCAAACAAAAGAGGAAGAAATAGGGAATCTACCTGATAAAGAATTCCGAATAATGATAGTGAAAATGATCCAAAATCTGGAAAACAAATTGGAGTTACAGATAAATAACCTGGAGACAAGGATCGAGAAGATGCAAGAAAGGTTTAACAAAGACTTAGAAGAAATAAAAAAGAGTCATTATATAATGAATAATGCAATAAATGAGATCAAAAACACTCTGTAGGGAACCAGCAGTAGAATAACGGAGGCAGAAGATAGGATAAGTGAGATAGAATGATAGAAATAAATGAAACAGAGAGAAAAAAAGAAAAAAGATTGAAAGAAATGAGGACAACCTCACAGACCTCTGGGACAATGTTAAATGCACCAACATATGAATCATAGGAGTCCCAGAAGAAGAAGATAAAAATAAAGACCATGAGAAAATACTCGAGGAGATAATAATTGAAAAATTCCCTAAAGTGGGGAAGGAAATAATCACCCAAGTCCAAGAAACCCAGAGAGTCCCAAACAGGATAAACCCAAGACAAAATACCCCAAGACACACAATAATCAAATTAACAAAGACCAAACACAAAGAACAAATATTAAAAGCAGCAAGGGAAAAACAACAAATAACATGCAAGAGGATTCCCATAAGGATAACAGCTGATCTTTCAATAGAAACTCTTCAGACCAGAAGGGAATGGCTGCTGCTGCTGCTAAGTCGCGTCAGTCGTGTCCGACTCTGTGCGACCCCATAGACGGCAGCCCACCAGGCTCCCCCATCCCTGGGATTCTCCAGGCAAGAGTACTGGAGTGGGTTGCCATTTCCTTCTCCAGGGCATGAAAGTGAAAAGTGAAAGTGGAGTCACTCATTCGTGTCCGACTCAGTGACCCCATGGACTGCAGCCCGCCAGGCTCCTCCGTTCATGGGATTTTCCAGGCAAGAGTACTGGAGTGGGGTGCCATTGCCTTCTCCGAAGGGAATGGCAGGACATACTTAAAGTGAGGAAACAAAATAATCTACAGTCCAGATTACTGTATCCTGCAAGAATCTCACTCAAATACGAAGGAGAAATCAAAAGCTTTACAGACAAGCAAAAGTTCAGAGAATTCAGCACCCCCAAACCAGCTCTCCAACAAATGCTAAAGGATCTTCTTTAGACAGGAAACACAGAAAGGGTGTATAATCTCAAATCCAAAACAATAAAGTAAATGACAACGGGATCATACTTATCAATAATTACCTTAAATGTAAATGTGTTGAATGCCCCCAACCAAAAGACAAAGACTAGCTGAATGGATACAAAAACAATACCCCTATATATGTTGTCTACAAGAGACCCATCTCGAAACAAGGGACACATACAGACTGAAAGTGAAGGGCTGGAAAAGATATTTCATGCAAATAGAGACGAAAAGAAAGCAGGAGTAGCGATACTCATATCAGATAAAATAGACTTTAAAACAACTTCAGTGAAAAGACACAAAGATGGAGACTACAAAATGATCAAAGGATCAATCCAAGAAGAAGATATAACAATTATAAATATATATGCACCCAACATAGGAGCACCGCAATATGTAAGGCAAATACTAACAAGTATGAAAGGGGAAATTAACAATAACACAATAATAGTGGGAGACTTTAATACCCCACTCACACCTATGGACAGATCAACTAAACAGAAAATTAACAAGGAAACACAAACTTTAAATGATACAATAGACCAATCAGACCTAATTGATATCTATAGGTCATTTCACCCCAAAATAATGAATTACACCTTTTTCTCAAGCGCGCACGGAAACTTCTCCAGGATAGATCACATCCTGAGCCATAAATTTAGTCTTGGAAAATTCAAAAAAAATTGAAATCATTCCAAGCATCTTTTCTGAACAAAATGCAGTAAGATTAGATGTCAATTACAGGAGAAAACTATTACAAACTCCAGCATATGGAGGTTGAACAACACGCTGCTGAATAACCAACAAATCACAGAAGAAATCAAAAAAGAAATCAAAATATGCATAGAAACGAACGAAAATGAAAACACAACAACCCAAAACCTATGGGACATGGTAAAAGCAGTGCTAGGGGAAGATTCAGAGCAATATAGACTAACCTCAAGAAAAGAAAAAAGTCAAATAAATAACCTAACTCTACTCCTAAAGCAAATAGAAAAGGAAGAAATAAAGAATCCCAGGGTTAGTAGAAGGAAAGAAATCTTAAAAATTAAGGCAGAAATAAATGAAAAAGAAAAAAAAGAGACCATATCAGAAATCAACAAAGCCAAAAGCTGGTTCTTTGAGAAGATAAATAAAATTACAAGCCATTAGCCAGATTCATCGAGAAACAAAGGGAGAAGAATCAAATCAACAAAATTAGAAATGAGAACAGAGAGATCACAAGAGACAACACAAAAATATAAAGGATCATAAGAGACTATTATCAGCAACTATATGCAAATAAATTGGACAACTTGGAAGAAATGGATAAATTCTTAGAAAAGTAAGACTTCCCAAAACTGAACCAGGAAGAAATAGATATTCTCAACAGACACATCACAAGCATGGAAATTGAAACTGTAATCAGAAATCTTCCAGCTAACAAAAGCCCAGGACCAGATGGCTTCACAGCTGAATTCTACCAAAAATTTAGAGAAGACCTAACACCTATCCTACTCAAACTCTTCTGGAAAATTGCAGAGGAAGGTAAACTTCCAAACTCATTCTATGAGGCCACCACCACCCTAATACCAAAATTGGACAAAGATGATACAAAAAAAAGAAAACTACAGGCCAATATCACTGATGAACATAGATGCAAAAATCCTTAACAAAATCCTAGCAAAGGGATTCCAACAACATACTAAGAAGATCATACATCATGACCAAGTGGGCTTTATCTCAGGGATGCAAGGATTCTTCAATATCTGCAAATCAATCAATGTAATACACCACATTAACAAGTTGAAAAATAAAAGCCATATGATTATTTCAATAGATGCAGAGAAAGCCTTTGACAAAATTCAATATCCATTTATGATAAAAACCTTCCAAAAAGCAGGAATAGACGGAACATAACTCAACATAATAAAAGCTATATATGGTAAGCCCACCCCCAAACATTATCCTAAATGGTGAAAAACTAAAAGCATTTCCCCTAAAATCAGGAACAAGACAAGGGTGCCCAGTCTCACCACTACTAAACATGGTTTTGGAAGTTTTGGCCACAGCAATCAGAGCAGAAAAAGACATAAAGGGAATCCAGATTGGAAAAGAAGAAGTAAAACTCTCACTGTTTGCAGATAACATTATCCTCTACATAGAAAACCCTAAAGACTCCATCAGAAAATTACTAGAGCTAATCAATGAATATAGTAAAGTTGCAGGATATAAAACTGACACACAGAAATCCCTTGCATTCCTATACACTAACAATGAGAAAACAGAAAGAGAAATTAAGGAAACAATTCCCTTTACCATCGCAACGAAAGAATAAAATACTTAGGAATATATCTACCTAAAGAAACAAAAGACCTATATATAGAAAACTATAAAACACTGGTGAAATAAATCAAAGAGGACACAAATAGATGGAGAAATATACCATGTTCATGGATCGGAAGAATCAATATAGTGAAAATGAGTATACTACCCAAAATAATCTATAGATTCGAGGAAATCCCTATCAAGCTACCAATGGTATTCTTCAGAGGACTAGAACAAATAATTTCACAGTTTGTATGGAAATACAAAAAACCTCGTATAGCCAGAGCAATCTTGAGAAAGAAGAATGGAACTGGAGGAATCAACCTGCCTGACTTCAGGCTCTACTACAAAACCCCAGTCATCAGGACAGTATGGTACTGGCACAAGGACCGAAATATAGATCAATGGAACAAAAGGAAAGCCCAGAGATAAATCCGTTCATCTATGGACACCTTATCTTTGACAAAGGAGGCAAGAATATACAATGGAGAAAAGACAATCTCTTTAACAAGTAGTGCTGGGAAAACTGTCAACCACTTGTAAAAGAATGAAACTAGAACACTTTCTAACACCATATACAAAAATAAACTTAAAATGGATTAAAGATCTAAACGTAAGACCAGAAACTATAAAACTCCTAGAGGAAAACATAGGCAAAACACTCTCTGACATAAACCACAGCAGGATCCTCTATGACCCTCCTCCCAGAATATTGGAAAGAAAAGCAAAAATAAACAAATGAGACCTAATTAAACTTAAAAGCTTTTGCACAACAAAGGAAACTGTAATCAAGGTGAAAATACAGCCTTCGGAATGGGAGAAAATGATAGCAAACGAAGCAATGGACAAACAATTAATCTCAAAAATACACAAGCAACTACTGCAGCTCAATTCCAGAAAAATAAATGACCCAATCAAAAAGTGGGATACACGAGCAACTACTGCAGCTCAATTCCAGAAAAATAAATGACCCAATCAAAAAGTGGGTCAAAGAGCTAAACAGACACTTCTCCAAAGAAGATATACAGATGGCTAACAAACACATGAAAAGATGCTCAACATCACTCATTATCAGAGTAATGCAAATCAAAACCACAATGAGGTACCATTTCACACCCGTCAGAATGGCTGCTATCCAAAAGAATACAAGCAATAAATGCTGGAGAGGGTGTAGAGAAAAGGGAACCCTCTTACACTGTTGGTGGGAATGCAAACTAGTACAGCCACTATGGAGAACACTGTGAAGATTCCTTAAAAACCTGGAAACAGAACTGCCATATGACCCAGCAATCCCACTGCTGGGCATACACACTGAGGAAACCAGAATTGAAAGAGACGTGTACCCTAATGTTTATCGCAGCACTGTTTACAATAGCCAGGACATGGAAGCATCCTAGACGCCCATCAGCAGATGAATGGATAAGGAAGCTGTGGTACATATACACAATGGAATATTACTCAGCCATTGAAAAGAATACACTCGAGTCAGTTCTAATGAGGTGGATGAAACTGGAGCCTATTATATAGAGTGAAGTAAGCCAGAAAGAAAAACCTCAATACGGTATACTAACACATATATATGGTATTTAGTTAATCGGTAAAGATAACCCTGTACGCGAGACATCAAAAGAGACACAGATAAATAGAATAGTGTTATGGACTCTATGGGAGAGGGCGAGGGCGGGATGATATGGGAGAATGGCATTGAACCATGTAAATTATTAAATGTGAAACGAATTGCCAGTTCAGGTTTAACGCATGATACAGGGTGCTCGGGGCTGGTGCACCAGGATGACCTGGAGGGATGGGATGGGGAGGGAGGTGGAAGGGGGGTTCTGGAAGGGGAAAACATGTACACTCATGGTGAATTCATATCAATGTATGGCAAAACAAATACAATATTGTGAAATTAATAAATAGAAAATAAACTAATTAAAAAAATGAAAAGCATATTGTATGTATGGCACACACACATTTGAGGCTAAATTTCATACGTACTACAGTTCTTTTTTAAAGCTGTAAATTTGTTCAAAACTTATAACAACATCCTCATGTTAAAACCAAAATTAAAAACATTCCTTCTTTCGGCTGTGCTGTGCAGCATGGGAGATCTTAGTTCCCCAACCAGGGATAAAACCCATGTCCCGTGCTCTGGGAGTGTGGAACTTTAACCACTGTGCCACCAGGGAAGTCCTCCAAAAACATGTTGACATGATTGCATGTCATGTCTAGCTATGGGCGACTTCCCTGGTGGTGCAGTGTTTAAAACCACTCTCCCAGTGCAGGGGACAGAAATTCGATCCTTGGTCAGGGAACTAGGTCCCACATGCCCTATATGCTCCCATGCTGTGACTAAAAGATCTCACATGTTTCAGCTAAGACCCAGTGCAGCCAAATAAATATATACTTAAAAAAGCTTATGTCATAAAATTGTTCCATGCATCTGTGTCTCTCATTCTGTCCCGCATATAGGGTTATCGTTACCATCTTTCAGATTCCATATATATGCATTAGTATACTGTATTGTTGTTTTTCTTTCTGGCTTACTTCACTCTGTATAATGGGCTCCAGTTTCATCCATCTCAGTAGAACCGGTTCAAATGTAATTTTATGGACTCTGAGGGAGAAGGTGAGGGTGGGTCGTTCTGGGAGAATGGCATTGAGACATGTGTATTGTCATATGTGAAACAGAGCACCATTCCATGTTCGATGCATGTGACAAGGGCTCGGGGCCGGGGCAGTGGGATGATCCAGAGGGATGGGAGGGGGAGGGAGGTGGGTGGGGGGTTCGGGAAGGGGAACACATGTAAACCCATGGCTGATTCTTGTCAATGTATGGCAAAAACTATTACAATATTGTAAAGTAATTAGCCCCCAAGTAAAATAAATAAATTTTTTTTTTTTTTTTTTTTTTTTTTTGCTTTTCTTTTCTTTTTTTTTTTTTTTTTTATAAATTTATTTATTTTACTTGGGGGCTAATTACTTTACAATATTGTAATAGTTTTTGCCATACATTGACAAGAATCAGCCATGGGTTTACATGTGTTCCCCTTCCCGAACCCCCCACCCACCTCCCTCCCCATCCCATCCTTCTGGATCATCCCATTGCCCCGGCCCTGAGCCCTTGTCACATGCATCGAACATGGAATGGTGCTCTGTTTCACATATGACAATACACATGTCTCAATGCCATTCTCCCAGAACGTCCCACCCTCACCTTCTCCCTCAGAGTCCATAAAATTGTTCCATGCATCTGTGTCTCTCATTCTGTCCCGCATATAGGGTTATCGTTACCATCTTTCAGATTCCATATATATGCATTAGTATACTGTATTGTTGTTTTTCTTTCTGGCTTACTTCACTCTGTATAATGGGCTCCAGTTTCATCCATCTCAGTAGAACCGGTTAAAACCAGAATTGAAAGAGACGCGTGTACCCCAATGTTCATCGCAGCACTGTTTACAATAGCCAGGACATGGAAGCAACCTAGATGTCCATCAGCAGATGAATGGATAAGGAAGCTGTGGTACATATACACAATGGAATATTACTCAGCCATTAAAAAAAAATACATTTGAACCGGTTCTAAAATAAATAAATTTATAAAAAAAAAAAAAAAAAGCTTATGTCAAAAAGTCATATACTAAACTTTCAGTTATAAAACAAGTAAATCCTAAGGACCAGATCTTAAAAGTCCTCATAATAAGAAAAAAAAAATTGTTACTATGTGTCGTGATGGTTGTTAACTAGACTTACTGTGGTGATCACTTCATAATATATATAAATATTGAATCATTATGTTGTACACCTGAAACTAACGTACTATTAAATGTCAAATATATCTCAATTAAAATGTCATTATTAGAGAAATGCAAATCAAAACCACAATGAAGTAGCATTTCATGCCAGTCAGAATGGCTGCTATCCAAAAGTCTACAAGCAATAAATGATGGAGAGGGTGTGGAGAAAAGGGAACCCTCTTACACTGTTGGTGGGAATGCAAATTAGTACAGCCACTACGGAGAATAGTGTGGAGATTCCTCAAAAAACTGGGAATAGAACTGCCATATGACTCAGCAATCCCACTGCTGGGCATACACACTGAGAAAACCAGAATTGAAAGAGATGAGTGTTCCCCAATGTTCATTGCAACACTGTTTACAATAGCCAGGACATGGAAGCAACCTAGATGTCCATCATCAGATGAATGGATAAGGAAGCTGTGGTACATATACCACAATGGAATATTACTCATCCATTAAAAAGAATACATTTGAATCAGTTCTATTGAGATGGATGAAACTGGAGCCCATTATACAGAGTGATGTAAGCCAGAAAGAAAAACACCAACACAATATACTAATGCATATATATGGAATTTGAAAGATGGTAACGATAACCCTATATGTGAGACAGAATAAGAGCCTCAGATGCATAGAACAGTCTTATGTACTCTGAGGGAGAAGGTGAGGGTGGGACGTTCTGGGAGAATAGCATTGAAACATGTATATTATCATATATGAAAGAGAACACCATTCCGGGTTCGATGCATGAGACAAATGCTCAGGGCTGGGGCAATGGAATGACCCAGAGGGATGGGATGTGGAGAGAGGTGGGAGGGGGGTTCAGGATGGGGAACACATGAAGAAAAATAAATAAATAAATAAAATGTGTAAACAAAGGTAATCTACCCAGAACTTGAGGATTACAGGGGCAGTTTGAGAATAGATTGCCCCAAATATTTTATTTTTGCCATACAAAATAATAAAGACACCATCAAGAATAAAGTAGATATTAACAAAAAAGACCCCATCATAAATGAAAGGGGAGGAAAATATGGCATACTTTGTGAAAAGAAAAATTCACTGAATAAAAGAGCCAAAAATGTCTAAGAGAAAGAACAATTTATTATAGCTAAAGCTTAGTTTATAACAAAGATTAAATTCTTAAATACTATGTAATTATTAGGAAACACATAATTAAATAAACACCTACGTCAAAAAAGACAAAGAAGAATAACATGAGCTAAAGGAGAACAGAAGAGAAAGGTAATAAAAAGAAAGTCAAATAAGGAATTAGAAAAGAAAACAAGGGATTGTAACAAGTCTACAACATGTTCAATACAACTGTATTAAAATGACAATACACTATAAAAATAACCCACTTAGGGAAAAGAGGTGGGAATATGGAACTATCAAAGAAGTAACCTGTTGAAAGGGAAACGCTAATTGGTACAGAGAGATTTAAAAATAATCACAAAACAACATTTCTAAAAGCTTTGAGAATAAAATTGGAAGTCTACCTCAATCAGTTCTAGAATAAATACCAATCTTTCTCTACCTGTGCACCCAGCATGGAATGGCTTAAATTTAAATGTACTTAAAAGTTCAGCTCCTTAGGTTCACTGGCTGCATTTCAAGTGTGCAGTAGCCACATGTGGCAAGTGGTTACTGAATTGAGCAGTGTCGATAAAGAACATTTCCATCACTGCAGAAAGCTCTGTCAGCCAGCTCTGGTCTAGAGAGAAGACTATCATTTTCATTAGTTTTCACACAGTATTTCTGCAACTTGAAGAAAGCAATTCCCACAACTCCCATGACTATGAAGTGGAGGTGAAAGTGTTAGTCACTCAGTCGTTTCCAACTCTTTGCAACCCCATGGACTGTAGCCCACCAGGCTCCTCTGCTCATGGGATTCTCCAGGCAAGAATACTGGAGTGGGTTGTCATTCCTTTCTCCAGGGGAATTACCCTGACCCAAGGATTGAGCCCAGGTCTCTTGCATTGCAGACAGATTCTTTACCATCTGAGACAACAGAAAAGCCCAATGACTATGAACACCACCACAAAGAAAAGCACCCGCTGAGGTCTCTTTGTCTTAGGAAGATAAATAAGCTCAGCCTAAACTCCCTCAACACTCCGTGGAGGTCTTAAGTCCGGTCCCAGATTTCTAAATGTATGCATGGCCTCTTTGTTCCTATGATGACTTCTGTCTCCCCGATTCCTGCTTTCTTTCCCTGTCAACCTGGACATCCAGCCAGCTCATTTTCCTTCCATATCAACCTGGACCTCCAGCCAGCTCGTTGGCTTTGTTTTCCGCACACAAAATATCCCACCCACACAATATACTGTGAGGAGTGTAGGGGACAAGAAACCTTTCCGATGATGTCACACGAAAGTTGTCAGTTTGTTGATACTATCGGGCATCTTGGAATGTCTTCCAGCCACCAGAACATAGAGCATCCTCTACTGGCTCCTCCCTGACCCCAAATCCCAGCATCACCACATGCTAGTGTCTCTTCTCCCCACTTATTTCTCACTCCTCTTCCTGCTCTCAGACATACCTACAGTGCATCCCTCCTCTGGTACCACACGGAACTCTTTAGTCTTCTTTGACTGACCTGCCTCCATTCACACACTTTCTCCCTCAGGATCTCAGATTTGCAAAGTAAAGCTGCTTTGGGCAACTTCCCAAATAAGAAACATTCGAGTGCTAGTAGCGATTAAGAGAATGGACATTTCACCTCCATAGATGAGCACAATTCCTGCTTTCTCTGAACCCCTGGAAGGCTGCATCATTTTTAAAATTTTGTTTATTTATGTATTTATTTTTGGCTGCCCTGGGTCTTTGTTGTTGCGTTAGGACTTTTCTCTAGTTGCTGTGCATGGGCTTCTCATTGTGATGGCTTCTCCTCTTGCAGAGAGTGGGCTCTAGAGCACATGGGCTTCAGTCTTTGTGACACACGGGCTTAGAGGCCCCTCAGCATGTGGGATCTTCCCAAATCCGGGATCGAACTGGTGTCCCCTGCATTGGCAGGCAGATTCATAACCACTGGACCACCAGGGAATTCCGAGCCTGCATCATTATATAGGTTCTTTCTCTGTGGTGGTTTGCTAATGGACAGAACAAGAACGTTCCATGCCAGGAAGAGGCTGCTCTTGGAGTCACAGGAAGGCAAGCAATGGACAGGAACCCACAGCTGTCCTGAGCATGAGACTTGGAGCCTCAGAGGGTGGCAGTTTTAGATGAAGATTTTAAAATTCCATGGAGCAAAAAAGGATTCAGGCAAACTTTTCAGGTTATGACTATTTTTTCCTTAAATCTGCCTGACTGGGAATGGGGCTTCCCTGGTGGCTCAGACCATAAAGAATTCACCTGCAATGCAGGAGAATCATTCTTATTTCTAGGTGAAAAAAAACACCTGAACCTTCACTCTTCAAGGCACAACTGTTACCGATAAGGCCAACATTGCTTTCATTTGCTGTGTAAGTAGCTGCAACAGAAGCAGAAAACCTTTTGGGGCACTGGCTCTGGTCATTCAGAGTTTCTTCAATGTAGTGGTTTCCCCAGCCTTAGGGCCCCAAGGATGCTGTAGAGTTCTCATTAAAACAGAGTGCTAGTTCTCACCCTGGAGTTTTTGACTTAGTAGATCTGCAGTGAGAACATTTGTTTCTAAATGTAAGTTTGGAGAATTTAAAATGTAAAGGTTAGACCTTGTGTGTATATGTGTGTGCACATGCACACATGTGAGTGTGGGCTGATCCTACCTGTTTCTCATAAATGTGGGCTTACTTTCCAGCCTTCATCCTTACTGCCTAGACTTCTTCAGTTTCCTAGGCAGATTGGGGAAGATTTTGGGATCACAGAGATGAGAGCACACCTGGTCATCCCCCCTATATCTGGGGGTGGGTGGGTGGGTGGCGTGTAATTCAAACCAGAAACTAGACACCCCCCCTACCCGCCCTCCCCCCCCCTCCCCCGCGCCCAACTGTCTTCTGATTATCTCAGAATACAGGACACTTCTGGTGGACAAGGTTTCTAGGCAAAGGAAAACAGATCACTTAAAATGGTAAAGCCAGCCAAACTGGGACTATACCTTAGTTTCCAAGGTCCTTTGCTGCAGAAATAAAATAAAGGTAGCTAAGGGCCTGTGAATAGGTTGGTCTATTTGCATGTTTTCCTTCATCAGGACAACTGTTCTCCCAGAACCTTCCTGAGGCCCTGGGCTTTCCTTGTCCTGAGCTCTCTTTGTAACCCTGGTGACCATCAGTTCATCCTGACAACTGGCAGCTACCTGCCTGGACCAATCTCACCACAACAACTAGCTGCTATGTGTCTCATCCAATGTTGCTTCTTGCTAAAACTGAAATCTTTACATACTGCACAGCTCCATTTTAGCTGATTATTTTATAAAAGGTAACATTAATAACCAGAGATTTTTTTTTCTTGTGTAATTACATGGCAACTCCAGATATGACTCTCAGATGGAAAGACCCTTTGTGTAGCCCAGTGTCATTCAGACTAAGTAAAGTTTTCTTCTTGTCATTTGTTTTTCTCTTCTAAAATTAGAATGACAAAAAGGTTACATTTCATTGAGCCAGCTTGAGGTTTAGCTCAGTTAGTTAGGTTTTACAGTAAAGAATAATGTACGTGTGTGTGTGCTCAGTCATATTCAACTCTTAGCCACACCATGGAGTATAGCCTGTTGGGTTCCTCTGTCCATGGAGTTTCACAGGCAAGAATACTGGAGTGGGTTGCCATCTCCTACTCCAAGGGATCCTTCTCACCCAGGGATCAAACCCCAGTCTCTTGTGTTTCCTGCATTGACAGGCAAATTCCTTACCACTAAGCCACCAAGGAAGCCCAGTGAAAAATAACTTTGTTATTAAGTCTTTTATAGCAAAAAGGGAATGGTGTTGAAAACAAAGTCTACCTTAAGTCATGAGAAGCTGGGTTATCTTGAAACAGAGAGGCAACGCTTCCCTGAACATGCATTACTGGAGTGCACAAACAAGAGTCCTTAAAATATTTTGTTACTTCTTCACTGATTGAAGAAGAGAAGGAAAGGAAGCCCTTGGTGAAGAGGTGAATTCATGAAAGTCCATCTTTGCTCTCAGCCTCTGCTTCAGCTTTTACTTTTATCTGATTAGATAGATGGGTGCATTCTTGCAATTTTTCTGTACTATTTAAATTATTACAAAATAAAAACCATTAAGTGCACTGTGACTTTGGTTATCAATGAATAAAAGATGGATCGTGACCATAACACACTCTTCACTTTTCTGATATTCTGCATTTCACTCTATCCTTCCAAAATTATGGCTATGATTAGTCATGCTATTTATGAGGAGAAAAAGTTTTTCTAGAATATGATTTCTGTTCATTAAAACAAAATGTAATGTCTATCAAATACTATGAGTTCAAAGCTCTCCACTGCTATATTCATCAACCTCGACAGCTAATGTTATTGAGGACTGCTGCTGCTGCTGCTGCTAAGTCGCTTCAGTTGTGTCTGACTCTAAGTGACCCCATAGATGGCAGCCCACCAGGCTACCCTGTCCCTGAGAGTCTCTAGGCAAGAACACTGGAATGGGTTGCCATTTCCTTCTCCAATGCATGAAAGTGAAAAGTGAAAGTGAAGTCGCTCAGTCGTGTCCGACTCTTCGTGACTCTATGGACTGCAGCCCACCAGGCTCCTCCATCCATTGCCTTCTCTGGTTATTGAGGACTATAATATGCCAATTACTTTGCAAGTTGCCTTACATGTGCTATTCCATGAAATCCTCAAAAAATCTTTAGAGGTAATTTAAAATAAGGAAATTGAGACAGGGAGGGGAACTAAATGGCCCAATGTCAGTGTGACAACAAAACTGGTGCTACCTTCCAAAGGTAGGGCTTGTTTTTTGCTTCCCAGTAGAGGGAGAAAGGGGCTTTTCTGGTGGCTCAGTGGTAAAGAATCTACCTGCAAAGCAGGACATGTGTGTTCGATCCCTGGGTCGGGAAGCTTCCCTGGAGAAGGAAATGGCAACCCACTCCAGTATTCTTGCGTGGGAAATCCCATGGACAGAGGGGCCAGGTGGGCTATGGTCCATGGGGTTGCAAAGAATCAGACATGATTTTGCAACTGAACAGCAGCAGCAACAGAGGAGGAAATCTGACACTGCAGAGAGAAGGACAGCTCCATAACAGACCTTGCTGGCTGTGAAATAGACTATTTTTTGGAGTGATAGAAAAAGTAGGCAGAAAGGTGATGCTAATGACACTTAGACTCCTTCTTGGTATCTTAGCAGTTCCAGATGCTGAACGGGAAAATTTCTCTGTCCCTAATTACTTTTGACAGTCTTGAAAATGAAGTCAGGTCAAAGTTACCATAAGAATATTTAGTCAGTGTATTCAGGCTGCAGCTGAATTTATTTAAAGGCAGAGAAGAACTTGATTTTAATATATACAACTTAATCATTGCTAAAAATACAAAAAAAAAAGTATTAGCAAAGGCAAAGCTGAAAACATATATAATTGAAGGAACAATACTAATAATTATTATGGAGATGGAAAGTACATTCCTATAGAACCCAATAAATACCCAAGTCAGCGCTTAAATCATAGCTTCTAAATTTATCTGCCCTCTGTGATGCTAAAGCAATGTTCTAAACTACCTGCCGAGAAATGAAGGAACTGAATAATGAAAAAAAAATGAAATAGAACACTGTCCTTGCAAATTCAATGGCCCTTAAGTCTGTTTTTCAAAAGAACACACCTTCTCTCATGAAGAAGCTCTTTAGATACATGTTCCTCCCTTGTCTTTTGCATTTGTCACATTTGTGTAATCCCCCCATGTTTCTTCCCATCGTTTCCCTGACAGCCTCGCCCCCATGCTCTTCTTTGCCTGTTTGGGTCCTGCTTTCCTCCATTGTCAGATCATTTTGCTCCTCCAATATCCCACACAACACTAACATCCTCCCAAAAGACAGTTGTCCACACGGTCTTGAGATCATTCTTAAATTATTGTCTTCAATGATGGTTTAAATCTTGAATTGTATTTCAACATTTAGTAGATCATAGCTTCATTCCTTTATCTCATTTAGAGGCCAGGTTTGTGGTCAGCAGGATTTGAAGGAGGATGGAGCCCTTGGCTCTGGTGTTAATAGTAATCACGATGGAGTTATTGAACCAAAGTGGAGGCTGAGGAGGGAGGAGCAACCTGAAGACGCTGGGGCAGAAGTGAGAGGTACAGTAAGCAATGAACAGGGTACAGGGCTCAAGAGAGAGGTCAGGTTGATCTAGATAAAGAAATGGACCAAAAAAAAAAAAAAAAAGATTGAGAGAGTAGTACTACAAGTTTGGAAGCCAAAGATCAGATAAAATTAGCTGCTGACTCTCAACATTGAAGAAAATATTCTAAACAACCTGCCAAGAAACTACAGGCTGGAAAAGTGAGGCAGAAGGATGTAAAAGACAGAACGCAGACAGGAATCAAACGGCTGTATTTGAACTCTGATTCTGCCACTTCCTCTTCTTGTCAGATCAGGCCAGTTCCTTCAGCCCTTTAAGGTTTCCTCAGCTGTAAAAAGAAGATAAAAAGACTTATCTCTAAGGACTGCTGGGAGGATAAAATGAGATGTTTTACACTCTGCAGCTGTTAGAACAGCCCCTTTCTTTCTGCTATGGGGAGATATGAGAAGAATCACAAGATTGGACATGGGCTCAGTGAGAAAACATAGGAGATACTCTGAGGTTTAAGGGCCAACCTAACATACATGTAGTAAATGTCTGAGTTCCAACTCCAGGATGAAGAAAGAAAGAAAATGATGAGGAAAAACAAGTACTAATCTTGTGTCTCCAGCAGTCTGCTGGACTGTAGGGGGTCAAGTATAGTGAATAAGACATAGTCTTTGCAGCCCTAATCCTGAAAAACTGGAAATATCTTGTAGCACATTAAATACCCGAAGTCTGGAAAATTTAAATGGCATTATTTAAAGACAGAAAATAAGCTGAAGTAAATAATTACACGCTAACTAGTTTAACCCCAGTTGTGGAAATATACTAGAGGTGGTTTTGTGAAAGGAACAACTTGACAATCATAAGGTAATTTGATTAGCAAGAGACAATATGCTTCTAATGGGAATGAGGTTCTAACAGCCCACTGGTTGGCTTTTTTTGAAGTCGTTTACTGCCACGGTGTCTGACTTTAGACCCACATCCCTCCTAATAAGTGCAGAGAATCCAGACCAGTAATTCATATGGTAGCTAATAGTGTAGTATTTTTAAAGCCATAGATAGAACAAAGAATAAAAACAAAGGAACCCAATTTTAAGAAATGGAAATGTGGAAGGTGAAAGAGTATGTGAAGAATATATAGTTACAATCTGAGAAAATCCCAGAAAAAAAATGTGGATTTTAAAATTTCTACAGAGTTTGCATTTAAAGCATGGACGAGTCTTCTCATTCTTTCAAAAATATTGTATGGAAACCAAAAGATTCATTGTGAGGAAGTTTGAGTTGGTGAATACATTAGTCAATGAGTGTATTAACCAACTAATGAAGATGGTTAGTGGGGACATCTGGGCTAAACCTACTTCAATGCCTTAGGTAACTCGTGGTACAATCCCCACCCTTAATTTTCTCTTCACCCCAATCAAGAGGTCCGCCTTAAAGTTAAATACTAAAAGGTGTCCGATCATGACTTCTGTCCAGCAGAGTGGATGTCAGCTTTCTGTGAGAGCTCTCTCTGAAGGCTCAAGCGGAATGTGGTGGGAGACAACCGGCTCAGCTTTGTGTCAGATTCACTCCACTCTGGGGTGGGTCTGCCCTGCCTCCAGTCTCTGTGTGGTAGGCTCAAGCCCTCTGGAATTGCACATATTGTCCTCTGGATGTGCGGGTTCCATTCCACCCCAGGGCAGCAAGTTCATATTAATATTTTGCTTCATTTCCAATGGTGAATTCTTGCCTTACTCCAGCACTGACCTGCTGTGTTCCTGAGCTAATTGTATCATTTATCTTTGTCTCGTGGAAGCGATCACAGCTGTCAAGCTGTAAGGTTCCATCTTTCAACCAGAATATGAAAGCATCTTTGCCTTTATCCCTTCAGAGAGCTTCCTAAAATACCAACAGGATTGGAATGATAGCATCCTCTCACCTATCTTACCAGGTCATCTGGGCATTGAAATAAGCTAAATCATGTCAAAGGTTGTTGAAAAAAATTGAAATGACTGCGTGACATTAAAATAAGATTTTTAAAAATTCTTCCATTTTCTAGAAGATCAGTTTTGCAAATTTCCTTGAGGAGATATTTAAGTCCTATTACTGCAAATAATCTCTAAACATTTGACTCTGTCACAAAAGACAGCTTGATAAGTGAATCATTTTTATTTGTTCATTTCTCACTACAAAGCTAAAAACTAAATGCTGAGAGGAAAATCAATGATATGGAGACTTTTGACTCTTGACTCCTTTATGACTGGTGTTTTGTTTTATTTGTCTCTGTCTCACTAGAATCTGATGAAGTACTGATTCCCATAGTAAAAGCTTCCTAGATAATCCCTGAATTAAGAAAAAGCCTCCAGACCACATGGCTCATCTAAATAGTACAGTTCTCCAAGTTTTCTTGTTTCCCTATGAATAACGAGATTACACAATTAATGCTCTTCACCCTAAATATTTGTGAAATGCCAAACATCTTTTTGAAGAATTCAGTGTTATCTCCTATTGCCTTTCTATTTCTTATGATGATAAACATTTCCTAGATCCCACATCCCACACATAAAAACCTTTTCTTTCTCTTCTGATGGTTGGAGCATTGCTGGACTTCCTGTCATGGCAATTGGCAGGATGAGGGCTCCAGTGCCAGTTTCAAGTACATGACTGATGCAATGTCTGAGTGACACACCATTTTGTGTTAGTGAAAATGAAAGGAAAAAGGAAACAGGGGGCTTGGAAATTAATTTGATAGAAAATTTCCTTATACGGCTGATGAAATGACTCAGAAACCTTGAGGTGCTTCACCATTGCCAATAAGAATCTTCAGCTTGGTCAGAAGTCAGATTACTCACCTTAATACTGGAGGGACAAGTGGTTGCCTAAAGGTGGGGTGCCGAGAGAGATTGCAGTGAGACACAGGAAATGACGGTGACGTTTGGTGCTTTGGTCATCCTGGTCGTTTCACGGGTATCTATGTCTATCAAAACTCATCCAACTGCGTCCAGTTGATTATGTTCATAGATGAATTGTACTTGAGAAAAATTGTCAGAAAAAAGGGAGGGGACAAGACAAAGAACGTAGCAAGCATTAGCAGGCAAGGGAAAAGGAGAATCTTGTGCTGTGTTGGGCTTACTTGCTCAATCGTGTCCAATTCTTTTTGACCCCATGCACTGTAGTCCTCCAGGCTCCTCTGTCCTTGGGGATTCTCGAGGCAAGAATACTGGGGTGGGTTGCCATGCCCTCTTCCAGGGGACCTTCCTAACCCAGGTGGGGCTCAAAAAATCATCAAATGCCATGCTTTCCTAAGGTGGGTTTTATTCAATGATAGTCTTCCAAGATAAGCAGAAAATGTGCTACAAGATCAAATAGATGTGGGAAAAGGAGGCATGTTTTCCATCAGAATATGTTAGCATAACAAATAGGCTTTAAGAAGTCCTGTAAAAGTTTCTCATTTAATTTATTTCATCTGGCATTCCCCTAATGTATTTCAAGCAACCTGTATTCAAAATACCCTTGTCTAACTCAACCCTTTCATGTAGACATAAGAAAAGCCATGTGGGTAATTAGGTGACAGTGTTAGTTCAGAGAACAGGCTTTGGTAGACAGATGTCAGGGTTTTTTGTACTACTCACTTACCAGAAGGAAAAGGAAATGACAACCCCCTCCAGTATTCTTGCCTGGAGAATCCCATGGACAGAGGAGCCTGATGGGCTCCAGTCCATGGGGTTGCAAAGAGACAGGACTGAAGCAAATTGGCATGCATGCACACACTTGGCAGTGGGATCATGGACAAGTCATAGAAACCCTCCAAACCTCAGTTTTTCTCTCTGTAAAATGGGATAAATAATAGAAGCTAAATCATTGGGTCACTCTGAGGACTAAATAAATAATTCATGAAAACGCTTAAGGTAGCACACAGCATGCTCTGTTCACATTTCTGATGCCCCTAGACCATCACTTCAAATTGTTGAGCCATCAGAAAGAAAACAACCTCTGAATTGGGCAAGATCTCTGTGGACATTCACTACCCACACTTAGTATCCCACAGTCAACCTCCTTCCTCTTTGTCATTCATAACATCTTACAAGCAGTGCAGGGAAAAAAGCAAAGGATGTAGAAAGACTGACTCCATGAATGAAAATTTCATCCTCCTGTGATTAAACTTGCCACTTTACCCAAGTCAATCAAAAATGTTGGTGACTTTTTTGTCTTTCTTCTAAATGAAGATGCAATTAACCTTCAGGAGGTGGGGCTTGGAGTGGGAAGAAGCATAGAAGTAGCAAACCCAAAGGATCTCTGAAAAAACAAAAACTAGAGAACAGCACTCCAATTGTTTTACCTATGATGGGCTTGAACAAACAACCAGACACTTAATTAAGATTACTGAGAAACACTGCTGATGGTTAATATTCAGATGCTCTTTTATTTAATTATCCTGCTTTATCCACAAGTCCTCATCCCCAAATTGATGATATGAGTGATCTGTATTCCATCAGAGGTGGAGCCCACCGCACAGCACAGGCAGCCTTTCAGAACACACTGGAAAAGGATGGGGTTGCCATAGCAACGTCATCCAGCACTCCCCTCAGCACTCTCCTTGCCAGGCTCTCATCTTCCTTGGCAGATTTCTTTATTTTTTCACTTCATGATTTACATGGACACAGAGTGTGGAGGGACAACGAATGGCATACCATGCTAAGCGCTAGATCTCTGTCTTGCTAAAGCACCCAGGATCAACAGACTAATTATGTCCAGTTATTCTCAAAATGGAATGTACATGAGAATCATCCATAACTTAAAGCCTGGGTGCCTGTGCCTGACTCGAGACCTATGAACTCACTCTTTCTAGTAATTCAGTCTAAGAATCCAGACTTATTTAATAAGCTCCATGAATTGCAGGGAAACACTAGTTCACTCCAAATATTTTATTTTGTACATTTAAAAAACGAGATCCTAAAGCCCTGGAAAGTGAATGAACCAAATCTCCTGACTTTTGGCAATTTATTTTTACCTGACCCTCAAACCGAACCAAATTTGATGTCCCCGAGTTCTAGGAGAATTATCTGCATGAACCTGATAAGTGCCTGGTTTTCTGGTGACATCCTTTTCCCAAACTCTCTGCCTCTAATTTGATTGATTAGCTGCTTGGCTCGCCCCTAAGTGTGGCTGATTATAATGATGCTCTGGAAAACCTAGAAGAAGCTTCTAGCTCCCATGTGTTTGTATTGGCGTCTATACAGATTTCCATCAAGTAAGTAAATCTACAAACTTTATTTTTGGACTAGATAATGGCTAAAAGTTCCCTCCTCCACCTTGTGACTATTTTACAACCCTTTGAAATTGGATTTAAAAATAACACACAGTCAATTAATTCTGATTATTTGTAAATTAAGATAAATTTATTTTCTAGTCTTCAGAATAAATGGTAACTTTTCTGTGATCCCCGAGAGTTTATGAAAGATACACTAAACATGGGACATGCTTATAGGAACAAATTAGCTACATACTATTTTCTATTTATTTCCACTCTACAAGCTCTTGGAAACTGATCAAATGTGAGTGAATTTCCACCAAGCCAGACCCTGGGTAACTAGCAGCTCTAAGAATCAGACTGAAGATGGTTAGACTGTGAAATTCTCAGTATGAATGATGCCTTTGGATAATAATGCCCTACCTCTACTTAATCCAGACTCATTTGGGAGGGTGGAGATGCAAAGAACAACCCTGTGAAGCAGATTCCACTGTTTGCCTGACTCCTTTCAGCCAAAGCAGAGATTCTCAGCCTTACCACTGTTGACATTCTGAACTGGATAATTCTTTGGTGCAGGGGCTGGGATTTTAGCATCATCCTTGATGACTACTGGGCTTCCTTTGTGGTTTAGCTGGTAAAGAATCCATTTGCAATGCAGGAAACCTGGGTTCAATCCCTGGGTTGGGATCCTCTGGAGAAGGGAAAGGCTACCCACTCTAGAATTCTGGCCTGGAGAATTCCAAGGACTGTATAGTCCATGGGGTTGCAAAGAGTCAGACATGACTGAGTGACTTTCACTTGACATCTACTCACAAGCTACTGGTAGCCTTCCTCTCTGTCATGAAAATCTAAAATGTCTTTGAAAGCGAAAGTGGTAGTCACTCAGTTGTGTCTGACTCTTTGCGACTCCATGGACTGTAGCCCACCAGGCTCTTCTGTCCATGGGATTCTCCAGGCAAGAATACTGGAGTGGGTAGCCATTCCCTTCTCCAGGGGAGCCTCTCAACCCAGGGCCGAACCTGGATCTCCGTCATTGCAGGCAGATTCTTTACCATCTGAGCCACCTTGCCAAATATCCTTTGAGGGACAAAAATTGCCCTTAATTGGTAACCACAGTTCAAAGTGTTTCCTGGCCTGGAATATCCCATCTGTGGTTCTTTCCCACAGTTACTCTTAGAATAACATTTTCCTCCATAGTTTCAGCCAAACTGCCTACTTGGTTCTAGCCTCTTAAACATCTTTATTGAGACATAATTCACATACCACAAAATTCATCCATTTAAAGTGCACATTTTGATAGTTTTGGTTTATCCACAGAGTTTGGCAGCCATCACCTCAATCGAAGTTTAACCCATTTTCATCACTTCAAAAAGAAACTATCTATCAGTATCACTCCCATCCTCTCCCTCCAGTCCTAAGCATCCACTAGTATACTTACTCTCTAAATAGATTTGCCTATTCTGCACTTTTCACACTGTTGTTCAGTTGCTAAGTCACGTCCAACCCTCTGTGACCCCATGGACTGCAGCACACCAGGCATCCCTGTCCCTCACGATCTCCCCGAGTTTGCCCAAGTTCATGTCCATTGGTGGAGAAGGCAATGACACCCCACTCCAGTACTCTTGCCTGGAAAATTCCGTGGATGGAGGAGCCTGGTAGGCTGCAGTCCATGGGGTCATGGAGAGTCGGACATGACTGAGCGACTTCACTTTCACTTTTCACTTTCATGCATTGGAGAAGGAAATGGCAACCCACCCCAATGTTCTTGCCTGGAGAATCCCAGGGATGGGGGAGCCTGGTGGGCTGCTGTCTATGGGGTCGCACAGAGTCGGACATGACTGAAGCGACTTAGCAGCAGCAGCAGCAGCAGCAGCAGCATGTCCATTGCATCTGTGATGCCATCCAACATTCTCATCCTCTGTTGCCCTCTTCTCCTTCTGCCCTCAATCTTTCCCAACATTAGGGTCTTTCCCAATGAGTCAGTTGTTTGCATCATGTGGCCAGAGTATTGGAGCTTCAGCTTCAGTATCAGTCCTTCCTCTTCTTGGGCTCTAAAATCACTGCAGATGGTGACTTTCCACTCATACAACATGTGGTCTTTGGTGATTGCCTTCATAGTGCTTTCAAGCCTCATTTATGTTGTAGTTTCTCAGTAATTCATTCCTTTTTATTATTGAGTAATACTTCATAGCTTGGACATATCATATTTTGTTTATGCAGTCTTTAGTTCATGGACATTTGGGTCATTTTCATTGTTTGTGTAATATGAAAAATGCTGTGCTGAGCATTCATGTACAATCTTTTCACATGGTTGTATATTTTTATTTCTCTTGGAAATATGCCTCAAAGTGGAACTGCTGGTCATATGGTAAGTCTATGTTTAACTTTTTGAAGGACTGCCAAGCTGTTTTCCAGTGACTGCACCATCTACATTCTCACCAGCAGTGTGTGAGAATTCCAACTGTTCCATTAGTCGACTTCATTCTTGTGATCTGTCTGCATCACCAGGGGCTGTGTTCAGGTGCTTATTCAGTTTCATGGTATTACATATAATGCTGGGCCCAGTGCATGCCCCTTGGTGATAAAAATAAATATGAAAAAATAAGAAGCATTCTCTTGTCTGCAGTTGGTGGGGTTTTGTCATCTCCACCCATGCCAGTTATTGTCAGAAAAAAAAGGGCTAGAAAGCAATAATTTTAAACCAAAACCATTGGTTTAGAAAACACTCCCCACCACTCCCCACTTTCCTTTTAGCTCCACATATTTGACCTCATTCTAAAGTACAGTGTGCCATCAGCTAATTTTGGAGAAAGTTGACCCTCCAAAAGTGGACCTTCTGTTCATGCATTTGCTGAGTTTTATTTTACTTT
This sequence comes from Giraffa tippelskirchi, assembly GCF_054371585.1. Lineage (NCBI taxonomy): Eukaryota > Metazoa > Chordata > Mammalia > Artiodactyla > Giraffidae > Giraffa > Giraffa tippelskirchi. The sequence continues at coordinate 72,866,854 of NC_137286.1, forward strand.
TCATATGTCTACAGCGGCTGTTGGTTATACCAGACATTTGGGAAGCCTGGGTATTTATTAGGGCCATGAAATGGCATGGAGGTGGGAGGGGGAACTTGGATGTAGCTTTGCTATGCTCTTCCTAAGAATATGACAGATCTGTGGACTGTTTAGTTTTTCATGTTAGCCTCATGTGATTCTAAGGGTCCATTCTCATGTTCACAGCACAGCTCTGAGTAAGGAAATGGCACTAGGATTGTCATTTGCTTAACCATGGAGGCTCTGGGATGTACTTGAAGGTTGCAAAATGTCAGGTATACTAAATGCAATGCAGTGAAAATCCTCACCACCACCAAATTTCAGGACTCATGGCTCAATTCACTGAGGAAAAGTCAATTATTACATAGTTATTTTTAAGCCTCAGTTTGCTGTTCAGTAAGGCATGGTTTAATTATCTGTAGGCTAATGTTTTAGGTTTTGTTTTGTTTTTAAGGTTTATATCATCTAGACTGTATTTGGAATAAGGACAAGTAGAAATTCATATTTGCATTTTTGCAAACAGTTGGCCATCTGATCCAGAGAAATCTATTATATAGCTTTCCTTTTTTCCACTTATGTCTTTAATGCCTCTTTTAAATACAAGCAATTTCCACATGCATTTGAGTCAGTTTCTGAACTCCTATCTTATTTTCTGAAGTTGGCTATTTTCACCTATATTAAGCTGTTTTTAGATGGCTTAGTTTTATATAATGGCTTAATAGCCCACAAGGTTGGTCTCTACATATTAACCTTCATTTTCAGAATCTCCTTGGATATTCCCACATGTTTATTTATCCAGCTTACCCTTTGTGTTATGACAGGAACTTCCAGAAATAGTGCTGGTGATATTCCTATTGGGGTGGCACTGAAAGTACAGACAATTGCTGGTAGACTGGACATCTTAGCTTCATTGGTTCCTTTTAAATGTCTTTCCGTGAACCTACATTATCTCTTAAGGGTCTCAGGACTCTCCAAAGCTTTCTGTGAAAGTTTTTGAAGATACGAAAAAGCTGAAACAATAGTAAAATGATAATCCATATACTCACCACTTAGATCCAAAAGTTGTTGACATTTGCCATATCTTATTTCTCTCAAGGGACTCTTATTTGTTTTAGTCCTACTTTTTGCTGGGCCATTTGCAAACAAACTCTGGGCAATGTGATACTTTATGCCTAAATATATCAACATGGATCTCCTAAAGAAGACATTTGACTGCAAATCATAGTATCATTACCAAATTATAGACAGGATGATATCTTATTTCTAAATATATCAACATGGGTCTCCTAAAAGAAGTTCTCTTGCTCACCACAGTATCATTGTCACACACATGTAATTTCTTTAATATCTAATATCCAATCTTCGTTCAAATTTCTACAACTGTTCCAAAAATTCTCTATGTCTTTGGAGTTTTATTTATTTATTTTGCAGCTTTGCTCTATCTTCTATTTATCCATTTATCTTTCTATCTATCTTGAAATATAATTCACATACTATGAATATCAGGGCTTCCCAAGTGGCACTAGTAGTAAAGAACCTGCCTGCCAATGCAGAAGATGTAAAGTGATGCAGGTTCAATCTCTGGATCAGGAAGATTCCCTGGAGAAGGAAATGGCAATGCACTCCAGTATTCTTGTCTGGGAAATCCTATGGACAGAGGAGCCTGGGTCCATAGGGTTGAAAAGAATTGGACACAACTGAAGCTCCTTAACACACACACAAATGTCAACCTTTTAAAATACATAATTCCATATATATGCATTAGTATACTGTATTGTTGTTTTTCTTTCTGGCTTACTTCACTCTGTATAATGGGCTCCAGTTTCATCCATCTCAGTAGAACCGGTTCAAATGTATTTTTTTTAATGGCTGAGTAATATTCCATTGTGTATATGTACCACAGCTTCCTTATCCATTCATCTGCTGATGGACATCTAGGTTGCTTCCATGTCCTGGCTATTGTAAACAGTGCTGCGATGAACATTGGGGTACACGCGTCTCTTTCAATTCTGGTTTCCTCGGTGTATATGCCCAGCAGTGGGATTGCTGGGTCATATGGCAGTTCTATTCCCAGTTTTTTAAGGAATCTCCACACTGTTCTCCATAGTGGCTGTACTAGTTTGCATTCCCACCAACAGTGTAAGAGGGTTCCCTTTTCTCCACACCCTCTCCAGCATTTATTGCTTGTAGACTTTTGGATAGCAGCCATTCTGACTGGTGTGAAATGATACCTCATTGTGGTTTTGATTTGCATTTCTCTAATAATGAGTGATGTTGAGCATCTTTTCATGTGTTTGTTAGCCATCAATACAGTATACTAATGCATATATATGGAATCTGAAAGATGGTAACGATAACCCTATATGCGGGACAGAATGAGAGACACAGATGCATGGAACAATTTTATGGACTCTGAGGGAGAAGGTGAGGGTGGGACGTTCTGGGAGAATGGCATTGAGACATGTGTATTGTCATATGTGAAACAGAGCACCATTCCATGTTCGATGCATGTGACAAGGGCTCGGGGCCGGGGCAGTGGGATGATCCAGAGGGATGGGAGGGGGAGGGAGGTGGGTGGGGGGTTCGGGAAGGGGAACACATGTAAACCCATGGCTGATTCTTGTCAATGTATGGCAAAAACTATTACAATATTGTAAAGTAATTAGCCCCCAAGTAAAATAAATAAATTTATAAAAAAAAAAAATAAATAAAATAAAATAAAAAAATAAAATAAAATAAAATAAAATACATAATTCATAGGCTTTAGTATATTTATAAAGCTATGCAACCATCATTATGAATTCCACACAGTTTTCATTAACCCGTAAAGAAACCCTGTACCCATTTAGCAGTTACTTCCATGTATTACTACTCTCCATTTTCTCTCCTACAGACCTAACAACCACTAATCTAATTTCTGTCTCTAGTTCAGTTCAGTCACTCAGTGGTGTCCGACTCTTTGTGACCCCATGGACTCCAGCTGCCAGGCCTCCCTGTCCATCTTCAACTCCCAGAGTTTATTCAAACTCACATTCATTGAGTAGGTGATGCCATCCAATCATCTCATCCTCTGTCAGCCCCTTCTCCTCCTACCTTCAATCTTTCCCAGCATCAGGGTATTTTCAAATGAGTCAGTTCTTTGCATCAGGTGGCCAAAGTCTTGGAGGTTTAGCTTCAGCATCAGTCCTTCCAATGAATATCCAGGACTGATTTCCTTTAGGATGGACTGGTTTGATCTCCTTGCAGTCCAAGGGACTCTCAAGAGTCTTCTCCAACACCACAGTTCAAAAGCATCAATTCTTCAGTGCTCAGCTTTCTTTATAGTCCAACTCTCACATCCATACATGACTACTGGAAAAACCATTGCTTTGACTAGATGGACCCTCGTAGGCAAAGTAATATCTCTGCTTTTTAATATAGTGTCTAGGTTGGTCATAACTTTTCTTCCAAGGAGTAAGCATCTTTTAATTTCATGGCTGCAGTCACCATCAGCAGTGATTTTGGAGCCCCCCAAAAATAAAGTCTCACTGTTTCCATTGTTTTCCTGTCTATTTGCCATGAAGTGATGGGACCAGATGCCATGATCTTAGTTTTCTGAATGTTGAGCTTTAAGCCAACTTTTTCACTCTCCACTTTCACTTTCATCAAGAGGCTCTTTAGTTCTTCTTCACTTTCTCCCATAAGGCTGATGTCATCTGCAAATCTGAGGTTATTGATACTTCTGGCAATTTTGATTCCAGCTTGTGCTTCATCCAGCCCACCATTTCTCATGATGTACTCTGCATATAAGTTAAATAAGCAGAGTGACAATATAGAGCCTTGATATACTCCTTTCCCTGGAAAGGAGTCAGTCTGTTGTTTCATGTCCAGTTCTAACTGTTGCTTCCTGACCTCCATACAGGTTTCTCAAGAGGCAGGTCAGGTGGTCTGGTATTCCCATCACTTTAAGAATTTTCCAGAGTTTGTTGTGGTCTACACAGTTAAAGGCTTTGGCTTAGTCAATAAAGCAGAAATAGATGTTTTTCTGTCTCTACAGGTTTGCCTATTCTGAATATTTCATATAAATAAAATCATACAATATGTAGCATTTTGAGTCTGACTTTGTTCAGTTATGCTGTTTTCAAGTTCATCCATGTTATAGTATAAATCAGGCCTTCATTTATCTTTTTATTACTGAAAAATATTCCATTTTACAGATATATCTCACATTTTATTTACCTAGTCATCAACTGATAAATATTTGGGTTTGTTTTAAAACTAGAATTTAATTAATGTACACCTGCTTTATTCTGTTGTTATGTCTCTTTTATATACAATAATCCTCTACCTTTTTTTGTCTGATATTAGCTTTTTAATGAGGTCATTTGCCCCACTGAATAATCCATATTCTGGGCTTATGTGTTTATTTCCTTAAGGAATTGTTAAATTTTGTAAAAAAAAATCTCAACATAGTAAAATTAAAACCACCAGATCAATAAAATAAAATTTAGTAAGAGTTTGTTGTGCATATCAGAGTGGGTTGTGAATTGGGAGCTCTCAAACCAACAGTATAGTGAGACTCAGAGGTATATGGTTATAAGACAACTTAATATAGTGAAAATGCAGAGGGTGTTTATTCTTTAAAATGATTAGCTGCAGCTTTAGAGTTTTCCAAGTTACACAGGATTGGTTTAAAGTGGCTATAGCATGCCAGTTTTGGAGAAGGGCTTAAGCTTCCTTTACAATTTTCAGAGGCATTTGCAAGAAGCAGCCCAAGAGAAGTTTGACTCACTTTGCAGAATATGCTAAGTTTCACTTATACGTCTTAAATGGTTGTGTTTGTTTAAGGAATTTTCAAGTTTGGTCTCCATCTTGTATTTTACTTGAACAGCCTGCTTTTTGATATTTCTATATTTCCTGTGAATCTAGAGTGAAGTCAAAGTCTTGACTAGGCTTAGTGAGAGGGCATTGCAAGAGATGCTCTTCTCTTCAGACTGAATCACTCAGGAAAGCCCTCAGCATCGGGTGTTGCAATGCTAATGATACTGTTCCATCAGTTGATCCAGTTGATCTTGCCACTGTGAAGGTTGGTGACTCCCTTGGATGTTAGTAAGTGCTTGGTGGAGTGATATTTTAGCACCATGAAGATACCTTGCCCCGGAACAACTTTTCACTATCTTTTCCACATTTTTATGTAAAGAACTTTATCCATTCTGTTCTGTAAGAGTTCCACATGGGATATAAAATTTTATGTATCTTATTAAGTTTATTCCCAGTATTTAAAATTTATTTGGGCTTCTTTTTTGCTTTTTAAAATGAAACCTTTACTACAATTATATTTTCAAGTTGGCAGTAGCAAACTCTTCCCCAATAGAACATCTCATTTTTCTCTAAATAATAGAAGCTTCCCTGATAGCAATGAGTGTGATAATCCCAGGGTTACTTGCCTCTGGACTTGGGGAGAGAGAGAGATATATCCCTATGTTCAAGCCACAATTGTATTCGTTTTGTTTTCATGAAGACTCTATTATTAGTAGCTGCTGCTGCTGCTAAGTAGCTTCAGTTGTGTTCGACTCTGTGCGACCCCATAGACGGCAGTCCACCAGGCTCCCCCATTCCTGGGAGCTAGAAAAGCTATTATTTTTTGCATTTTAATTTTGTAACCAGCAATCACTTTGAATTATTCTATTGTTCATAATTTTTTGTTTCTTTTTATTTTTTTTTTAAATTTTGGTTTCTATTTATTTATTTTATTATAGACAATAAAAAGGTCTACAAATAATGATACATTTTCTGCTTTCTTTCTAACATGTAAACCCAATGCCTTTTGGAACATTGGAAGCCCCCTTCCTCAAATCAACAAATATTGGCTCAGAAGATCCTGGCTTTCATCATATACATTTCAAAATCATTTTGAGTAATAGACAAGTGTGTTGTAAGGCAATTTTGTTTGGTTTTCATAGAAATAGATGTTAAATATTCTTAAATTTCCCCCTTAATTTCTTAATTGTTATTATTATAATCTGCCATTTAGTATAGGCATTTATTTACAGTATAATACAGATATAACACAAAATATAATTCACTCTATTATTAGATTTTACACCATACTAATATTTATTAATTCTTAAACATTCTTGAATTTTAGGGGTTAACTTCTCCATGATCATAAGGTGCTAATGGCCTCCATCTGCTTATATTTTTATTTAAAAGTTTAAAATTATTTTGTGTGAGATTTAATTCAAACTATATCAAAAATTTCAATTTATTCTCCAATGATATGGTTGAATTTTCCTTAAACTCTTGAGACTATTTTTCTTGCTCTCAGATCTTTAGTTTAAAAGCTGTGAAAATTTAGGATTTTTCTGTAGCTTAGTGGATTGGGAGTTGGAAATAATTCTATGTTCTCTCTTGAAATTTTAACTGTCTTGAACCAAGGTTTACTCTCTTTGGTCCAGGAGATACTTATGGACATCTGCACATCTCACGCCATTCTCCAATTCAAAATTGGGTTTTATGGCCTTTACTCTCACAGACATCTCGTTCTTCCCTTCCCCAATGTCACCTGCGTCTTACGTAAACTTCACATCCTCCAACAAGAGAAGGGAAAATACAGGTGAGACACGTGAGTCTTCAAGAGGAAGGAAGAACCTTCAAGAGGGAGGATGTAGAGGGAGGAAACGCCACTACTCTTTCCCCTTCCTTCAAAGAACTTTGGTATATTTATTTCCTCTTTTGTCTTCTATTCTTCTAGATTCCTAATCATTTTTGAAGATAATTAGTTCATAGTCATTATGATTATTTTGTCTTCTAGTTCCCTTTTCTTGCAGCAGCAGAAACAAAATGGCAAAGCCTGATAGAATTTTTAATCTCTCTTGCGACCTCAAGGTGGTTGAAACATTTATTTTCATAGATATTTCATTTATTTCTAGACCACCTACACATCTTTTTAATTCACTCTTCTTAGAATTTGGGCAGATTTCTAAAGATTCTTGTCCACATACCTTCTCTCCCCTGCACTGCTTTGGAGGGGGGTGGAGAAGGGGCTCTGAGTCACAGCAAAGTCTTCCATCTTTGTTTCAAATATTAGAACATAGAGTGCTGTGCTCTTATTTAACTTCTGGTCACCTTTCTAGTCCATTTGTAATTTCTGCCCAACTTGAAAGTTTAAAAAACCGTGAGTTTGCACATAGCAGCATTCTTCCATTTTACCCCCGACATACAAGAGTAATCATTTTAAACTAATAATATATCAACAGATAGCCAGTTACAGCTTATCCTACAAAAGGCTGTGATATATACCAAGCACAGTTTATACCCACAGCTTATCATTTTAGTTCAGGTGTGATATTTACATAATTCAACATTATGTCACCAAAATCATACCTTGGGCAATGCACCAAAACAACCTAGCAATATTATTTTTTGAACAACCCTTTAAAGTGTTATTTGATAATAACAAGCTGTAGGAATACTGACTTGATATAAACTCTGAAGCTCAATTTCAGAAGAGATGGTCAGTGAAGACTCGCCAAAAGTATCTGGAAATTAAGTAAATAAATCCAGAAATTAGATAAGCTTGATCATGTATAATTTAATAAAATGCTTGGTGTCTTTGTTTTTGCAGATATAGAGGGATACGTATACTCCCTAGTCCCTTTCATTGGGAATTTGTCTTCTAGCTCAGCTAGAATTTCCAAGGATGGTCTGTGAGTGAAGGATGAGAGCTGAGGCACAGAACTCAGGATTCTGAGTGTTAAGAGTCTGCTCCCACCACGACCAAAACAGGCTTCATTGTGCAGAACAGGAAGAGAATGACAAGAGCAGCCACCAATGACCCGAGGGTGGCTGGATATGCATAAGGCATCCCCCTCTCCACAACCTCTCCCCTCCTGTCATACGCCTCCTCCTGATTTGCTCTTGGACTCCAGGTTGGGACGACCATTGCTCGTTTGGACTTACTCTGAATGATTATCTAGGACTATGCTGTACTCTGTATTTAAACGTGTGCAGCCATGCCCTATACATGGATTTTCTCCGTGGAAGCCACTTCAGCTGGCTGGATCTGTCCAAACAAAGCTGCACCTTTCCCCTGTTCCACATTTTGAAAATATCTCAAGGTGTTTCTAAGGCACATTCAGATTTGGCAATCATTGAGGCCTTTTAAGTTGTTGTTTAGTTGCTCAGTCATGTCAGACTCTTTGGGACCCCATTGTAGCCCACCAGGCTCCTCTGACCATAGGATTTTTCAGGCAAGAATACTGGAATGTGTTGCCATTTAATTCTCCAGGGGATCTTCCCGATTCAGGGATGGAACTGTGTCTCTTACATCTTACATTGGCAAGCAGGATTCTTTACCACTGAATCACCAGAGGAGCCCATTCTGCCAATAGAATGATTCTAAAGCACTCAAGCTCCAGAAGACCACTTACACTACTGTTAATTGAGACATCACTGTATTTTAGATATGAGGGTAAAGCAGCAGTCTCATCCTAGTAAAAAGTACCAAAGTACCATGACCACATGCATATGATTGTTCTCTCTCTCCCCTGCCCCACCCCCCCGCCCCCTCCCACCCTCCCTCTGGGAGAGAGCGAAGGAGCCTGGCCCGTTTCAGTCCATGGGGTTCGTAAAGAGTCAAACACAACTTAGTGAATGAACAACAATCTAGTTGGAGATAGAAAAATATACCTGAAATAACAGAATATTATATATACCTTTTAAGAATGTATTGGACCCTGTCTCTTCCAAGAAATACATTCTGAATTTTTGTAGAAAGGACACCTGAGTTCAAATAACAAGTGAATAAGAAAATAATAGACACCTATACTTCTCACATGTATTTTCATACCAGACGGCTCTTATAAGAAACCAAAGAAAGGAGACAAAGAAGTCAAGTGCAGGAAGGTGAAGAAAACTATCAGTTCACAGTCTTGCCTATAAAAGCAAAAATGACTATGAAAAATGGTTTTATGACCATTAAATTTTGGAAATAATATGTTGAGAGATTTGCAACACATATTTGCAAGATATAAATTCTGGGAAGTTCTGTCAATTAAAATAAACAGTTTCCTCATGCAAAATCTATTTATACCCTCACAGAACATAAATTTGACTGGGATCAGTCCTCCTAAAACAAAATTTCCTTAAGGAATGGAAGCAGGACATAATGACCTGAATTTTCTCCTCCTATCAGCAACTGTGACCCTGAGCTCTAGGCCAGGAGAATTCAGATCTCCCTATCATGTCTGGGTAAAGTCACCACCTGACACTCCCAATTCTCAGGGTAAATGTCCCTCATTCTTAATATGTGGCAACTCACATAGTTAATTGAATGTTCCGAAGCTAATTACAACTCCTTTCTTCAGACTCAGAATTGTTATAGCTTCTAACTCACCTCAAACTTGAATTGGCAAATTTTTCACTTCTGCTGACTGAGAAGGGTGTGTTCTTTTGTTTATCAAGAGGGTCAATTTATCAGTCTCCCTATCTGTATTTCTTGAAATGAAAAAGTCACTTTTTATTATTTTCCTTAGAAGATTGAGGCTTATCACCATTCCAGTTTTGATTTTTCCACAAAAGCCCAGAGTTCAGAACAATGTTGCCATCTACACATTCCTGGATGTTCTGATGATACAATCAAGTGAATGAGTCAACAACCTACAACCAGACACTAGGGCTGAGCAGGAAAGCCCCTCTGAACATATAAATGGATAGGACCATCTTTGGAGAGGACCTTAGATTGGACTCCTAGGAAGAGACAGTAAAAAAGAATTTGTCAAGACCGTATTAAGGAGGTTCTCCCTGGAGAAACCAGTGAAGGAGTGGAGAAGCCAGATAAGGGGAGGGGAAGAAGCCAAGCAAGTGTGTGACTGCAGCTCGACTGCACCCTGAGGGAGCTCGGGAGCAGAAGGAGCTGGGCTTTCATCTGTCCAACTCATCGGTCTTTGCTAACAGCCACCGTGGTGGGGTCTGAAACTGAAGAGAGAGTGTTAGTCACTCAGTCGTGTCCAACTCTGTGTGACCCCATGGACTGTAGCCCACCAAGCTCTTCTGTCCATGGGATTCTCCAGGCAAGAATACTGGAGGAGGCTGCCATTCCCTTCTCCAGGGGATCTTCCCAACCCAGGGATCAAACCTGGGTCTCCTGCATTGCAGGAAGGTTTTTTACTGTCTGAGCCACCAGGGAAGCCCCCCTTAAATTCAAAGGTATGTCCCATTCTGCACACCTGGGCCAAGTGGCTCCAGAAACCCAATGACCTGCCTTAAAGGAGAACCAAGGCAAAGGCCATTAAAAGCAAAAACAAACATGAACCAAGGGAGAAGGAAAGAAATGATCAAAGAGATTAAGAAGATGTGGACGCAGCCCCTAGAGTGTCTGATACAAAGGTTGCAGAGAAGCTTATGAAAACCCAACCAAGCCAACAACCATCACCTCTGGGTCCTGAGGGTCAACTCAGTTGTCCTTTCACTTTCAGTAACTTCCATCCCTTTTCTGTGCGAACAAATCCAGTGTAACCAACGGTAAGGCTTCTTCCTCTACACTTTGTCCTCTTTGAATTAGGAATAGGACAATAATTCACCTCTCCATCTTATCTATATCTAATGATTTGATTCCATTGTGCAGAGACAGAGATGGACACAGGCTGCCTGAGTGCTGCTAGATTTGGGACCATTCATTCTCCACCCATGTGGATTCTACAGAGATGAGTAAATTCACTTTCCTTCAGAGAAAGTTCCATCTTTTAGCACCCCAGAAAGTAGCATTAATATATGATTCATTAGCTTATGTATATTCTAATATGATCTGTGAGTTAAAAATCATTTTTGTAGAGCTTTGTGGATCTTATGACTCACTTTGGAATAGTCTCCCTTTATTTCCATTTTATTATTTGGCTCCAGAATCAAAATTAGAAGCTGAAGTGAATATATTATGGCTCACACTGTCTCTTGGTTTCCGTATGCATAATACCAAGTATTTGCAATTAAATAAAAGCTAATGAAGAATTTCGCAAAGTAATACCATTCAAAACTAAAGAAGCTTAGAGAAGGTTGAATTTCTAGTACATGGAGTCTATTCTTATGTAACTCATGTTTTCTCTTAAAACCAGGAATAACATTTATATTGCTGGCCCTCACCCTGCCAAACAAACAGAGCAGAGCCTCCAGTGCTCTGTTAAACAAACTTCATGAATATCTCTGGACACCATGGTGGTGTCCCACACTTTTTCACAAACAAATATTGCTGCAAGAAAAATGGCTGCCTTCCTCCTTCTTCCTTTTCTGCTCCAGGCTCCATGGTGGTGTCCACTAAGGCACCAAAGGTTGGGGAAACTCCAGAAAGATGTCTCTCTCATTTATAGTACTGACTGCAAGATGGTCCCCTCAGGCACATTCCTATTGGAGCCTGCTGTTCCTTGGCTAATATTCAGGAATACCACCCCCCCCCCAAAAAAAACAACTGAATTCAGGAGGCAGTGACAGCCTTCAAATTTTTGAAGGTATTTTGTATTTTAAGCAGAAGTAGGGAGATTTTATACTATATGTTGTTACCCTTGGGTGCATGCATGCTAAGTCATTTCAGTTGTGTCTGAGTCTTTGCAGCCCTATGGACTGTAGCCCACCAGACTCCTCTGTCCATGGGGTTTTCCAGGCAAGAATATGGGATTGTGTTGTCATTTCCTTCTCCAGAGGATCTTCCCAACCCAGTGATTGGACTCATGTCTCATGTCTCCTGCATGGGCAAGAGGTTTCTTTACTGCTGTATGTGTGCTAAGTCGCTTCAGTAGTGTCTGACTCTTTGTGATCCTATGGAATATAACTCCTCTCTCCATGGGATTCTCCAGGCAAGTATACTGGAGTGGGTTGCAATTTCCTTCTCTACTAGTGCCAGCCAAATAATATTAAATATCTGGACTTTAGTATTTACATTACTGTTTGCTTATAAAATTCCTTCTCCCTAGGACCAAAGGTGAAAGAGTTCTTCATGTAGATTTTGCATGGGCAATATAACTTCATTCTTTGCTTCCCCAGTAAATTCTTCACTAATTCCTAGTACTTGTGGGGTTACCTAAGAGCTTCAATGGAGGAAAGGAAGAGATAGGCATGCAAAGGCCCCACAGAGGAAACTCACCTACATGTGTGCTTCACAAGTGTATTTACGGTAAGAAGGCAGTTTTCTTCTGAATATGGTATTAAGATTGTTTGAAGGAAATTAGCTATTACAGTTCTAACTTGAGTCAAATGCTATGAAAACTAAAGACGCATCCCTTTGTGTGAAAAAAAAAAATTAGAAATGTCCCTGCCAGTCAGTCCACTTCTTCCCACCCACTGCATGTTTCTCCAGCTCGCACAGAATGTCAAAGAATGTCATCCCGAAGAATGTCAAAGAAAAATTACTTTAAGCTGTCTGTCAGAGTAATGAAATATTTTTGTTGCTGCCGGCTGTGTCATAATGAACTCTGATTATAAAAAGTTAAGGGGGCAGGAAGCTTACTGAGGAGATAGTTATAAGATTGAACAATTTGCCTCCATATTTGGCTCATACCAGGCTAGAGAGACAATGCCAAGGGGAAAGAAAGGTTGAAAAGCTTTGGTGTTCTTGAGAAGAAGGAAAATCTCAGAGGTGAGCCATGTAGAAAGCCTGAGGGTATCAACCCACACCAAGGAGATGAACTGGGAAGCTGGAGCAGCAATGTTTCAGCAGAAGTGTCTAGTGGATGTGTCCACATTGGATCCTTATACACGCCCAGTTATGTCTGACTATGTGACCCCATGGACAATAGCCTTCAGGCTCCTCTGTCCAAGGAAAATGTCCATGGAATTTTCTAAGCAAAAATACTCAAGTGGTTTGCCATTTCCTCCTCCAGGAGATCTTCTTGACCGAGTGATTGAACCTGCATCTCCTGCATTGCAGGCAGATGCTTTACTGCTGAGCCACCAAGGAAGCCCACATTTGATAGAAAGTTATATACTCATGTAGCACTGCCTACACACCTCCTACAGTGCAATCACTTAAAACAAGAAGCATAAATTTAGCCCATGAGTCCATGTGTTTATAATATGTGCTGTGCTCAGCTGAGTGGTTCTTCTGCTATTTGCAGGGCTCACTCATACGGGTGGAGAGTGGCTTGCTGTCAGCTGATTGTGACCAGCTTCACCTGGGGTGACTCAATATTGTCTCACATGCCCGTCATCCTCCAGAAAACTAACCCAGGTGTTCATAGCAAAGACAGAGATGATGCAAGGGAGAGCAAGCTAAAATAGGCTAAGCCCCCATCAAGCCTTTGCTGGCAATGTATCTGCCAACAAGTCACATGGCTGAGCCCAGCATCAAGGAGTGACAGGTTTCCCAAGGTGGGAAGTACCACACTGCAAAGCCTCATGGTGAAGAGGTGGGTGCAAGGAGAGGTGATGAATCAGGTCATATTTGAAATCCAGCACATTAACCTTCCCAGGTAGCTTTAGTGGTAAAGAATCTGCCTGCTAATGCAAGAGACACAAGAGATGTGGGTTTGATTCCTGGATCAGGAAGATCCCCTAGAGTAGGAAATGACAGCCCACTTCAGTGTTCTTGCCTGGAGAATGCTATGGACAGAGGAGTCTGGCAGGCTATAGTCCATAGGGTCACAAGGAGTCGGACACAACTTAGCACACAATGAACAATTAACCATTCTAGCTTATGCTGTTTTGTCAGTTCTGTGTGATCAGACTTCATAAGCAAAACAATGGTACCAACAAGACCAGGAACTATTCACATTTAGAATAAAGCCAAGTGCCCAGGAAACCTACTGGGTACAGTATCTTTTTAATCAGTAGTACATAGGAGAAAAATAGTACCAATTCTAAGCACTGATATAGCTCCATGTTTTTCCTCTGGGTACCTTGAAATAGTGTATACCACATTTGTTATTTAACATTTGTATAACACTTCCCTATGTGCCATGTGCCTCACAACAATATTTAGGAATTATCCTCACAACAGCCTAGGGAACGTGGTGCTATGCTTATTTCAGTTTATCCTGAAGGTGGTTGAGATGGCAGATGTGTCCCAGCAGCAGTAGAGTGAGTAACTGAAATGTGGAAAGTTTCAGCGGTCCCCTGGGTATTGGTTTATACCAGCAAACATGTTTCTGGCTGAACTGACTGATGATTAGACTGAAGTAAATAAACCAAACAGATGTTTTAGCAACATGTTTTCACAGCTTCAAGGGATATTAAGGATTTTAAAAAGAATAATTCATTTTCTTCAGCTTGTGATAGATGATTTGGTTTTATAACTGATGATCTATATAACTTATATATATGGTGAATCACATGTAGTCTAAAATATACCATCCCAGTGAACTTGGAGTGTCAGGCTGTGGACTTAAAAATTGTTCACAACCTAAAAGTTGAGAGTTAAGTTGGTGGGAGTTATATTTGGTAGGAATTTTTAGGACTTCAAACCTGGGAGACAGCATCTCAAGTAATCCTGAGAGAACTGCTCTGAAGAGGCGAAGGAAGGGGCCTGTTTATACAGAAGTTTTGCAAAAAGGGGGAGGTAGTCTGAACTTCAAAAGCTAGCTGTTATTTAAAGAAAACAAGATTTGCACTTTAAGGAATTTAACACTTTTCTACGTATGGGAAGACGCAAGAGTCCAGGTTCACTGAAATCATTCCTTTCATATGCATCTCGTCATATCTTAGATGTCATCAGCTGGAAGTAGGTGGCTGCACTGAAGCCCTGAGGCCGAAAGCACATGAGCAGAGCATGAGCAAGTTTGCTGCACACACAATGAAGCCAGAGCAAATCTGCTTAAGTGTGAAATAGAGGCATTTTGTCCTGGCCTCCTTTCTAAAATTGAATAAAAAAACAAGGAGAACAACAGTAATTTTTTTGTTTGTTTGTTTGCTTTTAATTTTTTTTTTACTTTACAATATTGCAGTAGTTTTTGCCATACACTGACATGAATCACCCATGGGTCCACACGTGTGCCCCATCCTGGACCCCCCTTCCACCTCCCTCCCCATCCCATCCCTCCGGGTCATCCCATTGCCCCAGCCCCAAGCATTTGTCTCATGCATCGAACATGGAATGGTGTTCTGTTTCACATATGATAATATACATGTTTCAGTGCTATTTTCCCAGAAGGTCCCACCCTCACCTTCTCCCTCAGAGTCCATAAGACTGTTCTATGCATCTGTGTCTCTTATTCTGTCTCGCATATAGGGTTATCGTTAAGCAAGGTGAAAAGACAGCCTTCAGAATGGGAGAAAATAATAGCAAACGAAGCAACAGACAAACAATTAATCTCAAAAATATACAAGCAACTCCTACAGCTGAATTCCAGAAAAATAAATGACCCAATCAAAAAATGGGCCAAAGAACTAAACAGACATTTCTCCAAAGAAGACATACAGATGGCTAACAAACACATGAAAAGATGCTCAACATCACTCATTATCAGAGAAATGCAAATCAAAACCACAATAAGGTACCATTTCACACCAGTCAGAATGGCTGCTATCCAAAAGTCTACAAGCAATAAATGCTGGAGAGGGTGTGGAGAAAAGGGAACCCTCTTACACTGTTGGTGGGAATGCAAACTAGTACAGCCACTATGGAGAACAGTGTGGAGATTCCTTAAAAAGCTGGGAATAGAACTGCCATATGACCCAGCAATCCCACTGCTGGGCATACACACCGAGGAAACCAGAATTGAAAGAGACACATGTACCCCAATGTTCATCGCAGCACTGTTTACAACAGTAATAAAGAGAGAGAGAGAGAGAGTGAATGAGAATATTGGTCAACGTTCAAACAGGAAACAAAAGCCACCCCAGTTACTTGAACAAGACAAGTTTAATCCAAAGAATGATTAATCAGTAGAAGGTAATTAACTGCTGGAACGGGTAAAGAGAACTAAAAGAAGTACAAAAGCACAGGTACAGAAGTCAGCTGCTTTCCCTTAGCTGAGTGGCCAAGGAAGGAACTAAGAATGCGGACAGAAGTCTCCCTATCCTTCCCTAAGGCAGGGATGCAGGTGAGGGCACCACAGAGGTAGGAAATGAAATGCCATCCTTCGGTGATTTCAACTAGAAGAAGCCTCCCTGAGTGCAGGCTGCTATGTGGTGGTGGTGAGCATGTGAGGGGAACAGGCTGGGATCCTCGGGCTCTTGCATTTGAGTACTGGGTATTTAAATCACTCCAGTTAGTCCTCCCACGCGGAATCCTTTTTATCTGCTTCTCCTATTTTTCACCTTTCATCTGCCCCAAATACTGCCCATCCCCATAGAAGCATCCGAAATCCCCACAGATACAAACAATACAAGGAGTTTCACAGGATGAGGCTTAGTCCCATGGAATGAGTGCTGCCCACAAGCTCATAGACCCCAGATCAGTTGGAACCAGAAGGGTAATGATACTGACTCCCAGTTACTTTGCCACCAACCAATCAGAAGTATGTCCATGAGCTGATCATGCCCTCTTTGAAACATTTCTATAAAACTACTCACTACCCCATTCAGGTCAGGGCACACTTTTGGCAGCATTAGACCACTGTGGCCCTCTTTGCTGGCAACACAATAAAACCATTCTTTGCTTCTTCACGCAAAACTCTGTCTCCAAGATTTAATTCAGTGTCGGGCTACAGAGGCTGGATTGTTTCACTGTAAACGTCAGTTCATAAGAGAAAGGGAACATTTTAATACTCAAAAGCAGGCAATAAGTGATCTCAAATGAAAAAGAACAATGTTCAAAGTTACACAATTAATTTTAAACCAAACAAAAGAAATAGAATACAAATTTACATTTCCAAGTGCAGAGCAAGTGCGATGCAAACTGCTCCTCTGAGTTATTCTATTGTGAGTCATTGTTTTCTTGACACAGTTGTCAGTTTGAGGGCAGCTGTTGAGCAGGAAGGGGAGTTGCTCAGTTCAGCTTGTTAGCTCTTTGTTTTTTGTTTTGTTTTTAAATAAATTTATTTATTTTAGTTGGGGGCTAATTACTTTACAATATTGTAGTAGTTTTTGCCATACATTGACATGAATCAGCCATGGGTTTACATGTGTTCCCCTTCCTGGACCCCCCTCCCACCTCCCTCCCCATCCCATCCCTCTGTGTCATCCCATTGCCCCAGCCCTGAGCATTTGTCTCATGCATCGAACATGGAATGGTGTTCTGTTTCACATATTATAATATACATGTTTCAATGCTATTCTCCCAGCACACTGGCTGAAAATGCAGTTTGGCATGGGGACAGCAGTGAAAGTGGACCAGGCACAGTTAACATGACTTCAGTCCAATTGGAATGTTCTAAGGTTATTGATTGCTGAGGCTCAGTCCTCACACTGACATCACTCCAGCAGCCTTGCTGGATGCCATTCCCAAATTCACCCATGCTCTCCATGGTTGGTGTAGACCAGGGTTCTCATTTTTCAGGTCTGCAGGAAAGAGGATGCAGGGCTGACCGTTTGGCCAGCGCCTCCCCAGCTCACACTGTGTAGGCTCAACATGAAAGCAGGGAATTTGTCTGAAAAGGATTCTGTCCCCATCAACGGTCACAGAGCAAACACTGGTGTGTTAATGGAAGGCTGATGCAAATCTTACCTGGAGAGTGCTAGTGTCGTCAAAGATAAAACAGAGCTGGACAGAAGTTAAAGAAGACAGATTTTATTCAATAAACAATGGCAAGAGAGGAAGAGGGAGCCCAGGTTAGAACTGGGCTGGATTCCGAACACAACCAGAACAAGTGGGGATTTTTAAGCCAAGGAGCAAGTTGTGGGGAGGGGGGTGGAAGGTTACTAAGAGAAGATATCAAGTCTGGGAGGATGCTGGCTGAGCTGACCCAATAGGATTCTTGCTAAACGCAGGCCAGGGTGATCAATTTCCATCTGGGGTGCGGGAGGGGATGGTAAGGATGAGGAATTTGACCGTGGAGAATTCTTCCTAAACTGACTTAGATGGATTTTTGCTGAAATTGGTTTCTACAAGAAGCACACAGATGGGTCTTTTCTGGGGGCTAGGGAAAGGGTTCAGGAGGCCTGATCAAAGTTTGGCCAAGCAAAGAATATTTGTCAGTGTTTCATCAATAAGCTACTATGATACTGCTGTCAACTATCTGTCATGGGCACTTTCCATCTACCTCTACCTGGATTAAATCATGTGCCACTGCAGCTGCTGACCTTCGACACCCCTTGAAAGGAGCTCAGGGTGGAGAGCAGAAGTAAGGCACTCTGTGCTCTGGGAAAGCAGGGAACTGGCAGGACAGGTCTTCAGATAGCTTCCCTGGTGGCTCAGAGGATAAAGTGTCTGACTGCAATGCAGGAGACCTGGGTTCGATCCCTGGGTCAGAAAGATCTCCTGAAGAAGGAAATGGCAACCCACTCTGGTACTCTTGCCTGGAAAATCCCATGAATGGAAAAGCCTGGTGCAGGCTATAGTCCATGAGGTCGCAAAGAGTTGGACACGACTGAGCGACTTCACTTTCACTTTTCAGGCCTTCAGATAGTTATAAGTTTTCAGGAGCTCATTTTATGAGCCCACTTCTTGTATCTCCTCATATCTAGAAAAGCTCTAACTTCCTTCATGGTGATGTCTGCTCCTCACGGCCAGCAGAAATCGTCTGCAAACAATATGTGCTGGATGGCATGTACTCCCCCTTCACCAAAATCACATAATATTGACCTTCCTCCTTTACCTCTTTGGAGCAGTTTCTCAGAACTATCTGTGGTACTGTCTTCTGGGCTATAGTCCTCATTTTCCCCTAAGTAAAACTTTATTCACAACCTTCAGGTTGTGCTTTTTTCAAGTCTACACTGTTTTATCTATATCTGCAAGTGACCTAGAATCAATCATTTTCCTATCAGTACAAAGATTAACATAATCGCTGCCTCTGGCCCTCAATGCCCCTCCTCTAAGATCTGTGTACTCTTTGTATTGAAACGTCCTCTGCTCATCAGGACACTGGATGGTGAGGGGGTGGTGGGGGGAGGAAGATAGTGGAAAGAGACCGAGGAGGTGGTTATTTCACATGCAGCTCTTGGATTTCTCAGCTGTCAGTTCCTCTGGGATATCATCACCTGCCAATTGAGAGGCTCTTATCCTGGGGCCTCCCAGATAGCTCAGTTGGTAAAGAATCTGCCTGCAATGCAGGAGACCTGGGTTCAATCACCACGTTGGGAAGATCCCCTGGAGAAAGAAAAGACTACCTATTCCCATATTCTGGCTTGGAGAAGTCCAGGCCTACATAGTCCATGGGGTTACAAAGAGTCGGACAGGACTGAGCAACTTTCACTTCACTTAGCCTGGGCTGAACAAACATTATCATTCACATGGGAAGCTGCACTTTTAAATCAGTTTCTGTTTGTGTCACAGCTCTCCAGAAGGCAAGGGCATTTTCTCAAAGCTTCCTTCCAATGAGAAAAGACAAAAATAATGGAAAAGAAAAATTTTGGTTAGAAAATAAAAATCTTGGTAAGAATCTATTTTCCAGAAAACATGTTTGCATTGATGTGGCTCTTTCTTCACTCACCGTTTTTTTGTGCCGCTTCTGGAAGATCCCTTATTTACAAATATCTAAAAAGCAGAAAGTTTCTTTTAGAAAAGGAAAATGACATTTTCCCCTTCTCTGCATTGACCTTAGGACTCACGTGCTAGCAGCCTGACTTCTGCAATCAAATGCACCGAGATCCAGGTTTACAGTATGAGACTTATAAGCTTTTGTTT
This sequence comes from Giraffa tippelskirchi, assembly GCF_054371585.1. Classification (NCBI taxonomy): domain Eukaryota; kingdom Metazoa; phylum Chordata; class Mammalia; order Artiodactyla; family Giraffidae; genus Giraffa; species Giraffa tippelskirchi. The sequence goes on from NC_137286.1 coordinate 72,886,559, forward strand.
CCTCCTAGACTGTGCAGGTGGTCCTCCCACACAGGTGAGGGTGGAGCCAGCTTCAGCTGTAAGGATGAACCCCCAATCTGAGAGTATTTCTTAGTAAGATAAGAAGAGAGAAAGCTGGAAGGAAGAGGGCCTGGCATCCTGTAACCTGTGTACTTCCTTTCAGTTCAGTTCAGTTCAGTCACTCAGTCGTGTCTGACTCTTTGTGACCCCATGAATTGTAGCACATCAGGCCTCTCTGTCCATCACCAACTCCCGGAGTCTACCCAAACCCATGTCCATTGAGTCAGTGATGCCATCCAACCATCTCATCCTTTGTTGTCCCCTTCTCCTCCTGCCCCCAATCCTACCCAGCATTAGGGTCTTTTCCAATGAGTCAACACTTCACATGAGGTGGCCAAATTATTGGAGTTTCAGCTTCAACATCAGTCCTTCCAATGAACACCCAGGACTGATCTCCTTTAGGATGGATTGATTGGATTTCCTTGCAGTCCAAGGGACTCTCAAGAGTCTTCTCCAACACCACAGTTCAAAAGCATCAATTCTTCGGCTCTCAGCTTTCTTCACCATCCAACGCTCACATCCATACATGACCGCTGGAAAAACCATAGCCTTGACTAGACGGACTTTTGTTGGCAAAGTAATGTCTCTGCTTTTAAATATGCTACCTAGGTTGGCCATAACCTTCCTTCCAAGGAGTAAGCATCTTTTAATTTCATGTCTGCAATCACAATCAACAGTGATTTTGGAGCCCCCAAAAATAAAGTCTGACACTGTTTCCACTGTTTCCCCATCTACTTCCCATGAAGTGATGGGACCAGATGCCATGATCTTAGTTTTTGGAACGTTGAGCTTTAAGCCAACTTTTTCACACTCCTCTTTCACTTTCATCAAGAGGCTCTTTAGTTCTTCACTTTCTGTCATAAGGGTGGTGTCATCTGCATATCTGAGGTTATTGATATTTCTCCCAGCAATCTTGATTCCAGCTTGTGTTTCTTCCAGCCCAGTGTTTCTCATGATGTACTCTGAATATAAGTTAAATAAGCAGGGTGACAATACACAGCCTTGACGTACTCCTTTTCCTATTTGGAACCAGTCTGTTGTTCCATGTCCAGTTCTAACTGTTTCTTCCTGACCTGCATACAGGTTTCTCAAGAGACAGGTCTGATGGTCTTGTATGCCCATCTCTTTCAGAATTTTCCATTGTTGTGATCCACACAGTCAAAGACTTTGGCATAGTCAATAAAGCAGAAATAGATGTTTTTCTGGAACTCTCTTGCTTTTTTGATGATCCAGCAGATGTTGGCAATTTGATCTCTGGTCCCTCTGCCTTTTCTAAAACCAGCTTGAACATCTGGAAGTTCACGGTTCACGTATTGCTGAAGCCTGGCTTGGAGAATTTTGAGCATTACTTTACTAGCGTGTGAGATGAGTGCAATTATGCAGTAGTTTGAGCATTCTTTGGCATTGCCTTTCTTTGGGATTGGAACGAAAACTGACCTTTTCCAGTCCTGTGGCCACTTCCTTTAAGATATAATTATTTATTTGCATAATTAGCATTGTATTTTCACTATGTCTAATTACCATGAGAGAAAACACAAATACACAGATTAAAATACAGTCAAGACCAATGCTATAGGGACTTCCCTCATGGTCCAGTGGTTAAGACTTTGTCTTCAAGTTCAAGGGGTGCATGTTCTATCCCTAACCAGGCAGCTAATGTCTCACATGCCTGAAGGCCAAAATAACCAAAACAAACAAAAAAAAGAGCAATATTGTAACAAATTCAATAAAGACTTGAAGAAAATGGCTCACATTAAAAAAAAAAACACCTAAAAAAAAAAAAAAAGACCAGTGCTACAATTTGTTATCTTTCTCATACCAAACTTCACTTATTTCTAATCATCCTGGAGCTCACCATGATAAGAATTTTTCTACCCTCCTTGTAGTGTACTAGAAGAATCAGGACCCAGACACAAGGTTCATCCACTCAGTGACTGCAGGTGTAGGTCTGAGAGAGCCTTCATTTGCTCACTTCCTTCCTTGGAGAGGTCATCCCCAGCCCTTCCCGTTAACATTTCCTCCGACTACACCAGAAAGGGTTCTTTCTCCCTTTTCCTTCTTACCTTCTGTTCTTTTAAGAAAACCTCTTTGCTCCAGTGATTTGGCCAGAGCTAAAAGAAAATCACCCCAGAGTATACTGCAGTCAATTTCCTGTCCTTTGAAGTGTAACCGGTTTAACGTACTTAGCTCCAAATGCCAAAGATGAACACTTCACCATGTCAGATTCTTCCAGTCCATCCTAAACCTATTCCCCAAAAGATGTTTCTCTTTTTTAATTCTATTTTTAACACAATTAAACATAATGGGCATCACATAGAGCTTGCTGGCTCTCTCACAAGCATTCATTTTGAGGTACTAAATAAGAGAAACACACCACCTTTCTTTTGAAGATTGTTTTCTTAATTTTTATTTTGTATTGGTGTGAATAGTGAAAGTTACTCAGTCATTGTCCAACTCTTTGTGACCCCATGGACATGTAATTCTCCAGGCCAGAATACTGGAGTGGGTAACCTTTCCCTTCTCCAGGGGATCTTCCAAACTCAGGGATCGAACCCAGATCTCCCGCATATCAGGCGGATTCTTGACTAGCTGAGCCACAAGGGAAGCATTGTATTGTGTTGGAGTACAGTCTACTAACAATGTTCTAATAGTTTCAGGTGGACAGCGAAGGGACTCAGCCATACACTTACATGTATCCATTCTCCCTCATCCCCGTTCCCATGCAGGCTGCCACATAACACTGAGTTGAGTTAGCATACTGTATATGCTATACAGTAGGTCCCTGTTGATTATTCATTTTAAATACAGCAGTGTGTACATGACCACCCCCAACTTCTTAACTATCTCTTCTCTCTGGCAAACACAAGTTTGTTCTTTGAATCACTGTTTTGTAATAAGTTCATTTGCATCAAGTAATAATGCCATTTGCAGAAACACGGGTGGACCTAGAGAGTGTCATATTGAGTGAAGTCAGACAGAGGAAGAGAAATAGTGTATGACATCCCTTATATGTGGAATCTTGGCAAAACTCTATTAGCTTTTGCCCTGATTCATTCTGTACCCCAAGGCCAAATTTGCCTGTTACGCCAGGTGTTTCCTGACTTCCTACATTTGCATTCCAGTCCCCTATAATGAAAAGGACATCTTTTTTGGGTGTTAGTTCTAAAAGATCTTGTAGGTCTTCATAGAACCTTTCAACTTCAGCTTCTTTGACGTTACTGCTTGGGACATAGACTTGGATTACTGTGATATTGAATGATAGCAAACACCCTCTTCCAACAACACAAGAGTAGACTCTACATGTGGACACCACCAGATGGTCAACACCAAAATCAGATTGATCATATTCTTTGCAGCCAAAGATGGAGAAGCTCTATACAGTCAGCAAAAACAAGACCAGGAGCAGACTGTGGCTCAAATCATGAACTCTTTATTGCCAAATTCAGACTTAAATTGAAGAAAGTAGGGGAAACCACTAGTCCATTCAGGTATGACCTAGATCAAATCCCTTATGAGTATACAGTAGAAGTGACAAATAGATTTAAGGGACTAGATCTGACAGACAGAGTTCCTAAGGAACTATGGACAGAGATTCGTGACATTGTACAGTAGACAGGGATCAAGACCAACCCCATGGAAAAGAAATGCAAAAAAGCAAAATGGCTATCTGAGGAGGCCTTACAGATAGCTGGGAAGAGAAGAGAAGTGAAAAGCAAAGGAGAAAGGGAAAGATATTCCCATCTGAATGCAGAGTTCCAAAGAATAGCAAGGGGAGATAAGAAAGCCTTCCTCAGCGATCAATGCAAAGAAATAGAGGAAAACAACAGATTGGGAAAGACGAGAGATCTCTTCAAGAAAATTAGAGATACAAAGGGAACATTTCATGCAAAGATAGGATCGATAAAGGACAGAAATGGTATGGACCTAACAGAAGCAGAAGATATTAAGAAGAGGAACAATTTTATGGACTCTGAGGGAGAAGGTGAGGGTGGGACGTTCTGGGAGAATGGCATTGAGACATGTGTATTTTCATATGTGAAACAGAGCACCATTCCATGTTCGATGCATGTGACAAGGGCTCAGGGCCGGGGCAATGGGATGATCCAGAAGGATGAGAGGGGGAGGGAGGTGGGTGGGGGGTCCGGGAAGGGGAACACATGTAAACCCATGGCTGATTCTTGTCAATGTATGGCAAAAACTATTACAATATTGTAAAGTAATTAGCCCCCAACTAAAATAAATAAATTTATAAAAAAAATAAAAAATAAAAAAATAAAGGAAAAAAGAAAAAAAAAAAAAAGAGGTGACAAGAATACACAGAAGAACTGTACAAAAAAGATCTTCACGACCCAGATAATCACTATGGTGTGATCACTCACCTAGAGCCAGACATCCTGGAATGTGAAGTCAAGTGGGCCTTAGGAAGCATCACTACGAACAAAGCTAGTGGAGGTGATGGAATTCCAGTTGAGCTATTTCAAATCCTGAAAGATGATGCTGTGAAAGTGCTGCACTCGATATGCCGGCAAATTTGGAAAACTCAGCAGTGGCCACAGGACTGGAAAAGGTCAGTTTTCATCCCAATCCCAAAGAAAGGCAATGTCAAAGAATGCTCAAACTACCATACAATTGCACTCATCTCACATGCTAGTAAAGTAATGCTCAAAATTCTCCAAGCCAGGCTTCAGCAATATGTGAACCATGAATTTCCAGATGTTCAAGCTGGGTTTAGAAAAGGCAGAGGAACCAGAGATCAAATTGCCAATATCCGCTGGATCATCAAAAAGCAAGAGAGTTCCAGAAAAACATCTATTTCTGCTTTATTGACTATGCCAAAGTCTTTGACTGTGTGGATCACAATAAACTGTGGAAAATTCTGAAAGAGATGGGAATATCAGACCATCGGACCTGTCTCTTGAGAAACCTGTATGCAGGTCAGGAAGAAACAGTTAGAACTGGACATGGAACAACAGACTGGTTTCAAATAGGAAAAGGAGTACGTCAAGGTTGTGTATTGTCACCCTGCTTATTTAACTTATGTGCAGAATACATCATGAGAAACACTGGGCTGGAAGAAACACAAGCTGGAATCAAGATTGCCAGGAGAAATATCAATAACCTCAGCTATGCAGATGACACCACCCTTATGGCAGAAAGTGAAGAAGAACCAAAGAGCCCCTTGATGAAAGTGAAAGAGGAGAGTGAAAAAGTTGGCTTAAAGCTCAATGTTCAGAAAACTAAGATCATGGCATCTGGTCCCATCACTTCATGGGAAATAGATGGTAAAACAGTGGAAACAGTGTCAGACTTGATTTTTTTGAGCTCCAAAATCACTGCTGATGGTGATTGCAGCCATGAAATTAAAAGACGCTTACTCCTTGGAAGGAATGTTATGGACAACCTAGATAGCATGTTGAAAAGCAGAGACATTACTTTGCCAACAAAAGTCTGTCTAGTCAAGGCTATGGTTTTTCCAGTGGTCATGTATGGATGTGATAGTTGGACAGTGAGGAAAGCTTAGCACCGAAGAATTGATGCTTTTGAACTGTGGTATTGGAGAAGACTCTTGATAGTCCCTTGGACTGCAAGGAGATCCAATCAATCCATCCTAAAGGAGATCAGTCCTGGGTGTTCATTGGAAGGACTGATGTTGAAGCTGAAACTCCAATACTTTGGGCACCTCATGTGAAGGGTTGACTCATTGGAAAAGACCCTAATGCTGGGAAGGATTGGGGGCAGGAGGAGAAGGGGACGACAGAGGATGAGATGGTTGGATGGCGTCACTGACTCAATGGACATGGTTTTGGGTAGACTCCAGGAGTTGGTGATGGACAGAGAGGCTTGGCGTGCTGCAATTCATGGGGTTGCAAAGAGTCAGACATGACTGAGAGACCGAACTGATATGTGGAATCTAAAAAGAAATGTGAAATTTTTCATAGGTTTTTTAAAAACAGCCAGCCTTCATGGCCTGTCTGTTGGTGACCTGTTATGCATATATGTAGCAGAATTCAGGGCAGACTGCCTGTTTAGAAGCCACTCAAATTTTCTTCTATCTCTAAAAGTTTAAGTCAGTCAAAAATACCACAATTTTAGTCATGAGAAAGAAAAAGCAGACAGACGTCATATATGCCTCCCACAGTCTCTGGCTCAGAATTCACTCAAGTTCTGAAATAACCTTGTTCCACATGATCTCACAGATTTCTACAAACACAAACAAGTTAGACCAAGTTGTTAAAAGCTAAAAAATTGAAGTAAGAATATCACGAATGCCCTTTACTCAACATTCTGATATTTACCCAAAGAAGCACATTATCATTCTATTTTTTAAATAATTTCCAAATGTTTGAACTTGACCTGATTGTCCCACCTCTTTTTCCAATTCTTCTCCTCATCCTACTCTTCATTCAAAAATTTAAAAAGAAGTTCCAAGGATGTAAGAATGCACATCAACAACCATGTTATATACTCAATTTAGTTTAAAAAAAAATTTAAAAAGCAGCAGAATATGTCATAGTCCAAGGCATTATCCCTATAGGAGGACAGATTGAAATACATGAATTCCAAATCATATATTACTCAAAGGATGAATGATTTTTACTTTAGGCAAATATAGACCATTGAAGAGGCTGATCTGCCATGCAGACAACTCATGGTTCAACCTGGGAATGAGGAGTTGGTTGACAAGCCAGGCTCCTCTGTCCATGGAAGTCTCCAGGCCCAAATATTCTGGAATGGGTAGCCATTCCTTTCTCCAGGGGAATCTTCCCATCCCAGCAATTGAACCCTTGTCTCACATTGCAGGCAGATTCTTTACCAACTGAGCCACCAGGGAAGCCCAGTGACAAGGATTATGTTTCTCAAAAAGATACCTTCAAGTCTTAATCATTCGGAAAGAGGATTGTAATCCAAGAAGAGGCCACACTGGCTTAGTGTGGCTCTTAACTCAGTGATTGGCACCCTTATAAGAGGCAAGAGACACCATGTGAAAATACCATGTGAACACACCATGTAAACAAGGAGGCAAAGATGGGAGCCATGTGTCCAAAAGCACCAAGGATTCCTGGTGAATTCTAGAAGTTGGAGAGAGACATGGAATAGATTTTCCCTTAGAGTTTTCAGAAAGCCAATCTAGCTGATTCCCAGTTCTGGATGTCTTGTCTCCAGAGCTATAGGAAAATAAATTCCTATTGTTTTAAACCATTTGTTTGGTAGTATTTAGAAACTAATAACAACGTTACCAGATATAAACCAGAATGATTCTATCCAAATTGGGACATGGCCACTCAAGTCAAAAATAGCTTCATTTTGTTTTAGGATTAGGCAACAAAGATGGTGACACAATTGGCCATGTTATGAAACAAGTCAAATGGCAGGTTTTGCAGGCAGACGCTCAGCTTGGTTTTGAACTTTGGGGACTGAGGCACTAAAAGACAGTCACCTAATTAGAGATGAAAGTAAGTTTTATACAAACCCGCCCTGAAGATAAAGGCCAATACTTCAGGCTGTCGTGCATGACTACATTGCTAATCATGGTTTAGTACAGACCTCTTACTTTTTTTTAAAGCATTTTCACATCAGTTATCCCCAGTTGATTTTAACAGCAATCCTAGGAGATATAATTATCTTCGATTTATAGGTAAGTAAAGCAAGATTTTGAGAGGTTTAGAAACTTGTCCATGGTTATAGAGAAAGCTAAGTTATCAGCAGAGGGAAATGAGGAACCTGGGGCACTTCCTTCCCAATTAATTTTCATTTCCATCATTGTCATGATGTCCCTTTTAATGTTCAAATTCAGAATAAGGCAAAGTTTTGTGAGTTGGCCAATAGGCAGAAAAAAAGAATAAATACTTTATATCCTTCTTTAAATCCTTAAAGAACAAAAGAAATGGTTATCTCTAAATTAATGTACTTTATTTTTTAATTGATCAATAAAATGTTTCTTTTTAAATTAGTGTACTTTAAGAAAATATAAATTCTATTTAATTATCAAAATTTCTCTGAAAAGCAACTTCCAAAGAGTCATGAATGATAACACTAGGAATCAAAGAATAGGCCAAAATGGAAGGAAGCTTGACCAGGGATTTTATGAATGACAAAGATGATGGTGGAAACTCAAAAGCAGATGAATGAGGCAGGAGCATGTCAAGGCTGGATGGTGGTCACATTAGGAAACCAGTGGAGGGTCTGGGAAAGAAGCTATGAAGCTGCTAATTCTCTAAGAATAAATGAAATGGGAACCACTACACAGAGAAACACACATGATTTAATAAATTACCTACAGTTTATGTGAACTCACAGGACTTCCATGAAAGTCTTCTGATTTTGTTTTTGATTCAATTCAATGATTGAAATTTAACTTTTAATTTAGTTCAAAATGTTAATTGTAACTTTTAGACACTATGGGGATACGCATGAGATATAAAACTGGGTTTCTTTGCCCAGAGCTTGATTCATTGTGCAGTTAAGACATGCACATCAGCAAACCATCCAGCCTGACAAGATGGTCCGGCTTGCCCAACAGCAGCAGAGTTGATAACAAAGACTGCATCAAAAACACCTCTCCCCTGGTTTCTCAGCATCGGTAGTTTAGAGGACTTTCATGGTTGTTGTTGTTCAGCTGCTAAGTTGTGTCAGAAGACCAAGAAGAAAAGCAAACAGCCTTTGTAGGTCAAATTAAAGAGTCATTGTCCCATGACCTGAGATGTATTAATAAAGATGAATGGCTCACACCAGATAACAACTTTATATCATTGAATTATGTCTATTAAACTACATTTCATGCTTCTCAGTTGTCAAATTAAAGAGGTCTGTTAGAATAGCAATAACACACTCAAATTGGTTGAGATTTGTGCTTCAACACCCATTTTATTAGAGCGATAACTCATGAGGCTGAACTAATCACTTATTAATTAATATTAAAACTCCCTATGATGGAGCAAACCAGGTGTCCCGTGAATAATCTTCAAGTGGTTTGTGGAACATGCACCAGAGGTGGTACCCTGTTGGGGCACTTCTTTCAAATGGGCTTCCCTGGGGGCTCAGATGGTAAAGAATCCGCCTGCAATGCAGGAGACCTGGGTTCGATCCCTGGGTAAGGAAGATCTCCTGGCTACCCACTCCAGTGTTCTGGTCTGGAGAATTCCATGGACCGTATAGTCCATGGGGTCGCAAAGGGTCAGACACAACTGAGCAACTTTCGCTCACCTGGTATGTTTATTCAGTCATGTCTCTGCTTACCTGTGGCCTTTCCCTAAAATACTTGTCCATTATCAGAGATTTAGTCGAGCATTACAAAGCAATGAATTTCCCAGAAACAGTGATCTGTGGTCAAGATTATATCCCTTCCTTTTCTGAAGTCCAGAGAGAGTAGGGGGAAAAAACTTCAGGGAAGCAGGTGGAGATCATGGTAAAAAGGATGAAACAAAGTCAGAAAAAGAACCAGAAAATGAGAAGAAAGAGAGGACAGAGTTTCCATGATCTCTTTGAGTTTACCACTCTCGCCAAATTTCTGCATGTTTGGAGAGGGGGCTCTCCAAACCCCCTCCTTTTGGGTTTTTGTGGAGGCTTCATTATTACAGAGGTGTGGTTGACTGAGTCATCTGCTACTGGAGATTGAGTCTAACTCAGTTTGCTCTCTCCCCTCCCCAGAAAGGGTGGACTTAAAGGTCGAAGCTTCTATTCCTGGTTGGCTTCCCTGACAACCAGCCCCCCTCTTTAGATGTGTTCCAAAAGTCAACTCATTACCATAAACTTTATGGTGGAAATGGGCTTCTTACAAATAACAAGTAAAGACATTCATCTCACCTTTATCATTTTGAAGTCATTTCAGAAACTGAGGACAAGAGATAAAATATTAGGGCAAAAGCTGCTCCCATTGTTCTTTTGCTTAGGAAATGCTAAAGGTCTGGGAAGCTGTGGACCATGAATCATGAATGAAGATCAAACACATATGATAAATATATTTTGATCACCTGAATGACCAGAGATATAATTCTTCTAAATCACAAAATTGCAGATGGCCAATTGTTTCATCATTTGTTGAAAAGATTTTCTTTTTTTTTTTTTTTTTTTTTTTTTTTTTTTTTTAATAAATTTATTTATTTTAGTTGGGGGCTAATTTACAATATTGTAGTGGTTTTTTTTTTTTTTTTTTTTATAAATTTATTTATTTTAGTTGGGGGCTAATTACTTTACAATATTGTAATAGTTTTTGCCATACATTGACATGAATCAGCCATGGGTTTACATGTGTTCCCCTTCCCGGACCCCCCACCCACCTCCCTCCCCATCCCATCCTTCTGGATCATCCCATTGCCCCGGCCCTGAGCCCTTGTCACATGCATCGAACATGGAATGGTGCTCTGTTTCACATATGACAATACACATGTCTCAATGCCATTCTCCCAGAACGTCCCACCCTCACCTTCTCCCTCAGAGTCCATAAAATTGTTCCATGCATCTGTGTCTCTTATTCTGTCTCGCATGTAGGGTTATCGTTACCATCTTTCAAATTCCATATATATGCATTAGTATACTGTATTGTTGTTTTTCTTTCTGGCTTACTTCACTCTGTATAATGGGCTCCAGTTTCATCCATCTCAGTAGAACCGATTCAAATGTATTTTTTTTAATGGCTGAGTAATATTCCATTGTGTATATGTACCACAGCTTCCTTATCCATTCGTCTGCTGATGGACATCTAGGTTGCTTCCATGTCCTGGCTATTGTAAACAGTGCTGCGATGAACATTGGGGTACACGCGTCTCTTTCAATTCTGGTTTCCTCGGTGTATATGCCCAGCAGTGGGATTGCTGGGTCATATGGCAGTTCTATTCCCAGTTTTTTAAGGAATCTCCACACTGTTCTCCATAGTGGCTGTACTAGTTTGCATTCCCACCAACAGTGTAAGAGGGTTCCCTTTTCTCCACACCCTCTCCAGCATTTATCACTTGTAAAAGAATGAAACTAGAACACTTCCTAACACCGTACACAAAAATAAACTCAAAATGGATTAAAGATCTAAACGTAAGACCAGAAACAATAAAACTCCTAGAGGAAAACATAGGCAAAACACTCTCCGACATAAATCACAGCAGGATCCTCCATGACCCACCTCCCAGAATATTGGAAATAAAAGCAAAAATAAACAAATGGGACCTAATTAAAATTAAAAGCTTTTGCACAACAAAGGAAACTATAAACAAGGTGAAAAGACAGCCTTCAGAATGGGAGAAAATAATAGCAAATGAAGCAACAGACAAACAATTAATCTCAAAAATATACAAGCAACTTCTGCAGCTGAATTCCCGAAAAATAAACGACCCAATCAAAAAATGGGCCAAAGAACTAAACAGACATTTCTCCAAAGAAGACATACAGATGGCTAACAAACACATGAAAAGATGCTCAACATCACTCATTATTAGAGAAATGCAAATCAAAACCTCAATGAGGTATCATTTCACACCAGTCAGAATGGCTGCTATCCAAAAGTCTACAAGCAATAAATGCTGGAGAGGGTGTGGAGAAAAGGGAAAAGATTTTCTTTATTGAGTCTTTTGTTCAGAATTATTCCACCATATATCTATCATTGTGCTTCTAAGCTGTCTATTTTGTATCATTTATTTACATGTCAATCATTCTGTCACTGTCTTGAGTGCTGTAGCTTTATATTAATAATGTCTTAAAGTCAAGTAGCATAAATCCTCCAATTTTATTCATTTTGACAAAATTATAAGATTTTCACTTTCATAAAATTTTTGAGTTTATAAACTATAAAAATTGTGTTTGAATCTTAATTAATATTGCCTCAGAGCTATGAATCAGTTTAGTGAGAATTATCATTTTAAACAATATTGAGTCTTCCAGTTCATAACATGGTATTTCACTTTTAGTTATTTAGTTCAGTTCAGTCGCTCAGTCGTATCCAACACTACTTATTTAGGACACCTTCAATTTCTCTTAGTAATATTTGTAGCTTTAGGCATAGAGGTCTTGCACATCTTTTATTAGATTTCATATTTTTATACTAATATGAATATTGTTATTTTTACTATCCATTTGCCACTATTTGTTTCTGGCATAGAAATACATTTGACATTTTTATATTCACCTCTATCTTGTGAACTTGACCTTGATAAATTAACTTATTTTTTTCTACAAGTCAATTCCTTTAGATTTTCTATGTATACAACATGCTTTCTGCAAATAAAGTCTTATTACTTTTTCCCAATATTGATATCTTTTATTTCCTTTCCTTGCCTTAATGCATTTCCCTAGCTCAAATCTCAAATTATCCAAGCTAATTAAGCCAGAAAGAAAAAGAAGGCAAAACAAAATACTGTACAGTGGGTTTGTTGTTGCTGTTGTTTCTGCCTTTACTACTTGAACAATGATTTTTTTTTTTTAAGGACACAATTTCTCACAGAATCAAAACATGTTACAGCTGGGACAATTCCTGCTGGTGAACTTCATCCAATACTTCCTTAGATCCCATGAAACTAAAGGCCAGAAAACAGATGTGAATTATCCAAGATCACACAGCTGAGATGACGCCCTTATTTCTGGATTCCTTAGTGCTCAGTCTACAAGCCCTTGGGTGTTCTCCAAAGGGTGGACCATGGAACACAAGTTTCCCAGGATATCGGAAAGTGTTTGGGGTGGGGCAGGGTTTAGAGGGAGGAAAGACAGTTTCTGTGATCACATATGTGGGAAATGTTAATTTAATTTATGTTGTCTTGTCTCCTAGGGAGACTTATCAGAAGCTTACCTATGCCATACTGTTGGGGTGTAGTCAAGACAGCAGCAATCACATGAAGATTCCAGTAGAAAAGAAGTGACTGCAGTCCATGGGGTTGTAAAGAGTCAGACATGACTGAGTGACTGAACTGAGCTGAACTGATGGGAGACTGGGAACTTACAATCCCCTGAAAGGGCTGGAGCTTCCAAGGCCAGGTGAAGGTTCCAAGAGTTCCAAGGTTCATCGGAGTTTGAAAGCTGGAGATGCCACCACCATCTCCAGCCCTGAGATGAAAGTTCAGGAAGTTCTCTGGAAACCTTAGATCCCTTTGCATGTGCTCCTGCTGCTAGCTGGAAAGACAACAGTAGAGCTTCTCTTCCTTCTGTCTTTTCTTTCTTAGATAATCGTCTTTCCAGGGCAGCAACTTATCAGGGCTCTGTCCTTTAGGGACTCAGTAATATAGTTACCCAGGATGCTAGTCCCTAAATTTTACAGAGATCACAAAAAAGACTGATATGTTTTGCTGCTATTGCTTTTAGAATTCGGAAGACCTGGCTAGAGGCCGGTTAGTTTCCCCTGATGAAGTCCACATCCCAAGCCTTTTCCCTACCAGGATCTCACAGTTTTGGCCATCGCACACTCATCCCAGTTGCCCGGGGTCAGGTGCCAAATGATGGACAGCCCCTAGGCTCCAGAGCCCACAAAGTTATTCAAACTAACCAGTTCACAGAAAGTCTGTGAAACTGCAAACCCCAGCCTGCTTGTCACATATAAGCTGTCTGACATCTCTAGTTTGCTGTCATCCTGTCTCCGGGTGCAACCCGCTACACAGTCCTGCATGGCAACCTTGTCTCCTTTGGAGCTGTATGTGACAGAATTTTGCTTTCATTCATCTGAGTCCTTCTGTGCTGCGTCCTGCAGTCATAGAGTCTTTCAAAGTCAAAGTGTTAGCTGCTCAGCGTCCAACTCTTTGTGACCCACCCCATGGACTATAGCCTGCCCAGCTTCTCTGTCCATGGGATTTCCCAGCCAAGAATACTGTCATTTTCTTCTCCAGGGGATTTTTCCAACCCAGGGATTGAACCCAGGTTTCCTGCATTGCAGGCAGATTGTTTACTGTCTGAACCACCAGGGAAGCCTGTAGCCCACCAGACTCCTCTGTCCGTAAAATTCTCCAAGCAAGAATACTGGAGTGTGTAGCCATTCCCTTCTCCAGGGAATCTTCTTGACCCGGGGATTGAACCCACATTTCCTGCATTGCAGGTGAATTCTTTATCATCTGAGCCATGGGGGAAGCCCCAGAAAATCTTTAAATCTTATAAAAAGGGATAAAGAATGGGTCAGAGTTACCAAAATCAATCTGGTGAATCTACTCATGTGTATTGAACATCTCTGTATATCATGTTTCCTAAACTCTTCTGGCCATATGTTTTTATTTTGGGGGCAAGACCTACTGATCTTCAAAAGGTATCAAATGAATGTCCCTCAGTCATGTCTCTTTGCGACCCCACGAACTATACAGTCCTGGAATTCTCCAGGCCAGAATACTGGAGTGGGTAGCCATTCCCTTCTTCAAGGGATCTTCTCAACCCAGGGATCAAACTCAGGTCTCCTGCATTGCAGGTGGATTCTTTACCAGATGAGCCACCAGGGAAGTCCCCAGAAGGTATCAAGGTTCCACGGAAATCATTGTGGGCATGGTTGGATGGCATCACCAACTCAATGGACATGAGTCTGAGTAAGCTCCGGGAGTTGGTGATGGACAGGGAGGCCCAGCATGCTGCAGTCCCTGGGGTCGCAAAGAGTCGGACATGACTGAGCGACTGAACTGAACTGAACTGAAGGGCTTGTGCATTTTGAAGACCCTGTGACCTAAAAGGCAACAGCAGTGAGGACTGTGGCCTCAGCTCTTTTAGCAGGGTCTTCAAGAGCCCAGTGGAGAAGGCAATGGCAACCCACTCCAGTACTCTTGCCTGGAAAATCCTATGGATGGAGAAGCCTGGTAGGCTGCAGTTCATGGGGTCGCGAAGAGTCGGACACGACTGAGCGACTTCACTTTCACTTTCACTTTCAAGAGCCCAGACTGAACCCAGCTATGTTGTCGTTGCACTGTCCATGAAGTCTTCTCCCAGCCCATTCCAGACAGTTGATTTGCATGTGACTTCTTGACCCCTACGCCTTCTCCTGTGCAGAGCCAGCCTGGTTCTCTTTTCCTATCCGAATCCTAGTCAGTCATCAAGACCCAACTCGTGTCCCTTCTTTTCAACAAGAAATTCAATGACGGGTTCTGCCTTCTCTGAAATCTTGACGTCCTGCAGGACTTGTCACATATCTGCCTGTGGCAACGCTTCTGCGATTTCCAGCTCTATTTAGCAGCGCTTGGTGTCATTCTCTTGTTCTCAGCTGCATTGTTATCTTCTCAAAGGCAGGAATTTGACCTTATGCCTCCTCAAACATTTCCAATAATTCTTAGCACATAATGGAGACATAGATACATGTGGACAGGGTAAATTAATTTGTTAGCCACTTCACTTTCTAACTTAAGTTTTCTTTTTTTCCCCCCTAGAATTTCAGTTGATGCTGGACATAGTTTGCATAGGGGCATATTTGTCATACATATGACAGTAAAAACGGAGTTCTATAAAAGTGACTATTATCAAGTGGTGGGAACGAATTTCCTTAGTAACATGTCTTAGTTCCTCTGGTGTTCTTGAACCATAAAGAGCAATGTGACACTTATCAAGTCCCAAGTGAATTTCTTTCTTCCGAGAATTATTTCAGGCTTGGATTCCCAGCAATTCAGACGCAATTTCTATTTCTGCCGTGTTCATACTTTGCATCTATATAGCCCTTTACCTTTTTTATTTTTACATCTGTGGTCTGTTCATTTCACAGCAATGACCCTGTGACCTGGGTTGAGCTGACACAACATTATTGTCCTTGCTTAAGCCTTGAGAGACTGATGCACAAAGGTGCCCTTTAGCTGGTGGCAAATTGTGGCTTGAACTCAAATCACCTGCCTCCCAAGTAATTGGTCTTTTTAATGTGTTCCAAAATTGGGAGAGGTGTTTGAATGTGAATGTGTTTGTGTTTAATTAATTAAAGGAAATAATTCAAGTTAGAAAATATCTGACTGTTTTTCATCATGTAATGTTTTGGTAGAAAGATGACCATATATCCAATGCCCAAAATGATTTTCATCCCAATCAAAAAGAAAAAAAGGGGTCTGTCTGAGTCTTCTCTGAAATCACCTTTAAAAATGTTAGAGTCTGAATACTGTCTGTCTGCTCAGATTGCCATAACAAGATACCACAGACCTAGAGACTTAAACAACAAAAGTGTATATTTTTGCAGTTCTGGAGGCTAGAAGTCCAGGATCAAGAAGGCAGCCTGGTGGATTTTTCATGAGAACTCTCTTCTGGCTTATAGACAGCTGCCTTCACCATGTCTTCACATGGTAGAAAGACAGAGACAGCCTTTTCTATATGGGTGCTAATGCCATGATGAGATGAGATGGTTGGATGGCATCACCAACTCTATAGACATGAGTTTGAGCAAGCTCCAGGAGTTGATGATGGACAGGGAATCCTGGTATGCTGCAGTCCATGGGGTTGCAAAGAGTTGGACACGACTGAGTGACTGAACTGAACAGAACTGAATGCCATGATGAAGGCTTCCTCATGGCTACATTCAAATCAAATAATCTCCCAAAGGCCACACCTCCTACTACCATCACATCTGAGGTTGGGGTTTCAATGTCTGAATTCGGAGTGGAGGACACAATTCAGTCCACAACACACACAGGATCATACTTTCAGAAGTCTAAGTGAACCTACATGTTGTGTGTGGCTGGCTGATGTACGTAAAATGTACCTGGAGAGTAATTTTAAACCTGACTCCATTTGCCAAAATCCTTCTTCTGATTCTTTCTTCTCACAGGCCCCAGAGTGTAAAATCTAGGCCTGGTCCTGCCCCGCTGTTGGAGAAAATTCCCTGCTCATGTCTCTCCATCTCCTCCCATTGCGTCCAACTCCGAACTGTGCTTCACACCAAAATGTAGTCAGTTGTTACTATTAGCTGGAGTTGCATTCTGTAAAGTCACCGTGAACAATGAATTAGAGAATATTGACCCATTGCTCCTGGGAAAATACAGGGTTCAGTTCCCAGGAGTCTCTGGTCACAATATTTTCATTAGCCGATCAACAGGTCCTTGTTTTATGTGACTTTGTTTTAAAACACCTTATTTAACATACATCATTGATTTGTTAACACTGAACACACAGCCGGTGGCACTATAATTCATGCCTGAATGATGCTTATCGAACACTGCGTTTTCTCCCCATGGCACATCACGGGCTTTTGCCCTTAGGAAAGCGAGATGGCTCTTCAGTGCTGTTCTGAGAGCTATTCTGAACTGAAAAGTGTGCTTAGTCGCTAAGTCATGTCCAGCTCTTTGTAGCCCAATCGACTGTAGCCTGCCAGGCTCCTCTCCCCATGGAATTTTCCAGGCAAGAATTCTGGAGAGGGGTGCCATTTCCTTCTCCAGGGCATCTTTCTGACCCAAGGATCAAACCTGCATCTCCTGCATTTCCTGAATTGCAGGTGGATTTTTTACCCACTGAGCCATCAGTGTGGAAGCCCCATTCTGAAAAAAAAAATCACCAGCAAAAAGCACAGAAATGGGGAAAATGTGGCACAGTACACAGGTCATGAAAAGCACCCATGTTCATAGTGTGAGAGCTGTAACAGCACCTCGTTCACCTCACCTGGGAATGTGTGTGTTGAGGGATTCAGATGTCTTCCCTGCTCTGCACACGTGTGAGTGACCGGGAAAACGAGAATCAAGGTGGAGGTAATAAGTTTCAGAGAGTCGGTGCACTTGCCCGTGTGGAATCCAGGAAGGGTGAGGCTTGCTGTGTCCACAGTTCCTGCTCTCTGGCTCCCAGCCCTGGTTTGTGACTGTCTGTGCTGCAACAGGGTAATCCTGAAGGTCGCAGTCACACTGCTCTGTGGATCTGCAGGGAGCCCCCATGTGTTAAACATCTGCTGAATTGAGTGGAACTCCACGTGTGTGAACTCCTTGTGGTTTGGTAGCTGGTGGCTGATGGAGCCAGGTTGGCCTTTCCAGCTGGTGCCCCTCTGGGCTCAGACAGAGAGGCTCTCATGCGGGGTCTGGAGCTCTCATCTCAGCTCTGATGACTGGAACTCCTGGGCCTCTCTCCTGACTCCATGCTTCTCAGCACGCTTACATCCTAGGAAGGGTGAGGAGCTGGCTTCTCACCTGCGAGCTGAGGGATGCTGGTGGTCTTTTCTGATGGGGCTTCCTGCAGATGCAGATGCCCCCCCCACCCCGCCCCGGGGCCTCTAATGCTTAACATTCTCATTAGAACTTTATTTTTTCAGGTTAAGCAGTTCCATTCTGATAACTACAAAGGAGAGGGGAAACTAACATTTTTAAATGTTAAAGGGTCTTTGCATGTGTTACCTTCTCTAATTCATGTGTGTGTGTATTAGTTGCTCAGTCGTGTCCTACTCTTTGTGATCCTATGGACTGTAGCCTGCCAGGCTCCTCTGTTCATGGAATTCTCCAGGCAAAAATACTGGAATGGGTAGCCATGCCCTGCTCCAGGGGATCTTCCCCACCCAGGGATCGAACCCAGATCTCTTGCATTGTAGGCAGATTCTCTAACATCTGAGCCACTAGGGAAGCCCTTTCTAATCCATACCAGAATCCTATACAATAGGTAGAAATATCCCTTTAGAGATGAGTGAAATAAAGACAATAAATTAGAGTCTGTGGTCTAGCTGGCATTCGTAGCCAGATTTGTCTGATCAGAAAGACTTGATTATTGAGGAGGCGGGGCTAAGATGGCAGAGGAATAGGACGGGGAGACCACTCTCTCCTCCACAAATTTATCGAAAGAACATCTGAACGCTGACCAAACTTCACAAAACTACTTCTGAAGGCTGGCAGAGGACGTCAGGCTTCCATAAAGACAGCGCATTATCTTCAAAAGCAGGTAGGAGAAATTATAAAAGATAAAAAGAGAGACAAAAGAGCTAGGGACGGAGACCCGTCCTGGGGAGGGAGTCGTAAAAGAGGAGGAATTTCCAAGCACCAGGAAACCCTCCCACCGGCGGGTGTGGGGGAAGATTTCTTATCTCGGAGGGCAACGTAACTGGGAGGAAAAAATAAATAAAATCCACAGATTACGTGCCTAAAGCAACTCCCAGCAAAGAACCCCAGACGCTCGTATCATCCGCCACCAGCAAGTGGGGGCTGAACGGAGAGGAGCGGGCGGCACTGCCTAGGGTAAGGACCGGGCCCGAGTGCCCCGAGGGCAATCTGAGGGAGCTAACGTGAGATAGTAACCTAAACTGTGGGACAGCCAGAGAGAGAGAACTATCCCGTGAAAAGCCCAACTCTAAGGCACTGCCGGCCCGCTCACAGAACACAGGACTGAGCGATACCAGAGGAGACCTAGCCGGCTGCGGACCGCCCCATCCCCCGGCGGACACAGCGGGCAGGCGGGGCCCGCCAGAGCCGGAAAGGGGAAAACTCGGCTCCAGAGAGGGCACCCCCTACCAAACTGCAAACAGGCTCCCAGTTTCTAAGCAAAGACTGCCTGAGATCCCGGAGGGTCGACAGCCGCCGGGAGGGTCGCAGCCAGAGACCAGCTCCCCAGAACCGACACAAAGCACACCGGAGCCGGGCGCGCCCGTAAACCGAGGCGGGGACCAGGGAGGTGATAAGCCGCACCGCCCCAACAGGGAAGAGCGCGCTCGCCAAACTCCTGGCCGCCGGGGCAGCTCCGACCGGGAACGGCACAAGCCGCGGGCGAAACCGAGTCTGCGCCTTTGTGGAGTAACCGGGAGCCTGAACCTGAGCGGCTTAGACCTGGGAAGTGCACGCAGCTCAGGGCCCGCTCCCCGGCCGAGTAACCTGAAGCCTGAGCAGGGTAGACGGGGAAAGCACACACGCCGTGAGCGGGGGCGAACCCAGTGCGGCCGAGACACTGCGAGCTTACCACACACACGCCAGATTTGCAGTGTCCCTTCCTCCCCACAGCACGATTGAACAAGCGAACCTAAAGAGATCACCTCCACCGCTTTGTTGCAGGGCGGAAATTAGATACTGAAGAGATCTCCAAACAGAAGCCAAATAAACAGAGGGAAGCGCTTTGGAAGGGACAGGCAAACAGATTAAAATCCCTGTAGTTAATACCGACTGCATTGAAAAGGACCTATAGATCTTGAAAAGTATAAGCAGGAATAAGGATCTATCTGAAACTGAGCAGATCCCACTCTGCTCACAACAGCTCCAGAGAAAGTCTGGGATATATATATTTTTTTACTATTATTATTATTATTTTTTTTAATTTAAAAAAAAAAAATTTTTTTTTCTCTTCTTTCCTTTTTCTTCAAGTCCTCTATTACACCTTTAAATTTCATTTTCATAACCCACTATTAACTTGCAAAAAAAAAACCACCCTATTTTTGAAGCAAACTACATACATATATCTTATAACTTTTGTGTTTTCTTTTTTTAATGTTTTTTTTCCTGTTTTACTTTTTTTTCTGTTTCTTTTTTTACTGTTTTACTGTTTTTTTTTCTTTTTACACTGTTTCCTTTTTTCTTTTTTTTTTATATTGTAAGTTTTATAAGAGTCTAACCTCTACTCTAGATTTTTAATCTTTGTTTTACATATTTGATATCAATTGTGTACATTTAAGAACCCAATCTTTAGGACCCATTTTTACTCAGGAGTGTGATCACTGGCCTGATCACTCTCTCCCCCTATTGATGCTCTTTCTTCTCCCCCAGGGAACCTCAATCTCCCACCCTCCTCCTTCTCTTCTCAACCCAATTCTGTGAATCTCTGAGGGTGTTCTGGGTACCGGAGAACACTTCAGGAACAGGATACTGCCCAGATCTCTCTCTCCCCTCTTGATTCCTCCCTTTCTACTCATGCTCACCTCTATTACCTTCCTCCCCCCTCTCTATGTATCTCTGTGAACCACTCTGAGGGTTCCAAACTGTGGAAAGCACAGAGGGAAGTGCTTACTGGCTAGATTGCTCTCTCCACATTTGAATTCCCCTCTTCCCCTCCTGGTCACCCCAACCCCCCCCCACCTCATCTCTCCATGTAACTCAGTGAACCTTTCTGGGTATCCCTCACTGTGGAGAATCTTTTCACCATTAACCTAAAAGTTTTATTATTGAGGCTATATGGAAGGAGAAGTCTAGAGGCTACTGCAAGAATAAGACTGAAAGCCAGGGGAAACATTAATTAATAAGAGACCATCCAATAGCCTCCATATATACACTGAAACCAAGCTCCACCCAAGAGCCAATAAGTTCCAGAGCAAGACATACCACGCAAATTCTCCAGCAACGCAGGAACATAGACCTGAGCATCAATATACAGGCTGCCCAGAGGCACACCAAATCCATAGACATCTCAAAAATTAATACTGGTCACTCCATTGCACTCTAAAGAGCAGAAATCCAGCTCCACCCACCAGAACACCGACACAAGCTCCCCCAACCAGGAAGCCTTGACAAGCCACCTGTCCAACCCCAACCGCAGTGAGAAACCTCCACAGTAAAGAGGAACTTCATACTACCAGAATACAGAAGGGCCACGCCTAACACAGCAATCTAAACAAGATGAAAAGGCAGAGATATACTCAGCAAGTAAAGGAAAATGAGAAATGCCCAGAAAGCCAAACAAAAGAGGAGGAGATAGGGAATCTATCTGAAAAAGAATTTAGAATAATGATAATAAAAATGATCCAAAATCTTGAAAGCAAAATGGAGTTACAGATAAATAGCCTGGAGACAAAGATTGAGAAGATGCAAGAAATGTTTATCAAGGACTTAGAAGAAATAAAAAGGAGTCAATATAGAATGAATAATGAAATAAAGGAGATAAAAGACACTCTGGAGGGAACCAACAGTAGAATAACGGAGGCAGAAGATAGGATAAGTGAGGTAGAAGGTAGAATGATGGAAATAAACGAAGCAGAGAGGAAAAAAGAAAAAAGAATCAAAAGAAATGAGGAAAACCTCCGGGACCTCTGGGACAATATGAAACGCCCCAACATTCGAATCATAGGAGTCCCAGAAGAAGAAGATAAAAGGAAAGGCCATGAAAAAATACTCGAGGAGATAATAGTTGAAAATTTCCCTAAAATGAGGAAAGAAATAGTCACAGAAGTCCAAGAAACCCAGAGAGTTCCAAACAGGATAAACCCAAGGTGAAACACCCCAAGACACATATTAATCAAATTAACAAAGATCAAACACAAAGAACAAATATTAAAAGCAGCAAGGGAAAAACAACAAATAACACCCAAGGGGATCCCCATAAGGATAACAGCTGATCTTTCAATAGAAACCCTTCAGGCTAGAAGGGAATGGCAGGACATACTTAAAGTAATGAAAGAGAATAATCTACAACCCAGATTACTGTACCCAGCAAGGATCTCATTCAGATATGAAGGAGAATTCAAAAGCTTTACAGACAAGCAAGAGCTGAGGGAATTCAGCACCACCAAACCAGCTCTCCAACAAATGCTAAAGGATCTTCTCTTAACAGGAAACACAGAAAGGATGTTTCAACACGAACTCAAAACAACAAAGTAAATGGCAACGGGATCATACTTATCAATAATTACCTTAAATGTAAATGGGTTGAATGCCCCAACCAAAAGACAAAGGCTTGCTGAATGGATACAAAAACAAGACCCCTATATATGCTGTCTACAAGAGACCCACCTCAAAACTAGGGACACACACAGGCTGAAAGTGAAGGGATGGAAAAACATATTTCATGCAAATGGAGACCAAAAGAAAGCAGGAGTCGCAATACTCATTTCAGATAAAATAGACTTTAAAATAAAGGATGTGAAAAGGGACAAAGAAGGACAATACATAAAGATCAAAGGTTCAATCCAAGAAGAAGACATAACAATCGTAAATATATATGCACCCAACATAGGAGCACCACAATATATAAGGCAAATACTAACAAGTATGAAAGGGGAAATTAACAATAACACAATAATAGTGGGAGACTTTAATACTCCACTCACGCATATGGATAGATCAACTAAACAGAAAATTAACAAGGAAACACAAACTTTAAATGATACAATAGACAAATTAGATTTAATTGATATTTACAGGACTTTCCACCCCAAAACAATCAATTTTACCTTTTTCTCAAGTGCACATGGAACTTTCTCCAGGATAGATCACATCCTGGGCCATAAATCTAGCCTTGGTAAATTCAAAAAAATTGAAATCATCCCAGCCATCTTCTCTGACCACAATGCAGTAAGATTAGACCTCAATTACAGGAAAAAAACTATTAAAAGTTCCAACATATGGAGGCTAAACAACACGCTTCTGAATAACCAACAAATCACAGAAGAAATCAAAAAAGAAATCAAATTATGCATAGAAACGAATGAAAATGAAAACACAACAACCCAAAACCTATGGGACACTGTAAAAGCAATACTAAGGGGAAGGTTCATAGCAATACAGGCGTACCTCAAGAAACAAGAAAAAAATCAAATAAATCAACTAACTCTACACCTAAAGCAACTAGAGAAGGAAGAAATGAAAAACCCCAGAGTCAGTAGAAGGAAAGAAATCTTAAAAATTAGGGCAGAAATAAATGCAAAAGAAACAAAAGAGACCATAGCAAAAATCAACAAAACTAAAAGCTGGTTTTTCGAGAAGATAAACAAAATTGACAAGCCATTAGCCAGACTCATCAAGAAACAACGGGAGAAGAATCAGATCAACAAAATTAGAAATGAAAATGGAGAGATCACAACAGACTCCACAGAAATACAAAGGATCATAAGAGACTACTACCAACAGCTATATGCCAATAAAATGGACAACTTGGAAGAAATGGACAAATTCTTAGAAAAGTATAACTTTCCAAAACTGAACCAGGAAGAAATAGAAGATCTTAACAGACCCATCACAAGCACGGAAATCGATACTGTAATCAGAAATCTTCCAGCAAACAAAAGCCCAGGACCAGACGGCTTCACAGCGGAATTCTACCAAAAATTTAGAGAAGAGCTAACACCTATCCTACTCAAACTCTTCCAGAAAATTGCAGAAGATGGTAAACTTCCAAACTCATTCTATGAGGCCACCATCACCCTAATTCCAAAACCAGACAAAGATGTCACAAAAAAGGAAAACTACAGGCCAATATCACTGATGAACATAGATGCAAAAATCCTTAATAAAATTCTAGCAAACAGAATCCAACATCATATTAAAAAGATCATACATCATGACCAAGTGGGCTTTATCCCAGGAATGCAAGGTTTTTTTAACATCCGCAAATCAATCAATGTAATACACCACATTAACAAATTGAAAGAAAAAAACCATATGGTTATCTCAATAGATGCAGAAAAAGCCTTTGACAAAATTCAGCATCCATTTATGATAAAAACCCTCCAGAAAGCAGGAATAGAAGGAACATATCTCAACATAATAAAAGCTATATATGACAAACCCACAGCAAACATTATCCTCAATGGTGAAAAATTGAAAGCATTTCCCCTAAAGTCAGGAACAAGGCAAGGATGCCCACTCTCACCACTACTATTCAACATAGTTTTGGAAGTTTTGGCCACAGCAATCAGAGCTGAAAAAGAAATAAAAGGAATACAGATAGGAAAAGAAGAAGTAAAACTCTCACTGTTTGCAGATGACATGATCCTCTACATAGAAAACCCTAAAGACTCTACTAGAAAATTACTAGAGTTGATCAATGAATATAGTAAAGTTGCAGGATATAAAATTAACACACAGAAATCCCTTGCATTCCTATATTCCAATAATGAGAAAACAGAAAGAGAAATTAAGGAAACAATACCATTCACCATTGCAACAAATAGAATAAAATACTTAGGAATATATCTACCTAAAGAAACAAAAGACTTATATATAGAAAACTATAAAACACTGATGAAAGAAATCAAAGAGGACACAAACAGATGGAGAAATATACCGTGTTCATGGATTGGAAGAATTAATATAGTGAAAATGAGTATACTACCCAAAGCAATCTATAGATTCAATGCAATCCCTATCAAGCTACCAATGGTATTTTTCACAGAACTAGAACAAATCATCTCACAATTTGTATGGAAATATAAGAAACCTTGAATAGCCAAAGCAATCTTGAGGAAGAAGAATGGAACTGGAGGAATCAACCTGCCTGACTTCAGGCTCTACTACAAAGCCACAGTCATCAAGACAGTATGGTACTGGCACAAAGATAGAAATATAGATCAATGGAACAAAATAGAAAGCCCAGAGATAAACCCACGCACATATGGACACCTTATCTTCGACAAAGGAGGCAAGAATATACAATGGAGAAAAGGCAATCTCTTTAACAAGTGGTGCTGGGAAAACTGGTCAACCACTTGTAAAAGAATGAAACTAGAACACTTCCTAACACCGTACACAAAAATAAACTCAAAATGGATTAAAGATCTAAACGTAAGACCAGAAACTATAAAACTCCTAGAGGAAAACATAGGCAAAACACTCTCTGACATAAATCACAGCAGGATCCTCCATGACCCACCTCCCAGAATATTGGAAATAAAAGCAAAAATAAACAAATGGGACCTAATTAAAATTAAAAGCTTTTGCACAACAAAGGAAACTATAAGCAAGGTGAAAAGACAGCCTTCAGAATGGGAGAAAATAATAGCAAATGAAGCAACAGACAAACAATTAATCTCAAAAATATACAAGCAACTTCTGCAGCTGAATTCCCGAAAAATAAACGACCCAATGAAAAAATGGGCCAAAGAACTAAACAGACATTTCTCCAAAGAAGACATACAGATGGCTAACAAACACATGAAAAGATGCTCAACATCACTCATTATTAGAGAAATGCAAATCAAAACCTCAATGAGGTATCATTTCACACCAGTCAGAATGGCTGCTATCCAAAAGTCTACAAGCAATAAATTCTGGAGGGGGTGTGGAGAAAAGGGAACCCTCTTACACTGTTGGTGGGAATGCAAACTAGTACAGCCACTGTGGAGAACAGTGTGGAGATTCCTTAAAAAACTGGGAATAGAACTGCCATATGACCCAGCAATCCCACTGCTGGGCATATACACCGAGGAAACCAGAATTGAAAGAGACACGTGTACCCCAATGTTCATCGCAGCACTGTTTACAATAGCCAGGACATGGAAGCAACCTAGATGTCCATCAGCAGACGAATGGATAAGGAAGCTGTGGTACATATACACAATGGAATATTACTCAGCCATTAAAAAAAATACATTTGAATCGGTTCTACTGAGATGGATGAAACTGGAGCCCATTATGCAGAGTGAAGTAAGCCAGAAAGAAAAACAACAATACAGTATACTAATGCATATATATGGAATTTGAAAGATGGTAACGATAACCCTATATGCGAGACAGAATAAGAGACACAGATGCATGGAACAATTTTATGGACTCTGAGGGAGAAGGTGAGGGTGGGACGTTCTGGGAGAATAGCATTGAAACATGTATATTATCGTATGTGAAACAGAACACCATTCCATGTTCGATGCATGAGACAAGGGCTCAGGGCCGGGGCAATGGGATGATCCAGAGGGATGGGATGGGGAGGGAGGTGGATGGGGGGTCCAGGAAGGGGAACACATGTAAACCCATGGCTGATTCATGTCAATGTATGGCAAAAACTATTACAATATTGTAAAGTAATTAGCCCCCAACTAAAATAAATAAATTTATTTAAAAAAAAAAAAAAAAGACTTGATTATTTTGGTCATCCCATGCCACCTTTCAAGTGCCGGTAAAACAAAAGTGCTCCTGGCCAGGAGGTCACACAGTCATTATCAATCACAAATTATTTCTTTGATTCACTCAACAAATGTTGGTAGAGAACTCACAACATGCCAAGCAATGTGCTGGGTAGAAGAAACTGAATTTGAATCTGGCATGGTTCTGAGCTTCACAGAATAGTTAGGATGTGAAATAGGAACTACATGTGCCACCAAAAAAAAAGGAATATAAGGGGGAGGTGGGGCTTCCCATTGGTAAAGAATCCACCTCCAAAGCAGGAGACGCAAGAGATGCAGCCTCAATCTCTGGGTCGGGAAGATCTCCCGAAGTAGGAAATGGCAACCCCCTTCTAGTATTCTTGCCACAGACAGAGGATCCTGACAGTCTACAGTCCGTGGGATCTTAAAGAATTGGACAGGACTGAGCACACGAGCTGTGAGCCAAGCAGGAGAGCTTCATGGAGAAGGGGCCCCGTACCTGCCTGGAGACCATGACTGTGGGAAGAACAGGGAGGGGACGTCACAGCGGGCAACGGGGACAGACTGTGAGGGCAGCAGGGCGCACAGTGAGTCCGACGACTTTCCCCTTCCGGAGAAGGAAGACAGCCACAGCCAAAGTCCCGGACAGGATGCGGCAAGAGAGAAGGAAAGGCAGCCAGATGGAACGGGGCCAATTTCCCTCAACCCATTGCGCCATCCCCGGAGCCATCGCTTCCCCCTGCCTCCCTGTAGAGAGGGAGACCACGCAGGACCAAATGTCTCATTACTCTAATGTCTCACAGCACTTACATCACATTCTTTCATGCCCAGAGTCTGAATCACAGCCAGGACCTTCCTGCATGACAGTTCCCATGAACTAATTATTAACGTTCTTGGCGCGAAGTCTGGGTGGGAATTTATTTCCATTATCCAAGCCTGGTGATGAATTGAGCTTTGCACAGGCTGTATAATTTCTTCGTTTCATCATAAGTCTATGCCTTCTGCTGGCATTTTAAGGAATGTATTTTTATGGAGTTGGGTGCTGTTCAGTAATTTTCCAGGAGGGCATATTGCCCAGGCCAAATGGGCAGATTTGTTTCTAGTTCCAACTGATGAAGTCCTGTCTGATAAGATTCTATCCCATCCTACTTGAACACGACACCCAGTTCACTTGCAAAGTGGGTGGTGAAGAATTAATCAGCAGTTCATTATGGTGGTTTGGGGTGAAAGGGCCACCCACCCTGGTGGCTTCAATTTCCCTAATCAACCAGTGCCACTGAAGGACATCTTTTTTAAAGAAGAACTGTTATCATGATATGGAACATAATAAAACAGGATGTCAAGAAGCCACTCTGTCTCAACAAGAATTCTTGGTGACGGTGACCAAGAATCCTGTATTTCTTTCTGGATCCACTTGTCTTTAGAAAAAGAAAGAAGCCTGGTGTGTTTACATATGATAAAGAGAAATGAACTTTGGCCTTCTGAATAGGATCCTTTCATTTTTGAGTTCTGCCTCATGATGAAGTCACTCATAATCTATTCCATCTTCAGTCATTGGACTGAGACTCCTTGCCAGTTGACTCCTCACCAGGGAGGTGTGAGCACCCAGAGAGAGATGTGTGCAAAATTTCTTATACAAGAATCCGGTTCTACTGAGATGGATGAAACTGGAGCCCATTATACAGAGTGAAGTAAGCCAGAAAGAAAAACAACAATACAGTATACTAATGCATATATATGGAATCTGAAAGATGGTAACGATAACCCTATATGCGGGACAGAATGAGAGACACAGATGCATGGAACAATTTTATGGACTCTGAGGGAGAAGGTGAGGGTGGGTCGTTCTGGGAGAATGGCATTGAGACATGTGTATTGTCATATGTGAAACAGAGCACCATTCCATGTTCGATGCATGTGACAAGGGCTCGGGGCCGGGGCAGTGGGATGATCCAGAGGGATGGGAGGGGGAGGGAGGTGGGTGGGGGGTTCGGGAAGGGGAACACATGTAAACCTATGGCTGATTCTTGTCAATGTATGGCAAAAACTATTACAATATTGTAAAGTAATTAGCCCCCAAGTAAAATAAATAAATTTATAAAAAAAAAAAAAAAAAAAAAAAAAAAAGAATCCTCAGATTCAGTGTCTGGGATCATCTTGTTTTACTTTTTTATTAACCTTCTAGAGGGAACTAAGGCCAGACAATATTTCCACAGAAAAGTACCTTTCCACAGGACATGGTAATGACATCATCAAAGAATAAAAATATCTGACTTGTCATACAGAATGAAGTAAGTCAGAATGAGAAAAACAAATATTGTATATTGACACATGTATATGGAATCTAGAAAAATGATATTGATGAACCTATTTGCAGGGCAGGAATAGAGTCATAGATGTACAGAACAGACGTGTAGACACAATGGGGAAAGGAGAAGGTGGGATGAACTGATGAATATACACTACCATGTGTAAAATAGATAGCTAGTAGGAAGCTGCTGTATAGCACAGGGAGCTCAGTTTGGTGCTCTGTGATGA
Source organism: Giraffa tippelskirchi (assembly GCF_054371585.1). Taxonomy (NCBI): domain Eukaryota; kingdom Metazoa; phylum Chordata; class Mammalia; order Artiodactyla; family Giraffidae; genus Giraffa; species Giraffa tippelskirchi. The sequence goes on from NC_137286.1 coordinate 72,915,744, forward strand.
CCCAGAGGAGTGGGATGGGCTGAGGTGGAAGAGAGGCTCAAGAGGGAGAGTATATATATATATATATGTACTCTTGCCTGGAAAATCCCATGGACGGAGGAGCCTGGTAGGCTGTAGTCCATGGGGTCGCTAAGAGTCGGACACGACTAAGCAACTTCACTTTCTCACTTTTCCCTTTCATGCACTGGAGAAGGAAATGGCAGTCCACTCCAGTATTCTTGCCTGGAGAATCCTAGGGACGGCAGAGCCTGGTGAGCTGCCGTCCATGGGGTCGCACAGAGTCAGACACGACTGAAGCGACTTAGCAGCAGCAGCAGCATATATATATATATATGTGTGTGTGTGTGTGTGTGTATAGCTGATTCACGTTGTTATACAGAAGAAACTAACACAACATTGTAAGCAATTATACTCCAATCAAAAATAATAAAAATAAAAACATTTTAAAAAACCCTGGTTTTAGTCTCACTTGTTCAGTCATGCTGCCAGCCCAGGTTCGATGCATGATACAGGGTGCTCGGGGCTGGTGCACCGGGATGACCCGGAGGGATGGGATGGGGAGGGAGGTGGGAGGGGGGTTCTGGAAGGGGAAAACATGTACACTCATGGTGGATTCATGTCAATGTATGGCAAAACAAATACAATATTGTAAAGTTAAAAAATAGACAAATACACTAATTTAAAATAAAAAAATAAATAAAAAATAAAAATTGTTTTAAGATTTAAAAAAAACCTGTTTTTTTTTTAAACCTTTCAATTTTTGGACTTCCTCTTAAAATTACTGAATATTAATCATTTTTAATTTTTTAAAAAAAATCTGCTTCCTAGACTTCCTTTTTCCTGCTCTAGAGTCCAGCCAAGTCAAGGGGGAAGCTTCTGGGCTTACCGCTTCTCCTTGTTTTCCTGTAGATAAGGATCCATCATTTCTTCCCCTGTAAACCCTCGCTTCCTTCTTGCCTCTTCAACCTGTTGCTGCTAACATAAAACTCTCAAAGCCCAATCATTTCTTTTCCTTTTCACTTCAAGTAAATGTCTTCTAGCTTTTATCCTGAAGGCAACACAAATGTTTCCAAGAAAGACAGCACTGTTGTTCCCATTTAACAGATAAGAAAACTAAGTTACACAAAGTCTAAGTGACCTGTCCTGCCTATGGCTTTAGAAATCAAGACTTGTACTTTTTTTCAGAAATTCTATCAGAAGAAAATAATTTGGACAAAGAAGTTTAACCTACTACCAATCAAGCAAAACAAATAAATGTTAGCATAAACCATTAAAAAAAATGATAAGTTGGACTTTATCAAAAGGTTGAAGTTCTGTTTTTCCAAAGACTTTGTAAAGATAATGAAAAAAGAAGCTACAGGATAAGAGGAAATATTTATAAGTCATATATCTGACAAAGATATTATATCTAGAATATATATAATGAACTCTCCAAACTCAGCAATAGGGAAATTAAAAAAAAAAACAATAAGAAATGCATAAAGATTTGAATAGACACTTCAGTAGGAAAGGTATACAGATGGCAAATAAGCACATGAAAAGATGCTCACCCTCACTAGTCTCAATTAATGGGATGAAAGCCTCACTTCAGTTACTGAGTGTTCTGAGGAAGATGAGGAGGAACGTCCAAGCATTACAGGTCAGAATGCAAAAAGATACAGACACTCTAGGAAGAGGTTTTGCCACCATACACTTATTATATGACCAAGCGATTCCTCCCCTGGGCATGTTTCCAAGAAAAGTGAAGACGTGAGTCCACATAAAAACTAGTTCATGAATGTTTGTGGTAGATTACTCATATGCCCCCAAACTGAAATCAATTCAATGTCCAGTGGCTGGTGAATAAATAATCTGTGATAAGTCTATAAAAGAGAGTGCTTCTCAACGATGAAAAGAACTAAGGTCCTCATAGCAACAACAAGAGTATATTTTACAAGCTTTTCAGTAAGTGAAGAAGTCAGATTCCAAAGGCTACATGTTTATGATTACATATATATGACATCCTGGAAAAGGCAAAACTAAAAGAAGAGAGAATAAATCAGTCAGGGTCTAAGTGGGGGAGGAGATGACAACAGAGGACACAAGGGAACTTTGTGGGAGGATATGAGATTTCTATTTCTTGATGTGGTAATGAATAATTGAGAGTGTGTGTGGTGGTGATGGTTTAGTAGCTAAGTAGTGTCCAACTCTTGTGACCCCATGGACTCCTCCATCCATGAGATTTCCCAGGCAAGAATACTGGAATGGGTTGCCATTTCTTTCTTTGAGGTATCTTTCCCACCCAGGGATCAAACCCACATCTCCTGTGGCTCCTGCATGGGAGGCAATTCTTTACCCTGGAGCCACCAGGGAAGCCCCACCTGACAGTATACATTTGTCAAAATTCATAGAATGATACATCAAAATAATGAACTTAACTGTATACAAATGATACCTCAAATTATTTTTTTGAATGTTAAGTGTAAGGAAGGATTTGGTGACAAATGCTCTATTTTACTTTCATTCTTTCTCTATTAGATCTTCCCCAGGGAGATCCTGTTTGTCAGATGCTGCCCAATGGCTCAGAAATCTAGAGATAAATTGTGAGTTCTTCACTCACAGTGTGGTGGGGGATGTAAAGGAAAAATCTGGCTGTTTTAGGATAGCATATTTTTTGCTGTGACAGAATCAGCCCAGAGAAGTGCTAAGGTTGTGGAAGGAGAATAAGAAAGCTCCCTACTAAGTCTTCCTTGGAGCTGAGGCTGTTGGAACAATTAGAAGGTGAGCAGGGAGGGCATCTGGTGTAGGTAACAGCAGATGCCACGCAGAGGGCAGCAAAGAGCCAAAGGAAGTGAGTCCTCACCTCCTCCCTCTGCAGCTGCTCTTGTGGGGATCAAACAACCCACTGGAGCTTAACTGACCAGCCCTGAACCCTCCATGAACAGAAGGAAGGCTGGTTCCCTGACCTCCTTCCCTCACAACACAGACATTTAGAAAATGCTTACTAAATTCTGACTGAGTCAAATTCCAATGGCTGAACATTGAAAATGTAGAGGACATGATTAAAATAGAAAATCAGCTTAGGCAGACACCACAGAGATAATTGTTGACAGTGAGACTCTTCCTTGGGTTCTAAAGTTAAATGAAAGTATGAAGAGGGAAGGGAATATTTCCATAGTCTCAAAGAATTTCCTTACAACATTTTACCGAAGGGAAAACAGGAGGAATTACAATGAAGAAACTCTGTAGACACCACCATCAAGTGATGAGAGTAAGCCTCACCGGAAATAAGAAAAGTTGACACCACGTTTCCTCAACATGATACACTGACAGGGCAAAGCACACACAAAGTATCTCTCCATTGGCAATTAAGATTTCAACATAGGAACTTGGGGGACACAAACATTCAGTCCATAACAAATGCATCACCTAACTAATTCTAAGAGAAACATTGGAAGAACTCAAAATCAAAGGATATGCCATGAAATGACTGATCAATATCTTTCAAAAGATTCCATATATATGTATTAATATATGATATTTTTAATGCATGTGCATGGAATCTAGAAAAATGGTACTGATGAACCCATTTGCAGGGCAAGAATAGAGACTCAAATATAGAGGACAGACTTATGGACACAGTGGGGGGAGGAGAGACAAATTGAGTAGCCTTGAAATGTATACAGTACCATGTGTAAAATAGATAGCTAGTGAGAAGCTGCTATATAGTGCAGGGAGCTCAGCCTTGTGCTCTGTGATAACCTAGAGGGGTTGGGATGGGATGGGAGTTGGGAGGAAGGTTTGGGAGGGAGGAGACATGTATATACCTATGGCTGATTCATTTTGATGTATGGCAGAAACCAGCACAAATGTCCATACTACCCAAAGTAAGTTACAGATTTAATGTAATCTCTTTCAAAATACCTATGGCGTTTTTCACAGGACAAGGACAAATAATACTAAAATTTAGATGAAATCACAAAAGACTCAGAATTGCCAAAGCAATCCCGAGGGGTAAAGAACAAAGCTGGAGGCGTAACCCTTTCAGACTTCAGACGATTACCACAAAGCTACAGTAGTCAAAAGGGCATGGTACTGGCACAAAAACAGATATGTAGACCAATGGAACAGAATAGAAAGCCCAGAAATAAACTCACACATGTATGGTCAATTAATCTACAACAAAAAAGTCAAGAATATACAATAGAGAAAAGACAGTCTCTTCAACATGGGTGTTTGGAAAGCTGGGCAGCTCCATGTAAATCAATGAAATTAGAACACTCTCTCATGTCATATACAAAAATAAACCCAAAATGGTTTAAAGACCTAAATGTAAGACATGATACCACAAAAAATTCCTAGAAGAGAACATAGGCAAAACATTCTTGAACATAAATTGTAGGAATATTTTCTCAGATCAGTCTCCCAAGGCAAAAGAAAGAAAAGCAAAACTAAACAAATTGGATCTAATCAAACTTGAAAGATTTTGCACAAGGAAAGAAACTATAAGCAAAACAAAAAGACAACCTACAGAATGGGGGAAAATATTTGCAAGCAGGCAACTGACAAGAGGTTGATATTCAAAATATACAAACCACTCATCGGAGAAGGCAATGTCACCCCACTCCAGTACTCTTGCCTGGAAAAATCCCATGGATGGAGAAGCCTGGTAGGCTGCAGTCCATGGGTTTGCTAAGAGTCAGACACGACTGAATGACTTCACTTTCACTTTTCACTTTCATGCATTGGAGAAGGAAATGGCAACCCACTCCAGTGTTTTTGCCTGGAGAATCCCAGGGATGGAGGAGCCTGCTGGGCTGCCATCTATGGGGTCACACAGAGTCAGACACGACTGAAGTGACCTAGCAGCATCCAACTCAATATCAAAACAATCGAAAAACTCAATCAAAAATGGGCAGAAGGCCTAAAAAGACATTTCTCCAAAGACACAGATTACCAATAGTCACATAAAAAGATGCTTAACACTGCTAATGGTTAGAGAAATGGAAGTCAAAACTACAATGAGGTAACAACTCACACTGGTCAGAATAGCCATCATCAAAAAGTCTGCAAACAATTAATGTTAGAGAGGGTGCGGGAACACTCCTGTACTGTCGGTGGGAATGCAAATTGGTATAGCTACTGTGGAGAACAGTATGGAGGTTCCTTAAAAAACTAAACATACAGGCACCTTTTGACCCAGCAATCCCACTCCTGGCATACATCCTGAAAAGATAAAAACTCTAATTTGAAAAGATTTATGTACTCCAGCATTCATAGAAGCACTATCTACAACAGCCAAGACATAGAAACAACCCAAGTGTCCATCAACACACACCTGGTTTCAGATGTGATGCAGACAGTGAATGAAATAGCGTTTACTCTCCAGCACATTGAAAAATACTCTATTGTATTTTTGCCAAGTCCAATGCAAATTTCTTTAAACCAACCTCTTCTTTTTTAAGCCATTAGTGAAAGTTTACTGTTTATATTTTCTTGTGTTTGATTGTATATTAGAAGTATTGGTGGGAATAGATCTGAGAGGTGGGAAAAAAATGAAAAAAACCTGCCAAGAAGAGAAAGTTGTTTCTTTAATTGAACTTTGTTTAAAAAAAAAAAAGTAATTTAGCTCTGTGAAAAGGGTGTTTGCTTTCTCTGACACGAATTTTATTTTAATAATCCGGGAGCAGCGCCACAGACACATGCTCATGACAAACATTAATTTAAATTTATTTCCACCAGCTCAAAGCACATATGAGTGCTACCATTAGGACTGCTGGTGTGATGAGCTCAAGAATGAATATGATGGGAAGAGTACTCTGCTGTGATTCAAGAGATCATGACTTTTACAAGATTTTATACAACTTTTATGGTCAATTAAAATAAAACCAGGTGCTTATCTCTCCTACTTCTGAGTCTCCACCTCCCCAGGTACAACAAACGTTGAAGTGACCTAACCTCACCGTCTATCTCTTCCACAGGAATCTATATACATAAGCGACCACTGTCAACAATGGCTTTTGTTTAATAAAGTTTTTTTTTTTAATATGGACCATTTTTTAAAGTCTTTTTTTTTATTTTTTAATTTTATTTTATTTTTAAAATAAATTTATTTATTTTAGTTGGGGGCTAATTACTTTACAATATTGTAGCAGTTTTTGCCATACATTGACACGATGGCTTTCTGGCTTACTTCACTCTGTATAATGGGCTCCAGTTTCATCCATCTCAATAGAACCGATTCAAATGTATTTTTTTTTAATGGCTGAGTAATATTCCATTGTGTATATGTACCACAGCTTTCTTCTTACTTAGGTTTTGAAAAGCCCTTTTAAACATATTGAATTGTACTTCTTCACTTAAACAGTTCAAGAGATGGAGGTGGAATTTCAACCTTCATGGACTCCCTAATGTTCAAGCTTCTGTTTGCTTGGCAGTTCCCCTTCAACTGTATCAAATAGCTGTCAATACAAAAAGCAAGAGTTAAGTACTAGAGGGGAACTTCACAAATCAAACGTTTTGTATGAAAAAGCCTTTTATTCTGTGAATAATTGCCCTTTAACCATTCTGTATTGTTATATTGGATTTTCTACTGATAAAATGTTCTTGTACAATGTCTTTCTCTGGAAAGACTATTTTTGTTCAGTTTGCTATTAGATTTTGTGACATAGGAATCCTTAGGCTCTTCTGCTGAAATGTGAAGGCTACACAATCTCTCCAATTCACATATTCAGTCTCAAATTCCTCAAGAGAGGAAGTAGCTCCTTATATATCTTATACTCCTCCACAGCATCTCTAGAGAATAACAAGATTTCAATTAATATCTGTTGAGTGGGAAACAACCTAAATTCCAGACAGTAGAAGAATAGTAAACAAATGGTAGGGAAGCCACAAAATGGAATCTCACAGAACACAGTTGTTAAAAAATAGAAGTTTTCCTCTAATATACACCTGGAGAGAGAGAAGACAGTTATTTTAAAAAATATTTTATTATCATTTGTTTGGCTATGAGAGAGACTTTTTAAATTGTGGCATGGGGGATCTAGTTCTCAGACGGGTTCGAACCCATGCCCCCTGCATTGGGAGTATGGTATCTTAGCCACTGGACCACCAGAAGGTTATTTTAGGTGAAATAAGCAAGTTTCAGAACTACGTGTAAAGAATAATCCCATTTTGCTTGTATATCCATACACACCTGTATGTGGGTATGCCCATTTAGAAATATAGAAAGTAAATGTAAATATTTAGTTGTTAAAGGCTGTTTTCTTGAAGAATAAGATTAGTAGAGGAGAAAGAACTTTCTCTTTTTACTTGTATTGTCTGTGGGGTTTTTTTTTCTGCAAAAAACATTTATTAATTATGCAATCTAAAAGAAGAACAAGTAAAACAAGGAATGCTTTGAATGAATCATGGTTGTTTGACGACACAGTAGAAAAAAAATAATCTACTGGGTACAAATGATTCCTTAGTTTTGACACTGAATTAGTCAGGTATCATCCTTTATTTAATCCTGCAAGGAGAAAATGCTAGTTTCATTTTTTTTTCAGTCCCTAGGAGAGCCATTGGAACCTCTGCATTCTCAATTTCCCCAAAATAACTGTGTTCTTGGCTGACTTTCTTAGCTATACATCATCGTACTTGTAGTATCACTCTTTCTTCTGCAGAGAGTTCTACTTGCAACTCTACTAAGGAGATTTAAAAAACTCTTTAGCCAATGCTGGTCATCAGCTATACACAATCAGCATGGTCTTTTGCTATTTAAGATTTTTATCTTTTCACTGCCCAGGTCTACTCTACATAGAAATATTCTTTTTTTTTTAATTTGATTATTTTCTATTTTTAAACTTTACAATATTGTATTTGTTTTGCCATACATTGACATGAATCCACTATGCGTGTACATGTTTTGCCCTTCCAGAAACCCCTTCCACCTCCCTCCGCATCCCATCCCTCCGGGTCATCCCAGTGCACCAGCCCGAGCACCCTGTATCATTCATTGAACCTGGACTGGCGATTCGTTTCACATATGATAATTTACATGCTTCAATGTAATTCTCCCATATCATCCCACCCTCGCCCTCTCCCATAGAGTCCATAATACTGTTATACTTATCTGTGTCTCTTTTGATGTCTCGCATACAGGGTTATCTTTACTGATTGATTAAATACCATATATATGTGTTAGTATACTGTATTGGTGTTTTTCTTTCTGGCTTACTTCACTCTGTATAATATTGCAGACAGTTCAACAGTAATATAGGAGTCAGAGGTATTGGCATAAATGGTCTCCACACCATAATGAACCCCGCATAGCAAAGCACGATAAATACCTACTAAAATCCTTTGAAACAAAGGATCAGTTATTTCAGGCTCTTTTCATTCCTTAGATCTTTTGTGATGTCCCCCACAATGCTTAGAGATTTACCCAGAAAGAGCAGAGGAATGGGAGGAAATATAGGCACTTTCTGGGTTTGCTTCAGCAGCCCTAACACCCAGCATCTCCAACATTTCCTAAGCATTATTGTCATCCAAGAAGAACAAGAGTTTCATCTCATCCATCATCCTTCCCTATATATACTTCCTAATCTCATTCCTCCCCACACCTACTCACCTACACACACACCACTTTCATTCTCAGGCTACCAACTACGATTATGTTAGAGTGGCAGGCATTTACCCCAGGCATCAGAGAATCTTTTGGAAATATTTAGGAATGGATAATGTCAAGGAGGGCTTCCCAGGTGACTCAATGGTAAAGAATCCACCTGCCAATGTAGGAGATACAGGAGACACAAGTTTGATCCCTGGGTCAGGAAGAACCCCTGGAGAAGGGAATGGCATCCACTCCAGTATTCTTGCCTAGAGAATTCCATGGATTAGAGGAGCCTGTACCATCCATAGAATTGCAAAGAGCCAGACACAATTGAGTGACTGGGCACAAACAGTGTCAAGGAAGGCTAAGTCCTGTGAAAATAAGAGAAAGGTCAAAGAGAGCTCCGTGGAGCTTTAGCAGAATGTCAAGGAACTTCAGATTAGAATCAGAAGGAACACTTTGCTATGCAAGATATTAGAAGAGATCACATAGCCCATTAAAAATCCCAAGTAATAAGAGCCAATGAGAATTTGATAAAACATATATTCATAAAAATAAAATAATTATTTCCCCAGAATTTTTGACACACCTTTGCTTTTCTTAAGGGAAAAAGAATGAAAATGAGTGCAACCATAACCCATAAGCAGATTTCCCCTTTTATGGGGAGAAAAACAATGAACCTGAATGGATAAAAGAAATGTACATCTTGATTTTTCACTATCTTCTGAAATATTTACCATTTCTGTTATGAATAGAGGCAACAGATGGCAGTCATATTGTTAGAATCATGACTTTGGAACCAATAGAAATAATAGATATACCACATTAAAGCTTTGGCAGAGATCTCAAAATACTGTTGACATTCATCATTATATTACAGTAGTTGATGGACCTGCCACTGGATCTTGTTATTTCATGTATTAATAAAGCATCAATATTCTGTGATATAAAAAAAAATTGTAGTATTTTGACATTTGTATTTCAAAAATAATTGGTTCCTTTTGTAGTTCCACATATTTTATTCCTCAAGAGACACTATTTTGAGAAAAAATCCGTGGACTTCAACTAATTGCAAATACATGAGAGTTTCAGCTGGGACCAGAGAAACCACTCAACTGAGTCTAGCCAACACTGCCCACCTACATCATAATGAAAATGGAATGGTTCTAGTCTGAGCCACTGACTTTTGGGATGGTTTGTCATATAGCAATGAATAACCAGTAAACATCTCTTCATGGATCACAGCCTTGTCATGGTGAAGGAACTTGTGTAACTCAATGACACTATGAGTCACGCTGTGCAGGGCCACCTAAGACAGACTGGTCAAACTGAAGAGTTCTAACAAAACGTAGTCCACTGGAGGGGGAAATGGTAGCCCACTCCTGTATTCTTGCCATGAGAACCCCATAAATAGTATGAAAAAGCAAAGAGATATGACACTGGAAGATGAGCCCCCCATGTCATAAAATGTCCCATATCCTACTAGGGAAGAGCAGAGACAATTAGCAATAGCTCCAGAAAGAATGAAGCAACTGGGCTAAAGCAGAAATGATACTTAACTGTGGATTTTTCTGGTGGTGAAAGCAAAGTCCGATGTTGTAAAGAACAATATTGCATAGGAACCTGGAATGTTAGGTCCTTGAATCAAGGTAAATTGTATGTGGTCAAGCAGGAGATGGCAAGACTAAACATTGACATCTTAGGAATCAGTGAACTAAAATGAACCAGGATAGGTGAACTTAATTCAGATGACCATTATATCTACTACTGTGGGCAATAATCCCTTAGAAGAAATGGAGTAACCCTCATAGTCAACAAAAGAGTTCAAAATGCAGTACTTGGGTACAATCTCAAAAATGACAAAATGATCTCTGTTCATTTCCAAGACAAACAATTCAACATCACAGTAATCCAAGTCTTCCCCAACTGCTGATGTGAAGAAGCTGAATTTGACTAGTGCTATGAAGATCTATAAGGACTTCTAGAACTAACACCAAAAAAAGATCTCCTTTTCATCATAGGGGATTGGAATGCAAAAGTAGGAAGTCAAGAGGTAACCAGAATACCCGGCAAGTTTGGCCTTGGAGTACAAAATGAAGCAGGGCAAAAGCTAACAGAATTTTGACAAGAGAACATGTTGGTCATATAGCAAACATGGTTTTCCAACAACTGAGAAGATGACTCTACACATGGACATCACCAGATGGTCAATACCAGAATCAGATTGATTGTGGTTTTTGCAGCCAAAGATGGAGAAGCTCTACACAGTCAGCAAAAACAAGACTTGGAGCTGACTGTGGCTCAGATCATGAGCTCCTTATTGCAAAATTGAGGCTTAAATTGAAGAAAGTAGGGGAAAGCACTAGGCCATTCAAGTATAACCTAAATCAAATCCCTTATGATTATACAGTAAAGGTGACAAATAGATTCAAGGGGTTAGATTTGGTAGACAGAGTGCCTGAAGAACTCTGGGCAGAGGTTCATAACACTGTACAGGAGGCAGTGATCAAAACCATCTCCAAGAAAAAGAAATGCAAAAAGGCAAAGTTGTTGCCTGAGGAGGCTTTACAAATAGCTGAGGAAGTAAGAGAAGCAAAAGGCAAGGGGGAAAGGAAAAGATATACTCAACTGAATTTAGAGTTACAGAGAATAGCAAGGAGAGATAAGAAGGCTTTCTTAAATGAACAATGCAAAGAAATAGAAGAAAACAATAGAATGTGAAAGACTAGAGATCTCTCCAAGAAAATTGGAGGTATCAAGGAAACATTTCATATAAAGATGGGCATGATAAAGGACAGAAACAGTAAGGACATAACAGAAGCAGATGAGATTAAGGAGAAGTGGCAAGAATGAATGGAAGAACTAGACCAAAAAAAAGGTTTAATGACCTGGATAACCATGATGGTGTGGTGACTTGCCTAGAGCTGGACATCCTGGAGTATGAAGTCAAGTGGGACTTAGGAAGCATCACTATGAACAAAGGTGGTGGAAGTGACAAAATTCCAGCTGAGATATTTAAAATCCTAAAAGATAATGCTATTAAAGTGCTGATCTCAATATGTCATGAAACTTGAAAAATTCAGCAGTGGCCACAGGCCAAAGAAGGACAATGCCAAAGAGCGTTCAAACTACCATTCAGTTATGCTCATTTCATGTGCTAGCAAGGTTATTCTCAAAATCCTTCAAGCTACACTTTAACAGTATGTGAACTTAGAACTTTCAGATGCTCAAGCTGGATTTAGAAAAGGCAGAGGAACCAGAAATCAAATTGCCAAGTATCTGTTGGATCATGGAGTAAGCAACGAAATTCCAGAAAAACATCTATTTCTGCTTCATTGATTACACTAAAGCATTTGATTGTGTGAATCACAACAAACCAGAAAATTCTTAATGAGATGGGACTACTAGACCACCTTATCTGTCTCCTGAGAAACTTGTATGCAAGTCAAGAAACAACAGTTAGAACCAAACAGAGAACAACTGACTGGTTCAAACTGGGAAAGAGGTATGACAAGGCTATATACTGTCATCCTGCTTATTTAACTTCTATGCAGAGTACATCATGAGAAATGCTGGGCTGGATGAATCACAAACTGGAATCAAAATTACCAGGAGAAATATCAACAGCCTCAGATATGCAGATGTTATGACTGTAAATGGAAGAAAGTGAAGATGAACTAAAGAGCCTCTTGATGAAAGTGAAAGAGGACAGTGAAAAAGCTGGCTTAATACCTCAACATTAAAAAACTAAGGTAATGGCATCTAGTCCCATACCTTCATGGCAAATAGAAGAGGAAAAATTGGAAGCTGTGACAAATTTTATTTTCTTGGGCTCAAAAATCACTGCAGATGGCGACTGCAGACATGAAATTAAAAGACACTTGCTCCTTGGAAGAAAAGCTGTGACAAATCTAGACAGTGTATTAAAAATCAGAGACATCATTTTGTCAACAGACGTCTGTATAATCAAAGCTATGGTTTTCCTATTAGTCACGTACTGACTGAGAATTGGATCATAAAGAAAACTTAGCACTGAAGAACTGTTGTTTTTGAATTGTGGTGCTGGAGAAGACTCCTGAGAGTCCCTAGGACTGCAAGGAAATCAAGCCAGTCAATCCCAAAGGAAATCAATCCTGATTATTTATTTGAAAGACTGATACTGAAGTTGAAGCTCTGATACTTTGGCCACCTGATGTGAAGAGCCGACTCAACTACTTCAATATTCTTGCCTTGAGAACCCCATGAACAGTATGAAAAGGCAAAAATACAGGACACTGAAAGATGAACTCCCCAGGTCACTAAATGCCCAATATGCTACAGGAGATCAGTGGAGAAATAACTCCAGAAAGAATGATGGGATGGAGCCAAAGCAAAAACGATACCCAGCTGTGGTTGTGACTGGTGATAGATGCAAAGTCCAATGCTGTAAAGAGCAATATTGCATAGGAACCTGGAATGTTAGGTCCATGAATCAAAGCAAATTGGAAGTGGTCAAACAGGAGATGGCAAGAGTGAACGTCGACATTCTAGGAATCAGCGAACTAAGATGGACTGGAATGGGTGAATTTAACTCAGATGACCATTATATCTACTACTGTGGCCAAGAATCCCTTAGAAGAAATGGAGTAGCCTTCATGGTCAACAAAAGAGTCCGAAATGTAGTACTTGGATGCAATCTCAAAAACGATAGAATGATCTCTGTTCATTTCCAAGGCAAACCATTCACTATCACGGTAATCCAAGTCTATGCCCCGACCAGTAACGCTGAAGAAGCTGAACTTGAACGGTTCTATGAAGACCTACAAGACCTTCTAGAACCAACACCCAAAAAAGATGCCCTTTTCATTCTAGAGGACTGGAATGCAAAAGTAGGAAGTCAAGAAACACCTGGCGTAAGAGGCAAATTTGGCCTTGGAGTACAGAATGAAGCAGGGCAAACGCTAATAGAGTTTTGCCACGAGAATGCACTGGTCATAGCAAACACCCTCTTCCAACAACACAAGAGAAGACTCTACGCATGGACATCACCAGATGGTCAACACCGAAATCAGATTAATTATATTCTTTGCAGCCAAAGATGGAGAAGCTCTATACAGTCAGCAAAAACAAGACCAGGAGCAGACTGTGTCTCAGATCATGAACTGCTTCTTGCCAAATTCAGACATAAATTGAAGAAAGTAGGGGAAACCACTAGTCCATTCAGGTATGACCTAGATCAAATCCCTTATGAGTATACAGTAGAAGTGACAAATAGATTTAAGGGACTAGATCTGATAGACAGAGTGCCTGATGAACTATGGACAGAGGTTCGTGACATTGTACAGGAGACAGGGATCAAGACCATCCCCATGGAAAAGAATTGCAAACAATGCAAAAAAGCAAAATGGCTATCTGAGGAGGCCTTACAGATAGCTGGGAAGAGAAGAGAAGTGAAAAGCAAAGGAGAAAGGGAAAGATATTCCCATCTGAATGCAGAGTTCCAAAGAATAGTAAGGAGAGATCAGAAAGCCTTCCTCAGCGATCAGTGCAAGGAAATAGAGGAAAACAACAGATTGGGAAAGACTAGAGATCTCTTCAAGAAAATTAGAGATACAAAGGGAACATTTCATGCAAAGATAGGATCGATAAAGGACAGCAATGGTATGGACCTAACAGAAGCAGAAGATATTAAGAAGAGGTGACAAGAACACACAAAAGAATTGTACAAAAAAGATCTTCACGACCCAGATAATCACTATGGTGTGATCACTCACCTAGAGCCAGATATCCTGGAATGTGAAGTCAAGTGGGCCTTAGAAAGCATCACTACGAACAAAGCTAGTGGAGGTGATGGAATTCCAGTTGAGCTATTTCAAATCCTGAAAGGTGATACTGTGAAAGTGCTGCACTCAATATGTTAGCAGATTTGGAAAACTCAGCAGTGGCCACAGGACTGGAAAAGATCAGCTTCCGTTCCAATCCCAAAGAAAGGCAATGCCAAAGAATGCTCAAACTACTGCACAATTGCACTCATCTCACATGCTAGTAAAGTAATGCTCAAAATTCTCCAAGCCAGGCTTCAGCAATACGTGAACTGTGAACTTCCAGATGTTCAAGCTGGTTTTAGAAAAGGCAGAGGAACCAGAGATCAAATTGCCAATATCCACTGGGTCATCGAAAAAGCAAGAGAGTTCCATAAATCATCTAGTTCTGCTTTATTGACTATGCCAAAGACTTTGACTGTGTGGGTCACAATAAACTGTGGAAAATTCTGAAAGAGATGGGAATACCAGACCATCTGACCTGTCTCTTGAGAAATTTGTATGCAGGTCAGGAAGTAACAGTTAGAACTGGACATGGAACAACAGACTGGTTCCAAATAGGCAAAGGAGTACGTCAAGGCTGTATATTGTCACTCTGCTTATTTAACTTATATGCAGAGTACATCATGAGAAACGCTGGGCTGGAAGAAACACAAAGTGGAATCAAGATTACCGGGAGAAATATCAATAACCTCAGCTATGCGGATGACACCACCCTTATGGCAGAAAGTGAAGAAGAACTAAAGAGCCTCTTGATGAAAGTGAAAGAGGAGAGTGAAAAAGTTGGCTTAAAGCTCAACGTTCCAAAAACTAAGAGCATGGCATCTGGTCTCATCACTTCATGGGAAATAGATGGAGAAAGAGTGGAAACAGTGTCAGACTTTATCTTTTTGAGCTCCAAAATCACTGCTGATGGTGACTGCAGCCATGAAATTAAAAGACGCTTACTCCTTGGAAGGAAAGTTATGGCCAATCTAGATAGCATATTTAAAAGCAGAGACATTACTTTGCCAACAAAAGTCCGTCTAGTTAAGGCTATGGTTTTTCCAGCGGTCATGTATGGATGTGAGAGTTGGATGGTGAAGAAAGCTGAGCACTACAGAATTGATGCTTTTGAACTGTGGTGTTGGAGAAGACTCTTGAGAGTCCCTTGGACTGCAAGGAGATCCAATCAATCCATCCTAAAGGAGATCAGTCCTGGGTGTTCATTGGAAGGACTGATGCTGAAGCTGAAACTCCAATACTTTGGCCACCTCGTTTGAAGAGCTGACTCATTGGAAAAGACCCTAATGCTGGGTAGGATTGGGGGCAGGAGGAGAAGGGGATGACAGAGGATGAGATGGTTGGATGACATCGCTGACTCAATGGACATGGGTTTGGGTGGACTCTGGGAGTTGGTGATGGACAGGGAGGCCTGGCGTGCTGCAATTCATGGGGTCGCAAAGAGTCGGACACAACTGAGCAATTGAACTGAACTGAACTGACCTGACCTGAAGGCAAAAGGAGAAGGAGGCAGCTGAGAATGAGATGGTTAAATAACATCACCAACTCAATGGGAATGAATTTTCACATATTCCGGGAGATAGTGGAGGATAGAAGATCGTGACGTGTTTCAGGCCATGGGGTTGCAGAGTTGGACATGACTTAGCGACTGAACCTACTACTGTGTGTTTAACATTTTTCTTTAAAGCAACTTTTCCACTGAATTTTTAGTCTTCATAGCACTGTGCAAATAGAAAATAATTTCACTTGACACAAATGGAAACTAACCAAAAACAAATACAACAAAATCACTGAAGAATATTACTACATTTTGGCTACATATGTTGTCTGGGAAGTTTTTTTTTTTTTTTTTAGAAAAGAGAGATGAGTGCTAGAGAAGTGATTAGGACACATCACCTTCAAAGTAAGACTTTCTCCTTGATGAGGGCAGAGAGACCAAAAGAGAAAGATGTAATTTCATGTCATTGAATTCATGTCCCTTTCTTCTTTATAATCAGAAGTCTCTAGGGGTGATCTTACCCCCTACTTGGGGAAGCACTGGTTAGGACAGGATAATCTGATTGGATTTACAGAACAATGAAATCTTTGTATAAGTGAGTGCTTTATCTCCTAATATTAGGATGAAATAGCCACACCACAGACATTCCACCCAGACAATGGCTATGAAGAATCTGAGATGTCATGGGTTAGCCAGTTTCTCACATGCATGAGAAAAGCAAGGCCCCATGAGATTAGACACTTTGGCCAGTGTTGCACAGTGAGTCAGGGGCATAGAACCTGGTATAGGAGAATGAGTTTGAATAATTTCACTCCTGCCCCCAGGGGACAGAGAGCACAGTTCTCATGTTATATCGATGTTCAGATCTCATCTGTTAAATTAAGGAGCTAGTAGAAAAGACATAGTTCTGGCTTCCTGTGAACCCATGAGTTCAAACATTGTACCAAGGAACCTAAAGGACTCATTAAGGAGTAGTAAGGAAAGAGGCAAGGAATTAGGTAACATTGACTCACACATTGAGGAAAAACATCTCCTTTTCACTCTCTTTCATTCTTCTACATTGGTCAAGGCTTTGCATCTAGCCTGGCACATATATCAATAAATAATAATTATAATTAATAATGATTATGCTAATATTAATGGGACTTCTCAGGTGGCTTAGTGGTTAAAGAATACGCCTGCAATGCAGGAGACACAGGAGACATGGGTTCAACCCCTGGGTGGGGCAAATCCCCTAGAGGAAGGCATGGTAACCCACTTCAGTTTCTTGCCTGGAGAATCCCATTGAGAGAGGAGCCTGGCAGGCTACAGCCCATGAGGTTGCAAAGAGCCTGACACAAGTGAAGTGACTGAGCAGTCACCCATACTAATATTAATAATATTAATAAATAACTGTGAACTTAAGAACATGACCTCTGAATTTTAATTCTGTCTCTTTACACATTCCAAATTTCCTACCCTGGCAGCTAAATTGGCCTCTCTGAGCTTCAATTTCATCTTTTGTAGAATGCACATTCAAAAGTATTTACAACATATTCTGTTTTGAGGTTGAAAGGAAAGAATACAAGAAAACTATTAAGCATTCTACCTGGTTCATAGTAAATATATAACACAGTAACTTTATTACATATTAAGTATATTAGTTCAGTTTGGTTCAGTTCAGTCACTCAGTCGTGTCTGAATCTTTATGACCCCATGCACTGCAGCATGCCAGGCTTCCTTGTCCATCACCAACTCCCGGAGTTTGCTCGAATTCATGTCCATCAAGTTGGTGATACCATCCAACCATCTCATCCTCTGTCATCCCCTTCTCCTCCTGCCTTCAATCTTTCCCAGCATCAGGGTCTTTTCCAATGAGTCAGTTCTTCACATCAGGTGGCCAAAGTATTGGAGTTTCAGCTTCAGCATCAGCCCTTCCAATGAATATTCAGGGCTGGTTTCCTTTAGGATGTGCTCAACAAATTAACTGATGATGGCAAGGATGACACCGATGAGGGGGTAAACCAGTTTGTCAGCAGTAAATCACAGTAAAGCAGAGAAATAAGCCTTCCTTTTCTAAAATAAATTTTCCCCGTTCCTCCATGTGACAAAGGTAGAACCCTGACATTAATTTTGGTTCGTAATATTGCTTCCAGGGTACACGCTCAGATAAAATATGACTTCTGCTGTTGGTGTTGATCATATACATTGAGATGTCATCTGAACCCAGACTGATGGATGAAATTCACATGCAAATCTACTTCTGAATGGAGACTCTGCCCACCCTCCCCCACACCATTCTGTTACTCAGCTCCTCTCTCCTCCTTTCCATGAGCTGGAAACCTCTACAAATACATGCAATACAACTACATTCTGGTTCCAAGAGTGATTCTGGCATTTGAACAAGATTCATCCATGGCACGCTATTTTGGTAAGAAATCATTTTCCCCAAACAGCACTATGAGAAAGTGAGGCTAGAAAGAACTTGCTGTTCTCGCTCACACTGGCACAGTGTGATATCTGCTCACCCTGCCCATGGACTCAGGTATTCAAAACCTATGGTACAATTTTTTTTCCTCTCTTTTCCTTTAAATGGCATTGCAACGTTGTCTGCTGCCAAGTTTGATCTAAAATAAACCTCGACACGCAAAAGGATGGCACAATTTCCTTAGGTCCTTGTGTGAGACGAGGTAGGTTAATGAGTTGCTATGGTGATTGCTTTTTAGAAGTGAAATTGAATAATGGTAAAGAGGATCAGATTTGGAGTCAGACTTAACTTCAAATTCACATTCTGCCCCTTAGTATATGCTGGACTGACTTTGTGTAAATTAATTGAACTTTCCTGGTACATGTTCTCATGGATGAAAAAGAGCCTAACAATACTACCTTGGAGAGGTATTATTTTGACTAACAATACAGCCCCCTGGTGTAGATATTATTAGCACCTTTTAATAGGTAAGTTATATAATCTGCCCAAAGTCACACAGCTTGTCAATGGCAGAGCTTGGAGGCCCAGCTCAAGATTTCTGAGGATAATCTGGGCTTAACTAAATGGTTTTCACATAGGGTTCCTCATACAATTGCATCAGACAGTGGCTGCACTTGGGGAATCTCAAAAGCTTCCTTACTCTCCTGTTGGCTACTGCTTGCTGGTGGCTGGGACCTTGTATTGGCATCATTGGCTGGACTACTGAGTATGGCCTCATCATATGTCCTGGGCTTCCTCACAGTATGGTGGCAGGGTTTCAAGAGCAAGCATCCCAAGAGAGGTCAGATGGAGGCTGTATCACCTTCAATAAGGCAAAAAGCAGTTGGGCAGCATCAACTTCTACTCATTACAAGCAAGTCACCAAAGCCGGTCCATATTCAGATGGACAGACATCCAAATGCAAGTTGACAGTAGATGAATATCATCCAGGTGTTGGTGGGAAATAATTAAATTTTAGAATTTTATATACAGCTAACATCAAATCATTGGAAAAGACCCTAATGCTGGGTAGGATTGGGGGCAGGAGGAGAAGGGGGCGATAGAGGATGAGATGGTTGGATGGCATCACCAACTCGATGGACATGGGTTTGTGTAGACTCCGGGAGTTGGTGATGGACAGAGAGGCCTGGCGTGCTGCAATTCATGGGGTTGCAAAGAGTCGGACACGACTGAGTGACTGAACTGAACCGAGTTGAACTGAACATCAAATCACAGTTTTCTTTTCTAAACAGATGCAATCTAAGATGTTTTAAATTGGTCATGAAATTTATCTAGTAGAACACTCAGATCCCTCAGTTTATTGACTTGTCTCTTACTAGGTTTTGCAGCTTGGCCTGGAAATATGATTTCTTCATCAATACTAGGAGGTAGAATAAAAGAACAACAATGAAGAGTAGAGGTAGAAGATAATAAAGATAAAAGCAGAAAGTAGTAAGATGCTATGATGGTTAATTTTATGTGTCAACCTGACTGAGGTAAAGGGTGCCCAGAAAGCTGGTAAAACATTGTTTCTGGGTATGTCTGTGAGGGAGTTTCCAGGAAAGATGAGCTCACCCAGCATGGGTGAGCGTCATCCAATCCTTTGAAGGCCTGAATAGAAAGAGCAAAAAGACTGACGAAGAGCACACTTGCTCTCTCTTAAGCTGGGACCTCCACTTTCTCCTGCTTTCCATCCTTGGTGCTCCCAGTTCTCAGGTCTTTAGACTCAAACTGAATTACACAGGCAGGTGTCCTGGTTCTCCAGTTTGCAGATAGCAGATACATGGTACTTCTCAGCCTCCATAATCTAAGGCAATTTTTGTAATCAGTTCAGTTCAGTCGCTCAGTCGTGTCCGACTCTTTGCGACTCCATGAATTGCAGCACGCCAGGCCTCTCTGTCCATCACCAACTCCTGGAGTCTACCCAAACCCATGTCCATCGAGTCGGTGATGCCATCCAACCATCTCATCTTCTGTCGTCCCCTTCTCCTCCCGCCCCCAATCCTACCCAGCATTAGGGTCTTTTCCAATGAGTCAACCCTTCGCATGAGGTGCCCAAAGTATTGGAGTTTCAGCTTCAGCATCAGTCCTTCCAATGAACACCCAGGATTGATCTCTTTTAGGATGGATTGATTGGATCTCCTTGCAGTCCAAGGGACTCTCAAGAGTCTTCTCCAACACCACAGTTCAAAAGCATCAATTCTTCGGCGCTCAGCTTTCTTCACCGTCCAACTCTCACATCCATACATGACCACTGGAAAAACCATAGCCTTGACTAGACGGACTTTTGTTGGCAAAGTAATGTCTCTGCTTTTAAATATGCTATCTAGGTTGGTCATAACCTTCCTTCCAAGGAGGAAGCGTCTTTTAATTTCATGGCTGCAGTCACCATCAGCAGTGATTTTGGAGCCAAAAAAAATAAAGTCTGACACTGTTTCCACTCTTTCTCCATCTATTTCCCATGAAGTGATGGGACCAGATGTCATGATCTTAGTTTTCTGAACGTTGAGCTTTAAGCCAACTTTTTCACTCTCCTCTTTCACTTTCATCAAGAGGCTCTTTAGTTCTTCTTCACTTTCTGCAATAAGGGTGGTGTCATCCGCATATCTGAGGTTATTGATATTTCTCCCGGCAGTCGATTCCAGCTTGTGTTTCTTCCAGCCTAGCGTTTGTCATGATGTGCTCTGCATATAAGTGAAATAAGCAGGGTGACAATATACAGCCTTGACGTACTCCTTTTCCTATTTGGAACCAGTCTGTTGTTCCATGTCCAGTTCTAACTGTCACTTCCTGACCTGCATACAGGTTTCTCAAGAGACAGGTCAGATAGTCTGGTATTCCCATCTCTTCCAGAATTTTCCACAGTTTATTGTGATCCACACAGATAGATCTGTCAATATCTCTCTGTTCATATTTTATATTTTTCTCTGAAGAACACTGACTAATACGAGTGCTAAACAAAACAAAAATGCAATATAGTTAAGATAATTAAAATTGTAAATTTTGAAAACTAATAAAATAGATGAATCATTGGCTAGTATGACTCAAAAAAGTAGAGAAAGAGAATGAGAGGAGAAATACACACCCATGACCAAAAAATTGTAATTAACAAATACAGAAAACATAAACATAAGAAGATACTACATACAAATTCATATCAATAATTGATACAACATAAAGTAAAAAAATATGAACCATCAAGCTTGGCAGTAAAACTAGAAAATCCGAATAGATCAATGATTACAGAAGAAAATGTTATTGTAGTGGAAGATTTATTCCCTGAAAAGGCAGTAGATCCAGGAGTATTCCACTAAACTTTTAAGAACAGATAATCCCCATCTTAAATACATTATTTCTGAGTGGTGTCTACCCATTTTATTTGGTAAAACAAGTACAGTTTTCAATGCACAAACCATAAAATGGTTGCAAAGGACGGGCAAAACCATAGGCCAATCTCACTTATGAATATGGATGAGAGAAATTTTACATAAAATATCAGCTTACTGATCACATATTAAGACAAAATGATCATAAATGATAGTTACCCAAGAAAATTAAGAATTATTCAATGTTAAAAAGCATTCATGTAAATTACTATATTCACAGTTTAAAGAAGAAAAAACCTGTAACAAATACCACAGATGCCAGGAAAATATTAGGGAAAAAAAAGAATTCTTCACAAACCAAAATGAGAAAGATACTTATTTAGGTTGGTGTGATCACAATTGCCGCTTCAGACCATGAAACTTAGATCATTATATCTAGGCTCAAACATATCTTCAATAATCAAAATAGGAAACATTACAATCACACGTTTTTGCCAATGAGAAATAAGTTTGTTTATTCCTGTAGCATAAAAACCCATGTTTAGGGATTTGACAAATGCTTGGAAAGCATTTTCTGCCTCCTGCTGTTTGGGGAAGTATTTTCCCTGCAAAAAGTTGTCAAGATGCTTGAAGAAGTGGTAGTCAGTTGGTGAGAGGTCAGGTAAATATGGCAGATGAGGCAAAACTTTGTAGACCAATTCATTCAACTTTTGAAGATTGGTTGTGCAATATGCAGTCAGGCATTCTCAGGGACAAGAATTGGGCCCTTTCTGTTGACCAATGCTGGCTACAGGCATTGCAGTTTTGGGTGCATCTCACTGATTTGCTAAGTATACTTCTTAGATGTTATGGTTTTGCCAGGATTCAGAGAACTGTAGTGAATGAGACCATCAGCAGACCACCCAATGGTGCCCATGACCTTTTTTTTGGTGCAAGTTTGACTTTGGGAAATTCTCTGGAATTTCTCCTCGGTCCAACCAGTATGCTAGTCATATCTGGCTGCGTTCTAAAATCCGCTTTTCATTGCCTTCAAAATCTAATTGAGAAATGGTTTGTTATTTTTGCATAGGATGTGAGAAGATGACACTTCAAAATGAGATTTTTTTTTTACAATTTTTGGTTAGCTCATAAGGCACCCACTTATTGAACTTTTTTATCTGTCTGATTTGCTTCAAATGCCAAACAACCATAGAATGGTGGATGTTGAGCTCCTGGGCAACTTCTTGTTTAGTTGTAAGAGATCAGCTTCAATGATGGATCTCAACTGGTCATTATCAACTTCCGATGACTGGCCACTGCACTCCTCATCTTCAAGGTTCCTGTCTCCTCTGCAAAACTCCTTGAACCACTGCTGCATCGTACATTCATTAGCAGTTTCTGGGCCAAATGTGTTCTGGATGTTGTGAGCTGTCTCTGCTGCTTTACAACCCATTTTGTACTCAAATAAGAAAATTGCTTGAATTTACATTTTGTCTAACATCATTTCCATAGTCTAAAATATATACAAAATATATAGCTAGTAATGTCATTAGCAAAAAATAATAAATAAGTAAAACAACAAATGAACATGATTTCTAACATAACCACCTTTATTTAAGAATGTGTTCCAATACCAAATGGCAAATTTCAACAATGCAAAAACCTGAATTACTTTTACTAGACCATTTCAACAGACACCGCACTAAATGTGGAAACATCATAAGCAATTCCACTGAAGCAGGAACAAAGAAAAGATGCCAGCTGTCACAACTACTACGTGAAACTGTTCTGGAGATTCAAGCTAATCAATTTTTAAAAAGGGGAGAGGGGTTCAGGATGGGGAACACATGTAAACCCATGGCTGATTCATGTCAATGTATGGCAAAAACCACTACAATATTGTAAAGTAATTAGCCCCAACTAAAATAAATAAATTTATTTTAAAAAGGGGGGGGAAGACAAGTAATTAATACTTTCAATTATATATTCATCCACCTAGAAAACTCAATAGAGTCCACTTCAAACCATTTAAATTTTATGAAAATTGGGAAAGATGTTTAGAAATATGAATGGCACACTAAAATTGAGTCCCTTTCTATAGAGCAATACAGAGTGAACTCATTACATGATGTGCATGAAATGCCCATCCCCAGCTTCCCTGGTGGCTCAGTGGTAAATAATCTGCCTGCAATGCAAAAGACCCGAGTTCAACCCCTGGGTTGGGAAGATCCCCTCAAGAAGGGAATGCAACCCACTCCTGGAGAATTCCATGGACAGAGGAGCCTGGCGGGCTACAGTCCATGGGGTCACAAAGAGTTGGACACAACTGAGTGACTAACATTGGGTTGGCTGCTTTGTATTGAGGCTGCAGCCTATGGTCACCCCACTATAAAGCCCCCACTCTGACTGGACACTTTGATGTAGTCAGCTCCGTTTACTTCCTTCACTTTCTCTACTACACCTTAAATCATCATCTTTCATTTCTTACTGGCATTTTTATCACTCTCTACTAGAAAGTAAATACTACAAGCCCAGTGCATAGGACATGTTCCATAAATATTTGTTGAATGAAAGAATGGACAAGCCTGGGTATGAGTCTGAGTGTGCAAGCATACTCAGTTGTGTTCAATTCTTTGTGACCCCCTGGACTGTAGTAGCCCATCAAGCTCTTCTGTCCATGGAATTCTCCAGGCAAGAATGTTGGAGGAGATCTTCCTGACTGAGGGATTGAACCAGCATCTCCTGCATTGGGACATGGATTCTTTACCACTGTGCCACCTAAGAAGCAAGCCAGAGTATGTCCGACCACAAATCCATTCTTTTGACCAGACTGAGTTGCCTCCTAATGGAGTCCACACTCTTCTCCTTTGTCATCCATTGTGGCCAAAAGTATCAGTGACAAAAATGCTTTTTGAAATGGTGATGTCTGAGTCAAAATAGCACCAAATAGCTTGGCGATTTTTTTTAAAAAACATTCACATCCATGGAGGACAAGAGTCACAAAATGGAGATTTGAATCATTAGCAGAACTGGCAATATAAATGATATTTGATTTTCCCGGCTGTGTAGAACACATCATCCCCTTACCGAATATTCATTTATGGCTATCTGCTGTTCTTGCTACCTTAGTTCCCTGATGGATAGATTAACTACAGATTCATACAGAAAGAACACCTTTATGTTGTCCAGCTTGAAGTCACAAGCTGGATTAGGAGGCTCAGAGCACTCCTGGATCCGATCCTCCAATGGAGGTCACATTTCTCCTCTCCCTGCGCTGTAGTTCAGACATATCATCCCTGACCTCGGATGGCATCACTCAGCCTTCACCTTTTCTACTTGAGCCTTGGTCCTTCTGCAGCTCCTCCCTCCATCACCTGCAACCCTCTCTCCCTTGAAACCCTCCTTCTCTTGGCTTTGCTCAGCCTCTCACCCTTTCCCAAAGCCACCTGTGGCCGCTGCCTTGGGTTTGTCCTCCCTCCCAGGGAGGGACCCACTCCCATTCCATGCCCCTTCACTGGATGCTTGAAGCACTCACACATCACAAGGTAGGGGTAGACAGGCGGGGTTTCATAAACACCCAGAAAGATCTTACTCGGATGTTTCTTTTATGGTGTCTCAAATGCACCCATTGATTTGGGGTGGGTTGTAGTGAAGGGGAGATTTTGCTGGTTGCTCTGACCCCTGCAGAAAACATCTTTCAGCCTGGCAAAAGATGGATATTTTTTCCCTCTCTGAAGTCTGTCACATAGAAGCTTTAAAAATAAATTGGGTGTCAGAATGCTGGGTATTTGATATGCTTACCAAGTGCCATGTTCTGTGTTTATTTACTTCTCACAGCAAGCTTGTAAAATACGATTTATTATTCCTATTTTATAGCAAAGGGAATGTTCTGAGAGAGATTAAGCAAGCTGTCTGTAGTGTTTTGCTGTAAATCTCTCTTTCCCCAGATCATGGAAGGCGGTATGTTGTAAATTCATAAAAGCAGTCTCCTGGACTTCCTCTCATCCTGCCCCCACATTCCAGCCACAGAATCCTGGTCTGGAAGGATCCCAGGACCAAAAACCTCATTAATAATTCACATATCAGATGGGTATCACACTGCAGCTTCTCTTGCATATCAAAAGAAAAGTTTGAATGGCCAAGCAGAATACAAATGAGCAAGACAGCCTTCTCATTATTAGATGGAAGTTTTTATAATGCATTCTCCAAAGTTTTTAATTATCAAGCATGCATACCACCTCTGTTCTGCCTATGTGCATGTGCACATACACACACGTGCACACACACACACACACACACACACACACACACACACACACACACCACCACTGTCACCACCAGAGGTAACCACTATCTGGAAGATGCCATGTACATTACCTGAACATGAACATGAACATGCTGTTTTGCTTTCTAACAGGCACACACACGTTTTTGAGATTTACCCTCACTGAACATATAGCTCCACATATTTTACTCATTTTTATCTTTGAATAGTAATAGTGATGATTATGCTTTTTAGTGCTTTCTGCCAATTAGACTGTGCTTCAGTATTTTGTATGCATTGTCTCATTTATTCCTGACAATGGTGCCACAAGGGAAGCACCAATACTACATTCTCAAGAGGAAGAAGCTGGAGGTAGATGGTTAGGTGGGTCCTTGGAGGTCACAGCCTTGATCACAGGATATGATTTCAGAGCCCAAGACTCTAGCCTGCAGGCCATTCTGCCTGCTCTACAGACAGCCTCAAGCTCTCTGGTATAGACACAAATGGATTTAGGGAGACTTTTAAAAGAAGGAGAGAACCCAGATTGGCATCCTGGGTTCCCTCTTCTCAGCTGTTCCACCCGGCACACACCTAGCAGACAGCTTTAATCCTTTTTTTTAATTGAAGTATTGTTGCTATACAATCTTATGTAAGTTACAGGTGTACAACGTTGTGATTCACAACTTTCAAAGGTTATACTCCATTTATAGTTGTTACAAAATATTGACTCTATTTCCTGTGCTGTACACTGTATTCTTCTTGAGAGTCCCTTGGACTGCAAGGAGATCCAATCAGTCCATCCTAAAGGAGATCAATCCTGGGTGTTCACTGGAAGGACTGATGTTGAAGCTGAAACTCCAATACTTTGGCCACCTCATGCGAAGAGTTGACTCATTGGAAAAGATCCTGATGCTGGGTAGGATTGGGGGCAGGAGGAGAAGGGGACGACAAAGGATGAGATGGTTGGATGGCATCACTGACTCGATGGACATGGGTTTGTGTAGACTCCGGGAGTTGGTGATGGACAGAGAGGCCTGGCGTGCTGCAATTCATGGGGTCGCAAAGAATCGGACATGACTGAGTGACTGAACTGAACTGACACTGTATTCTTATATCTTATGTTATAGCTAAGAGTTTGGACCTCTTCCTTCCCTACCTCTATGTTGCCCCACTTCCCTCTCCCCACTGGTGATCACTAAGTTTGTTCTCTATATCTGTGAGTCTGCTTCTTTTTTGTTTCATTCACTAGTTAGCTTCATGTTTTAGATTCTGCAAGTAAATGAGATCATACAGTATTTGTCTTTCTCTGCCTGACATTTCACTTAGACTAGTGTCCTCCAAGTCCATCCAGGTTGCTGCAAATGGCAAAATGTTGTTCTTTTTTATGACCAGGTAACATTCCGTTGAGGCAGCATTACTCTTAAATGAGAAAACAGGGGCTACTAAAACTGCAAAACAAAGGTTGAAGGGGGACATGCATGCTTAGCCATCAGCCATGTTTTTGTGGAATTTTTTTCTTTTAATCTGAAATCATGTGCAAAAGGGATACTGAGACCAGAAATTGTAGCAAGAGTTGGGACAGAGGAAGCCCTGCTCCTGGGGGTCTGTATTCACCCTGGTAAAGGGGATGACAAGACGACCACAGTTACATTAGAAAGTACCATCCTTTTAGTGCATGGGCCAGCCTGGTCTTCCTCCTTGACAAAAATATCTCTTCCACCTCCATAAAGTGCATGAGATTCCACCAATAGAAATCCTTCCAGGTCATGAAATGTTTTAGGTCTTTAAGGGTTCTTTTAACAACATTCAAATATCCCTCTGTATGAAATACGGGACGTGTTTTTCTACTATTTGGGCTTTTGTGAAGATCACATAAATAACTCATCAAAGGTGCCAAGCCAAGGGCCTATCACATTCATGGATGCTCAATACATTTTGATTCCTTTTCTTTTTTTTTTTGAATACAGGAACTCCTGGTGGGGCGGGGAGAGAAACACTTTCGAACGACACCTGGGAAGGGAGCATGATTGAGAGGGGGTGGGGCTGAGTTACTTTGCAGAACACAGTTGCCTGAGAAGAGAGGAGTATAAGATGGTAAAGCCCCATTCATCCTCAGGATTGTTGCTCAGGGCAGACCTGACCTGAAAACCCATCCTTAATCCAGGACACCCTTGAGGGTTATGTGAATCCCTTGGTGGGCTTGTCAAAACACAGAAGTCTGTGCCTACCCCCCAAGCATTTCTGGTTCAGGAGACCAGGATGGGGCCTGGGGATCTGCGCTACTCACAAGTTCCCAAGGGATGCTGATGCTGCCGGCTTGGGACCACGCTGCATTGCCTGAATCTCCTTCCCATAACTCAAAGATTCTCTGTAATCTTTCTCTGGATTTTCCTTAGAAGCAATTCACTCTGACAGAGCAAACAAAAGATAATTTCAGGCAACCAGAATGAGTCAAAAGCAGATCTCAGTGATAGGAACAAGCCAAGATACACCCAAAGATTTCATGTGATGTATTCTCTTAATATGAAAACTCGGCACACAGATTTTTATTTTTAGATTTTAAGCTGGATGGGCAAATTCCCCTCCCTTACCTCTTTTGAGACTATCACTCTCTTCCTAGGTTTATTTTTTGACAGGAACATTTTCTGAGCAGACAGCTCACTTTCTGAGGGCTCTCAGGTGTCAGAGGGCCTGGTCTTCTCATCTGACACAGCTCTTCTGGGCTCTGTCCTGGGCATCAGGCCTTCTTGGTACTATCCCTGCATCATTTCAGAACTGTACTCTATTCCAATCTTCTCAGTTTATACAAGCAAAGTCACCTGCAAGAACACTGAGAAAGAACCCACCTGGCAGTACACAAAGCCCTAGAAATAACATCTGGGGAGGACCCTGGTTTGAACTCAGTCTGTGCCACTCTTCAGCAGCCTTCATTAAGCTTCAGACAACAAGACCCGGGGCATGCATCAACCCCTGCCAACCTCAACTTTCCTTTCTATATAGAATGGGTATCAAAATACTTGCTGTCCCATAGAAAACAAACTTTGAATTATTGGAAAGAGTAGGGGTCAGCTATTGTTATCAGAAAAGGGGAGGCTGTCGCAGAATGAAAAACACTGTAACCCTAGAAGCTCTACAGGCATCTCAAGAGTTAGGCAAAAAGGTGTTCCCTTTTATAAAGAGAGGAACGAATAAAGTTAGAAAGAAAGATGTGGGGAAGTGGGGCAAAAGGGACATGTAATGGGGACAGCAGATCAGAGAACTGTTCTCCCTGAGGACAGGGCTGGAGTCTCTGAGCCCTGAAGACCACTTCCTGCCTCTCTTTTCTTACTGTTGTTCCCATTTCTCTTTTTCTTCTCACCTCTTAAAATAAATTCTTCCTGGAAAAGAAAAGTCACGCTAGTTCCAAGTCACTCTGGCAGAAACAGGTTTGAAATATTAACTTGAATCATGCAAAAAAATTAAATTTATTTATTACCCAGCTGAGTTGGGAGACTGACATGCATGTGTGTGTGTGTGTGTGTGTGTGTGTGTGTGTGTGTTCTTTCCTTAATTCTACATCTGTCATGTCTGTGGTTTCACGAAACAATTAAAGCCCTGAGAATATGCTTAGAAGGTATAGTCTCTCCCTTGGCTGCCCTGCGTGAATACAGAGTTGTATTCACTGTGATGTATCTTCCTGCCAATTGAGGCTAATAAATAAAACTTATCACTTTCACTCCATAACCCAGAATTACTCAAATATGTCCTTGTCAAAATAAACTATATTGAACAAGCTCTGGTTTAAAAAAAAATGTAGTTTCCCCCCCTTTAATCAAGAAGAATTTCCCTTCTGGAACATTGAACAGCAGCAATATAATCAGAACCAACACAGAGAGGCACTTACTCACCTTTCACGCAGCTCCTTGGGTCGCTCTCAAGTCCCCTCTTCTGGAGCCTGATCATTTCTCTGTGATCAGGTCAGAATTTTTATGAGTTTGACTAAAGTCTTATGAGATCCAGAGCTCAAGGAAAAAAGATAAAATGACCTTTAAAAGTCACACGTTAAAACAAGGGTTAGCGTGAATGCCTCATGATTCGACCTGGCAATGTTTGAGAGTAAACATCAAAAAGTGATGTGACCAATACATCACGATTGTTTTCACTGAGATTCTGAAGTATGTGTTACTCTAAGTTTGTTTAGTCAGACATTGAAAGCAGAGTCAGTAGGTTATGTCACAGATAACATGACTTTAGTGCAAAGTGGATGAGGTATAAAGCTTTTGTGCAAAGTGGATGAGGAGAATAGATACATGTACATGTCTGGCTAAGTCCCTTCGCTCTTTACTTGAAACTAACACAACGTTGTTAATCGGCTATGCATGCATGCTATGTCGCTTCAGTCATGTCTGACACCTTGCGACCCTCCAGGATCCTCTGTTCATGGGATTCTTCAGGCAAGAATACCAGAGTGGGTTGCCATGCCCTTCTCCAGGGGATCTTCCCAGCCAAGGGCTCGAACTTGCATCTCTATGTCTCCTGCATTGCAGTCAGTTTCTTTACTATCTGAGTTACCAGGCCTCCTACATGACTGTTATGTCTGTCTTAAATTGGATATAGGAAGCTGTGGATTACAAGATTTCATAAAAGTCAATTCAATTGATTTAATGGGAAAGGGTGAGATATTAGTGGTTATGGGATATCTCAGAGAGAGAGTCTTCAAATGCAGGACTGTACTAAGTTCACTCTGGAAAAGAAAAGTCATGCTATTCCAAGGCAAGATGGCAGTTTGCCTCTTCTTGTTCCACTCTCAAGCATTCCGAACAGTCAGGAAAACAGCATGATATCCTGCAAGGGAAATGCCCCTTGACAAGTCCAAATTTAGACACCAAATTTATGTTCATAAAGAGGCCATTCCTAATATCTGAGTTTTCTCTGAGAATGTTAAGGAAGAGGTGTCTTCTGGCAAAGCAACTCCAGTCCTGCACACAAGAAAGCTAGACATCTTTGAGGACACATGCTGATGGGAGAAAGAGACCCAGAACTCAACTTAACATGGGATATCACATTTGTAGGATAAAACCGGGTCATCCACCCAGTGTAGGCTAAAGAAGGAACTACAGTGAGAAGGTTCTGGGACAGGGAGTCCAACTGGAGTAAAGAATCTGGTACAATGAATGCATGTAACCCACAAGAAGTGCTTACTCAGATTCATGGTACCTCTGAACTTTAGAATTAAAAGTACCTTGAAGGTTATATAATTGTGATTCTAGTCCATGGTATTCTGTTTTGGGTCAAACACCAGTCTAGATACTGCTTGTAAAGACACTTAAAGCCATGATAAGATTTAAATCGGTGGGCTCTGAGAAAAGTTTCCCCTTTGCAGTGTGGAGGGACCTCATCCAATCAGTTCAGTTCAGTTCAGTTCAGTCACTCAGCCATGTCCGCCTTCCCTGTCCATCACCAGCTCCCAGAGATTGCTCAAACTTGCGTCCATCGAGTTGTTGATGCCATCCAACCATCTCATCTTCTGTCACCCCCTTCCCTTCCTGCCTTCGATCTTTCCCAGCATCAGGGTTTTTTCCAATGAGTCAGTTCTTCGCATCAGGTGGCCAAAATATCCATCCAATCAAGGGAAAGCCTTAATAGAAGAGACCGAGGTCCCCTGAAGAAGAAGGCATTGCACCTCTGGAATGCCTTCAGACTCATACTGCAGCATCGAATTTTCCCTGCTTCACAATCACATGAATCAATTTTTGCAATAAGTCTTTCAGTCTCTCTCTGTCTCTATCTTTCTGCCTCTCTCTGCCCCTGTTTCTCTGTCACTCAGTCTCTGTTTCTTTCTGTTTGTCTGTGTGTGTATGTTTACATATTCTATTGCTTGTTTCTCTGGAGGAATTAAGCCCAACAACCAGGAGGTTAATAATGATTATATCTATCTGTCCAGTCGCTCAGTTGTGTCCAACTTCTTGTGACCCTATGGACTGTAGCCCACCAGGTTCCTCTGTCCATGGAATTCTCCAGGCAAGAATGCTAGAGTAGGTTGCCATTCCCTTCTCTGGGGGATCTTCTCGACCCAGGGATGGAACCCAGGTGTCCCGAATTGCAAGCTGATGCTTTACCATTTGAGCCCAGTTTGCTCAAATTCACATCCATTGAGCCAGTGATGCTATCTAACCATCTTATCCTCTGCTTCCCCCTTCTCCTCCTGCCTTCAAACTTTCCCAGCATCAGGGTCTTTTTCAATGAGTCAGCATTTGACATCAGGTGGCCAAAGATTGGGGTTTCAGTTTCAGCATCAGTCCTTCCAATGAATATTCAGGTTTGATTATCTATTTAACAAATGAGAAAACTGAGGGCTGGGGAGGTTCAGAGGCTTCTCAAGGGCCACCCAGTTACTTGGCAGGATACCTGGGGTGTGGTTCCCTGAGCTGTATGCTCTCTTTCCACCGTGTACCTCTTAAGAGCCTAACACTGGAATAAAAGAGTTGTATGGTTTAAAATATGATAAAAACCTACTTGATATTGTAGCTTTTCAGTAATTAGAAAGTTGGACTATCAACAAGAGACCCATGGTAGCATAGCTGAAGCCCTGAGAAAGAGCCTAGAATTTTTAAGAACTTAGTATACAGTAAAGGGAGCACCACCAAAACAGGAATAAATAGATGATTCACAACTGGTGTTTAGAAGCTGACTGTTTGAAAGAGAAAATTAAGTTAGTTCTTTCTGTCAAACCTTACACAAATTAGATCCTGGATGGAATATGAGTTAATAAAAAATTAAATAAATCATAAATGACTCTAAAGGAAAATATTTCATCCATCCAGACAAAAGAGCTGCTTTGTTCAGTCTACAAGTAAGGCAAGATATCAAAAAGAAAAAAATTCTCTAGATTTCAAAGTTTAAAAATTCAATTTCTATTCATTTCAAAACTAAAATTAAAAGGTAAAAATCTTAAATGGTTATTGATCTTTTCAAATTTTCTATATGAATTAACTGAAAATTCATGTTCTCATAGAAAATTGCTATTTCACTTATAGTTTCAAGTTATTAGCATAGAGTTATACAGTTTTCTCTAAACATTTTCAAATGTCTGTATTTCTCATCTTTACATGCGAAGAGTTGACTCATTGGAAAAGACCCTAATGCTGGGAAGGATTGAAGGCAGGAGGAGAAGGGGACGACAGAGCATGAGATGGTTGGATGGCATCACTGACTCGATGGACATGGGTTTGGGTAAATTCTGGGAGTTGGTAATGGACAGGGAGGCCTGGCGTGCTGCGATTCATAGGGTCACAAAGAGTAGGACACGACTGAGCGACAGAACTGAACTGAACTGAAACTCCTTATTATTTAAAGAATTTGTTCAAATAAATATGAAAAATATTCTGGCACACTCACTAAAAAAAAAAAAGAAGAAGAAGAACAAAAGATATGAATGAGAAATCCATAAAAGAAAAAATTCTAATCGCCAATAAGTACATCTTTAAATGTTCTGTTCCAGGTTAAAATGTTCACATCAGAAAGAAGTAACTGAGATCTCATTTTCTATCTAGGAAGAATTGAAAAGAGTAGTAATATGCCACTTAGGAAGCAATATACATTCCCACACACTATCCAAAAGCATGTAAATTAGTATAACTTTCTGTAGGAAAATGTGATAATCTGCATCAAAATCTTTGACTCAGCAATTTCGGTTTTACAATTTATACTAGGGAAATTAGCTATGTTTGCAAAGGTAATGCACAGGGACATTTCAAAATGCTGTTTTTAACAGAAAAAAAAAATGGGGTCAACACAAATACTAAACAATGGGAAAATGGATAAGCAAATCATGACTTACCCACAAAGACAGAAACCTGTAGTTAGGTTGTGAAAAAAATCACACTGTAATAGCATCTGTGTGTGTACCTAGACTCTTCTCAGAGCCCCACCCCTGACCTTGGACTCACTCTCCCAGACAGACTCCCTGCATAAGCCCTGGCACAGGTTCTCTTTCGAGGATGTAGTCCCAACTGAGAAAATTGTGTGTCATTTCCTCTTGAGAATGCAGGCTTCATGGCTCTCCAGAAATTCACTTGTCATCTTCAAAAAAGCCCTTCATTAAAGCACTCCCATTAGATGGCTTTGTACCTAAAACCTTAGTTTGGGCAGACTCTGCCTTATTTCTGACTGAGTTGTTAGGTGGCATCAGTCCATCTTATTATTATTATTATTTTGCCATAAACTCCCTCCTCTTTATTCTACATGACATCTGATACTTTCTTTTTTTTTTTTTATAAATTTATTTATTTTAGTTGGGTGCTAATTACTTTACAATATTGTAATAGTTTTTGCCATACATTGACATGAATCAGCCATGGGTTTACATGTGTTCCCCTTCCTGGACCCCCCACCCACCTCCCTCCCCATCCCATCCTTCTGGATCATCCCATTGCCCCGGCCCTGAGCCCTTGTCACATGCATCGAACATGGAATGGTGTTCTGTTTCACATATGATAATATACATGTTTCAATGCTATTCTCCCAGAACGTCCCACCCTCACCTTCTCCCTCAGAGTCCATAAAATTGTTCCATGCATCTGTGTCTCTTATTCTGTCTCGCATATAGGGTTATCGTTACCATCTTTCAAATTCCATATATATGCATTAGTATACTGTATTGTTGTTTTTCTTTCTGGCTTACTTCACTCTGTATAATGGGCTCCAGTTTCATCCATCTCAGTAGAACCGATTCAAATGTATTTTTTTTAATGGCTGAGTAATATTCCATTGTGTATATGTACCACAGCTTCCTTATCCATTCGTCTGCTGATGGACATCTAGGTTGCTTCCATGTCCTGGCTATTGTAAACAGTGCTGCGATGAACATTGGGGTACACGCGTCTCTTTCAATTCTGGTTTCCTCGGTGTATATGCCCAGCAGTGGGATTGCTGGGTCATATGGCAGTTCTATTCCCAGTTTTTTAAGGAATCTCCACACTGTTCTCCACAGTGGCTGTACTAGTTTGCATTCCCACCAACAGTGTAAGAGGGTTCCCTTTTCTCCACACCCTCTCCAGCATTTATTGCTTGTAGACTTTTGGATAGCAGCCATTCTGACTGGTGTGAAATGATACCTCATTGTGGTTTTGATTTGCATTTCTCTAATAATGAGTGATGTTGAGCATCTTTTCATGTGTTTATTAGCCATCTGTATGTCTTCTTTGGAGAAATGTCTGTTTAGTTCTTTGGCCCATTTTTTGATTGGGTCGTTTATTTTTCGGGAATTCAGCTGCAGAAGTTGCTTGTATATTTTTGATATTAATTGTTTGTCTGTTGCTTCATTTGCTATTATTTTCTCCCATTCTGAAGGCTGTCTTTTCACCTTGTTTATAGTTTCCTTTGTTGTGCAAAAGCTTTTAATTTTAATTAGGTCCCATTTGTTTATTTTTGCTTTTATTTCCAATATTCTGGGAGGTGGGTCATGGAGGATCCTGCTGTGATTTATGTCGGAGAGTGTTTTGCCTATGTTTTCCTCTAGAAGTTTTATTGTTTCTGGTCTTACGTTTAGATCTTTAATCCATTTTGAGTTTATTTTTGTGTACGGTGTTAGGAAGTGTTCTAGTTTCATTCTTTTACAAGTGGTTGACCAGTTTTCCCAGCACCACTTGTTAAAGAGATTGTCTTTTCTCCATTGTATATTCTTGCCTCCTTTGTCGAAGATAAGGTGTCCATATGTGCGTGGGTTTATCTCTGGGCTTTCTATTTTGTTCCATTGATCTATATTTCTATCTTTGTGCCAGTACCGTACTGTCTTGATGACTGTGGCTTTGTAGTAGAGCCTGAAGTCAGGCAGGTTGATTCCTCCAGTTCCATTCTTCTTCCTCAAGATTGCTATGGCTATTCGAGGTTTCTTATATTTCCATACAAATTGTGAGATGATTTTTTCCAGTTCTGTGAAAAATACCATTGGTAGCTTGATAGGGATTGCATTGAATCTATAGATTGCTTTGCGTAGTATACTCATTTTCACTATATTAATTCTTCCAATCCATGAACACGGTATATTTCTCCATCTGTTTGTGTCCTCTTTGATTTCTTTCATCAGTGTTTTATAGTTTTCTATATATAAGTCTTTTGTTTCTTTAGGTAGATATATTCCTAAATATTTTATTCTTTTTGTTGCAATGGTGAATGGTATTGTTTCCTTAATTTCTCTTTCTGTTTTCTCATTATTGGAGTATAGGAATGCAAGGGATTTCTGTGTGTTAATTTTATATCCTGCAACTTTACTATATTCATTGATCAACTCTAGTAATTTTCTAGTAGAGTCTTTAGGGTTTTCTATGTAGAGGATCATGTCATCTGCAAACAGTGAGAGTTTTACTTCATCTTTTCCTATCTGTATTCCTTTTATTTCTTTTTCAGCTCTGATTGCTGTGGCCAAAACTTCCAAAACTATGTTGAATAGTAGTGGTGAGAGTGGGCATCCTTGCCTTGTTCCTGACTTTAGGGGAAATGCTTTCAATTTTTCACCATTGAGGATAATGTTTGCTGTGGGTTTGTCATATATAGCTTTTATTATGTTGAGATATGTTCCTTCTATTCCTGCTTTCTGGAGGGTTTTAATCATAAATGGATGCTGAATTTTGTCAAAGGCTTTTTCTGCATCTATTGAGATAACCATATGGCTTTTTTCTTTCAATTTGTTAATGTGGTGTATTACATTGATTGATTTGCGGATGTTAAAAAAAACCTTGCATTCCTGGGATAAAGCCCACTTGGTCATGATGTATGATCTTTTTAATATGATGTTGGATTCTGTTTGCTAGAATTTTATTAAGGATTTTTGCATCTATGTTCATCAGTGATATTGGCCTGTATTTTTCCTTTTTTGTGACATCTTTGTCTGGTATTGGAATTAGGGTGATGGTGGCCTCATAGAATGAGTTTGGAAGTTTACCATCTTCTGCAATTTTCTGGAAGAGTTTGAGTAGGATAGGTGTTAGCTCTTCTCTAAATTTTTGGTAGAATTCCGCTGTGAAGCCGTCTGGTCCTGGGCTTTTGTTTGCTGGAAGATTTCTGATTACAGTTTCGATTTCCGTGCTTGTGATGGGTCTGTTAAGATCTTTTATTTCTTCATGGTTCAATTTTGGAAAGTTATACTTTTCTAAGAATTTGTCCATTTCTTCCAAGTTGTCCATTTTATTGGCATATAGCTGTTGGTAGTAGTCTCTTATGATCCTTTGTATTTCTGTGGAGTCTGTTGTGATCTCTCCATTTTCATTTCTAATTTTGTTGATCTGATTGATAAGCCATTAGCCAGACTCATCAAGAAACAAAGGGAGAAGAATCAGATCAACAAAATTAGAAATGAAAATGATACTTTCTTAATTACATAGCTACAGAGTGACTGCTCTGGACTAGCTGGGCCCATTAGCTGGAGCCAGCAACTGAAATATCAGAGGAAGCCTTTTAAACCCAGAGTAAGTGGGAAATTGTCTTTCAGGAAAATAATCCATTGTGACCTATGCAATGAGGCAGCAGGAACTTGCCAGGTCAAATCATCCACAGTTTACCCTCCTATTCGTGGAGGAGGTGCAGTGCAGCCACGAAGGGTTTGAAAGTCTCCAGCCATATGTCCACTTTGCAGAGTGAGAGTAGAGTAAAGGCCACTGCCAGCCGTGATGGATAGGCTTTCATCTTGAAGTTTCCTCGGGATACTTCAGAGCGGCTGATCAGATGTCAGCAAGATGTAAGAGCTGGATTTATTTTTACTGTCACAATGATGGATTTTTGCTTCTCTTTCCAGTGGCCCTTATTATCAAGAGCACAAACCCAATTTGAGAGAGGCAGAAAGGCCTTGAACTTGGAATGATGACCATCAACCCAGCGTGCTTTCTCCCATTAGTGAGTTTCCTAGAACACTGAACTTACCATGAATCACACTATTGTCTGCCCTTCCCTCCTATTTGAACTCTGGATGTTCCAGTATTGACTGGTAAATTCTCTGGCCATGGAGGAACCACCCAGCCTAACACACATTTACCTAATGAACACACACACAGGGATTCAACAGGCCAGGAGCTGTTCTCAGCCCTTCACCATTGTCGACTCACTCAGTCCTAACAACTCCTTGTCAGGTATACTTTGTAGGTCCCACCAACTGGGGTTAGTGGGTAGTTTATTTCCTTATATCTTATTCAAACATCACACTCAGCTTCAGATTTGCTTCCCTGCTGCTAGTCTCTCCATTTCCTCCACCCTTCATTCTGTTTCCAGAATGTTCTTCTGGCCCCCAAACCTTCAGTAGCCCCCTCCCCCAACTGCCTATGCAATAAAAGTTATATTTCATGAAAACCTCCTGTCTCACTCCCCCATCACATTCACTGCGATAAATCAGCTTCCCTACACTCAGCTGCAATAAATTATTCAGCATCCCTCTGAAAAAGCCAGCCCTGTAATATCAACATGCCGTTTCTTTCTCTCTTGGGATGGATTTCCCGAGAAACTCTGAGGCAGAGATCTGCAGGCAAGATGTCCCATGGAGAGTTCTCTCAAGGACATTTGTAAGGAAAAACAATTAATCTCGAAAATATACAAGCAATGGAGAAGGCATTGGCACCCCACTCCGGTATTCTTGCCTGGAGAATTCCATGGACTGAGGAGCCTGGTAGGCTGCAGTCCATGGGGTCGCTACGAGTTGGACACAACTGAGCGATTTCACTTTCACTTTCCACTTTCATGCATTGGAGAAGGAAATGGCAACCCACTCCAGTGTTCTTGCCTGGAGAATCCCAGGGACGGCGGAGCCTGGTGGGCTGCCATCTATGGGGTCGCACAGAGTCAGACACAACTGAAGTGTGTTAGCAGCAGCAGCAGCAGCATATAAGAAACTCCTGTAGCTCAATTCCAGAAAAATAAAGGACCCAATCAAAAAGTGGGCCAAAGAGCTAAACAGACACTTCTCCAAAGAAGACATACAGATGGCTAACAAACACATGAAAAGATGCTCAACATCACTCATTATCAGAGAAATGCAAATCAAAACGACCATGAGGTACCATTTCACATCCACCAGAATGGCTGCTATCCAAAAGACTACAAGCAATAAATGCTGGAGAGGGTGTGGAGAAAAGGGAACCCTCTTACACTGTCGGTGGGGATGCAAACTAATACAGCCACTATGGAGAACAGTGTGGAGATTCCTCAAAAAACTGGAAATAGAACTGCCATATGACCCAGCAATCCCACTGCTAGGCATACACACTGAGGAAACCAGAATTGAAAGAGACATGTGTAGCCCAATGTTCATCGCAGCATTGTTTACAATAGCCAGGACATGGAAGCATCCTAGATGCCCATCAGCAGACAAATGGATAAGGAAGCTGTGGTACATATACACAATGGAATATTACTCAGCCATTAAAAAGAATACATTCGAATCAGTTCTAATGAGGTGGATGAAACTGGAGCCTATTATACAGAGTGAAGTAAGCCAGAAAGAAAAACACCAATAGAGTATACTAACACATATATATGGAATTTAGTCAATCGGTAAAGATAACCCTGTATGAGAGACAGCAAAAGACACACAGATATATAGAACAGTATTATGGACTCTATGGGAGAAGGTGAGGGCTGGCTGAAATGGGAGAATCGCACTGAAGCATGGAAGTTATCATATGTGAAAGGAATCGCCAGTCTAGGTTCGATGCATGATACAGGGTGCTCGGGGCTGGTGCACCTGGATGACCTGGAGTGATGGGATGGGGAGGGAGGTGGAAGAGGGCGTTCTGGAAGGGGAAAACATGTACATCCATGGTGGATTCATGTCAATGTATGGCAAAACAAATACAATAATGTAAAGTTAAAAAATAGATAATAAACTAATTAAAAAAAAAAAAACTTTGGTTATCCAGTGTCTCTGTAATCTCCCTAAGTTTAGGAAAGTCTGTTGTATGAATTCAGATGGGAGACTACCTCACCAGCCATCAATAAAGACTGAGTAAGCAGTGATTATTTCTATGCAAGGACCCTGGCATGCTTACTTAGATTTCCTTAATAGAAATATATACATTGAATTCATAAATAACCATGATAGCTTTCTAATGGGATTACTTTCAGGTGCCTAGTTGGGCATGCAACAACTTTCGGATCCTTGAAACTGGATTAGGAAAGAACTATCTCATTTCTTTTTTTATGTTAATTTTCATTCAATGCTTCCTTGTTAACTTCCAAGTTTATTATCCCCCCACCCCCCCCCACAACTGGGATGTCCGAGAAAATAATGTGACACAACTTAATGCTGAAACTGCTAAGAACCTGAAGTTAGTAGTTTGTGGTGTGTCCAGCAGATGTCACTGTATTTCCCTTGACTTTTAAAAATATAATAATATATGTAAATCTGACTGTTCTGTTGTTCACTTTAAGCTTATACAGTGATGTATGCCAGTTATATCTCAATAAAGCTGTGGAAAATAACCCTCAGCACCTCTGTGAGTTGGATTTGATGCCCCAGGCACCTGAGTATACATCTGAAGATCCATGGACCCAGAGGAAAATCATTCACATAGAGGCAGTGGTCCACACCAATGCCGTGAGGATGGCAGAATGGCTGCAGCAGTGAGAAACAAGCATGAGACCAGCAAGGACTGACAGTTAACGTGATCACTCTGGCTTCTGTGTTAACAGTAGGGCGCGGTGGGGTGGTGGGTCGATGGCAGAGGCAGGAGGACTAAATAGGGGCTCATGCAATAATCCAGATGAGAGATGGTGGTGTCTCAGATCAGAGTGGGAGCAGGAACAAAGAGCAGAGGTCAGATTCTGCATATATTTTAAATATGGAAGGAGGAGAATTTCCCAGTGGGTTGAAAGTAGAATGTGAGAAAAGTGAGTTTTCATTGAAATGAAAGAGCACAGAAGTCTAGTTTTGGACATGCTGTGTGGAGCTTTCTCTCTCGGACATCCCAGTAAAGATGTTGGGCAGGCAGCTGGATAAGGGTCTAGGGTTCAGGAAAGAGGAGAAGAAAAGATGTAAACTGAGGAGTCAGCATCATAGGGATAATGTTTAGAGCCATGAGACCAAGTGAGTTGAAGAGATTGAGTGTAGGTGGTGAAGAGAAAACCAAGGACTGACCTGGGCCTCTTCAACACTATCACTGCTATAACACCCAAGTCCAAGGTGACCATGGGGATGTCTGGTGTGGTGGTGGCACTAGGGTCAAGACATAGTGACTGCAGCCCCTCAATAGATGCTTATGGGGCAGGATGTAGGCTATGGTTCCAGCTAGTTTCCCTGTTCTTTTGTGTTTTCCCCTCTCTGGTTTCCCAACCTTCCTGTCTGTTATCCTTTTAATTAACTCGCTCCCTGTCTAAGTAAGCCAGAGTCTTAGTTGCTGCCTATAACCAAGAACCCTCATCAAAGCCTCATAATTCATCTGAGTTTATTTTGCTAGTAAACGGTAAGGCCATACTGGAGAAAGATGGTGTCTGTCATCAAACGAAAGACTTGCTTTTAAGCACTAGATGTGTCACAGCTATATCCCCTTAACTATAAATGGTTAAGTTTTAGGGTGAAATTCTCCAAAGAGACGTTTATTACTGCAATATCATTCTTGTAACAAGTTATTGTCACTTTGTAGACTTCAGCTTGCATGCGTGCATGCTAAGTCCCTTCAGTCATGTCCAACTCTTTGCAACCCTATGGACTATAGCCCACAAAGCTCCTCTGTCCATAGGATTCTCCAGGCAAGATCACTGGAGTGGGTTGCCATTTCCTCCTCCAGGGGATCTTCCTAACCCAAGGCTTGAACCCTTGTCTCTTGCATCTCCTGCATTGGCAAGGGAATTCTTTACCACTAATGCCACCTGGGAAGGCTTTAGAGATATGATGAAATGATTTGAGATATGACTAACTTTCTACACATACCTGTATGCGTCCAGTCATTTTAGAGCCAGGGCTATGATATCTAAACTAGCATGGGACATAAAAGAAATTCATATATCAATGAAATATTTCCTTTGCTACTTTTTATATTTGCAATAAAATAGGAATTTGCTACTTCACAGGATTTTACCTCAGACTTCTTTTTGTTATTCTGATGACCTGATTATCTGTCCTATTTACTTGATGGCAGAATAATGAAGGGGAAAAAGAAAGAAACCCTCAGTTCAGTTCAATCGCTCAGTCGTGCCCGACTCTTTGCAACCCCATGAACCGCAACACGTCAGGCCTCCCTGTCCATCACCAACTCTTGGAGTCTACCCAAATCTATGTTCATTGAGTCAGTGATGCCATCCAACCATCTCATCCTCTAGTTGATTGTCAAAATAATTGAAATATGGCTTGAAACGTTAGTTCTATTTCTTTCTTTTTTTTTTTTTTAATAAATTTATTTATTTTAGTTGGGGGCTAATTACTTTACAATATTGTAATAGTTTTTGCCATACATTGACATGAATCAGCCATGAGTTTACATGTGTTCCCCTTCCTGGGCCCCCCACCCACCTCCCTCCCCATCCCATCCCTCTGGGTCATCCCATTGCCCCGGCCCTGAGCCTTTGTCTCATGCATCGAACATGGAATGGTGTTCTGTTTCACATATGATAATATACATGTTTCAGTGCTATTCTCCCAGAACGTCCCACCCTCACCTTCTCCCTCAGAGTCCATAAAATTGTTCTATGCATCTGTGTCTCTTATTCTGTCTTGCATATAGGGTTATCATTACCATCTTTCAAATTCCATATATATGTGTTAGTATACTGTATTGTTATTTCTTTCTTTACATATGAAGCATCTTTAGTTCTCCTGAGATGTCCTACCAGAAAATCTCAAAAGAGAAAAGAAGATGTCCCTGTATCTCTATTATTCCCGTTGGTTATTACAAAGTAAATGCTGTCAGATGAATGAATGAATAAATATATAAATAAACAAATGTTTGTGGGTTCCGTGCAAGGTGGCATTTCCTTTGCATATCTATCCTCCACATTCACATAAGAGAACCAGGGACATCACAGGCACCTTCTGTTACAACCAAGAATTTCAAAATAGTTTCCAACAACACACACTATGGCTCTCCATGATGCACCAACGACCTTGGAAGGGTGGAAGCCCACGTCCAGGGTCTGTTCAGGACAGAGATGGCCTTGCGTGGATAGGCCTGGCAACCAGGAGCCTGTCACCCATGGGGGAGGCTGACAAGTAAGCTGATTATGTTTATCAGACTGAATGAAATAAGTAGTATGTGAAAAGTTGATATAAATTATTCTAGAGGAAGGAGCAAGTCGATCTCATTGTGGACAATGACAGAGGAGTGAAAGCCTTTATCTGGAGTCCTGATATGAGTAGAGGAATTGTGGTGCTGTGTATTTATTGATCTACTTATTCATTCACATATTCACTCACGTAACAAGTATTTATTCAGTGCCTACTATGGGCAGACACCATGATGTTCCTCAGGGGTGCAAAGATGACCCATGTGAAGCTCTGCCATCAGGGCTGACATCCCAATGAGTGGAGATCACAAACAAATAACAAATATTATTTCAGCTGCTGCTGTTCAGTCGCTCAGTTGTGTCTGACTCTCTGTGACCCCTTGAACTGCAGCACGCCAGGCCACCCTTTGACAATAGTAGTCTAGAGATTAAAGCAAGGCAAGGGGGTAACGAGTGAGCTGAAGCGGCCTGGGCACCATCTCAGAGGAAGTAACATTTGGGAAGAAGACACTGATGAGAGAAATCTCATCGTGCAGATTTCTAGGTGGCAGTAAGGAGGCTGTTTTTTTTTTTTTTAAATAAATTTATTTATTTTAGTTGGGGCTAATTACTTTACAATATTGTAGTAGTTTTTGCCATACATTCAAGTGAAGTCAGAAATACTTGAGGGTTTTCAGAATTGTGGGATGATGTGGAATGGATTCATTTTTAATAACCATATGGGCTGCTGTGGGGAGCTGACTGCAGGGAGCAAGGGACTGGCTGGGAAGACAGGGAGGTGTCAGGGTGGTCCAAGCTTGGGGTGCTTAAGTTGGCACAAGACTGATAGTGGGAAGGAGCCAGAGTCAGACCTGGGATGAGTTCTGCAGAGAAAGCAGGTGGTCAGAACCCGTTCAGGAGTTGAATATGGAGAGGAGGAGGGCAGGAGGATATGAAGGTGGCTTCCGAGTTGAGCTGAGCCAGTGCGAAGTGTATTTGAGTGGGTTGGGATGGAGGAGAAGCAGATACAAGATGAGTCCGTCAAGAGGTGCCAATACTTATTTCACAGCTGACTTCCCCGGTGTCTCAGTAGTAAAGAATCCGCCTACCATGCAGGAGATGCAGGTTTGAT
Source organism: Giraffa tippelskirchi (assembly GCF_054371585.1). Lineage (NCBI taxonomy): Eukaryota > Metazoa > Chordata > Mammalia > Artiodactyla > Giraffidae > Giraffa > Giraffa tippelskirchi. The sequence goes on from NC_137286.1 coordinate 72,959,922, forward strand.
CCCTGTGTGGGGAAGATCCCCTGGAAGAGGAAATGGCAATTCACTCCAGTATTCTTGCCTGGGAAATCTCATTGACAAAGGAGCTTGGGGGGCTACAGTCCATGGGATCACAAAGAGTCAGACACGACTGAGCATGCACACATTCTATCGCCAAGGATCCACTGGTAATTCTACAGCAACTGTTATTTTGTGCTACAAACATTTGTCTAAAATTTTGAGAACAGTAAAATGAAGAGCAAGTATTTTAGGCTGAACAAATACCCCCAAAGAACAGGATTGGTGTGACTCATGCATGTGTGCTAAGTCGCTTCAGTCATGTCTGACTCTGCAACCCTATGGACTGTAGTCCTCCAGGCTCCTCTGTCCATGGGATTCTCCAGGCAAGAATACTGGAGTGGGTTGCCATGCCCTTCTCCAAGGGATCTTCCTGACCCAGGGATCGAACCCAAGTCTCTTATGTCTCCTGCATTGGCAGGCAGGTTCTTTACCACTAACACCACCTGTGACTCAGGAACTGTAAATAAGATAATATGACCAATCAACGGAATGTGCCAGAGGATGCAGAGGTCAGTGGAAGCTGGCAGAATCTGTCAGAGCATGAGATTGGAAGAGGCCCCTACACTGATCTCTGTTTTGAAGATGGTGAAGATTCACCAGATGTTTTGGGGTTAGAAGAGGGACATCAAGCCATATCAGTTTTAGAAGAGTAACTGTGATGAAAGAGTAAACAGATAGACTGGAGAATGGATCTACTTAAACCAGAAAGTGTTGCAGTAGCTCAAGAGAGACATAAGTAAAGGTGCAAAGATGAGAGGTCTAGTGTATGAAAAGGAAAGGAAAATGCATTTCCAAAGAAGACTTGGGAGACTCCACTTCTCAGTTCGTGCCCAACAAAGAAATGCTCTTTGTTTCCATCAGAAGACATGTTCATAAGAGCCCAAGCCAGAAATCCACCCAAATGCCAGCCAATGTCTGAAAAACAGAATTGAAAAGTAAACTGTGGTATATTAAACAAAGGGACACTCTACAGCTGCTACATATACTGGTGATTTAAACAGCCGATTAAACATAATGTTGAGTGAGAAAAGCCAGACTTTATAAAGCATATGCTATACAATTCCACCCGGGGAGAATTCAAAAGCAGGCAAAACCAACGACCCGGTTTCATTTCATTTTACTCCACTTAATGCTCTGTGGTGACCTGAATGAGAAGGAAGTCCAAAAGGGAGGGGACATTTGTTTAGGGGCTTCCCAGGTGGTGCTAGTGATAAAGAATCCCTCTGCCAATGTGGGAGCTGCAGGAGATGTGGGTTCAGTCCCTGAGTCGGGACGATCCCCTGGAGAAGGAAATGGCAACCCACTCCAGTATTCTTGCCTGGAGAATCCCATGGACAGAGGAGCCCCGAGGGCTACACTCCACAGGGTCACAATGAGTTGGACACAACTGAGCACAGATAAGAGATATGTATATGTATGGCTGATACATTTTGCAGTAGAGTAGAAACCAACACAACACAGTAAAGCAAATATACTCCAATAAAAATTAATTTAAAAAAAAAGCAGGCAAAACCAATCTATGGGGTTAGAAGTCAGGAGAGGGGTAGCCCTCAGGAGAGGGGTAGTAGTTAGGATGAGGAAACATGGTGTTTTCTGCAGTGACTGTTAATGTTTTGTTTCTTCATCTCAGAGCTAAACAGGCATGTTCATTAACAGTGCTTGTATTCAACACCGTGTGTCAGAGTTTCTGAACAGCCTCAGTGATAAATGAGTACAACACGATGATTTTCTGTAACACAATAATATTGACCTTCCATCTCCATCCTTCACTGGCAAGCATTAAGCGCCAGGTCTTCCAGATTCATCCTCAACTGGGCTGAGAAAATCCCTGTGGCTAGAGAAAACTCTTGGACAGAGAGTAATGAATGATTGCAGGAAGAGGACCTCAGAATACACAGAAAGATGCTTATCCAGAGCTAAATGATAGTATATAATGAGAAACTTGAGTCTGAATTGTCCCTAGCATTTATAACCCAGGAGTTTGTTATAAATAAATAATCTCTATAATCAAATAAATATGGCCACATATTCTCAGATACTCCTTTCATGAAGAGGTCAGTTCTCACTCTTTTCCCTTTCAGACTGGGCTGTGCTTGGTGAGTTGCTTGACCAATGACAGAATGTGGTACAATTGATGTTCTGGGACTGAGGGCTGAACTTGCATATGTGAATGCTTTCAGCTATCACTCGTGATGTTTGAGCCTCACCCTAGAAGCTCTAAATCACCATGGAATAAATCTGACTGTCCTGAGACTGCCTTTTGGGCTATGCCATGTGTAGGTGTTCTGTTCCAGTTTCCCAGTGGAGCTCAGCCCTCCAGTGGCCTCAGACAAGATGCCAGATGAATGAGTGAGGCTACCTTGGGCCCTCCAGAGTAGCCCTTCTGCTAGATGGATAACAGAAAGTGAATACAGGCAATGCCACGTGACACAGAAGAACTACCCAGATGCACCTATCCTGAAGTATCTAAGGAATTATAAGATATGATAGACAGTTAATTGTGTTAAGCCAATGAAGAACGGATTATTTCTCGCATGCGTGTATGCTAAGTCATTTCAGTTGTGTTCGACTGTTTGAGATACCATGGACTGTAGCTCACCAGGCTCCTATGTCCATGGGATTCTCTTGGCAAGCATACTGGAGTGGGTTGCCATGCCCTCCTCCAGCAGATCTTCCTGAACCAGGGATCAAACCCACGTCTCTTCCATCTCCTGCATTGGCAGGCAGGTTCTTTACCGCTAGCACTACCTGGGAAGCCTGGGATTGTTTCTTACATATAATTAAACCACTGGAATCGTCGAGACCATGAATCTGGTGGAATGTTGGTCTCTGGCACATGGGACCACACAGCACTATTGGATTCATTTAGAATAAAGCAGCTTCAAAAATTTTCCTTTCCAACTCCAATTGCATTCTTTATTATCTGAGAAGAAGGAAAGGTTGTAGCTCAAATTTTCTTGCTTTTGAAAGCAGTGAACACTAGCCTCACACAGTCATCAAGCTCCCATTTGGGAGAGTAATTTATGGTTGGTTTTTTTTTTTTTTTCTGCTGTTAACCTTTGGGTTGGTTTTTTTACTTAACAGATTGGCTACTATGGAGTCAGTTTCATATTTCCTTTCTGTGACTCATTTAATAAAAAACTAGGAAGGAGTACACAGAAATATTTTGCCTGGTTCACAATCTCTCATTCACCGTGGCTTCCTGAGTCATAACTCGTTTAATTTCACATACAAATATCATAAAACTTTCTATTAGTCAGCACCCAGTGTGCCTGAGTGCAAGGAAGAAGGCTCCTCACTTCACCCAAAAGAGTTAAAAGTTCTCTTTCTTTTCACATTCGCAGAGTGTAGGTAATTTTCCATTTGTAGACAAAAGCACACCCTTAAAAGTGAAGAGGGTTTCTAACTCATTTTCCACTCCTCTTGCTACATCTAACATAAAGGGAGGAGGAACAACAGCAATGACAATAAAACTAAGATGCTTTTACAAAGATTCAGTCCCACCTTGGAACTACAGGGAGTGGTTCTGTTTATCCCACATGACAGCCCTGAGTTTCAAGGTTTGAAACTCACGCTAGCTAACATCTGTGACAGGACCAGACCTCTCCAACTCTAATGTTCAGGCTGCTATCATGTCTCTCAAAACCCGAAGAAAGACTGAACACCAGGATTCAAGGGACCTTTTTTTTTCATTAACCTCTTGGAAAACCATGTCTTCATGCTGATTTTGGTTGTAAATCCCCTACTGCTTGTGCTCTCTCTTTTCCAGGTGCTTCTGAGAGACAACCATGCTGTTCTTTCCCCTTGGGTAGCACGTCACTGCACAGCATTTCAAGTTTTGGCCTCTTCCCATATGTGTCTGTGTCACTCTTGTAACATCTCATCAGTTTATTGTTGTATTAGCTATTTTTTCACCACATGTGTGCTACTAAAGCAGTCTTTGAATGTTTGTGAATGAATACATGAATCTACCAATAACCCACTGTTCCTTAGGGCAGTGTGTGTGTATGTGTGTGTGTGTGTGTGTGTGTGTGCGTGCGCGTGTGCATGCTAAATCGTTACAGTCATGTCCGACTCTTTGCGACCTCATGGACTGTAGCCCGCCAGGCTCCTCTGTCCATGGGATTCTCCTGGCAAGAATACTGGAGTGGTTTGCCATGTCCTCCTCCAGGGGATCTTCCAGACCGAGGGATCAAACCTGCATCTCTTATGTCTCCTACACAGACAGGTCAGTTCTTTACCACTAGCACCACCTGGGAAGCCCTCCCAAGGGCAATACTTGACTAATAAATGGCAGCACTGGGATTCAAGCCCCAGTATGTTTGACTAGCACACCAAATTGCCTCACAAACTGTCTTCGTCTTGTACTCTGAGCACCTAGCTCGTATCCTAACACAATGTCGATACACGATAAAAAATTTAATAGAAGAAAAACAGTAAATCAAGTATCTTTTCTTTATGACTTAATATAGTCCTATTAAGCAAGTTGACAGCAAAATCAAGGGTAAGATCAGTGAATGTTTTAAGTGATTCTCTGTCAACTGCTTCTGTTTCAAAATAACAAGATCCAAGAGTACATGCAATAAAATTTTAAATATTAGCTGAAGGTGATGAAAGAGCACTGGGTCATGAAGCTTCAGAGCTTCAAGTCAAGTCCTTATCTCTGAAGGAAACTCATGACTACTCCGGGCTGTAAATTCCTCACCTGGATGATCATTGCCACCTCTCAAGTCCTGGAGTTCTGTAAACCTTAAAAAATGGCTCTGGAATTATCTGGAATTTCTCGTGGCAGTTGAGTGTAATGGGAAAGAGCAGGTAAAATGTACAGACCCAAATACTCGTATCTGAAATCTTGTTGAAATGATCATGCATGCAAAAGGGAGCCGTGGGTTCTGGAGAAAATCCTCAAATTTCGTCATATTGTGGCCCCTCTACTGAAATGGCGGGCACGATGTTCCAGCCACACGGTGTCCAGAATGACAGCGGGCAAGTCTTCATAGCCCCCTCTTAAATGGAGCGGATTACATTCACCACATGAGGGACTATTTGTGGCACTGCCCTGACACGGAGAGACACATGGATTTACACACAGTGTTGGGAACCAAGATAAAGAAGGAACAAGTGTTTTCTTTCTACAAACACAAGATACATGATTTAAAATAGTGTATCATGAAAACAGAAGACAAAGAGGGCAACAGAGGATGAGACGTTTGGACGGCATCATTGATTCGATGGACATGCACTTGGACAAACTCTGGGAGATGGTGAGGGACAGGGAAGCCTGGTGTGCTGCAGTCCATGGGGTCGCAAAGAGTCATACATGACTTGGTGACAAAACAACAACAACATCATCATGAAAATAGTTTTTTAACCTCTACGTATATACTACTAATAATAGCAGTAGCAAATATCAGGAAATTTGATAAACTCTCCCCTCAACTTTTCTTGTTCAATCAAGGTCTTTTTGGATTTTCTCAAATTTCTTTTTATAAATAAACTTCATCTTCAGACTTGAGTGGCCCTCATGGTGTCATGTTTCAATTCGAGTTTCCCAGAAAGCAAAGAAGTAGAAAGTGTATGCCTTAAACACAACAGGCTAATGGCATTATAATCATGTATAAAAGACACTAGAAAACAATTACACAGCTAGTGACATCTTTAGTAACCCATCAGGGAGTCAAATGATAGCTTGTGTCTTTACTGAAATGCAAGCAAAGCCTATCTTTATATCATATCTACAATAGTGTGAATACATTAATAAAATGACCAAAAGTTCAATAAGAGAAGGCCTAGAAAATTACAGTACATCATACCCTATGATATTATGTCACAGAGTAGTTACAAACAACCATAAGAAATGGGAAAAGGTGTTTACAACACAAAGTTAACTGAAAACCACAGAATATGAAGCCAACAACAGTTGGGTTATTCTACAAATACCTCTATAAAATATATATGCACCATATGTAATATACATAAGGATCAGAAGAAAGCACAACAGTACAAAATAATTGACACCTTAGGGTGAGATCATATTTCTTCAGCTAAAAGGGGCACCTTCCTGAGACATCCCAGGCAGTTCAGTGGCTAAGACTCGGCACTTCCACTGCTGAGAGCATGAGTCCAAACCTTGGTGAGGGAACTAAGATCCCATGTGCTGTGAGGTCAGTTCAGTTCAGTCACATAGTTGTGTCTGACTCTTTGCAACCCCATGGACTGCAGCACGCCAGGCTTCCCTGTCCATCACCAACCCCTGGAGCCTACTCAAACTCATGTCTATTGAGTCAGTGATGCCATCCAACCATCTCATCCTCTGTTACCCCCTTCTCCTCCTACATCCAATGAGTCAGTTCTATTCCAGTGAGTCAGTTGCTCACATCAGGTGGCCAAAGTATTGGAGTTTCAGCTTCAACATCAGTCTTTTCAATGGATATTTAGGATGGACTGGTTGGATCTCTTTGCAGTCCAAGGGACTCTCAAGAGTCTTCTCCATCAATACAATACAAAAGCATCAATTCTTCGGCGTTCAGCTTTCTTTATAGTCCAACTCTCACATCCATACATGACTATTGGAAAAACCATAGCTCTGACTGATGGATCTTTGTCGGAAAAGTGATATCTCTGCTTTTTAATATGCTGTCTAGGTTGGTCATAGCTTTTCTTCCAAGGAGCAAGCATATTTTATTTATTTATTTATTTATTTTATTAAATAAATTTATTTATTTTAATTGGGGGCTAATTACTTTACAATATTGTAGTAGTTTTTGCCATACATTGACATGGGTTTACATGTGTTCCCCTTCCTGGACCCCCCTCCCACCTCCCTCCCCATCCCATCCCTCTGGGTCATCCCATTGCCCCAGCCCTGAGCATTTGTCTCATGCATCGAACATGACTGCAGTCACCATCTGCAGTGATTTTGGGGGCCCCCAAAATAAAAAATAAAATCTGTCACTGTTTCCATTGTTGCCTCATCTATTTGCCATGAAGTGATAGGACCAGATGCCATATCTTAGTTTTCTTAATGTTGAGTTTTAAGTCAAAATTTTCACTCTCCTCTTTCACTTTCATCAAGAGGCTTCTTAGTTCTTTGCTTTCTGCCATAAGGTTGGTGTCATCTGCATGTCTCAGGTTATTGATATTTCTCCTGGCAATCTTGACCCCAGCTTCTGCTTCTTCCAGCCCAGCATTTCGCATGATGTACTCTGCATATAAGTTAAATGAGCAGGGTGACAATAAAATGCCTTGACATACTCTTTTCCCGATTTGGAACCAGTGTGTTGTTCCATGTCCAGTTCTAACTGTTGCTTCTTGTCCTATATACAGATTTCTCAAGAGGCAGGTCAGGTAGTCTGGTATTCCCATCTCTTGAATTTTCCACAGTTTGTTGTGATCCACACAGTCAAAGGCTTTGGCATAGTCAATAAAGCAGAAATAGATGTTTTTTCTGGAACTCTCTTGCTTTTTCGATGATCCAACAGATGTTGGAATTTGATCTCTGGTTCCTCTGCCTTTTCTAAATCCAGCTTGAACATCTGGAAGTTCATGGTTCATATATTGCTGAAGCCTGGCTTGGAGAATTTTGAGCATTACTTTGCTAGCATGTGAGATGAGTGCAATTGTGCAGTAGTTTGAATATTCTTTGGCGTTGCCTTTCTTTGGGATTGGAATGAAAACTGACCTTTTCCAGTCCTGTGGCCACTGCTGAGTTTTCCAAATTTGCTGGCATATTGAGTGCAGCACTTTCACAGCATCATCTTTAAGGATTTGAAATAACTCAACTGGCATTCTATCACCTCCACTAGCTTTGTTCATAGTGATGCTTCCTAAGGCCCACCTGATTTTGCATTCAGGATGTCTGGTTCTAGGTAAGTGATCACACCATCGTGGTTATCTGGGTCATGAAGATCTTTTTTATATAGTTTTTCTGTGTATTCTTGTCACCTCTTCTTAATATCTTCTGCTTCCGTTAGGTCCATACCATTTCTGTCCTTTATTGTGCCCGTCTTTGCATGCAATGTTCCCTTGTATATTTAATTTTCTTGAAAAGATCTCTAGTCTTTCCTATTCTATTGTTTTTCCTCTATTTCTTTGCATTGATCACTGAGGAAGGCTGTGTAGCAGGTCAAAAATGTAAATAAATAAAAGGTGCCTTCCTTCCCTTCGTAATATTGTCTGTGTAACAATTTTATATGGAAGGGGAAAATGGAAAATGAATCCCTTCTAATTGAGTTCAGAAAGCTGGTTTAAGACAGTCGGTGGACAGAGTTAAAATTGGAGGCTTTGAAGCCCTGTGCAGTCAGAAAGCCCAGCGTCAAAGATGCCGAACAAATATCCTGTGATTAGAAAAAACCCTGTCATACTGCTCTTCTCGCCTAACAATAACAAAAATGGCAATGAAAACTATGATGTAAATGGCAATGAAAACTATGATGCAAAAAATCTCTCTCAGTGGTTGAACTTCATCTTTTTTCTTAAGAAATGATCCCAGAAGCATGGGGTTACTTAGGCGGAGATGCCCTCTCTGCTGGCTAAATTCTGCACAGCAGCAATCGCTAACCTCCTTATTATTTCTGAAATGTCACTTGGGACAAGCAGAAGACCAGTGAACATCTAGAGGAATGGTAGATATGGGGCCAGGTGGCCTGCAGATCCTACCAGCCTAACAAACTGTCCTAAGAGAGAAAAATAATAATAATAATAGTAAGAGGAAAGTGAAGAAAATGTACTCAGTGTTTTGTGTCTTTTCTTTCATGAGTTGGGGTTTCTATTCACGGAGTTCCTTTCATTTCACAAGGTGAGACGCAGGAGACCCATGAAATGGATAAAATCTTCTGACGAGATCCCTCTGCTCCTGTCTCCCCCATGAGGAAGCATTGCTCTGATCCTCCACAAATAGATTTTCTCATTTCTATATAAAAGTGTTTGCTCCAGCTACAGAAACTGAACAAGGGCCCCCATGGACAGGCCCTATGGCAGGGTCTCCCCTTTCTTTTAAAAGCCTGTCTGGATAGGAGGATGACTGCCTGTTAAAATGTTTTCTAGATTTTTTCTTAAAAAAAAAAAGAGACTGCATCATGCCAGGAAAATCTGGGTTATCCTTTATTTGTCAATTATTTTATTTACTTCATCAAGAAGTTATCGATCTGCCATTAAGTGACTGCTAATTTGGCTTCCTTCAGGGATAATGAAGTGGGGTTTCCAGAAGGAGGCAGGTCTGCATGAGGGGTGCTGACAGTTACTATGCAACCAGCCCAGTCTCTATACAAAATGGTACCCTTTTCACTTTGCTGAAAAAAAATACATACCGAGGATATTTGAGATTTAACCCTAGCTAAAAATATCTTAGCAGTCTCTTCACTTTATGTGACCAGGAGCCATGACTGTCAGAGTATTTGTAATTGGCTTGGAAAAATAGACCCCACATGAGAGGAATTCTGAGTTACAGACCTTGGAGCTGAGCTGGGGATTAGAGGCTATCTTCACCCAATGGTAATTAAGTGGAAGGCTCTCTTTCTGTGGAATTTCTATCAATTAACCTTCTCACTTTTGCTCATTTGCCCTGCTAATGAGTGATTTATTGCCTTATACCCTGCCCCATCTTTGAAAAGCTCTGACTATCAATAAGTCCTTTTATTCTGCATGACTATTTTTGTGACACAAGAAATGCAGACTTGTGGATACATATTAGAAAACATACATTAAAAGAACGAAAAATACTATCTTTTAAACTCAGTCTTATCAAACTTTTTATACTGTGCATATAGCATGTTTTCCTTTTGATAAAAATAGTATTGTACTATAAAGACTGCTCTAGGACTTCCTTGGTGGTGCAGTGGTTAAAAACTCACCTGCCAATGTAGGAGACATGGGTTCAGTCCCTGGTATGGGAAGATTCCACATGCCACAGTGAAACTAATCTGGTGCACTGCAGCTACTGAACCCTGTGCACCCTAAAGCCTGTGTTCTGCAATAAGAAAAGCTACTGCAATGAGAAGCCCACGCACTGCAATTAGAGAAGTGACATGGGAGGCAACCAAGACCCAGCATAGTCAAAAATTAATTAACTAATTAAAGAAAAGACTGCTCTAAAAACTGAGATTCTAAAAACTGACAACAGAGTGTATTATGAATATGTAGTCATGTCGTCATTGTAAGAAAGCTCTTTTTTCACATATCGGATTGAAGCCAGCCCCCTAAAATAACTTCCATTCATTAGTCTAAGGTGGCTTCTAGACCAGTACAGGATTATCTTCTCCTTCTTCTACAAAACAGATTCTAAGCCTCAGTGCAGAATCTCAAGAGCTTTATTCAGAAAACCTGATATACGGTCCTAATCAAGTAATGCTACCATTTAGATGACTTGACATTTGTTTGTTTGCATGTGTGTTTATGGGTATGTGTGTGTGTATTTTTAAAAGAACGAACCCAGCATTCCACAGGATAAGGCTACATCTTACTACATCTTCAGTTCAGTTCAGTCACTCAGTCGTGTCTGACTTGTTGCGACCCCATGAATTGCAGCACGCCAGGCCTCTCTGTCCATGACCAACTCCTGGAGTCTACCCAAACCCATGTCCATCGAGTCGGTTATGTCATCCAACCATCTCATCCTCTGTCGCCCCCTTCTCCTCCTGCCCCCAATCCTACCCAGCATTAGGGTCTTTTCCAATGAGTCAACCCTTTGCATGAGGTGGCCAAAGTATTGGAGTTTCAGCTTCAACATCAGACCTTCCAATGAACACCCAGGACTGATCTCCTTTAGGATGGATTGATTGGATCTCCTTGCAGTCCAAGGGACTCTCAAGAGTCTTCTCCAACACCACAGTTCAAAAGCATCAATTCTTCGGCGCTCAGCTTTCTTCACCATCCAACGCTCACATCCATACATGACCACTGGAAAAACCATAGCCTTGACTAGACGGACTTTTGTTGGCAAAGTAATGTCTCTGCTTTTAAATATGCTACCTAGGTTGGCCATAACCTTCCTTCCAAGGAGTAAGCGTCTTTTAATTTCATGGCTGCAGTCACCATTAGCAGTGATTCTGGAGCCCAAAAAAATAAAGTCTGACACTGTGTCCACTGTTTCCCCATCTATTTCCCATGAAGTGATGGGACCAGATGCCATGATCTTAGTTTTCAGAACGTTGAGCTTTAAGCCAACTTTTTCACTCTCCTCTTTCACTTTGATCAAGATGCTCTTTAGTTCTTCTTCACTTTCTGCCATAAGGGTGGTGTCATCCACATATCTGAGGTTATTGATATTTCTCCTGGCAATCTTGATCCCCACTTGTGTTTCTTCCAGCCCAGCATTTCTCATGATGTACTCTACATAGAAGTTAAATAAGCAGGGTGACAATATACAGCCTTGACGTACTCCTTTTCCTATTTGGAACCAGTCTGTTGTTCCATGTCCAGTTCTAACTGTTGCTTCCTGACTTGCATACAGGTTTCTCAAGAGACAGGTCAGATAGTCTGGTATTGCCATCTCTTTCAGAATTTTCCACAGTTTATTGTGATCCACACAGTCAAAGGCTTTGGCATAGTCAATAAAGCAGAAATAGATGTTTTTCTGGAACTCTCTTGCTTTTTCGATGATCCAGCAGATATTGGCAATTTGATCTCTGGTTCCTCTGCCTTTTCTAAAACCAGCTTGAACATCTGGAAGTTCACGGTTCACGTATTGCTGAAGCCTGGCTTGGAGAATTTTGAGCATTACTTTACTAGCATGTGAGATGAGTGCAATTGTGCAGTAGTTTGAGCATTCTTTGGCATTACCTTTCTTTGGGATTGGAACGAAAACTGACCTTTTCCAGTCCTGTGGCCACTGCTGAGTTTTCCAAATTTGCTGGCATATTGAGTGCAGCACTTTCACAGCATCACCTTTGAGGATTTGAAATAGCTCAACTGGAATTCCATCACCTCCACTAGCTTTGTTCGTAGAGATGTTTTCTAAGGCCCACTTGACTTCTCATTCCAGGATGTTTGGCTCTAGGTGAGTGATCACACCATCGTGATTATCTGGGTCATGAAGATCTTTTTTGTACAGTTCTTCTGTGTATTCTTGCCACCTCTTCTTAATATCTTCTGCTTCTGTTAGGTCCATACCATTTCTGTCCTTTATCAAGCCTATCTTTGCATGAAATGTTCCTTTGGTATCTCTAATTTTCTTGAAGAGCTCTCTAGTCTTTCCCAATCTGTTGTTTTCCTCTATTTCTTTGCATTGATCACTGAGGAAGGCTTTCTTATCTCTCCTTGCTATTCTTTAGAACTCTGCATTCAGATGGGAATATCTTTCCTTTTCTCCTTTGCTTTTCACTTCTCTTTTCTTCCCAGCTATCTGTAAAGCCTCCTCAGACAGCCATTTTGCTTTTTTGCATTTCTTTTCCATGGGGATTGTCTTGATCCCTGTCTCCTGTACAATGTCACAAATCTCTGTCCATAGTTCATCAGGCACTCTGTCTATCAGGTCTAGTCCCTTAAATCTATTTGTCACTTCCACTGTATACTCATAAGGGATATGATCTAGGTCATACCTGAATGAACTAGTGGTTTTCCCTACTTTCGAAAAAGTATTTCCTATTTATCTATTTCTGATCTGAACGTAACTTTCCTCTTCAGTAGAGATGGTCATCCTACCCATCCAAGACAAGCAGGGGGCAGACAGAGGATGAGATGGTTAGATAGCATCACTGACTCAGTGGACATGAATTTCAGCAAACTCCAAGAAATAGCAGAGAACAGAGGAGCTTGGTGTGCTGCAGTCCATGGGGTCAAAAAGAAACTGACCCAACTTAGAGAATGAACAACAACAACAGGGATGCCCAAAGTCGATCTCCAGAATGGTATGACAGACTTGGAATTACCATGATGAGGCTCAGAAAGAACTTAGAGACACACACACAATTAACAAGGGCTAAAAAAATTATCCACAATATAGCTTACATTTCCCAGGCTCCTGATGACACTGCTGTAGATTTCCACTCTAGCATCAGGCTAGCCCAGGAAGCTGAGAGTTTTGCAATGAGAGTTGAACTCTAAAGAAAGCTGAGCACCAAAGAACTGATGCTTTTGAACTGTGGCTTGGAGAAGACTCTTGAGAGTCCCTTGGACTGCAAGGAGACCAAACCAGTCAATCCTAAAGGAAATCAGCCCTGAATATTCATTGGAAGGACTGATGCTGAAACTGAAACTCCAATACTTTGGCCACCTGATGCAGGCAACTGACTCATTGGAAAAGACCTGATGCTGGGAAAGATTGAAGGTGGGAGGATAAGGGAACAACAGAGGATAAGATGGTTGGATGGCATCACTGACTCCATGGACTGAGTTTGAGCAAGCTCCAGGAGTTGGTAAAGGACAGGGAAGCCTGGAGTGCTGCAGTCCTTGGAGTCGCAAAGAGTCGGACACAACTGAGTGACTGAACTGAACTGAACTGAAACCCAATTAAATTAGTCATAGAAACACCTCTAACAAGCATGCCCAACAAAACTTCAGAGCCATGCACTTTAGTCACTGTAGCAGGTATTTGTGGCCCACAGTATTTAAGTAGATAAATCACCCTATGTCTTTATTCTCTAAAACAAGGTAAACGTTATTTAGAGAAATTAAGGGAGACTCGTGCTCATGTCAGAGAAGGCAATGGCACCCCACTCCAGTACTCTTGCCTGGAAAATCCCATGGATGGAGGAGCCTGGTAGGCTGCAGTCCATGGGATCACTAAGAGTCGGACAAGACTGAGCGACTTCACTTTCACTTTTCACTTTCATGCATTGGAGACGGAAATGGCAACCCACTCCACTGTTCTTGCCTGGAGAATCCCAGGGATGGCGGAGCCTGCTGGGCTGCCATCTATGGGGTTGCACAGAGCCGGACACGACTGAGGTGACTTAGCAGCTTGTTCATGTATGGAGGAATATGCCATGTTCATGTATGGGAAGAACAATTTGACATTGCAAATATGTAAAACTGATTTATAGATTCAATGCAATTCCAGTCTAAACCCCAGAAGTTTTTCCTATAGCAAACTGACAAACTAGTTATAATATTTACATGGAAATTCTGAATAATCTAGAAGGAAACAATCAAAGCTAAAGGACTTCCCAGATATTAAGGCTTACAATGGAGCTGCGGTAGGTACCAGGTGGTGCTAGTTTTTAAAAAATAAAACCCATCAGCAGAATGCAGGAGATCTAAGAGACTTGGGTTTAATCCCTGAATCAGGAAGATCCTCTGGAGAAGGAAATGGCAACCCACTTAAATATTCTTGCCTAGAGAATCCCATGGACAGAGAAGCCTGGCAGACCATGGTCCACTGAGTTGCAAGAGTTGGACATGACTGAAGTGATTTAGCACACACATGGAATGTAATAATTATGAACACAACTGAGTGACTGAACTGAGCTGATGAAACTGGCACAAAAATAAACAAGTGGATCAATGGAACAGAATGAAGTTGAGAACAGACCTGTGAAAGAAAAATCAAGGTAAGCCTGGGTTTCAGATTCCATTTACTAGGACTGGTAAGATGTCCATGTGATGTCAGTCCTTATTGTGGCTCCCTCATTCCATCTCTTGGGCTATAGATAAACCAGAAGTTTTCTTATATGGCTTCAAGAAAGAAGTCTGGCTCAGGAAAACCACAAGTGTGTCCCTCTTGATGTCCACCCCACTGACCACTGGCTGGATCCCTGGGGTTCCTCTCCTCTCATCCCTAGGTCCAGTGCTTACTGCCCAGACTTCAGAAACATCCAGGCTGGCACTCTTCAGGTCCTGCCATCCTTTGTGGGGGCTAGAGTTCCAGTTGTCTGTGTGCCCCAGAGTACCATTTTCCCATCCAAAAGCTGAGGAGGCCATCTTCTCTTCTTCTCAGATAATTCAGCTGATCTTATAAAGGCAAACCAAATTCCATCTCAAAAAAGAGTATGTTGCCGCTGCTTAGTCACTCAGTCATGTCCAACTCTTTGCAACCCTATGGACTGTAGTAAGAACACTGGAGTGGGTTGCTGTTTTCTCCTCCAGGGAATCTTCCTAACCCAGAGATGGAATCTTTGTCTCCTGCATGTCTTGCATTGGCAGGTGGATTCTTTACCGTTGAGCCACCTGGGAAGCCCTAAAAAGAGTATATCCAATGTTAAAAGGCTGCCCCCTTACTTTTACATAAAACCAGAGCTTTCACACCGATTACCTGGAAGGAAGGAGTGTTGTCACCTGTGGAATAGACAGCACAGCACGGAAAGCATTAGGGTAGCAGAGGCTGGCGGACACACAGCGTTTCTCGGGAGGACTTTCCAGCACTATAAATAACTGGGTGTGGGACTCTTAATGAGGTCCTGACTCAGAGATGGACAGACAGGACGTGGCATTTCTGAACTCTCTGTGGCTCCTTCCTTTCACCCCTCACACGAGGAGCTGCTGTGTCACTGGCCCTGGCTCCTTCAATGTCTCCCCAGCATGTTAATTCACCTCTGTTCCCGGTCCTGGGTGAAAGTGAAAGTGTTGGTCATTCAATCGTGTCTGACATGATGTGACCCCATGGACTGTAAGCCCACCAGGCTCCTCTGTCCATGGAATTCTCCAGGCAAGAATACTGGAATGGGTTACCATTTCCTTCACCAGGGGATCTTCCTAACCCAGGGGTCAAACCCAGGTCTCCTGCCTTGCAGGCAGATTCTTCACCATCTGAACCCTCAGGAAGCCCCTGGCACTGGGTCAGTTCAGTTCAGTCACCCAGTCGTGTCTGACTCTTTGCAACCCCATGAACCGCAGCATGCCAGGCCTCCCTGTCCATCACCAGCTCCCGGAGTCCACCCAAACCCGTGTCCATAAAGTCGATGATGCCATACAGCCATCTCATCCTCTGTCGTCCCCTTCTCCTCCTGCTGTAATCAAGATTGCTGGGAGAAATATTAATAACCTCAGATATGCAGATGACACCACCCTTATGGCAGAAAGCGAAGAAGACCTAAAGAGCCTCTTGATGAAAGTGAAAGAGGAGAGTGAAAAAGTTGGCTTAAAGCTCAACATCCAGAAAACTAAGATCATGTTGTCCAGTCCCATCACTTCATGGCAGATAGATGGGGAAACAGTGGAAACAGTGGCTGACTTTATTCTTCTGGGCTCCAAAATCACTGCAGATGGTGATTGCAGCAATGAAATTAAAAGACGCTTGCTTCTTGGAAGGAAAGTTATGACCAACCTAGACAGCATATTATAAAGCAGAGACATTACTTTGTCAACAAAGGTCCGTCTAGTCAAGCCTATGGTTTTTCCAGTGGTCACGTATGGATGTGAGAGTTGGACTATAAAGAAAGCTGAAAGCTGAAGAATTGATGCTTTTGAACTGTGGTGTTGGAGAAGACTCTTGAGAGTCCCTTGGCCTGCAAGGAGATCCAACCAGTCCATCCTAGAGGAGATCAGTCCTGGGTGTTCATTGGAAGGACTGATGTTGAAGCTGAAACTCCAATACTTTGGCCACCTGATGCGAAGAACTGACTCACTGGAAAATACCCTGATGCTGGGAAAGATTGAGGGCGGGAGGAGAAGGGGACAACAGAGGATGAGATGGCTAGATGGCATCATCCAGGTACTGGGTAAGCTTGACTTATTTTTCACCCAGACAATCTTCAAGAGCTTCCAGATTATCCTTTCTACTTCTAATCACCAACCCCAGCACTACCAATTCTTAGACAATTAATCCATCTATCACCACTATAAATTTCTTGAAAGCAAATGTTGATTTTATCAATACTCCACACACAAACTTTTAGTGACCGACTATTGTGGCCAACTGAATTCATACAAATTTCTGGGCTCTGTGTTTAAAGTTCTCTCTCTGTCTCTGTCTCTATCTGTCTATCTTTATCCTTTCTCTCTCTTCACTCTGAGTGTGTGAATGCACATGTATACACTTGATATCTGACATCTTGCTTATACATACACACTATATATAGCAAAGATGTTATGCAATAAAATCTGAAGGCTAAAACTATTTGCACAAGATATTTTCAAGGGCCAGGGGTGCTGTGCAAAAACTCAGGATGTACCAGGTATGAATCATGGACCCAAACAGCTTGGTGTCTACTGTGGTTGAAGAAACAGGCTGCCATGATCTATCAAAAGAATAAGCAATTCACTTCAGCTTCTTAGCTTTTAATCATCTGCATCTCAAATTCCATTTGTCTATTTAAAATCTGCCCTGATCTTCCTGACCCACTGTTACATTCCATTGCTCAGCCAGGAGCCAGAAAAATGGACTCACTGGCTCACACAGGCTCTTTTGAGCTAAGACCAACTTGAGGGATGAAATGGCTGATAAAGCGCACTTTGCTATCCACAGCTCCGTACTTCAAATTACATGTAAAATTTCCTCAGAAGAAAGATGCCCTCCTTTCAGTCTGAACTCATTAAAACTGTCTTTTAAAATTCTTTTAAATTACAGAAAGTGATATGCCACTCTAAACATATTTATTTGGGATTCTCTTGCATTTCATGCTTTCTTCATCTTCTCTAGCTCTGGCTTCCTCCTTTTCTGTCCTTTGGATGCATCTGCCTGCAGCAAATGTTTTTAGAAACACATCTCCCCTGAAATAGCTTGCTTGAAAATTCACACAGAGTAGAGGAGAAGGAAGAGGCAGTCCCACTGATCGCCTCTCCCCATCCGCACCACTTGTCCGATTGTTTCAATATATTGTTTTCAGTTGGAAGGGGAGACGCTTGCTGACCAAGAAATTCTAAAATCAATTTAAAGATTTTTTTTTATTTCTGTCTCTACTGTATAGAATTTTATCCAAGCCATAAATAAATTAAAAGGTCCACCATCAAACAAACCAGTGAATGCCAAGCATGTCATTAATACTTCTGACATAAATGATCAGAATAATAAAAATGAAAACCCACTTCCTGGGTGAGATGAGGAGGGAGGAGAAGGCAATACCAGGTTGTTAGATAATCAATGAGGCCATCTCCACTCAGAACTCTGTCTCTGAAACCGAATATGTTATACGGGAGAAGGCGCTATGGGAGGAGGATTTTTAAATCCCAGGAGATAAGCAGGATGGCTCAAAGCATCTGAGGCTGCCACCCACGTTTTTACTGTCAGTCAGATTCTATAAGAGGGAAAGCTGCATCTCTGGAGAGTAGAGACACAGTCTGCCCACTCACCCTGAGGATCACTAGGTGGGTTCGAACCCCTTGCCTGTGGGCTTCACGGATCTGACACTTTCATTCTCTCCTCTGCCTTCTTCCTTCCTCCTCCCAGGTTGCCGCCAGCCTCAAGGGAGGACCAGGGACTACACTCTGCTGAGCTCCAGAACCCACTGCAGGCTCTGGCCCCCAGGATGCCTCTGGAATATGAGTCCATCTCAGTGATAATTGGGAAGTAGGTAGGTGGGTCCCCTAGTTCTGGTGCAAAAATAGAGCTGAGGAGACCTATCCACTCCTGGAGTGCCTCGAGGGTGAGGGGCATGCTGGGATTTGAAGGCATGCCTTAGGGTGAGTTGAGTTTCCCCCACAAAACAGCCTCTGCTGCGAGCACTGGGGAAGGAGTCATTTTCTTTGGAAGGTGAGAGGAGAGAGAAGAGGGTGAGACAGGAAAGGCAGAGATGGCAGGTAAAGTGGGATGCAGCCTGCCTGTCCCTGCCCTGGGCGACAGGCTCTCAGACACATGGAAGTAGGTGGTGCAAGAACAGTGTGGCTGGAAATGTGTTCCGAGACCTCGACGGGAAGATGCCGCCAACCAGGGCATCCCTCTCCCAGTGTGCAGGGGCACAGACCCCGGTGGTGTGGGGGACAGGCCTGGCCCCGGGCAATGTCAGCAAGCTGGAGGGTGACCACAGAGTGAGGTCGCCTGCCACCCGGCTTGGTCTCCAGTGTCCACACACAGCCCCTCCCCAAAGCTGTCCACCCTCAAAGCCCCCTCAGATCACGAGCACACACAGCAGCTCTTCCTGCTTCCCCTGGGCTACCTCCTTCCCAAGTAGTCACTCGCCCAATTCAAAGTCTCAGCGTGTCAGAAGGCCAAACTCTTATAAGGGAGTGGCACTCTCAGGGTCATTCCACACCAGGAACATTGCCTGGGAGCTTGCTGGAAATGAAGATGCTCAGTTCCTATGTGCCTCAGGTGAGCCATTCCTGGCCTCTGGACTGAATATGCCCTCTGATTCTGATACTTAAGTCTAAACGCCATTGATATTGGTCTCAGGTTATCCGTGGGACATTATACTCAAAGGTAGCAGCTTAGAAACTTTTCTGAAGATTAGAATTTTTTGATAAAGAGAAAATGAAAGAGAATTACTTTGACCATTAAAGAAAAATATGTACTTCACATATCATGCTGCAAGAGAGGTTTTTAACTTGGGGACACCACAGACCCCTCCTGGCACCAAAGTTTTCTAGACAGAATGGATTTGTGAGCATATCTGGGGAGAAATTACATCTCATGTTCACTAAATTCTGCCACAATTTAACACTTTTATTCAACCCTGAACATCGGCTGATAAACCAGAGTGGCATCGGTGGCTCTTGTGACTGTGTCACCAGTAACACCATGGCTCTGTGCAGAACACTTGAGAGTTGTTGTAGATACCTTGGCTAGTGTGCCTGTCTCTGCTTCAGTCTTGTTATTGAATGTGTTAACAGAGCTCAAGGAGAACCATTTCTCCCCTTGTAAAACTTATGACACTAATGCATAGGGTTTTTCTTCTCACTGATAACCATTCTCTCGACCTCAGTGGTAAGGGGTGTCCTACAACTTAATTCAATGCTGACACTAACCACACAGAGTCAGCACAGAACCCATGTGTTAGGGAATCGGCCCGCAAGGCTGATCCCACTTCCTAAGCCATCACATCACCTGTACTTCTGACTAACCAGGTCTAGACTGGAGTTTGTTCCCAAGACTCCCTTCCAGGTTCTATTATTTGTGAAAATGGATGACAGAACTCAGAAAAGTGCTTACATTTACGGTGGTTTATTGTTGTCTTTCAGTCACTTGGTTGTATCCAACTCTTTGCAAGCCCATGGACTGCAGCACGCCAGGCTTTCCTGTCCCTCACCATCTCCCAGAGTTTTCTCAACTCATGTCCATCGAGTCGGTGATGCCATCCAAACATCTCATCCTCTGTCATCCCCTTCTCCTCCTGCCCTCAATCTTTCCCAGCATCAGGGTCTTTTCCTATGAGTCAGCTCTTCGTATCAGGTGGCCAACGTATTGGAGCTTCAGCTTCAGCATCAGTCCTTCCAATGAATACTCGGGATTGATTTCCTTTAGGACTGACTTGTTTATGACAAAGGATACAAATGAATAGCCAGATGAAGAGGTGTGTAGGTTGATGCCTGGAAGAGTCCCATGTTGAGGAGCTTCTGTCCCTACAGAGTTGGGGTGCATCACCCCACACCCGTGGATGTGTTCACAGACCCAGAAACTCCTCAAACCCCATAGTTTAGGGATTTTTTAAATGGAGGCTTCACCTTGTAGGCGTGACCTCTCACTGACTCAGTCTCCAGCCTCTCTCCCTTCCTGGAGTATGGAGGATGGAGATGAAATTCCTAAGCTTCTAATCACATCTTGTCTTTCTGGTGACCAGCCTCCATTCTGAAGCCACTTGAGAGCCTATCCAGAGTGCCCTCCTTAGAACAAAAGGTGTTCCTATCACCCCTGAAATTATAATGAATTCAGGAGCCCTGGGTCAGGAACTAGGAATCAAGAAGCAAATATGAAACCAAGAGATGTTCTCGGCACCCATCACTCAGAAAGTTACAAGGGTCTTGCAAGTTCTTTGCCAGAAACTGGGGGCAGAGACCAAACCTAGGTTTCTTATTCTATCACAGATGCACATGTATCAGAGAGAGGAAAGGAGAAGAGAGGGGAAGTAGGGGGAGGGAAGGAAAAGCAGCAGCCCAGGGCCAGATTGCACCAAGCAGTCTCTTGAAAAGAGAGAAGGAGAAAAGAGGAGGAGGGAAAAGATTCAGCTTAAAACAAGGAAATACTGAACGTGGACACATTTATCTAAAGGCAATGATCATATATCAAGCACCTGCACTGTCCAGGCAGGATGCTAAGCACAAGAGTTAAGAATCATAAAATGTAGCTCTTTTCTTGGGAAATTCACTTTAAGCTCATCTAATCATAACAAAATTTTTCATTAAGTAAATATCAATCATCTACATGCAACACTACCAACGATTATTAAATTAAAAGGGAGTGGGGCTCCAGGACTCAAAGAGCCTTCCAATGTGGTCAGTTGGACAAGTTACAAAGCAATTCAGGATTACAGGGGAGTGTCCTGTAATAAGTGGGTCTTCTCAAGTGGCTCAGTGGTAAAGGATCCTCTTGCCAGTGTAGGAGATGCAGGAGATGTGTGTTCGATCCCTGGGTGGGGAAGATACCCTGGAGTAGGGAATGGCAACCCACTCCAGTATTCTTGCCTGGAAAATTCCATGGCCGGAGGAGACTGGCGGACTACAGTTCATGCAGTCGCAAAGAATTGGACATGACTGCGCACATGCACACGCTTGTGATAAATCCCCAGCAAGGAACAAGAGGTCTTAGTGGACTCTGAGGAGGAGCAGTTCCTGAGGGCTAGAGGGAAACAGAGGACATCCCGAGGAGGAGGACTGGGGCGTTCTCTGCCTGGGGGACTCAAAGGTCAGAGCAGGGTGGTCTTCAAGTTGGGAAAGAGGTGATTAGACTAGATCAACATGGCTGAAGCAGAGGGCTTATGTAGGAGTCTGAGACAGCTTCAAAGAGTGCGGAAGTTTAAACTAGAGCCAAGTTTGATAAGGTTTCAAATGCCAGGCTAAGTCTAAAATTCTATCAGCCGCCAACATGTGTAGGTAGTGGGTGCTA
The DNA here is from genome assembly GCF_054371585.1 of Giraffa tippelskirchi. NCBI lineage: Eukaryota > Metazoa > Chordata > Mammalia > Artiodactyla > Giraffidae > Giraffa > Giraffa tippelskirchi. Next base: position 72,981,826 of record NC_137286.1, read on the forward strand.
CTTTTTATATCAGGATGCCATCAATCAACACAGAATCAAAAACCAATCAAGGCATGCTCAATCCCCATGCCCAGTGAATATTTAGTGCATTTTTAAAAGTACTACCAGATCTAAACGTAATACCAGAAACTATAAAACTCATAGAGGAAAACATAGGCAAAACATTCTCCGACATAAATCACAGCAGGATCCTCCATGACCCACCTCCCAGAATATTGGAAATAAAAGCAAAAATAAACAAATGGGACCTAATTAAAATTAAAAGCTTTTGCACAACAAAGGAAACTATAAGCAAGGTGAAAAGACAGCCTTCAGAATGGGAGAAAATAAGAGCAAACTAAGCAACAGACAAACAATTAATCTCAAAAATATACAAGCAACTCCTACAGCTGAATTCCAGAAAAACAAACGACCCAATCAAAAAATGGGCCAAAGAACTAAACAGACATTTCTTCAAAGAAGACATACAGATGGCTAACAAACACATGAAAAGATGCTCAACATCAATCACTATTAGAGAAATGCAAACCAAAACCAAAATGAGGTACCATTTCACACCAGTCAGAATGGCTGCTATCCAAAAGTCTACAAGCAATAAATGCTGGAGAGGGTGTGGAGAAAAGGGAACCCTCTTACACTGTTGGTGGGAATGCAAACTAGTACAGCCACTATGGATAACAGTGTGGAGATTCCTTAAAAAACTGGGAATAGAACTGCCATATGACCCAGCAATCCCACTGCTGGGCATACACACCGAGGAAACCAGAATTGAAAGAGATGCGTGTACGCCAATGTTCATCGCAGCACTGTTTACAATAGCCAGGACATGGAAGCATCCTAGATGCCCATCAGCAGACAAATGGATAAGGAAGCTGTGGTACATATACACAATGGAATATTACTCAGCAATTAAAAAGAATACATTTGAATCAGTTCTATTGAGATGGATGAAACTGGAGCCCATTATACAGAGTGAAGTTAACCAGAAAGAAAAACACCAATACAGTATGCTAATGCATATATATGGAATTTGAAAGATGGTAATGATAACCCTATATGCGAGACAGATTAAGAGACACAGATGCATAGAACAGTCTTATGGACTCTGAGGGAGAAGGTGAGGGTGGGTTGTTCTGAGAGAATAGCATTGAAACATGCATATTATCATATGTGAAACAGAACACCACTCCAGGTTCAATGCATGAGACAAATGCTCAGGGCTGGGGCAATGGGATGACCCAGAGGGATGGGATGGGGAGGGAGGTGGGAGGGGGATTCAGGATGGGGAACACATGTAAACCCATGGCTGATTCATGTCAATGTATGGCAAAAACCACTATAATATTGTAAAGTAATTAGCCCCCAACTAAAATAAATAAATTTATTAAAAAAAAAAATTCTGGAGGAAAACTTTAAAAAAGAAAAAAAAAAAAAAGTACTACCAGAGGTAGTAAACATCCGTCTTATTTTCTTTATTATTTCCCCTTTCCCCTCTTCCCCACATTATGTGATTATCTGAAAAAATTAGGAAGTGTCAGATTGACCCTCCGTTGCGATGTAAATGCAATATCCCAGCAGTCCTAAGCTTAGGCTGACCCCTAATGGTTTCATGAAATATGTTCACTTAAGAATCTTTTAAAGTAGATTTTCAGAGTAGTCTGCACAGAGGAATTAGCACACAGGAATTAGGGAAACTCAAACTTCCTGCTGCTCGGTCCCACCCCAGCTGAGCATGGGCCAGGCCTCAGAACTTTTAAGCATTGCCCGGATTTATGAGAATTCTTGAAGTCAGGTTAAATTATCCCTTCAACTCGGTTGTTCTTTACTCAAAGTTATTTTGTCTGTCCAGGTCTTTTGCATTTCTGGCTTAAGTGGTAAAGAATCCACCTGCAAAGCAGGAAATGCAGCACACGTGGGTTTGATCCATGGGTGGGGAGGATCCCCTGGAGGAGGGCATGACAACCCACTCCAGTATTCTTGCCAGGAGAATCTCATGGACAGAGGGGCCTGGCAGGCTACAGTCCATGGGGTCGCAAAGAGTCAGACAGGCCTGAAGCACTTGACACGCACGCACACACACTGCGTTATCATTTTTGGCATAAAGATCTTGAAAAACCGGATCCCTCACACACAGAGCTGATGCCAATGTAAAAAGTCACAGCCACTTTGGAAAAGTTTGACAATTTCCTAGAAAATTAAACCTACGTCTGGTATATGACCCGACCATATGCTGCCAGGCATTTCCCAGGAGGAATGGAAGCCCATGTCCCAGAAAGACTCACACAGGAACGTTCCAGCACCATCACGGTAAGTGTTCCACTGAACTTACTGCTTTTCCTCCCCTTCACAGTCACCTCCCAAGTAAGGCATTCTTGGGAAAACTCTTGACTTGGGTTCTGCTTGTGGGATCCCAGTTTATAGAAACTGAAATCTAAAATAACAATGAGGTAGAAAAATTGTCATCCATTATTTAACCAAAAGAGCTTCTCTTGTTTTGTTTTGATTTTCTAAATACAGCTTGATATATCCTAGGATGAACAGTGAGAATTTAAAGGACAGAGTCCTTCCTGGGACCTGACCACAGAAGAGAAGGTAAAACCAGCCTTTCTTCCTAAACAAAGAAAAGTATTGATACTTATGATTCAGGAAGACAAAGGAGAGATGAAAGCAAAGGAAGGATAGGGAGAAAGGAACAAGTAAGTTGGATGCAACTGGGACCAGGGGAGGGGGACCCGGCTAAGGAGCCTGATGAAACCTGCAGCCCATGACAGCGTGATTTCTATCAATGTCCTCCTGTGAACTCCTCTAAGGTCCCACAAGTGCACAGGGCTCACCAGTGCTGTGAGTGGGTTGTGCTGTGCTAAGTTGCTTCAGTCATGTCTAACTCTTTGTGACCCTATGGACTGTAGCTCGCCAGGCTCCTCTGTCCATGAGATTTTTCCAGGCAAGAATACTGGAAAGGGTTGCCATTTCCTTCTGCAGGGGATCTTCCCAACTCAGGGATCAAACCTGCATCTCTTATGTTTCCTGCGTTGGCAGGCAGGTTCTTTACCACTAGCAGTACCTGTGAGTGGCTGGACTTCTGCATAAACAAGGTATTGAGGTTCTTATCTCATGAGACAAAACAGAGACCGGGAGGAATGGAAGCAGAGCCTGAGGCTGAGATGATGCCTTACATATTTGGTCTTCCCTGGTGTCTCAGTTGGTTAAGAATCTACCAGCAATGAGGGAGACCTGGGTTCAATCCCTGGGTTGGGAAGATCCCCTGGAGGAGGGCATGGCAACCCACTCCAGCATTCTTGCCTGGAGAATCCCCATGGACAGAGGAGCCTGGGGGGCTACAGTCCATGGGGTGGCAAATCAGAGGGGTGGCTCTGATGGTCAAGTCCACCTGGCTGTCTGGAAAACAGGGTAGAAGGGACAGGAGTAAGTGAGAAACCCTAAGAAAACATGCCTCATCTCCTATCCATGCCAGATCTAGATAGGGTTCTCCTTCTGCAGGTGAAGACACAGCTATTGCCTTTTCTTGTCTGGTGGAGGGTGGAGGGTGGTGAGAGGAAGGCCAGGGGATGCAACATCAGCTCAATGCATGGGGATTTCCTTGAGGGACAGAGAAATGAAAATCGGGAGGAAAGAAGTGAGCCTGCGCCAGCCCAGCAAGGAGGATTCAGACACAGAACAGGAAACAGAGAAGGAAGGTCGGTAAAGGAAGTGACACTGCTCCAGAACTGAAGCTCAGGACAGTAATAGCCTCACATTTCATAGTTTAGAGCAGCTGTAAATTGGAAGTACTCTTGCCTGGAAAATCCCATGGACGGAGGAGCCTGGTGGGCTACAGTCCATGGGGTCGCTAAGAGTCGGACACGACTGAGCGACTTCACTTTCACTTTTCCCTTTCATGCACTGGAGAAGGAAATGGCAACCCACTCCAGTATTCTTGCCTGGAGAATCCCAGGGACGGCGGAGCCTGGTGGGCTGCCGTCTATGGGGTCGCACAGAGTCGGACACGACTGAAGCGACTTAGCAGCAGCAGCAGCAAATTAGAAGGGGTGGATGACCTCTGAGTGCAGTGACCTCAGTCCACGGAGGGGACATTGACCTTTCAAAGCGTTGCTCCTGGGGCTGGATGATTAGCAATGAAGAACTGGCCGAGTCTAACCTTACAATAACCACAATTACATTCCGGGGGGTGGGCACCACATCTTCAAAATGATGTGGCTTTTTCAGAACAAATTTCCCAAGGAACGAACCACATGAATATATGCTATATCAAATAATTTTTCATGATGCTAGGAAACTTGCATTTCTAGGTACACACTAGCTACAAGGTTGTGACTTACCACTCAGAGAACTGCTTCTGTTAATTTGGTGAGGGAAATTGAATTTGTGGACAATGAAGAATGAAATCAGGGCCAAGTCTCACAGTAACTTGATGTTCACAGTAAGAAATCGTTATCTGGGTGTAATGAGCAACCAGAGGAGTGGAAGGGTTTCCTTTGGGGAAAAGTCTGGTCTCATTTAACAGCAAGGCATGCAGAGATGCTTTCCAGGTTCAAGGTGCAGATGAGCCAGCATCACTAATGTAGGCGCTGCCACTAAAATGCGCTTACTTCACCCCTGCAGATTCCTGATCGTCTGTTTGGTTTTCTTCCATCCCTCCCTAAGGACGATCACAGGTTCTTTTAGGGCTTTAATAAGACTTAGAGTTGATCTTCCTCTCTTTATCGTCTCCTTCCTCACCATCAACTCATGTAGAGTATTGGACTCCTTAGGTTGTTGGTGCAAGGTTGTGTGTGCTGCGGAAACTGAAGCGTTCAATTTAAGCTACGGCCAGGGAGTGTGCAACGTGTGCTCATGACGCCACCTCCTGGTGCCATGTGGTATTGAACAGCACACTGAAAGAGTTCTCAAGGTTTTTGTTCACAGAAACCCTGTACACCCCAAAATTATTGAGGATCAATATTGAGAATCAATATTTATAGTATTATAAATTGCAAACAAAAATGTTAACATTTCTTAAATCATTAAAATAGCAAAAATAAAATCATTACATATTAATATAAATAACATCTTCATGAAAAAGATCGTTTCCCAAAACAAAAAATTGGTGAGAATAACTGTCTTGTTTGAAATTGCTGCATATGTAGTATAGAACTTAATAAAAGACACCGAGATTCTCATGTCCACTTCTACATTTAGTCAATTTCAAGGCGGTGCTTTGGTTGAAGTACATGAAGAAAATCCACCCTCACAGGTATATAGCCTTTTCAAATAATTGGGTATATTCTTCTCTGATACTACATTGAAATCTGACAAGTTGCAGTTTCTTAAGGTTTAGCTGCTCTGTGAAATCTTAAAGCCTATCAGTGAACTTCTTTTCTGTTACATTAAAATCTGTTGTCTCTGTTGCAATTTGAATCTATCTTTATCCACACCTGATTTTGTAACACTGACCTGTGACCATCTGGAAAGCCACTGGCTGCTGAGTTATGAGTTTTAACATATTCCACTACATTCTACAACAGGAAAAAAATGTATTTAGCATTTTCACCACCAATGTCATCAGAAAAGTGTTTAAGTTGAGAAAATGTCTAGTCCACTGTGGTAGACACAAATTTCCCCAAATTTTGCTTTTTGCTTTGAAAGTTCAAATTGTGTCATTGACAACAACTGCCAAGTGACTTTTCTTGCAATGACAGGTTTATTTTGTGCATTTTTGAGAAAATATCTGCCAATATTCAAATCTCAATAAACTTGCTTTGCCTGTCATTTGTTATCTAGAGTAAAAATGATGTTTTGTGAAAAAGTAGATAGTTCATTTCGCAACTCAACAACCTTCCAAGGAGTTTTTCCTTTGGACAAACACAACCTGGTGTGAAGCAGAAGTGCTTTATGCTTACCTCCCATTTCATAATAATTGTTACTGCTTCTTCAAGGTAATTCTTCAGTGAAACTGGCATTTTAAAACCTGATCAAGACATTTAAAGGTGAACCCCTGACACTGTTTATTGTTATTTTGTTCATGAGGGTTTGATGTAAGAACAGAATCCACTCTGTATATTTTAAGCAAGAAAGAGTTGAATATAGTCTTAGGTGCTTACACAGTTACTGTGGAGTCTAACACAAGTTCTAAGCTGGGATTCCAGGATCTTTGTTGTCAGAACACTGTAGAACTGGCCACCAGTAGAACTACCTCCTTGGAGACCACCCCTGGAGTTGTCCCCACATCAACAGGACTCTGGTGTCTATACATCAAGAAACTGGAGACGTATAACAGGAAGATGCTTCAGAGTCCCCTGGCTTAGCAGCAGAGAGTACGGGAAGACAATCTTCACTGAGCTCCTATGATCCAAGTATCATGTGAGTCAATCCAATTCGCAGAATCGAATTTTCATTCGTTACCTCCAACAGCAAAGAAGCCTGGGAAATAGAGTGTTCGGCTTTCTAACCTCTCAAACTTAGAAGGAAGGTGAAATGAAGATTGGACGAGCCAGTTCTGGTTTGGACCTAGTCAGCAGGAATTTTTCCAGTGATGACAAATGACAGGTAGCTTACTTTCTCTGCAAGCGACAGAAAATCTGCCTAGACACTGTACAGATTTCTCTCTTGCACTTCTACCATTTGATTGTGAGCAAATGGATCAACTGCTGCTGTGAAGCCAGACAGAATGGTAGGGGATGTGAAGGGTAGGGAGTGGGATCAGAGTCAGAGAACCTGCCTTGTTCTTAACCAGAAACCCACGTCTTTCTGTGGGTGACCCTAGGATGTCACAATAGGGACCTTGAAACGTTCTAACACCTCTGTTCAAAAGCCCTCCTTCTAGTCTACTTAGCAATGTTTCTTTTTATGCCAGCAATTCTCAAAACTTGATACTGTGCTTGAAATGTGGGTTAAAATAACGTCTTGAGCTGTACTGCCAGAGACTTTAATTCAGTTTAAGATAGAATCTAAATGTCTTTTTAATCTTTTTTTTAATCATGTCTTCTTTCCTCCTTTTTTTCTTCCCTCCCTTCCTCCCTCCTGTCCTTCCTTCTCTTCTCTTCCTCCTTCCTTCATTGATCCCTTCAGTTTATCTCAGGAAATTTGGATGCAGTTGATCCACTGACCACAGTGAGAGAAACAGTCTTGAGACATCAGGTCCTGATCCTGAGAATCCAGATCCACCTGTTTCAGGAGACAATTTCCACAGGTGAAAGGAAGTCAGCTCTCACTCTGTGATCAGTTAGCTCTCCTCTGGGTGGAGGGACACAGCAAGGCTGAGCAACTGTGAAGTCATTTCCCAACCAAATTCAGCTAAAGTCCAACTACCAGTTTACCTGGAAAATATTATTCCTTTCTTCTGTTTTGTTTCCATTAGTTCCCTCTTCCTGGATTTTATTTGAGCATATATTGTAAATCAGATCTATCTTTCCCCTCATCCTATTTCATCATTGCTTTGTGATATTTCCTGTATCTTATTTTCAAAGTTTTCTTTTCTTTTTTTTTTTTTTTAGTTTTAGAGTCTCTTTCAGGACTCATTATTTTGTCTTATTGCTTTGTTTATTAGGTGTTTGACCAGTGCCCCACTGCTTTATTTCTTGTAGCCATCTAATTTATTTTTATATTAAATATATAATATTTACATTATATTTTACATTAGGAGAAACCCATTATTCTCCTTGTACTTTCTCTTTAAAAAACTTTCTATTTTCACCAATTATTGATACTTTTATTTTTCTTCCAGATGAACTTGAGGAATAAATCTGTATTGATTTTGCTTTCCCTTTATTTTTTCTTTTAAATTGACCAAACAGGCTTCTCACACTCCTTATTTATTTCTTCTTATCTTTCAGCAATCTTTCTTTCCTTCCCCTGTACTTAGAATTCACCACTCACAGCATACATAGTAAATCAATTTCTTCTTTTGTCTTTAAGACTGTCTTCAATAGTCATATTTCCTCAAAACACATTGACTTTCTCTCACACCTAGAAATGTTTCCATCTTCCTGACCTTGAAATGAGGACAACAAAAACAAACCTCAATCCTTAGAGTTTAAAAAAAAAAGGTTTTTTTAATGACCAATTCAGCCTCCTGCTCATTATTGGTGTAGATTTTTTTATGTAGATCTTTGTAGTTTTTTTTTAGTAGTTTTTATCTATGCAATTATGTAAAGATCACATAAAGACCATTTTATTTCTCCCTACACAAACTTTCTCTCTTACTTAAGCACTGGCTTAAAACGTCCAGGAAAATGTAGGAAAACATAGAGACATCATTGCCTTGTTGTCAACTTTGTAAGGAATGGAATCAATGTTTAATCAAATATAATGACTACCTGGAAGTTTTTCATAGCCATATTCTGTCAGATTGTGGAAGCTCCTATCTAATTCTAGTTTTCTGGGATGTTTTAACATGAATGGGTAATAAATTTTGTCGAATTTCTGTCAACTGAGATTATCATGTCTATTTTTCTATTTTAGTCTGTGGAATGTGACAACTTATACTGAATGATTTTTTAAATCAAATCAGCTTACATGGAATCATTTTATACTAACCTTGCATTCCTAGAATAATTCACATTTGGTCATGGCACATTGTTATTTTCACATATTGCTGTTTTTGTTGATATTTTGTCAGTGATATTTATTCCTATGTTCATGAGGCATATTGGTTACAATTTCTTTTTTGTAATGCGTTTCTCAGGTCTTGATATCAGGGTTACATTGCCTTCAGGAAACAAGCCAGTAAATATTCCTCTTCTTCAGTTTTCTGAAATATATGATGTATGGTTAGCATTATTTTTCATTTCTTATAAAATGTTTGGTAGAGTTCACTGGTGAAGTCTTTGGGCGTGGAGTTTTTCTGAGAAGAATTTTTATTTCAGATTCCCTTTCTTTAACAAATAGAAGGCCATTAAGATGTTCTTTTTCTCCTTGGGTCAATTTTGGTATGTTTATTTTATATGGAATTTGCCCATTCTGCTAATTGGCTAATTGATTATTTTCTTGTTGTTTAGTCATGTCAGACTCTTTGTGACCCCATGGACCAGGGTCCTCTGTCCTTGGGATTTCCCAGGCAAGAATTCTGGAGTGGGTTGCTGTCTCATTCTCCAGAGTATCTTCCTGACCCTGGGATTGAATCTGAGTCTCCTTTGACAGGCCAATTCTTTACTGATGCGTCATCAGGGAAGCCTTGGTGACTTAAATGTCTTATCATTTAAATGTCTCTAAGGAAATCCCCAATGCAATTCTTGATATTGGGAATTTGTATTATATATCTTCTATTTCTTAAGGAATTATTAATTTTATTAAATTTCTTCAAGAACCAACTTTTGGCTCTATTTTCTCTTCTGTTTCTCTATTTGCTAACTGATTGATTTCTACTCTTTATTCTTTCTAGTTTTCTTTGAGTTTAACTTTCTCTACATTTTCCAGTTTTTTAAGGTGGTAGGATAAGTCACATCTATTCTCTTCTAAGAAAACTTTTAATGCTATCAATTTCTTTCTAAGCTACTGTTTTAACTGTATCCACAAAAATTTTTTTTATGAGGGATGTTTGTTATTATTCATTCCAAAATAAGCTCCTATTTCCCTTGTGATTTCTTCTTTAACCATGAATGAAACAATACCTTTATTTTCTCTTCATTTTCGAAGAATAGTTTAAACAGATATAGAACTCTAGGTTGAAAAGAACTTTTTCCTTCAACACTTTAAAAATGTCATTGCGTTGTCTTCTTGATGCAATGCTGATTAGAATTCAGTCTTCACTTTCATATTTATCTTTTCTATGGTATATGCCTTTTTCCCCTCTATATTCATTTAATATTTTTTTATTACTGGCTTTCAGCAATTTGACTATGATAAGATTACATGTGGTGTTTTTTTCTATTCAATCTTCTTAGATACCTTTAAGCACTTAGAACCTGTGGCTTGATATTTTCCATCATATTTGAAAATATTTTAGCCTTTCTTTCTTCAAATGTTTTTTCTGCCACATTGTCTCTCCCCTTTCATTCAGTGACCTTAATTACAAATATGCTCTCATTATTTTCAGTTGTCATAAAATTGTAATAGTCCCAAAGATTGCATTCTATCATTAATAAATCAAAATTTATTGACACCTTCAAAAAGCTCTTCTCTGTAGCCCGTATTTTGTTGAAAAAATTAACTCTTTCTATATATGTTGAGATTCCTGGTAAGCTCAGGAAAATTCTCAGTGAAGGTACATAATTACGCTTTTATGTATGGAAATGTTTAAATATTTTAGTCAAAACATTTTCATCATATTATCATTTTTATTTCATTAAAACTCATTCTTAGACAAATACTTTATAACACAAAATTCCTCAACAGTGTTGTCTCTGTTTCTAATTATCTTGAATACTTTGCCAAACAAAATGGAGATGTCACAAAAATAGGGCTTTTCAATTTCATTCTATTCATTATAGAATGTAAATTTACCCTACAAATGGAAGCTCATCCAAAAATTCTTCTCTCAATTTATGAAATTACAAACCACAGTTATAAAAGTTCAATCAGGTACACTGAACTCTTATTTGATTTTGTAATTTTGTCCCTCACTTTTGAATTGACAAATTCAACTCCTTCCTGTTTATGTACCATGTTTTCAAGAATTCCATTTTGCTGAAGTCTTCAAAACTTTATGTTTCTATGGTGTTCCCTTCATTGAACATTTTGATTAAAGAATCACAACTGATTTTGAACAAATTGCAACAAAAAAGAGTAGAGGACTCTATTTAGAAACTGGTCACAGTTTTACAAATTAGCTCAATAACTTTGCAGGGCAGCAGCTTGATTTTCAAAGCAGTTCCACAAAGAATCAAGTATTTGTAAACTCTGCCTGATACTGGGCAGCTAAGAGGAACAACTGTGTGCTATCATGCTTGAATATTTTTCATTCAACCTCAACTTAATTGCCAAATATTTGTTGTTCAGTAACTTTAGGTATTTTATTAGCTCATCTCCTCCTTTCATGTATTCCTCCAGATGTAATCTTGGGTTATCCATTCATATTTATAGATGAAGCCTATTTTGCTTAATAGAGGTAATTGATAAATTTCCTGCACAATTGTGAATTCTGTCTCCAGAAGCCAAAATTGTTCCCTACTGTCATCCTGGTATGCCACCTATTTTAAGTTTGTACTGGAGGCCTTGTTTTAGATGAAGTATTATTATTAAGAGATAAATGAAAATAAGCCTGGATTGGCTTGATATATCTCTGGCTTTTTACATTCAGATTTTTCCATGGTCTAGTTTAGTGATGTGGATGACATAAGATCACTGAATAGAATTTTCACTTTAACATGTAGTTAATTGTGAAAGTCACCCACTGATAAACCGCCCTCCCCTTCCCGATCCTTTACAAATATTATATAACTAACATTTCCTGTTCATTGACAGTGGACAGAGTGCTCACTAAATACAATGAAGTGTGCTCAGACACAAGTGCTCAGGGAATGTTAGCTTTTCTCTGGATTCTGTATTGGTGAAGCCATACTGGCCACTTCAATAAATAAACCCCAACTTTTTCGTGGCTTACCACAATGAGAGTCTAATTCTCACTTGTGCAACAGTCACCGTTGATATTCCTGGTCAGTGAGTGGCTATCTTGACCCCGGTAACTCAGGGACCCAGGTTCCTGCCAAACCTCTGGTGTCAGAATCCAATTGCCTCTTCTGTTACCTGTGTTTAGATGGCAAATGGGACAGAGAACTTCTTAAAAGTCTTGGCCTGCAGGTGATATACATCACTCTCATGTACATCTAGTGACTACTGGTCACATGGCCACACATGTAAGTTAAAGGACTTGGAAAATGAGATCCTTGATTGGGCAGCCATATTTCAATTAAATTCCATATTATGAAAAGGGGGCACAATTTTTGTTTGAAGCAAGCATTCAATATCATTGATTCTCAACCTCTTTACATTACTTTAAAATAAGTTTCCAGATGGCTCAATATTTAAGTGTAAAAAAGTAGATAGTGATAATCTCAGAAAGAAAAAAGTCTGTCTACTGTGACACAAAATCCCAAACTCATTAAGAAAAAAAAAAAAAAGCATTAGTTGATTCAATCACAAACTTATCCATAGCAACCAGAAAAAAAGAGGTTAAGGAAGGGAGTCCTCATGACTCAAAACAAAAGAAAAAGTCAAGAAGAAAATTCTAACTGTCCAGAAAGGAAACCAGGAAAATATGTAGGGTGGTAGTTCACTCAAAGAGATGTATGTTTAGTCTAAGCAACAAGTTAAAAAAATAAAATCAGAATAAGGTACTGATGGAATGAATCACTTCAGAAAGACCAGAAGACAGAAAAATATACTGGATGAAAGAAAACAAAGTTGACACAAGTGCAGAGACATACCATGTTAGTGGACTGGAAGAATCAGTGTTGTGAAAATGGCTACACCACCCAAAGCAATATACCAAATCCAGAAATACATCAAACAAAATGAGTAAAGACTTAACTAGGAAAGCAAGGACATTTCAGTATAAAAATGTCTGTCAACCATCAGTCAGTGCTGAAAAGCACATAAAAAAAAAATCACAACCTTTCCTAATAAAGCCTCTAAGTAGAATGGAAAAAAGAAACAATTTATATATGATAAACACCATTTGTCATTATTCTAAATAAAGAAATGTCAGAACCATATTTATAGCTTTACTTTTAAAATGTTTACCTGAATGACATTATATGAAATAGAATAGTTCTATTTTTCTTTAGGTTATCTCACATTTCTAAATATTTTAACAAGGTTATATTATGTCATTAAACAAGATGTATTAGCTGCTTTCTATTTTCATTAAATTATTTTTCTGTTACATAAGCCCAAATGATAAAGTAACATGTGGATGGAGGAGATCTTGTATCTGCCCTTAGAAGCCAAAATGGGTATCTTTAAAAACTTACTAAGGGAGTGATAAGAATCACTGGCCTAAGCCTACCAACAACAACCAAAATTTGTCTAACTTAAGCTGAAATGCACCAACCCCCAAAAAGTACTTCTGCATTTGCAATAATTATAAGTCTTACAAATTAAGAAATAATAGCTTGAGAACCAGTTCTAAATTTTCTCTTTATTTGAAAAGTTTTACTTAAAGCACTCTTTTTTGCATTCAAAGGTTTCTTTAGAAAGGGTAAATTTAAAAAAACACAGAATACATGAAGAAAATTTTGGATGTTTACTCAGACTACCTCTAATATCCATCCTCAAATTCAACCTACTATATCTAATGCAGCTGATAAGTACTTCAAGTAAAGACGTGATTAAGCATCATCTTATGGCCTGGCCATGGAAAAAAGAAAAATCTAATCCCTCCCCCAAACACTCCCATGTTACAAACAAAAACATGGTCAAAATATTCTTACAGTATTCTCTGTGTGTGTGTTTATTTTTATGTCAGAAATGTCACTTTGGACTGTATCATTAAATATTGGCTGTTTCATTATGTTTCTTCTTTAAGATGAAAACAGACTACATAACAATCTCTTTTTTTTAATTAGTTTATTTTCTATTTTTTAACTTTACAATATTGTATTTGTTTTGCCATATATTGACAAGAATCCACCACGGGTGTATATGTTTTCCCCTTCCAGAACCCACCTTCCACCTCCCTCCCCATCCCATCCCGCCAGGTCATCCCGGTGCACCAGCCTCGAGCACCCTGTATCATGCATCACACCTGGACTGGCGATTCCTTTCACATATGATTATTTACATGCTTCCATGCCATTCTCCCATATCATCCCGCCCTCGCTCTCTCCCATAGAGTCCATAATACTGTTCTATTTATCTGTGTCTCTTTTGCTGTCTCGCATACAGGGTTATCTTTACTGATTGACTAAATTCCATATATATGTGTTAGTATACTGTATTGGTGTTTTTCTTTCTGGATTACTTCACTCTGTATAATAGGCTCCAGTTTCATCCACTTCATTAGAACTGATTCAAATGTATTCTTTTTAATGGCTGAGTAATATTCCATTGTGTATATGTACCACAGCTTCCTTATCCATTCATCTGCTGATGGACATCTAGGCTGATTCCATGTCTTGGCTATCGTAAACAGTGCTGCGATGAACATTGGTGTACACATGTCTCTTTCAGTTCTGGTTTCCTCAGTGTGTATGCCCAGCTGTGAGATTGCTGGGGCATATGGCAGTTCTATTTTCAGTCTTTTGAGGAATCTCCACACTGTTCTCCATAGTGGCTGTACTAGTTTGCATTCCCACCAACAATGTAAGAGGGTTCCCTTTCCTCTACACCGTCTCCAGCATTTATTGCTTGTAGACTTTTGGATAGCAGCCATTCTTACTGGCGTGAAATGGTACCTCATTGTGGTTTTGATTTGCATTTCTCTGATAATGAGTGATGTTGAGCATCTTTTCATGTGTTTGTTAGCCATCTGTATGTCTTCTTTGGAGAAGTGTCTGTTTAGTCCTTTGGCCCACTTTTTGATTGGGTCGTTTATTTTTCTTGAATTCAGCTGCAGGAGTTGCTTGTATATTTTTGAGATTAATTCTTTGTCCGTTGTTTCATTTGCTATTATTTTCTCCCATTCCGAAGGCTGTCTTTTCACCTTGCTTATAGTTTCCTTTGTTGTGCAAAAGCTTTTAAGTTTAATTAGGTCCCATTTGTTTATTTTTACTTTTATTTCCAATATTCTGGGAGGTGGGTCATAGAGGGTCCTGCTGTGGTTTATGTCGGAGAGAGTTTTGCCTATGTTTTCCTCTAGGAGTTTTATAGTTTCTGGTCTTATGTTTAGATCTTTAATCCATTTTGAGTTTATTTTTATGTATGGTGTTAGAAAGTGTTCTAGTTTCATTCTTTTACAAGTGGTTGACCAGTTTTCCCAGCACCACTTGTTAAAGAGATTGTCTTTTTTCCATTGTATATTCTTGCCTCCTTTGTCGAAGATAAGGTGTCCATAGGTGCGTGGATTTATCTCTGGACTTTCTATCTTGTTCCATTGATGTATATTTCTCTCTTTGTGCCAGTACCATGCTGTCTTGATGACTGTGGCTTTGTAGTAGAGCCTGAAGTCAGGCAGGTTGATTCCTCCAGTTCCATTCTTCTTTCTCAAGATTGCTTTGGCTATTCGAGGTTTTTTGTATTTCCATACAAATTGTGAAATTATTTTTTCTAGTTCTCTGAAGAATGCCGTTGGAAGATTGATAGGGATTTCATTGAATCTATAGATTGCTTTGGGTAGTATACTCATTTTCACTATATTGATTCTTCCAATCCATGAACACAGTATATTTCTCCATCTATTTGTGTTCTCTTTGATTTCTTTCACCAGTGTTTTATAGTTTTCTGTCTTCTTTTGTGATTTCCATGTTTTCTCACTCTAATTTGTTTTAACATTCTTATTCATTTTGGTAAATTCTACCCACTTATCCATTTCTAGCTTATTGTTCTTTATTGTGTTTTCCACAGTCTCTACTGTCCCTTGTGAGCCTTCCAATTTCATCTTCACTTCAGCCATAGTTTTATTTTCTTATCTTATTTTTCTTTCCACTCAGTCAGCTTACACTGCACTTTCTCATGTAGTCACACTGTCTCTTCCCTGACCTCATACCACTGTTTTGTACTCTCACCGATAAATATTTCCATTAACGGTCTTAAATTCATGGTAAAATGTTTGGTCATTCTTTTCATCTTCTTTACAGCAATATTGTTTTTTGATCAGTATTCTTCACCTGTCCTTTGTTTTTCCATTCCTTTCTCCTTTTTCAATTCTTGAATGGCAGGAGTGGCCTTGAGCTGGATTCTTTTTGCCAAGTCATCACTGAAAGTGATGAGGTTTTCCTGGACAAGCTGTCTGCTGTTGCTACTGCTAAGTCGCTTCAGTCGTGTCCAATTCTGTGCGACTCCATAGACGGAAGCCCACCAAGCTCCCCCGTCCCTGGGATTCTCCAGGCAAGAACACTGGAGTGGGTTGCCATTTCCTTCTCCAATGCATGAAAGTGAAAAGTGAAAGTGAAGTCGCTCAGTCGTGTCCGACTCTTCCCGACCCCATGGACTGCAGCCTACCAGGCTCCTCCGTCCATGGGATTTGCCAGGCAAGAGTACTGGAGTGGGGCACCACTGGGGCTCCACTGCCTTCTCCAGGACAAGCTGTCTACAGGAAGCTAGTGCAGAAGGCCATAGTGGATCAGTTCTGCACCAGCAAAATTCTGTTTTGATTCATGGTTTTACATGAGAATCAGTTAGCTATTTACTTCTCAGCATCCACAGGAGATAGAAGGTCTTGACATTTGTCAAAAACATCTCCTTCCCTTGGCTGTGTGACTCCCTATTTGGTTTTACTTCCCAGCTTCTCAAAATCAAACCAGAGGCAGGGAAACTCCTGTCATTGGCTTGGGAAGCCATCCTGCTTTTACAAACAAAGGCTAACAGGTTTTGCACCCCAAGCTGGGCCTCTCAACTTCATGAAGCATCTCCTGCTGGCTCCAAGCTCTGCAGCCATGGATCATCCACCTTCTCCCATAGGCGGCCTGCCTGGTCTCCACTGCTTCAGGCAGCCATTGCCCTATTCTGTGACTTAGTAGACTATGGCGTTTTTATTTTAGTTTTTCCCTGTCTTTGTTGTTATTAGCCAATTGCCAGAAAGCAGAAGAAAACACGAACTTAATAGTACCATCTTCAAACCCAAAATCCAATAATTAACCTTAATACAGTATTTTATATACGATTGAAACTTGAATGTCTCATCATACTACTGAAAGACAAAGGTGTACTTACTTACTATTACACTGTGAGGTAAAACACTAATTTTCCATAACATACTAATTTTCATATGGCCATTAACAACTGAGATAATTATTTTTATTTCAAAACCTCTTGTGTGTATTGGTTATAACCTAGGGCAGAAAATTATCTGATGCCAAAATGTAAAAGATTCTTTTCAAGACCCAGGGTTGACTGGGGGAACAAATTATGAATGTTCCCTCAGTATGCTACAATCTTAGTATTTGTTTTTAAAGCAGAACCTTTTTAGTAATAAAGACAACAAATCATCTGTCAATCTGCAAGACCCCAGTGACATTTGGGTTTGAAATGAAGACAATTATATTATGAGCTTCCCTGTTGGCTCAGTGGTAAAGAATCCACCTGCCAATGCAGTAGACTCAGATTTGATCCCTGGGTCAGGAAGATCCCCTAGAGAAGGAATGGCAACACACTCCAGTATTCTTGCCTGGGGAATCCCACACATAGAAGAGCATGATGGGCTACATCCATGGGGTCTCAAAGAGTCACACACGACTTAGAGACTAAGCAACAAGTTTATATTATATGTAGGATCATTCCCTTAGTAAAAATTTAACTCTAGGCAAGTTTATTTACCTGACACTTACTATTCTCTACTCTTTGCTTATCCAATACCAGGGATGTTCTGAGTAAAATCAAGTTTTACTAATAGCTCATTTTTTAAAGAAGCAAATAATATACCAAAGCCAAATTAAACAGATTTTGAACTAGTAGTGTTTTAAATGATTCCATTTTCATACATAACAGTAAATCTGTCAATGCTAATATGTCATACAAAAGCAAAGTAATGCCTGATACAATTTATTAAATTTAGAGGCACCATGAGATCATATTGATAGAAACAAAGAAGAGCTTTTCCTCTGCTGTTGTTGTGTAGTCACCAAGTTCTTTCTGACTCTTTGTGACCTCATGGCTTCTCTCTCCTCCACTATTGCTTGGAGTTTGCTCAGAAGCATGTCCGAAGCTCTTCCTTGCAGAATTCTAAGTAAGAAATGTAAATGGAACGATGGAATTTGAAAAACCACAGTTCAACAACCACCGGAGTTGGAATGACAGTGGACAGGAAGAGACATGGTGCATTTCATCTAAGTAGCTGAGTCCCCAATCACCAATAGCGGCACCAATATATATCATGCTCTGAGAAGCACTGCTGAGGAATTCCTGCCCAAAATACACAACCTGAATCTAACCATGAGGACCATGGACAACTGCAATGCAAGGATATTCTACAAAACAACTGGCCTGCGCATGCTCTTCAAAAATGTCAAGGCCACAAAGAGACAGAGAAAAGAATGAAGAACTGTACAAATTAAAAGAGACTAAGGGAAAATGACAGCAAAATTCAATGTAGGATCCTGGACTGGACTCTGGACCAGAAACAGTTCTTTTCTTTGGTATATAAGATATTAGTGGGACAACTGATAAAATCTACCTGTATCCAGGAGAACTGTATCCATGCTCATCAAGGAAATATACATTAAAGTACTTACAGTTAAAGACATTGAAGATACTGAATGCAATTTTCTCTCAAACAATTCAAAAAAAGCAGAAATACTGTGTATATGTATGTGGAGAAAATGCTAAAGCATATGTGATAAATGTGGACATTTCAGGAATCTGATTAAGATACTTTCCCTAATAGTAATACAAGATCAGATCTTTACTACATTCTACTCATCAGATCATGAAATTTTAGAGCTGGAAGAAAAATATATTCTCACCCAAATTACTCCCAACTTACAGATGAGGACAAGGAAGTTAATGATTTGCTCAAGGTGACAACATTCAAGGCAGAGCTGAGACGCTTATACTGCTCTGACTCAGCTCTTTCCACTACTGCAAGTTGTCTCTTGTACCTAAACCTGTGATACCAAATTATGTAGCTCTATCTTCCTTCAGGCAATCTAAACTTTAATTTTTAAAAGGCAGTTATGTGCATAGTCTTTAATAACTAATATCAATAAATATGTTGCCAGAATACAAGTTAGATACTATACGAAATGCTAAAACTATAAAATCAACACACTCTACTGTGGGTGACACTGCTAGGTCCATTATGACAGACAACCAAGTCTGTATTATTGACCCCACCATAACCTACCTCTTAGGACAGTGCCCCACTGCTTCCATGTATGTCAAAATCTTACTTGTCTTTCAAGCGTTACTCATGGTAGTCATTCAGTTTATGAAGACTTATTAGATCTCACCAGGCAAAAATGTAACTTCCTTTGCTGTTGTCTCATGTTCCTTTTTTAACACTGAAGACGCTATGATTATCTGTATACACATTCTTGTGCTGTGGGATGTCTTTTATTTGGCAGCATACAAAGACTTCAGAAACTGAATAACTACCAAAGGTAACACTTGAAAGACAAGTAAGATTTTGACAGACACGGAAGAAGTGGGGTAGTGAGAGGATGGGTAGGGGGAGTTAGATAAAACAGCCTGAAGGCAAGAAAATATTCGGCATTTCTACTAAATGTTTAAACATGGGCTTACCTATTGTTGCTACAAGTTCTGTATCAAAAGTATCACCTGTGAACCTCAAGAGCAGGCTAAAAGAGATGTCATAAAGGCAGATTAGTAATTTTGACTTTTCTTTCTAAATATTTGGTAAATCTTCCTGATTGTTGTATTTTGTCACGAGTTAGACAGAACTTAAGAAGAGCTAATATACTCAGCTTCTAGAAATATGGCTTCATTGCAGGTATATTCAGAAGAATGAAGTTATTGGAAAGGCAATTAAAGAATCCCCAAAGCAAAGTAGTTTACTAGCAAATATATTTCCCATGCTCTATTTCTCAAGTGTGAAAAGAGGTTTATTTATTTATTTATTTTTTAATACAATTGGTATGCCCTTCTGAGAAAATGATATTAGCAAACTTGTAATGCTTTAACTGACATGGACAAAAGGGGGAAAGGAAGTCTCTTGGAATGCAACAAATTAATTTTTTTTTAAGAAATCTAATGTGTCATCCACTCCAAATTCAGGTAAAAACAGAAAGGTGTGAAGTTGAGCATTTTGAAACAAGTAATCTGACTATTACTGAAGTGCAAAGAAGAGATACAATAAAAAGTGAAGAATGAAGGTCACACGCTGACCAGAGTAGGTATCCTCTGGCAATGCTGGGTAAGGTGCATGAAATCTAGTTAGCAATATGCAGCTACCAAAGGCTGCCAAAGAAAACAATGGCAGGAACTTCTCTATATATTGAAAAGTTAATGCCAGAAAAAAAAAACTAAGAAAATCAACAGAAGACAACTGCCATGATTATAATAAGAGATAATGAAGGACTACACCTAGGAAATGGTAAAGAAAGGAAGGAAGGCATGAAATGAAAGGAAAAGATAATCATAAAATTATTTCAAGATTTTTGTCTTTCAGAATTATTTTATTTAATATAAGGCATAAATGTCAGTTATTAGAAGCTCTTCAAAAAGTTTTCGTTAAAGCTCTTTAGATTTATAAAATTAATAAATCTCCCCTCATATTGTCTTCTAAGTAGGATGAGACCATTCTATTGACTTACTTGCATTAATAAAATCAAGACAATAACTATCTCATGTTTGAATTGCAGGGGACAAAAAAATGTATGACTATTTCTATAGACTGTAATTATTGCTGCTAAAGATATTTTTTGTCCACAGGGCATATTGCAAAACATAATGGCCTCTTGATACTTTCCAAACCCAGTGTCATTACTTCTATTTGAAGTCTAACTCTCCCTTTCCCGGTTTTGCTTTCTGGTGATCACAAAACCAGCACAACAAAAGCAAAGTAAAAAGAATAAAATTGGAGATTTTTCTACTTAACATTGAGCTATAACTAATTTTATTTAATTCCAACATGAATTAGGTGATGGCACTAATAAGAATCTTAAAAGACTACTCATAAAATTTTTTTTCTCTTCCCAACATTAAGCTTCAAACTAAGGAAGCCCCAAAATTTCAATTACTCTTAATTTAAGAATAGAAAAGTTGTATATTTATACTCAAGTCACCAAAGACAATATTACAAAAATGTAGACCCTTACTGAGCAGTAGTAGTGATACCATAACAATAACATAAATGATAGCAACAGTATGGGCTATTATTTATTGAACTTTGACAATAAGCCAGATACTGAGCCAGGGAGTTTTCTTACATAATTACTAATCCTTAAAACTCACTTGTCATTAATGGTATTTTGTCAGGGAAGACAAGAATGTAAAAACAAATTTTAATACAGGCACTGAGGATAAGGCCGCAGATTTTAGCCATGGGTACACTGTCAGGTGAAAATGTATTCTAAATTCTACGTGTGCATTTTTCTATGTAAGGAGTCTAAACTTCTCTATTAGATTTTGAAAGGAATTCACAACCCCAAAATGATTAAGCAATACTGTTCTAAAGGATGTATGGTTAAGCCTTCATTTTCAGCGTTTAAGGAACAAAATACTGAGCTGTAGATGGAAGGAGTAACTCCTGCCATTCCATTTGGAAGAGACCAAATGTATAATTAATCAGTGCGATTATAACTAAGATGTATTTCTCAGTTTACAAACGAAACTGGTCAAAAAGGACAGGGATGTAAGAGGTACAGGAAGGACAGCAAATTAAATAATAGCAGGTCTCTATAATCTCTTTCAGTTCTGAAACACCTTGCTGCTTCTTTACTTCACCACAGCTAGCCATGGTTTCAAAGAATATTACACATTTAACACAAGATAGTTTTGAGAGATTTCTACTCCAACCTCCTTTATCAAACAAAGAGATAAGGCCTCATGTCTGACTGCCACACACAAGGTCACACAGTGGCAGCACCAGTTTCATCATTCTGATCTCCTGGCTGCTGTCACACATGTTCATTAACTCCAAGTATAAAATAAACTGGAAAAATAACCCACTAGTTTGAGTGAGTTAAGATACCCTTTGTTGTGCAATGATTTCTCAACAACACACGTGATACCTCACTTTCATTAACTCTAGATTTACAGAGAAATAGAAACTATTGGTTAGGACAATACTGTAAGATTATATCCGTGTCAAATGTTTTTGTACTTACTCACATTAAAAAGCATGCTACATGTTAAATCGCTTCAGTCATGTCCAACTCTTTTGCAACCCTATGGGCTGTAGCCCATCAGGCTCCTCTGTCCATGGAATTCCTCAGGCAAGAATACTGGAGTGGGTTGCCATTTCCTACTCCAGGGGATCTTCCCAACCCAGGGATTGAACCCAAGACTCCTGCATGTCCTGTGTTGGCAGGCAGATTCTTTACCACTGTGCCACCTAGGAAGCCCATTTAAATCGATAAATGTCTCTGAAATTTTCTATTTTCTTTTCCTGTAAAGGTTTTGTATATCCCTAGTCTGATTTATTCATAGATAATTGATTTTGTTTGATGCTGTTGTATATCATAATTTTAAGAATTTACTACTTTACAGAAATACAATTGGAGTTTGTGTACTGATTTTATGTAGAGCTACCTTGCTAAACTCTCTTACTGACTGTAATATTGTATTTCTGAATTACATTGTTTCATGTACAAACACAACCATGTCATATGCAAATTATGCCAGTTTTATTTCTTCCTTTCCCGTCATCAAACTTTTGTGCCTTTCTCTTGCTTTAATGCTCTGCCTAGGAACACTACTAAAATGCTGAATTGAAAAAGTAGTAATGAATATTTTTGTGTTTTTTTGAATTCAAAGGGCAAATTCCAATGACTCATCATTATATCTGAAGTTTATGGAAGGTTTTTGGGTTGTCTACAAATAATTTTCCTTCTCTTCACAATTGCTGGGAATTTTTAATCGTAAATGGAAATGAATTTTATCAGATACATTTTTCTGGATATGTTGAGGTGATTATAGGATTTATTTAATTTGTTAATTAATTCCATTTATTTGTTTGCTAATGTTAAACCTGCATCCTTGGGCTTCCCTGGTGGCTCAGTGGGAAAGAATCCGCTTGTCAATGCAGAAGGCATGGGTTTGATCCCTAGTCTGGGAAGACTTCACATACTGTGGAGCAACACACTGTGCCACAACTATTGAGCCTGTGCTCTAGAGCCTGGGAACTACAAATACTAAGCCCATGAGCCACAGCTACTGAAACCCATGCATCCTAAAGTCCATGCTCTGCAACAAGAGAAACCACAGCAATGAGAAGCCCATGCACTGTAAGAAGAGTAGCCCCTACTGCAACTAGAGAAAGCCTGCATGCAACAATGAAGACTCAGGATAGCCAAAAATAAATACATAAATAATTCTAAAAAATATCTTCATCTTTTATATAAACCCTTCTTGGTGATGATGGATGATCCTTTTTACATGTTACTCACTTTGATTTGCATATGAGTTTCCTTTCCTGTGTTACCCATGTCAGATTTTAGTATCAAAGTTAACCTACTCTCACAAAGTAAGTCTTCCCTCTTCTTACTCCTATTATCTCCTGTTATCTGGAAGAGTCTGTGCAGTATTTCCTTGAAAGTGACTTTAGTTGTATCCCATTATATTAATGCATCACATGGGTTGTCATGATGGCTTAGAATCCCAAGGAGCCTTATCCACAGATCAAGTCTTCACAGTCCTGTCGACTCTATCTCATGGTCTTTCGCTGAATACACAGTGGTGCTGAGCCAAGGCCTGGGAGCAGGCAAGGAGAGCTGAGAGAAACTTCTGAAGGTTTCATTCAGTGTAAGGCATTGGCTGGCAGCTTCCTATGGCTAAGGAATGTCAGAGTGCTGACACCAGTCCCTCACTGAGAGCGCTGCATAGATTTCCAAAGCCTGAGGGCAAGCTGCAGAGAGACCTCCTGAGGCCCTGATTGGGAATCATAGACGAAAAGCAAAGGTAACTTCCCATGGACCCCAAAATCTAGCAGCTATCCTATAGAGCAGAGAGAGAGATCTCCTATGATTTAGCAAGCTGCGTAACTTGGCTACAGAACAAGAGAACTGCAGGGTCCCATGCCCTGCTGAAGGGAAAGTGCTAGTTCTTCTCTCTAAACATTTGAAGTTAGTGACCTGAATCTAACAAACTTGAAACAAAGTCCATACTCAGCTCAACTACAGATTAGATGGTAGCACAGACAGTAAAGAATCTGCCTGCAATGCAGGAGACCCGGGTTCAATCCCCGAGTCAGGAAGATCCCCTGGAGAAGGGAATGGCAACCCACTCCACTATTCTTGCCTGGAGAATTCCATGGACAGAAAATCCTGGCAGCTTATAGTCCATGGGGTCACAAGGAGTCAGAAACAACTAAGCAACTAACTCACACACAGGTTAAAGGAACTCAGCTCCCTAACCTTAGAGCCATGTTGAAAAATTGAAATGCACTTTTCTGGAAACAAATATTATTAACTTCCCTCTCCGTTTATCTTTTATGTACAATGTCTTATCTAACATCAAAAGTTAAGACACATTCAAAGAAGTAAGAAAATATGAGCTAGGGCTGAAAAAAGAAATGGTCAATAAAAGCAAACCCAGAGATAGCCTAGATGTTGGGCTTATCAGACAGGGACTTTACATAACTATAATAAATAATAAATGTTAAGGGCTCTAGTAGGTAGAAAATGGATATTGCACAAGTAGATGGGCAAAATCCACAAAGAACTGGAGGTTTTCAAAATGTTAGAAAATATATAACAGATATGAGAATCATTCAATGAACTTAGCCGATTGGACACAGCAGAGAAAAAAAAATGTTAGTGAAGCCTGTAGACAAATCAATTGAAATGATCCAAAATTAGATGGAGGGAAGGAGGTTAAAAAGCCACAGAATCTGAGTTCTGCAAGACAATAACAACAGTAGTTGAACACTGTACATGTAATTAAAATCCAAGAAGAGGACAGTGGAGCACAGGAAAAATTTGGAGAAATAATGGTTAACAAATCTCTTCAGTTGATTAGTGGTACCAACCCACAGAGTCAAGAATCTCAGTGGACTCCAAGCAGGATAACACAAAGAAAACAGCTGGGGTGGGACTGTTGGACAATCATGTCCAACACTTTGTGGCTTCATGGACTATAGCCCATCAGGCTCCTCTGTCCATGGAGTTTTCCAGGCAAGAATACTGGAGCAGATTGCCATTTCCTACTTCAGGGGATCTTCCTGACCCAGGGATTGAACCCGAATCCCTTGTGTCTCCTGCAAGCAGATTCTCTACTGCTGATGCCACCTGGGAAACCCTGATGTATGAGAGTCAAACTTTGCTTGGTCTGTGCTAAATACCAAGAACCGATCTTAAGAGCACCCAGATAGTGAAAAATCTTTACTTTCAGGGAAACAATGGTAAGAATGAAGGCTAAATTCTCTTAGAAATCATGAAGACCAGAAAACACTAGAACCATGTCTTTAGTCCTGAAAGGACAATTAGGGGGTAAAAAGCTGTCAAGCTAAACTATTATATCCATTGAAAACCTCCTTTAAAAATGAAGGTAAAGACATTACAGAGTACCACTGGGAGAACTCTTTGCCAACAGAAAGTCACTGCAAAAAAAGCTAACGGGTTTTAG
This sequence comes from Giraffa tippelskirchi, assembly GCF_054371585.1. Classification (NCBI taxonomy): domain Eukaryota; kingdom Metazoa; phylum Chordata; class Mammalia; order Artiodactyla; family Giraffidae; genus Giraffa; species Giraffa tippelskirchi. Next base: position 73,007,101 of record NC_137286.1, read on the forward strand.
ATTGAAGGAAAATGATACCAAGCGGAAAAAAACTCTTAAGACAAAATGAAGGGATCAAAAGGATAATAAATATGTAGCTTTAGACTTGTTTCGCATAAGAGCTTGGATTTAAAACCCAAGTCATGGTCACCAATCCTTTGCCCTAAAGGAACCAGAGCCTTTTCCTCTCAGAGTATAGGCTCCCCAGCTGCAATAAAGAATTGGCCCTTGTCTCCAGCTCTCTGGTGACCTTGGGAAGGTGGCACAGAGGTAAAGAATCTCCCTGAAACAGGAAACACAGGTTCAATTCCTGGGTTAGGAAGATCCTCTGGAATCGAAAATGGCAACCTACTCCAGTATCCTTGCCTGGAAATTTCCGTGGACAGAGAAGCCTGGCTGGCTATATTCCATGCGATCACAGAGAGTCAGCGCTGTGTTAACTGAGCACAGCCCCTACAGATGTTATCCTTGGGACACTTTCTTTCTTTCTTCTTGACTATATTCTTTAAAAAATCATTCTATATTGAAACAGACTGCTATCTGCCTGCACTGTGGCAGAAGTTTTACCTTCTGGGTAGATATGGAAAGAAAGGAACGGTTGGTGGGGCAGGGAGTGGGTCAGTGGAAAAGCTCTGTCCAGATCACAAAAGAGCTCATATGCAGAAGTCAATGGCTGAATGCTTCTTTGGTGTTTTAGTCCAAGAGAGTCCCTTGTTCTGGGAAGGCAGATGAGGTGAATCGATGTATTTTGCTTTATTGCTGTTAGCCCTGATGCTTTAGTTTAGAATTCACAGCACACAGAGCCCCAGAGTGTGTCTCTCAACACACTCCCAGGGACACAATAGTGCACTTGTCTTTCAATTCTGCAAATAGCCTTTTCTTTCCCCCTGAGTTTCCAGCACTGTTTCCAGTTGTTGGCCTTTTGTGTATCTTCTCAAGTATTTTAATGAAAAAGTTAGAGAGGTTACATCAGGTAAGTCTAGTTTTTTGGACAACTTTTTATTACCTAACTTTATATGTATAGGAAAGTTGAAAGAATTTTACAGGAAATATCCATACACCTTCCACCTAGATTCAATACCTAAAGTATTTATTTTGCTTATTAATGACAAATTTTAATTTTGAGATGCACAAAAAATAGTTTAATTTAAGCAGATTGTTATTATACACATTCTTAGGACTTATGAGCATTAAATATGCTTTATAATGTTAATACTAAAAATATTTAACCAGAGAAAAACTAGAGTATAAATAATTTTTCTATAAATGATATGTCAGCATTACATTAATAAATGGAGAACTGAAGCAATCATTTTAACAATTCATGTTTTATAAAATTTTAATGAGACTTACTTGAATAATTTTTTACAGTGATCCACCTCATTCTATAGATTAAAATTGGTTGAATGATGGGAAAGGAGAAATAAACGACTTTGATGTCGATTTGGGCCTATGTTGTCTTAAGTGAAAATTTACCTAAACTATAAATCAATTTGGGCTTTCCTGGTGGCTCAGACAGTAAAAATCCTCTTGCAATGCAGAAGACCTGGGTTCACTCCTTGGATTGGTACTATCTCCTGGAGGAGGACATGGCAACCCACTTCAGTATTCTTGCCTGGAGAATCCAAATAAACTGATTCCAAATAAACTCATCTTTGCTGGAGAAATACCTAGTAGTCGACTTTTTTAGGTCTGCACACATAACTGTAAGCAGAGAGTAAATCTCTGATACTTAGAAAATAAAAAAAAATCCCATATAGACAAGCAAATAATCAATTTCAATGTACAGATTTTCTGTATTATATATGTACCCAAAGAATTAATTTTGTTAGTACCTGGCACTTCTGAAAGCATTCTGTTAGAAGACAGGAGGTCTTTTAAAAGACAAAAACATGGTTTGTAAGGCATTCTCTTTGAAGACAGATGAATGCCTATGTTTTTACCAAAGCCCAAAGATGAAAAACAAACCAAGCCAAAAATGTGTCACAGAAACATCATTTTAGGTGTAGTATAAGAAATAAAGAGTAGCTTATGACTGAATTATACAGTGAAATTTCTCTCCAATATTTCTAGTCGTTAGTCCCTGAACAATGTGAATAGACACTTAATAGTGTATAAATTGGCGGGAGGTGGAGGGGGGAAGACTGGATAAGAAAGGAGAGTAGATTTACCTCAATATATATTTTAAATCTAGGCATCCTTAAAGGCAGTAATGTTCTTCTCTGGAGAAAAGTTCTTTAAGTTATGCTCAGAAAGTCTTCTAGGAACACTTGGCCTTAACTCCCTTCTCTGCTGACATTTGCTATGTTATCTGATTTATCCTTCAAAGGGAGTTTCTTTTCTTCCTTCTCTCCCTGTGTATGTGATCTCTTTATCTGTTGAGTTTAACAATTTTGATCTATAAACACCAATAATTTCATACATCACAACCTAGTAATTTATCAGGAACCATGTTACATATGTAACATTGTATGTATGTGTTTCTAAACTTCATTTCTTTCAATTTAAATTCTTGTAGAAGAGTTGTTTGTAAATTGCATTACAAATTTTAATAAATAAGCAAGTTTATTCATGTTATTTAGGATCCAGTTAACTGACCAAGCAGACACAGAATATCACTGGGAAGAGGGTGGGTTACCCAAGTGTTTTTGCTTTTTCAGTTATAAAAAAAAAAAATACTTAGAGTAACCATGACATAAATAATCACCTGCAGAAGGAACTGGAAACCTTATACATTTCATACATAGATGGAAAACTATAATCCAACAAAAATTCATATTGCAGCTTATAATAATCTTCAAAACAACAGATCGATTCAATCTTAATATCTGGACTCAGTCAATACACAACAGAATCCTTGGTAATAAATCTGGAAAAGAGAAGCCACTCTCCTTTCCTTCCTTTCTTCATTTATTTATTCAGTTGACATTTGTTATTTGCCTTTCTTGGGCTTCCCAGGTGGCGCTAGTGGTAAAGAACTCTCTTGCAAATTCAAGAGACATAGGAGACTTGAGTTTGATCCCTTGGTCGGGAAGATTCCCTGGAGGAGAGCATGGCAACACACTCCAGTATTCTTGCCTGGAGAATCCCATACACAAAGGATCCTAGCAGGTTACAGTCCATGGGGATTGCAAAAGAGTGGAACACGACTGAAGTGACTGCCTTTCTCATGCCTGGCACTATTCTAGTTGGGTTTACACTCATGTATAAGACAGGACTATTCCTTTCTCTCACTGAATTCACATTCTCTTCTAACCATATTGCCACTAGGAAGAGTGAAAATATTCTAAATACCCATACAAATGCCTGCATAATGTTCTGTTGCCAGTCTTTTTCAAATTTGTGTTGGGACGATCCCCTGGAGAAGGGAACGACTACCCACTCCAGTGTTCTGGCCTGGAGAATTCCATGGGCTGTATAGTGCATGGGGTCACAAAGAGTCGGTCATGACAGAGTGACTTTTAAAAAATCTTATTTACCTGACTGGAATTAGAAGAATAGCTATAAAAAGCATATTGAACTTGGTATACTTTCATAAAATCTAGATTCTGTAATTCATTAAAAAGTTTTTGAAATGAAAATTTAATAGTAATGTTATTATTTGCAGCATGACTCTGCATGTACATTCTGCCTCGTGTATATTAAAAGAACTCTGATTATTCCCATCTCTTCTGGTTAAAAAGAAATTGGCTCAGTGATTCTCACCCGGGGGGGATGATTTTGCCCTACTCCACACACGACTCTTGCTTCTCTTCTTTGGCACCGAAGGACATTTGGCAATGACCGGAGACATATCTGGCGGTCATCAGCACCAGCTACTAAACATCCTCCAATGCACAGTGTAGCTCACGCTCTCCTCCCTCTGAAAAAGAAACAAAAACTTTCCTCCCCAAATTATCATTACTGCTGAGGCTGAGAAATCCTGCTTTCTCCTTTATTACAGATCATTCCATTCTCATGTTATTTTCCCTCTGTCTCCATACCTCAGTTTGAAAAGTTTAATTCCATTGGCTTCTCCAACCATTCGTTTATTTATCTCTCTCGCCAAACCACTGCTAAGGCATTGTGGGGGATACAAAGACACAGAAAATAGGATGCCTGGTATTTGACTTCTATCTGATTGCAAGAACCTACCTTACAGATAACTAGAGAATGACTCGGTTTTCTGAAAAGGATGAGCGACCAATTAAAACATTCATTTGGGTGATGATAACAGGACATTTTTTTTGCACTCTGCTCATCACTCCGATTCTCTCTAGCCTAGGGTGAATGCCATTTTGCCTGGTAGAAGTCTGGTTCTAAATTCTCTGGAAAATAAAAATGCAGTTCTATTGTTCAAATTGCATGAAAGGCAGAACCACGTGGGGGTGAGAAGGACAGGAAAATACAATCCTTTGTAATCATACTGTGGGGAATGTGGGGCTTAATAACAGGTTACAAAATAGATTTCTTAATCTAAAATGATAAAATTTCCTGAATAAGGGCAAGCTGATACCTTAGATCATGAACAGGCAATATTTATTCTCATTGTTTACCCTGGGATAGATTGAAGCAGCAACCCTTCCTTGTCTGCCATTTATCACGTTTACCATTTGGCAATACACAGATCTTCCTTATCAGCATCAAAATGGTGATGAGTCAAATCAAGAAGAGAAAATAACATCAAAATTGTGTAATAACTGAACAGTCAAATATATGTGTTCTTTGTACTCATCTAAGAAAATACGGGGGTGCAGAAAAGTTAAGTATGAAACAAAGCAAACTTACTGTGTTTTTCCATCATCAATCACAGCACACATACACTCCATGTATGAATGTATACACACAAATGTATATTCAGTATAATCCAGAAACACCCATGTAATGAAGAAGTACCTTGCTTGTCTTTTCTTTAAAGAGCTGATTAAGTGGTTCACAGTAGAACAGTGTGCTATTTGCTGTTATCCTCAATTTTCCTGATGATTCATCTAGAGTATGGCTATCTATCTAGAAAGAGCTAAAATGAACAGAACAATTTAGAAAACCCACTGAGCTAAAGTTGCACAGCGTGAACTAAAAGAAGGGAGGAAGATGGGTGACTCAGGAGATTCTTAATCAAATTTTAAACCTTTCCTTTTCACGCTCCCTCAGCTTATAGATGAAGTGCCCTTGGATACTTGCAAAGTGCTTCTTTGGACAATTATTTACCTCACATTGGGGGAGGTAGTTAGCAGGTATGGTGTTTCAGGAGAGAGGCAGGACTTGAGACCAGATTTCTCACTCTAGGTTTCTGGTATGTAGAAATTTGATGTGACTAAGGGGCTGGTACAGCATTTGCAGCCACTCTGCTCACCATGGGAGGCCCGTTCCAGCGCTGACAAGCTCCCCACTAAATCAGCCCCATGGTCCCATGGAGGTTCTAAGACTCCAATGAAGGATCCAAGGATTCCTCCCCAAGCAGTTTGCATCCCTAGGGAAGTGTCTGAAAAATGCCCCCCCTCCCCGCGCCCATCTCCCGATCCCACAGTCACACAGGAGAATCTTCCAGACTGGGAACTAACCCAGTTACAGGGGTCATCATTTCCTATGAGTTCCCCACCTCCAAACAGCTCTCCAATTCGTATCACAGCCTTTGAGTGATCACAAGATCTAGAATGGCTTGTGTGTGCTGTGCTTAGTTGCTCAGTCATATCTGACTCTTTGTGAGTCCATGGACTGTTGCCTGCCAGGCTCCTTTGTCCATGGGATTCTCCAGGCAAGAATACTGGAGTGGGTTGCCATTGCCCTCCTCCAGGGCTGGAATGGCGTACACATTTCAAAATCTGAAATAAGCATACTGGGTAATTTTCCTAAAATAGATAATTATAAGAATTGGTGCAAAGCTTCCCCTTAAGCCCGCACTCACCTCTGGGTTTCCTAGACTCTGACAACGAAAACTTGACACGTGCCATCTGCCTCCCCAAGGATTAAATCATATGCTACTACATCTCCTGAAAGGAGTTCAGGGTAGAGGTCAGGAATGAGGTACACTGTGCTCTGGGAAAAATTGGCAAAACAGGTCTTCAGATAGTTAAATTGTTTTAGGAGAAGACTTTTATGAGCCCAATTCTTGCATCTCCTCATATCCTAAAAAGCACTAAAATTATCAGCAGTGACATCTACTGCTGTTGACCCAAAGCAAGACTCTGCCAAAATGCCTGGTTGACGGCACACCCCTCTTCACTAAACTCCTATATAACACTGATCTTCCCCTATATCTCTTTGGGGCTAGTACCTCAAAGCTATCTGAGATGCTGTCTCTAGGGCAATAGCTCTCATAAAACTTAACTCACAGCTCTCATGTTGTGCATTTTTTCAGTCAACATATCCCAGAGAAAAGATGTTGTTTCTAGTATAGCGTTGCTATTATAGGGACAAATTCTCTCTGAATTAATCATGACCATGGACCTCAAGTGGGCCCAGCAGCAAAAATAAGACCAAGAAGGAGAAGGTTCTGGAGATGTCTATGAGGAGCTATGGCCCCTGTGTAGTTACCTCCTCTGTAGGGTCCACAACCAATACCTGGTGGTAAGTCTGGGGTCTCTGTTGGCCAGCAGGGCCAGAAGCAAAGAAGACAAGCCTGAGGCAGTGTAGAGAAGAGGAAAAGCAAGTTGCGTTGATCTATCATATCTCAGAACAATGACTCTCTGAGGAGACAAGCCACTGTCTTCTTCACCTGGAAATAAACAGAGAAGAGAATTTAGGAAAGGAAGCTCCCAGCTTAACTGAGTCAACAATAAAACACTCAGCAAGAGATGACAGTCAAGCTTGAGAAAGACTGAAAATGAATCTTTGGATAAACAGTGGTGACCATGGCAAGAGCAAACTGGTGGCAGAATGGAAGCAACAGATTTCTTTGGCCTTGGTTTATAGTTGGAAAATATTTTGTGAAGTCTTACTGTAGAGAGAGGCAAGGACATGTAGTAGGAGCTGGGAAAGAAGTGGGGCTAGGGAACATTTGTTTAAGTTGGAAGGAGAATAGTGTATTTGTATGCTAATGAGAATGATCTAGTAGACAGTGTGCATTTGATGTTGCAAAGTAAGGGGCGAATTGCTGGAGCAATGGGTTTGGATAGAAAAGAAGAGAAAGTCTTCCCTGGCAGTCCAGTAGTTAAGACTCCATGCTTCCAATGCAGGGGTTGCATGCTAAATCCCTGGTTAGGGAACCAAGATCCTGCATGCCTTGCACAAGTTCAAAAAATAAAAAATAAATAAGATCCAGGACTCTAGAGGCATGGGTTCTGGATAAGGGTGAAGCATCTTGGACCTGCTTGCCATCTCCATGGCCACCTGCATTGCCACCAGCCTGTCCAAGCCATCATGGTCTCCCACCAGGGTGACAGCAACAGCTCCTAAGTAGTCTCCCTGTTTCTTCTGCTTGCCAAGTCAGTGCTCAGTTGTTCAGTTATGTCTGACTCTTTGTGGCCCCACAAACTATAGCCTGCCAGGTTCCTCTGTCCATGGGATTTCCCAGGCAAGAACATTGGAGTAGGTTGCCGTGCCCTCCTCCAGGGGATCTTCCTGAGCCAGGGCTCGAACCTGCGTCTTCTGCATTGCAGGCAGATTCTTTGTCATCGAGCTATTGAGATGCTTCAGCATCTTATCCACCTATAAAGTCTTCTCAGCACAGCATTCAGAGTGATCCTTTTAACATGTAGGTAAGACCAGTCCAGGCCTGTGCTCCAAACTCTGTAATGGATCTTGCCTCACCAGGAAAGAAGTCAAAAGTCTTTGTAAGGTACCTGGGGAATCTGGTTCTTCATTATGTCTATAATTAATCAACCAACCTCTCTCCCTCTTTTCTGAACCCCTTGACTTCTCCTGGAAAACTCAGAATATGCCTCCACTGTCCCGCAGTCAAGGACCTTCGCTCCAGCTTTTGCCTCTGCCAGGGACACTCCTGTTCCAAACATCCCACTATTTGACTCCCTCTCTTCCTTTAAGTTTTTGCCCACATCTCAGCTTCTCACTGACCACTTAAAATTACAAACTTTGTCCCACCTTCTTGTCCTCTTATTGTGCTCTCCTTTTTCTTTTTCCCACAAATATCTACTATCTTCTAAAGACGATGTAATTCACTTTCCTTCTATTTGCAGCATGTTGCCTCTCCTCTGGATAGAGTGTGGCTTCCATGAGGGTCATATTTCATTAGTGTATCTCCAGCTCCTAGAACTTTGCCTGAAACATAGTAGTCAGGAGATATTTGTAGGATGAGTTAACAAATTTATCTAACAGAAAGACCCTAGTGAGCTTTCTGAAGATTTATGAATGAGAAATCAGAAACTGCCTCTTTGTGCCAAGTAAATATATTCCTCTCTGTAAATCTCATCATGGGGGTGTCTGCTATGCTGCCACAAATTAATTTGAAAGCTAAAAGGAGTGTATGATATTTTTATCTACCTCTTTTGCATTCAATGAAAAGCACATTCATCAATTACATACTTGTAATAACCATCACAGGTGCTCAGCAGTTACAGGTTTATCATTTCATTCAGTTAAACCTCACCAACAATGTGAGATGGGCACTATAATCCTCATTTAACTGGTAAAGGAAATGAAAATCAGAAAACTTAAGTGGCTTGCTCAAATCCTTACAAAATTAGTAAATGGGAAGGGGCAGATCTTAATTACAGACTTTCTTTACCTTCCATTGGAGATGCTTCCTGACTTTGTTATATTATATGGAGAAATATCACATGTTGCATCAAATATGGTTATTTTAATGTTGAAGGGATTTATAAATTTCATATTGGTATTTAAGAGGCTTCATATCAAATTTTAACTAAATATCTTTATCTATACCCATTCATCTATTTATGTATCTTTCTAGCTATATATATATGGGCTTCCCATGTGGCACAGTGGTAAAAGAATCCACCCGCCAAAGTGGGAGACACAGGAGATGCGGGTTTGACCCCTGGGTTGGGGAGATCCCCTGGAGTAGGAAATGGCAACCCACTCAAGTATACTTTCCAGAAAAATTCCAGGGACAGAGGAGTCTGGTGGGATATAGTCCATGGGGTTGCAAATAATTAGACACAACTGTGCTCAGTTGTTCAGTCATGTCTGATTGAATATATATACATATATATGTATATATGTATGTATGTATGTATATATATAATTGTGTTTGTTATCTACAGTGCCAGGCATCATGCTAAGAGCTATACAAATATTGTCTCATTTTATCCTATCCCAAACGCTGCAATCAAGATATCCTATTTCACAGATGGAAAAATTGAGGCAAAGATAGGTTCACTAACATGCCACAGGTTGACAGCAGACTGAGCCACCCTGTGAATCTGGAAAGTCTAAGAGCACAGTCAATGTCCCAGCCATCAGAACATGCATTTTCCTGCCTTCATTAATGAGAATAAGTTTGATTCTCTTTTTTTTCTAATTTATTTATTTATCTATTTTTTACTTTACAATATTGTATTCGTTTTGCCATACATTGAAATGAATCTGCCATGGGTGTACATGTGTTCCCCATCCTGAACCCCCCTCCCACTTCCCTCCCCATCCCATCCCTCTGGGTCATCCCGGTGCATCAGCTCCGAGCACCCTGTATCATGCATTGAACCTGGACTGGTGATTCGTTTCACATATGATAATTTACATGCTTCATTGCCATTCTCCCATATCATCCCGACCTTGCCCTCTCCCATAGAGTCCAAAATACAGTTCTATACATCTGTGTCTCTTTTGCTGTCTCGCATACAGGGTTATCTTTACCAATTTACTAAATTCCATATATATGCGTTAGCATACTGTATTGGTGTTTTTCTTTCTGGTTAACTTCACTCTGTATAATAGGCTCCAGTTTCATCCACCTCATTAGAACTGATTCGAATGTATTCTTTTTAATGGCTGAGTAATATTCCATTGTGTATATGTACCACCGCTTCCTTATCCATTCGTCTGCTGATGGACATCTAGGCTGCTTCCATCTCCTGGCTATTATAAACAGTGCTGCGATGAACACTGGGGTACACATGTCTCTTTCAATTCTGGTTTCCTCAGTGTGTATGCCCAGCAGTGGGATTGCTGGCTCATATGGCAGTTCTATTTCCAGTTTTTTGAGGAATCTCCACATTGTTCTCCATAGTGGCTGTACTAGTTTGCATTCCCACCAACAGTGTAAGAGGGTTCCCTTTTCTCCACACCCTCTCCAGAATTTATGGCTTGTAGACTTTTGGATAGCAGCCATTCTGACTGGTGTGAAATGGTACCTCACTGTGGTTTTGATTTGCATTTCTCTGATAATTAGTGATGTTGAGTATCTTTTCATGTGTTTGTTAGCCATCTGTATGTCTTCTTTGGAGAAATGTCTATTTAGTCCTTTGGCCCACTTTTTGATTGGGTCGTTTATTTTTCTGGAATTGAGCTGCAGGAGTTGCTTGTATATTTTTGAGATTAATTCTTTGATTTTCTTAATCAGACCATATTTAGAGGAGAATAAATACTTTCTAAACCACCATGCGTCATCCGTAAAGAAAGATAATCCGTTTCGTAAAGTGTCTCTGACTGGTAATGACTAAGCCTGCTGTCCCATGTGGGGCTGATGCAAAATTTCCACAGCAGTGCGGTTACTGAGGCCAGCCCCATGTCTCCTGTAAGTTCCCCATCTTCATACACAACCCTCACTGGTTCCCCAGGCTGGCCACCATCAACCCAATTCCTGGAGCCTGAGTTGACATACCAGAATTATAGGTTAAAAGATGGACGTTTTCACAGGAATCATCTTGTTTCAAAATAAAGTTAACATGTCTTCATTGGTTAAAACATTTTCTAGAATAGAACGGTGTGAAGATACCATGCTGTAATTGCAGGTTCGGAATATAGGTATGTCCATGTGAAGAGACGAGCATCTAGGAAACCAACCTGCTTTAACTATGCTCCAGAAAGCTCTCCATGCTCTGAACCAGAGCAGAATTTCATTGTTTAGGATCTAAATTTCTGTGGCCCTCAAAGAGCTAGGTAATAATATTCACTGTTTCCCTTTAGAGAATGGAGAAAAACACTACTATTATTTTTAAGGGATCAAAAATACATATAACCACTTTTCTGAGGGCTTTTCTACCAATCTGTGATACAGACATTCTGCATTTATCAAAATGTATCAACAATAAGAAGGGCCAGGCAGGTTTCTCTCATTTAACGGAATGAAATTGATAGATAAAACTAACATAACAATTATCCTAAAACCAATACAAACCCATTCATTGAAAAGTTTCTTTCTAAATGTTGTCTGATTTGTATTGGGCTGACTTCCACTAAACTCCCACTAAACTCCCACTAGACTCATTTTGATTTCTTTTTTTTTTTTCTGAGAAAAACATTTATTATTATTCTTATATATATATATTTTAATAAATTTATTTATTTTAGTTGGGGGCTAATTACTTTACAATATTGTAGTGGTTTTTGCCATACATTGACATGAATCAGCCATGGGTTTACATGTGTTCCCCATCCTGAACCTCCATCCCACCTCCCTCCCCATCCCATCCCTCTGGATCATTCCATTGCCCCAGCCCTGAGCATTTGTCTCATGCATCGAACCTGGAATGGTGTTCTGTTTCACATATGATAATATACATGTTTCAGTGCTATTCTCTCAGAACGTCCCACCCTCACCTTCTTCCTCAGAGTCCATAAGACTGTTCTATGCATCTGTGTCTCTTATTCTGTCTCGCATACAGGGTTATCATTACCATCTTTCAAATTCCATATATATGCATTAGTATACTGTATTGGTGTTTTTCTTTCTGGCTTACTTCACTCTGTATAATGGGCTCCAGTTTCATCCATCTCAATAGAACTGATTCAAATGTATTCCTTTTAATGGCTGAGTAATATTCCATTGTGTATATGTACCACCACTTCCTTATTCATTCGTCTGCTGATGGGCATCTAGGTTGCTTCCATGTCCTGGCTATTGTAAACAGTGCTGCGATGAACATTGGCGTACACACGTCTCTTTCAATTCTGGTTTCTTCGGTGTGTATGCCCAGCAGTGGGATTGCTGGCTCATATGGCAGTTCTATTTCCAGTTTTTTGAGGAATCTCCAAACTGTTCTCCATAGTGGCTGGACTAGTTTTCATTCCCACCAACAGTGTAAGAGGGTTCCCTTTTCTCCACACCCTCTCCAGCATTTATTGCTTGTAGACTTTTGGATAGCAGCCATTCTGACTGGTGTAAAATGTACCTCTTTGTTGTTTTGATTTGCATTTCTCTAATAATGAGTGATGTTGAGCATCTTTTCATGTGTTTGTTAGCCATCTGTATGTCTTCCTTGGAGAAATGTCTGTTCAGTTCTTTGGCCCATTTTTTGTTTGGGTCGTTTATATTTCTGGAATTCAGCTGCAGGAGTTGCTCGTATATTTTTGAGATTAATTTTTTGTCTGTTGCTTTGTTTGCTCTTATTTTCTCCCCCTCTTAAGGCTGTCTTTTCACCTTGCTTATAGTTTCCTTTGTTGTGCAAAAGCTTTTAATTTTAATTAGGTCCCATTTGTTTATTTTTGCTTTTATTTCCAATATTCTGGGAGGTGGGTCATGGAGAATCCTACTGTGATTTATATCGGAGAGTGTTTTGCCTATGTTTTCCTCTAGGAGTTTTATAGTTTCTGGTCTTATGTTTAGATCTTTAATCCATTTTGAGTTTATTGATTTCTTTTAAACACTGGTCATTTATTTATTTAACTAACACAAACACTTTACTGAACACCTATGTATTAGAAACTGTACTAGCTGTCAGGGAGAAAGACCAGTTTGGTCGAGTTCCCATGCTGCAGGCACTCATGGTCTCATGGCAAAAGAATTACCCAAATAGGTCCTCATACTCGTGATAACCACAATGACAGGGATGGTCCTACAAGACCCTGTGTCTTGTCGGATTGTTTTAAACCAGATCATTTCCTATGCATACAAAAGTAAATCAGAAATGGAAACTGCTACGATAATGTGTGCAAAATTGTTTACCAAATCTACAATGCGTATATCTATGCCATGATTAACTCAATAACATCAGTTTCGAAATGGAATAGTTTCAACTCTGAAAAAGCATCCAGTCATTACATACAAGGTATGGGGCTACTTCATTAGCCTAGTTATACTTTACAAATGTGCTTTATTACCTTTTAATTTTTTAAATTGAAATATAGTTGATTTATAATATATATTAGTTTCAGATGTACAGCAAAGTGATTCAGTTATACATATATGTACATATATATATTCTTTTTCCATTATAGTTTGTTACAAGATCTTGAACATCATTCCCTGTGCTATACAGTAGAACCTCATTGTTTATCTATATTATATACAGTTGTGTGTACCTGTTAATCCCATACTTGCAATTTATCCCTTCTCCCTCTTTACCTTTTGGTAACCATAAGTTTGTTTCCTATGTCTATGCTTATGTCTCTGTTTTGTAAATAAGCTCATTTGAACTATTTTTTAGAGTCTACATATAAGTAATATCATATAATATTTGTCTTTCTCTGACTGTCTTATTTTACTTAGTATGATCATCTCTAGGCCCATCCACATTGCTGAAAATGACATGATTTCATTCTTTTTTATGGTTGAGTAATAGTCCATAGTATATATCTACCACATCTTCTTTATCCAATAGTCTGTTGGTGTACATTTAGGTTGCTTCCATGTCTTGGCTATTGTAAATAGTGCTGCTATGAACACTGGGGTGCATGTATCTTTTATAAATAAGAGTTTTAATTTTTTCCAGTTATATCCTCAGAAGTGGGATTGGTGAATTGTATAGTAACTCTATTTTTAGTTGTTTTTTTTTTTTTTTAGGAAACTCCATACTGTTTTCCACAGTGGCTGTACCAATTTACATTCCCACCAATGGTGTAGGAGAATTTCCTTTTCTCCACACCCTATCCAGTATCTATTATTTGTAAACTTTTCATTCTTAACATCTAAGTTTTAATCAACATTGCATCTGTTTCTTCTGAATCACAATAGATTTTTCTGTCTGTTTCCTTGTGTGCATGTGCGTGCTCAATCGTGTCTGACTCTTTGCGACCGCATGGGCTCCTCTGCCCATGGAATTTTCCAGGCAAGAATACTGGAGCATGTTGCCATTTCATTCTCCAGGGGATCTTCCCAATGGAAGGATTGAACCCACATATTTTGCACCTTCTGCATTGGTAGGCAAGTTGTTTACCAGATGAGCCACCAGGGAAGTCCTCTTCCTGACTGGCTATATATTTTAAAACTTGTGTTTATACTTTTTTACTTAGAATGTAAGTTTGTCTCTATATGCCTTCTTTTTTAAGTGCTTAAATATTATTTTTATGACGGCCTTACACTGTTACTGACTGACAAAAAAGTCAAACCCTAAAACTACAGTGTAACAAGCTAATCCCAGTTCTGTTCACTGTTCAGTTCAGTGTCTCAGTCGTGTCCGACTCTTTGAGACCCCATGAATTGCAGCTCGCCAGGCCTCCCTGTCCATCACCAACTCTCGGAGTTTACCCAAACCCATGTCCATCGAATTAGTGATGCCATTCAACCATCTCATCCTCTGTCGTCCCCTTCTCCTCTTGCCTCCAATCCTTCCCAGCATTAGGGTCTTTTCCAATGAGTCAACTCTTCGCATGAGGTGGCCAAAGTATTGGAGTTTCAGCTTCAACATCAGTCCTTCCAATGAACACCCAGGACTGATTTCCTTTAGGATGAACTGGTTGGATCTCCTTGCAGTCCAAGGGACTCCCAAGAGTCTTCTCCAACACCACAGTTCAAAACCATCAATTCTTCTGCACTCAGCTTTCTTTATAGTCCAACTCTTACGTCCATACATGACCACTGGGAAAACCATAGCCTTGACTAGACGGACTTTTGTTGGCAAAGTAATGTCTCTGCTTTTAAATAAGCTATCTAGGTTGGTCACAACCTTCCTTCCAAGGAGTAAGCGTCTTTTAATTTCATGGCTGCAATCACCATCTGCAGTGATTTTGGAGCCCAAAAATATAAAGTCTGACACTGTTTCCACTATTTTCCCATCTATTTCCTATGAAGTGATGGGACCAGATGCCATGATCTTAGTTTTCTGAACGTTGAGCTTTAAGCCAACTTTTTCACCCTCCTCTTTCACTTTCATCAAAAGGCTCTTTTGTTCTTCTTCACTTTCTGCCATAAGTGTGGTGTCATCTGCATATCTGAGGTTATTGATATTTCTCCCAGCAATCTTGATTCCAGCTTGTGCTTCTTCCAGCCCAGCGTTTCTGTTCACTGTTAGCAGTGGTGTTAGCCAACCAGTGGCGGGCCAAGCTCCTATTTAAACCCAGACTGACTAACATCCCTTCTGCTGTCTGATGAGGGGAGTATGACTTTTATCACCGGGAAAATAAATTGCTATACTTCTCAATTTTACTTACAGAGACAACTATAGGAGGTAGAAAGATAGAAAGGTTGAAATTTCACATCTAGACAAGTTCTTGATGAGGATGGAACTCCATGTAAATTTGTTTGGGCAAATCTTCTTGATTTACTCATATCATCTTTAGAAGTATAATATACAGGCAGCCTATGGGTTTGCATTTCTTCACATAATCAAGTAGAGACTTGAAATTTCCAATGCCACTTGAAGGAAAGGGTGTGAGACTGATGTATAAGGAGGATTGGGGTGGGGGTGGGGGACAAGCCAGTTTTAGGCAGAAGGCCTGGAGAGGAAGACAGCCTCAGGAAATGAACAGTGGTGGGTTTGATAAAGTATTTTAAAGAACAAAGATGCCATTAATATGCATTTTGTAGTTTTGGGCCATACTACAATGTGGCTGCTGCAGAAACCTACAAGCCTTCAATAAAATTGCTATTTAATACATAAAGCAACCTTGTATTGGAGGTTGTTTAGGGAGCACAAGGTAAAAGGATCTATAATGCACATTAAGGTCAACTTGGGCGAGAGAAGAGACCACCTACAGGAGCAGAAACTCAAGATTTTAACAGAAAAAAGAGAATTAAAGCAGAAATTGACAGGAGAAAGGTGATCCCAAGACCTCCTGGGAAAGATACCCCTTGGTGCATTTGTAAGTATGTGCACCTGTGTGCATTCAGGTATGTTTTAGAAGGTGGTAGAAGATATTGGCTTTCTCATCACACATGTAATGGAACTTGAAACATTTATTAACAAATTTAAAAGCTGTAAAATTAAGTTAACCCAAAATTCTAAAGAACTTGAGGTTTCCGAGGCAGATAATACTTGGATTACAAAGCAAATATGTTTCAGGTCAAATGGTGGTTTTACCTACAGAATTGTAAGCTATTTACTGTTTGTTCATATTTCTTTTAAGTATTTATTTGGCCAGGTCTTAGTTGCAGCATGTGAGATCTGGCTCCCTGACCAGGAATTGAACCCAGGCCCCTTGCACTGGGAGTACAGAGTCTTAGTCACTGGATCACCAGGGAAGTCCTGTGTGCTTATTTTAAAAATTGGGTAGCTCAGATGGTTTCACTGTCTGCTAATTAAACCAAACTGATGAATTTATATTTCACTCCAGGCATTTCCCCTCATGCAGAAAAAATTCTGTGACCAAGGCAGGGCCACTTCAGGGTGTGGCTGCAGGGCAGTGAATAGGTTAGTCTCCTCCAGGCATTTGCAATGCTGCTTCTCCACCTGAACCAACTCCTTACCTCCCCACCCCAAACACAGTTCACAGTCACTCAAGTTGTCAGGTTTAGTCAGGTTACCTTTCCATATATATATCTTTTTTTTTCTGTACTGAAGTAGGATTGATTTACAATATTGTCCTAGAAGAGAATAAGAGATTGAGAGTGAATGTGTGACAAGCAGACCTCACAAGTAAGAAAGTAAATCCTAAAGCTTGCTGCTGTTCAGTCATTGCTGCTACTGCTGCTGCTGCTGCTGCTAAGTCGCTTCAGTCGTGTCCGACTCTGTGCGACCCCATAGACGGCAGCCCACCAGGCTCCGCTGTCCCTGGGATTCTCCAGGCAAGAATACTGGAGTGGGTTGCCATTTCCTTCTCCAATGCATGAAAGTGAAAAGTGAAAGTGAAGTTGCTCAGTCGTGTCCGACTCTTAGCAACCCCATGGACTGCAGCCTACCAGGCTCCTCCGTCCATGGGATTTTCCAGGCAAGAGTACTGCAGTGGGGTGCCATTGCCTTCTCTGTGAATGTCAAGAGTAATACACTAAAATGAACCCCAGTTCGAGTCTGTGTGCAGTTTATTGCTTGAGATGGGACAAAAAGAAAGATTTAATTTTTTAAATGAGCTGATTCAAAGGAAGATAACAAGTCCAGGTGGACATGAAGATTGAGAAGGCAATATACAAACGACTAGGATGCCTGCAAAACACAGTTTTAGGCAACGGGCAGTTCCCAGCATTTTATAAGTTGGAGAACAAAATGCTCCTTCAAGAAGTTTAGTCTAGCAGCAAGTGGAAATATGGATTGGCATGAGGGGAATCAATTTAAAAGCTCAGCTCTTAAATTGTGAGAGGAAGTGATGCTGAGCAGGGTGGTGAGAAGCAATTTGGTAGATTCCAAGAGCAAGAACTGGCAACTAGCTCTATGTAGTGAGTCTTATGACAATGTTCAGAAAGGCTTGAAGAGGGTGGTAGCTGAGCCAATAAAAATGCAATGGGCATGAGGGATGCTTTAAACAATCTACAGAACCTGGATGATTAAAGTGAGGCATGATTACAGAAAATGCCAAAGGTTCCAGCATTAACACAGAGATAGAGCATTATGTATTTGGGATCTTAGCATCCTTCACTGAAATGATCATGTTGTATTGCAAAGCACTAAACAACAGAATCTGGCTTCCCTGGTGGGTCAGTGGTAAAGAATCTGCCTGCCAATGCAGGAGTGTCGCACGTTCGATTCCTGGGTTGGGAAGATTCCCTGGAGGAGGGAATGGCAACCCACTCCAGTATTTTTGTTTGAGAAATTCCATGCACAGAGGAGCCTGGCAGGCTACAGTCCATAGAGTCACAAAAGAGTCAGACATGACTTAGCAACTAACCAACAATAATAAAATAAAAGAATGTTGTTTGCTGCACAGGTACCAATGCATTTAAAATACTTGTCATTGAGTCATGTCCAACTCTGCAATCCTATGGACTGCAGCACACCAGGCTTCCCTGTACTTCATTATATCCTGTAGTTCGCTCAAATTCATGTCCATTGAATTGGTGATGCCATCCAACCATCTGATCCTCTGTCGTCCCCTTCTCCTCCTGCCCTCAATCTTTCCCAACATCAGGGTCTTTTCCAATGAGTTGGCTCTGTGCATCAGGTGGCCAAAGTACTGGAGTTTCAGTTTCAGCATCAGTATTTCCAATGAATATTCAGGATTGATTTCCTTTAGGTTTGACTGGTTTGTTCTCCTTGCTGTCAAAGGGACTCTCAAGAGTCTTCTCCAGCACTGCAGTTCAAAAGCATCAATTCTTTGATGCTCAGCCTTCATCCTAAAGCTTAGTGGATAAATTAGATCACATTTGTGATAAAAAAAAAAAAGTCCATTTAGAGAATAAAAGAGTATATAGTGGGCTGGCCAAAAAGTTTGTTCCAGTTTTCTGCAACATCTTATGGAAAAATCCAAACGAACTTTTTGGCCAACCCAATATATAATCTCAGACTTCAATCTGAGAACAAGACTAGCTCTATAAATTGTGGGTGTCCAGTGTAAACACCAAAATGAGAAGTCTTCTGTTCCCATCATTGCTATGAATTTTAAGGCAATAGCAAAAGGGCTTTGAAACAATCTCAGTTTCTTCTGAGTGCACCTTGCATACCATGAAGTCAGCCCTACATAATTATTCCTTTTCCTATGATACTTACATAAAACAAATTTCTGTTTGCTTATAATTGTGTATGATTGGCTGTCATGCTGTCTTCAACTAAAAGTTGCACAATGTCAAGGATTACATTCCATAGACCTATTCCACTCTGGCTGTTATGCATATTACTCATATTCTCCAACACTGATGTCTTCCCATCCATCAAAACTGTTTACAAAAGGTCCATGCCTGGCATGTAAGAAACTCTCAACAAATGTTTAACGGCAAAAATATCTATCCTTTTTAGTCTCAATGAAACAAAAGTTTTATTAAAGTCCCTGCATGTGTGCTCAGTCGTGTTCAACTCTTTGAGACCCCACAGACTATAGCCTTCCAGGCTCTTCTGTCCATTGAAATTTCCAAGCAAGAATACTGGAGTGGATGGCCATTCCCTACTCCAGGGGGACTCCCCAACCCAGGGATCAAACCCACATCTCCTGCATCTTCTGCATTGGCAGGTGGACTCTTTCACCACTGAGCCACCTGAGAAGTCCCAAATAAAGACCCTGGTTAGTGGCAAATAGAAATAAGTATGAGGGAAAGATAAATTTACCATACAATTTGTGATTTATTATATAAACCTTTGAATGTACATGATAGTGTAGAGCTGTATTCTAAAACCTTCCCTCGCTTGAGACAAAGGTCAAATTGCATAATATATTCCAATGATGCTAAATAATATCTCAGCCCACCTTTCAAAGCACACATACAAAGCAATAGAAAATGAAAATTTCCACCCTCTGGAGAAAACTTTTTGATTCTGAAAGTTAACTACAGCTTCTTCTTTCTAGGTTTACTGAGGACACTGATTCCTCTGCTCCCTGAGTAGTAACCAGTGAATGCTGAGAGTTTTCTATGTGACATTTAGCTGTAAGATTCTGTTTTTTGTATTCCTTAATCAAGTCAATGGTTCTATCATGTGTGACTGACTCTGATTGTAGTCCCATCAAATCAGCTCTGCAAAATTAGCTTTATTTTTGTGGAATTTCTCAAGTGCTAGAAATTGTTTTAATCTGCTGCTTTAATTCAGTGATTACCACAATTCCCTGGTACTCACTGTCTCAAGTTTCCTCGATGCCTATGATATACCAGGTATTATACTAGACACCTGTCCCTCCATTACTTAAAAGCCAGAAATACTTGGACAAATAAAGTAGAATCTTCTCAGAGAGAACTCACACTATGTACATGTGTCATTAAAACATATATGAAGGTTACTGGAAATCTAGAAATCACATGAATTGCTATTGTGCAGACTCTCTTATTTGCATTGTACTAGGGAGTGGGAGGAGAGTTGAGGTCTAAGATACAGCTTTTCGTCATTTGCTTTTGTGTTGAGTTTCCATGGCCTGTCACATTAATCATTCTCTATGATTTATATTTCTCCTTTCAGTTGATTAGCAGGTGAACTGATATAAAGCCCTTGAATAACTATGTATTACATAAGTGGGACTGATTTACTAGGACTTAGTAAAATCAGATCTCCTAAGGCTCTCACAGCTAAATTTTCTGCAGAAGCATCATCATTAATGTTGATTATACCACTTCACCCTGGAATCTATGACCCATGAAAATTTTGGTTAATTTTAATTCTACCTGTTTCCTTACAAGCTGTTTAGAGTAAACCAACACAAACTAAGATAGAATACCCAACTACAGTATATATCCACTTTTCTTCCCAACTGACTTCCAGAGGTCAACTCAAGGTAGAAAATGATACATCCCAGGGCTCAGTTCCAAAAGAGGAGAAAGCTGAAGGCACTACCTAGGGGGTGTGTGCTCAGTCACTTTTGTCGTGTCCAACTCTTTGTGACCCCATGGACTGTAGCCCACCAGGCTTCTCCAACCATGGAATTTTCCAGGCAAGAATATTGGAGTGGGTTGCCATTTCCTCCTTCAGGGGATCTTCACAGCTCAAGGATTGAGCCTTCCTCTTCTGCAGCTCCTGCATTGAAAGGTGGATTCTTTACCACTGAACCACCTGGGAAGCCCAGAAAAACTGTAGGTAATAAGACTTCTTGGAGTAGTGGCAGTGTCTTCTATGAGAGAAAAGCATAACTGCCTCTTGGTGCCAGTTGAGGATGGGATAGGGGAAAGTGGGTGGGAGGGAAAGGCAGTGAAAGGTCAGAAAAATATAGATGTGTGTTCAAAGAGAACTAGAAGAAATAGCAGATTTGGACTTAACAAATGTCTTTGATTGGGTTCCACACATGTGCTATTTACAAACTGAGCCATATTGAAACACGCTGAAAATAAGAGAAACTGACTTAGAGACAGAAAGGATGGGCTAGAGATAAATGGAGGAGAATAAAAGTGCTAGGCTAGATCTTAATAACTGTGTGAGTTGATAATGGTACTTTTCAAATGGTAAAGCATCTGCTTGCGGTGAAGGAGACCTGGATTTGATCCCTGGGTCAGGAAGATCCCCTGGAGAAGGGAATGGCAACCCACTCCAGTATTGTTGCCTGGAGAATTCCATGGAGAGAGAAGACTGGCAGGCTACAGTCCATGGGGTTATGGAGTTGGACATGCTTGAGCGACTAACACTTTCACTTTCACATATCTAAATTCATAGGTATATCACTAGAAAGCTTTGGCTCTGAAACACAGAAGTTTCGATCCAAACTGGCTAAGCCACAGTGGAGCTTATTGACTTACTTAACTAGAGGTCTAAAGGTAAATTGGGCTTCAAGATAGATTAACTAAGCAACTTCAGGTCCATTTGGCTGCAGTTCTCTTACTTTCCTTCTCTCTAGATCTCAGATTCATCCTCAGCCTGGGAATAAGATTGTAGCAGCTACTTTGGGTCTTCTGTCTACACAACTTTCCCCACAAAGAGTCAGAGGGTTGTTTCTTTCCTTCTTTTTTTTCCCCCCAGAGGGTTTTTCTTAAAGTTCTTTAAAAACAGTACCAAAAAGGAAAAAAAATTCCTAGAATCTTCTCCTTCAATCTCATTGTCCTACATCAGGTCACAAGCCCACTTATGAACCAATCATAAGCACAAAAGATGATCTTACCTGTCTCTAGACCAAAACACTATCTCTGAATCTGGGGTTTGGTTAACCTGAGGACTGACTGGACCTGGAATGAGAACCCTACCAACCATCTAATACTGGGCTGTTTTTTAACTGCTGGAAATAGTTACATTTGAGAATATTTGAGTAGCATATTTTGCAATGAAGCTCTTTCTATTGTAAGGGGAAAACCCAACGATTTATTTATAAATAAATATTTCCTTCTCTTATAATGTTCTTTATTGTTTTTTATTATGCAAATTATATTATTCCCTTTAGAGAATTGTCAATACAAAAAAGCATAAAGAAGAAAATAAAATTATATGCCATTTCTCACCACTATGAACATTCTGAAAATCTCTTGCTACTGTTTTCTATGCCTATTTGTTTATCCCATGTTTATTGGGTATTAATGAGAGAAACCCATTTAGAGTCTATTTAAACAAAAATAAGAATTTATGTAGAGTACTTGGGATGATCCAGGTAACAACAAGGGCAGCAGAACATATAGCGGCTGACATTGGAAATTGAGAAGCAATTGGGAACCTAGCAAATAGAGGCCCTGTCCTTCTCTCTTTTTGTAGCCTGGTTTTCTTGGCTTTGGCATGTGTGCAAGCTAAGCCACTCCAGTGGTATCCAACTCTTTGCAACCCTATGGACCATAGCCCACCAGGCTCCCCTGTCCATGGGATTCTCCAGGCAAGAATACTGGAGTGGGTTGCCATGCCTTCCTCCAGGGGATCTTCCCCAACCAGATATCGCTTTGGCATACTGACAGTCAAATATAGTCACCCCATAGGTCCCAACTCTACACCTTATTCTCTCTACCCCGTATTAAAATCAAGCCTTGGTTCCTGAAATGGTCAATCACTTTCCCCAAGTTCATGCCAAGAGTCTCTCCTTTGTCCAATCAGCTGTGGGAAGGGAGCGCTCACATAAGATAACATGGCTGCTGAGGGTCCTTGTGTGTGGGTCGAGGATCATTTGTTAGTGAAAGAGAAATACTGTTCCATGGACAATGCTCCCGAAGTTTGCTATACTACTACCCAACCCCTACTGCTACTATTGTTGCTACTACTGAGACATAAAACTTACCGCTGACGTATATACATTGCCACGTGTAAAACAGATAGCTAGTGGGAACCTGCTGTATAGCACAGGGAGCTCAGCTCAGTGTTCTGTGATGACCTAGGGGCATAGGGTGGTGGGTGGTGTGGGAGGGAGGTCCAACAGAGAAGGGATATATGTGTACATATAGCTGATTCACTTTGTACAGAAGGACTGCATTAAAACCTAGGATTTGAATGATCATTGAGGTTTAACTGAGTAGGATTTAGTTATGTAAGTAAAGAGGAAAAGTGCTCTGTACTGTCCAGTACAATAGCCTCTGGATACATGTGGCTATGGAACGCCTGAAAGGTGACTAGACTGAAGTAAGATGCACTGCAAGTGTAAAAGCCAGATTTTAGAAAATTTATGTAAAAAAAGGAAAATGTAATTTCGTTAATTTATATTAAATTATATATCAAACTGATGATATTTCGGATATATTGTTGAACAAAATGTATTATTATAACTAATTCCACTTATTTCTTTATACTTTTAAAAGGATGTGGAATCTAAAAAAAAAAATGATGTTAGTAAACTGACAAAACAGAAAGAGATTCACAGATTTATAGAACGACTTATGATTGGCGGGGGGGTGGTGTGGGCGGGTGGGGAGAAGGGATAATTAGGGAGTCTGGGACGGACATGTACATACTGGTATATTTAAAATGGATAACTGACAAGAACCTACAGTACAGCACAGGGAATTCTGCTCATTGTCATGTGGAAGCCTGGATGGGAGGGGAGTTTGTGAGAGAATGGACCCATGTATGTATATGACTGAGTCCCTTCACTGTTCACCTGAAACTATCACAGCATTGTTAATAGGTTATACCTCAGTACAAAGTAAAACGTTTTTAAAACGTGTGACTATTAGAAAACTTAAAAATACATATAAGACTCTTTCTATTTCTAGTAGACAACACTATTCTGGATGGTACAGCCCATCATTGAAAAGAAAACAGTGGGGTGGGCAGTATCTCAGAGAACTTCTAGTCTAGTAAAGGGAAATGGCATTGATACACGTGAGAAAAAAACCTACAATAGCTTGTATGACCTGATTCCTAACACCTGGGGGCTTTGAGGTCCACTGCATCTTTTACCTGTTCAGTGGGTGTCAGGGAGGGACTTGCAACAATGTCTGTCATCACCCAAAAGCCTACCTAAGTAGCAGATGGATTTTCTTAACCAGTTAAAAAAAGAAATTGACACTTGTTTTGTCTTGTGAAATCAGATATCAAAATAGCAAAATAAAAGTATAAGAGCCTGCTGCTGATCCTGAAATCTTCAGAGCCTTTCTGCAGAGAGAACATTTTTTTTTTTTTGCATGGATTTGTGTAGGACTTTTGCCAATAGAGTTGAGACATATTTTGGAGTACTTTGTTGAAAAAATATAAGATGTGAAATAAACCTGAATGTAGAGAACTTAAAACCAGAAGGGGAAAAAAAAGGCACATTTTAAAGCTTTCTGCCTTGTCAAGAAATAGATATTTTGTCTTTCTGATAGACAGCTTTTGAGCCTCCCAAGAAAAGGAAACGAAATTTCAACTAACCTATCAGAACTTTATTTTCCTTTTCCTATATGCCAACTTTGAAGAGGCTGTCTTCTGGTTCAAGATCATAGTTTCATTGTGTTTCATGTACCATACAGGTACCCTTTCCACTCAGAACCAGTAAACAGAACATCTTGAACTTTCAGTTTTGGAAGTAAAGAAGGGAAGGATGGAAGTAAGGATAGAAGGAAGGACAGAATCTTTGTGGAGCATCTTCTGTTTGATTGGGGGGGGGGGAGTGTGATGGGCTAGAAAACCTGGAACATAATTTAAGGTGTGAAACAAGTAACTTCCTTGTCATCCAAGGATAAAAGTGACAATATGGCACAATTTAGACCCTTTGTTTGTTTGTTTGTTCAGTTGCCAAGTCCTGTCTGACTTTATTATCCCTTTGACTGCAGCCCACCAGACCTCTCTGTCCCTCACCATCTCCCAGTTCATATCCATTGAATCGGTGATGCCATCTAAACATTTCATCCTCTGTCATCCCCTTCTTCTCCTGCCCTCAATCTTTCCCAGCATCAGGGTCTTTTCCAATGAGTCAGCTGTTCCCATGAGGTGGCCAAAGTACTGGAGCTTCAGCTTCAGCATCAGTCCTTCCAATGAGTATTTAGGGTTGCTTTCCTTTAGGACTGACTGGTTTGATCTTCTTGCTGTCCAAGGGAATCTAAAGAGTCTTCTCCAACACCACAGTTTGAAAGCATCAATTTTTTGGCACTTAGTCTTCTTTATGGTCCAGCTCTCACATCCATATGTGACTACTGGATACCAATCCCTAAATCTCCCTAATCTAGACTGATACCATTTAGTATTTATCCTGAGGTTTTTTTTCTGTCCACCTGCTTGTATGACTGACATCTTCCATGGGGAGGAAGATCCCTCCCTCTGCAGTGTGGAGCATGGCCATTCACTCTAAGATGTGTTGGTCTGCCTTTTGATGAGAAAACAGTGCACGTTTTTGAGGCTTACTCATCTTTTCCTTCTGAATTTGTATCACTTTTGATCACTGCTAGGTTTTACTCTTCTGGAAAATACCCTTTAATGCCATGAATCCCTAATGGGAAAATATAAAGACACTAGACACTTCCTATGTGGAACTGATTTTTGAAGATGAGTGGACTTCTGTGTGAGCAAAGGAAACTACATCTGACGGAAAAACTTCTCTTTGCTCTGAGCAGAGGCCTATCGAGAAAACGTGTCAGTAGACCAACCATAGTCAGAGAAAACAATAACCTTGCAGAAACATGCAGAAAAGAAGTTTAAATACAAACTTTTCCATCATGTTTCTAGCATTTTGAAATTGGCTGAATTGGGACTACCCAAAGGAATTAACCATTATAGGTTCAGAAGTTTATATTGGTTGAACATCTGGGGAAAGAATAGCCCTTCATTCATTGCAATGTGTGTGCCGTGAGTAAATAGTGATAACATATTGATCAGCCATCTACATTTGTGTGTAAAATGTCATGTTCTTTGAAAGTGGATTTTGCGCTGTACATGAACCAAATGTTTCCATGCCCTGAAAATAAAAATTCATACCAGAACTTTAATTATCCATGTGTACTGTAACCATGCCAACCATATTAGATCCTGGTTTTTTAAAACCCCACACCCCCTTCTTTTCAGATGAATACTCTCTGGAATTGAGCATGAACATTCACTCTAAGATGTGTTGGTCTACATTTAATGAGAATACAGTGCACGTTTTTGAGGCTTACTCATCTTTTCCTTCTGAATTTGTGTCACTTTTGATTACTGCCAGGTTTTTCTCTTCTGGAAAATACTCTTTAATGACATGAACCCCTAATGGGAAAGTGTAAAGATGCTAGACACTTCCTACAGGGTACTGATTTTTGAAGATGAGTGGACTTCTGGATGGGCAAAGGAAACTATACCTGATGGAAAAATTTTTCTTTGCTCTAAGCAGAACAGATACCTCATTGCTTTGTTCTGAGTTTTTTGTTTGGTTTTATTTTGTTTTGCTGTGAATTATACTGCTTGATAATATTAGCTGGTAACTTACCCGATTTCTGTCCTACACCATTTAGTTACAGTTCAGCCAGTCTTGATGGTACATGTTGAAGCCTTTTCAACAAAAGGGAAAGAAACAAAGGACGAAAAATTTATTCACCATGAAATGTAATATGGTGATGCCACATACCAAACCCCAAACGTAATGATATCATTGCTCCTACAGCATTAGAACAAGCTTTGCCAAATTGGAGTTGTCATATTAGAAACTGCACACATTTGTCTATAGAACATAAATGTAGCCTTTGAGTAGAATCTTATTTGCAGTACTCTGGATATAAAGTAGATAGTAATTGCCATCTATTAAATGCCATTTAAATATGTGTCAAGCATTTGTTTGGGTCTCTAGCTGTGTTGGCTCACAATTCAATCAAGATTCCTTGAGAATTTTCTACATGCCAGGTACCCTCTCCCTAAACTATTTACATTATCTCATCAGGTCTTGCTTTACAAATAAAGAAACTCATATCTTGATGAGTTAAATGGCTTGACCAAAAGAAGTGAAAGTCAAGACTCAAATCTAGGGGGCGGTCCTAAGATGGCGGAGGAATAGGACGGGGAGACGACTCTCTCTCCTACAAATTCACCAAAAGAACATTTAGACGCTGAGCAAATTCCACAAAACAACTTGTGAATGCTGGCAGAAGACATCAGACACACAGAAAGGCAGATCATAGTCTTCAAAAGGAGGTAGGACAAAATATAAAAGATAAAAAGAGAGACAAAAGAGGTAGGGATTGAGATCCATCCCGGGAGGGGAGTCTTAAAAAAGAGAGAAGTTTCCAAACACCAGGAAACACTCTCTCCGGCGGGTCGGTGGAGAGCCTTGAAACTGCAAAGGGCAAAATAACCGGGAGGAAAAATAAAAAAATTATTAAACCCCGTGGTTTACATACCTAGCAGCAATTCCAAGAGGGCGCGGGTGTGCAGCCCAGACATGCACTTCCCCAACTAGCAAGCGGAGACCGAGCAGGGAGGGACAGGCTGCATTGCTTTGGGTTAGGACTGAGCCTGAATGCCCCGTGGGCAATCTGAGGGAACTAGATTGAGACAGCAACCTAGGCCGTGGGATAGCTTTCCCATGAAAAGCCCTAACCTAAGACACCACCAGGCTGGCTCACAAAACAAAGGACTGAGCAGAGTAAACCAGCCGCAGACAGGCCCATCCCCAGCAGGAGACAGGGAGGGCAGCAAGAGACAGGAAGGGGAGGGCAGCAAGAGCCGGAAGGGTGGAATCGCGGCCCCAGAGAGGCATTCTATACCAAACTGCAAACAGATCTCACTGCTAACCAGGACTGCTTGGAACTCTGGAGGGTTGACACCCACCGAGAGGGTCGCAGCCAGCGATCAGCTCCCCAGGGGAGAGCATGGCACACCTGGGAAGCTGCGCCCGTTGTACACCCAGAAAACCGAGCGGCTGGGTCAGGGAAAGGGAAAAAGGTGCAGCCCCTGACCGCGCTAGCCAAAAACCTGGTCACCGGCGCTGCTCGGACCTGGGAAGGGCAAAAAACCCAGGCTCAACCAAGTCTGCACCTTTGTGAAGTATCCGGGAACCAGAACCTGAGTGGCTTAGACCTGGGAAATACAGGCAACCCCAGGGGCCACTTCAGACAGTCCCCGGCAGTGCAACCTAGAGCCTGAGCAGTGTAGACTGGAAAAGCACACACGCCGTGAGCGGGGCAAACCCAGAGTGGCCGAAACATTGTGAGCACACGCCAGTGAGATTTGTTTGCAGTGTTCCTCACTCCCCACAGCACAATTGAACAAGTGAGACTAAAAAAAAACAAACAAACAAAAAAAGTGACAACCACCGTCCCCCTTGTGTCAGGGCGGAAATTAGACACTGAAGAGACCAGCAAACAGAAGAAGCTAAAAGAAACAGAAGGAATCACTTTGGAAGTGACAGGTGCAACAGATTAAAACCCTGTAATTAGCACTGATTACATAGGAAGGAGCCTAGAGACCTTGAGAAGTACAAGCTGGACCAAGGAACTATCTAAAAATGAACTGACCCCACACAGTCCATAACAGCTCCAGAGAAAGTCCGAGATATAGTTTTACTAGTTTCATTTTTTAAATTTTTAAAACTTTTTTTATTATTTTTTGTTAATTTTTTAAAATTTTATTTTATTTTTATTTTTAAGTCCCCTATTACTCCTTCACTTTTCATTTTTATAACCCAGTATAACCTTGCAAAAAAAAAAAAGACCCTATTTTTATCTTTTTTCTTTTTTTTTCTTTATGACATTATTTTTAAATTAAACTTCATATATATATATATTTTATATTTTTTGTGACCTTGGTGGGTTTTTTTCTGTTTTTTTTTCTTTCTTTCGTTTTTCTTCTTTTCTTTCTCCTTTTTCAATATGGTATTTTTGAGAACCTAATCTCTACTCTAGATTTTTAATATTTCCTTTTCAGCATTTGTTATCAACTTTGTATCTTCAAGAACCCAATCTTCAGCACCCATTTTTACTTGGGAACGAGATCACTGGCTTGATTGCTCTCTCCCCCTTTTAGCTCTCCTTTTTCTCCACCAAGTCACCTCCATCTCCCCACTCCCCCTTTTCTTCTCTACCCAACTCTGTGAATCTCTTTGTGTGTTCTAGGCTGTGGAGAACACTTAGAGAACTGATTACTGGCTGGACCTGTCTCTCCTCTTTTGACTCCCCCTTTTCTCCTCAAGGCCATATCTGTCTCCTTCCTCCCTCTTCTCTTCCCTGGGTAACTCCGTGAACACCTCTGAGAGATCCAGAGGGTGGAGAGCACATAGGGAAGTGATTACTGGCTAGCTTGCTCCCTCCCCTTTTTATTCCCCTCTTCTCCATGTAACTCTGTGAACCTCTCCAGGTGTCCCTCACTGCAGAGAAACCTTTCGTCATTAACCTAGATGTCTTATCATCAGTGATGTATAGATGGAGAAGTCTTGAGGCTACTTTAAGAATAAGACTGAAAAGCAGAGAGAGGAGACTTTTAAGTCCAAATCTTGAGAACATCAGAGAACTTCTGAATCCAGGAAGCATTAAACGATAGGAGCTCATCAAACGCCTCCATACCTACACTGAAACCAAGCACTACCCAAGGGCCAACAATTCCCAGAGTAAGATATACCATGCAAATTCTCCAGCAACACAAGAACATAGCCCTGAACTTCAACATACAGGCTGCTCAAAGTCACATCAAACCCACTGACATCTCAAAACTCATTACTGGACACTTCATTGCACTCCAGAGAGAAGAAATCAAGCTCCACCCACCAGAACACCGACACAAGCTTCCCCAACCAGGAAACCTTGACAAGCCACCCGTCTAACCCCACTCACAGTGAGGAACCTCCACAATAAAGCGGAACCACAAACTGCCAGAAAACAGGCCACCCCAAACACAGCAATATAAACAAGATGAAAAGGCAGAGAAATATCCAGCAGGTAAAGGAACAGGATAAATGCCCTCCAAATCAAACAAAAGAGGGATAGGGAATCTGCCTGATAAAGAATTCTGAATAATGATAGTGAAAATGATCAAAAATCTGGAAAACACATTGGAGTTACAGATAAATAACCTGGAGACAAGGATCGAGAAGATGCAAGAAAGGTTTAACAAGGACTTAGAAGAAATAAAAAAGAGGAATTATATAATGAATAATGCAATAAATGAGATCAAAAACACTCTGGAGGGAACCAACAGTAGAATAACGGAGGCAGAAGATAGGATAAGTGAGATAGAAGATAGAATGATAGAAATAAATGAAACAGAGAGGAAAAAAGAAAAAAGAATGAAAAGAAATGAGGAAAACCTCAGAGACCTCTGGGACAATGTTAAACACACCAACATACGAATCATAGGAGTCCCAGAAGAAGAAGACAAAAAGAAAGACCATGAGAAAATACTCGAGGAGATAATAGTTGAAAACTTCCCTAAAGTGGGGAAGAAAATAATCACCCAAGTCCAAGAAACCCAGAGAGTCCCAAACAGGATAAACCCAAGACAAAACACCCCAAGACACATAATGATCAAATTAACAAAGATCAAACACAAAGAACAAATATTAAAAGCAGCAAGGGAAAAACAACAAATAACACACAAGGGGATTCCCATTAGGATAACAGCTGATCTTTCAATAGGAACTCTTCAGGCCAGAAGGGAATGGCAGGACATACTTAAAGTGATGAAAGAAAATAATCTATAGCCCAGATAACTGTATCCTGCAAGAATCTCATTCAAATACGAAGGAGAAATCAAAAGCTTTACAGACAAGCAAAAGCTCAGAGAATCAGCACCACCAAACCAGCTCTCCAACAAATGCTAAAGGATCTTCTCTAGACAGGAAACACAGAAAGGGTGTATAATACCGAACCCAAAACAATAAAGTAAATGGCAATGGGATCATACTTATCAATAATTACCTTAAATGTAAATGGGTTGAATGCCCCAACCAAGAGACAAAGACTGGCTGAATGGATACAAAAACAAGACCCCTATATATGTTGTATACAAGAGACACACCTCAAAACAATGGATACATGCAGACTGACAGTGAAGGGCTGGAAAAAGATATTTCATGCAAATAGAGACCAAAAGAAAGCAGGAGTAGCAATACTCATATCAGATAAAATAGACTTTAAAACAAAGGCAGTGAAAAGAGACAAAGATGGACACTACATAATGATCAAAGGATCAATCCAAGAAGAAGATATAACAATTATAAATATATATGCACCCAACATAGGAGCACCACAATATGTAAGGCAAATGCTAACAAATATGAAAGGGGAAATAAAAATAACACAATAATTGCGGGAGACTTTAATACCACACTCACATCTATGAATGGATCAACTAAACAGAAAATTAATAAGGAAACACAAACTTTAAATGATACAATAGTCCAGTTAGACTTAATTGATATCTTTAGGACATTTCACCCCCAAACAATGAATTTCACCTTTTTCTCAAGCGCACATGGAACCTTCTCCAGAATCGATCACATCCTGGGCCATAAATCTAGTCTTGGTAAATTCAAAAAAAAAGAAATCATTCCAAGCATCTTTTCTGACCACAATGAAGTAAGATTAGATGTCAATTACAGGAGAAAAACAATTAAAAACTCCAACATATGGAGGCTGAATAACACACTGCTGAATGACCAACGGATCACAGAAGAAATCAAAATATGCATAGAAATGAACAAAAATCTTAGAAAAGTACAACTTCCCAAAACTGAACCAGGAAGAAATAGAAAATCTCAACAGACCCATCACAAGCACAGAAATTGCAACTGTAATCAGAAAGCTTCCAGCAAACAAAAGCCCAAGACCAGATGGCTTCACAGCTGAATTCTGCCAAAAATTAGGGAAGAGCTAACATCTATCCTACTCAAACTCTTCCAGAAAATTGCAGAGGAAGGTAAACTTCCAAAGTCATTCTATGAGGCCACCATCACCCTAATACCAAAACCTGACAAAGATGCTACAAAAAAAGAAAACTACAGGCCAATATCACTGACAATTAGTGAATAATAATACTAACTTGAAAAATTATCCTTGAACATGGAGCAGAAAGATAAATCAGGGAAAACTATGACAGAGAAGATAAAAATTATGGAGGAGAAGGTGAGAAATACATATACATACATACATATATATACATATACACACATACACACACACACACACACACATATATATATATATATATGTATATATATATATATATAATACCCTCCCTCTTGGACCTTCCTCCTACCGCCCTCACCATCCCATCCCTGTAGGTCATCACAGTGCCTTGGACTGGGCTTCCTGTGCTATGCAAGCTTCTCCCTAACTATCTATTTTACACACGGTCATTTATATGCATTAATCCCAATCTCCCAATTTGTCCCCCTCTTCCCTCTGCCCCCTTGTGTCCACAGGTCTGCTCTCTAGTCTGAATTTCTATTCCAACTTGAAAATAGGATAATCTATACCATTTTTCTAGATTCAACATATATGAATCAATATGCAATATTTATTTTTCTCCTTCTGACTTAGTTCATTCTGTATGACAGATTCTAGCTCCATCGTCGTCTCTACAAATGGCCCTATTTTGTTCCTTTTAGTGGTTGAGTAATATTCTACTGTATATATGTACCACATCTTCTTTATTAGCTGTATAGAAAGGACACAGCCCTTTCTTGTTTTTTATTTATACATAGCCGCCAAGCACTCAGTGCTAGATGCTGGTGACACATGGCCAATAAGACACTCTCCTCACACTCAGGGAGTACACAGTCAGGTGGGAGATAAACAATTTCAATAGGTGTGACTTATAAGAGGTCAAGGAAGACTTCTCAGTGGTAGAGACTTGAGCTGAAGGTCAGGGAAGAAGGGACTTTATAAACATAAGTCCCTGCATGTGCCAAAGTACAGAGGGAAATGAGCTTTAATTTAATTCTCATAGTCATGGTCTTTTTTTTTTTTTTCACTTCTTCACCCATTTGCTTTCAAATGTGCAACACTGAAACACCAGACCAACCAACTCTTTTTTAGGAAAATTAACATCTTCTTTCACTGTTTCAATGATCTTCTCCAAACAAAAGGGTGAACAAATTAAGCTAAATGGTCAAAAAAGATAAAGAAACGGGACAAGTGTCTTAATGACAAAGCTCCTTGCACCTTTGAGAGTCAGCTACCTCTGGAGTTATTTAATATGAGATATTTTGCCTGTGCTGTTCATTCAATAAGCCCCAAGGCAGAAGCTCTGCTTACTCTATGGCTTATGCAGTGCTGAATTGGCTGTCAGCATTCAAATCATAAATAATAATAATGACACACAAAAGCCAGGAAATGCAAAAGGGAAGGCTTTCATTGTGATGTTAACTCATCCAAATTGTACACATATATTGTCTTTCGATATCTGGATAAACTTTCTGGCATTGTTTTATTATATGAAAAATGTGCAGTATTGTCAAGTTACCATTCTAATGAGAACTTTAGAGCTTCACAATTTGGACCTTTTCTAAACATCATGGCTTAAAGCCTTCACATTGTATTAGCAGGAAGTTTCATATTAAGGAATAGACGCAGACAGTCCTTTGTATTTGTAAATAATTCTCCCCTGGGCAAGAAGGAGTGCATGTACTGTGGAAGCTGTTTTCCAGTAGAGGTCATAGATTTCCTTGATTACTTGATTACTTTCCCTCTGCATTCAACTTAGGACCAGCAGCTCACCTTCAAATTCAGAGGATGCTCTAGGGAGGAGTCACACTTCCTGAGACAGAAAAGTAAATGGTCCATTTCTGTAAGCACACATGTGGGATAGAACCCCCATCCTCTCTGTGATAACTGGCATCAGCTTTATTTTATTGTGTTAGAAAACTATCCTGTATGTTATCATATTTTCTTAAAGTGACTTTAATTCAAATTAATAAATCACTTATTTACCACTTCTGATACTCCTATGTTCAAAGGACCAGTATAAAATACATGTGTGTGTGTATTAGTCACTTAGTCGTGTCTGACTTTGTGACCCCATGGACTATAGGCTGCCGACCTCCTCTGTCCATGGGATTCTCCAGGCAAGAATACTGGAGTGGGTTGCTATTTCCTTCTCCAATACATAGATTGAAACATATTCCCTCCTTACACCCAATTAAATTATAATCTATAGGGCTAGTGATCAATTAGACAAATATTTAGCAAGATAGTATACAATTTAAGAAGTGCAAAGTACTTTGAGGGTTTACAGGAAGAAATTACAGAAAAGGATCCAAAATAAATTCCCAGAAAGGAAACTACTAAAGATAAGATGTTAAAGATGAATTTTCTTGTTGTTGTTCAGTCACTAGTGGTGACTCTTTGCAACCCCATGGGCTGCAACATGCCCGGCTTCCCTTTCCTTCACTATCTCCTGGCATGTGCTCAAACTCATATCCATTGAGTCAGAGATGACATCCAACCATTTCATCCTCTGTCGCCCCCTTCTCCTCCTGCCATCAATCTTTCCCAGCATCACAGTCTTTTCCAATGAGTTTACTCTTTGCATCAGATGGCCAAAGTATTGGAGCTTCAGCTTCAGCATCAGTCCTTCCTTTGAATATATAAAGATCAGTAAGACTTTTTAAGCAAAAACTTTTTAGTTAAATGTAGTCATTTGAGTAAATTCAGCCCCAGTTATACAGAATAGAGTTTCAAATGCCTCTACTTGCAAGATTTTTTATATAAAGCTCTTACTACAGTTCATATTACAGAGAACTTGTTAACCAGCAACAACTGGAAATTTTATCTTTAAATTATGTAAAAGAAAAAGAAATGAAGCATTTACTCATGAACTTCACTTTTAAACTACATTTATAAAATATTCTAAGAATTCTGTCTAACTTTCATTGAGCAATTGTATAATTACTACAGTGGTAAAACTAACTGAGGGTAAGTTCAAAATTACTTTAGAAGAAAAACAGTTTTTGTGTCAGCAGGAGAGATTTATTAAGTAGTTTTAATGAAAACATCAGACTCTCTAAAAATCAAATAAGATAAAAGAAGTTTATTAATAAGAGTCACATATCTGTAAGACATTCTCCTAAGAATGGGAATCCTGTTAAGTTTCCTTTTGAACTATTGTATAATCATTACATAATAGCAATAAAACCAAAAGAGAAAAAAATTCAAAATTATACTAAGAGAAATAAAGAAAGTCTTGTTTTTTGGATAATTTTAATGGACTTATTAACAGCAATAAAAATGCTGTAATTATATTACTTATTGATGGAATTACATAGCTGTAGTTAACCTACAAAAGTCACATTTGAATAAATCTACAGTGATGCAACTTTATTCTAAGAATTAAAATCTTATCAAGCTTCCATTTGAGCCATAATCATTTAATGGCACTACAAGCAATAGTAAAAATGTTAAATTATTTTAGTCTCCAAGGGAAAAAGTATCTTGCCGAGGTTCTGGACCTTCAGAAAGAATCTTATTATGGTGGGATTCACTCAGAAGGTGGCTCACTTCTGCTTTCAGGTTGTATGAAGGGAAGATCAAACCCAGAGCTTGGTGCAGTGGCTTTTCTTAACATCAACAGAGGATGTTTCAGGCCAAGGAAGTCCCTTTCTGGAGAGAAAATTCCTAGACAATCCCTAGGGAGTTGGTGATGGACAGGGAGGCCTGGCGTGCTGTGGTTCATGGGGTCGCAAAGAGTCGTATATGACTGAGTAACTGAACTGAACTGAACTGATGCTGGGAAAGATTGAGGGCAGGAGATAAGGGGACGACAGAGGATGAGATGGTTGGATGGCATCACCAACTCAATGGATATGAGTTTGAGTAAATGCCAAATGTTGGTGATGGACAGGGAGGCCTGGCGTGCTACAGTCCATGGGGTCGTAAAGAGTCGGATACAACTCAGTGACTGAACTGAACTGAACTGATTGAATTGAAAATCAGAATTATGAGCAAATTGTTTGCAAAAATGTTCTAGTAAATCATAAATAGCAGATGGAAGAGTAAATTGAGAAGTGTTTGTGTAAAGCTCACCACTTGAGTCCCAAATTATGATTTAATGACAAGTAGATGCCTTTAAACAGTTGACAGGCCATAAGAATAAGTGATTCAAGGCTGAAATATTTCACAAATTAAATTGACATGAAGAAAAATAAAGAATAAATAAATTTTCTACAACCCTATTTGAACATCGACATGGTTTACTGCTTCTTTCCCTGTAAACAGCACACTAACGACTCTAAATTCTTATTTATGTCTTCTGGAGTGGCAGGTAAAAATGAAAGGAATGATCTAGATATAAAAAAAAGGAGTAAAACTATGATTATCCAGGTTGAAGAATTAAGAGTTTTCAAATACATTTATGATGATCAAGCAGGACTCAATATTCACATCGGGAAAGAAAAAACAAACTAAAAAAATCAAGTAACCACAATGACCAACTTTTCGATATGGAAGAATTTACATGTTAGTTTCACATATATAACAAAGAATTGACATGGTAATTTAACACCTATAAATACTGAAATTAATAAAGTTTCTTAAAAATAACATGGAATGTACATGTTGCTAGAGATATGACAAATACCTCCAATAAACACCACCACTTGCTAGCTTTAAAAAAAATACATCTGATACCTAACCTATACAGCTACCCCAAAGTAAGAGCCTTAGCTCTGCACATATCTAAACAGATTAAATTTTGTAAAAAAACTTTTTTCTTGAGAATATGCTACCATTCTAACCTTGTAATAGTCCACTACAAGAATTATACCTATTGACAGCTGAACTAAGCACTTCTACAAATATCAATTAACTCATTAGCTATAATGATTCTGGAAAGGAAGAAGTTAGAAATATAAGTAAGCTGCTGGTTGTTCACCAGGTCTTCTGACTCTTACATCAAACCACAGTTACTTCTCTAGTACAAACATATCAATACAAAATAAGCCTCTTACTTCACTCATGGTGCATACACTAATGGTAAATAGGTAAGATTTAGAGACCTCTTCTTAGACAATCATGAGATTATTTGCTGCTTCCATAACTTTCAATACATTTTCGTAATGTTTAAAATAGTAAGATAGGGCGAAAGACAACGAAAAACACTTATTAACTATCACTAAACACATATTATGTCATATCTATCACTGTTTTCAAAAGTTCCTTGTACTAAAATAGGATACTACATAAAGCAAAGTGTTAATTTTCTCACAAGAATGACATCCAAAATACAGTCTCTGAATTGCCTATACTTTTCCTCCTTACCGTCAGTGGAGTGATCAACTACCCTAATGATCTATCAAGGAAGTGAAATCACTGCCAAAAATTAAGAGTATCTATTGCTAGTAGCAAGAGGTATGGTTTTTCTTGGGGGGAGGGGAGCAGAGGAGGCTTATAAACTTTTATGTTTATTCTGAAGAAGTTACTTTTTAAAGTGTTCAAAAATGTTTGTTACAACTGATCTTGCAGTTTTTACAAATTAGAAAATTGTAAATGATGTGCAAAGGTCATTGATAGGGCATTGGTTAAAGAAATGACAGTGGAGCCAAGAACAGACTCTGATTTAGACACTGAAGGTGATGACATGCATGGAGTGATGCACAAGCTGACTCCAAAGCAGAGGGACTTGGGTGTGTAGCGCAGTCGATGGGGGAGCACACGCCGTCTTCCTGGCGCAATCGGAGGAGGGTGCCGGCTCCTCCGATAAAGTTGCAATAATTTTGAGATCAATTCCTATAGAAAATATTAAAGGCCTCTCCTTGGATGAGGTCATTGTATGTCCCTACCTGACTGCTGTAGACAAATGGATCTCAATTAAAAATATTACTTTATCCGACACATGAAAAATGTCACCCTCCTCAAAATATAGATGTATAGGCTTTCATAAGCCTCTATACTTTCTATGCTGCATACTCTTCATTTATAAAATATATACATACACACACATAAATGACTACAGAAAATACCTCAGAGTTCATTTCCTTATTAGCCATTTCTTTCTGCTTTTGTTTGGCAAGGTGATTGGCCAGGATTCCCTCCTGTAAGATTCTGGCATTCCGTTCTCCAGAAAGCTGCTTCTGAGTGTCATATGCCGCCATTCCATAACCTGGAGAGACACTATATGAAGTTTTTGGGCCCATATCATTAAAAGAAAAAAAAAAAAACAGTTAAAAGCTTAGAAGCAGAATATAAAATGAAATAAAACTGTTTAAAGGAAGTAGCCTTTTAAAGCACAAGGATCTTTATCCCACGTGACTAACTCGGATCTTAATTTAAATGTCTGCTAAATTTATCACAGAGCTAAAACATGCAGATATAGTATTGTGAAAGGAAATTTCTTTACAAAGCATTTAACTAGTTCCTTCAGTCTCAAGGCAAGTTAGCCTGTATTTTAACATTTAAAAAGTCAAAATTAACACATGGATTGGAATTAAGATTACTTTGTCTAATGGATCAAAAGTGTCAATCATTATGTTAATAATTAAGCTCAAGTTACATCCATTCCTCGACGCAGAAAACACATACAGGGCATCTGCTAGAAGCCAAGAATGGTAAGAAACTAGTCACTTAAACTCTGAATGTCACAGTTCATACCTAGGTTGAGATAACATTTTGTTTGAAATCTAAATAATACATATTAAATAAAAGGGATATTATAAATAATATTGATGAAATGGTGTTAGAAATTTGAGATTTTCATCAACGATTACTCTACCTGATTCAGATCATTTCTCAGTCTTCAGTTTCATCTAGTGCTCTAAGAGTGAGTTCAAGTTGCTGTTTCATTTCAACTTCTTTACTATATTGGTCTTCCTTTCTTCTTAACTGCTCCCTAATTTTTTCATGTAACATATCAGCATTTCTTCTATTCTCTTATTCTTGCTTTAAGGACAATCTGCAAAATTTATAGAGCTCTTCTTAAAAAAGCATGAGACTGTTCGCTGCTGCAGTAACTTTCATTCCCTCTTCATAATGTTTAAAATAGTAAAATGGGGGGAATACAATGAAGAACACTTAATAATGATCACTGTTTTCATGCAAAGGGTTAACAATAAAACAGCATAAGTTTTTTTTTTTCTTTTCTGTCTTGAGAAAAATGGCTACTTCATAGTTCTGTGGGTGGGAATGAAAAGTAATCTAAACTTTCTTAAGAATAGTTTAGAAATATGGATCAAAGACCGTTTCCAAACGTTCTCATACTTTAACCAAATAATACACTATTATTAAAGAAAATGAATTCAAAATAATTAGAAATGTAGAAATCAATCTGTAGAAAAGATGTTCCTTGTAGTAGTAAACATAATACAGAAAAGTGAAAAACAACCAAAAGTCAATCTGTTGAATCACAAATGAGGTTTCCGTTATGGTAGATTTCTGTATGATCATGAAAATGATAATTTGGAAAAATATACATTAAGTCATTAGAAGGATTCACTATTAAGAACTTACATTATTTCCATGAATTTCACATTCCACAATACTAATGATGTATTCTCCCCTGTAAAATCCCAGAGGGTAAGTTAAAAATTATAACACAGCTACGTCTCTGCAGTATTAAAGTAAATTACAGTTCAAATAGTTCTTTAAAACTAGAATGTGCAGTACCTCAAGCTGCCTAGCTCTCGTTACCACTCCACTTTCTGATGCCCTAACTGTGATTCACTTCTTTTCTTTCGGACAGTTCTTTCTGTAGCTCACCAACCTTATTTTCCAGTCTTTTAATTTCTCCTCTAAGTAGTTCACAGTGGCTTTTTTAAAGTTCCATTTATCTTTCATATGAAAGAATTGCATCCAGAATTTTCAACAAGCTAACACAATCAGCAACAAGATGAAAACACATAGAAACAAGAAACACATTGATATGAGTAATTTTTTAGTATAAAGGACTGTGCCTTTCATGTTCACTCCTCCATACACTGAACAAATATTGAGTGTCTACCAAGTGGAAGACATTATTCTAAGCTCTCCAGATAAAACAGATGACCCTGGATCTTGTTTAGCTCACAGTCTAGTAGAAGAGAAAGAGAAATAAAAATAATTACATACATATATATATAATAATTATAAATTTAGGTATAGTAAGAATGATCATAGGCTCAGCATATACACTCACTTTCACTGTCTTTTAATACAAAACACATTTCTAAGATGCACAGCACTGTAATATATCCATAGCTCTAGAGCAGTACTAGACAAGGTGTGCATGTAATACTACACTATACACAAACAGGCTTTGTATTGATATTTACACCACGGTCCTACCTTTACACCTCAAGCCAAGTAGTTCTACTTGCAACGTGGAATTCTTAGAGTAAAGACATCACCATCCTGGGAAGCACTTTCGGATGATTGAGTTAAGTCATTCAGGTAGCTCATGTCATTAATCTATGCTTTGACCTACACATAAGTAATACTGTTTTACAGTG
Organism: Giraffa tippelskirchi; assembly: GCF_054371585.1. Taxonomy (NCBI): domain Eukaryota; kingdom Metazoa; phylum Chordata; class Mammalia; order Artiodactyla; family Giraffidae; genus Giraffa; species Giraffa tippelskirchi. The sequence continues at coordinate 73,047,541 of NC_137286.1, forward strand.
TCCTTAAAATATTTATAAAATATACTAACTGTACAAAGTGATAAATAGCTCGTCATTAAATGAAAAACAGACACTTCTTAAAAGGACAGATTTTTATCAAAACAATAATTTGATCAACAGTGTTTCTAAATTAAGTTCTCAGAGTGTATGTCTCTACAACAAATGAAGATTTCCTGTTTTGCCACTACTCCTTTTACAAAATAATTTTTACTTGGATAATATTTTTTATACTTAATTTTTTTATTATACCTTGTTCTTTTCATTAGATGGTTTCTTTGCAGCCCTAAAATAACACATGATTCTTTTCAGGCTAATATTAAATAGTTAAAAATACAAACAATGCCTAAACTTTGGCTTTTTACATAAAACCTTTGCACTGGGAAGTAATTTTTTACTAAAGGATTAAACAATAAATAAGAGTAGCATGAATGGACAAAGAAAATATATGAATAATACTAATAAAGAATTCAATTTAGATCAAAGGAAAAGGAAAAACATAACGTTACTTGTGTTATTTGATAGGAAGCAGTATACAAGGGTTGTTGGCAGTTGTCATTTTCAATAAGAACTGCCTTTTATGGCAATAAAACCTATCTGGGAGGTACTCCTTAATTCCTTATAAGAAAGAAACCCATTTTTAAGAAAACCATAATAACCATGATATTAGCCTTCTGAGGACTTCCTATGCAACTGCTACGTATTATTATAAGCACTTGACATGTCTTAAGGCATTTTTAAACCTCACAGTAATTCTCGGAGATAGTAATACATTAGGTCCTCTACATAGGGAGAAATGGAGCACAGAAAGGCTAAGGATCTTGTCCAAGTCCACACAGCAGGTCACCAACAGAGCCAGAATTCAAAGCCAGGAAATCTGGCCTCAACACTGCAGTTCCAAACATGCTGAGAAAGTAAGATTTAAATAAGTCTTTCTAAGTAATATGATAGCAAATGAATCTATATTATTATTCCATGTCTACCAACAACTATAAATAATAATTTCTGAATCTTAACATATTTCTAAAAAAATCAAACATCTTTCCATGTAGGCAATATTGGAAATCTACTTGCAATAAAGACTTGCTTTTTGTAAAGAAATTCATCAATAGGCATTCATGTAACCATTCTGCTGTTTCTTCATGCATCTGACATGCACTTATTGAGCAGACAATATGTGTTAACGACACTCTTAGTATGGGAAGGATGGTTTTAGTAATTTAGAACTTTATGATCCAAAAATAATAATTAATGAAAGATTGTCAATAGCTTTTTCTACTGAATATAAACAAAAATTTCCCCTTTTCCCAGGAATCTATAAACAATATGAAGTTAATATGATGTGATGTTTCAGAGTACCTTACAAAACCATAGCTACTCACGAGGATACGATCACCCAGAATCATCAAGGAATGATTAAATCCTATTCAATATAGCCTACGTGTTTGTATATTCATGATTCTATAATTTTTAAAAATCTAGTATGATAGAATTAGTTGAAGTAATCATTTGCATATTCAATTACATAAGAACATTACATTTCAGAACCAATGAACAAGCCCTTACCATAGAACTATATATGAACAGAAGTATCATGTACAATTAGTTTACTGTAATAGTTTAAAGATAATGTCATACAATCAATAAGCTTTCTAATATTGGAAATGGAAACACAATTCAACTCAATAAACACATCCTCTGCTGGCTCATTTCTAACAGCATATATGCGCTAAAAGCTCCCCTCTGAATATAAAACAAGAAACTCCTTTGAACTCCCCATTCCTCTTCAGTTACCATCCAGTTCTCCATTGCCTGTCCCAGGAAATATTGCCTATGGAGCTGTTTACGTGTATTCACTACAGTTCAGCTTCCAAGGAGGACTATTCACTGAAATGACTTCTGGCCAAAGGCACTCGTCCTCACCTTACCCTTTTCCGGTTAAGTGAAAAATAACTTGCCTTACCCAAAAATAGGAGAAAAACATGAACTCAAAACCCAATTTTGTTCCTGTTTGTTTGAATTAATTCATGTATATTAAAATATTAAATCTACCAAAAATGAATTAGGAGATGATTTTTAATGTTATAAAGGCTGGCTTCCCTTAAAAATATTTCCCCTCACTATATCTTAAACAGGGAGTCCCTACAGCACATTTGAAAGTTTTTTTTTTTTTTTTTTTAAGGACTAATATCTGGAGAACAGACAAACTTTATATTACTAGGAGCCAAAATCTATTAACACCAATCAGAAAGAGGAACCAATTCCTAAATTAATGCAAATTATATATAATGATAATGTTATACATTGATACATATTACCTGCTTACATTCAGTTACGTGTGTACTCAGACAGGTCTGTGACTGTTTGCATCCCCTAGGACTGTAGCCTGCCTGGATCCTCTGTCCATGGGGACTCTCCAGGCAAGAATATGGAGTGGGTTGCCACAACCTCCTTCAGGGGATCTTCCCAACCCAGGGACTGAACCCAGGTCTCCCAACAATACTGGAGTGGGTATCCTATCCTTTTCACCAGAGGAACTTCCTGACCCAGGAATTGAACCGGGGTCTCCTGCATTGCAGGTGGATTCTTTACCAGCTGAGCTACCTGGGAAGCCCCTACATTCAGTTATATTAAATCCTAACAGCCACCGATGAAAGTGGATAAAGCATTTTTAATAATATTTATTGATTTCCCACCTGGAAATGAAATAAGTTATAAAGTTATTATTTGTACCCTAACAACAAAGGTCCAATCTGGAAGGTTCAATTCTTTTAATAGGCAGTTGGGCTGATTCTATGACCTACTCGGTCACTGAATGTTCATCCTTACGTCCAGGAGGTCAGTCCTGAGTGTTCACTGGAAGGACTGATGTTGAAGCTGAAACTCCAATACTTTGCCCACCTGATGCGAAGAGCTGACTCATTTGAAAAGACCCTGATGCTGGGAAAAACTGAAGGCAGGAGAAGAAGGGGATGACAGACGATAAGATGGTTGGATGGCATCACCGACTCAATGGACATGAGTTTGGGTAAACTCCAAGAATTGGTGATGGACAGGGAGGCCTGGTGTGCTGCAGTCACTGGGGTCACAAAGAGTTGGACATAACTGAGCGACTGAACTGAACTGAATTGAACTGAAGTCAACTATGCTGAGATGTCAGACAGAATGAATCTTTAGTCTTGGCATCAGTGTCTGGCAATTTCAGTGGAAAACCTTGACCACTGGCAATGATTTCTCTTTACACGTATCTAGGTCAGAGACCATAATTGTCCTATTGTTCATAAATTCAACTCTTTAATCCTATGATTTAGTATTTGATCTCATCTTCTTTATCATGTAAAGAAATTATAAAAATGGAAGAAGTAAACAATAGTCAGGAGAGTTTTTTGCTTCATTTCCAAAGACAAGCTATAAATTATAATAGATTCTAACAATATTTTAAGTTTTCTAATTGTAGTGCTATAAAAACAAGTGATCATCTGTTGATTCTAAAAGGCTACTTTTGAAAAGTAATTTTATTTGTTATGAACTCTGTTGCAAACTGCATTATGTTGTTAAAGAATAGAAAACAGTATTAAACCAGAAATTTAAATTTACATTTTTACATACCTGTGAATGGTTATTTTCATCTCCATCAGATTTTTCTTGTTCTTCCTCTCATGTCATTTCTAAGTCTAGTTCTGCTGACAAATCTGTAAGTTTTGTTAAAATTACTTAGAATATTTAGATAAAAGACAATATTTAAAACATAGATTTAAAACATTGCATCAAATGACAGCTTATATCAATCTTAATCTTCAGCTGAACATTTACTGCTTTAAGAAATACTTCTATGATCTAAAACTTCAAGAAACCTTTTGGGAAATACCAGAATTCATCAGGTTACAGGTACACGAACATCTCAAAGATTCATTCACAAATTCATCCAAACATCAGTGAACAAAACAATCAGAAACCAAGCAATATTTCAAAATACAGGACAGACATATAAAGCCACAATATCTTCTCTTTGTTGCTTCATAACAGGACCTTTATAACAACACACCAAGCTTCAACTGCAACATTATTCATGGTTTACAAAATTCCTGTTACTTTTTTTCCTTTTCTCAATTCCTTAAATTGAAATGCTTCTTTCCCAACAAATTACTTTTCTTTTAAGACTCAGCCTGCTTTGTAAAGTTGTCCTTGATTACAGCTGTCTTTCCCCTGATAAACAGGCATCTCTTTCCTTGTAGCTACCTTAGGACTTTATAGATTTTTTCAAGTGCATCTTCACCACCTGAATGCAAATTATTTCTTTACATGTCTACCCTCTTGGCTCTTAAACTGCAGAGGACAAGCTCTTAAAAATCACCCTGGTATACATAAGTCTTTAGTTCTTTTATTCAATAATTATTTGGGGGGTCCTGCTCAGTATTAGACATGGGAGTTTAAAGAAAAATGTAGATAAAAGGTGTCAGGGATGGCTTTTCAAGAGATACTGCCTGAGCGCAGACTTACGCAGTTCAAGGGAACAGAGGGCAGGTGAGAGAGAGCACGGAAGGCCGTAGCAAGATGGGGAGAGAAGCACACACGTGAGAGGGTAAATATCTGTCCCAAGCACAGGTACAGGTAAGGAGGGCATCAGCAGCAGTTCAGGATTCCAGAGCAAAGGACAGAAAGGGCGAGAGATGGAGAGTCAGGCAGAAGTCAGGTTATGAAAGCATCACGTGTTGCTTTAAGATGTCTAGATATTAATGTGATTTGACGAGTGGTTCATGGTCACATGTGCTTTTGAGACAGGTGACTCTAAACACTACAGGAGATGGAATTTGAAGGGCATACAAATAAATGGAGGGAGAAGAATCTGAAGGCATTAATAATGAGGAAAAAAAAAAGATGATGCAGGCCTGAACTGGGGGAGTGTTTCCAGAAATATTTAGGATATAAAACTTTCTGGGTCGAGTACAGAATAAATCTTTATGAAATCAATACATGTACAAATTCTGGGACCCTGAAGGAGTAGACTCTGCTGGTTACTCTATAAAAGGTATTGACTGAAAAGAGAAAAAAATCTGCATGAACTGTCTGAAGTTGCTTCTATTTATTTGGTGGTTTTCCTATGTCACGTCCTCCAGTGTTGAAAGGATTCGTGTAGGTGTTTTATTTAAATTTGTGCTTCTTGGACCTACCAAGCTCATTGAGAAACAAGAGCAAACCAGTCACTTGTAGAGATGTAAAAAAAAAAAAAAAAAAAAAAAAAACCACTTTGAGTTTATAGCTTGTAGTCACTATTCCAGGAGATAACTGAGAATCTTTTATAAATGTAAAGGTAAGTTCTACAAGTGAGGAAAGAAAAGAAAAAAACAAAAGGAGTGAAAAAAGAAACAGGGTATGATTTCTTACTATAGCCCTGACCGTATGACTGATTGAAGGCACTAAATTAATTGGTATTTATGGACAACTCGTATCAGATGTGGTTACTCAATAGACTGGGCATCCCAGTAGAATAAGAATTGCTTTTCTATATACTGCTTTTAAATGATACAGCACTCCTTAAAACCAACATTCCTTCTGAACTATTAATTCATTACAAATAATAAAACAAGTTGATATATTAGACAGATAAAACTGAGGAGGTACTATGTAGCAAATTTCCCATGACTCCCATTATCACTGGGAAAGCCAATTCTGAAATATAAAGTCACAGAAAACACAAGAAATATTTTAGCATTTGGCTTCAGGGGTGCTCTTGCAGTCATACTGAATATAATTTATAACGAATACTTATGAATTCAGGGCTATATAAAAATATAGCTAGGAAGCCACATTTTGAGAAGACAATCTCTAGATGTCTACCTAGGTCTCCCAACTAGACGCAAAATTCTAAATATAATCCTGCTACCCACTCTGAAGTATGCTACATACTAGCCTAAATGAATTTACTTTCTCCTAACTCTCTTTGTCATTTATTGTCTTACTATGGTTAGAGGAAGAATGCAAACACCTTACTAAGAAATACTGTTTAGCTATAGGTTGTATAAAAGTAGTCTGCACAAGGTAGATTTTGCCACAACATCTACTTTTGGAAACGTCAGTGCCCAGGTGGCCCAGGGCTGAGTGCTCTGGGCTTCTTCACTACCTTGTTTGTGTTCTCTGTTTTCTGGCAGCTGAGACTTGCACAGCTGATGGAGCATGTAATTCCCTACCAGAAACACCACTCCAATATTCACCTTTTCTTTATCTATTAAGGTTGTCAGGGAGTGTGTAATTTCCTTGGTTCTGTCTTGTCACAGCAAAAATTTGAAGCTACAGACGTTAAAGCCCTTGGTGCATCACAGCTCTCAGACAGTGTTATAGCTCCATGCTACAGCTCAGTTTTATTTAGAAAATAAAGGAAAAAAAATATCTTCGAGGCATGAGGGCATGCCGACCCAAAAGATGAGAGAGACACAAAAGACCCAAAAGGCCCAAAAGAAGAGAGGGAGCGAGAGAGAGACAGAGAGAGAGAGAGAGAGTGCAAGCACGCATGGGAGAGAGACCCCCGTCCCTTTGGCTTCTCTTTTTATATGTTTTTTTCCTCCCCCTGGGCTTGCCCCATGTAAGCTGGGCTAGCCAGGAGTGCTGTTTGTTCTACCTGAGGTCCTCACTCCGGTCCTCGGACCTTCCTTTGTTCTATCTTTGCGGGCTCTACCCTTTCTTGTCTTTTAGCCACCACCATTCTGGACTCCTTTTTCCTATTCTAACTGCTTAACAAGGTCATCTGTCTCAATTCTGTGGATGCTGACTGATTTTTGGTCATTGATTGTGAAATCAACTGACACTGATCATCAACTTGCAAATGCCTGGCTCTTTGACAAGTCTCACTACTGAGGCTCAAACTAGTAGAATCCCAACCTGAAAAATTTGAAAACAAAGTCTCCATTTATTAGAATGTGAGTAAGAATACAACTCTGACTACCTCCTACAAACTCTTATTACAGAGAATCACTTCCACGTCCTCCTCTCCCCTCAAACTCACTACTCCTTCACAGCTTATTGTTTCTTACACGTCACTGCCATTCATGAAGAGATGCTAACTAGTGTGTCTCATTTTTTCTATTTTTACTTTTCTAGTATTACTTACATCAATTCACTCAATCTGTTCCCTATTCTGTATTCCATAAGAACTTTATGAATAATTTAATTGCTACAGAATTATTAGATATTAAAAATTTTGCATGTTTCAAAATCACTGTAGTATTTATTGAAAACAACAATTCTAGCATTTAGGGAATGAGCCCTATTAATCTGTTTTGTTTCAAAACTTAGTTTGGTTTGCTACATCATGCTAATGCTTCAAAGGATTTCTGTGAAACAACTGCCAAAAAAATCAGCTACCTTAAAAAAAAAAGAAAAGGCAATGCCTTCCATATTCAAATTAATCTACTTTGAATAACAAATACCAGTGCAACATATACCTTTGATGCCTGACAGTTACTTAGAGTGGCTGGGGTTTCTCCTACTTCTAGCACCATCACCCTTCTCCCCTACTCCCAGGATTCTCTGGAGCAACAGTGATCTTATTTCTTTTCAGTGTAAATACACTAAAGTCATCTAGAAGGAATTCTCTCAAGTGTCCTCAAACTCACCTCCCTAAGGCCTTACTTTCCGCCCTTCCTCCTTTCACTAGATTCTCTCCCCTCGATCTGTGGTCTTAATTCTTCCCCCTTTACATTCTTTCTATGGATCATCTCCACCACTTCTTTTTCCCTCTTTGCTTAGCAATGGAATCTTACACCTGTAATTGCTACTTCAACTCTTTGCTTCCCTCTGGCTATAAACACGCTCAGAAAGAAACACAAAATAATGCTTTTCCTTGATCCTGTTATCTCCAGCACTATCCAATGCTCTTCTTCCAGATTTCTCTATAGGCAAGGCTACACCTTTGCTACTCTGAGAGCTTGTTAGAAACACAGAATCTCAGACCTCCTGCTCAGCACGTGCACTTCCCACAAGGTCCCCAGGCGACTAATTAAAATTTGAGAAACTCTGGTCTACACTGAGTCTGCTTCTACATGACTTCAACTTAATTTATTCTTCTAAAATCTTAGCCTCAACTTACCCTCCGGAGAAGGCAATGGCAACCCACTCCAATACTCTTGCCGGGGAAATCCCATGGATGGAGAAGCCTGGTGGGCTGCCGTCTATGGGGTCGCACAGAGTCGGACACGACTGACGCGACTTAGCAGCACCAGCAACTTACCCTCACTCTACCCTCACTTTGGAGACACCTCCCTCCAAACAAACTGCATTAGAAGTTGGAAACTTTCCAGTGGACACTGTATCAGGCTGTAGGTTCCTTGATCTCCCCACCACGGCCCCTGCTCTCTCCTTCTTTCCAGTTCTCGTTTTGGCCTACATGACACCATCCTATAAAGCAGCAGCATCTCATATGACATCAATTTGCACACATTTACAGCTGAGTACCTATGCCTGTGTTCCTGCACAGAGGCTAACACACAGCTCTGCATGCCTAGGGACCTCAATCCTGAATGCAGCCAGGAAAACAATAAGACAAGGAAAACTCTGCTGTTCTTCTCAGATAAGCTCACTTCAAATTCATCGCCCATGTCAAATACTCTCCCTTTTTCTAAAGACCTATCTTATTTCTTGCCACCTTCCCCCATAGACCTTTGCTTCCTTTTCCTTCATTTCCTTCCTGTACCCTATGCCTCTCTCATTCTTCATTCCCTCTTTCCCCTTATTTCTCAACCTTCCTGAGGTTGTAGAGTATCTTGAAACAGAACTAATAATTTTTTTTTTCTTCTGGCCATGGATCACACTGACCAGGGATCAAACCTGCACCCCCTGCATCAGCAAGTCTTAACTGCACAGAGTTTTAACCATTGGACCAGCCCACCAAGGAAGTCCAGGAACTCATAATTTAGCTCCTTAGATGGCATTCTCAATTTAATCTGTGGCTGACACCTGATAAGATACACTATTACCCTCCTCGACTTTTTCCTCACTACGCATCCGACAGGTGATTTGCTTTGGCTATTAGAATACGTCAGCAGTCCCATTTTAATTCAACGTTCTGTCAAATGACTTTTCTATCAAATCCAGTTTTACCTTCTACTTGTCCATTTAATGTTTTGTTTTCCTCTTTGACCAGAAGCTCCAGATAAATGATCCACATACTTCTGTGGAAGGCTCTCAGATATACTCTGTTAAAATTAATACTGAGTTGCATGAAGATTTCCTAAACGCTTTTTAAGAAAATACCCTACTTTTAAAAAGTGCCCACATTTAACCCGGTTACGACAGGTTTTGCCAAGATCCCACAGCTGCTAAGTGACAGAACCAGGATGCTGACTTCAGGCATGGTGCTGGATCACGAGGCAGCAGCCGCCTGCAACAAAGAGATCAGGCCCTTCCTATCTCCTTCCATTGGTGCCACCTTCAAACAGTTACATTCTGTTATTTCAAGTATGGCTGCCATAAAGGTACTCTGCACATCCAAAATGCTTTGTATTATTAGCGTAAAAGTGAAAGTCGCTCAGTCGTGTCAGACTCTTTGCGACTCCATACACTATATAGTCCATGGAACTCTCCAGGCCAGAATACTGTAGAGGGTAGGCTTTCCCTTCTCCAGGAATCGAACTTGGGTCTCCTGCATTGCAGGCGGATTCTTGACCAACTGAGCGATCAGGGAAGCCCATATTAAAACATCACCAAAGCAAACTGCTGTTGTCATAAGCCCACATATGTATCACTACCCCCCATGCTTTTGCGTCTCTTGAAATGTTCCTTGCAGATCAACTTGACAATCCAAACGCAGTAATATTTTCAAGTTTCAAGAACTATCTTTTCAAGGCCGAAGTGGTAAAAAACCACAATTCAGCCTGCTTCTCTCTGACCCTTTTCTAGCAGTTTTACACGTGCACATGTACCAAAGAAACACACATTTGGTTGGGAGACTGGGACTGACACATACACACTACACACTATTGTGTATAAAACAGATAACTAATGACCAACTGCATATAGCGCAGGGAACTCAACATTCTGTAACAGCCCATATGGAAAAACATGTTTTTGAAAAGAGCGGATATACATATATACACATAACTGATTCACTCTGCCGCACACCTGACACTAACACACTACTGTAAATCAACTGTACTCCAATAAAAATCGAGAGAAGAACGGAAGGAAGAGACACAAACATTTGGCTATAGACTGACCTGGAATAATGCATCAATTTTTAGATAAATGTCACTTCGGAACCCAAAGGGTAGGGTAGAAAAATCAGGATATTGTCATTATCCTCAAATTAAAAACAATTAGGAGCCCGGTGGCGGCGGGACCCACCCACTGGCCAAGCCCACCGCTGGCGCCTCCCAGCTTTCTCCGGGCGCCCCGCCGGCCCCACGCGGAGGGGGCCCGGGTACGACCGCCAGCTGCCCGCCCCTCAGGCCAGACGGTGACCGCCCGCCCTCCAGGCTCACAGGGCCCCAGCGCGCGCTTCCCACTGACAGGGCCCCGTTTCCGGCTCACACGCTCCCTGCGGTGCCGGCCCGGCTCGCCGCTCACGCGCTCCTGGCTCACGCTCCCCGCTCACACGCACCCCTCCCCCCGCTCCCCGCCGGCCCGGCTCGCCGCTCACCTGCCGCCCTCGCCCCAGAGCGCCGGCCCGCGCTCCCCGCTCCTACATCCCCAGATGCCGGCCTGCGCTCCTCGGCCGCACGTCCCCCGCGCAGGCGCCTGCCGGGCTCGCCTCCCACACGCCCCCTGCGCGCCGCGGACCCTCGCAGAGGCCCGGCCTAAGCTCTCAGCCTGGCGCCTACGCCATGATCTGCGAGAAGGCCGTGAAGCCGGCCGGGAGCTACCCCGAGCGGCAGAGGGAAGGCTGCCTGAGGCGCAGCGCCGTGAGGGCGCGGGCGGGTGGGCGCCTCCCGGGACCGCTTCTCTGAGGCTGCACAACCGCCAGCGGGATGGCGGGTGTGCCTGTGGTTCCACTTCGTGGCTGTGGGCAGGTCGGTTTCGGTGGCTTCCCGCGCCCACGCGCGGGGGTCGCCGCCACTTCCTCAGCGTCCTCGAAGCCGCTGTGCGCGCGGGCTGCGCGGTGGGCGTCTCACCCGGTGACGCGCGGAGGGACCGGGAGACTGGCTGCTGGAGCTCAGGTGCGAGTTACACCGGGGAGGTGGGGACGGGGTAGCCCGGGCGTTAGGGCTGCTCCCTAAGGGCTGCTGTGAGGGTAGCCCCACCGGGGAGCCGGCCATGCAAACACCCCTCCCCTCCCCGCCAGGGAAGGGCGGGCAGCAAGAGGGCTCTGGGGCGGGAGGCTCTCTCTTCACTCACAACGCATTTCAGAGGAGCGATGGAATTTCTCTGAATTTAGATAGCTGTCGCAGCGCTTATGGCTCATCTGGTAAAGAATATGCCTGCAATACGGGAGACCTGGATTCAATCCCTAGGTTGGGAAGATCCCCTGGAGAAGGGAAAGGCTATCCACTCCACTATTCTGGCATGGACTGTCCCAAAGAGTCAGACTTTGCAAAGAGTCAGACTGAGCGACTTTCACTTCACTAATTAAGGGGCTTCCACACTAATTAAGGGGCTTCCCTCATAGCTCAGTCGGTAAAGAATCTACCTGCAACGCAGGAGACCTGGGTTCGATTCTTGGGTTGGGAAGATCCTCTGGAGAAGGAAATGGCAACCCACTCCAGGATTCCTTCCTGGAGAATCCCATGGACAGAGGAGCCTGGCAGTCTACAGTCCATGGGATTGCAAGAATCGGACATGATTTAGAGACTAAACAACCACGCAGCCCTTTGGGGAATGGATCGGATAGAAGAAAGACTGGTTCTGAGTGGGTTATAATAGACAGCAGGAGAGAGGGATGTGGTCAACAGCCCGGTCGGGGGTCACTGAACACCTGAGACGACAGGTCTTGTAGGTACAAGGACAGGGGTGGAGGTGAGAAGAGTAGCGGGGGAGGGGAGGGACCACGTCTCTGGAGGCTTCTCTCAGGTGGCAGAGTAAACATCTGGTGGTCAACAGGAAGAGCCTTTGGGTAAGGTGAGTTTTGTTTTGAACATTCAAGAGCACTTAGTCTGACACTTGGGCTATTTAACAGTTGAGGAAGCTGAGCCACTGGAATTACGCATCAAGTTAAAGGGCTTGTCTGAACTTGCAGCTGTTGGAAGCGGAGCCCCAACTTGAACAGTTTTCTTCGGTTCCAGTCTGTTATTCTTGCAACTTCAGGCAGTTACCTTATCTAAAAAGGTAGGAGACCACAGTGGGAGGTTCACTGGAGACGTAGAACTCAGAGGGGTTGCTGTTGTTCAGTCCCTAAGTCATGCCCCAGTCTTATGGCCGCATGTACTGAGGCATGATGCCAGGCTTCCCTGCGGTTACCTGTCTCCCTGAGTTTGCTCAAATTCATGTCCATTGGGTCAGTGATGTCATCCAACCATCTCACCCTCTGTAGCCCCCTTCTCCTTCGTCATATCCTCAATCTTTCCTGGCATCAGAGTCTTTTCCATTGAGTCAGGTCTTTACATCAGGTGGCCAAAGTATTGGAGCTTCAGCATCAGCATTTGTCCTTCCAAGGAATATTCAGGGTTGATTTCCTTGCTGTCCAAGGGACTCTCAAGAGTCTTCTCTAACATTACAGTTCAAAAGCATCAATTCTTCGGTGCTCGGCCTTCTTTATTGTCCAACTCTCATATCCGTACATGACTACTGGAAAAACCATAGCTTTGACTATAAGGCCTTTTGTCTGCAAAGTAGTATCTCTGCTTTTTAAAATGCTTTCTAGGCTTGTCATAGCTTTTCTAACAAGGAGCCAGGGTCTTTAAATGTCATGGCTGCGGTCACTATCTGCAATGATTTAGGAGCCCAAGAAAATAAATTCTGCCACTGTTTCCATTTTTTCTCCGTCTATTTGCCATGAAGCAATGGGACCGGATACCATGATCTTAGTTTTTGAATGCTGAATTTTAAGCCAGATATTTGAGAAGGGTGGAGGCTTTCCAGTATGTCTCTACTAGGGTGGGAAGACTAGGTCACACGGAAAGAAAGGAGCCCAAAGGCGCAGACACTGCCCACAGTTGCTGGCTTTTCAGACTGTTGGTCCAGCTGTCTGTTTTGCTCAGACTTGAAGTGTTGGTTTCCCACTTTGGGAAGCTGCAGGGTGGAGGGGGGGGATCAGGGGTGAACTTAGAAGTATAAAATCACTGGCTTTTCTGGGTCTTAGAGGGTGTCGGTGCACCTTTTCCTGGCTGCCTTTGGGGGGCTGGCCACTGGGACAGCTGAGCTGGAATTAGACTAAGAATTGGTCTTGATCTGATTGACCCCTCACACCCTGGACCCACACATGCTTTCGAGAATCATTCCTCCCTGGCAGATGGTAGCTGGTTTAGAGCAGGGACTCTGCCTGTTTCATTCCAGAATCCCTCATGGTTACGTGCTGTGTGTGGCAAATTGGAATGATGCACTTTGTATCTGCAGAACTGATAATCGTTTGAGTCTTTAGGAAAATTATCTTGAGTTCCCAGGGGCTTACAGCTGGAGGTGGGAACACAAAATCATTGAATTCCCAGTGTAAATTTTAAAAATTTAAGTCTTAAAAAAATAAATAAAAAGTTAAATCTGAAAACTCGGTTGTATCTTTACAAGTTTATTTCATACTTGTCTTTTGTATAGCTGCTGATCTCCTAATCGTGCAAGAGTTTCAGCTGTTCCTTAAAATAATATTTGTGATAAACGGAATATTTAAGTGAATTCTACTAAATCAGACTTTTCCATGATATCTTTTTAACTAGTTGATGAAAGAGTAGGTACAAGTCATACTTTCATTCTTCATTAGAAATCATTTCTTAATCCAAGCAGCATTAAATAGTGTAATTTTGTAGTTATACCCGTAGTGCTAAAGCATTTTTTTTGCTAATGCATTTATTTTGGCTCTAACAGTAGATGGGTTGCTTATCGTTGTTTTGTTTTGAGGGTTTTTTTTTTGGTTGTCATTGTTATAGCATTATTGGGTTTTATTTTGGTAAAAATATTCATTGAAATATAGTTTATTTCAATACAGTGTTTCAATACAGTGTTTCAGGTGTAGGGGTTGCCTGTTGACAGACATTGTGTAGCATTTATGAATTTTATAATTCTAATGTTTTTATCCTTCCAAGGGAAATTTTTTTAGAAATTTGCCAAAGTAGATAGTGGAAAAACTCCTTTGACCTTTCTGTTTTCTATCCTAGCAGTGTGTAGTTTTTTGTTTTTTTTTTGGCAGTAACCTTTTGAGATCCTTTTCCAATAAATAATAAGTAATTTACATGCTTTTGTCATGTGTTATTGCTTCTGTAGACTATTGGTTTTCTGTCATTAGTTTTATTGGGGTATGATTTATGTACAACTCAATACACATTTTAATAAAGTTTTGACAAATGTATACAATCCTTGTAACCAGCAACCCAACCAAGATTTCTGCTATCCCAAGGATTCCCTTTTCTCTTTTGTGGCACTGGCTACCTCCCATCTGCAGCCTTAGGCAGCCAAGGATTTTCTTTCCCCTACAGATTATGTTTGTCTTTTTTATTGTATTTCTGGAGTCAGCATGCCAGCAATTGCAAACTTTTCTGTACAGGGCCAGTTAGAAGCATACAGTGTGTACTCCTTTCTGTCTGACTTCTCAGTACAGTGTTTTTAAGATTATCCTTAATGACTATGTTGATTGTGTATTTTGTTAGTAATTCATTCCTTTTTATTTTTTTTAATTGTGGTAAACGATACAAAACTTAAAGTTTGCCATTTCTAACCATTCTTCTGTGTCCACTTCAGTGGCATTAATTATATTCCCATTGTTGTGCAACCATCACCCCTGTTTCCAAAGGTTTTTCATAACCCCAAATAAACTCTATAGCTTTTAAGCAGTAACTACCCACTCTTCTCCCCCCTCAACCTGGTAGCCTCTAATCTATTTTGTTTCTATGTGTTTGCCTATTCTAGACACTTCAGATAAGTGGCATCATACAATATTTGTCCTTTTGTGTCTGGTTTATTTCACTAAACAGTGTTTTCAAAGTTCATGTTGTTGTATGTATCAGCACTTTTTTTTTTTTTGACTGAGTAATGTTGCATTGAATGGACATACTTTGTGTGAACATAGGTTTTCAGTTCTCTCGAGGGTATACCTAGAAGAGGAATTGCTGGATAATATGGGAATTCGAAATGTGACTTGTTGTGGCCCCACAAGGCTGTGTTCTCTAGGGCTTCACCGTCTTACATTCCCGCCTGCACTGGCCGAGGGTGCCAGTTTCTCCCCATCCTCTCCAGCACTTGTCATTATAGCCATCTTAGTAGGTGTGGAAGGACTACTGGTTTTTCATAAGGTACATAAGCATAGAGTTGCTACAAACTTGGTGGGGGAATTAATGAGTGTAACTTTATATGTTCCAGGAGGACAGACTGAGGCAAGTTCTGGAGGAGATGAAAGCTTTATATGAGCAAAACCTACCTGATGTGTAAGTTGGTAAGTTGATATTTTAAAACAGTTGAAGAAATATGATATTGATGTCAGATCATCTTAACATTAGTTTTGAGGTATGATTTGTTTTTTTTTTTAATTCTCTGTGAGCCTGATCATACCCTAGTTATACAGAAGTAGAAGGATTTGTGTTAATGATTGTATGTCTCTAGGGACCAAATTGTGCTTGGCACATGGTAGGTGTTCGATAAATATTTCTTGTTTGACTGGTATGACTTGAAAGGAATTAGGGTGGGTCCAAAAGAGATGACACAGGAGCAAGTAACAGACCTGACGAGTGAAGTGTATTGTTTCCGCTGCTTGTTTTCATCAGGTGAGGCCTTAGTGAGTTTAAAGGGAGAACAGGCAGTTTGCAAATTTAGCAGGAGTAGCAGTGACTTCCGAAAGCTTAAGTGAAATTGACTGGGAACTTGTGCTGCAGAACACTACAGCTTGGTAGGCTAGAGGGTTCTGGAGTTGCAGACTGTTTAGAGCCAAGCATGGGAGTTGGCACAGCGGAGAATTTGAGCTGAACGACAGACTGCAGAGGACATGTGATTGAGTGAAGAATAAGACACGAGTACTGAGTGCTGGAGGAAAAATGAGTTATTGAGAGCTCATCATAGAGAGAAGTCTGTCTGCAACTTGAGATTTCATGCCTGGCCTTGTTAGGTAGTGTTTTCATCAGTTAGTTGGGCATAGAAATCAGTAGCGTGTTGTTAGGGTGTGTGGAGTACACAGAACAGTAGAAACACTTTGCCATGACTGTGTTTAAGGATAGATACTGATGAACGGGGAACTGATGTGCAAGAGGTCTGCAGTAAATGTGAGGAAAATGGAAAGCCCTGCACTCAAGTTCCCAAGTCCTTCATTTGTTCATGCAACAGATATGCACTCAGCAGTTATGAGCTGATAAAAGGCTCTGGTGTTTCAATTGTAAACAGCAGAATCAAGAGGTTTGCCCCCGTGGCCCTCAACAGTGTCATGCAGAAGGCAGATGTTAAATGCAGGTAAAGCAGGCCAGAGTACCTGCCGTGAAGGAAAACACCGCACTGGGAGAGAGGGTCATGCAATGAAAATATTGGTAGCTTAAGAAATCCTGGAAATCTGAGGAAGAGACTCTTCAGCTGGAGCCTGAAGAAGCGGGTTTTAGCGAGGAAGTAACTGTGGGCAGAGAGGATTCTAGTTGCAGGAAACAGCATGTGCAAAGGCCCTGAGTCTTGAAAGAGGGTAGAATGCCCGGGGACCTGGTCATTCCCGAAGGCCAGTGTGGCTGGAACTTAGTGAGCAGGCCGAGGGTGATACCAGGGGAGATTTTTAAGCACATGGGGCCGGTGGTGGCATGTATGTGTTCTAAGGACCACCCTGGCCCCATGTGGATAGTGGATGGTGGGACTGAGAGAGGATGGTGGTCATGCAGGTGACAGCAGAGGTGAGCCAGGCTAGGGGAAAGAGAACAGTTTGCAGACCTGTTTAGGAGGTGACTGAACAGGCCTTGGTCCAGTAAGGGAATGATTTTCCTATATTCATACCATGGGGAAATTCAGGATCCAAAATTCTGTGCCCTGTCCTCCTAGTTTGGTTCTGGGCAGAACAGTCACTATTACCAATTTCTGGTTAGAATTCTTTGTCAGAAGAAATCTATTATTTAACTGCTCATGTGGAAATGTGACTTTTTTAAGGAAGTTCTTGTGTACTTAATCAAGAACTTTGATGTTAAGTTGGGTGTATTTTATTTGTGCTATTTCATTATAATCAAGAGCACATTGTAAGCAGTGTGGAGAATAAATCTAACATTTGTAGAGTGACAGAAGTGTCTAGAACAGATCTAGAAGACATGGTACATCTATGTACATGGTACAGATGTAGAAGACACGGGACATATATTTTGCCTCTATTTTCAGGCCCTGGAGCAAGCACATACATTTTGTATTTATCTGTTTCCTTTTAAAAGTCCAAAGTAGATATTTATTAATTCTGTACATCTGGTTTTGTTTTGTTTCTCTCTCTTTTTTTTCTTTTCGATTGTGGTTAAGATATACACCAGGTAGCTCAATGGTAAAGAATCTGACTGCCAATGCAGGAGATGCATTCCCTGGGTTGGGAAGATCCCCTGGAGAAGGAACTGGCGACCCACCCCAGTTCTCTTGCCTGGAAAATTCCATGGACAGAGGAGCCTGGCAGGCTACAGTCCATGGGATCAGAAAGAGTCGGATACAACTGAGTGACTGAGCACACATACCATTGAGTGTCTTCAAAACATTCATAGTATCATATAGCTATCAACACCACCACCTTCTCCAGAACTCTTCATTTTACAAAACTGAAACACCATACCCAGTAAACAATTGTAGATCTGATTGGAAAGGGTGATGCTTGTCTGATATCTAAGGAGACATATATTTTATAGGGGAAAAAGCCAAAATTTTCTCCCTCTCTGTGTAAAGGACCCTAACGTACAAACATGCACATAGTTGAAGATTAAGAACTATTTCTTGGATGAGTGGAGGAGCATTTGACTTTAGAGTCCTTTGCTCACTTTATGGGAATGAGGATTTGAAAGTATTGATACCATAGAAAGAGGACTCTGTAGGATGAAAGCATGAGGTGAGGCCATAATCTTATGCACCATGATATTTGATCTCTTATCCCATCATGAAAAAGAGATTCTAAAAATTGAGGCAAAAGTTTGTCTTTTGGAGACAATGGAAATCAATCAGTGTGCAAAACCCAATGTGCCACATGGCTAAACAAAAGAATGGGAGTGTGATCCTAGGCAAATTAGATTTTTTTTTTTTTAATTTAAGTTTGTCCACACAGGTTGGAGGATCTTAGTTCCTTGAGCAGGGATTGAACCTGTGCCCTTAGCAGTGAAAATGCAGTGTCTTAAACATTGGACCGCCAGGGAATTCCCTGGCTCTTTTCTATTTTATGCTATTAGCAAAAGCTCCGATGTGGAGGCAGATACTACTTAGGTAGGTTAACTACTAACACAAATGGCTAACAACAAGCATGGAATCAGTTGTTAGCTGCTTTTGAATATTTGACTTGTACTCAGTAGACATTCTTTTCCTTAAATAGTTTACCAGGAATAACGCAAAGTCAAGTGGACGAGGTGATTTGATACCAGCCATCAAGTTTCGACACTGTTCTTTGCCAAGAAATCAGCGCTGTGCTGGAGCTTCCCTGTGAGCTTCTCTGTTTGCAGGGGTGGCAGGGAGCAGTGGAGGGTTCCGATCCCAGTGGGTATCAGAGATTCTTAGAGGTGCCTCTCTTCTATGAGCATTCTGAATTTTCTCTTTGTTTCCATTTAAACACTTTTTATCATGGAAAATTGCATTATTCTTAAAACTAGGGAATAATATTACAGCCCCCCATGGAGCCATCATATAGGCCAACAGTTCTTAACATTTTGCCATAATTGCGTTGTCTTGTTTTATGTGTCTAGGCTAAACATTAGGCATTTTACCACTGAATAGTTTTGTATGCATCTTTAAGAAATAAGGACCTTTGGGGCCTTTTCTCACTGTATAATTGACCTGTGACCACTGTATAATTCTCATGCGTAGAGCAGTGACCATATCTTTACAGCATCCATCCAGTCTATTCCTCTTTTCTTGGTTGTCCCAAAGGTGTCCTCTTACAGTGGTTTGTTTGCCTCCGGAACCAAATCAAAGTCCACGTGTTACCTTCTGGTGGTTCAGTCTTAAGCCTCTCCTGATGAAGACGACTTCTGATCCAATGCTTTATAATGAGCTTCTGGCTCAGCTTCTGTAATAGTGTTTATAGTACTTGTCTTTTTGTTTTAAGATTTGCTTTTCAGTAGTTTTTGGTCTGTTTAAGAACGGTAGGAGTAATTCTAAATGCTGTATGGAAAACTACTATTAACAAAATAAAGGGTCCCGTTATGTTTGTTGCTACAGATCCATCAGTAGGGTTCAAAACTGGCATTATTATTTGGAGATTTTTCATAAAATATATGTGTGTACATACTTTGCTTGGGGCTTCCCAGGTGGCACTTGTGGTAAAGAACTTAACTGCCAATGCAGGAGACGTAAGTGATGCGAGTTCAATCCCTGGGTCAGGAATATCCCTTGGAGGAGGGCTTGGCAACCCACTCCAGTATTCTTGCCTGGAGAATCCCATGGACGAGGACCCTGGTAGGCTACAGTCCATAAGGTCGCAGAGAGTTGGACACGACTGAAGAGACTCAGCAGGCATACACGTACTTTGCTTATCTTTGTGAATATGTGTGATGAATTCTTGATTTGTCCAGTCACTGAGGCACAATATTTAAGGACACAGGATTTAAGGCAAGCAAACTCGTGTAGAAATGTTGACTCTGCTTCTGTGAGATCCTAGGCAGGTGAATCCATCTCTCCCTGTGCCCAAATTCCCTCATTTGCAAAATGAAGGTCAGAGCATCTGCTGCAGTGACTTCAGACACTAACTACCTAGTTAGACCAAACTTCATAGGTTAAGACTGCCCTCACTTCAGACACCAGCCATGCTTTGGGGGTTCCCAGGGCCACTCTCCTTTCTGACCAACTGGCTGCAAATTCAGATGTTCCCACTCTCCCCTCAGGTTTGAGGCTTTTAGCCTCTTGATATCATTGCAGAGAGGAGAGGGGAGCTAGAAGTAGGGCTCCGTCACCTGTGATTCAGTCCATCATAGTTTGATCCATCGATGCAGCCTATGTCGTAACACTCCAGAGTTGTGTGACCTTCCCTGGTTGACACGACATCATGTGCATTGTTCCACAGCAGTGTGCTGGGAGGGTGGTGTGTCCTGACCCTCAGGGAGAGGAAATCAAAGCTTCCCATCTGGGACCCTCCCAGACCTCACCCTGGGTGTCTCTTCCTTTGGCTGGTTCTAATTTGTATTCCTTTCACTACAGTACAACAGTGGACATCAGGACAGTGCTTTCCTGGGTCCTGTGAGTCATTCTGGCAAAGTATTAAACCTGAGGGAGGGGTGTATGTGTGTATGTATCCACGCACACACTTTACTAGTGAAGGTTATGAAGATGTTTTTCTGTACAGTCTTTTCGGAGTTATGTTGTTTTATTTTTCACAAAGATATCCATGGTACTGGAATAGGTTTTTGTAAATAATGTATGAGCCAAGTTGCATGTCTGTGGTTGGGGGGAGCGGGGGGAGGCTTTCTTTTGTCTTAGTCTGTTTGTCCTTGTACTGATTTCATACTGCTTAAATGATTGTAATTTTGTAATACTTATTAAGTAAGTTTTCCCATTTTGTTCTTCTTTCTCAAGTGTCTTCACTATTTTTGGCTTTTTGCATTTCCATGTAAATTTTAGCCTTATTTGTCAAGTTTGATATTTTTAAACAATTGGAGTTTTGATTGAGAATGACTTGGATCTATAGATCAGTTAACATTATTATAATACTGACTCGTCCAGTCCTTGAAAGTGGTATATCATTCTACATTATTAGGTACCAATATGCAGAATGACCAATACTTTCTGTTCTAGGTACCAGTGCTTGGTTCATAATAGGCAATCAATAATATTTGTTGTTTGAATGAATGGTCATAGTAAAGATGCATGTGGGCATGTGTGCTGTTTTTGAAAGGTTTAGTGTACCGTTTCTGCAAGTTTATTTTCTTACACATTTGTCAAATGGCCATCTTTATGTTTCCAGATGGACTGGTTCAATAGTTACAAAAAATCCCTCGCTACCTACATGAGGTCATTGGCAGGAGACCAAGGTTTGGATATCACACAGGATATGAAATCTCCAAAAAGCGTATATATAGAAGTAAGTATACCTTTTAAAAAAATGGATGTTTCTTTAATGCATAGAGTGTGCTTGCTTTTGTCCAAAGGAGGGGGTATATGAATACATACTAGTGTATATAGGCGTATAACTTGGAGACACCATAGGTTTGGTTTCTGACTCACAATAAAGCGAATATTCACTAAAATGTGTCACACAAATCTTTTGGTTTCCCAGTGCATTAAAATTATGCTTACACTCATCTGTTGAGTATGTCTTAGCATTATATACATATTTTATTGCTAAAAAAATCCTGCTCTCTTCCTGCTCTCTGACAATGCAGGGTTGGCACAAATCTTCAGTTTGTAAAAAATAAAATCAGTATTAGAGAGGCACAATAAAGCAAAGCACAAACAAGAGAGGAAACATAAGCCCAAGCCAAAACTTTTGCCTGTAGGTGGTAGTGGGAATAGGATTGAACAATTAAAAATTTCTGGCTGTACCTGCTTTTAAAGTTTTAACTTTAGAACCATGTAAGTATTTTACACATTGTTAAAAGAAAATGAAATCAAGGTGAAAAACCAACCCAAAACTCTCTTTGGCGTCTCCTTCAGTTTCCTTGCTATCCATGCTGACCTACACGTGTATTCAGAGATTTGCCCTTTTTCTTCCTCCCCATCAGAACTGGACAGTTTGAACCGCTAGAATGCCTCCATAAAGAATGCTGAGCCTGACTCACAGAGAAGAAGCAGGCAGAGACTAACAGCTCCCTGTGGGCACATGTACAGTCCCCAGCTACTTGATGGTTACTCCATAGTAAAAAATAATTTAGATATTATAAAACATCAGTTTTTCTTTCCGGGTGCAGTGTCTAAAAGACTATGGAGAATTTGAAGTTGAAGATGGTACTTCAGTGCTATTAAAAAAACATAGCCAGGTATTTACTGTCTTAGGATACTTTAAATTTTGTAAGAGTGTCGAATGATGGAAATGCTGGAATCAGTAGCAAACTAAATACCACCTTGCGATGATCATTTGTGTCATAGGTATTAAGCTTATCATAAAATATCCTTTTATCTTTTTTCTAAAATCTTGAAACAAACGTTGCATATAGTCAGAAAGGGATAATACAGTTGACCTTTGACCGTCATGTAGGGATAAATGGGTGTAGTCAGACTGCCCACTCCCCACAGGCTCTAGACACACAGGCTTCCACTGTGGCGGCAAGCAGCCTTGGTAGTTGTGGCGTGTGGGCTCTGTGACGTGTGGATTCTAGGGTTTGTGGGCAGAAGCCTTCCTCTTGATGAGTCTTTGTCTCTCAGTATCAGTCTGTAAAACTGAGGTAACTTAAAAGCGTCATCTACTGTAGTGGACATTAAGGGGCTTCTAACATTGCTGCCGGAGAAGGCAATGGCACCCCACTCCAGTACTCTTGCCTGGAAAATCCCATGGACAGAGGAGCCTGGTAGGCTGCAGTCCATGGGGTCGCTAAGAGTCGGACACGACTGAGCGACTTCACTTTCACTTTTCCCTTTCATGCACTGGAGAAGGAAATGGCAACCCACTCCAGTATTCTTGCCTGGAGAATCCCAGGGACGGCGGAGCCTGGTGGGCTGCCGTCTATGGGGTGGCACAGAGTCAGACACGACTGAAGCGCTTCAGTCGTGTCGGACTCTGTGCCACCCCATAGATGGCAGCCTACCCCCCCCCCCCGTCCCTGGGATTCTCCAGGCAAGAACACTGGAGTGCCATTTCCTTCTCTAATGCGTGAAAGTGAAGTCGCACAGTCGTGTATGACTCTTTGCAACCCCATGGACTGTAGCCTATCAGGCTCCTCCATCCATGGGATTTTCCAGGCAAGAGTACTGGAGTGGGTTGCCATTGCCTTCCCCGCTAACATGTCTGAGCACATCTGAAATAAGTTTTCTATAAAATCTGTGTTATAGATCACCCACATAATGTGAAATATTAATAGGGGAACATTTTCCTACCATACAGTCCTTTATTCTTGACTCTGTGGGGCATGTTTCTCATTGCCCAGAAATGAGAACAAATGTCTTTAGTAGACATTGGAATAACTGTTCAGTGAACAACTCCATCATGTTTTTTTCTTTCTTTCTTTTTTTTTTTTTTTGCATTTCATAGTTGTAAGACTTAAAAAATTCAGTTAAGTTAGACATCAGTCCTTGGCCCACGGGTCTTCATGACTGGTTGGCAGGAGTTTCTGTGGTCGTGGGTCCCATGCGAGGCCTTTGGGTTTGCAGAGAACTGTCAGGCGCATGGTGCTGCTGAAATGGCATCCGCTCACTTCCTTGAGTACTTGCTGTACTCGCTCCTTCAGTTCCTTTCTAGAGTTCTCTATGCTGTACTTTCTAATACACCGTTTTTCATTTTTACTCAAGTATCTATGTCTGTCTAGTCTTTGAGATTTCTTTGGTCACCTCTGAGCTTGAAAAGTCTTCCTGCCTCACTCCCTGCACCTCCCCATACCAGAATTTAGTAAATGTTCCCTTGTGTGTTAAGCCTTGCTGTTTGGGAGGGAATGAGACCAGGAGATGCCATTCCAGGTCCTAATGCGAGCAGTGTGCTCTCGGGAGATATGGAGGATGAGCCTTAGCCGGGCACCACCTTCCTCACACAGCGTGTGGCCAACATCCTTGGGTTACAAAGACTTTTCATCCTTGAAAAATATGGGAGAAGAGTTGCACTGTTAGTAGAGGAATGACTGTTCAGACATAGATCCTCGAAGAGGTTTAATGGAGGATACACTCCTTCCGTTTGCCTTCTTAGTGAACTGTTGCCACACCCCTTGTGGTCCCTGGCCCAGATCACCTACCTAGCTTTCTTGTGTTTAAATCTTAAAATGCAAACACTGAGGAGAATACCTACTAGAATTCATAAGTCTTTAGTTTAAATTTAACTTAAGCAAGGAATGAATTTGTGTATAAAATTCAAATTTTAGTACAGCTCTAAGTAACATCAATTTCAGTTGATGAAAACAGCAAATATACTTAAGCTTAGCCTTTAACTACTTCACTGGTACAGTTTGAAATATTCATCATGCATTGCTGCTTTTTAATGACACAACATGTAATTTAAAATGCTTTCATTCCTCTCTCTTCCTTTCCCTCTCCCCTCAGCACTTTTTACCTCGGTGGAAGTGCGAGCAGCTGATTAGACAAGGCGTTCTGGAGCACATGCTGTCATGACCCCTGGCCACATGGCTGCTAAGACTACCTCCTGGTGTGAGACTGCACCCAACCAAGGTCACTTCTCCACCTCCCTCTCTACCTCCCCAAGGCCCGCTGCTTTTTGGTTCTAAAATGGAAACCTTCTTTAAGCAGGAGTGCTTGATGGAGGAGTATGGTTTGCTTGTTTTTTTCTTTTCATTTGGATGTTAATTTCTCTTTTTTTCATTTCTGAATATAATTCCATTACCTTCCATGGTAAACATATTTGTGAATCTGTGTTGTATGATTGTACTTTGAAGTATCGGTTCTCAAAAGAGAGTTTGCACTCTGGCCATACACTGAGTCCACACACACCCACCCTGCTGTCCACGGCTCTAGAGTAAAGTCCAAGATCAGGGTTCTAGCAGATGCTGTGCTTAAAGAGAATGCTTCCCGGCTTGTATACTGCCATCTTCTCATTCTGTCCTCACAGCGTGCAGGAGGTTTGATTTTCTATTGTACAGGATTCTCCCCTTTGTGTAGTAAGCTGTATCTGTAATCACAACGTTCCTATAATTCCCAAAATACTATCCTGATGTTTCAGTTTCATGAAAGTAAGCATTTGTTAGATGTTCCTCTCTTTTAAACACTGAGGAAGAGTTTCACCTAGGTGTATAGGGAGGGCTCATGTCCCTGTGCCTCTTGTATTGTTGCTGGAAGTGTGCATTGTGCAAGCCAGGGAGCTGAGTTTCTGAAGTTTGTTTCCAAAATCATATGGGCAGGTGGAGCTGGTGGTCTCTAAAGGACACAATGGATTTTGCCCATTTCCAGTGGTGGCTGGTCTGGCTCGTGCCTGTCTGCGAGCTTGTGTCGCAGGATGTCCATTTTGGAAAGGGAAATTGAGATTGGGGCTAGGAAAGGAATTTTGTGCAATTTCCCCCCAAGAGTCACATTGACCAAAAAGTCACATGAAGAGCTGATCACCTAAGTAGAGGGCAATTTCTACTGCCCATTGAAATGATAGGCATCGGAGAGGCACAAGGTGGTCCTACCTGCTGGCCAATGGCCTTTCTCCACCAGCCCCCTCCACGACCAGCCCAGTAATCTCAGAGACATTCAAGTTTAAAATCCAGATAAACCCAGTATCTGGCGCTCTCTGTGCAGTTTATTTCTTAAACGGGAATATTTCTGGCCAAAATTATACTCAAGTAGTCAAGCTATGGAGAGCCTCTACCTAGGATGTGGATCTGCATATTTTCACAACACACGTATTAAAACTTAGGTCAGCAGGCGGCCCTTGGCAGATTCTTTGCCAAGCTGCGCAGCTCACAGGATCTGGTTCCCGACCAGGGATTGAACCTGCGCCCTGGGCATTGAAAGCACGGAGCCCTAACCATGTGCCTCTAGGGAATCCCCTCGTTTTTAAAAATAATTCCTTCCATGGATTCATAGCCAGATCAGATTTTCATCTGAATCTCTGCCAGTAAACAATAAGGAAAATGTCTCTAGTGAATGGGATGGATGATGTTTTACCTGTAGGCCAGTGGTCACTTCCCTTGCACTCTGCTCTTCCAGGCCTGTGGAAGCATGTACAGATGAGCCCAAAGTCCATGCGAGTCAGCTGTGAGGAGGAACCTGCCATAAAGGTCAATGCCCTGTTGCCAGCCTAGCATCATTCCTGTGTAGAAACTGTATGATGTACTTTTCTGATTCATTGCAAAAATAAAATAATAAGTACAGTTCTTATTTGAAGTAGATGTATACTGGTTGAAAAGTTAAAATTTTGTAGGTTTTATTTATTTATGTTGGTTGGTTCTATAGAGTTGTGGCTAGAATTTTAAAATATGTTTTTTTCTTATTTAAAGGTAATAGATGCACAATTAGAAAGATGAAAGAAAACATACAATGTAGAAAATGAAAGTAAGTTCCCATTTTACCTACTAAATGCCACCATCCAGGGTGCCCACTGTTAACTGATTACGGCTATAAAATGCAATCCCATTTCAGGTATTTTTCCAACAAAATACTTTCCCGTTTTGTTCCTAATGTGAATGGAATATTCTTTTCTGTTATATTTTCTAACTGCTTTTGGCTGATAAATATTAAAAAGCAGTAAATGGTGATGATTTGGCCACTTTCCTATATAAAGTCATTTCTTTTTCACATTGATTTTTTCATCTGGAACTTTTGGGAAAATGTTGACTACTGCTGGTAATAGCTGGCAGCTTCTCGTTTTCCTGACTCGACCTGAATGACACTGTCTTCATCTCTCTGCCCCATACTTCTCCAGGAAAACTGCTGAGAAGGTGCAGTCTGAAGCTTCAAAATAAATTTAAAACTGTAGTAAAACAGTGGTAATTAACAAACATGATTTTTTCCAAGTGTACTTTTGGAACTTGAGTGATGATCATATGTGGTTTCTTCCTTAACTCCCTGAAGTTATGGATTACATATATATAACTGGTGCACTATCTCACAGTCCGTTTGTAACATTCGTCTTGGCCATGGTGTGTTAACCATTCGTTGAACTGCCGGATTTGATTAGCTGTTATTTTGTTATGGAATTTTGCAGCGTTGAGTGATGCTGTTTTACAGTGCTTAGCAAGAGGGGGTGGATGTGTATGTATCCACATGTGTCTCTGCTTTGTCAGTGTTTTCAATCGTCTGTTCCTATGAAACAGCCATCCGAACACAGTGGCTTTAAACCGCACCATTTTATTGCCTTTCCCAGCTCTGCAGGTTGGCTGGGCTCTACTGGGAGGTTCTGCAGCTCTTGCTTTGGATCCCTGATGCGGGTACTTTCCTCTGGTGGCCTGACTGGGATGGCTTGGCCTCTGTTCTCCGTGTGGGCCTGTTGCGAGGTTCTCTCCAGTGAGCTGATTGGGCTTCTTACGTGGCAGCTTGGGACCCTGCAGGGTTAAGAGGGTGGATGTGGGTACTGCTAGTTTTCTGAACAACTAGGCCTGGTAGTGGAGTAGCGCCGTTTTCTGCCAAATTCAGTTAACTAATACAGCCCTGGGTGCTCAGAGTCAGTGAAGGGGCCACATGGACCACATAAAAGCCGAACAGCAAGAGGCCCCACAGTCAGATGGGGTGTCAGTGTTCTGGTGTCAGTTTTTAGTGGTGCATGTTCCTTTATCTATTTTTCATAGAAATGTACCTTTGAAAATAGCATGAATACCTATAGGACTATCTCAGTATGAATCTTCTTTGGAGAGAGATACTTGATGCATCTTTTCTTTTCTTTAGTTTGTAGTCAAACTTTTCTACTTTTTCTTAAGTAAATTTCAGTTAGTCTTTTTTTCTAAGCTATTTTTAATCTATATTTTGAAATGTATTAAGGCATTTTTTTTTTTTCATTTCACTACATATGATTATCCCTAGTATGTGTCTATCTTTCCTTTCTGGTCTTAGTCCTATAACTAGTAGAAGAAATATCTGTATTGGTACTGTATTAATCCTTTAGGATGTAGAGGAGGGAGATGCTAATTTCACATGGTCTATTCCTTTTCACAACTGATGGTATTTTAGGATGAGTTGAATTTATTCTATTTTGTAACATTACAAAAACAATGTTTTCATATAGAATAAAGTGTAGTAACGAAGGCAGCCATCTGCAACTCAAAGACAGAGGCCTCAGGAAAAACAAACCTGCTAATAAGTTTGATTTCGGATTTCTAGCCTCCAGAATTGCAAGAAAATAAATTTCTTTTGTTTCAGCCACCCAGTCTGTACTATTCTGTTTTTGCAGCCCCTGAAAACTAATAGAGGGCGTTTAGTATCTTTTTTTTTAATGTATTTCCCTAATTGACAGACACTTGAAAAGATTCCATCCTTCTGCTGTTATAGACAAAGCTATATGTGTACCCTTGTAGATACATCATTTTACACATGCACAGCTTGTTGTGTAGGATAATTGTACTTTCAATAGCTCTTGCCGAAATATATAGGAATTATAATTTGTACTACACCAGGAGTTACAAGAGTCACTCCTCCTAACCTTCTTTGCCAACAGTATGTTATTTCCAGTTGGGGCTGTTACAGAAAAGATGCCGGGAACATTGATGTACAAGTCTGTTACGGGCATGTATTTCCTTTTCTTTGGGCAAATAACTAGGAGTAAAAAGGCTGGGTCTTAATGTAGGTGTGATTTTAACTTTTGAAGAAACTTCCAAACTCCTCCAAGGTGGTTGTGCACTTTGCATTCATACCAGCAGTGTATGAGTTGCAGTTTTTCTGCATCCACTCCAATACTTGGTATTATTAGCCTTTTAAATTTTACCCATTTTAATGGGTTTGTAGTGCTATCTCACTGAGATTTTAATTTCTATTTTCCTAATGACTTAAAAGAGATGGGAATGCCAGGCCACCTGATCTGCGTCCTGAGAAATCTGTATGCAAGTCAGGAAGCAACACTTAAAACTGGACATGGAACAACAGACTGCTTCCAAATAGGAAAAGGAGCGTGTCAAGGCTATATATTGTCACCCTGCTTATTTAACTTATATGCAGACTACATCATGAGAAACACTGGGATGGATGAAACACAAGCTGGAATCAAGATTGCTGGGAGAAACATCAATAACCTCAGATATGCAGATGACACCACCCTTATGGCAGAAAGTGAAGAGGAACTGAAGAGCCTCTTGATGAAGGTGAAAGAGGTGAGTGAAAAATTGGCTTAAAACTCAACATTAAGAAAACTAAGATCATGACATCTGGTCCCAACACTTCATGGCAAATATATGGGGAAGCAGTGGAAACAGTGACAGACTTTATTCTTTGGGGCTCCAAAATCGCTGCAGATGGTGACTGCAAACCATGAAATTAAAAGACGCTTGTTTGCTTCTTGGGAGAAAAGTTATGACCAACCTGGACGGCATATTAAAAAGCAGAGACATTACTTTGCCAAAAAAGGTCCATCTGGTCAAGGCTATGGTTTTTCCAGTAGTCATGTATGGATGTGAGAGTTGGACTATAAAGAAAGCTGAGCACCAAAGAATTGACAGTTTTGAACTATGGTGTTGGAGAAGACTCTTAAGAGTCCCTTGGACTGCAAGGAGATCCAACCAGTCCACCCTAAAGGAAATCAGTCCTGAATATTCATTGGAAGGACTGATGCTGAAGCTGAAACTCCAATACTTTGGCCACCTGATGCAAAGAGCTGACTCATTTGAAAAGACCGTTATGCTGGGAAAGATTGAGGGCAGGCCACAGAGGGATCAATAAAACACATCCAATCCCTCAGGGAATTACCCAACCCAGCGTTGACAGACATAAGCAAATATGTCTAGAGTGAGTTTATAAGAATACTGGTAGCACAAAACACAAAAGAGGAAGCAATTTGTTCATTCTGGAGTGGAGTGGGGGCTGTGTCAGGTAAAGCAACAGAGGAGAAGTGCCACTGAAGCAGGGTCCAAAGGGTTTGTACAATTTCACCTTGGGAGCAGGAGGGAAGGTGTTGGGCAGGGGCCCGCCTGAGCAAGGGCATGGAGTCATGCCTGCACATGCTGTGTTTGCTGTGCCCAGAGCTTCTGATCCAAGTTAGTGATGTAACTCCAGATGCCTGGAGCCCAGGCTGAGCACCTTCAGTATAGGGAAGGCCCATCCTGGCCGCCTGGCTGGGGAGAGGTGGGGGAGCATGTGCTGATCAAGCTGACTCCTCTTCAGGCGAAAGGTTGAGGCCATTCACACAGATGATGAAGGAATTGGACCCTGTCCCAGTTCTATGTTCTTTTTTTTTTTTTTTTTTTAATAGAGTTGGGCATCTGGAGAGTCAAAAATAAGCCTTGGCTCATTGGGACAGGAAGCCTGGAGACCAGGGGTTTCAGGGGAAGGGTTGGGAGAGAAGTGAGGTAGGAACTGGATTGAGGGTCATCCAGAAAGGAACAGGACGGGAGGGAAGAGCAGCAGGTTGTCTGGGCGTTGCACTACCTGTTCTGGAGAGCCACACACGTCCTGCCATGCCTTCCCCGGGCCAAATCCTCACCTCATTCTCTGCTGTCTCCACAGCTCTGGAGGCCTGTACTCTGAAAGATGCTAGAAACAAAGCCCGCGAGTGTGATCTGGGACTCCAGAGCCCCTAACCCACCTCCACCATGGCAGAAAAAGGTGCCAAAGGGATGCTGGTGAGTACAGGGACCAGACTGCAGCGAGGGGGTGGGGGTCATGGGCACCGTCCATCCCTTCTGGGGCCTGCTGTCATCTGCTGGCCCCGACAGGAGGGCCTAGGAGGCTCCATGGGGCCCAAAGTCTGGCACTGCCAGGACTCCTGAGTGGTAGAGCTATCGCAGGCTCAGGCAGGCAGCCCCTCACCCAGCAGGTTAGATACTGCCATGGTTCAGAGCCCACAGCAGGCAGATTCTGCTACAGAGCCCGAAAGTCATGCTAGGAGGCAGGAAGCACACTCCCTACCCTCATCACAAGATACCCTGGAGATCAGGCTGCAGTCGATCCTGCCGGGAGGGCTGTCCTGTGGCTGACACCGCGGCACTCTCATCCTGTGCTCTGCCTGCTGTGAGGAGCATTCAGTAGGGCCTGATCAAGGAGTCCTCAGAGACTGATTTTTTTTCTCTTCTTTCACTCAAAAAATAGCATAGAACATTTCATGTTGAATCCTCTTGTGAGGTCTTTTAGGAAACATCCCTCTCCCCTTTCCCCAAGTCACGGCTCTTCACTGCCCACCGCCTCAGAGCACAGGAGAGGTGGTGCGAAGCAGAGGGCAACAGCAGGGCCAGCTCATGGATGGATGGCTCATGGATGGACGGAGCAGGCCAGCTCTGGAATCAGAAGCCGGGAAAATACCCCAAGGGCAGTTGTATTCCTTCTCTGGGGATATTGCCTCAAGAACCAGTGAAACTGGGCAGCTGCCTGGGAGGAAGCCAGTGGCTAAGCATGGCCCTTCCCTTGGCTCCTCCCTTACCCACATGGATTCTCCTGTTGCTGTTCTCATTCAGTGAAAGACTGATTGACCTAGGATCTCTTGCTGAGCCCTCCTCAAACAAGCCCTGTCTCTCACCAGGGATTTCTGGGACTCTTAAGTCCTCGGTCCAGAGAACTGCTGTTGGGGAGGGAGCCAAACAGTTGTGCTCCAGGCTCAGGACCCTCTCTCCTGCCTGGCCCTAAACTTCCAGCATCCAAACCTTCAGGCCCGCTCTGGTCTGGCCCACTCCTGATTGGAACACGTCTGAATGAATTAGGCTTCTCAAAGTAGTCCTGAGCCAACCTGAGCTCTTGAGTGCTCAGATGTGGGCAGAGACGGAGGTCTCAAGACCTGCATACTTGCTAGGGGGGAGTAGATGCCATGATAGGATCAAGACTGGCTTCCTTCTTGCCAGAAGTGTTGGAATTGCCATGGGCCTGTAGCAGAAAGTGGAGTGCAGCTCTTCCCCTCCCTCCAGGGAGATTCTGAGTCCCGTGAAACTTAAGAAACCCTCTGAGTACTCGCTGGCTGCTCTGCTTTCTCTGGAGTGACCCTGAAAGGACTGGGTTGGGCAGGCAGGTGTGATGTGGCACTCACGTGGGCAGCACAGACAGCCTGAATCCCAAGGTCCCAGAACCCCTGCCAGGGCTGAGCTTCCCAGACACCAGGCGTTGCCGGCTAGCCCGTCTGTGGAAGGGAATGCCGCCTTGGGACGCCTGTTCCCAGCACCAGGATGTGCCTGAAGATAGCCAGAGCGTAGTTTCCTTCATGCCCTTTGACCTTTGACATCTGCCCACTGCTGCTGCATCTGAGGCTCCATAGCAGGTCCCCTGGGCACCCACAGTGGTTGCTTGAGATTCTATTCCTGCTTCTTTCTCAATTCTGCTTATGACCCTGGGCTACACTATTCTCAGGACTCAGTTGCAACCAGTGCTGCCTTCATGTAGCACTTGTCTCTGAGGAGCGCCATCCCTCTTAGCTAACCTGGGCAGCTGTACGTGGACTTCGTTAGCTGCCCGTGGTCCCCTAAGGGCCGATCATGAAGGATGTTCCTTCTCTAGAGGCCACGGTGGGGAAGAACAGAGGGAGCTGAGGGCCATGCGTGTAAACCAGGGGCACTTGGACCCTCCCAGTTCTGTGACTTCTGTTGCCAATTGTGTCCTGGTATGCAGGAGTAAGCAGCTGGCCCTGGCCACGAGGTCCTCACTTCCATCCCCCTTTGCCCCAGGCTTGGGTGTGAAGACATGGGCCCCCTGGGTCTCCTCAGTGTCTACCCTATGTCATCCTTGGAGCCTCTGCGGGGCTCTCCATGCGGCAGGTGTCCTGCGGAGAGCAAACCACTTCCCAGCACGTGCCCTGGCCCACATGCCTGCTGCACGTGTTCCTCCCCCCGACTCCCA
The DNA here is from genome assembly GCF_054371585.1 of Giraffa tippelskirchi. NCBI lineage: Eukaryota > Metazoa > Chordata > Mammalia > Artiodactyla > Giraffidae > Giraffa > Giraffa tippelskirchi. The sequence continues at coordinate 73,080,262 of NC_137286.1, forward strand.
GCCCAGATGGTCTCTACCAGGCCAGCTCAGCTGCCTTCCTCATGCCTCAGCAGCTCCTAGGACAGGGCCATGCAGGAACCCAGCTGGCCAGGGTGCTTCCAAGCCTGGGAGCAGCTGGGATGCTTGGTGGCACCAGGGGTGGGGGGTGGGGTGGGGGTGGTCCTTTTCATGGAGACCTAGTGCCTCTAGTTATACACATGTAGGGCTGGGTTGCCTGGGCCTCAGAGGATGGGGAGCTGGTAGAGAGGAGCCCAGGACAGGAGAGCCTCACTGCTGCTGCTGCTGCTGCTGCTGCTAAGTCGCTTCAGTCGTGTCTGATTCTGTGTGACCCCATAGGTGGCAGCCCACCAGGCTCCTCTGTCCCTGGGATTCTCCATGCAAGAATACTGGAGTGGGTTGCCAATTCATGCATGCATGCTAAGTTGCTTTAGTCGTGTCTGATTCTGTGCGACCCCATGGACAGCAGCCCACCAGGCTCTTCTGACCACGGGATTCTCTAGGTAAGAATATTGGATTGGGTTGCCATTTCCTTCTTCAAGAGCCCCACTGGGTCAGCTTTAATCCCACAGTCTCACACGAAGTCCAACTCAGTCCCCTCCCCTGTGCCTGCTCCCCACTCATATAGCATCTTGGGCAGATAGGCCTTGGTGAGTCTTCCTGGTCTCTCCCCACATCTCTGCTGCATTGGGTGCCTCTGCTACTAGGAAGCCTCATGATGAATAAGAGTAGAGTCACCCAGGCTAGGGCTCCAGGTGTTGGAGCATCTAAATCATCCTAGAAGGCTTTGAAAGCACCACAGGCTGCCTGGGGCTGTCCCACCCTGACCTGTTCTGTTATGCTTTGACAAAAGTGTTTAGATCCTTCTTGTTTGCAGCAGCCATCACAGAGCCTGGTGCACAGTGGATGCTCAGCCAGCCCGGGTCCTGGCATGTGGTAAGTGCTCAACCAGTGTGGGCTTGACACATCCTGGGAGCTCAGCAAGCACAGGGTTAGGCATACACCAGGCCCTTCCTTGGTAGAAGGCTTGTCACTTACCAGGCATTCTAGCATGAGTCCTGGCACATGACAAATGCTCAACTAGTATGACATGGCACACATTGGGCACTCACCTAGCACAGTGCCAGGCACACAGTGCATGCTTACCCTGCTCAGGGCTGATCATATCCTGGGTCCTCACCTGGCCCAGAATTTGGCATACATAGGGCACTCATCTAGTGCAGGACCCAGAAAACCACAAGGGCTCCCTGGGATGGGGCTGGCACAAGTGGGTGCTCTCCCAGCACTGGACTTGGCACACAATGGGTGCCTTCCTAGTGTGGTTTGACACACAGTAGGTCTTCTCCTATCTTAGGCACCAACACACAGTAGCCACTCTCCTTATATGACAAGGACTAGCACAGAGGAGGTACTCTCCTAGCCAGGCCAGCCTGCACAATGACTGGATGATCCTAGATTCACAACTACAGCCTTCCCAGTGAAATGGACAATATCTAGATCCGGAGGAAAAGGCCCAACCTCCTCAGGCTTCCTCTCTGGACCTAGGACCTGCCCTCCATTCCGCTTGGCCTCCCTCCCCAACCTGGCCTCTCTGGAGCCCCCCGACTCAGCTCTGTGGCCTCCCCTCCCCTCACCCAGCTGCCCGGCAGCCCCAGCACCCCAGCACGCTGCAGTCCTGCCTCAGCAGGATCTTCCCTCAGAGTCACAGGTCGCAAACAAAACCCTTCGACTTCTGGGCCCTCTGGAGGAATGCCCACTCTTACTAAGAAAAGTCAGAGGCGGGCTTGAGAGAGCCGGCCTCCTTGAGTGGATCTGGAGCAGCTGGACCCCCTAATGAGGCCTCATTACAGCCAGGACCCAGCAGAGCTGCCTCCTGCTGTCCCCATGGCCAGAGCCAGAGAAAGCTGTCCAGGTAGGGCTGCCTGTTCTGGGCACTCGGCCCAGGCCAGGGCAGCCAAAGCCCAGAGCGCACCCTGGGTGGAAGTGAGCATTTGGGCATCATGTGTGACTGGGCCTTCCTGGAGCCAGTGGCCCAGCCAGGGACTTGGCCCTCAGTCTGGACTCGTAGGAAGTCAGCGGAAGTCAGCAGAGTGTGTCTGGGGACCCGGCTGCATGAGGCTGGCCCGGAAGCAGCTCAGTCACTAGAGTCTGAGGCCATTCTCCTGGGAGACTTGCTTGAGCCAAGATCACTCCCCATCTTCTCTCCCAAAATGGGCATAGTAGCTTACCCATCTCGAGGGGCTGTTGGGAGGATTAAATGAGTTAATATACATTAATATGAAGTGTTTAGGACAACATCTGGCTCACAGTAAGCACTTAACATATATTATCTATTACTATTATTTACAATGCTCACTAGCTTCAAAGATGGGTAGATATGATCCCCACTTTAGAGATAAAGAAACTACGACCAGACAAGTAAAGTAACTTCCCTAAGGAGATACATAGAGGGAGATCCACCAGAGCTGGGTTTGAACCCAGGCCCGTCTGACTCAAAAGACTTTGCCCTTTAAAAATAATGATGTTGGGACTTCCCTGGTAGTCCAGGGGCTAGGAATCCACCTTGCAGTGGATTCACCTTGCAGTGCAAGGTACACGGGTTTGACGCCATTGGTCAGAGAACTAAGATCCCACACGCCACGGAGCAACGTAGCTGTTGCACCACAACGGCTGAGCCCGCGTGCTGCAACTGAGACCCATCGCAGCCCCATAAATATTTTAAAATAATAATACAAGTTTAAAACAGTATCTTCCTGCCATGTTCCCACTTACCAGACTCACAGGGAAGCTGTCCTTTCCATCAGAATTCATGCCTGATCTCAGGTTACTAAGATCCTACTTCGTACCAGAGCCTTTGCCCGCCTGTCAGTCTCCAAACGCAGGAAGCCCTGTCTTCCCGGCATCAGAGCCGAGGGACTGGGCTCTGAGGGACGTTCTGCCCTGACCGCTCAGCACACGCTCCCGGAGGGGCCTCCTCAGGCTCCAGGTGACGGAGTGCTACTCCTCAGGGGCCCGCATTCTGCAGCCGCCCTCTGGAGAACGCCATCTTTCTCAGACAGGGGACAGCGCAGTGCCCCAGGCCGCAGCTCTTTTGCACAGTCAGTCACATTCTTCTTTGAGGACACACTCTACCGTCTTGGCTGGCTGGGGATCCTCAAGTCCTGGGGGGATTGCTCCAGGGCCCATCGCCCCGCAGCCCACAGCACTCTGCGAAGTCTGAGATGCTCAGGGAGTACTCCGTGGCTACGTCCCCTTCTCCCTGCCCCTTCACCATCTCTAGTGCCCCGTGGTACCAGCCTCGTTACCAGGAGCCCACCCACTACCAGGCCTGTGCTCTCAGAAACATCTGGGCCCCAGACCCCACTCTAGATGGGAATGAGCCGCCCTCTCTCTCCTGTGCCCGCTCTGCCTCACCCTGTGGTTGTAAGTGTGTGTGTGTGTGTGTGTGTGTTTTGTTCCAATAACTTGTGGGGAACAAGGGTGAAACACAACAAGCCCCATGCCTCACTCCAGCTGCGGAGCATCCGCGCTGGCCTGCATGGGGACTGGCCGGAGCGGGAGGGCCAGGGGAGAGGGTAGGCAGAGCTTCGGGAGGAGATGAGGTGAAAGTAACTGATGCTGCCCAGCAGGCAGTGGAAGAGGCAGGGGGTGCTTCCGTGTCACCCAGAGCCGGCAGAGGTGTGAATGCATGGAGGAGACGCCCGCACTCCGCTCCAAGTGCTCGCCCCGGGATGGCGGCGGCTCAGGGACCTGTGGACCTCTCCTCCCCAGAACAGGTCAGTCATTTCCCAGGAGGTCGAGCCCCCTCTCTGGTGCCAGGCAGACTGGGAGGCAGGACTAGGGGTGGGGAGAGGGGCTGAGTGGCCTGTGCCAGAGAGGGGCAGGCAGAACCAGCCAGAGAGACAAACACCAGCAAAAGCAACTGTGCAAAGGAGCGGGAAGAGTTAGCTGTGTGGTGGGGTCACGGGGGAGGAGAATGGGGGTGTGAGGGCTCCCCCAGCCCAAGGACCTGCTGAGAATCTGCTCTGTGTATCAAAGCTGCATTGTCCTAGCTCCTGGGGAGACGGGCCAGAGGTGCCCAGGAACTGTACTAATCATTTCAGCCCCATTGTCTGTGCCATGGCAGTTACTCCTATGGGGAGAGTGGGGGAGGGTGCAGGGGGACTTGGTACAGGGGCTGCTCGGTGAGGATGTGGGGGGGCGGGGGACGGGGCGGGTGAGCATCTCAGCTGGGAGGCGACAGACCCTGCGGAATGTTCTCCAGTGTCCAGGACTAGGGCCCGGGTGGGGTGGGTACCACCGGTGTGCCCTCATCCCTGGAAGCCAGGGATGGCAGGCACAGTGTGGCTGATGGCAGTGAGGGAGAGGGGACTGGGACAGTCACTTTCTTTCTCTGTAGCGCATCCTGATTTGACCTGCAGAAGGCAAGAGAAGGAATGTCCTCTGGGGAGATCTGGGTTGGGTTTGGGAGTAGCATTACGCAGGGCTGCCCTCCACCCTCAGGACTGCCAGGGTCAGCAACCTAAGCCACTTCCAAAATGCCAGCCTGCTGCCAGCCGACTGGGGTGGAGGCTGCTTACGGCTGCCACAGTGCGGGGCAGGAATGCTGGGCTCCAGGGCAGAGACAGAGCCCACCCAATGATCCCGTCACTACTCCCAGGGTCTGGAGTGGAGCCCAGCATGCCCGGGCGGCATCTCCTGTCTGCCGTCCACAATATTGGTGGGTCAATATTGACAGAGCCCTCTGCCAGTCAGGGCTCTGGGATGAAACAGCACCGGGCATGTCCTTGCCTCTCTCACTTCCCATATGAGGGCCTGATCTCCTGAGAGGTGCCATGAGGTTTTCCTTGAGGCAGGAGACACTAATAACCCCTGCATACTGCTCGAGTCTGAAGTAGATTTTCCCATGGTCCCACTCTTCCAGCCTGGCCCTTGACTCTTTCACGTGTCTGGATCAGGAAGCCAGTTGAAAGATAGAGGGCTCATCATTGCAGGGCAGCTGCTGCCTCAGGAAGACAAGTCGGGGAACCAAGAACCAAGGGGTATGAGGTCACAGGGTCTTCTGAGACAACCATGGTTTACTGTCATGGCTGTTATGCCTGAATTCCCCCACTGGAGCTCAGAGAAGGCTGTCAGAGATCTGGATTTGGCTCAAGGTCAATCTGGGATGTAGGGTCTTGCCCGTTCTCCTCTGCAAAGTTTGTCTTAGATAGGACTTCATCCCTTGAGCAAACTCTGGGGCTGCCGAGTCCTGGACAAGAATCCTGCCAGCTCCCAGCAGGGCCTGCTCCAGGAGTCCTCAGTGTCCACCGGGAGCAGAAGAGAGAGCTCTCAACTCACAGAAATATCCAGTGGACACTGCTCTTGGATGGTGGGAGTTGGCAGCCTGAGCACAGTCATCGCCCAGAGTAAAAACCTGGGCTGCCTCTGCGTCTGGACACAAGGAAGGGAGGGGCGCCTCTGTGGTGGGGTTGGGAGGGTGGCCTCTGGGAGCGGGCTCTGCAGCATTGTGTCCTCTTTACACTTTGCTTTAGTTTCCAATTTCTTTTCTTTCTTTTTTTTAGTGATAAGCTCATAATTGGAAAGAAAGCAATAACAACTTTTTTTTTTTTTTTTTAAGTTGTTTAGAAAGCCAGTGGGAACTAATGGAAAATACAGGAAAGAGTCAGAAATAGCAAATTCCAGGCAAGGCAGAGCTACAGAATCTAAGATCTATTGAGGTTGTCTGTCTGTCCCCTGATTTTATAGCTAAGGTCTCTCAATGCTGAGAGTGGAAGAGGTTCAGACTCCTGGGGATGCAGGTTCTAGAATGCTAGGATGCTAAACTCCAGTGTGAGATCCCCGCTTGCCAAGCCCAAGGTGTTGAGGGGAGCTCTGATTTCTGCCCTCGGAGCTGAACTGCCTGAATTCCAGGAGCTCACCCAGAACAGTGAATAAACAGAAGGCAGAAGGCTCGGAAGAGGACTTATAAGCAACTGCTACGTGTGGCTCACCCTCCTGGGCAGGGATGGGGTGGGAGGTTACGAACCCAAAACAGGTCACAGATCCTTGTGCAGGCATGGACACTGCTGCCTCAATGACTGCTTCTAAGGACTGACTGCTTCTAAGGACAGGGGCGCTGAGGGTCTTATGTGTTTATGTCTTTGCATGGCAGATGTCATGGAGGATGATCAGCCACCCCACCCACAGCTGTGGAAGGCATGTCCCGTAGCCTACATCCTGCTGGGCCTCAGGAAGCTTGGGCACAGGACGAGGCAATCCCCACCCTGGAGACCACCCGTGAGGCCCATGAGGACGAGTCAGAGGTGAGGGTAGGGGCTATCCAGGGAGCCTGTGGACACCATATGTAAAATAGATAGGCAATGGGAATTTGATGTATAACTTGGGACACTCAAACAGGAGCTCTTTGACAGGCTAAAGGGTGGGAGGGGGAGGGAGGTTCAGGAGGGTGGGAACATGGGTGTACTTATGGCTGATTCTTGTTGATGTATAACAGAAAACCATAAAATTCTGTAAAGCAATTATCCATCAATTAAAAAATTAAAAAAATAATGAAATCCTGCCATCTACAGCAATGTGGATGGACCTAGAGAATATTATGTTTAGTGAAATAAGCCAAATAGTAAAATACAAATACTATATGATATCACTTATACTGGAATCTAAAATATAATACAGATTGATGTATATGAAAAGTAGAAATGTACTTACAGATACAGAAACCATAGTTGTGTTTACAAAAGGGAGAGGGACAAATTAAGGATTTGAGATGAATAGATAAAAAATACTATATGCAAAATAGATAAGCAAAAGGGTTATATTAAATAGAACTGGAAATTATACACATTATCTTATAATACCAATCAGTTCAGTTCAATTCAGTCCCTCGGTCGTGTCTGACTCTTTGTGACCCCATGGACTAGGGTATAATCTGCAAAAATATTGAATAACTATGCTGTACCCCTTGAAACTATCATAATGTTAAAAGTCTACTATAGTTAAATTTTTTAAAAATTAGTTATAAAAAATAAAATTTTAATAAATATCAAAAAATGTTCTAGTGATTTTAAGTTCTTTGTAGTGATAGAGACATTTGTTTCTCACAATGTTGTTAGTAATCTCTTCTACAATAAAAATTCTAAAATATGATGCAGTAAATGTACTCTCACCTTAATCTCTTATTTGAAGTAATTTCAGAAGATAAGAATAGCTAAATGTTAATTAACAACCATCTTGCAGTGCTTAATAAACTTTATAAGTAGATTGCATGGGCTAGCTAGGGTAATAAATCATTTTTTTCTGTGTGTGTTACTGCGTCCTGTTATATGATATTTTCCTTCAGAGACCTGAATCCTCATCACAGCATTACATGTTTCCTTATACCTTCAAATTTAAAAGAACTCAGTCTCAGTAGTAGAACACTGGATTTCTGGCAAACAGCTTACTAAAAAAGTCCACTCAGTCTTTTTATTTATTTATTTTTAATTGAATATTAAATGCTTTACAGTATTAGTTTGATTTCTGCTACACATCAACATGAATTAGCCATAGGTGATGTATCCCCTCCCTCTTAAACCTCCCTTCCACCTCACACCCTTTCCCACACTTCTATATGACTATACAGCCCAAGTTTGAGTTCCCAAGTCATACATCAAATTTCCATTGGCTGTCTTATTTCACATAGGGTGCTGTATATGTTTCCATGCTACTCTTTCCATTCAACTCAACCTCTCCTTCCTCCCTTGCACCCTTGTCCATAAGGCTGTTTTCTGCCTGCATCTCCATTGCTGCCCTACAGATAGGTTCATCAGTACCATCTTTCTAGATTCCATATATATATGAATTAATATATAATATTTGTTTTTCTCCTTCTGACTTACTTCACTCTGTATAATAGGCATCATCCACATTATTAGAACTGACTCAAACATGTTCCCTTTTATGGCTGAGTAGAATTGCATTGTATATAAGTAGCACAATTTCTTTATTCATTCATTTATCAGTGGACTTCTAGATTGCTTCCATGTCCTACCTATTGTAAATAGTGCTGCGATGAACGTTGGGGTACATGTGTCTTTCTCAGTTTTGGTTTACTCAGGGTATATGCCTAGAAGTGGTATTGTTAGGTCATATAGTGATTTTACTCCTAGTTTTTATGGGCATTTCCATACCATCTAACAGTTTACATCTGTACCAGCAGTGCAAGAGGGTTCTCTTTGTTCCACACCCTCTCCAACACTTTTTGTTGTTGTTGTTGTTAATTTTTTGATAATGGCCATTCTGACTGGTGTGAAGTAATATCTCATTGTGGTTTGATTTGCATTTCTCTAATAATGAGTGATGTTGAATATCTTTTCATGTTTTTATTAGTCATCTGTATGTCTTATTTGGAGAAATGTCTGTTTGGGTGTTTTACCCACCTTTTAATTGAGTTGTTTGTTTTCTGGTATTGAAATCAAACCTTGTGTAATCTACTAGCATATTTTGGAAATTAATATTTTGTCAGATATTTCATTTGCTATTATCTTCTCCCATTCTGATGGTTGTCTTTTGTCTTGTTTATAGTTTCATTTGCTGTGCAAAAGTTTTTAAGTTTAATTAGGCCCCACTTGTTTGTTTCTGTTTTAATTTCCATTCCTGTAGGAGGTGGGTCATAGAGGATCTTGCTACGATTTATGTCATTCTGCCTTGTTTTCTTCTAAGTGTCTTATAGTTTCTGGTCTTACATTTAGGTCTTTAATCAGTTTTGATGCTATCTTTGTGTAAGGTGCAACAAAGTGTTCTAACTTCACTCTTTAACATGTAGTTGTGCAATTCTCCCAGCACTGCTTACTGAAGAATGTGTATTTCTCCTATTTTATATTCTTGTCTCTTTTGTCAAAGATAAGGAGCCCATAGGAGATAGGGTTTATCTCTGGGTTTTCTATCTTGTTGCATTGATCTATATTTCCATTTTTGTGCCAGTTCCATACTGTCTGGATGACTGTAGCTTTCTAGTATAGTCTGAAATCAGGTAAGTTGATTCCTCCAGTTCCATTCTTCTTTCTCAAGATTGCTTTGGATATTCTGAGTCTTTTGTGTTTCCATACAAATTTTGAAATTTATCTTCTAGTTCTGTGAAAAATGCCACTGGTAATTTGATAGGAATTGCATTGAAACTGTAGATTTCATTTTGTAGTATAGTCATGTTCACAATATTGATTCTTTCAACTCAGGAGGATGGAATATCTCTCCATCTGTTTATGTAATCTTTCATTTCTTTCATCAGTATCTTATAGTTTTCTGCACACAGATCTTTCATCTCCTTAGGTAGATTTATACCGAGATATTTTATTATTTTGGTTGCAGTGGTCAATGGCATTGATTTCTTAATCTCTCTTTCTGATTTTTCATTGTTAATGTATAGGAATTCAGGTGATTTCTGTGTGTTGATTTTGTGTCCTGAAATTTTGGTAAATCCACTGGTTAGTTCTAGTAAATTTCTGATACTATCTTTAGGGTTTTCTATGTACAGTATCATATCATAGGCAAGTGAGATGAGAGTTTTACTTCTTTCTTTCCAGTTTGGATTCTTTTTATTTCTTTCTCTGCTCTGATTCCCATAGCTAGGACTTCCAAAACTTTGTTGAATAAAAGTGGTGAGAGTGGGCACCCTCGTTTTGTTCCTGACCTTAAAGGAAATGCTTGTAGTTTCTCACCATTGGGAATAATATTTCCTGTGCATTTGTTGTATATGGCCTCTATTATGTTAAAGTCGGTTCCTTCTATGCCCAGTTTTGAAAGAGTTTTTTTTTATCATAAATGGGTGCCAAATTTTGTCAAAAGCTTTTCTGCATCTCTTGAAATTCCCATATGGTTTTTATCTTTCAATTTATTACCATTGTGTATCACGTTGATTGGTTTGCATATATTGAAAAAATCCTTGCATCCCTGGGTTAAACCCAACTTGATAATGGTGTAAGATCTTTTTAATGTGTTGTTGAATTCTGTTTGCTAGAATTTTGCTGAGGATTTTTGCATCTATATTCATCAGTGATACTGGCCTGTAATTTTCATTTTTTTTGGTGATATCTTTGTCTGGTTTTGGTATCAGGGTAATTGTGGCTCCATAGAATGAGTTTGAAAGTGTTTCTTCTTCTGCAATTTTTGAAAAAGCTTCAGAAGGCTAGGTATTAGCTCTTCTTTAAATTTTTGATAGAATTTACCTGTAAAGCCATCGGGCCCCAGGCTTTTTTTTGGGAATGGAGGTGTGAATTTTTTATCACAGTTTCGATTTCAGTATTTGTAATTGACTTTTCATAATTTTTATTTCTTCCTCTTTCAGTCTTGGTAGGTAGAACTTTTCTAAGAAACTCTTCATTTCCTCTAGGTTATCCAATTAGCCTATAGTTGCTCATAATAATCTCTTGTGAGAGTCGCTCACTTGTGTCTGACTCTTTTATTCTCCAGGCCAGAATACTGGAGTGGCTAGTCTTTCCCTTCTCCAGGGGATCTTCCTAACCCAAGGGTTGAATCCAGGTCTTCTGCATTGCAGTTGGATTCTTTACAGCTGAGCCATAAGGGAAGCCTGCACAATTGCACTCTTCTCACACACTAGCAAAGTAATGCTCAAAATTCTCCAAGCCAGGCTTCAACAGTATGTGAACTATGAAATTCCAGATGTTCAAGATGGATTTTGAAAAGGCAGAGGAATCAGAGGTCAAATTGCCAACATCCAACGGATCATTGAAAAGGCAAGAGAGTTCCAAAATAACGTCGACTTCTGCTTTATTGACTGCACTGAAGACTTTGATTGTGTGGATCACAGCAAACTGTGGAATGTTCTTCAAGAGATGGGATTACCAGACAACTTAACCTGCCTCTTGAGAAATCTGTATGCAGGAAAAGAAGCAACAGTTAGAACTGGACATGGGCCAATAGACTGGTTCCAATTTGGGGAAGGAGTATGTCAAGGCTGCATATTGTCATTCTGTTTATTTAATTTATGTGCAGAGTACATCATGTGAAATGCAAGGCTGGATGAAGCACAAGCTGGAATCAAGATTGCTGGGAGAAATATCAATAGCCTTTGATACACAGATGACACCACCCTTATGGCAGAAAGCAAAGAAGAACTAAAGAGTCTCTTGATGAAAGTGAAAGAGGAGAGTGAAAAAAGTTGGCTTGAAACTCTGTATTCAGATAATGAAGATCATGGGATCTGGTCCCATCACTGGATGGCAAATAAATGAGGAAACAATGGAAACAGTGAGAGACTTTATTTTGGGGGGCTCCAAAATCACTGCAGATGGTGACTGCAGCCATGAAATTAAATTACGCTTGCTCCTTGGGAGAAAAATTATTACCAACCTACACAACATATTAGAAAGCAGAGACATTGCTTTGCAGACAAAGGTCTGTCTAGTCAAAGCTATGGTTTTTCCAGTGCTCATGTATGGATGTGAGAGTTGGATTATAAAGAAATCTGAGCAACAAAGGATTGATGCTTTTGAACTGTGATGTGGGAGAAGTCTCTTGAGAGTCCCTTGGACTGCAAGGAGATCAAACCAATCCACCCTAAAATAAATCAGTCCTGAATATTCATTGGAAGGACTGATGCTGAAGCTGAAACTCCAGTATTTTGGCAAACTGATGGATAGAACTGACTCATTGGAAAAGACCTTGGTGCTGGGAAAGATTAAAGGCAGGAGGAGAAGGGGATGACAGAGGATAAGATGATTGGATGACATCACCAACTCGAGGGACATGAGTTTGAGCAAGCTCTGGGAGTTGGTGATGGAAGCTTGGTGTGCTGCAGTCCATGGGGGTCGTAAAAAGTCGGACAGGACTGAGCGACTGAACTGAACTGAATAATTTCTTATGATCCTTTGTTTTTCTGCATTGTCTTTTGCAACCTCCTCTTTTTCATTCCTAATTTTCTTAATTTTTTCCATATTTTATTAAGAATCAGGCTAGTGGTTTGTCAATTTTATCTTCTCAAAGAACCAGCTTTTAGTTTTATTAATCTTTACTGTTGTTTCCTTTTTCTGTTTTAATTTACCTCTGCTCAGATCTTTATGTTTTATTGCCTTCTATTATTGTTGCTTTTTGTTCTTCCTTTTCCAGCTGTTTTAGGTGTAGAGTTAAATTGTCTATTCTGTTTTTCTTGTTTTTTGATTTAGGAATTTATTCCTATAAACCTCCCTCTTAAAACTGCTTTTGCTGCAATCCATAGACTCTGTATCATTGTGTTTTCTTTGTCATTTATTTCTAAGGAATTTTTGATTACCCTTCTTATTTCTTCAGAACCTGTTTGTTACTTAGTAACGTATAGTTTAGTTTCCATATGTTTGTGCTTTTTACAGGTTTTATTTATTTTATTTTATTTTTTTCAGGGTATGATATCTAGTGTCATAGGGTTGTGATCAGAAAACAGGCTTGAGGCAATTTTAACTTTCCTGAATTTACTGAGGCTTGTTTGTGACCCAAGCTGTTTTATCCTGAAGATTGTTCCATTGTACTTGAGAAGAAAGTATATTCTTCTGTATTTGGATGGAAACTCCTTAAGATATCAATCAGGTCTATTTGGTCTGTTGTGTCACTTAAGGTTTGTATTTCCTTATTGATTTTCTGTTTTGATGTTCTGTTCATTGGTGTAATTGGGGTGTTAAAGTCCCCTACTATTATTGTGTTACTGTCGACTTCTCCTTTTATGTCTGTTAGTGTTTGACTTATGTATTGAAGTTCTCTTCAGATGATTGCATGAATATTTACAATTGTTATGTCTTCTTGGATTGATCCCTTGATCATTATGTAGTACCTTTCTTTATCTCTTATAATGTTCTTTGTTTTAAAGTCTATTTTGTTGGCAATGAGAAATGCCACTCTGGCTTTCTTTTGATTTCCCTTGCATGGAATATCTTTTTCCATCCTTTTACTTTCAGCCTGTATGTGTCTGTATATCTGAAGTGTCTCTTGTAGACAGCACATATAGGAGTCTTATTTTTGTATTCATTCAGTTAGTTGTATCTTTTGGTTGGGGCATTTAATCCATTTATAATTAAAGTAATTTTTGCTATTTATGTTTCTACTGGTATTTTCTTAATTGTTTTGGGTTTGTTTTTGTAGGTCTTTTCCTTCTCTTGTGTTTTTTAACTATATAAGTCCCTTTAACATTTGTTGTTAAGCTGGTTTGGTGCTATTAAGTTCTTTTAAATTCTGCTTGCTTGTAAAGCTTTTGATTTCTCCATCAATTTTGAATGAGATCCTTGCTGGGTATAGTAATCTTGGATGTTGATTTTTTTGTTGTTGTTGTCCTTTCAACACTTTAAACATCCCGTTCATGTATCATTGCTTCCTCATGACCAGGAGACTTGTTTAAATTAATGAAACTATGAGCCATGCCATGCAGGGCCACCTAACAGATGGGTCATCATGAAGAATTCTGACAAAAAGTGGTCCATTGGAGAAGGGAATGGCAAACCACTCCAGTATTCTTGCACCCCATGAACTTATAAAAAGGCAAAAAGATATAAAACTGAAAGATGCACCGTCCATATTGGAAGATGTCCAATAAGTCACTGGGGAAGGGCAGAGGACAATTACTAATAGCTCCAAAAAGAATGAAGTGACTGGGCCAAAGAAGAAATGATGCACAGTTGTAGATGTTTCTTGTGATGAAATAAAAATTTGATGCTGTGAAGAACAGTATTTCACTGGAACCTGGAATATTAGGTCCATGAAAATATAAGATGGATTTAGTCAAGAAGGAGACAGCAAGAATACACATAGACATATTAGGAAACAGTAGCCTAAAATAGTCCTCCCTGTGAGTGGGGTTGGACGAGTGGCGTGTCAAGGTTTCCTGGTTGGGGAAGCTTTTGTCGGTGTTCTGGTGGGTGGAGCTGGATCTCTTCTCTCTGGAGTGCAATGAAGGGTCCAGTAGTGAGTTTTGAGGTGTCTATGGGTTTTGTGTGACTTTTGGCCACCTGTGTTTTTGTGCTCAGGGTTATGTTCCTGCATTGTTGGACATTTAGCATGGTATGTCTCGCTTTGAAACTTGTTGGCTCTTGAGTGGAGATAGGTTTCAGTGTAGGTATGGAGGCTTTTGGATGAGCTCTTGTTGATTAATGTTCCCTGGGGTCAGGAGTTTTCTGGTGTTCTCAAGTTTTGGATTTAAGCCTCCTGCCTCTGGCTTTCAGTCTTATTCTTAGAGTAGCCTCAAGACTTCTCCAACCATACAGCACCAATGATTAAACATCTAGGTTAATGGTGAAAAGATTCTACACAGTGGGGGACACCCAGAGAGGTTCACAAGTCTTATGCCCAGTGACTGACTAGGTTTTTGTTTGATCCTGAGCTGTATGAACTGTCTTTGTATTTTGGAAATTAAGCCCTTGTTGGTTGCACCTTTTGAAAAACATTTTCGTCATAGTACATAGATTGTATTTTATTTTATTTACGGTTTCCTTTGCTGTGCAAAATCTTAAAAGTTTGATTTGGTCCAATTTGTTTATTTTGGCTTTTATTTATTACACCATACTATGACTTAGGGCTTCCCCAGTGGCTCAGTTGTAAAGAATCCACCATGCAGGAGATTCAGGACATACAGGTTCTATCCCTGGGTTGGGAAAATCCCCTGGAGGAGGGAATGGCAACCCACGCCAGTATTCTCGTCAGGTTAATCCTATGGACAGAAGAACCTGGTGGGTTATGGCCCATAGGGTTGCAAAGAGTCAGACACAACTGAAGTGATTTAGCATGTAGAGCATGCACTATGTTATATGTCTGGGAATGTTTTGCCTCTGTTCTCTTCTATGAGATTTTTATGTCATGTCTTATTTTAAGTATTAAGCCATTGTAAGTTTATTTTGTGTATGATGTGAGGGAGTGATCTAACTTCATCGTTTATATGAGGCTATCTAGCTTTGTTGCTGTTATTGTTGTTCACTCGCTCAGTCATGTCCAACACCTTGTGACCCTGTTGACTGCAGCACACCAGGCTTCCTTGTCGTTCCCAACTCCTGGAGCTTGTTCAAACTCATATCCATTGAGTTGGAGATGCCATCCAACCATCCCACCCTCTGTCGGCCCTTCTCCTGCTTTCGATCTTCTCCGGTATGAGGGTCTTTTCTAATGAGTCAGCATTTCACATCAAGTAGCCAAAGTATTGGAGATTCAGCTTCAGCATCAGTCCTTCCAACGAATATTAAGGATTGATTTCCTTTAGGATTGACGGGTATGATCTCCTTGCAGTCCAAGGGACTCTCAAGAGTCTTCTCCAACACCAAAGTTCAAAAGCATCAATTCTTTGGTGCTCAGCTTTCCTTATGGTCCAACTTTCGCATTCCTATATGACTACTGGGAAAACCATAGCTTGGAATAGACAGAACTTTGATGGTAAATTAATGTCTCTGCTTTTTAATATGCTGTCTAGGTTGGTCATAGCTTTTCTTCCAAGGAGCAAGCATCTTTTAATTTCATGGCTGCAATCACCATCTGCAGTGATTTTGGAGCCCAAAACAGTAAAGTCTGTCACTGTTTTCATTGTTTCCCCATCTATTTGCCATGAAGTGATGGGACCAGATGCCATGATCTTCATTTTTTGAATGTTGAGTTTTAAGCCAGCTTTTTCACTCCCTCTTTCACTTCATCAAGAGGCTCTTTAGCTCCTCTTTGTTTTCTGCCAAAAGGGTAGTATCATTTGCATATATAAGGTTACTGATATTTCTCCCAGCAATCTTGATTTCAGCTTGTGCTTCATCCAGTTCAGCATTTTGCATTATGTACTCTTCATAGAAGTTAAATAAGCATAGTAACCATATACTGCCTTGACGTACGCCTGTCGCAATGCAGAACTAGTTAATTGTTCCATGTCGGTTTCTAACTTTTGTTTCTGGACCTGCATACATTTCTCAGGAGGCAGGTCAGGCCTGCTTTCTCATCTCTTTAAGAATTTTCCACAGTTTGTTGTGATCCACACAGCCAAAGGCTTTAGTGTAATCAATGAAGCAGAGTAGATGTTTCTCCTGGAATTCTCTTGCCTTTTCTAGGATCCAACAGATGTTGGCAATTTGATCTCTGGTTCCTCTGCCTTTTCTAAATCCAGGTTGAACATCTGAGAGTTTTCAGTTCATGTATTGTGGAAGCCTCACTTGGAGAATTTTGAGCATTACTTCACTAGTGTGTAAAATGTGTGCAATTATGTGGTAGTTTGAACATTCTTTAGCACTGCCTTTGGGATCGGAATGAAAACTGACCTTTTCCAGTCCTGTGGCCACTGCTGAGTTTTCCAAATTTGCTGGCATATTGAGCACAGCACCTTCACAGCATTGTCTTTCAGGTTTTGAAATAGCTCAGCTGGAATTCTACCTCCACTAGCTTTGCTTATAGTGATGCTTCCCAAGGCCCACTTGTAATGGTTTCCCAACAGTATTTGCTGAAGAAATTCAATTTTCTCCATTGTATCTTCTTGATCATATATTAATTGGCCATAAGTTTGTGCATTTATTTCAGGATTCTCTCTACTGCTGCATTGATCTGTATGCATGTCTGTGTGCCAATGCAATGTTCTTTTGATTACTGCAGCTTTGTAGCATTATCTAAAATTTTGGAGGCTTATTCCTTCAGCATTTTTTCCCCTTGGAATGTCTTTGACACATTCTGTGTCTTTGTAGTTTCTAGGACTATTTATTCTAGTTCTGTAAAAACTTTCATGAGTAATTTGGCAGGAATCACAGTAGATTACTTTGGGCAATATTGCCATTTTAATAGCATTAATTCTTTGAATCCAAGTTCCTGTGATATCTTTTCACCTCTTTGGACTATGTCCAATTTCCTTTATCAATGTTTTATAATTCTTAGCATGTAAGTATTTCACATCTTGTTAAGGTTTATTCCTACCTATCCTTTTGGAAGTGATTTTAAATTGGCTTAATTTTTGCTTTCTTGTTCTGATATTTCATTGTTTGTATAAAAAAGTACTGTAACTTGTCAGGCTCCTCTGTCCATGGGATTCTCCAGGCAAGAATACTGGAGTGGGTTGCCATTTCCTTCTCCAGGGGATCTTCCCTACCCAGGAATTGAACTCGGGTCTCCTGCATTGCATGCAGATGATTTACCAACTGAGCTATGAAGGAAGCCATTTTCTGTATATTGATCTTATATCCTGCTATTTTGCTGAGTTCACTTATTAGTTGTAAAAGTTTGTATGTGTGTGTGTGCATGTGAAGTGTTTAGGGTTTTGTGTATAGAGTACATGTCATGTTCATATAATGGCAATTTTACCACTTATTTCCAGTTTGGATAACTTTTGTTTATTTTCCTAGTCTGAATGCTATGGCTAGGACTCCAAATCCATGTTGAATAGAAGTTGTGAGAATGTGCACCCTTGTCTTTTTTCCAGAATTAAGCAAGAAGGCTTTCAGCTTTTTATTATGAAGTCTGAGCCTGGTGGGCTACAGTCCATGGTGTTGCAAAGAGTCGGACACGACTGAGCGGCTTCACTACTACTACTATTATGTTGAGTACAAGTTTGTCATAAATGGCTTTTATTCTGTTGAGATATGGTCTCTCTACATCCACTTTGGTGAGAGCTTATTTTCTTATCATGAATAGATACTGAGTTCTCTCAGGTACTTTTCTGCCTCTATTGCCAGGGTCATATTGGTTCTGTCGTTTTGTTGTTGTTGTTTATATGGTATATCACATTGGTTGAGTTATATATGTTGAACCATCCTTGTGACACTGGAGTGAATTCAGGTTGATCACACTGTTTTATCCTTTTTACGTGTTGTTGCATTCAGCTTGCTAATATTTTGTTAAGGATTTTTGCATCTATATTTAACAAAGTTATGGGCTTGTAGTTTGCTTTTTTTATAGTGTCTTTATCTGGTTTTGGTGTCAATGTGATGGTGGCTTCATAGAATGACTTTGGGAGTATTCCGTCTTCTTCAATCCTTGCAAAAATTTTGAGAAGGATAAAAAAGATTTCTTTGACTGTTGTTAGAATTCCCCAGTAAAGTTGTTTGGCCTTGGACTTCTGTTTGAAGTATTATTTTTATTACAGATTCTATATTATTTCTGGTGATTAGCCTGTTCAAATTATCTGTATCTTTTTGACTCAGTTTTGGCAGACTGTATGTTTCCAAAAACTTGTCTATTTCCTTTAGATTGTCTATTTTGTTGGCATA
This sequence comes from Giraffa tippelskirchi, assembly GCF_054371585.1. Classification (NCBI taxonomy): domain Eukaryota; kingdom Metazoa; phylum Chordata; class Mammalia; order Artiodactyla; family Giraffidae; genus Giraffa; species Giraffa tippelskirchi. Next base: position 73,098,429 of record NC_137286.1, read on the forward strand.
TAAATAATTCATATTGTTTTCTTATGATTACTTATATTTCTGTGGTATCAGTTGCTAGTTCCTCTCTCTCTCATTTCTTATTAGTTTATGTGAGCCATCTTTCTTTTTTCCTTAATGAGACTGGCTAGGAGTTTGTTGACTCTTTTTTCTCCTTGGAAAGACCAGTTCTTGGTTTTATTGATTTTTTTTCCTTTCTATTTTTATCTCTATTTTGTTTCCTCTCTGATCTTTATGATTTCACTTTTTGTTGATTTTAAGTTTTCTTTCTTCTTTTACTATTCTTTAGGCAGCAGTTTAGTTTATTTATTTAAGATTTTTGTTTGCTTGGTTTTTAGAGAAAGGCTTGTATCACTATGGGCTTCCCTCTTAGGACTGCTTTAGCTGCATCGCAAAGACTTTTTATGGCTGTGTTTTCATTGTTGTTTATCTCAAAATATGCTTTTTAAAGATTTTATCTTTGATTTCATCATTGACCCATTATTTTTTAAGTAGCATATTGTATAGTTTCCATGCAATCATTTTTTCTTGTTTTTCTTTCTGGGGTTGATTTCTATTTTTATGCCATTGTGTTCAGGAAAGATGCTTGAAATTTTATCTTCTTAAATTTGTTGAGGCTTTCTTGTGTGTCCCAATATGTAGTCTGTCTTAGAGAATGTTATATGTGTACTTGAAAAGAATATGTGTTCTGGATTTCTTTGAACATAGTGTCCTATATATATATCAATTAAGTTTAACCATTTCATTGTGTCATTTAGGGTGTCTGTTGTCTGGAAGATATGTCCATTGATATCAGTGGAATGTTAATACTATTACTATATTCCTATCAATTTCTTTTATTTATATCTGTGGGTGTTTGATTTAGGTGCTCCTGTATTAGGTGCATATATATTGAGTGTGATATCCTCTCCTTGTATTCTTGTATTGATGATATTACTATTATATAGTATCCTTTTTCTTTCTTTATGGTGTTTGTTTTATACTCTATTTTGTCTGATATGAGAATTGCTATTCCCACTTCCATGTCATTTTCATTGATATGAAATATCTTTTTCTATCTCCTCATTTTCAATCTATGTGTGTCTATCACCCTAAAGAAGGTCTCTTTAAATGTTATTTCCAGTTGATTTTATATTTTTTTTTCTTCCTTTCTCCTTTTTGGTTTTTCTTAGTTTGATGATCTTTGTTATTATGATTTAGTTTCTTTCTTTTTCATTTTTGTGTGCCTATGGTATGTTTTTGATTTGTAGTTAAGCTAGTTTTAAGTATGCTAATCCAAAACTAGACAGCATATTAAAAAGCAGAGACATTACTTTGCCAACAAAAGTCCATCTGGTCAAGGCTATGGTTTTTCCAGTGGTCATGTATGGATGTGAGAGTTGGACTATAAAGAAAGCTGAGCACCAAAGAATTGATGCTTTTGAACTGTGGTGTTGTAGAAGACTCTTGAGAGTCCCTTGGAATGCAAGGAGATCCAACCAGTCCATCCTACAGGAGATCAGTCCTGAGTGTTCATTGGAAGGTCTGATGTTGAAGCTGAAACTCCAATACTTTGGCCACCTGATGCGAAGAGCTGACTCATTGGAAAAGACCCTGATGCTGGGAAAGATTGAGGGCAGGAGGAGAAGGGGATGACAGAGGATGAGATGGCTGGATGGCATCACCGACTCGATGGACATGGGTTTGGGTGTACTCAGGGAGTTGGTGATGGACAGGGAGGCCTGGCGTACTGCGGTTCATGGGGTCGCAAAGAGTTGGACACGACTGAGCAACTGAACTGAACTGAATCCAAAACTATGTCTAATTGTTTTAGATTGATATTTATGCAAGTTCAAACACATTCTAAATGAGCTATAGCCTTTTACTCTCCTACCTGACAATTTCTGATTATGATGTTCTATTTTAAAACTTCCTATCTCTCCTTTGGCGTCCACTGTAGCTATAATCTCTTTCACATTTTTTTGTTTTTGTTTTTTTACTATATATATAGTATTCAGGTACTGGCTTATTTAAGTGATTTTCAATCCACTTATATATTTGTCTTCCCTATTGTAATTTTTCTTTTCGTATTGATTCTCACTTCTTTTCTATTTAGAGGAGTCCTTTCAATATTTCTTTTAGGGTAGATTTAGTGTTTCTATATTTTTTGTTGTTGTTTTTGCTTACCTGAGAAATTCTTTGTTTTTGCTTTTATTCTAAATGACAGTCTTTATACGTAGTGTATCTGAGGTTGCAGGTTTTTCCCTTTCAGGACTTCAAATATATCTTGCCACTCCCTTCTGATCTGCAAAGTTTATGTAGAGAAATTAGCTAATAGCCTTACGGGGTTCCCTTGTAACTGACACTTTGTTTTTCTATTGCTGGTTTAGAATCCTCTTTATCTTTAAATTTTGCCATTTTAATTATGACATGTCTTGATGTGAGTCTGTTTGACACTCTGTACTTCCTGTACCTGGATATCTGTTTCCTTTTTTAGGTTTGAGAAATTTTCGGCTATAATTTCTTCAAATACATTTTCAATTCTCTTTATTCTTTCCATTCCTTTTGGAATCTATATTATACATAGGTTGACATGCTTTATATTATCCCATAGATCTTGCATGTTACTTTTATTTTTTTTTTAAATTTGTCTTCCTGTTTGCCTTTCTGAGTTAGTGATTTCCATGATTATATTTTCAAAATCACTCATTCATTATCCTGCATTATTTAGCCTGATATTCATTATATTCACATTTTACTTATTTTGCATTATATTTATTTTAAAAAATTAAGTAATTTTTATTGGAGTATAGTTGATTTGCAGTTTTACATTAGTTTCAGGGGTACAGCAAAGTGTATCAGTTATACATATGCATATATCCACTCTTTTTTTTTTTTTATTCTCATATAGACTGTTACAGAGTTACAGAGTACTGAGTAGAGTTCCCTGTCCTATGCAATAGGTCCCTATTAGTTATTTATCATATGCAATAGGTCCCCAAACTACTAGAGTTCATTAATGAATGTAGCAAAGTTAAGGTTAAAAAATTAATATATTCAAAGCTGCTGCTGCTGCTAAGTTGCTTCAGTTGTGTCCGACTCTATGTGACCCCACAGATGGCAGCCCACCAGGCTCCACCCTCCCTGGGATTCTCCAGGCAAGAACATTGGCGTGGGTTGCCATTTCCTTCCCCAATGCATAAAAGTGAAAGTGAAGTCACTCAGTCGTGTCCGACTCTTAGCGACCCCATGGACTGCAGCCCACGAGGCCCTTCCGTCCATGGGATTTTCCAGGCAAGAGTACTGGAGTGGGGTGCCATTGCCTTCTCTGATATTAAAAGCAATCTCTATCAAATCACCAATGGTATTTTTCACATAATTAGAATATAAAATTGTACAATATGTATGGAAACACAAAAGATCCTGACTAGACAAAACAATCTTGAGAAAGAAAAATGTTTGTTTCTTATACACTAACAAGGAAGATGAGAATGAGAAATTAAGAAAACAATTCCATTTTATATAGCATAAAAAAGAATATAATACCAAGGAATAAACCTACCTAAAGAGGCAAAATAGTTATACTGAGAAAAGTATAGGATACCGGTGAAAGAAATCAAAGATAATGAGAAAATGGAGATACATATGTCATGTTCTTGGTTTGGAAGAATGAATATTGTGAAAATGACTATACTACCTGAAGCAATCTATATATTCAAAGCAATCTCTATCAAATCACCAATGGCATTTTTCACATAATTAGAATATAAAATTGTACAATATGTATGGAAACACAAAAGACCCTGACTAGACAAAGCGATCTTGAGAAAGAAAAATGGAGCTAGAAGAACCGTATTGCCTCATTTCATACTACACTACAAAGCCACAGCAATAAAAACAGTATGTTCCTGGCACAAAAATACAACTATAGATCAGTGGAACAGTATTGAAAGCCAGAGATAAAACCAAGCACCTACGGTCACACAATCTCTGTCAAAGAAGGAAAAGAAAGTATAATGGAGAAAAGACAGTCTCTTCAATAAATAGTGCTGGGAAAATTGAAAAGTTACATGTAAAAGAATGAATTTAGAACACACTCTAACACTATACAAAGAAAAGAAACTCAAAATGGATTAAAGACTTTAATGCAGGCCCAGATACTTGTATAGAAGACAATGAACAAAACAGTCCCAAAGAAAAAGAAAAGCAAGAAGACAAAGTGGTTATCTGAGGAGGCCTTACAAACAGAGAAAGAAAGAATAGAAGTGAAAAGTAAGGGGGAACAGGAAAGGTATATCCAACCAAACACAGATTTCTAAGGAACGGCACAGAGAGACAAGAAGGCTTTCCTCAATGAACAGTTGTATAAAACTAGAAGAAAGCAACAGAAGGGGAAAGATTAGAGATCTTTCCAGGAAAACTGGAGATATCAAGGGAACATTTTGCCCGAAGATGGGCACAATAAAGGACATAAATGATAAAAATCTAGTAGTCTCTGAAGAGATCAAGATGAGATGAAAAGAATACACAGAAGAACTGTACAGAAAATATTTAAATGAACCAGGTTATTTTGATGGTGTGGCCTGCCACCCAGAGCCAGGCATTCTGGAGTGTGAAGTCAAGTGGGCCTTAGGAAGCACTGATGTTGATAAAGCGAGTGGATGTGATGGAATTCCAGTAGACCTATTAAACCTAAACATCATCCAGATGTTGCATTCAATATGTCAGCAAATCTGGAAGATCCAGCAGTGGCCACAGGACTGTAAAAGGTCAATCCTCATCCCAATTCCCAAGAAAGCACTAAAGAATGTGCTAAATATCAGACAATTGCACTCATCTCTCATTCTAGTAAGGTCATGCTTAAAATCTTGCATGCTAGGCTTCAGCGTTATGTGAACCAAGAACTTCCAAATGTCCAAGCTGGGTTTAGAAAAAGAAGAGGAACCAGATATCAAATTCCCAATGTTCACTGAATCATAGAGAAAGCTAGGAAACTCCATAAAAACATCTCTGTTTCACCAACTATGCCAAAGTCTTTGACTGTATGGAATGTAATAAACTGTGTAAAGCTCTTAAAGAAATGGGAATACCAGAGCATTTACCTGTCTCCTGAGAAAAACCTGTATGCTGGTCAAGAAGCAACAGTTAGAGCAATGTATGGAAAACTGATTGGTTCAAGTTTGAGAAAGGAGTACTCCAGAGCTGTCCACTGTCACCCTGTTTATTTTATCTATACACTGAATACATCATGAGAAATGCCAGACTGGATGAGTTACAAGCTGGAATCAAGATAGACAGGAGAAACATCAACAACCTCAGGTATGTGGATGATATAACTCTAATGGATGAAAGTGAAGAGGAACTGAAGAATCTCTTGATGAAGGTGAAGAAGGAATGTGAAAGAGCCAGCTTAAAGATAAATATTAAAAAAAAAGAAAGAAAAAAGAAAAAACTAAGATCATGGTATCTGGCCCCATCATTTCATGGTAAATAGAGGGGTAAATGGTGGAAGTAGTGACAGATTTCCTGTTCTTGGGCTCTATAATCACTGCAGATAGTGACTGCAGCCATGAAATCAGAAGACATTTGCTTCCTGACAGGAAAGCTATGGCAAACCTAGACAGTGTGTTGAAAAGCAGAGGCATTACTCTGCTGACAAAGGTCCATATAGTCAAGGATACAGTCTTCCAAACGGTCACCTATGATTGTGAGAGCTGGACCATAAAGAAGGTGGAGCACCGAAGAATTGGTGCCTTTGAACTGTGGTGCTGGAGAAGACTCCTCAGAGTCCCTTCGACAGCAAGGAGATCCAACCAGTGAAGCTTAAGGGAAATCAACCCTGAACATGCATTGGAACAACTGATGCTGAAGCTGAAACTCCAGTACTTTGGTCATCTGATGTAAACAGCTGACTCATTGGAAAAGTCCCTGATGCTGGGAAAGATTGAGGGCAGAAAAATAGAGTGTCAGAGGATGAGATAGCTGGATGGCATCACTGATGCAATAGACATGACTTTGGGCAAACTGTGGGAGATGGTGAGGGACAGGGAGGCCTGGAGTGCTCAGCCCATAGCCTGCAAAGAGTCAGACACGACTGGGTGATTGAACAACAATAACAAACAGATACTGTAAAACTCTTAGAGGAAACATAGGCAGAATGCTCTGTAATATAAATTGCAGCAGGATCTTTTTGACCCACCTCTTTGAATAATGAAAATAAAAACAAAAATAAACAAATGAGAACTAATTAAACTTAAAAGTTTTTGCAGAGCAAAGGAAACCATAAACAAGATGAAAAGATAATGCTCAGAATGAGAGAAAATATTTGCAAATAAAGCATCCAGCCAGGGGTAAATCTCCAAAGTATATATACAGTTCATACAGCCCAAAATCAAATTAGATAAATAATATGAACCACCAAAAAATTGGGGAAGATTTAATCAGACATTTCTCCAAAGAAGACATGAAGGTGGCCAAGAAACACACAAGAAGATGCTCAACATCACTAATTATTACAGATATATAAATCAAAACTACAGAGAACTATCACCTCACACAATTCAGGATCAGTTCAGTTCCGTCTCAGTCCTGTCCGACTCTTTGTGACCCCATGAACCGCAGCACGCCAGGCCTCCCTGTCCATCACCAACTCCCGCAGTCCACCCAAGCCCATGTCCATTGAGTTGGTGATGCCATCCAACCCTCTCATCCTCTGTCGCCCCCTTCTCATCCTGCCCTCAATCTTTCCCGGCATCAGGGTCTTTTCCAGTGAGTCAGCTCTTCGCATCAGGTGGCCAAAGTATTGGAGTTTCAGCTTCAACGTCAGACCTTCCAATGAACACCCAGGACTGATCTCCTGTAGGATGGACTGGTTGGATCTCCTTGCAGTCCAAGGGACTCTCAAGAGTCTTCTCCAACACCACAGTTCAAAAGCATCAATTCTTCAGCTCTCAGCTTTCTTTATAGTCCAACTCTCACATCCATACATGACCACTGGAAAAACCATAGCCTTGACTAGATGGACCTTTGTTGACAAAGTAATGTCTCTGCTTTTTAATATGCTGTCTAGGTTGGTCATAACTTTCCTTCAAAGGAGTAAGTGTCTTTTAATTTCACGGCTGCAGTCACCATCTGCAGTGATTTTGGAGCCCGGAAAAATGAAGTCTGACACTGTTTCCACTATTTCCCCATCTATTTGCCGTGAAGTGCTGGGACCAGATGCCATGATCTTAGTTTTCTGAATGTTGAGCTTTAAGCCAACTTTTTCACTCTCCTCTTTCAGTTTCATCAAGAGGCTCTTTAGTTCTTCTTCACTTTCTGCCATAAGGGTGGTGTCATCTGCATATCTGAGGTTATTGATATTTCTCCTGGCAAGCTTGATTCCAGCTTGTGTTTCATCCAGCCCAGCGTTTCTCACGATGTAGCCCATCTGAAAAAGAAAACGCAAACAAACAAACAAAAAAACCCACTTGGCTCCAGCATGCCTCTGACATATATTACCCATTTGTATGACACCCTTCATAGTAAAGCTGTCAAAAGCGTTGGTTATGGCCACTAATTCCTCATATTCTATTTGTTCTTTGTGACTTTTGTCAATTTAGTCTTCTGTTTGTTTTTCCCATCAGTATTGAAAGGGATATGTTGATTTTATTACTTTGAGATAGGTAATTTTGACCTTAATATGTGTTTTATCTTTCCCTAATTAATACATGTCTTTGTAGTCACAAAGTCCTGATCAAAGTCCTGGTGCCCTATTATATTTTATGTGTTTACTCATTCAGTCCTCACCACAACTTCAAAGCTTGTACTATTACTATTATCCATACATTATAAATAAAGAAAGCATAGAGCTTAAGTTACTTTCCCAAGGTCAAGAAACTAGCAAGAGGGAATGTAGAGATTCACGTGTAGACAATCTGGCTTCAGAGGCAATGCTTCTTCATTAAGGCCTATCTTCCACTTTCTTTTGGTTTATTCTAGAGCTTTTAGATTTTAACATGTAAAGTTGAATATTTCGACCCTTATTTTTAAGCATTTTTCCTTTTTGTTGAATATAAAATATAAGCCTCAGTATTTCCAACTGAGTTATATTTTAGCTTCATTCCATAAGTTTTCATATGTAATAATTTTTAAAATCAGCCCTATTTTCTAATATTCATTTTGATTTTTGCTTGGATCTGTCAATTATTTGGAATGATTATTTTAAATTTCTAAGATCATGGGAATTTCCTGTTTATCTAGTTTTTCACTAGATTTCTAACTTAAGCAGATTTTTTTGCCAGGCAATGTTGTCAGTGTGATACTTATCTTGAAAAATTGATGAGGCTTGTTCTATAGCTCAGGATAAAGACAATTTTCATAAATATCCCAGTATGTTTGAAAAATTTTATTGAATCTCCATTGTTTGGTATAATGTCTTTAGCATGCTCAATTGTATCTACTTCATTGATTGTGTTCTTTAAATCTCCAATATTCTTACTAACGCTTGGCTTGTTTGATACATCAGTTACTGAGATAGCTAAATAAAATATCCAAATGTTGGTGCATATTTTCTATTACTTTTGTGGTTTTATAAGTATTTATACTATATGTTTTGGAAATTATTTTAATATGTATACAAGTGAATAATTTTTATATGAACTAGGTGAATTGAATTTTTATCATCATACAGTGTCACTTTGGGCTTCCAGGTGGCTCAGTGATAAAGAATCCATCTGCCAATGCAAGAGACATTGGATTTGATCTCTGGGTTGGGAAGATCCCCAGGAAGAGGAAATGGTAACCCACTCTAGTATTTTTGCCTGAAAGATCCCATGGACAGAGGAGTCCATGAGGTCGCAAAGAATCAGACATTACTGAGCATGCACACACACAGTGACACTTTATCTTTCATAATACTTTATTTCATTAGAGACTACTTTGTCTGATATCAATATAGTTAAATAGGTTTTTCTTTTTATTAATATTTTCCTTCTAAAATTTTTTACTGTTATTTGTATATTTTAATTATTTAAGACTATCTTTTGTAGAGAGCTGATAGCTAAATTTGGGTATAAAGTGGAAATGTTTTCTATTTTATTAGAATGTTTAATCCAATTGTATTTATTATAAATTTATCATTTTATTTTATGCTTTATTTATCTCAGCTACTGTGTGTTTCACTTTACCTCTCATTTCTTGATCTTACTTGTATTGAACATATTATTTTTCTCATTTTCCCCTTACTATTTGAAAAGCTATAAACGTTTATTTTATATTTTCGTTATCCTAAAAATTATAAACATGTATGGTTAACATATAAACATTCAAATCCATAAATATATTATCCTCCCTGATAGTACAAGGACTCTAAAAAGCTTAACATCCATAACCTCTTCTTGATTTATATATTGTTGTTGAAGTTTTGCTCCTTAAAAAAAAAAAAAAAATCCACATGATATTCTCATTACTGTGGTTTCAAATATTTTCTCATATCTGTGGGTCATTAGAATCTATGATACATTTTATTCTTAACAAAGCCAAAATGGTAATAAGGAAAATAAATTCATGAACTTTTCACAAGACTTTATTTATTCAATTTAAATGAGCATTTTTATTTTGAGATTCTTCCTTTCCCGTTTTTAATTTTATGTTTTCTTACATAAAAATATTTCAATAATTTGGTATACTTTTATATTCATGATGGCAAAATTATTTAAAGCTAATTCTTGATGTCCTACTGATGTATGAAAGTGTGTGTGAAATTTTACTTGCCTTTTAAATTCAAAATCACAACATCATCATTGTTATTGGTCAATTTATTCCTCTTAGCTAATTTTAAAACTATTTTATTTCCTTGTCCCATATATGGTATTTTGATTGTTCCTCATTTCATTAGATTTAGAAGATCTGCCACACAACTTAATGAAAAATTAACCTCTAAAATTTATCTGTGTATGTTTATTTTTACCTGTTAACTTGGCTTTTATTACTAGACTCCTTTATAGATACGTATCTCCTTGTAGTATGAGCTGATTTGCTATAGATATAAGAGATAGCATTTTGTTTCTTGAGCAGGTTAATAAGAAAGCTCACAAATTAAGCTACATCTTAGACAGAGATACAAAATATTTAGATAAACTAGTCATATTCCCTATTAAAGAATGTAAATAGAAGAAGATGGAGTTGGGGGCTAATAGTTCATGATTCTCTGTTATCTCAAATAATCTGGGTGGTTCCCTTTACCTTGTGTATGGAAAGCAAAATACTTGAGGTTTATTTACTCATTTGTATATTAATGCACTATTACTTAGTAAAGATTTGTCATCTATAAACTCAGCACAGACAATGAGAATACAAGGTAACCATACAGAAAAGACTTCCATATTCATGGCAAATGTTAACACTTTTATGTTCCTAAAGATTTCTTATTCAAGATTTTGTCTTAAAACAGATATACGGCAGCCAGCAATCTCTATTACTGCTTGGAAAATCACTAGTGAACAAAACATACTGTTCCTCTCTTCCTGCGGTTTAGATGCTAGTAAGGATGAGGAGGGGCAGAAAATATTCAAACAAATACAAAGGAGATGGAAAGAATCATATGAAAAGTAATAAGCAGCGTAGAGACGAAGTGTGGGGTCCAGGAAAACCTCCCAGTAGTTAGCATTTGAACAGAAGCTAGAATACTATATCTAGTGAAAAGAGTCAAAAAGAACATTTCATGAAAGACATGTGACAGATTTTATAACCAGCTCACACTTATAAAAAACATTTTTAAAAAATCGTTAAGGAAGAATGAGAGTAAACACAAATGGAAATTTCAACTTGCAAGGAGAAATGAGAAGAAAAGAAATGGATACATTCCAAAAAGATGTATCCTGACATCGGTTCTCTGGGCTAGCAATTTCCAAAATGTTTCGTCAAATATTTCTTTCATCTACTCTATGAAAATTCTAATGAGATCTAATAATTGATAAACAGAAACATGAGTAGCTAGACTTTTGTTATTTTGTTGTTACCTGATTTTTAAAACCATGTATTTTCTTTTTACTTTACCAAAGAAAATTATTCACATATCAATTAAGGGACCATGGGCAAAACTTTAAATGGAGACAGAAGATGACAGGGAAGGGAACAGCTAATTGAGGAAGTTAGACAAAATTTTTGGCATCACCAAATGAGCAAGCAACAGACATCCATAACAGCTTGATTATTTTGCTGTGACAAATTGAAATTTCATTTCCCCTTTAGCTTCTACAAGAATAATTCCTCTACTGGGGTGTTCATTTATTTGTCCCTTGAATTTGAAACATAGTATGTGGTCAATCAGTCACAATTAAATTGAGAATAGAGATGAGCAGCTAATCTGGTTTAAAGCTATTTTCCTTTACAGCTGTTTGCTTTCTTTTGTCAAGTTTCTTTCCATTCTGTGTTGATTAAAATTTTCCTCCAAATTAGTACTAATCTAATTCTGATCAGCAGTCACACAAAGATATAAACCACAGACAAAAATTAGCTCATACACCTCCTTACACTTTAAGTGAAGATTTTCTAGAAATATCAGTAGCATGAGACAAAGACTCTGTGTATCTATGGAATGAGATACTATTCAGTTTGTTAATATGTATTTACATGTTCTAATTGAAACAGCTAATTACTACCTATGTATTAATCAAGGTACCATTCAGTTGGACTTGCATTTACTCTATAATGTTGCCCAGTCATGTCTGACTCTATAACCCCATGGACTGCAGCATGACAGGACTCCCTCTCTCTCGCTATTTCCTAAAGTTTGCCCAAGTTCACATCCATTGCATTGGTGATTCTATCCCACCATCTCATCCTCTGATGCCCTCTTATCCTTCTGCGATCAATCTTTCCCAACATCAGGGACTTTTCCAATGTGTTCACTGCTCACATCGGACGACCAAAATACTGGAGCTTCAGCTTCAGCATCATGTTCTTCCAATGAATATTCAGGGTTGATTTCCCTTAAGATTGACTGGTTTGATCTCTTTGCTGTCCAAGGGACTTTCAAGAGTTTTCTCCAGCACCACAGTTTAAAGGCATCTATTCTCTGACATTCTGCCTTCTTTACGGTTCAGCTCTCACAACCCTATGGGACCGCTGGGAAAACCATCTCCTTAACTATATGGACCTTTGTCTATATAAGCAGAGTAATGTTTCTGCTTTTCAACACACTATCTATGTTTTTCATAGCTTTCCTGCCAGGAAACAATCATCTTATGATTTCATGGCAACTGTCACCATCTGCAGGGATTTTAGAAACCAAGAAGAGGACATCTGTAACTACTTCTATCTTTTTCCCTTCTATTTTCCATGAAGTAATGGGGTCAGATGTCATGATCTTAGTTTTTTGTTTTTTTTTTTTAATATTTAGCTTTAAACTGGCTCTTTCACTCTCCTCCTTCACCTTCATCAAGAGGCTCTTTAGTTCCTCTTCACTTTCTGCAATTAGAGTGGTACCATGAACATATCTGAGATTGTTGATTTTTCTCCCACCTATCTGATTCCAGTTGGTAACTCATCCAGCCCAGCATTTCTCATGATATGTTCAGGTCAAACGAACAGGGTGACAGCAGACAGCCCCTGTTGTACACCTTTCTCAATCTTGAACCAATCATTTGTTCCATACAATGTCCTGTTGCTTCTTGACCCACATGCAGGTTTCTCAGGAGACAGGTAAGATGCTCTAGTATTCCAATATAAGAGCTTTCCAGAGTTTGTTACGATCCACACAGTCAAAGGCCTTAGCATAGTCAATGAAACAGAGGTAGATGTTTTTCTGGAATTCCCTAGCTTTCTCTATGATCCAGTGAATGTTGGCAATTTGATCTCTGGTTCCACTTCCTTTTCCAAACCCAGATTGGACATCTGGAAGTTCTTGGCTCATATAATGCTGAAGCCTAGCATGGAAGATTTTAAGCATGACCTTACTAGGATGGGAGATGAGTGAAAATGTCCAATATTTAACACATTCTTTAGTACCACCCTTCTTGGGAATTGGGATGAGGATCGACCTTTTCCAGTCCTGTGGCCACTGCTAGGTCTTCCAGATTTGCTAACATATTGAATAAAACACCTTGATGACATCATCCTTTAGGGGTTTTTGAATAGTTCTACTGGAATTCCATGGCATCCACTAGTGTTATTAACAGCAGTGCTTCCTCACACTCCAGAATGTCTGGCTCTAGGTGACTGACTACGCCATCATAGTAATCCGGTTCATTAAGATCTTTTTTGCATAGTTCTTCTTTGTATTCTTTCCATCTCTTGATCTCTTCAGCACCTACTATGTCTCTACTATTTCTGTCCTTTATTGTGCCTGCATTAGGTCAAAAAAATAATAAAATAATCACTAAACTTTAAGTTATTTCTGCTCAGATAACTTTCCCAAACATCGTGCTTACCAAGATTCAATTTTTTAAATTAAAATTGTATTTTGTAGTTTAAAACAATTTTTAAGGCAAATTTGTCTATTGATAAATGCTATCTGTACCTCTTTTGAGTTTTGTCCCTGGTTATCTGAGCAATATAGAATGGGAAAAAAAAAAAAGAAAGAAATGACATCTATTATAATGGAAATTTGCATTTTACAGTTTATTTGCATAAATCAGAAAAAAGTGTACTTTTTATAAATATATATAAGAAGTGTGAATAATATTATGTATTAATTCTTTCAAAAACTATTTGCAAGCATCTGTTCTGTGAAAGGTATCCTTAAGAATTGTGAGGATGTATCTATAAATGAGATAAAGTTCCACCTTCACAAAACTTAAAAATCATCTGATTGATCTAATTCAAGACCATTATATATGACTGATATTTTAGAACCTGTTGAAAACTGTTCTTGAATTAAATGATTCAACCATACAACTGGAGTAAATTTTAAGGGGAAATTCTAGATTACTAAATCTGTGACTGACTATTTATTTTATTTAAGCTGTAATAACATTATACAGAAACTCATTTAGGGCCAAGACTTATCATAGTGTTTCAGAGGAGTCAGGGTCAAGATGGCAGAGCATAGGAAGCAGAGTTTACTTCCTTTCAGAGATACATTGAAAGGACATCTATAAGTGGAATGATTCACATGGAACAGCTACTGAACACTGACAGACTTAAGATGCCTGAAAAGACAAGAAAACCTCCCCTTAACTAGGTAGAAAAAAAGGAAAAAGTAGAAAAAGAAAGAATCAGAATGGGGCCTACACCCAAGGGAGGGAGATGTGAAGGATGAAAGAGTCCTGCATCTTGAGAAGGGTCCTCACCAAGGATTCTTAATGGATGAAGGGAGAATTTCAGAGCCTAAGAGGAGAGAGCAGCAACCTGTTCATGGAAGGCGAAATGGAGAGTAACGTGCGCAGAGAGTCGGCACCACCACCTTGTCCTCCACAACCTGAGACATTCCCCTGTTGATGGTGGTGGGAGTAAGGTGCAGAAATTGAGACCCTAAAGCTCTGTCCCAGGGAGAGGCCCAGGGTCAGGTGTTAAAACAAGCTGAAGAGAACGGGCCATGGTAGGTTAGGATGTACTAGGAAGAAGCCTGGGGCTGCTAGAAAGGCAAGGCACCAATATTGGGAGGCACATTAGGAGAGAAGCAAAACCAACATAAGAATTTATTTTCCTGAGAGTGTTCCTACGCAACAAGGCACCAACAACAGGAACTTCAGGGGTGGGCACAAGTCACTTCTGCCATCTTTGACTCCAGAGGTGGGAACTAGCTGCCTCTCCCAAATCTGTAGGAAGATGCCAGGATTCCCTAGCCCTGCTGACCCAGAAGGGCACAGATAGCTCCTGCCACTAGGAATTCTTCCAACAGGACCCAGGACCTGCCCACGTTGTCCTAGGAGGGCACAAATAGCTTCAGTGAATAGGAAATCCATGGGTGAATGTCAGAACCGATTCTGCTGGCTCAGGATCCTGCAGATAACTCCCTCTACTCAAAGTTCCACCAGTAGGTAGCAGGTCCTGCCACACTGTCCCTGGAGGTCACAGATAACTCCCCCCACTAAGAAATCTCTTACCAGGTGCCAGGACCTGTTTTGCGGTTTCAGGAGCACTTGGAGCAAATTTCAATGAAACTAAAAGCTTGTTCCTTGAGAAAACAAGCAAAATTGATAAACCTTACTGAGACTCATCAAGAAAAAGAGAAGATACAAATCAATACAATTAGAAATGAAAAAGGAGAAATTACAAATGACACTCCAGAAACACAAAGAATCATAAGAGACTACTAAAAGCAACCGTATGCTAATAAAATGGGCAATCTAAAAGAAATGGACAACATTCTTGAAAAAGTACAACCTTTGAAGAATGAACCATGGGGGAAATAGAAAACATAAATAGCCCATCACAAGTAATAAAATTGAAAATGTGATTTAAATCTTCCAACAAGTAAAAGTCCAGGGCCAGATGATTTCAAAGGAGAATTCTATCAAATACTGAGAGAAGAGCTAATACTCATCCTTCTCAAATTCTTCCAAAAACTGCAGAGGAAGGAGCATTCCAAGCTCATTCTGCAAGGCCACAATCACCCTTATACCAAAATCAAAGATATCACACAAAAAAGGAAATTATAGACCAATATCACTGATGAACATAGATGCAAAAATCCACAACAAAATGCTAGCAAACAGAATAGAACAGCACGTTAAAATGATCAAACACCATAATCATGTGAAATAAATCGCCAGCCCAGGTTTGATGCATGAGACAGGGTGCTTAGGGCTGGTGCACTGGGATGACACAGAGGGATGGGATGGGGAGGGAGTTGGGAGGAGACTTCAGGATGGGGAACACATGTAAACCCATGGCTGATTCATGTCAATGTATGGCAGAAAAAAACACTACAATATTGTAAAGTAATTAGCCTCCAATTAAAATAAATAAATTAAAAAAAAGGATCAAACAACATAATCAAGTGTGATTTATCCCAAAGATGTAATGATTCTTCAATAAACACAAATCATACAATATATTACACCATATTAACAAATGGAAAAATACAAACCATATAATAATCTCAATAGATGCAGTTAAAGGTTTTGACAAATTTCAATACCCATTTATGATAAAAATTGTCTAGAAAATGAGAACAAAGGGAACCTACCTCAACATAGTAAAGTCCAAATACAACAAAGGCACAGGAAACATCATTCTCAATGGTGAAAAACTGAAAGCAAATGCTCTAAGATCAGGAGCAAAACAAGGATGTCCATTCTTGCCACTATAATTCAACATAGTTTTCGAAGTCCTCACCATCGCAATCAGAGCAAAAGAAGAAATAAAAGTAATCCAAAGTTGAAATAAAATGGTCACTGTTTGCAGATGACATAATGTTATGCATAGAAAATACTAAAGATGCTACCAGAAAACTATTAATCAATGAATTTGGTAAATTTTCAGGATGCAGCATTAATGCACAGAAATCCCCTGAATTTCTGTACACTAACAATAAAAAGAAAACATCAGAAAGAGAACTTCCAGAAACAATTCCACTTAGCATTGCAACAGAAAGTGTAAAATACATAGGAATAAACTAACCTAAGAAAGTAAAAGACCTGTACTCAGAAAGCTATAAGCTACAGATTATTGTTGTTCAGTTGCTCACTTGTGTCTGACTGTTTACTATCCCATGGATTGCAGTGTGCCAGGATCCTCCATCCTTGGGATTTCTCAGGCAAGAATCCTGGAGTGGATTGCCATTTCCTCCTCCAAGGGATCTTCCTGACTTAGGGATCGAAACTTTGTCTCCTGTTTGGCAGGTGAATTCTTTACCACTGAGCCACTTGGGATGCTAAAAGTTACAGATAAAAGAAATCAAAGTAAACACAAACAGATGGAGAGATAGAGCGTGTTCTTGGATAAGAAAAATCAATATCATGAAAAGAACTATACTATCCAAAGCAACCTACTGATTCAATGCAATCCTTATCAAACTGTCAATGACATTTTCACAAAACTAGAATAGATAATTTTAAAACTTGTATGGAAACAGAAAAGATCTTGAAGAGTCAAAGTAACCTTGAGAAAGAAAAACACAGCTGGAGGAATTAAGGGCCCTAACTTTAGATGACACTACAAAACTGTAGTAATCAAAACAGAATGGTACTGGCATAACAACAGAAATATAGATCAGTGGAATAGAAAAGAATGCCCATAGATAAACTCAAGCACCTATGATCATCTAATCTATGACAAAAGAGGCAAGAATGGATAACAAACAGTTTCCTCAATAAATGGTGCTGGGGAAACTAGACAGTAAACTTGTGAAATTAGAATATTCCCTAACAATATACAAGAAAATAAACTCAAAATGTATTAAAGAACTAAATTTAAGGCTGGACATTTTAAAACGCTTAGAGGAAAACATAGACCACTCTTTGGTATACGCTGCAGCAAGATCTTTTTTCATCCATCTCTTAGAGTAATGAAAATAAAAACAAAAATAAATAAAAAACCATATGATTAAATTTAAAAACTCTTTTTACACAGTAAAGGAAAACATAAAGAAACAAAGACAAGCCTCAGAACAGAAGAAATTGTTTTTAAGACACAATATCATTTTTACAGAAATAGAAATAATATGAGAATATAGCAGATTTTAATGATTTGAGTCTTCTTGTCTTGGTTAGTCTAGTTAAAAATTACTAACTTTTCATCTTTTAAAAAACCTAACTTGTATTATTGATTCTGTCTGTTTTTGTATACTAAACTTTATAAATTTCCACTTTAGTCTTTATTATATTCTTCCTTTTCTTGCATACATATAGTTTACTCTTGCTTTTCATCTGTCTTAGGTAGAAGATTATATTACTGTTTTGAGATATTTTTAATATAAAATATAAGAATTTAGGCTACAGGTTATCTTGTAAGCCTTAACTTAAATGATGCCACAAGTTTTGATATGCTGTATATTCATGCTCATTCATCTCAAAATATTTTTCAGTTTCCCTGCTGATTCCATCTTTAACCCATTGCTTATACAGGAATGAAGTGAAGTGAAGTGAAAGTCACTCAGTCATGTCCGACACTTTTCAACTGCATGAAATTCTCTAGGCCAGAATACTGGAGTGGGTACCCTTTCCCTTCTCCAGGGGATCTTCCCAAACCAGGGAATGAGCCATGGGCTCCTGCTTGCAGGCAGATTCTTTAACAACTGAGCTATACCAGGGAAGCTTACATGAACCAATTTTATGTTAAATTTTTACACTCATCTCACATGCTAGTAAAGTAATGATCAAAATTCTCCAAGCCAGGCTTCAGCAATACATGAACTGTGAACTTCCAGATGTTCAAGCTGGTTTTAGAAAAGGCAAAGGAACCAGAGGTCAAATTGACAACATCTGCTGGATCATCGAAAAAGCAAGAGAGTTCCAGAAAAACATCTACTTCTGCTTTATTAACTATGTCAAAGCCTTTGAGTGTGTGGATCACAATAAACTGTGGAAAATTCTGAAAGAGATGGGAATACCAGACCATCTGACCTGCCTCTTGAGAAACCTGTATGCAGGTCAGGAAGCAACAGTTAGAACTGGTCATGGAACAACAGACTGGTTCCAAATAGGAACAGGAGTACATCAAGGCTGTTTATTGTTACCCTGCTTATTTAACTTATATGTAGAGTACATCATGAGAAACGCTGGGCTGGAGGAAGCACAAGCTGGAATCAAGACTGCTGGGAGAAATATCAATAACCTCAGATATGCAGATGACACCATCCTTGTGGCAGAAAGTGAAGAAGAACTAAAGAACCTCTTAATGAAAGTGAAAAAGGAGAGTGAAAAAGTTGGCTTAAAGCTCAACGTTCAGAAAACTAAGATCATGGCATCTGGTCCCATCACTTAATGGGAAATATATGGGGAAACAGTGGAAACAGTGTCAGACTTTATTTTTTTGGCTCCAAAATCACTGCTGATGGTGATTGCAGCCATGGAATTAAAAGATGCTTACTCCTTGGAAGAAAGGTTATGACCAACGTAGATAGCATATTAAAAAGCAGAGACATTACTTTGCCAACAAAGGTCCGTCTAGTCAAGGCTATGGTTTTTCCAGTGGTCATGTATGGATATGAGAGTTGGACGGTGAAGAAAGCTGCTACTGCTGCTGCTGCTGCTAAGTCGCGTCAGTCGTGTCCGACTCTGTGCGACCCCATAGATGGCAGCCCACCAGGCTCAACCATCCCTGGGATTCTCCAGGCAAGAATACTGGAGTGGGTTGCCATTTCCTCCTCCAGTGCATGAAAGTGAAAAGTGAAAGTGAAGTCGCTCAGTCATGTCCGACTCTTAGCGACCCCATGGGCTGCAGCCCACCAGGCTCCACTGTCCATGGGGTTTGAAAGCTGAGCACTGAAGAATTGATGCTTTTGAACTGTGGTGTTGGAAAAGGCTCTTGAGAGTCCCTTGGACTGCAGGAAGATCCAACCAGTCCATCCTAAAGGAGATCAGTCCTGGTTGTTCATTGGAAAGACTGATGTTGAAGCTGAAACTCCAATACTTTGGCCACCTCATGCGAAGAGTTGACTCACTGGAAAAGACCCTAATGCTGGGAAGGATTGGTGGCAGGAGGAGAAGGGGACGACAGAGGATGAGATGCTTGGATGACATCACTGACTCGATGGACATGGGTTTGGGTAAACTCTGGGAGTTGGTGATGGACAGGGATGCCTGGCGTGCTACAATTCATGGGGTTGCAAAGAGTTGGACACGACTGAGCAACTAAACTGAACTGAACTGTACATGCTTTTGAATATTTTTTCCTCCCCCTACCCCATTGTAGTTGTCGATTTTATTAGCACTATGAAATCTAACTAAGCTTTTGAGTTTCGTTTTTTTTTTTCCCTCAATCACATTTTTTATTGTTATAAAACTCTGCCTCGACATTGGGCGTGTACCTGTGTTCCCCTTCCAGAACCCCCCTCCCACCTCCCTCCCCACCCCATCCCTCTGGGTCATCCTGGTGCACCAGCCCCGAGCACCCTGTATCATTCATTGAACCTGGACTGGCAATTCGTTTCACATATGATAATTCACATGTTTCAATGCCATTCTCCCATATCATCCCACCCTCACCCGCTCCCATAGAGTCCAAAAGACTATTCTATACATCTGTGTCTCTTTTGCTGTCTCGCATACAGGGTTATCTTTACCAACTTTCTAAATTCCATATATATGCGTTAGTATACTGTATTGGTGTTTTTCTTTCTGGCTTACTTCACTCTGTATAATAGGCTCCAGTTTCATCCACCTCATTACAACTGATTTGAATGTGTTCTTTTTAATAAGTAAACATAATTTTTGGTTTCCTTTGTTTGCCTGGTGGATCTACTCTATTTTTGTTGGACTGTTTTGATTTTGCTTATGGGTGTATTGTATATGTGCATATTCAGTCACACTTTTTATTGTTGTTATAAACCTCTGCCTCTATGTTGGGCTTTTGCAGTTCTTTCGAGTTTTTCTTTTTCTTTTTTTTTCTTTTCTCTCTTTTATAATTTTGATTTTAATATTTTTAAACCTATTATTTTTTCTACATTTATTCCTTTGTTTTCCTTTCCTACTGTTCTTTCCCCTTGCAGTTAATCTTTAATGGATATAAATCTTCATCTACCTCTATTTAACTTTGCATATGTATTCATTCTTTCTTTCGTTTCTTTCCTTTCCTCTCAACATATTTGTTACTTTTGTTTTCACTGCATTATTCACCACTTGGTACCTTGTTATACTTTTGTTTTCCAGCTTGTGCTTTAGTTTTGTTCTTGACTCATAAAGGCAATTTTTGATTTCCTTTGTTCACCAGGTCAATCTACTGTACTTTATTTTGGTTGGACTGATTTGACTTTGCTTATGGGTGTATAGGAATATGTGTATATTCTATTATTTTAATTATTATTTGCTTGATTTTGTAACTGCCATTTGTCTGGAGTTGCCCTTTGATTTCACGTTTTGGGGTATTTTTTTTTAATTTATTAATTTATCTATTTTTTACTTTACAATATTGTATTAGTTTTACCATACATTGACTTGAATCCACCATGAGTGTACATGTGTTCCCCTTCGAGAACTCCCCTCCCACCTCTCTCCCCACCCCATCCTCTGGGTCATCCTTGTGCACCAGCCCCGAGCACCCTGTGTCATGCATCAAACCTGGACTGGTGATTCATTTCACATATGATAATTTACATGCTTCAGTGCCATTCTCCCTTGCTTTGGGTATTTGTTTTAATTTCACTTAATGCCATAAAAACCACTTGTGGAATCTTCATTCTTGACCAGAGATCAAGCCCTGAGCCTTTGGAGTGGGAGCACTGACTTCAAGACCCTAGATGACCAGAGAACTAACCCTAGGAACATCAAATAGTGAGAACTCACACAAAGAAAACCATTTGAATACAAGACCTGGCATCATCCAACCACTAGTATCATCCTGTGCAGGACACCTCATCTAAACAACAAAAAGACAAAAATAGAAACTCAATCATCAGTAGACAGGATTACCACCTCACTCAGCCTTGCCCGTTAGAAGAAAAATGAACAAACAAACAACAACAAAAAACTCAGCACAAATCTCAGCCTATACAAAGCTTACACAAACAACTGGACCAACCTTAGAAGGGCAGAAACCAGAAGGAAGAAAGAATTCAACTGAAAAACCTGGTAAAAGGAGATCTCAAACACAATAAGTTAAAAAAAAATAAATAAAAAGGCAGAGAAATACTACACAAATGAAGGAAAAAACTAGAAACACAGAAGCCCAAATAAATGAAGAGGTAATAGGCAAACTACTTGAGAAAAAATTTAGAGTAATGATAGTAAAGATGATCAAAAACACTGAAAACAAAATGGAGAAATTGCAAGAATCAATTAACAAAGACCTAGAAGAATTAAAAAATAAATATACAGAGAGAAACAACACCATTACTGAAAGGAAAAATGCTCTAGAAGGAATCAATAGTAAAATATCTGATGCAGAAGAACAAATCAGTGAGCTGGAAGATAAAATGGTGGTAATAACTTCTAAAGAGCAGAATAAAGTAAAAAGAATGAAAAAAATGAGGATAGTCTCTGAGACCTCTGGGACAATATGAAATGCACCAATATTCGAATTGTAGGGGCCCAGAAGAAGAGAGAAAAGGTATGAGAAAATTTTTGAAGAGATTAGAGTTGAAAATTTCCCCAACATGGGAAAGGAAGTAATTATTCAAGTCCAAAAGGTGCAAAGAGTCCCATACGGGATAAACCCAAGGAGAAACATGCCAAAACACATACTAATCAAACTAACAAAGATTAAACACAAAGAAAGAATATGAAAAGCAGCAGGGGAAAAGGAACAAGTAACATACAAGGGAAACCTCATATGCTTAACAGCTGATCTTTAAGCAGAAACTCTGCAGGCCAGAAGGAAATGGCAGGACATATTTAAAGTACTGAAAAGGAAAAATCTACAACCAAGATTACTCTACCTGGCAAGGATCTCGTTCAAAATTGATGGAGAAATCAAAATCTTTTCAGATAAACAAAACTTAAGAGAATCCAGTACCACCAAACCAGTTTTACAACAAATGTTAAATGGACTTATATAGTCAAGAAATACGAGAAGAAAAAAAGATCTACAAAATCAACCCCAAACAACTGAGAAAATGGCAATAGGAACATGTATATGAATAATTACTTTATATGAAAATGCTCCAATCAAAAGACGTAGACAGGCTGAATGGATAGAAAAACAAGCTCCATATATATGCTGTCTACAAGAAGCCCACTTCAGACCTAAAGACACATATAGACTGAAATTAAGAGGATGGAAAAATATATTCCATTCAAATGGGAAGAAAGAAAGCTGGAGTAGCAATCCTCGTATCAGACAAAATAGACCATAAAACAAAAAATATTACAAGAGATAAGGAAGGACACTACATAATGATCAAGGGAACAATCCAAGAAGAAGACATAACAATTGTAGATGTCTATGCAACCAACATAGGAGCACCTTGATACATAAAGACAAATACCAACAGACATAAAAGGAGAAATTGACAGTAACACAATAATAGTAGGAGACTTTAACACCCCACTCACACAAATGGGCAGAACATCAAAGCAGGAAATTGATTAGAAACACAAGTTTTAAATGATACTTTAGATGAGATGGATCTCATTGATATCTTCAGGACATTCCATCCAAATGCAGAAGAATACACCTTCTTCTCAAGTGCATATGGAACATTCTCCAGGATAGACCACATCGCGGGTCACAAATCAAACCTCAGTAAATTTAAGAAAATTGAAATTGTATCAAGCATCTTCTCTGACCACAATGCCATGAGACTATATATTAACTACAAGAAGAAAACTCTAAGAAGCACAAACACATGGAGATTAAACAACACATTTCTAAATAACCAACAGGTTACTGAAGAACTCAAAAGTGAAATAAAAAAAAAATCTAGAAACAAATGGCAATGAAAGCACAACAACTCAAAACCTATGGGTTGCAGCAAAAGCATTTCTAAAAGAGACGTTTATAGCAATATAATCCTATCTCAAGAAACAAGAAAACCATTGAATAGACAACCTATCTTTACACCTAAAACAACTTGAAAAAGTAGAACAAAAGCCCCCAAAATTAGTAGAAGGAAAGAAACCATAAAGATCCAAGAAGAAATAAATAAAAAAGAAATGAAAGAAACAATAGTAAAGATTAATAAAACTGAAAGCTGGTTCTTTGAGAAAATAAACAAAATTGAAAACAAAACCTTTAACCAGACTCATCAAGAAAAAAAGGAAGAAGAATCAAATCATCAAAATTAGAAATTAAAAAAGACGAGGTTACAACAGACAATGCAGAAATGCAAAGGATTAAAAGAGACTACTATGAACCATTATATGGCAATAAAATGGACAACCTGGAAGAAATGGACAGATTCCCAGAAAAGTTCAATCTTCCAAGATTGAACCAGGAAGAAATAGAAATTTTGAACAACCCAATTACAAGCACTGAAATTGAAGCTGTGATCAGCAGTCTCCCAAAAAACAAAAGCCTAGGACCAGATGACTTCACAGCAGAATGTTATCAAACATTTAGAGAAGAGCTAATGCCTATCCTCTTTCAAAAAAGCTTTTGCACAACAAAGGAAACTATAAACAAGGTGAAAAGACAGCCTTCAGAATGGGAGAAAATAATAGCAAATGAAGCAACAGACAAACAATTAATATCAAAAATATACAAGCAACTTCTGCAGCTGAATTCCCAAAAAATAAACGACCCAATCAAAAAATGGGCCAAAGAACTAAACAGACATTTCTCCAAAGAAGACATACAGATGGCTAACAAACACATGAAAAGATGCTCAACATCACTCATTATTAGAGAAATGCAAATCAAAACCACAATGAGGTATCATTTCACACCAGTCAGAATGGCTGCTATCCAAAAGTCTACAAGCAATAAATGCTGGAGAGGGTGTGGAGAAAAGGGAACCCTCTTACACTGTTGGTGGGAATGCAAACTAGTACAGCCACTATGGAGAACAGTGTGGAGATTCCTTAAAAAACTGGGAATAGAACTGCCATATGACCCAGCAATCCCACTGCTGGGCATATACACCGAGGAAACCAGAATTGAAAGAGACGCGTGTACCCCAATGTTCATCGCAGCACTGTTTACAATAGCCAGGACATGGAAGCAACCTAGATGTCCATCAGCAGACGAATGGATAAGGAAGCTGTGGTACATATACACAATGGAATATTACTCAGCCATTAAAAAAAATACATTTGAATCGGTTCTACTGAGATGGATGAAACTGGAGCCCATTATACAGAGTGAAGTAAGCCAGAAAGAAAAACAACAATACAGTATACTAATGCATATATATGGAATTTGAAAGATGGTAACGATAACCCTATATGTGAGACAGAATAAGAGACACAGATGCATGGAACAATTTTATGGACTCTGAGGGAGAAGGTGAGGGTGGGACGTTCTGGGAGAATAGCATTGAAACATGTATATTATCATATGTGAAACAGAACACCATTCCATGTTCGATGCATGTGACAAGGGCTCAGGGCCGGGGCAATGGGATGATCCAGAAGGATGGGATGGGGAGGGAGGTGGTTGGGGGGTCCAGGAAGGGGAACACATGTAAACCCATGGCTGATTCATGTCAATGTATGGCAAAAACTATTACAATATTGTAAAGTAATTAGCCCCCAACTAAAATAAATAAATTTATTAAAAAAAAAAAATCATAGAGGAAGGAACACTTCCAAACTCATTCTATGATGCCACCATCACCCTGATACCAAAACCAGACAGAGACAACACACACACACACACAAAACAGAAAACTATAGGCCAATATCACTGATGAACATAGATGCAAAAATCCTCAACAAAATTTTAGCAAACAGAATTCAGCAACACATCAAAAAGCTTATACATCAAGTTGTGTTTATACCAGGGTACAGGATTTTTCAAAATATGCAAATCAATCAATGTGATACACTGTATTAACAAATTGAAAGACAAATCCATCTGATAATCTCAATAGAGGCAGAAAAAGTCTTTAACAAAATTCAGCACCCATTTATGATTAAAACTCTTCAGAAAATGAGCATAAAAGGAAAGTACCTCAGCATAATAAAGGTCATATATGATAAGCCTACAGCAAGCATTATTCTCAATGGTGAAAAGCTGAAAGCATTCCCCCTAAGATCAGTAACAAAACAAGGGTGTCCACTTTCACCATTATTCTTCAACATAGTTTTGGAAGTCCTAGCTACAGCAATCAGAGAAAAAAAAGAAATAAATGGAATCCAGATTAGAAAAGAAGCAAAGCTCTCACTGTTTGCAGATGACGGGATACTGTACATAGAATACCCTAAAGATAGAATCAGAAAATTACTAGAGTCAATCAGTGAATTTAGCAGAGTTGCAGGATACAAAATCAATACACATAAATCACTTGCATTTCTATAAACTAACAATGAAAAATCAAAAGGAGAAATTAAGAAATCAACCCCATTCACCATTGCAACAACAACAACAAAAAATCTAGGAATATACTTACCTAAGGAGACAAAGAACTGTACACAGAAAATTATCAGACACTAATGAAAGAAATCAAAGATGATATTAACAGTTGGAGAGAATTCCATTCTACTGAGTAGGAAGAATCAATATTGTTAAAATGATAATGCAACCAAATGCAATCCACAGATTCAATGCAACCCTTATCAAAATACCAATAGCATTTTTCACAGTACCAGAACAAAAAATTTCACAATTCATATGGAAACACAAAAGACCCTGAATACCCAAAGCAGTCTTGAGAAAGAAGAATGGAGCTGAAGGAATCAACCTTCCTGACTTCAGATTATACTATAAATTTACAGTCATCAAGACACTATGGTAATGGCACAAAAACAGAAATATAGACCAATAGAACAAGATAGAAAGCCCAGAAATAAACCCATGCACCTATGGGCACCTTAGTTTTGACAAAGGAGGCAAGAATATACAATGGGGCAAAGACAGCCTATTCAATAAATGGTACTTGGAAAACTGGGCAGCTACGTGTAAAAGAATGAAATTAGGACCCTTCCTAACACCATACACAAAGATATACTGAAAATGGATTAAAGACATAAATGTAAGTCCATAAACTATAAAACTCTTAGAGGAAAACATAGGCAGAACACTCGATGACACAGATAAAAACAAGATCGTCTATGACCCACCTCCTAGAGTAATGGAAGTAAAAACAAAAGTAAACAAATGGGTAGGATTGGGGGCAGGAGGAGAAGGAGACGAGAGAGGATGAGATGGTTGGATGGCATCACTGACTCAATGGACATGGGTTTGGGCAGACTCCGGGAGTTGGTGATGGACAGAGAGGCCTGGCGTGCTGCAATTCATGGGGTCGCAAAGAGTCAGACACAACTGAGCGACTGAACTGAACTGAAACAAATGGGTCCTGATTAAATTTTTAAAAGCTTTTGCACAGCAAAGGAAACTATAAGCAAGGTGAAAAGACACCCCTCAGAATGGGAGAAAATAATAGCAAATGAAACAACTGACAAAGGATTAATTTCCAAAATACACAAACATTTCATACAACTCAATACCAGGAAAACAAACAACCCAATCAAAAAGCGGGAAAAAGAGCTAAACAGACATTTCTCCAAAGAAGCCATGAAGTAAAGTGAAGTGAAGTCACTCAGTCGTGTCCGACTCTTTGAGACCCCAGTCCATGGGATTTTCCAGCCAAGAGTACTGTAGTGGGTTGCCATTTCCTTCTCCTGAGTTTCTTCCCCACCCAGGGATTGAACCCGGGTCTCCCACATTGTAGGCAGACGCTTTACCATCTGAGCCACCAGGGAAGTCCAAAAAGAAGCCATATATGTCTCGCTAACTAATGCATGAAAAGGTGCTCAGCATCGCTCATTATTAGAGAAATGCAAATCAAATCCACAATGAAATATCACCTCACACTGGTCAGAATGGCCATCATCAAAAAGTCTACAAACAGTAAATGTTGGAGAGGGTGTGGAGAATAACAGTGCTGTTGCCCTGTTAGTGGGAATGTAAATTGATACAACCATTCTGGAAGATGGTATGGAGATTCCTTATAAAAACTAGGAATAAAATCACCATATGACCCAGCAATCCCACTCCTAGGCATATTCCCTAAGGGAAACAAAATTGAAAAAAGACACATATCCCATTGTTCATTGCAACACTATTTACAATATCCAGAACATGGAAGCAACCTAGATGTCCATTGACAGTTGAATGCATAAAGTTGTGGTACATATACACAATGGAATTTTACTCAGTCATAAAAAGGAATGCATTTGCATCAGTTCTAATCCGGTGGATGAAACTTTAATCTATTATACAGAGTGTAGTGAGTCAGAAAGAGAAAGATAAATATCGTATTCTAAAGCATACATGTGGAATCTAAAAAAATGGTACTGAAGAATTTATTTACAGAGCAGCAATGGAGAAACTGGCATAGAGAATAGACTTATGGACATGGGGAGAGGGGAGGAGAGGGTGAAATGTATGGAACGAGTAACATGGAAATTTATATTGCCATATGCAATATAGATAGCCAATGGGAATTTGCTGTATGGCTCAGGAAACTCATACAGGAGCTCTATATCAACCTAGAGGAGTGGGATGGGGAGGGAGATGGGAGGGAGTTTCAAATGGGAAGGGATATATGTATACCTATGGTTGATTCATGTTGAGGTTTGACAGAAAACAACAAAATTCTGTAAAGCAATTATCCTTCAATTAAAAAAAATTGATTAAAAAAAAGAATGAAGTGGCTACGCCAAAGGGGTTATGAGGAATGACGCTGAGTTGAGTATGTGATTGGTGCTGAAACTAAAGTCCAATGCTGTAAAGGTCTATATTACTTAGAACCTGGAATGTTAGGTCCATGAATCAAGGTAAATTGGACATTGTCAAGCACAATATGATGAGAGTAAACATCAACATCTAACACATCAGCAAAATAAAATGGACGGGATTGGGCAAATTTAATTCAAATGACCATTATAGCTAATACTATGGGTAAGAATCCCTTAGAAGAAATGAAGTAACCCTCATAGTCAACAAGTCAGCAGGATTGCTTCCCTGGTGGCTCAGAGGGTAAAGCGTCTGCCTGCAATGTGGGAGACCCAGGTTCGATCCCTCGGTCGGGAAGATCCCCTGGAGAAGCAAATGACAACTCACTCCAGTATTCTTGCCTGGAGAATCCCATGGACAGAGGACCGTGGCGGGCTACAGTCAACAGGGTCGTAAAGAGTTGGACACGACTGAGCAACTTCACTTTCACTTTCATAGTCAACAAATGAATTTCAGTACTAGTGTGCAATCTCAAAAATGAATAATAATCTGTTTGTTTTCAAGGAAATCCATTCAACATCACAGTAATCCAGGTCTGTGTCCCAACCACTGATGTCAGAAAATTAAAGTTGATCCGTTCATGAAGACCTACAACATCTTCTAGAACTAACATCAGAAAAGATATCCTTTTCATCATAAGGGGTTGGAATGCAAAAGCAAAAAGTCAAGAGATACCCAGAATAAAAGGCAAGTTTGGCTATGGA
This sequence comes from Giraffa tippelskirchi, assembly GCF_054371585.1. Lineage (NCBI taxonomy): Eukaryota > Metazoa > Chordata > Mammalia > Artiodactyla > Giraffidae > Giraffa > Giraffa tippelskirchi. Next base: position 73,127,531 of record NC_137286.1, read on the forward strand.
ATACAAAATGAAGCAGGGCAAAGGCTAACAGAGGTTTCTCAAGAGAACACTCTGGTCATAGTAACACCATTTTCCAACAATCCAAGATACAAATTTTCACATGGGCATCACCAGATGGTCAATACTGAAATTAGGTTGATTATGTTCTTTGCAGTCAAAGATGGAGAAGATCTACACAGTCAGTAAAAATCAAGACCAGAAGCTGACTGTGGTTCAAATCATGAGCCCCTTATTGCAAAATTCAGGCTTTAATTAAAGAAAGTAGGAAAAACCACTAGGCCATTTGGGTACAACCTGAATTAAATTACTTGTGATTTTACAATGGAGGTGAAGAATACATTAACAGGATTAGATCTGGTAGTCAGAGTGTTTGAAGAACTATGGATGAAGATTTGTACATTGTACAGGAGCCAGTACAAATGTATGGAAAAACAAATACAATATTGTAAAGTTGAAAAATAGAAAATAAGCTAATAAAAAAAAAATCCCAGAAAGAAATGCAAGAAGCAGAGTAGTTTGTGTGAGGAGGTTTACACACAGCCGATGAAAGAAGAGAAGTAAAAGGTAAGGAGAGAGAAAAAAATATACCCACCTCAATGCAAAGTTCCAGAGAATAGCAAGGAGAGATAAGAACAATGCAAAGAAACAGAGGAAAACAATAGAATGGGGAAGAGTAGAGATCTCTACAAGAAAATTTGGAGATATCAGGGAACAATTCATGCAAGGATGGGCACAATAAATGAAAGAAATGACAAGTACATAAAAGAAGCTGAAGAGGTTAAGAAGAAGTGGCAAGAATACACAGAAGAGCCATATAAGAAAGATCTTAATGACCCAGATAACTTTTATAATATGATCACTCTCCTAGATCTGGACATCCTGGAGTGTAAAGTGAACATTCTGGAATGTGAAGTCAAGAGGGCCTTAGGAAGCATTACTGCAAACAAAGTTAGTGAGGTGACAGAATTCAAACTAAGCTATTTAAAATACTAAAAGATGATGCTGTTCAAGTATTGCACTCAATTTGTCAGCAAATTTGGAAAACTCCTGCTAAGGACAAGAAAATGTCAGTTTTCATTCCAATCCCAAAGAAGGGCAAGGCCAAAGAATATACAAATTGCACTCATTTCAAATGCCAGCAAAGTTATGCTCAAAATCCTTCAAAGCTAGGCTTCAGCAGTACATGAACAAGAAATTCCGGATGCAAAAGCATCCAGTTTCAAAGAAGCAGAGGTATCAGAGATCAAATTGCAAACATTTTTTGGACCCTGGAGAAATCAAGGGAGTTTGAGAAAAACATCTAATTCTGCTTCATTGACTAAAGCCTTTTACTGTGTGAATCACAAAAGCTGTGGAAAATTCTTGAAGTGATGATAGTACCAGACCACCTTGCCTGTCTCCTGAGAAACCTGTAAGAGTCAAGAAGCAACAGTTAGAACCAGACATGGAATAATTGACTGGTTCAAAATTAGGAAAGGAGTATTAAAAATACTGTATATTATCACACTGCTTATTTAACTTATATGCAGAGTACATCATGTGAAATGTCAGACTGGATGAGTCACAAGCTGGAATCAAGATCGCTAGGAGAAATATCAACAACCTCAGATATGCAGATGATAGCACTCTAATGATCCTGATTCTGAGAAAGATTGAAGACAAAAGGAAAAGGGGGTGACAGAGGATAAGATGGTTAGAAAGCATCACTGACTCAAATAACATGAACTTTAGCGAAGTCTGGTTGATAGTATAGGACAGAGAAGCCTGGCATGCTACAATTGATAGAGTCACTAAGAGTGGGACACAACAATAACAACAATCACTTTAATGGCATAAAGTGAAGACAAACTATAGAGCCTCTTAATAAGGGTGAAAGAGGAGAGTTAAAAAGTTAAAAAGCTGGCTCAACATTAAAAATACTAAGATCATGGCATCCATTCCCAATACTTTATGGCAAACTGAAGGGGAAAAAAATGAAAGCAGTGACAGATTTTATTTTCTTTGGCTCCAAAATCACTGTGGACAGTGATTGCAGCCAGAAATGAAAAGACATTTGCTTCTTGGAAGAAAAACAAACCTAGATAGAATATTAAAAACCAGAGCCATCATTCTACCAACAAAGGTCCATATAGTCAAAGTTATGGTTTTTCCAGTTGTCATGTACAAATATGAGACTTGGATCATAAAGAAGGCTGGGCCCTGAAGAATTGATGCTTTCTTTCTGTGGGGCTGGAGAAGACTCTTGAGATTCCCTTGAACTTCAAGGAGATATAACCAGTCAATCTTAAAAGAAATCAACCCTGAATATTCACTGGAAAGACTGATGCTGAAGCTCCAATACTTTGGCCATCTTATGTGAAGAGCAGACTCATTAGAAAAGATCTTCATGCTGGGAAAGATTGAAGACAAAAAGGGAAGGTGGTAGAAAAGTATGAGATGGTTAGATGGAATCACTGACTCAATGGATATGAATTTAACAGACTCTGAGAGATAGCTGAGGACAAAGGTCCTGGTATAGTGTAGTCAGTGGGGTGGAAAAGAGTCTGACATGACTTAGCAACTGAACAACAAAAATTGGTATACAGTGTTATGTTCCAGGTATACAGCAAGGTGACTTTGTTATACAAATAAATAAATCCACTTTTAAAAATCATTTTCCCATGTATGCCATTCAAAAATATTTTGTAGACTTCCATGTGTTATATATGGTAGCTCCTTTATTAGATACCTATTTGATAAATAGTAAGGTGTTTACAGCAATACCAGTTCAATTTAGTTCAGTCGCTAAGTCGTGTCAGACTCTCTGCAACCCCATGGACTGCAGCACGCCAGGCCTCCCTGTCCATCAACAACTCCGAGAGTTTTCTCAAACTCAAGTCCATTGAGTCAGTGATGCTATCCAACCATCTCATTCTCTGTTGTCCCCTTCTCTTCCTGCCTTCAATTGTTCCAGGAACAGTGTCTTTTCCAGGGAGTCAGTTCTTCACATAAGGTGGCCAAAGTATTGGAGTTTCAGCTTCAATATCAGTGTTTCCAATGAATACTCAGGACTGATCTCCTTTAGGATATGCTGGTTGGATCTCCTTGCAACCCAAGGGACTCTCAAGAGTCTTCTCCAACACCACAGTTCAAAAGCATCAATTCTTCGGCACTCAGCTTTCTTTATAGTCCAACACTCACATCCCTACGTGACTACTGGAAAAACCATAGCTTTGACTAGATGGACCTTTGATGGCAAAGTAATGTCTCTGCTTTTTAATAAGCTGTCTAGGTTGGTCATAACTTTTCTTACAAGGAGCAAGTGTCTTTTAATTTCATGGCTGCAGTCACCATCTGCAGTGATTTTGGAGACCAAAAAATAAAATAAAACAGTCTGTTTTCCCATCTATTTTCATGAAATGATGGAACCAGATGCCATTATCTTAGTTTTCTGAATGTTGAGTTGTAAGCCAACTTTTCACTCTCCTCTTTCACTTTCATCAAGAGTCTCTTTAGTTCTTCGCTTTCTGCCATAAGGGTGGTGTCTGCATATCTGAGGTTATTGATATTTATCCTAGCAATCTTGATTCCAGCTTGTGCTTCATCCAGTCCGGCAATTCTCATGATGTACCCTGCATATAAGTTAAAAAAAAAAAAAAAAAAAAAAACGGTATCAGTATACAGCCTTGATGTACTCCTTTCTCAATGTGGAACCAGTCTGCTGTCCCATGTACAGTTCTAACTGTTGTTTCTTGACTTGCATACAGATTTCTCAGGAGGCAGGTTAGGTGGTCTGTTATCCCCATCTCTTGAACAATTTTCCACAGTTTGTTGTGATCCACACAGTCAAAGGCTTTGGCATAGTCAGTAAACCAGAAGTAGATGTTTTTCTGGAACTCTCTTGCTTTTTCGATGATCCATCGGATGTTGGCAATTTGATGTCTGGTTCCTCTGCCTTTTCTAAATCCAGCTTGAACATATGGAAGTTCACGGTTCACACACCGTTGAAGCCTAGCTTGGAGAATTTTGAGCATTACTTTGCTAGCATGTGAGCTGAGTGCAAATTGTGCAGTAGTTGGAGCATTCTTTGGCATTACCTTTCTTTGGGATTGGAATGAAAACTGACCTTTTCCAGTCCTGTGACCACTGCTGAGTTTTCCAAATTTGCTGGCGTATTGAGGGCAGCACTTTCACAGCATCATCTTTTAGAATTTGAAATAGCTCAACTGGAATTCCATTAGCTCAACCTCCACTAGCTTTGTTCATATTGATGCTTCCTAAGGCCCACTTGACTTTGCTTTCCAGGATGTCTGGCTATAGTGAGTGATCACACCATCATGATTATCTGGTTCATGAAGATCTTTTTTGGATAGCTCTTCTGTGTATTCTTGGCAGCTCTTCTTAATATCTTCCATTTCTGTTAGGTCTGTACCATTTCTGTCCTTTATTGTGCCCATCTTTGCATGTTCCCTTGGTAGCTCAAATTTTCTTGAAGAGATCTCTAGTCTTTCCCATTATATTGTTTTCCTCTATTTCTTTAGGAAATAGATCATTGAGGAAGGCTTTCTTATTCTCCTTGCTAGTCTTTGGAACTCTGCATCCAAATGGGTATATCTTTCCTTTTCTCCTTTGCCTTTTGCTTCTCTTATTTTCACAGCTGTTTGAAAGGCCTCCTCAGACAATCATTTTGCCTTCTGCATTTCTTTTTCTTGGGCATGGTCTTGATCACTGCCTCCTGTACAATGTCACAAACCTCTGTCCATAGCTCTTCAGGCACTCTGTCTATCAGATCTAACCCCTTGAATCTATTTGTCACTTCTACTGTATAGTTATAAGGGATTTGATTTAGGTCATACCTGAATGGTCTAGTGGCTTTCCCTACTTTCTTCAATTTAAGTCTGAATTTGGCAATAAGGAGTTAATTTATCTGAGCCACATCAATACCTGGTCTTGTTTTTGCTGACTGTATAGAGCCTCTCCATTTGGGCTGCAAAAAAATATAATCAATCTGATTTCGGTATTGACCATCTGGTGATGTCCATGTGTAGAGTCTGCTCTTGTGCTGTTGGAAGAGGGTTTTGCTATGACCAGTGCATTCTCTTGGCAAAACTTTTTTAGACTTTGGCCTCTTCATTCTGTACTCCAAGGCCAAATTTGCCTGTTATTCCAAGTATTTCTTGACTTCCTACATTTTCATTCCAGTTCCCTATAGTGAAAAGGACATCTTTTTTGCATGATAGTTCTAGAAGGTCTTGTGGTCTTCATAGAACCATCAGTCCCAATCTCCCAATTTATTCTGCACCTTCCCCTTTACCCCTGAAATATCGTAACTTTATTTTCTACATATATAACTCTATTCTGTGTAACTCTACATATGTAACCCTATTCCAGTTTTGTAAATAAGTTAATTTGTTGCTTATTTTAAGATTCCATATACAAGTGATATCATATATGTTTTCCTGTATCTGACTGAAAGTTCAGTCATTATGAGAATCTCAGTCCACCCATGTTGCCGTTGTTGTTTATATTTGTTGTTCAACCACTAATTTGTGTCCAACTCTTTGGAATTAGCCTGAGTAATATTCTACTGTGGCCTTCTCCAGTGACTCAGATGGTAAAGAATCTGCATGCATTGCAGGAATTTGTGTTCAATCCCTTATCAATATGTGGGTTATTTTTTTCACTTTTTAAATGGTTTCCTTTACTGTGCAAAAGCTTAATTAGGTCCCATTTGCTTTATTTTTAATCTAGGAGGTGGAGCAAAAAATATCTTCCTGCTATTTAGGTCAGAGAATGTTCTCCTTGCGCTTTGCTCTAAAAGTTCAATAGTATCCAGTTTTATAATTAGGTCTTTAATCCATTTTGAGTTTAGCTTTGTGTATTATTTTGTGTTAGTGTGTGTTCTTCTTTTATTCTTTTACATGTACCTGTCCAGTTTTTTCCAGCATGACTTATTGAAAAGACTGTATAATCTCTATTTTACCTTCTTGCCTCCTTTTATCATAGATTAGGTGACAATAAGTGTGAGGGTTTATCTCTGGACTTTCTATCTTATTACATTGATCTGTATTTCTGCTGTTGTGCCAGTGGGCATCCTTGCTTTGTTTTTAATCTTAGAGGAAATCTTAGAGGAAATGATTTCAGGTTTTCACATTTGAGTATGATGTTACTTGTGGGTTTGTCACATATAAACTCACATAGTTATTGAGGTTCGTGCACACTATGTCCAACTCTGTGCTATGCTATGGACTGTAGCCCACCAGGCTCCTCTGTCCATGGGATTCTCCAGGCTAAAATACTAGAGTAGATTGCCATGCCCTCCTCCAGGGGATGTTCCCAACCCTGGGATTGAACCTGAGTCTCCTGCATCTCCTAGATTGCAGGCAGGTTCTTTCTTTTTTTTCTTTTTTAAATTGGAGGCCAATTACTTTACAATATTGTGGTGGTTTTGCCATACATTCACATGAATCAGCCTGCAGATGGGTACTTTATCACTAGTGCCATATGGGAAGCCCTATGTGGAGGTAAGTTCACTCTTTCCCCACTTTCCAGCAGAGGGTTTTTTGTCTTTTTTCATAAATGGCCTTTGAACTTTGTCAAAACACTTTTTCTGCATCTACTGAAGTGATCATATGTTTTTTATCCTTCCGTTTTTTAATGTGATGTATCTTCTTGATTTGCATATAATGAAGAATCCTTGCATCCCTGGAATAAATCCCACTTGATCAGGCTGCATGATCCTTTTAATGTGTTCTTAGATTTAATGTGTTCTTGCTAATATTTTATTTTTTGCATCTGTATTTATCAGTTATATTGGCCTGTGATTTTCTTTTTTGTGATATCTTTGGCTTTGGTATCAGGGTAAGGATGGCCTCATAGAATGAGCATGAGAGTGTTCTTTCTTCTGCAATTCTTTCGAAGAGTTTAAGAAGAGTAGGTGTTAAGTCTTCTCTAAATATTTTACAGAATTGACCTGTGAAGCCATCTGGTCCTGGGTTGTTGTTTGCTAGAAAATTTTAATTATATTTTCAATTTCAGTACTTGTGATTGTGATGTTAATATTTTCTATCTTTCTGGTTCACTCTTGGAAGATTGCATTTTTCAAAGTATTTGTCCATTTCTTCAAGGATGTTCATTTTATTCACATATAGGTGCTTGTAGTAAGCTCTTGTGATCCTTTGGTGTATGTGATGTCCATTATAACATCTTTTTCAATTCAAAATTTATTGATTTGAATACACTCAACTTTTTTTCTTGATGAGCCTGGATAAAGTTCATTAATTTTGTTCATCTTCTCAAAAAAAGATGTGTGTGGGGGGGTGTGGAGATGGCGGAGGAGTAAGATAGGGAGATCACCAGCCTCCCAACAAATACATCAAAAACTGATCAAGATATGAAACAACTCCTACAAAGCAACCTCTGGGTGACAACAGAAGACCTCGGGCCTCCAGAGAGACAGGCTAAGCTCCCTGAAATGAGGTAGGAGAGAGGAGGGAGACATCAAAAGAGAAAAGACGGAGAAATTGTGGGCAGGAGCTTGTGCCCCAAGGAAGAGGGGGAGCTCTGAAACAGGAGGAGTTCCTGTGCTCAGGGAAACTCCCTCACAGGTGGGCCCAAAGGGGAGCTGCAAAGTCTCAGAAAACCAGGCAAAGCAGGGAATTAGAGGGCAGTAAATGGAGAAAGAAATGGCAACCCACTCCAGTACTCTTGCCTGGAAAAGCCCATGGACTGAGGAGGCTGGTAGGCTACAGTCCATGGGGTCACAAAGAATCAGACACGACTGAGCGACTTTGCTTTCAAACAGAGAAAGCTGCACTTCTCAGCCCATTAACAGCTTTTGGACTGTGGCCGCAAACAGATGGCAGGCTCAGGGAAGCGTTGCGGCACACAAACCAGACCAGTGCACAGCCCTGCAGCACAGAGCGCAGGCCCAGGCAGCCGAGTGTGATGCGGCAGACAGACACAGTCCGCGCAAAGGGCGGGACTGGTGTGTCCGCCAGAGGGGAGGCATACAGACTTGAGCAGTGCACACAACCCTTACGGCACAGCTGAAAGAACAAACAACCCCTGTCACAAAGAGTGCAGGCAGTGAGACGAAACAAGTGCACATAAGCCTGTGACACAGAGGGCGGGCATGGGGAGCTGAAACAAGTACCCACAAGACCCACGATGCAGAAATCGCACCGAGAAAGCCAAGACAAGTGTACACAAGCCTGATGACACAGACGGTGGACCTCAGGAACTGTGACAAGTGCGCACAAGCCCAGCGATACAGAGGGTGAGCTTAGGGGCATGAGGGAAGGCCACACAAGTCGCCGTGATGCAGAAGGATCCACACAAGCACATACCCGGCAAGTTTCGGCCACCAGCGCCTGGCAGGACAGGGAAACAGAAGCACCAGCAATGATCCCGGGGGCAAGCAGGAGTCTGGTGGCACTGCAGATGTGCTGAGAGAGCCACTTTGAGGCAGCTGTGAAAATAGACACGCCTAAAACCGCGAAATCTGGAACGACTGCCCAAAGGAATAATGAATATTTAGACACTCCAAAACCTACCACTGGACACTGGGCTTCCTTTCGGAGATATGAGATCCAGCTCCATCAACCAGAACGCAGCCACAAGCTCCCCCAACCAGGATAACATCACAGGGCACTAACCCAACCCCATCCACGGGGGTAGACTCCACAACCAAGAGCTATGACCTTGTGAACCATATAAAATTTTTTTTCTCTTTTTTCCTTTTTTGTTTTTTCTTGCATAAATCACACTGTTTATTCCCCCAACGTATCTCCACCTTCAAACTAGCCTTTAGCGGGGCTGTGGAATTTTCTTCTTTTTTTTTTTTGTTATAAAAATTAAAAAAAATCATGTTAAGATTATATATTCTTATAAATCACACTATTTATTCCCTAACATATGCCCACCATCACATTAGCCTTTTGTGGTGCTGTGGAGTTTTTCTCTTTGTGTTTCTTGTCAAAAAAAAAAAAAGAAATTTAAAAAATCATTTTAAGATTTTCTTTTTTCTTTTTTATCTCTTTTACACTTTCTTTTTCTTTTTTCTTGATGAGTTTTTGGAATTTTTTTTTCTTACATAAATTAAACTGCTTTTCCTACAGTTCCTTACCTGCTGTGGCTATTCCTGAATATATATAAATCTTTTCCACATACATCTATTCATCTGATTTTCTATTTTTTTCCCTCTCTCTCTTCTCCACTCCCTCTTCTCTTTTCCCTCCCTTCTCCACTTTCTTTTCTCTTTTTATTCTCCCTTTTCTCCTTCACTTTTTATTCTTTCACCAAGTAAGTTAAATTGTTGAGCTCTCTATGCTATATTCCTCAGTTGGCCCTCTGCTCATGCTCAGATTTCCAGATTGAGCATTAACAAACTCTGCTTGAAATTGGTTGATATTACCTCTGGTTTCCCTTGCTCTCCAAGTCAATCTCCTGTATTCTTTTCTTTAGAACACTTTGGTTATAACTGTATGTGTGGAAGTGTGTGTGTATATGGCCCACTATTTCTGTAATTACCTACTTGATCTCCTCCCACTAGAACACAGGCACAAGTCACCCCTAACAAGAAATCATGACAAACCGCCCAACCATCATTTCCCTCTCAGGGCAAAAATCAAAAGGAAGAAGTAATACAACCCTAAAGCCTGGGAAAAGGAGACCTCAAGTGGAGAACAGTGTGGAGATTCCTTAAAAAACTGGGAATAGAACTGCCATATGACCCAGCAATCCCACTGCTGGGCATATACACCGAGGAAACCAGAATTGAAAGAGACTCGTGTACCCCAATGTTCATCGCAGCACTGTTTACAATAGCCAGGACATGGAAGCAACCTAGATGTCCATCAGCAGACGAATGGATAAGGAAGCTGTGGTACATATACACAATGGAATATTACTCAGCCATTAAAAAAAAATACATTTGAATCGGTTCTACTGAGATGGATGAAACTGGAGCCCATTATACAGAGTGAAGTAAGCCAGAAAGAAAAACACCAATACAGTATACTAATGCATATATATGGAATTTGAAAGATGGTAACGATAACCCTATATGCGAGACAGAATAAGAGACACAGATGCGTAGAACAATTTTATGGACTCTGAGGGAGAAGGTGAGGGTGGGACGTTCTGGGAGAATAACATTGAAACATGTATATTATCATATGTGAAACAGAACACCATTCCATGTTCGATGCATGAGACAAGGGCTCAGGGCCGGGGCAATGGGATGACCCAGAGGGATGGGATGGGGAGGGAGGTGGGTGGGGGGTCCAGGAAGGGGAACACATGTAAACCCATGGCTGATTCATGTCAATGTATGGCAAAAACTATTACAATATTGTAAAGTAATTAGCCCCCAACTAAAATAAATAAATTTATATAAAAAAAAGAGAGAGAGAGATGAAAAGACAGAGAAATGCAGCATAAATGAAAGAGAAAGGCAGAAACTGACAAGATCAAATAATCGAAGAAGAAATAAGTAATCACCCTGGGAGGGAAATGTTGGTTGGGTGGTTGATTTTTCAGAATAATCACAGTAAAGATACTCTGAAGACTTGAAAATAGAATGGAGGAAATGGAAGAAGCATTTACCACAGTTAACATAATCACCAAGGACATAGAAGAAATAAAGAATAAGCAAACAGATGAATAGCACAATTACTGAAGTTAAAATTACTCTAGAAGGAACCAATAGCAGAATAACTGAGGCAGAGGAATGGATAAGTGAGGATAGAAAGGTGGAAATAATTGCTGAAGATCAAAATAAAGGGAAAGGAATGAAAAGAATTGAGGAAAGCCTCAGGGACCTTTGGGATAATATTAAAAGCACCAACATTCAAGTTATAGGGGTCCCAGAGGAAAAAGAAAAAAGAAAGGCACTGAGAAATGTTTGAAGAAAATAATAGTTGAAAGCTTTCCCAACATGGGAAAGGAAATAGTCAATCAAGTCCAAGAAGTGCAGAGAGTACCTTACAGGCTAACCACAAGGAGAAACACATCGAGACCCATATCAATCAAGCTAACAGAGATTAAGCACAAAGAAAGAATATTAAAAGCAGCAAGAGAAAAGCAACAAGTAACATACAAGGGAAAACCCATACGATTAACAATGGATCTTTCAGCAGAAACTCTACAGGCCAGAAGGGAATGGCAGGATATGTTTAAAGTACTGAAAGAGAAAAACCTACGACCATAACTACTATAACTGGCAAAGATCTCATTCAAAATTGATGGAGAAATCAAAAGCTTTATGGACAAACAGAGGTTAAGAGAATTCAGCACCACCAAACCAGCCTTGCAACAAATACTAAAGGGACTCACATAGCTAGTAAACACAAGAGAAAAGAAAGACCTACAAAAACAAACCCCAAACAATCAAGAAAATGCCAATGGGAACATATGTATCAATAATTACCTTCAATGTAAATGGATTAAATGCACCAACCAAAAGACACAGACTCAATGGATACAAGACACACATATATGCTGCCTACAGGAGACCCACTTCAGATGTAGAGACACATACAGACTGAAAGTAAATGAATGGAAAAAGATATTCCATGCTAATGGAAACCAAAAAAAAGCTAGAGTGGCAATGCTTATTTCAGATAAAATAGACTTTAAAATAAAGAATATCATAAGAGACAAAGAAGGACACAACATAATGATCAAGGGATCAATCCAAGAAGAAGACATAATAATTGTAAATGTCTATGCAACCACATAGGGGCACTTCAATACATAAGGAAAACACTAACAGGCATAAGAGGAGAAATTGACAGCAACACAATAATAGTAGGGGATTAACATCCCACTTTCACCAAAGTGGACCTAATTGAGATCTTCAGGACTTTGCATCCAAATGCAGAAGAATACACATTCTTCTCAAGTGCATATGGAACATTCTCCAGGATAGACCACATGTTAGGGCACAAATCAAGCCTCAGTACATATAAGAAAATTGAAATTGTATCAAGTATCTTCTCTGGCCACAATGCTATGAGACTAGATATCAACTACAGAAAAAAAAACGCAAAAAACACAAACTTATGGACATTAAACAATACATAACTAAATACCAAAGAGGTTATTGAAGAAATAAGAAAATAAATCAAATGATTCCTAGAAACAAATGACAATGAAAACATGACAACCCAAAACCTATGGGATTCAGCAAAAGCAGCTCTAAAAGGGAGGTTTAAAAATACAATCATACTTAAAGAAATAAGAAAAGCATTGAATAGACAGCCTAACACTACGTCTAAAGCAGCTGGAAAAAAAAAGAACAAAAACACCCCAAAGTCAGCAGAAGGAAGGGGATCATAAAAATCAGAGTAGAAATAAGTGAAAAAGAAATGAAGGAAACAATAGCAAAGATTAATAAAACTAAAAGTTGATTCTTTGAGATGATAAACAAAATTGACAAACCACTAGCCAGACTCATCAAGAAAAAATTGGAGAAAAATCAAATCAACAAAATTAGAAATGAAAAAAGAGAGGTTACAACAGACAACACAGAAATACAAAGGATCAAAAGAGAATATTATGAACAACTATATGCTAATAAAATGGACAACCTAGAGGAAATGGACAGATACTTAGAAAAGATCACCCTACCAAGACTGAACCTGGAAGAAATAGAAATTATGAACAACCCAATCACAAACACTGAAATTGAAACAGTGATCAAAAATATCCCCCAAAACAAAAACCCATGGTCAGATGACTTAACAGAGGAATTCTATCAAATATTTAGAGAAGAGATAATGCCTATTCTTCTGAAAGTGTTCCAAAAAATTGCAGAGGAAGGAACACTTCCAAACTCATTCTACTAGGCCACAATCACCCTGATACCCAAACCAGGAAAAGACAACATGAAAAAAGATAATTACAGGCCAATATCACTGATGAACTTAGATGCAAAAATTCTCAACAAAATTCTAGCAAACAGAATCCAAAAACACATTGAAAAGCTCATACACCATGATCAAGTCAGGCTTATTTCAGGGATGCAAGGATTCTTCAATATATGCAAATCTATCAATGTGATACACCATATCAACAAATTTAAAGATAAAAACCATATGATAATCTCCATAGATGCAGAAAAAACTTTGGACAAAATTTGACATCCATTTATGATAAAAATGCTTCAAAAAAATGGGCATAGAAGGAACCTACATCAACAAAGTAAAGGCTGTATGTTAAAAGACCACAGCAAACATCATTCTCAATGGTGAAAAACTGAAAGCATCCCCCCTAAGATCGGAAACAAGACAAGGGTGTCCACTCTCACCACTATTATTCAACATAGTTTCAGAAATCCTAGGTACAGAAATTAGAGAAGAAAAAGGAAAAAAAAAAAGGAATCCATATTGGATGAAAAGAAGTAAAACTATCACTGTTTACAGATTACATGATACTGTACACAGAAAATCCAAAAGAAACTTTCAGAAAATTACTAGTTTATCAGTGAGTTCAGCAAATTCACACGATACAAGGTCAACACACAGAAATCACTTGCATTCCTAACAAACTAACAATGAAAAATCAGAAAGAGAAATTAAGGAATCAATACCATTCACCACAGAAACAAAGATAATAAAATATCTAGGAATGAACCTACCTAAGAAGACAAAAGACCTGCATACAGAAAACTATAAGACACTGATGAAAGAAATCGAAGACGACATAAACAGATGTAGAGTTATTCCATGTTCCTGGGTAGGAAGAATCAATATTGTGAAAATGACTATACTACCACATGCCATCTACAGATTCAATGTGATCCCTATCAAATTATAATGGGTATTTTTCATAAAACTAGAACAAAAGATTTCACAATTTATTTGGAAACACAAAACACCCCGAACTGCCAAAGCAGTCTTGAGAAGGAATGAAGCTGGAGGAGTCAACCTTCCTGACCTCAGACTATAGTACAAAGCTACTGTCATCAAGACAGTATGGAACTTGCACAAAAACAGAAATATACACCGATAGAACAAGATAGAGAATCTAGAGAAAAATCCACACACCTATGGGTACCTTATTTTTGACAAAGAAGGCAAGAATATACAATTGGGGAAAGAGAGCCTTTTAAATAAGTGGTTCTGGAAAAACTGGACAGCTACGTGCCAGAGAATGAAATTAGATCACTACCTAGTGTCATACACAAAGATAAACTCAAAAAGGATTAAAGATCTAAATGTAAGACCAGAAACTGTTGAACTCTTAGAGAACATAGGCAGAACATTCAATGATGTAAATCAAAACAAGATCTTCTTTGACCTACCTCCTAGAGTAATGGAAATAAAAACAAAAGTAAACAAGTGGGACCTAATTAAACTTAAAAGCTTTCACGCAGCAAAGGAAACTACAAACAAGGTGAAAAGACAATCCTCAGAATGGGAGAAATTAATAGCAAAGAAAACAACTGTTAAAGAAGTAATTTCCAAAATATACAAGCAGCTTTTACAACTCAATCCCAGAAAAGCAAACAGTCCAATCAAAAACTGGGAAAGGGACCTGAAGAGACATTTCTCCGAAGAAGACATATGGATGGCTAACAAGCACATGAAAATATGATCAACATCACTCATTATTAGAGAAATGCACATCAAAGCTACAATGAGGTACCACCTCACACCTGTCAGAATGGCCATCATCAAAAAGTCTACAAACAATAAATGCTGGTGAGGATGTGGAGAAAAGGGAACACTCTTGCTTTGCTGGTGGGAATGTAAACTGATATAGCCATTATGGAAAACAATATGGAGACTTCTTAAAAAGCTAGGAATAAAACCAGCATCAATCCCACTCCTAGGCAGGTACCCTGAGGAAACTGAAAACTGAAAAAGACACATGTACCCCAATATTCACTGCAGCAATATTTACAATAGCTAGAACATGGAAGCAACCAAGATGTTCATTGACAGATGAATGGATAAAGAAGCTGTGGTAAATATGTACAATGGAATACTACTCCTCCATAAAAAGGAACATATTTGAATCTTTTATAATGAGGTGGATGAAACTAGAGCCCATTATACAGAGTTAAGTAAGTCAGAAAGAGAAATATAAATATCATATACAGATTCCATATATGTGAAATCTGAATAGATGGC
This sequence comes from Giraffa tippelskirchi, assembly GCF_054371585.1. Lineage (NCBI taxonomy): Eukaryota > Metazoa > Chordata > Mammalia > Artiodactyla > Giraffidae > Giraffa > Giraffa tippelskirchi. Next base: position 73,142,650 of record NC_137286.1, read on the forward strand.
ACGATGAATTTATCTTTAGGGCAGTAATAGAGAGACAGACATAGATAATAGACGTATGGGACATGGTGGGAGGAGAGGAGGGAGAAGGGGAGATGTATGGAGAGAGTAACATAGAAACTTACAATACCATATGTAAAACATATAGCCAATGGGAATTTGCTGTATGACTCAGGGAACTCAAACAGGGGCACTGTGACAGGCTGAAGAGTGGGATGGGGAGGGAGATGGGAAGGAGATCTGGGAGGGAAGGGATATGGGCGTACCTATGGCTGATTCTTGTTGATGTATGACAGAAAACCACAAAATTCTGTAAAGCAATTATCCTTCAATTAAAAAAAAATCAGAGTATTGATATGAATGTGCTTCCCTGGTAGCTCAGCTGGTAAAGAATCTGCTTGCAATGCAGGAGAACACAGTTCAATTCCTGGGTCAGTAATTTCCCCTGGAGAATGGATAGGCTACCCACTCCAGCATTCATGGGCTTCTCTGATGTCTCAGATGATGAACAATCCACCTGCAATGCAGGGGGACACCGGTTAGATCCCTGGGTCGGGAAGATCTCCTGGAGGAGGGTATGGCAACCCACACCAGTATTCTTGCCTGAGGAATCCCCATGGGCAGAAGAGCCTGGTGGGCTACAGTCCATGGGGTCACAAAGAGTCAGACACAACTGAGTGACTAAGCACAGCACAGCACATTGATAGGAATATAAGATTACTGGGTTAGATACAAACTGAGTAATGTTCATCTTTGGAGTTATCTGTCTACAGGAAGAAATTATTTGCATTTATAAAAGACCAAAATCTACAAGTTAACATATAACGTCACAAAGTCTGGAACTTTAAATCAATAGTGAATAGTGAGCTGAACAAGTTATTATCCAAGGTCTCCCAGATCAGGGGTTGGCTAATTACAACCTGGGTCTCCCACATCAGGGGTTGGTCTGTGGGCCAAATCTGGCCACTCATTTGTTTACCAAAGGTGTATGGCTGCTTTCATGTTATGACAGAGTTGAGTATTTGTGAGATAGTATAGCCCAGAAAAGTAAAAATATTTACTATCTGAACCTTTATAAAAAACATTTTCTGATCATTGCCCTGACAATCCTTTGATGACCTTTGCTTTCTTATGACATTGAAAATATGTGGCCCCAAACTTTTTATATTATTTTTTTTGGATACTTCTAATACTACTCTGATTCTGCCATGGTGAAAATGATCTATTCCTCTTTTATGTTCACATATTTATTTGTATCTTTCTTATAATATTATCTGTAGTATTATGACCTGTTTACTAGATTTAAGCTTATTAGGAACATCTCATTTGTCTTTGAATCTGCACTTAGCACAGTACTTTGCAAACAATAAATATTCAATACATTTTCACTGAAATGGAAAAAAAAAACTTAGTTTCATTGATCTTTGCTATTGTTTTTCATCTTTATTTAATTTATTTCTGCTGAGACTTCTATTATTTCTTCCTTTCTATTATTTATTTTATTTTTCTTTCTCTAGTTACTTTGTGTGTGAGGATAGGTTGTTTGAGATTTTGCTTGTTTGTTGAGATAAGACTGTATTTCTATAAACTTCCCTCTTAAAACTGCATTTGCTGCCTCCTATAGGTTTTGTATTGTCATATTTTCATTGTCATTTGTGCTGCTAAGTGACTTCATTAGTGTCCGACTCTGTGCGACCCCATGGACTGCAGCCTGCCAGGCTCCTCGGTGCATGGGATTTTCCAGGCAAGAGTACTGGAGTGGGTTGCCATTTCCTTCTCCAGTCATTTGTCTGTAGATATTTTTAATTCTCTCTTTGATTTCTACAGTTTCCATTGATTATTTAGCAACATAGTGCTTAGCTTTTTTTTTTTTTTTGCAGTTTTCTTTTTTCTTTTTTTTCTGTAATTGATTTCTAATCTCGTAGCATTGTGGTCAGAAAAGGTGTTTGATATGAATTCAATTTTCATAAATTTATTAAGGTTTGAATTGTGCCCTATGATGTGATCTATCCTGGAGAATATTCCATGTGCACTTAAGAAAAAATTGTATTCTGTTGTTTTCAGATGGATTGTCCTATAAATATCAATTAAGTTTATCTGGTTTAGTGTGTCATTTAAGACATACTTTCTTATTAATTTTCCGTTTGGATGATCTAAAGAGTGATGTAAGTGGCACATTAAAATCCCTACTATTAGTGCATTATTGTTGATTTCCTCTTTTATGGCTGTTATCATTCACCGTATATATTGAGGTGCTACTATGCTGGATGAATACATATTTGCAATATGTATGTCTTCTTGGATTGACCCCTAGATCATTATGTAGTGTCTTATTTGTCTTTTATAATATTTGTTTTAAAGTTTATTTTGCCTGATATGAATATATGTACTCCAGTTTTATTTTTCCTTTTTTTTTAGATTGTTCTTTTTTTTTTTAACTTGAAGTGTATTAGCTTCACAATATTGTGTTTGTTTCTGCTATACAGTTTCTGCTATACAATGAAATGAATCAGCTATATGTATACATATATTGCCTCTCTACTGGATCCCCTTGCCACATCCTCCATCCTGTCCATCTGGGTGACTACAGAGCACCAAGCTGAGCTATACAGTAAATTTGCACTAGCTATCTATTTTACACGTCAGTGCACATAGGTCAATCTGATTTACCAATTCATCCCACCCATCCCCGCCTTCACACATTTGATTGCTATGTCTGCATTTCCATTCCTGCCCTGCAAATAGATTCAGCTGTATCATTTTTCAAGCTTCCGTATACATGCACAAGTATATAATTATTGTTTCTTTTCTGACTTACTTCACTCTGTATGACAGAATCTATATCTATCCACATCTCTATAAATAACATAATTTTGGCTTTTTATGACCATTATACTGTTGAATTTACATACCACATCTTCTTTATCCATTCATCTGTCGATGGACATTTAGGTGGTTTTCATGTCCTGGCAATTGTAAATAGTGTGACAATAAATATTGATTTGTGTGTGCTGTTTTGAATTATGGTTTTCTCAGGATATATGCTCAGGAGTGGGATTTCTGATTCATATAGTAGCTCTATTTTTACTTTAGTGTTTGCTTTTTTTTTTTTAGGAATCTCCATACATAAGGGCTGTATCAATTTATATTTTCACCAACAGTGCAAGAGGGATCCTTTTTCTTTGCACCATCTCCAGGGTTTATTTTCTTGTAGATTTTCTACTGATGACCATTCTGATAGGTATGAGGTGTTACTTCTTTGTAGTTTTCATTTGCTTCTCTCTAATAATTAGCGATATTGAGCATATTTTCAATTGTTTCTTGGCCATCTGTATGTCTTCTTTGACAAAATGTCTGTTTAGGTCTTTTGGCCATCTTTTGATTGGGTTGTTTATTGAGCTTCTTGAAAGTGAAAATTGCTCACTCATGTCCGACTCTTTGCAACCCCATGGACCATACAGTCCATGGAATTCTCCAGGCCAGAATACTGGAGTGGGTAGCCTTTCCCTTCTCCAGGAGATCTTCCCAACCCAGGGATCGAACCCAGGTCTCCCACATTGCAGGCAGATTCTTTACCAGCTGAACCACAAGGGAAGTCCAAGAATAACTGGGGTGGGTAGCCTAGCCCTTCTCCAGGGGATCTTCCCAATCCAGAAATCGAACCAGGGTCTCCTGCATTGCAGACAGATTCTTTACCAACTGAGCTATCAGGGAAGCCCTCAGAGCTTCATGAACTGTTTGCATATTGTAGAGATTAGTCTTTTGTCGTTGCTTTGTTTGCAAATACTTTCTTCCATTATAAGGGCTGTCCTTTTTCTTATTTATGATTAATTTTATTGTGTAAAAGCTTTTAAATTTCATTAGGATCCATTTGTTTATTTTTATTGTAATACTCACCATTCTAAGAGGTGGACTGGAAAAGATCTTGCCATGATTTATGCCAAAAAGTGTTCTAAATTTTTCTTGCCTCATTTGCCATAGATTAGGTGAAAATAGGGACATGCGTTTATCTCTGGGCTTACTATCTTATTTTATTGATCTATGTTTCTATTTTTGTTCCAGTACCACATTGTCTTGATGACTATTGTTTCACAGTATAGTCTAAAGTCAGGGAGTCTGCTTCCTCCAGCTCCATTTTCCTTCTGAAGACTGCTTTGGTTTTTTAGTGTCTTTTGTGTTTCCATACCGATTGTAAACTTTTTTGTTCTAATTCTGTGAAACATACCATTGGTAATGTGATATTAATTGCACTGAATCTGTGAATTACTTTGGATAGGGTAGTTATTTTCAAAATATTGATTCTTCCAATCCAAAACTATGGTATATTTCTAAAACTGTTTGTGTCATCTTTGATTATTTTTTTCATTAGTATCTTATAGCTTTCTGAATGTGGATATTTTATTTTCTTTAGTAGTTTTATTCCTATACATTTTATTATTTTTAATCCAATTCCCAGATTTCTCCTCCTGGTCTTTTGTTGTTAGTGTAAAGGAATGCAAGAAATCTCTGTGTATTAATTTTGTATCCTACAAATTTACTAAGTTCATTGATTAGGTCTAGTAGTTTTCTGGTGGTATCTTTAGGATTTTCTATCTACGGTGTTATGGTATCTGCAAACAGTGACAGTTTTACATCTTCTTTTCCACTTTGAATTCCTTCTATTTTTGCTTTTCTTCACTGATTATGTCAAGAACTTCCAAACTTATGTTGAACAATAGTAATGAGAGAGGGCATCCTACCCACAGGGATCTCATTCAAATTCAGTGGAGAAATTAAAAGTTTTACAGATAAGCAAAAGTTAAGAGAATTCAGCACCACCAAACCAGCTTTACAAGTACTAAAGGAACTTCTCAAGACAGGAAACACAAGAGAAAGAAAAGACCTACAAAAACAAACCCAAAACAACAAAGTAAATAGTAATAACTCATACATATCAATGATTACCTTAAATGTAAGTGGGTAAAATGCTCCAACCAAAAGACACAGACTGGATGAATGTATATGAAAGCAAGACCCTTATATATTCTGTCTGCAAGAGACCAATTTCAGACCTAGGGACACTTACAGACTGAAAGTGCGGGACTAGAAAAAGGTATTCCACTCAAATGGAAATCAAAAGAAAGCAGGAGTAGAAATACACTTACCAGGTAAACTAGACTTTTAAATAAATATTATGAGACAAGGAAGGACGCTACATAATGATTAGTGTCATTATGTCCACTGAAAAGGGATTAAAGACATAAACCTAAGGCCAGAAACCATAAAACTCTTAGAAGAAAATATAGGCAGAACACCCTTTTTCATAAATAGCAGCAGGATCCTCTATGTCCCACCTCCTAAAGTAATAGAAATATAAATAAAAGCAAAAATAAACAAATGAGAGCTAATTAAACATACAAGCTTTTGCACAGCAAAGAAAAAAAAAACACATCAAGATGAAAAAAGACAATCTTCAGAATGGGACAGAATATTTGCAAGTGAAGCTACTGACAGAAGATTAACTTCCAACAGCAGCTCAAGTGGGCAGAAGACCTAAACAAACATTTCTCCAAAGAAGACATACAGATAGCCAATAAACATATGAAAAGATGCTCAACACTGCTAATTATTACAGAAATGCAAGTTAAATCTACAATATGGTACCACTTCACACTAGTCATAATACCCATCATCGAAAGATCTACAAGCAGTAAATGTTGGAGAGTATGTAGATAAATGGGAATCCTCTTTGTACTGCTGGTGGGAATGTAAATTTATACAGCTTCTGTGGAGTACAGTATGGAGCTTCCTTAACTAGGAGTAAAGCTACTGTATAACCCAGCAATCCCACTACCAGGCATATCACCTCAGAAATCCATAATTTTAAAAGACATATGCATCCCATTGTTCGTTGAAGCATTATTTACAGTAGCCGGGCATAGAAGCAACCTAGACATTCATTGATAGTTGAATGGATAAAGAAACTGTGGTAATATGAAAGGGAATGTTACTCAGCCATAAAAAGGGGTGGATTTGAGTAAGCGGTAGTGAGGTGTATGAGGTATAGAGCCTGTTATAAAAAAGTGAAGTAAATCAAAAAGTGAAAAACAAATATATTAAATCATACTAATTGGAATCTATAAAAATAGTGCTCAGGAACATATCTTAAGGGCATAAATGGAGACACAGACATCAAGGACAATCTGTTAACACAACGGGGGAATGAAAGCTTTGGATGAATTGAGAAATTACAATTGAAATATATACACTACCATGTGTAAAATAAATATCTAGTGGGTGCTGATATATAATACAGGGAGCCCAGCCTGGCAGTCTGTGATGACTTAGATGGGTGGGATGTGGGTGTTAGGGAGAGGCTCAAGATGGAGGGGATCTATATCTATACATATGCCTATCTATATCTAGCTGTGACTGATTTTCACTGTGGTATGACGGAAACACTACAACATTGTAATTATCCTCCAACTAAAATTAAAATAGGTAGTTATCAATATGCATGTTTCTATTACTATTTTTTAAATTGTTTCGAGTTGGATTTTGTAGTCTTTTTCTTCTCTTGTGTTTCCTCCTTCAAGAAATTCCTTGAGCATTTCTTGTAAAACTGGTTTAGTGGTGTTGAATTCTCTAAGCTTTATCTTGTCTGTAAAGCTTTTGATTTCTTCACTAAAGCTGAATTGCTACTGAGTAGGGTACTCTTGGTTGTAGGTTTTTCCTTTTCATTACTTTAAATATGTCTTTACACTCCCTTCTGGCCTGCAGAATTTCTGCTAAAAAATCAGCTGATAGTGTTATGTGGAATTTCTCGTATGGTATTTGTTGCTTTTTCCTTGTTGTTTTTAATATTTTTATTTTGTATTTATTTTTTCTCTTTAGTTTGATTAACATATGTTTTGTCCTTTTTCTCCTTGAGTTTTTCTTGTATGGGACTTTGGGTTTCCTGGACTTGAATTTTTACTGTCCTATGTTAGGATGTGTGTGTGTGTGTGTGTGTGTGTGCGCGCGCGCACGCATATGTGCTAGTTGCTCAGTCGTGTCTGACTCTTTGGGACCCCATGGACTGTAGCCCACCAGACTCCTTTGTCCATGAGAGTGTCCAGGCAAGAATACTGTTAGGATAGTTTTCGATTATAATCTCTCCAAATATTTTCTCAGACCCTTTCTCTTTCTCTTTCTTTTCTGGAGTCCCTTCTGACCTCCACTGTTTTTGACAGCTAACTTTTTAAAAATTCCCTTTACATAATTAGTACAAGGGTTTGCTGTTTTAAAGATGTTCTTGAAAATCTTTATGTTTTATTAATTTTACTATTATTTATCTGAGTATGATTTTTTTTTTATTATCCTGCTAAGAGTTGGTTGAGATTTTGGGTGTGTAGATACACATTCTATCCTCAAATTTTGCACATATTTGATCACTCTTTTCAATTTTTCAATTTTTTTTTCTCTCACCTTACTGCCAAAATACACCCTTGGGAACATGTCAATCACCCAAGAACAACAGTGGTTCTAGCAGTTGTCCTGGACAACTCTTTCACTGATCTGGGCTTCCTCTTTCCCTGATCTCTCTGTCAAGCTCTAGGCCTTTCTTGGTATCATAACAACAGTTTGTTGTTGTAGTTCTGTCACCAAGTCCTGTCCAACAATTCACTACCCCATGGACTGCAACATGCCAGGCCTCCCTATCCTCCACCATCTCCCAGAGTTTGACCAAGTTCATGTCCATTGCATTTGTGATGCCATCCAATCATCTCATCCTCTGTCACCTCTTTCCTAGCATAAGAGTCTTTTTCAAAGAGTTGGTTGTTCACATCAGGTGGCCAAACTGTTGGAGCTTCAGTTTCAGCATCAGTGCTTCCAATGAGTACTCAGAGTTCATTTCCTTTAGGAATGACTGATTTGATCTCCTTGCTGTCCAAGGAACTCTCAAGAGTCTTCTCCAGCACCACAGTTTAACAGCATCAATTTTTCAGTACTCTGCCTTCTTTACGGTCCAGGTCTCACAATTGCACATGACTATCATATACTTGCAGAGAAGGCAATGGCATCCCACTCCAGTACTCTTGCCTGGAAAATCCCATGGACGGAGGAGCCTGATAGGCTTCAGTCCATGGTGTCGCGAAGAGTCGGACACAACTGAGTGACTTCACTTTCACTTTTCACTTTCATGCATTGGAGAAGGAAATGGCAACCCACTCCAGTGTTCTTGCCTGGAGAATCCCAGGGACGAAGGATCCTGGTAGGCTGCCATCTCTGGGGTCCCACAGAGTCGGACATGACTGAAGCGACTTAGCAGCAGCAGCAGCAGCATCATATACTTGCCATACCAACAGTTAAGTTGCACTAATTGCTGGCTCTCTACTGTATTTGACAAAGCCCTGAGGCATAAAATCCTATGCATTAGGATCCAATTAACTTAAAGATTCTTGAGAAAGGGATCAATACAGAGAAGGACTGAGAAGTAGAGCCTGCCTTCTTCCTACAGATACACCAAAAATACATCTACATATGGAATAAGTCTCACAGACTATCTTCTGAATGCTGGAAGAATACCTCAAACTTACAAAAGGACAAGAAAATCTCCATATAAGAGGGTAGGGCAAAAAGAAAAGAAAAAATAAATAAAAATAATAATAATAAGAGAGAGAAAGGAATCATGACAAGACTTGTGTCTCTGGGAAGGAGTGGTGAAGGAGGAAATGTTTCTTAACACTGGGAAGTCCCTCACATGTGGGGATGGGGCACGGGTTATCTTTGCAGGCTTGGAGGAAAGCTCAGGGTCAGATATATGGCAAGCAAAGTAGAGAAAGACCAGCACAGAAGGTCAGTGCTGATTATTGGCACTGCCCAGTCTGAGACACTTGTCTATTCACCCACCAGGGACGTTGGAAGCTAAATGCTGAGCCTAAGGCTTCAGAGCTCAGACCTTGGGGAGAGGACTGGGATTGAGAGAAAACAGACTAAGGGAGGTAGAGTTTAGTCTGGCAGAGCTGAGCTCATGTCAAAAGAAACCTGGGGATGCTAGAGGGGCCATTGTTGGTGGCTGTTGGGGGCTCTTGGGGGGCGTGTAAGGAGGACAGGCTCACAATAGGAGCCTCTTCTCTGTGCAGGTGCAGGACCACCTGCATGAGCTCAAGAGGTAGGAATGAGCTGGGGCTGGTATCTCTGACCCAGAGGCAGGTGTGAGCCACTGCCACCACTGTTACTGAGGGTCTTGTAAGAGAGCGAAGGTCACTACTCACACCTTGCTGGGAGCCTGAGCAACCCGTTACTGTCACCAGTCATGCAATAAGATCCCACTTACCCAGGAGTGTGCATGGTGCACCCCAGTCTTTTGCCACTTCCTTCCAGTGTCTACTCTGTAGGCACTTTGTTCATGTCCCAGTTATGGTTACTTTATCCTCCTTGGTCTGAGTGAGTAAGTATGCCCCAGTCAGCTGCTGCTTTGGACTCCTTATACCTGGGTGCAGAATAGATGCCTGAGGATGGCTGACATGCAGAATTAGGGCCAAAATCAGAGATGACACGCAGGGCCAGTGTAACTAAGGAAGGGGAGCAGAAATGTCTCCATGCAGTTGCCCAAGATTCAGATTAGATCTCTGCCATCAGCTTGTTAAACCTTGTGTCTGTGGAATGTTGGAATGGCCAATGAGTGTCCCACAACTGAGATCAGCCTAGGTTAAGCAGCTTTGGATTTTGGAGGCAAGTACACATGAGAGTTGGGAAAGATTGGAGCATGATCTGCCCCTACAGTACCCAAAGAGTGTCCAGAGACCCATCTAGAGGAATTAGAGGACCTCCTGTGGAAGAAAGCATTGGTTTTGGCTCATCGTTGGGGCAAGGGTACTGATAACTGAAGCCTCAAGAAAATCCTATTATTAGTATTTTTGCTTTCATTTTGTTATTGTTTTAATTAATTCTCTTTATTTGTCTTCATTTTTCTTTTCTTTTTCATATACTTAGCTTACATTTTGACTGTTTCATTGCTTTGTGTTTTTCCTTGCTTTTGTTATTTTTTCTTTATTTGATTTGCTTCTATCTTCTTTTGATCATTTTAATGTTTTTTTTGTTTGTTTGTCTTTTGCTTTTTTTGTTTGCTTCCTCCACTTTTGGTTTGTTTTTGTTAGTTTTGTTTTTAGTTTTTGTTTTCATTTGTGGATACTTTCATTGTTCTCTTGTTATTTTGTTTTCTTTGCTTTTGTTTTCCTTTTACTTGTGTGTGTGCTTGTTTTGCTTGTTTGATTTTTCTTTTATAATTTTTCTTGAGTTTTGTTTTTCTGCTTGCTTTTCTCTTTTTTGTAGTTGTTGTTCATTTTTGTCTTTCCTACCTGTCTTGGCTTTTGCTTTTCTGTTTGCTTTCTTTCATGCAGTTTAATTTTTTTTTCCCCCCATACCATGCATTTTTCAGGTTCTCTGTTTCCCAGCCAGAGATCAAGCCTGAGTTTCTGTGGTGGGAATGCTGAATCCAAGATGTTGGACCACCAAAGAAATCCCAGAGCCAGGAAATATTAATTGGTAAGAGTTCTCCCAGTGATCCTCATCTTGACATAAAGTTCCAGCTCCACACAACCATCTGCAGGCTTCAGTGCTTGACACCTGATGCCAAACAATTCACAAGAAAGGAACCTACCCATCAATAGATGGAAAGTCTAAAGTCACACTAAGCTCACAGATACCATAAAACAACATCACCTGATATGGCCCTTAAATTAGAGGGAAAAGCCTCAGTTCCACCCACTAGAGTAGAGGCACCAGTCCTTCCAACCAGGAAGCCTACACAAGTCACTGGAACAAACTCATGCACCAGGGAGCAGACACCAGAAGCAAGAGGAATTATAGCCCTGCATCTACTGGAAAGGAGACCTCAAATACAGTAAATTAGACAAAATGAGATAACTGAGAAATATTTTGTAGAGGAAGGCTCTGCTTGTGTCTGATGAAACATGTGCAAAGGGTATCAGTCTGGAGGGAAAATCTGCATGCTAAGTCGCTTCAGGGATGTCCAATTCTTTGAGACTCAAAGGACTACAGCCCACCAGGCTCCTCTGTGCATGGGATTCTCCAGGCAAGAATACTGGAGTGAGTTGCCATTTCCTCCTCCAGGGGATCTTCCCAAACCAGGGATGGAACTCAATCCCTCTTTCATCTCTTGAATTTGCAAATGGGCCCTTTACCATTAGTGCCACCTGGGAGCAAGGTAAAAACTTACAAGATCAACTAAATGAAGAAGAGATAGGCAATCTTCCTGAGAAAAAAAATCAGAGTAAGGACAGTAAAGATGATCCAAGATCTCAGAAATAGACTGGAGACACAGATTGAGAACATAAAAGAAATGTTTAACAAGGAGCTAGAAAAACTAAAGAACAAACAATCTGATGAACAGCACAATAACTGAAATAAAATTATGCTAGAGGGAATCAATAGCATAATAGCTGAGACAAAAGAATAGATAAGTAAGCTGAAATATAGAATAACTGCCATGGAGCAGAATAAAAATAAAAGAATGAAAAGAATTAAATACAGTCTCAAAGATCTCAGGGACAAAATTAAGAACACCATCATTTGAATTATAGGGGTCCCAGAACAGGAAGAGTAAGAGAAGAGTCTGAAAAAAAAATTTGAATAAGTTATAATTGAAAACTTCTTTAACGTTAGGAAGGAAATAACCACTGAAGTCCAGGAAGCACAGAGTATCCCAAATAGGGTAAACACAAAGAGAAATACATAGGATACATATTAATCACACTAACATAAATTAAAAGAAAAATATATTAAAAACAGCAAGGAAAATGAAAAAATAAAAAACAAAACAAACATACAAAAGAATCCTTATAAGGTAATCAGCTTATTTTTCAGCAGAAAATCTGCAGGACAAAATATAGTGGCATGATATATTTCAAGTGGTGAAAGGGGAAAGTCTACAACCAGGAATACTCTAACCAGAAAGAATCTCATTCAGATTATACAGAAAAATCAAAAGATTTACAGACAAGTAAAAGCTAAGAAAATTTAACTTCATCAAATCAGCTTTGCAAAAATGCTAAAGGAATTTCTTTAGGTGGGAAACACAAGAGAAAAAAGACTACAAAAATAAACCCAAGATTGTTAATAAAATGATAATAGGAACATTCATGTTGATAATTATTTTAAATGTAAATGGCTCAAATGCTCCAACCAAAAGACACAGAATGAAGGAATGGATACACAAAAAAATCTGTATGCATTCTGTCCACAAGAGACCCACTTCAGACTTACAGACACTACAGACTGAAAATGAGGGAATGGAAAAATATTTTCCATGCAAATTGAAGTCAAAAGAAAACTAGAGTAGGAATTCTCATATCAGATAAACTAGACTTTAAAATAAAGATTATTATAAGAAATAAAGGATACTGCATATGAAGGAATTATTCCAAGAAGAAGATATAATGATTATAAGTATATATGCATCCAACATAGGTGCACATCAATACATATGGAAATGCTAACAGATATAAATGGTAAAACTGAAAGCACCACAATAATACTGGGGGACTTTAACACCTCACTTACAGAAATTATCATACTGATAGAAAATTAATAAGGAAGCACAAGCAATAAATGACATATTAGACCAGATAGACTAAATTGATATCTATAGGCGAGTACACACAAAAAGAGCACAATACACTTTCTTCTCAAGTGCACACGAAACATCCTCCAGGAAAAAATCACATCCTGGGTCACAAATCAAGCTTTCATAAATTTAAGAAAATTGAAATCCTATAAGGCATCTTTTTTTACCATAAATCTATGAGTTTAGAAATCAATTACAGAAAAAAAACTGTAAACACAACAAAGATAAACCAATATGATACTAAATAAGCAAGAGATCACTGAAGAAATCAGAGAGGAAATAAAAAATAACTAGGAAAAAATGACAATTAAAAAATAACCTATAACCTAAGGGATGCAGCAAATGCAGTTTTAAGAGGGAAGAATTTCCTATCTTAAGAAATAAGAAAAATCTCAAATAAACAACTTTGAACCTAAAATGACTGGAGAAAGAAGAACAAACAAAACCCAAAGTTAGTATAAGGAAAGAAATCATAAATATCAGAACAGAAACAAATGAAATAAAAACGAACAATAGCACAAATCAATGAAACTAAAAGCTAGTTCTTTGAGAAGATAAAAACAATTAATAAACCTTTATCCACACTTCAAGAGAAAAGGGAGAGGATACAAATCAATAAAATTAGAAATGAAAACAAGAAAATGTATAACTGACTCCACAGAAATACAAAAGATCATAAGAGACTACTACAGACAACTATCTGCCAATAAAAGAGACAAGCTGGGAAAAAAAGGACAGATTCTTAGAAAGGTACAACCTTCCAAGACTGGACCAGGAAGGATAGAAAACATGAACAGAACAATCAGAAGAAATGAAATTAACACTGTGGTTAAAATCTTCCAACAAATAAAAAATTCAGGAACAGATGGGTTAACAGGTGAATTTTATCAAACATTTAGAGAAAGGGTAATATCCATCCTTCTTAAGGGCTTCCCCAGTGGCTCAGTGGTAAAGAATCCACCTCCTAATATGCAGATGTGAGTTCAAGCTCTCGGTTGGGAAGATCCCCTTGAGAAGGAAGGCAACCCACACCAGAATTCTTTCTGGGAAATCCCATGGACAGAGAAGCCTGAAGGGCTGCAGTCATGGGATCACAAAGAGGCTGACGTGACTTAGTGACTCAACAGCAGCCTCCTTCTTAAACTCTTCCAAAAAATTTCAGAGGCAGGGATAATCACAAGCTCATTCTAAAAGACCCCCATCACTCTGTAACCAAAACCAGACACAGATATCACAAAAGAAGAGAATTGCAGATCAATATCACTGATAAACATGGATGCAAATATCCCCCAACAAGGTACTAGCAAGTGGAATCCAGCCATATATTAAAAGGATCATTTGCCGTGATCAAGTGGGAATTATCCCAAGAATGCAAGAATGCTTCAATATCAATGTGAGAACCATATTGACAAATTGGAGAAGAAAAAACAAATCATATGGTCATCTCAAGATATGCAGAGAAAGCTTTTGACAAAATTCAACACCCATTTATGATAAAAAGCTCTCCAGAAAGTGTGGATAGCATAATACTATCCATATATGACAAACACAGCAAATCTCATTCTAAATGGTGAAAAACTGAAAGCATTTTATCTAAGATCAGGAACAAGACAAGGATGCTCAATCTAATCACTATTATTCAGCATAGTTTAGGAAGCCCTGGGCATGGCAATCATAGAAGTAAACACAATAAAATGAACCAAATTGGAAAAGAAGAATTAAAACTCTCACTGTATGTAGATGACATAATATCATGCATAGAAGATCCTAGAGAGGCCACCAGAGCTAATCAATGAATTGGGCAAATTTGCAGAATATAAAATCAATGCACAGAAATTTCTTGCATTTTTATAGAGCAACAATGAAAGGTCAGAAAGAGAAATTAAGGAATCAGTTTCATTTACCATTGTGACAAAAATAATAAAATACCTAGTAATAAACGTACCAAAAGAGGCAAAACCCCTGTACTCAGAAAATTAGAAGATACTGGTGAAAGAAACCAAAGACAATGTGGATAGAGGGATGCACCATGTTCTTGGATTGGAAGAATCAATGTTGTGAACATAATTCTACTATTCAAAGAAATCTATAGATTCAGTGTAATTTCTGTCTAAGTACTGAAAGGTTGCTGCTATGAGTCATGAGTGACACCAGGATAGTTGGCCTCTAGAGGAGAGGAATTCGATCTGGGGATAGTGACAAGACTTGATCACTTAGAGCTTTTGTGTAATAAAGTTTTATTAAAATGTAAACAGCTCATGCAATTCAATAAAAAATAAAAAAGACAACATCCCAATAAGAAAATAGAAGATATAAATAGACATTTCTCAAAAGAAGATATGAAGATGGCCAACAAACACATGAAAAGATGTTCATTATTGCTGAGTATTAGAGATATGCAAATCAAAATCACAATGAGGATTCATCTCACACCAGTCAGAATTGTCATCATCAAAAATATCTACAAAGGGTAAATTCTGGAGAGGGTGTGGGGAAGAGGGAACCCATTTATACTATTAATGGAAATGTAAATCGCTACAGTCATTATGGAGAACAGTACGGTGGTTCCTTTAAAATCTAAAAAACAGAGTTATTGTCCGGAGCCGCTTTAGGCATTACTGACAATGGAGGCACGGCCCCAACCCCCTCTCCTCATCCCACAGGCATGGTCCCGGCGGGATGAAGGAGTTAGGTCTTGTGATTCTGACTTGTCTTTCCTTCCTTCGGTTGAGTTGACTGGAAAGAATGTTAAGGTGCTTATTGTTCTTGCAAGGAGCATGAGAAAGCACAAAGCCTTCTGCAGTTATGCCCAGGAAATAATCCATAAAGTTAACTAGTGACATTTGTTCAAG
The DNA here is from genome assembly GCF_054371585.1 of Giraffa tippelskirchi. NCBI lineage: Eukaryota > Metazoa > Chordata > Mammalia > Artiodactyla > Giraffidae > Giraffa > Giraffa tippelskirchi. Next base: position 73,158,109 of record NC_137286.1, read on the forward strand.
GATCTTTACAAAGAATGTTCCAGGATGAGCACATAGGCCGCAGCTTGGGGCCATGGGAAACATTGTTATCTGAGACCTGCTTGTGAGGGAAATGTTTATGGCAAAAGAAGTTTGCTGAGTTTAGGGTTTAGGAATAATTAAGAATAGTTAGAAGCTAAAAGTTTAAGAAATGTTGTAGTGTTAGCATATTTTACTATAACTTATAGAGATTAGGAATTTTAGAGATACTAATAGCTAGAAGCCTTTTTAGGACATAATGAGCTTAGGATGCTAGGGGCTAGCAGGATTTAGAAAGATAAGAAATAAACTGAGGAATGTGGTATGCAGCCCAGAGACAAACATGAGTTACAATGTAATCACAAGGACACTTAAGAGGGAACTCTGAAGGGCAACAATGATTTATGGAGAGAGTAAATCTGGATGAAGGGAAACTGAAGATGTCAAACCTCTGACCTAATGCTTTTGTAAAAGTATAAAAAAAAACCTGATGCTTGAAATAAACATGCAGTCCCACACTTTGAATCAGAGGCTGCATCATTCTCCGCCGACACCGCTCATCCCTTCAGGCCGATTCCCTGGCTGCTGGAGCTGGACTCTGGCAAGTTATGATCCAGCAGTCCCACCCCTGGTCATATGTCTGGATAAAACCATAATGAAAAACATAGATGTACCCCAAGTTACATTGAAGCACTACACATTGTAGCCAGGACTTGGAAGCAACTTAAATGTCCATCAACTGAAGAATCAATAAAGAAGTTGTGGTACATATTTAATATTACTCAGCCAAGTAAAGGAAAGACATTGTTCCATTTGCGGATATGTGGTTGCTGTTGTTCCATTTGCAGGCATATAGATACCACTTGTAGATGTATGGATGTACGTAGAGACTGTCATACAGAATGAAGTAAATTAGAAAGAGAAAACCAAATATCATATATTTGGTGTATATGGTATCATATACACCATAACGTGTATTGTTTTTGTTGCTGTTCAGTCATCAAGTCATGTCCAACTCTTTGCAACCCCATGGACTGCAGACGACAGGGTTTTCTGTCCCATTAATGCATATATGTGGAATCTAAAAATATGTTAGAGATTAACTTATTTGCAAAGAAGAAATAGAGACACAGATATAGGGAACACACCTATGGATACCAAAGGGAGGTTGTGATGGACTGGAGATTCAGATTGACTGATATACCCTATGTGCATACAAAGTCGCTTCAGTGATGTCCAACTGTTTGCAACCATATGGACTGTAAATCACCAGGCTCCTCTGTCTGTGGGATTCTCCACGCAAGAATATAGGAGTCGATTGCCATATTCTCCTCCAGGGGATCTTCCTGACACAGGGATCAAACCAGTGTCTCTTTTACCTCCAACAGGTGGATTCCTTACCACCAATGCCATCTGAGAAGTCTAGATATACACTACTATGTATAAAATAGATAACTAACTAGAACCACCCATATAGCACAGGGGACTCTGCTCAATGCTCCATGGTGATGTAAATTGGAAGGAATTTTTTTTAAAAAAGAGAGAATATTTGTATATTTGTAGCTGATTCACATTACTGTACAACAGAATCCAAGAAAACATTGTAAAGCAACTGCTAAGCTGCTAAGTCACTTCAGTCGTGTCCGACTCTGTGCAACTCCATAGATGGCAGCCCACCAGGCTCCCCCATCCCTGGGATTCTCCAGGCAAGAACACTGGAGTGGGTTGCCATTTCCTTCTCCAATGCATGAAAGTGAAAATTGAAAGTGAAGTCGCTCAGTCGTGTCCGACCCTTAGCTACCCCATGGACTGCAGCCTACCAGGCTCCTCAGTCCATAGGATTTTCCAGGCAAGAGTACTGGAGTGGGTTGCCATTTCCTTCTCCTAGACTCCAGTAAAAAGAAACAAATTAAGGGTCCTTTTAAGGGTTGTTTGAGGCAAATCTTTGAAATTTTTTCTGGCTACTGAAGAGCTCGTCTTATCTGTATCTTTTCATGATTCTTTCAACTGGCCTACAGTTCAGCTTGTTTCTCTCTTAGAGCTACCAGCATCCTGTTTATTGCTTAACAAATAAAGTCGGTCCGTGTGATGAAAGCTTCAGATTTCTCTGTTCCTACAGCCAGCCTCTCCTTCTGGACTAAATTTCTACACCACAGCTCCAGAGCTGGTGATGTGAACTTGACTTTCTTGGAGTGACACCCCTGCTTGAAGAGCATGGAGCTGCATAAAGGCAGAGGTCTTTATCCTCCTCAACTTATCCGTCTGGTGTGGATGCCCCAGCAGACAAACAAATGAGGGTGAAGGTGATTGTCATTTCAGTATTTTCAGTCTCCCACTCCTGAAGTATGACTTCTAACTTACATATGTAGGTTAGTTAGATAAAGGAAGCCTCTGAACTCAGTGTATGAGAAGGGAGAAATAAAAATGTTGACAACTTATCTTTCCTGGAGAGACAGCATCAACACCGAGCTGGTGAAGTGGAAGCTCCACACCCTTTCAGTGTGGCACATCCATCATGCTGAGTGGGGTAGTTAGTGTAGAGTGTTTGTGACAAGTACTCTACAATTACTATTCTTCCTGAAATTTAGTAGATGTTCTTGACTAAAAATTCCTATATGTGTTTTATGCCCATAGGTCTGCATGAGAATATAGATAATTCTTTACTTTTTATTTGACTATTTTCCTGAGGAGAGAGTCCATGAAACTGCTCATAAGGCCTTATAGAGTGTAAGTTTCTCTTTAATTAATTAATTAATTTTAATTGGAGGATAATTACTTTACAATATTGTGATGGTTTTGTCATACATCAACATGAATAAGCCACAGGTGTACATATGTCCCCTCCATCCTGAAAGAACTTGAGTTTTATTTCTTGCTTTCTTTCCTTTCCTCAACAATAACAAGATTCGCCTATATTGACAGATATGATATGTACCACTTGTTAATTGCCATTGCTTTAATTTACTTCATTTTGTGACCATGTCACAATTCCTTTCTCCCAATCTAATATCGATGAATTTTGTAATATAAAAAAGGCTGCTATGAATGTTATTTTTAATGTCTCCCATGTACAAATACAAGACTTTCTCTAGGTTGTACTCTTAGGATTGAAACCATTGGATTTTATAGAATGAAAATAACTAAGTATTATTACTTAATGCCACATTGTTTTCAAGACACTTTCATTAGTAGTGTTCAAGAGAATTCAGAATAGATCTCAATTGACATAATTTAGAATAATACATTATTTGTAATTTTTTCTTTATCTTTAAGGTTTCAAATCCTGATTATTAGTAAGATTGAATGATTATTCAATGTATTTCTTGATCATGCATATTCCCTACTTGATAATGTCTATACTTTTTTTTGTCCACTTTTTTGTTTGATTATATGTGTATTTATGCTTTGATTTTTTCTAAAAAATATACTGAAAACCACTATAGTACTTTGTCTAATACTGAAACTAAATTTTGAAAAATATTTTTCAATTCTTTACTCTTTTTTTGGCTTGTCACTTCATATATTAATTATATGTTGATGAATAGAAGATCTTAAGTTTAGTGCAACTCATCATTTTTCCATGAGATTCTGTGTCCTGACTATAGTGCCCTTGAATTTCTCACCACAGTTAATACTTTTCCCACTGTGTTCATTAAAGGCAAAGGATCAAACTTAGGGCTCTTCTGTCCTTTCCCACAGGTTCTACTCCATCCAAACCATTTTCCCATTCTTCACCACAATCACTGATCCATCTATCAGTTCAGTCCAGTTTAGTCACTCAGCCGTGTCCGACTCTTTGTGACCCCATGGATTGCAGCACGCCAGGTCTCCCTGTGCTCCACCAACTACCAGAGTTTATTCAAAATCATGTCCATTGAGTCGGTGATGCCATCCAACCATCTCATCCTCTGTCATCAACTTCTCCTCCTGTCTTCAATCTTTCCCAGCATCCAGGTCTTTTCAAATGAGTCAGTTCTTGGCATCAGGTGGCCAAAGTGTTGGAGTTTCAGCTTCAGCGTCAGTCCTTCCAATGAATATTGATGAATGACTTCCTTTAGGATCGACTGATTGGATATCCTTGCTGTCCAACGGACTCTCAAGAGTCTTCTCCAAATGACAGTTCAAAAGCGTCAATTCTTCGGCGCTCAGCTTTCTTTATAGTCCAATTCTCACATTCATACATGACTACTGGAAAAACCATAGCTTTGACTAGGCGGACCTTTGTTGGCAAAGTAATGTCTCTGCTTTTTAATATGCTGTCTAGAATGGTCATAGCTTTACTTCCAAGGGGCAAGCGTCTTATAATTTCATGGCTGCAATCACCATCTGCAATGATTTTGGAGCCCAAGAAAATAAAGTCTGTCACTGCTTACACTGTTTCCCCAACTATTTGCCAGGAAGTGATGGGACCGGATGCCATGATCTTAGTTTTCTTTTTCACTCTCCTCTTTCACTTTCATCAAGAGGCCCTTTAGTTCTTCTTCATGTTCTGCCATGAGGGTGGTGTCATCTGCATATCTGAGGTTATTGATATTTCTCCTGGCAATCTTGACTCCAGCTAGTGCTTCATCCAGCCAAGCATGTCTCATGATGTACCCTGCATATAAGTTAAAAAAGCAGGGTGACAATATACTGCCTTGATGTACTCCTTTCCCAATTTGGAACCAGTATGTTGTTCCATGTCTAGTTCTAAATGTGGCTTCTTGACCTGCATAGAGATTTCTCAGGAGGCAGGCCAGGTCATCTGGTATTCCCATCTGTTTAAGAATTTTCCACAGTTTATCATGATTCACACAGTCAAAGGTTTTGGCATAGTCAATAAAGCAAAAGTAGAAGTTTTTCTGGAATTCTCTTGGTTTTTCAATGATCCAACGGATGTTGGGAATTTGACCTCTGGTTTCTCTGCCCTTTCTAAATCCATCTTGAACATCTGAAAGTTCTTGGTTCATGTACTATTGAAGCCTCACTTGGAGAATTTTGAGCATTACTTTGCTAGTATATGAGATGAGTGCAATTGTGTGGTAGTTTGAGCATTCTTTGGCATTACCTTTTTTTGGAATTTGGATGAAAAGTGACATTTTTCAATCCTGTGGCCACTGCTGAGTTTTGCAAATTTGCTGCCATATTGAGTGCAGCACTTTCACAGCATCATATTTTCGAATTTGTATTAGCTCAACTGGAATTCCATCACTTCCACTAGCTTTGTTCATGGTGATGATTTCTAAGGCCCACTTGACTTCTCATTCCAATATGTCTGGCTCTAGGTGAGTGATCACACCATCATGATTATCTGGGTTGTGAAGATCTTTTTTGTATAGTTCTTCTGTGTATTGTTGCTGCCTCTGCTTAATATATTCTGCTTCTGTTAGGTCCATACCATTTCTGCACTTTACTGTGCCCATCTTTGCATGGAATGTTCCCTTGATATTTCTAATTTTCTTGAAGAGATTTCTAGCCTTTCCATTCTATTATTTTCCTGTATATCTTTACATTGATCACAGAGGAAGGCTTTCTTATCTCTCCTTGCTCTTCTTTGGAACTCTGCATTCAAATGGATATATCTTTAGATTCATCTATAGTGCTTTTCTGTTTTTCTTCCACAGGCACTTCCTATTTTACAGTGTCCTTGTGCTCATAACCACAGGCTCCATCTATTAAGGCCTCCTATTCTTCACCACAGCAACTGTTCCATCTGTAGTGCTTTTTTCATTCTTCACCATGGTAAGAGCTTCATCTTTAGTGTTTTTTCCTTCATTACCATCATATGTGGCTTTGGATTCTACACCATAGGCTGTTCTCCATTCCCAGTATTCTTTTTCTCCTTTGCCAATGCTTCATTCATAGTTTACTTACATTTCATTGCAAAAGGAAATATGGTTCTCTGGACCATTTGCGTAATCTTTCTTGTAGGCAATATTCTTCTGTAGTATTCTTCCAGTCTTAACCTATGCAGAACTCCATATAAATTCTCTTCTTCCAGTCTCACAAATGACCCAAAATTTCTCCTCATTCAAAGCCTTACACTTTGGTATTTTCTCAGCTTCTTTCCTTCATTATTTTATTATCTAATTCCTAGTTTTATTTCATTTTAGATGCAATGATCATACTAAAAGAGCATTCTGACCTACAATGTAAATTTCATCATTCATTGTTTTTCCTTCTTGTCATTCTGTTTTTTTAAATCTAATTTTGTCTTATATCATTTAATATTTTCTGATAAATTAAACTATGCTTTTATGTGAAACTTTTGGCCATGTTAGCACAGTTTTTCTAATGTACACAATGCCACACAATAAATAATAATACTTATTTTTAAAATGAGCTTGAAAATGATTAAATGAATGAACAAATATTAAGCATGCCAAGCATGTACCCATATTTAACATTTGTTTAAGTAAGGAAGGAATTTTTAACAATTTTTAAGCAATCTGACAGACCTTCTAGACATAACATCAAAGAAAGATGTCCCTTTCATCATAGGGGACTGGAATGCAAAAGCAGGGAAGTCAAGAAATACCTGGAGTAACAGGCAAGCTTGGCCTTGGAGTACAAAATGAAACAAGGCAAAGGCTAACCGAGGTTTGACAAGGGAACACACTGGTCATAACAAACACCCTCTTTCAACAACATTAATGAAGACTCCACACATGGACATCACAAGGTGGTCAATATCAAAACCAGATTGATTATATTCTTTGCAGCCAAAGATGGAGAAGCTCCATACAGTCAGCAAAAACAAAACTGGAAATTGACCATGGCTCAGATCATGAAATCCTTATTGAAAAATTCAGACTTAAATTGAAGAAAGTAGGGGAAACCAGTAGGCCATTCAGGAATGACCTAAATCAAATCCCTACAGTTATACAGTGGAAGTGACAAATAGATTCAGGGATTAGATCTGATAGACAGAGTGCTTGAAGAACTGTGGACAGAGGTTCATAACATTCTACAGGAGGTAGTGATCAAAACTCTCCCCAAGAAAAAGAAATGCAAAAGGCAAAATGGTTGTCTGAGGAGGCCTTACAAATAGCTGAGAAAAGAAGAGAAGTGAAAGGCAAAGGAGAAAATGAAAGATATATCCATCTGAAAGCAAAGTCCAAAGAACAGCAAGGAGAGATAAGAAAGTCTTACTAAGTGAACAATGCAAAGAGATAGAGGAAAACAATAGAATGGGAAGGACTAGAGATCTCTTCAAGAAAATTAGAGATACCAAGGGAATATTTCATGCAAATACGGGTACAATAAAGGACAGAAATTATATGGACCTAACAGAAGCAGAAGATATTAAGAACACGTGGCAAGAATACACAGTAGAACTATACAAAAAAATATTAGTGAGCCAGATAACCACAATGGTGTGATCACTCATCTAGAGCCAGACAACCTGGAGTGCAAAGTCAAGTGGGCCTTAGGAACCATCACTACAAACAAAGCTAGTGGAGGTGATGGAATTTCAGCTGAGCTTTTTCAAATCCTAAAAGGTGATGCTATGAAAGTGCTGCACTCAATGTGCCAGCAAATTTGGAAAACTCAGCAGTGGTCACAGGACTGGAAAAGGTCAGTTTTCATTCCAATCCCAAAGAAAGGCAATGCCAAATAATGTTCAAACTACTGTACAATTGAACTCATTTCACACACTAGCAAAGTAATGCTCAAAATTCTCCAAGCTAGGCTTCAACATTATGTGAACTAAGAACCTCCAGATATTCAAGCTGTATTTAGAAAAAGCAGAGGAACCAGAGATCAAGTTGTCAATATCTGTTGGATCATGTAAAAGGCAAGAGAGTTCCATAAAAACATCTACTTCTGCTTCATTGACTATGCTAAACCTTTGACTGTGTGGATCACAACAAACTTTGGAAAATTCTTAAAGAGATGGGAATACCAGACCACCTTACCTGTCTTCTGAATAATCTGTGTGCAGGTCAAGAAACAACAATTAGAACGGGACAAGGAACAACTGTAGAACAGACTGGTTCCAAATTGGGAAGGGAATATGTCAAGGCTGTATAGTGTCACCCTGCTTTTTTAACTTTTATGCAGGGTACATAATGTGTAATGCTGGGCTGGATGAAGCACAAGCTGGAATCAAGATTGCAGGGAGAAACACCAATAACCTCAGATATGTAGATGACACCACCCTTATGGCAGAAAGTGAAGAGGATCTAAAAAGCCTCTTGATGAAATGAAAGAGGAGAGTAAAAAATTTGACTTAAAATATTCAAAAAGTGAAGATCATCGCATCTGGTCCCATCACTTCATGGCAATTAGATGGGGAAACAATGGAAACAGTGACAGATTTTATTTTCTTGGGCTTCAGAATTGCTGCAGATGGTGACTGAAGCCATGAAATTAAAAAATGCTTGCTCCTTGAAAGAAAAGATATGACCAACCTAGACAGTATATTGAAAAGCAGAGATGTTACTTTGCCAACAAAGGTCTGTCTAGTCAAAGCTATGGTTTTTCCAGTACTCATGTATGGTATGTGAGTTGGACCATACATAAGGCTGATTGCTGAAGAATTGATGCTTTTGAACTGTCCTGTTGGAGAAGACTCTTGTTTCACTTGGATTGGAAGCTGATCAAATCAGTAAATCCTAAAGGAAATCAATCCTGCGTATTAGTTGGAAGGACTAATGCTGAAGCTAAAGCCCCAATACTTTGGCCACCTGATATGAAGAGCTGACTCATTAGAAAGACTCTGATGCTGGAAAAAATTGAAGGCAGGAGGAAGGTGACAAGACAGGATGAGATGGTTGGATATCATCACCAAGTCAATGACGTGAGTTTGAGCAAGATCCAGGAGATGGTGAAGGACAGGGACGTCTGGTGTGCTGTAGTCCATAGGCGTGGTGAAGAGTCAGACATGACCGAGTGAGTGAACAGCAACAGAAAAAGTAACTAACACAAAAATAATCAAATAACATCTTATGAGGAAACTTTGTTCTCTTACTTAAATATCATTTACTTTGGAATGAAAAATCCTTTTTTTAAAAAAGAAATATTTCTAGATATTTTGTCGCAGTTTTCTCTGTCATTTATAGTTCCTTAATCAGGTTTGTGTTTCTGTTTTGTTGTCAATTTTTCAACTTTTCCATTCACAAAGTGGTTTGAATTTTTTGTCAATTTCAGAGCTAGAAATGTGAAATCCCTCTAAAGAAAACTTTTTCTGAGGAATTCCTTAATGATACACATGAAAAAATAAACACTTTAAACTTTTTATTTATTTTTAAATTTATTTATTTATCTATTTTTTTACTTTACAATATTGTATTGGTTTTGCCATACATTAACATGAATCTGCCATGGGTGTACATGTGTTCCCCTTCCAGAACCCTCCTCTCACCTCCCTCCCCATTCCATCCCTCTGGGTCATCCCAGTGCACCAGCCCCCAGCACCCTGTATCATGCATCAAACCTGGACTGGCAATTCGTTTGGAAAAGTTGAAAGCTTTTATTTAAATTTTAAAAAGTTTTTAAATCATATTTTGACTTTTGATTTTATCCCTAGCCTTGGGAACAACTGCCTGTGACACTTATTTTATTCCTGTATTCAATATAATCACCAAAATGGAGAGATCACGTCAATTTCTTTTCTTTTTAATGTGATTTTGTATATTTTTTAGTTTTGAAATATAGTTGATATATGACATTGTTTTTTTTTTTAATAAATTTATTTATTTTAGTTGGGGACTAATTACTTTACAATATTGTAATAGTTTTTGCCGTATATTGACATGAATTAGCCATGGGTTTACATGTGTTCCCCTTCCTGGACCCCCCACCCACCTCCCTCCCCATCCCATCCCTCTGGGTCATCCTATTGCCCCGGCCCTGAGCCCTTGTCTCATGCATCGAACATGGAATGGTGTTCTGTTTCACATATGATAATATACATGTTTCAATGCTATTCTCCCAGAATGTCCCACCCTCACCTTCTCCCAATCAAAAACTGGGCCAAAGAACTAAACAGACATTTCTCCAAAGAAGACATACAGATGGCTAACAAACACATGAAAAGATGCTCAACATCACTCATTATTAGAGAAATGCAAATCAAAACCACAATGAGGTATCATTTCACACCAGTCAGAATGGCTGCTATCCAAAAGTCTACAAGCAATAAATGCTGGAGAGGGTGTGGAGAAAAGGGAACCCTCTTACACTGTTGGTGGGAATGCAAACTAGTACAGCCACTATGGAGAACAGTGTGGAGATTCCTTAAAAAACTGGGAATAGAACTGCCATATGACCCAGCAATCCCACTGCTGGGCATATACACCGAGGAAACCAGAATTGAAAGAGACGCGTGTACCCCAATGTTCATCGCAGCACTGTTTACAATAGCCAGGACATGGAAGCAACCTAGATGTCCATCAGCAGACGAATGGATAAGGAAGCTGTGGTACATATACACAATGGAATATTACTCAGCCATTAAAAAAAATACATTTGAATCGGTTCTACTGAGATGGATGAAACTGGAGCCCATTATACAGAGTGAAGTAAGCCAGAAAGAAAAACAACAATACAGTATACTAATGCATATATATGGAATTTGAAAGATGGTAACGATAACCCTATGACATTGTTTTAGTTTAGGTGTATAACATAATGATTTGGTGCATTTATATACTGCCAGATGATTATCACAGTAACTTTATTTAACAACATCCATCACCACACATTAGTTATACTTTTTTTTTCTTGTGATGAGAGCTTTAAAGAACCACACTTGTAGCACCTTTCAAATATAGTATATAGCATTTTTTTTTTAATAAATTTATTTATTTTAGTTGGGGGCTAATTACTTTACAATATTGTAATAGTTTTTGCCATACATTGACATGAATCAGCCATGGGTTTACATGTGTTCCCCTTCCTGGACCCCCCATCCACCTCCCTCCCCATCCCATCCTTCTGGATCATCCCATTGCCCCGGCCCTGAGCCCTTGTCACATGCATCGAACATGGAATGGTGTTCTGTTTCACATATGATAATATACATGTTTCAATGCTATTCTCCCAGAACGTCCCACCCTCACCTTCTCCCTCAGAGTCCATAAAATTGTTCCATGCATCTGTGTCTCTTATTCTGTCTCGCATATAGGGTTATTGTTACCATCTTTCAAATTCCATATATATGCATTAGTATACTGTATTGTTGTTTTTCTTTCTGGCTTACTTCACTCTGTATAATGGGCTCCAGTTTCATCCATCTCAGTAGAACCGATTCAAATGTATTTTTTTTTTTTTTTATAAATTTATTTATTTTACTTGGGGGCTAATTACTTTACAATATTGTAATAGTTTTTGCCATACATTGACAAGAATCAGCCATGGGTTTACATGTGTTCCCCTTCCCGAACCCCCCACCCACCTCCCTCCCCCTCCCATCCCTCTGGATCATCCCACTGCCCCGGCCCCGAGCCCTTGTCACATGCATCGAACATGGAATGGTGCTCTGTTTCACATATGACAATACACATGTCTCAATGCCATTCTCCCAGAACGTCCCACCCTCACCTTCTCCCTCAGAGTCCATAAAATTGTTCCATGCATCTGTGTCTCTCATTCTGTCCCGCATATAGGGTTATCGTTACCATCTTTCAGATTCCATATATATGCATTAGTATACTGTATTGTTGTTTTTCTTTCTGGCTTACTTCACTCTGTATAATGGGCTCCAGTTTCATCCATCTCAGTAGAACCGGTTCAAATGTATTTTTTTTAATGGCTGAGTAATATTCCATTGTGTATATGTACCACAGCTTCCTTATCCATTCATCTGCTGATGGACATCTAGGTTGCTTCCATGTCCTGGCTATTGTAAACAGTGCTGCGATGAACATTGGGGTACACGCGTCTCTTTCAATTCTGGTTTCCTCGGTGTATATGCCCAGTATATAGCATTTTTAACTATAGTCACCATGCAGTACATTATGTCCCCCAATATTTATCATATAGTTGAAAGTTTGTCTTTATTACCTTCCATCATTTCCCCCAACATCCACCATCTCCTTTGCCCCTGGCAATACCATTCTGTTCTCTATATCTGAGTTTGATTTTTTTTTTAATAAATCTCACATCTTTTATTTTCAAATTGGCATTTATTTAAATATGTTATTTAATCTTTTTAAGTATTAAGAATTATCTTAAACCTTATTGTTAACTTCTTGTGTCCCTATAGTGTTATCCTGCACTTAGAATTGCACAGAATCCTTCAAAAAATCTATTTTTGACCGAGGTGACTGCTTATAGATATCTCCCTCATTGTTACAGAAAATAGAGGGCCTATACAGTTATTCTGCCAGTATATCACACAGCATAAAAATAAATGATCTGGAAGTCTAGTGGTTAACAATCCACCTGCCAATGCAGGGGACATGGGTTCAATCTCTGGTCCAGGAAGATTCCACGTGCTGTGGAGCGCTAAGCCCTTGCACTGCAACTAATGAAGCACAAGCACCCTAGAGCCCATGCTCCACAACAAGAGAGGTCACCACAGTGAGGAGCCTGGGAAACACAACAAAGAGTAGCTCACATTCACCACAACTAGTAGAAGCCTGCATACAGCAAGGAAGACCTAGTGCAGCCAAAAAATAAATAAATGAATAAATAAATAAATCTTTAAAAATAAGTAAATGATACCACATGTTTACAATAGGTGTGCTGGTTATTTTCTCAGTAACTATCTGCGTGACTTTTTAGGTATAAAAGTGGGGCATATACTTGGAAATATATAAAATTTGCAATAGATAGCCTAACATTTGGGAAACTAATGAGCAGAGGAAGGTGTTACTCACTTGGTATGAAAAAATTAACTGCCTTCTCCTAGGTTTCTTCCAGGTCTATAGATAGCAGTTTAGTAAATCTGTTTAGCTTTTTATTTCTCATAAAGAAGCATTTAACATTACTTAATATTTAAACTTCTGATACTAAGTTTCTAATTTCACATATTTTCTTGAGGAATTATGGAGAAAATTGGAAACATTTCTTCTCACCGAAGTATGGGGGTGAATAAAAGGGTAGAGGAAAAAAGAAGGGATGGAAGAAGATGGATAAGAAGTAAGGAAGACTGAAGGGAAAAAGGAGAAAGAGAGCATAACAGTAGTGATTATATTATAGAATATATTATAGAATAATACTTTTTTCACCAGGACAGTCTCTGATTTAAGTGACTGTAGTCTACCTGTGAAATTTAAGTTATGAGACTATCATCACAGTAATGCAGTATAATGATCACTACATAACCATATTGGTTAACACCTTCAGAAGGAATTTTCTATTCAGTTGTAAGAAATTACCATGAATTTATTAATGGAAGGGAGTAGAGCTCAATTTGTGCCACCTGGATGTATATCAAATGACCTGGAGTAGCTTAAAAAAATGATAATACTTAAAATGATAATGATAATACTTAAAAATGATAATACTTAAAAATATTTTCAAATTCATAATTTAAAAAAGTTTATGAATTTTTACAACTCTGATCTTATAATTAGATATTTAATATGTATCTGCATTTATAATATGGTCTGTAAGGGATTCTTCTGTAACATGATCACCAACCATTTTGTTTATGCTTTTAGCACAGGTATTCTATTTGAAAAGTTGATTTATTTTATATATTAACACAACCAGTTTGCAGAACTAGACAATTTTCTCTTATGACTTATCATTACATAAACCATAAACCGCATTGTATCAATTTTGTACTATAGGTAATTCTGGACCAACTACCCATGTGGGTAGAATCTACTTGCTCATTCATTTTTTCCAGATTCTAATCGACTATTTCCCTTGTAATTTGTTTGAAGGGTAGGGCTTTGATGACATTTATTTTAGTTTTATAACTCAATTCCCGAAGGTTATTATAGAGGGAACTGTGAATATGGACAGTTATAACTTGGAGATACTTTTGCTGTATAAATATATTTCTGTACCTTATGCCATCTGCTGTGTAAGTGCCAGTTTGTTCCCTGCTTCTGGGTAAGTTGCTTTGATTAGAAGGCAAACTAAAGTAAATGCCTCAACTCATATGTGTGTGTTGTTGTTGTTGTTGTTGTTTTAATTTTCCTTTTTGTTTCTAGGTCAGTGCTTAGTTTTCTGCAGATAGTCACCTCTGCTCTATGCCCATCAAATAGGCTTACATCCAGGACTCATCTCTTCTAATTAAGAAGCCAAATCAGAGAGCGAGCGAGAGAGAGAGAGAAATAAAAGGGGAGAGGGCTCCTCTTCGCTGCAATTGCTCTTCTAGCCTCTCCACTCCTGATGGATCCTGTTTGTAAATCCTTCAAATTGCAGTCTTGGGACCACTGTAAAATAATCTTCGAGTTATTTATCACAGCTTAAAGTATGTTTGTGAGGGAAATCTATGGAGAGCACCCTGCCTTTCTTTATCTCTTTTGTTCAAGCTATATTTTATTTTGTGAATATTGTGCAGAGCTTGTCAAAGAGTGATTAGGTCATTCTCTAATTGGTGTTTAAATGAAGTTTTCTTTGCTACATAGAGCTGCACTTCCTCGATGTTTCTCTCAGAATCTTTCTTTAACATCAAAGATTTTATGGCTGTAAGTCTACATGACTTGGATTAAACTATTCTGAGTTTTTGCTTGCCTTGTTTTACATATGATTGTACACACGACTCCATGTGCACGGTGGAGTCAGTATTATTAAACAAGACATAAAATGAGTACAGGTAATGAATGGTTCAACTGACAGACAACCATCCAGTCACTTATAAAGAACCAAAATGTAGTAACCTCCCAATATGCATCTCTCTGTTATATTATTGTTACAAGCAACAGAGAGAAGAACTGAGTTTATGGGCAACTTTTTGTTACAATAAACCTAAGAACTTTTCAAATTTTGAAAGTTTTATGAGAAATTGCAAATGAGAAAAGATCAACTTTTAATATACTCTATATATCTTAGAAAAATAGTTAATACATTGTGAAAATGCCCCTAGAAATATTATGTAGATTGATGAGATTATGAAAATAATTTGAAAGCCTTATTTAACACTTATCACAATAAGACCCTTGAACACAAAGTACTGAAGAGTCTTTAAAATTTTCTTATTAGTTGAAAATATTTATTAAGTATAAAGTCACTTTCTCCAATAATTTCAGAAATAATTTTAAAAAGCTATTTGAGTCTCATATATTTAGAAGTGAAGTAATATCCTATTTCTTCTTAATTAGCAAGGAGAAAACACACAAACATTGTCTTTGCTCATTTGATTCTATTTCAAAAAATTGATTTTCCCTTTTAAAAATGTTCTTATATATAAACACAACAAATCTGTAGAACTAGATAATCTGTATTAATGTAGCGTTATGGAAACCTCACTAAAACTTCTACTGTCGTTAATTCTGATTAAATAAAATTGACATATACTTTAAGTACTTTTGAAAAGGCAAATATTGACTTAATCATTTCAAATATATGCATATACACAAAGCAGAAAATTCAGAACTACGAAATTTGAACACTAGTAAAAAACAGAGAAAGCCTTCAGAATTAAGTATGCATCTATTTGGTCAAGTTATATTCAGTGTTTTCTCGCTTCTATGTTTTTAATCCTTTAAAGTAATCCTTCTTAGAGATCTAGGGACTACTAGAAGACATATAAGATGCTACCATGTTTTAAAAAGCAAAAAACATGGAAATCCTCAATTAAAATTTATATTCATTAAATCTTATTTCCTGAGCAAACTCCTATGCTAATTTTAAGCTAATTTATATTCAAAATTTAACTGACTTATTTGAATGACTCTTACTAAATTATTTGGGCTTCCCAGTGGCTCAACTGGTAAAGAATCCGCCTGCAGTGTGGGAGACCTGGGTTTGATCCCTGGGTTGGGAAGATCCCCTGGAGAACTGAAAGGCTACCCACTCCAGTATTCTGGCCTAGAGAATTCCGTGGACTGGATAGTCCATGGGGTCACAAAGAGCCGGACATGACTGAGTGACTTTCACTTCGCTTCACTTCACTGAATTATTTTCTTTGTTCCAAAGATTACTTTGTGCCCATGATAATTTTTATATAGCTTATGATTAAAGATGCTAGGCATATTTAAAACACTTATACTATCAAACAAAATCCAGTCAGTGTCAGGGAGAGCCATGAAAGTTGTCTTCTGACTTAAGTGATAGGAGAAGGCTGTAGGGAGAAAGTTTTGAAGACTTGTTACACTTTGTAAAACTCAGAAGGAAAAAAAAAGAGTATTTTCAACAATACAAGTTTCTTTTTAAAAGGCATGGCGTAAGAAAGCTAAGCATCTCTTTAGGAGCAGAATATAGTTGCAAAGTTTGTATATAGTGAACTTTTTTTTATAAAAATGGTGTTTCTGGAAGAGAAGTGTCTTCTGAGGAAGAGACAACTAAAGTTGCTGTCGTTGTGTTTGGTTTTATTCATTTTTTTTTAATTTTATTTTTTTTATTAGTTTATTTTCTATTTTTTAACTTTACAATATTGTATTTGTTTTGCCATACATTGACATGAATCCACCATGGGTGTACATGTTTTCCCCTTCCAGAACCCCCCTTCCACCTCCCTCCCCATCCCATCCCTCCAGGTCATCCCGGTGCACCAGCCCCGAGCACCCTGTATCATGCATTGAACCTGGACTGGTGATTCGTTTCACATATGATAATTTACATGCTTCCATGTCATGCTCCCATATCATCCCGCCCTTGCCCTCACCCATAGAGTCCATAATACTGTTCTATTTATCTGTGTCTCGTTTGATGTCTCGCATACAGGGTTATCTTTACCGATTGACTAAATACCATATATGTGTGTTAGTATACTGCATTGGTGTTTTTCTTTCTGGCCTACTTCACTCTGTATAATAGGCTCCAGTTTCATCCACCTCATTAGAACTGATTCAAATGTATTTTTTTAATGGCTGAGTAATATTCTGTATATATTCATTTTTAATTGATGAATTCTTAATATTTAAACTTTCACACAGAGATTTTGCTTTATTATTAGATATTAAGTTGGCTTATAGAAAACCAGAATCTCAATGACAGTAGAACTTACTCCTCCTAAGAGAAAGACACTTCCCTAATTTTTCTGTTTGTTTTAAAATACATTTTTACTAAAATAGATTTTAATAAAGGTATCAGAAAAGCCCCGAATCATGAGCATACAACTAAATGAATCTTTATCAAGTGTTCACACCTGTGTAATCACAGCCATATAGTGTCCCATGGACCCTACTAAGATAAAAACACAATACACGCAATTATCCATTTTACTACCTAAGCTGTCTCTTGTTTGGGGGTACTGTATGTAGTGTAGAAATGAACAGTCTCTCTGTTATGGAATGAATTGTTCACCAGGGTTCATTTGACGAATAAATCAGCAAAAGCCTGATTCCGTGTAAGATGATAGCATAATATCTAGTAAAACTGAAAACATTCTAACTGTAAACTTTTTCCTCATCCATAAGCATCTTTCTCCTTGAAGTAGTAGACATCAAGGTAGAGCAGGTAGAAAGGATGGGGTCATGTCATGCTAATAAATAAGTTATTGTGTTTAATTTCTGCTGTGAGAAGCTGCCCACACAGCTCAACCAAAGAAATTTCTAATGTTTTTTGTCCACTTAATGTTCTACATCTTCATTCCTAGCACCGTGTATTTTATTTTTGGGGATTTCTTGACTCAATAGCTATAGCCACCTTATCTTTCATCTGGGACTGCAGAACTTGTGTTCCTGCTGTCATAAAAGCATATCTCCTTCCTCCTGCCTGAAGGAGAGTGAGCAACAATCAAATCACCATTTGGGCAGCCTTTTTCAATCCTTCTCATGTGCATCCTTTAAACATGCATTAACAGGTACAGAACTGGGGGACACTTACTAGCACTCCCAGTCACTCACCACTTAGATAAGAACATTTGCTAACAGCTCCAAATGCAAATTTTGTGTTCCTTATGTCAGCTCAAATAGTCATCCTTTTTCTTCTAGAAAGCCATGCATCTGTCAGCACTTCATTCTCATGGCCAAAACTCACAGTGCCTCTGAAGACTCTGAAAGTTTACTCTCTTTGCAAGCTAACAAGTTAGTCTGCCACAGTTTGATGGATACTGGAAGGAAGAATGAATGTACTGCATCAAAGATAAAGAGTTGAGTCAAAGATAAAGAGTTATTAGTCACAAAAGTAGCAGTAGCCAGAGTATCAGCAATTGTGCTGATTCCCTGAGATCCAATTCCCACAAAGTGATTCAAAGGGGGCTAGATACTGACTGAATATGTTATAGCTTGTATTACAATAGGAAATAAAACAAGTCTAGGAAACCCAAGCTTTTATTCTGCTGGTCTATTTTTTGATCTGACATTATTTTTATTATGGGTGTGCAGTGTGCTTAGTTGCTCAGTCATTTCCAACTCTTTGCGACTGCATGGACTGTAGGCCACCAGGGTCCTCTGTCCATGGTGATTCTCCAGGCAAGAATACTGGAGTGGGTGCCATGCCCTCCTCTAAGGGATCTTCCCAACCCAGGGATTGAACCCAGGTCTCCTGCATTGCAGGTGGATTCTTTTTTTTTTTTTGCAGGTGGATTCTTAACTGACTGAGCCACCAGGCAAAGCTCATCTTTATTATACTGGACTATAATTAAGCCTGTCATGTTCTCCAGAGGGAGATGCTATCTTTCTCTTCCAAGGCTCTGTGCTCTACAAATATCCTTCAAAAGTTAAGTTAGAGCAAAACCAGTCGGATCCTTTGCTCAGAAGACATTCACCAGTGTAAGAGATCCATGGAGAATTATTGCCCAATATTCAACTGAACTCTACAAAAATCACAGGTATAGATTGACAAGAAAGAGGCAACAAAGTTGCAGGATCGGCTATAGGCATCTGGAATATAGACCATGAAAACTACTTACAACTTTAAGACCTACCCAAGCCAAATCTTGTATATACCACATCTGTTTGATGATGGAATATTGCTGTACGCATACACCTTTAAGGTTTGAAAGGTCACAGAATACCTAAGTCATGATAGACAGCTCAGGTCAAATGGTAATTTTAGTCTGTATGGTCAAACATTCTGTCTCTGCTAGGGCCCTGAAGAGAGGCAAAAGTTGTTTCTCAAAAAAAAAAAAGTTATTATCAGCTGGGTAAGGGATCACATTACTACAAATTTCTAAGGAGCAACCCCTGAGTCCAAACAGCAATCTTGTGTGCACAGCCAAAACTGTTTCAAACAGAATTGGATCCTCTGGGCCATATAGTCCAGTGGTAGAATAGTTTTTTGTTTTGTTTTTTATGGAACGTTGCACATATTACAGAAATTTATATTGTTCTAAATGCTATTCAAAACTGGCAAGTTTTAGGATTACTTGGTATATGGGTCAGAGATGCTCACCCATATTGGGTATATGTTGTCTCCAATATTCAAAAATCAGACTAAGCATGTGTCTCTTTTTCTAGCAGTGCAAGGTATCAGATGCAAAAATTTGTTCATTGAAGAAATATATCTCCATGTCTTGAACAACTGGACCTCAAGAGATTAACATAGTTGACAGACACCTAAATTTTTGTAAAATTTATTTCCCATTTATTGGCATACATGTATTTTATAAGGGATACTAGAATATTTGCTACTTTCTGCTACTAAGTCAAAAGAGCATGTTTCAATCAGTGAAACAGAAGAACACAGCATTCTGTAAATAAAGAGGCCATCAAGGATGGAGAGTTGAATTATCCCCAAGGGAAGGCAGAGAAGCCATATTACAAGCCCTAGGAGTTGGACAAACATGGCTGTTGAGGATCTTTAACAAGTATAAAGAAAAGAAAAAAAAAAAAAAAAACCACTGGCCAGACTACTGGCACTTATCAAAACCCAGCACATATGTTGATTTGTTCCAGCAATGAAATCACATAGAAAAAGTAACTGTAACTATTAATAAAAGAAAGATCCATTAAGTCTCTAATAATCCACCACTGCTATCTAAAATTCATCTATAAATTTTATGGGTGTGTGGTAAGTAATCATTACCACTGCATCTTTCAGGCTTTTAATGGTGACAGAATTCTCTGCAGTCCCTCCAGTAATGTGGTATATATTTCATTTTAATATTTTTGTAGTTGAGAGGAAGTTCTGGTGGTTCCATTTGGCTTACTCTAACATCATATTTATCAGTTCATATGTTAGGGAATGAAAGTGAAAGTGTTAGTCTCTCAGTTGTGTTGACTCTTTGTGACCCCATGGACTGTATGTAGCCCACCAGGCTTCTCTGTCCATGGCATTTCCCAGGATAGAACAATGGAGTAGGTAGCCATTGCCTTCTCCAGGGAGTCTTCCCAACCCAGGTATCGAACACAGGTCTCCTACATTGCAGGCAGTTTCTTTACCATCTGAGCCACTAAGTTAGGGAATATAGGTGGACTTCCTATAAATTAATAAATGTGCATGCATGCTAAGTCGCTACAGTCATGTCCGACTCTGCAACCCTATGGACTATAACTCATCAGGCTCCTCTGACCATGGGATTCTCCAGGCAAGAATATTTGAGCGGAGAAGTATTGCCATTCCCTCCTCCAGGGGAACGTCTCAATCCAGGGATAAACCAGCTTCTCTTGCATCTCCTACATTGGCAGACAGGTTATTTACCACTAGTGCCACCTGGGAAGCCACACAAATTACTAAATACCTCTATCCAATTAGACATTCTGGACTGGGGATACAATCACAGAGATGACTCATGACCTACAGGGACCATTGTGAGAGGAGCTCAGGACAAACCTCCATTTCTAACACAACTCTCATAATCCCTAGTATAATTGTGGACCACAAGAGAATTTGGGGTCACCTGTAATTGTCAGTTCAAAGCAATGTATCCAGCAGTATCCAAAATGTCTGATTGTTTCCCTTTCTGCAGTGCACAGTCACCTTAGTAAATAATCATAGGTCTCTTTGTAGAAGGCTAGGAAGATATATAGCATATGGCGTCTGACTATATAGTAAAATTCTTTCTCAAGCTCTACCATCATTCCCTTAACTCAAGGTGTTCTTGGGTTGTGAACTAACTCTATCCTGGAATTGTTTATGGGATTAATGTAGTGATTTCAGTTAGATCTTAGTTCATCAGATCTAGAGATTTTCAGGTAATACACAAATCAAGTGAGATTTTAGCAGTCCTCTCACATATTTTATTTCAGTTCTTGGGGTACCATAATCTACTAGGCAATGCCAAAGATCTCTCATGGTCAAAACATTCTGATCATTTGCTTCCTCCATACTACCTAGTATGGTGAGCAAGCTTACTGCATTTTGCTGAGTTTGAGCAAAATCCCCATAACTTTTTTGTCAAGTCTAATTTTAGCTCAAAATTTATTCTCCTTTTCTTGTATTTTTTTGTGTGTGTTCCTGACTTCACTATAAAAATAAATGTACTTCAACATATGCATGCAAATACAGACACACAAAGATAGGACTGGTGAATTTAACATTCAGTTCAGTTAGCTTCAGTCGCTTAGTCGTGTCAGACTCTTTGTGACCCCATGAATTGCAGCATGCCAGGCCTCCCTGTCCATCACCAACTACCAGAGTCTACCCAAACTCATATCCATTGAGTCAATGATGCCATACAACCATCTCATCCTCTGTCGTCTCCTTCTCTTCCTGACCTCAATCTTTCCCAGCATTAGGGTCTTTACAAATGAGTCAACTCTTTGCATGAGGTGGCCAAAGTATTGGAGTTTCAGCTTCAGCACCAGGCCTTCCAGTGAACACCCAGGACTGATTTCCTTTAAGCAGACTTGTTGGATCTCCTTGCAGTCCAAGGGACTCTCAAGAGTCTTCTCCAGCACCACAGTTCAAAAGCATCAATTCTTCGGCGCTCAGCTTTCTTTATAGTCCAACTCTCACATCCATACATGACTACTGGAAAACCCATAGCCTTAACTAGACGGACCTTTGTGGACAAAGGAATGTCTCTGCTTTTTAATATGCTGTCTAGGTTGGTCATAACTTCCCTTCCAAGGAGTAAGCGTCTTTTAATTTCATGGCTGCAATCACCATCTGTAGTGATTTTACAGACCAAAATAAATAAATAAATAAATAAATAAATTCAGCCACGGTTTCCCATCTATTTGCCATGAAGTAATGGGACAGGATGCCATGATCTTAGTTTTCTGAATGTTGAGCTTTAAGCCAACTTTTTAACTCTCCTCTTTCACTTTCATCAAGAGGCTGTTTAGTTCTTCTTCACTTTCTGACATAAGGGTGGTATAATCTGCATATCTGAGGTTATTGATATTTCTCCCAGCAATCTTGATTCCAGCTTGTGCTTCCTCCAGCCCAGCATTTCTCATGATGTACTCTGCCTATAAGTTAAATGAGCAGGGTGACAATATACAGCCTTGAGGTACTCGTTTTCCTATTTGGAACCAGTCTATTGTTCCATGTCCAGTTCTAATTGTTGCTTCCTGACCTGAACACAGGTTTCTCAAGAGGCAAGTCAGGTGGTCTGAAATTCCCATCTCGATAAGAATTTTCCACAGTTTATTGTGATCCATGCAAAGGCTTTGGCATATTCAATAAAGAAGAAAAAAAAAAGAAGAAGAAATAGATGTTTTTCTGAAATTCTCTTGCCTTTTTGATCATCCAGCGGATGTTGGCAATTTGATTATGTGTTGTTATGCCTAGAAAAGTACTTTTCACATGATAGAGCCTTCTTAATATTATAGATGATGTCTGTGAATAATAAATCAATTCTCTACAGAATAATTGTGATGGAAAGCCAGTTCAACATAGCTTAAGAATGGAGGAAATTAGATCAATTCCTGTAACTGAGCTATAGGAATGATACAACTTATCCTTAAATATATTGAGAACCATAATTTACACCACAACCCAGAACTTTGTCTCTACTGCTTCTTAATATTTCTTTCTGTATTGGCTTAATTCTCTCTGGTTAGTTTTCTTAATTTTGGACATTACTATGGCCCTCAGGATATATTAGCATGATATATTTTCACTTTCATTACCAGAGAGTACAAGCAGGACCAAACAAGCAAGATATTAAAATAAATAATCCATTCCAAGGAAATAGTATTGGCACAGGGTTGATAATAGCCTTCCCAAAGTGAGTATACTATCCTGAGATGAAGGAAAACTAGACAGACAGACAAAATAATAACCATTACTGATAAGAAAGATGTAACATTCATTTGCCTAAAAATTTCATCTACATCACCAAAATGAGATCGAACAAATAAATACATGATTTGTACTCATGGAAATATACCTAGGAACTGTAAATTAAGTTACCCATAGGTGAGTAATTACTTGCATGCATTATGTGTATATACATTTACGTGCATATATATTCATGTAGGTAGATATATAATTGAGTTAGATTTAGCAAGGAAAACAATCTTATATAAAGAAAATGCAATATACTTTTAAAAGGGTGCAAACTTTTGTTACCTTTTTTTAATTCAATTAACTAAAGAAAAATCACCAAGCAAAATGAATGATCCAAATTGAAATCTTATAAGTTTTAAATGGCATATGTGTTTTGTTACAGCAGATGATTAAATTATCTTGGAAACTAAGTTGGGAAATTTCCTCACAATGTCAAAAGAGAATAGATAAAATTCATAAATTGACTTTAAACACGTGTGTGTTCATATTAACATTATACATAGATAGATGTTAGCAAATTGATAGCAAAGGGAAACAATATTTAAAGGGAAAAAGGAAATCAAATGGCACTTGTATGTGCAATAGTTTAGTATATGATTGTTAAAGAGATAAGCATATTTTAACCTATTACTTTGCCAACAAAGGTCTGTCTAGTCAAGGCTATGGTTCTTTCAGTAGTCATGTATGGATGGATGTGAGAGTTGGACTATAAAGAAAGCTGAGCGCTGAAGAATTTATGCTTTTGAACTGTGGTGTTGGAGAAGACTCTTGAGAGTCCCTTGGATTGCAAGGAGATCCAACCAGACCTTCCTAAAGGAAATCAGTCCTGGGTGTTCATTGGAAGGACTGATGCTGAAGCTGAAACTCCAGTACTTTGGCCACCTGATGCGAAGAGCTGACTCATTTGAAAATACTCTGATGCTGGGAAAGATTGAGGGCAGGAGGAAAAGGGGACGACAGAGGATGAGATGGTTGGATGGCATCACCGACTCAATGGACATGAGTTTGGGTGGACTCCGGGAGTTGGTGATGGACAGGGAGGCGTGGCCTGCTGCAGTCCATGAGGTCGCAAAGAGTCAGACGCAGCTGAGCGACTAAAGTGAAGTGAACAGGTCTGTATTATACTCAGTACTATATCCGCAAGTAACAAGCTATGCTGTGTGTTAGAACTTAAGTCTAATAATCAGTTCAAGCTACCATAATTCAATTGAGCTGAAAAAAGATCTATGAACTTTGACATGGTTTCCCACCTATTGATTAAGAGCTGTTTCCCAAGTGATCTGATGCAAAAAAAATGACTATAACATGGATTGGTCGATGTCTCTTTTTTGCATCTTTATATTTCAGCTCCATATAACTAGTATGCATTCCACTGGGATGTTTTAGATTTTTATGTAACAAAATATACAATAGAATAGGGACTATGTGATTAGAGAAATTTTAAATTTATACAAAGTAAAGCTATTTGCCATTTCTTAAGTGAAAATAATCTAGACTTTACAACTAAATGATACTCTCCATAATAGATACAGTCAAGGAGGATGGACAAGCAATTTTATGATTTGGATATAATTACTGCTTTTCTCTCTACTGAGATATGCTTTTGAGGCTCTTCTGTGTTTTGTCTTGACCTGTCACAGTCACAGAATTGCCTTATTTGATGTTAGGGTTCTATAAAGTTACATTCAACAGGAGAACATGACAGCCTAGGAGTTAGAGCTGGGCCAACTGCTAATTCCAATACCAGGCTGATAGTGCCAGGCCAGCTTCCACCTGTCATTTTCCTATGGAAATGTAGATGTGTAAAACTTAACATAATATCATAAAAGCAGAATAAAGAGTACAAATGGCAGTTGAGTAAGGGAGACAGGTGGATGTTTTCTATCAGCAAGATTCACTTGAAGCATTTACCTTATCAAATAAAGTGCTTATCTATACAAGAAACTCAAAGATATTTTTGAATTCTGGAAATATTTGTGAGATCTGCTCAGGTTGTGACAACCGCTTCAATTATATTACTAAGTGAACAATTTTTCTGAAATAATTTTATGTGGCAGAATATTGTCTTTAAATGCTTTTTGAAGTATTAGTCATATTTCCTACTCAATATTTTCAGTTTCTCAGGGCAGTAACTGTACCATACACACATTTCTATACATAATGTAACACCTACTCAATGATATTCTTAGTGATTGGTCATAGAAATAGATTAAATAATTAATAATTAGATGGAAAACAGAAATGGATTAAAAACAGAAGTGACTTATCAAACTACTACAATTCATAATATTAGGTGTCACCAGCTTCAGGAAATCATTTTCTTCTGAAATGGATTTAAAATGCGATTTGTGGAATATGGCATTCTTATCTTCCTCCTCCTTGAAAGCTTACCTTCAATTACACTCTGAGCTGCAGCTTGAGATGATAAGTTTCATTTATTTCCTACTGTCTCTGAAGTTAAAAAGGATAACAAGGATACCCAGACATTTAACCTTTATAAACGCTTATACTTTGACCTTCTCTGATTTCTAGAATTGCTATCCTATTGAAGAATAGCTAGATTACTCCAGACTTAGATATAGCTACCTCCTAGAAGCTTATTAAGTATTAGAATGGTTTAGAATGTTCTCGAACTTTACCATATATTAAAAACAGCTGGAATCTTGTGACAACATAGTTTTCTGGGTCCCACCTTCAGAGTTCCAACAGACAAACAGGCAAACAGATTTTGTCTTTGTCCAAAAGTCAAACAGATTTTCATACAGAGCCTTCAGAAAGAAACTCAGCTCTATTGACACCTTTAGTTTAGCCTACTGAGATTCATGTTAGATTTATATAGAATATAAAATAACAAATTCATCTTTTTAATCAAGAAATAATATAAAAAATAAAGTAATATTAAATGTATATAGGTATTGAAAAATTTCTATGACCTTAGAATTACACTTCCCTATCTGTTCTTTACTGACCTTTCACCTGCCACAAATTCGAAATACAGGTGACCATCACAGCGTGAAGATCCCTGAACCTAATACCAGAAAACTAGCATTTGAAACATTTATCTACCACTTACTACCTGTATTAATTTACACAAATACATTTCTTCATTTAATTGAAAAATATTTGAGACTCTTCTATGAAAAAGGCATATCTTATGTGTCGGGACAGAAAATTAGGTATGGCTGCTGTCTTTAAGTAACTTTAATGTTGGAGACAGAGCAGGAAATCAAGATATATAAGTGTGAAATGATCTAGACGTTGATATTCAGAATTGTGATATGAAAACTTAGAAGAGGGGTGTTTCAACTCAAGTTTTATGATTCCAATATTTTTTATATAAAACTATAGTTCTCATAATGAAGGGGACTTAATATTTAATAAAGTTGGTCAGAGCTTCCAGATGTTTGCTGCTGCTGCTGCTGCTAAGTTGCTTCAGTCGTGTCCGACTCTGTGCGACCCCATAGATGGCAGCCCACCAGGCTCCCCCGACCCAATGAAGGCTCCTCCTTCTCCAATGCATGAAAATGAAAAGTGAAAGTGAAGTTGTTCAGTTGTGTCCGACTCTTCGAGGCCCCATGGACTGTAGCCTACCAGGCTCCTCCGTCCACGGGATTTTCCAGGCAAGAGTACTGGAGTGGGGTGCCATTGCCTTCTCCAGCCAGATGTTTAGGTAGTCAATTAAGACAAATAATAGTCAAGTTTTTATTCACTAACTATAGTAGTATGGGGAAACAGTGGAAACAGTGTCAGACTTTATTTTTTTGGGCTCCAAAATCACTGCAGATGGTGATTGCAGCCATGAAATTAAAAGACACTTACTCCTTGGAAGGAAAGTTATGACCAACCTAGATAGCATATTTAAAAGCAAAGACATTACTTTGCCAACAAAGGCCCTTCTAGTCAAGGCTATGGTTTTTCCAGTGGTCATATATGGATGTGAGAGTTGGACTGTGAAGAAATCTGAGCACCGAAGAATTGATGGTTTTTGAACTGTGGTGTTAGAGAAGACTCTTGAGAGTCCCTTGGACTGCAAGAAGATCCAACCAGTCCATCCTAAAGGAGATCAGTCCTGGGTGTTCATTGGAAGGCCTGGTGCAGAAGCTGAAACACCAATACTTTGGCCACCTCATGCGAAGAGTTGACTCATCAGAAAAGACCCTAACACTGGGAAGGATTGGGGACAGGGGGAGAAGGGGACAACAGAGAATGAGATGGCTGGATGGCATCACTGACTCGATGGACATGGGTTTGGGTAGACTGGAGTTGGTGATGGACAGGGAGGCCTGGTGTGCTGCGATTCATGGGGCTGCAAAGAGTTGGACACGACTGAGTGACTGAACTGAACTGAACTAATAGTAGTATAAACAAGTGTCCAGAAATAGAATACTGCCTACTTCTTTCTTCCCTGAATATTGGCATCAGTGTGGATCAAGTGATGTGCACAGCAGACAACGGGAATTGCCTTGGTGTTGATGAACTCTGAATAAAAGGCTCTAGATATTTTATGGACCAGAAAAAAAAAATTGAGGAAAGGGAAGGGTTAAGAGTGGGAAAATAATGAATCTGCATGGTTAGAACCCTCAGATAAAAAAGTCTAGGTGCAAAGCCTGGAAAAGTGATTCAGCAGTATCCTCTCTTCTGTTCCCAGAAAAGAGACCTCCAAATGGAGGGGCCTAGATTAATACAAATATGTATTATAGCATGACTGGCCCCAGGTGGAAATTCCTGAATACAACCCTCTCAAAGGACTGCAGGTCATTGGCTGTGCATTGTCTGGTGTGAGGACAGCAGCTCCCCCGTGAGGTCAGTGAGTCATAGCTTTTGTAACTGTCAGTGGTTAGGCCTTAAAAATCAAACACATAATTCTAGCTTGATAGGTCCTATATGTATAGAGCAGTCCTGACTAAAAGAAATATAATGAGTCACATAATTTAAAATTTTATACTAGCCATATTAAAAGCATAGGAACAGATAAAGTCAACTTAATAACAGTTTATTTGAACCAGTGTAGCCAAAATATGTCCAAGTATATTCAATATTAAAAGTATTTTAATTATTAAAATTTATTAATGAGATATATTGCATTCTTTTTTTTTTTCTGTGTTTTCAAAATCTAGTGTATGCACACACTTACATAGCATATCCATTGGGTCTAGCCACACTTTAAGTATTTAATGATCATTGGCTATCATACTGGACACTGTAGATACATGCTGTTCTCTAAGCATTTAGGAAAAGGCACAAAAGTGTAGTCCAAAATTATCCAATCCCAGTTTTCAGTTTTGGGGCCCCAGTTATTAGTCATATGACCATAGGGAAGATTCATACTTTCTTGAGTCAATATATTTAAATTATCTAGTAAAGACTCTGATATATATTTGGGACTAAAAATCCCTTTACCTCAAAGTTTCTTGCTTTACATGAATTATCTTAATTGAAGAGGATCATTGTAGGGTTTTAATATATAAAACATATTAACTATTTTGGTGGATGTGCAGAAAAGAGTTAACATAGCAGATCTGCAATTTTTGTCTTTAGAAAGGCTGGCTTGCAAGGTTGGACCTTGGCTGCTGTCTTGACCTATTTTCTAACTGATTAAACATAAATCATTGTGTGTAGACTGTAAAAATCCGATTTATGGTAACCACTTGTTTTCCTTTTCGGTATGTGGAATTCTGAAGATGAGGTAGAGGGTGCACATGTGATCAGGCCACGAAAACCACAGGAGCTGAATCCCTAAGGGGCTTCCCTGTGAAGAAAGCTGCAAAGATTTTAATGTACTTTTTCATTACTTTGGAAAGGACATACTTAATTTACCCATCATACAAAGAAGAGAGCATAATGAATCCTTTTTATAGATTTCTACAGATACTGCCTACTTTGTTTCTTTTTTTTTTTTTGTCTCTTGTTAATCCTGTCATATACCTTTTCACTGTAATAAACCTTAGCTTGAGTCCATCTAGTGAATCACTAAACATGAGGGTAATCTTGGAGAACTCTGAAACATTCTAAACATGCGATAAATTATTATTTGAGTTTAATCTTTATAATAAAACTATTTCCACTTGAGTAATGTATTAGCACTTTCAGGACAGGCAAAATTAAATAAATAAAATACAATTTCCATGTAGACAAGTTGAGAAAACTGAACTTAAATGGTGTTTCTGGGTGAATTTCTGGGAGCCTTGAGAGCTCCCAGCATGGACCTCCCATCCGAGACTATGATTTAGTGCAATATGTTCAAAACTATTCAGGTTTGCAGCTAAGAAAGAAACCAAATGATTTCTTC
The DNA here is from genome assembly GCF_054371585.1 of Giraffa tippelskirchi. Lineage (NCBI taxonomy): Eukaryota > Metazoa > Chordata > Mammalia > Artiodactyla > Giraffidae > Giraffa > Giraffa tippelskirchi. The sequence goes on from NC_137286.1 coordinate 73,187,564, forward strand.
AGAACCCTGATACTTGTTTCATGATGGTGTATTAAAACAGATGAGGTTAACTATTTACAATGAATTTTCATATAAAAATCTCATAAATGTAGAAGCTGCAAATGGTCTGTCTTGGACATGGAGAATACTCGCAACTAGTTGCAGACCTTGTCAGGGTGGGTATTTGTTGTTGGAAACTCCATAAAATCAAAACACTGTATCTGAGTCTCCCTTTCAATGTGATAGGACCATATAACTAATTCTTAATGGAACATGGAAGAAAGTGATGAGTTTCTGCCAGGTTCCATTTTCTAAGAAGCAGATGTCCTTCTTCACTGCCTTCCACTTTGTCAGCTTGGTAGAGCAGAAAATTCCAAGATCACAGTGGATGGCAAAATCGAAAAGCAGAAAGAGCCAAAGCTTTGAACTCCGTCACAGGCCAAACATCTGACCCAAAACATCCACATTGGGCTGTTATAGGAATAAGGCATGCACATTGATTGTTTGAAGATTCTAAAACTGTAAGAATGCTTAGTAATTGTTACTCTAACACAAGAAAATTTCAGGATATAGGAAAATAACAGTATTTAAACACTATCCCAATTTGACTTCACCATTCAAACACACCTTGATAAGTTTTACTTCCAGAAGATCCTGTTACCTGTGGATACATTAGTGCCTTGACAAGAGTAATGAGAGCACTCTTCATAGTGATTATATTTTCTGAAGGGTTAAATCCTGGACAGTTCAGTCCCAGATCAGAATTACTTTTAAAGAATCCCAGGCCAAAAATAAATATATAAAGTTTTACCTAAATTGTTTCAAAAACAATTAAAGGTGTTTTTACAATATAACTACCTCTGACTCTTAGTACCCAACCATGGCTAACAACTAGGATCATACCAACCCTAAACTCAAACTCTCCAAGAATTCTCTCTCATGTTCTCTTGGTGTTCTCTGAATCATCTCTATTCTTTCATCCCCTCCAACTTTACCAAAATGCTGCTACAGTCAGCAGAAGTGTGAACCCCATGAGCATTACAACTTCAAATGGATACTTGTTAGATAGAATATGTAATCTTATAGCAGATTTTTATACACTCAATGAATTATATATCAGTTGCCAATTTGACACATGGAGAAGGCAATGGCACCCCACTCCAATACTCTTGCCTGGAAAATCCCATGGATGGAGGAGCCTGGTAGGCTACAGTCCATGGGGTCGCTAAGAGTCGGACACGAATGAGCGACTTCACTTTCACTTTTCCCTTTCATGCACTGGAGAAAGAAATAGCAACCCACTCCAGTATTCTTGCCTGGAGAATCCTAGGGATGGCGGAGCCTGGTGAGCTGCCGTCTATGGGGTCGCACAGAGTCGGACACGACTGAAGCGACTTAGCATAGCATAGCATAGCATCCCTCAGTATCTAAGGTTATTGGTTCCAGGACCAAGCAGAGATGAAAATCTGCAGATATTCAAGTCCCATATATAAAATGAGTTATAATAACTGCATAATTAATGTCTATAATTTCTTAACAGAACTTTAGTCAGTTATAACACTTTTCTGAAGAGTTTGAAAACAAAAGTCTCCATCTGTAGATGCCACAATACATAATGTATATTTTTATGCATTAGAAGATTCAATATAGTTTTAGTCCTTTCCAGGAACAAGTAAATGTTGTTTGCCTTTGACTGTGTGGATCACAACAAATTGTAGAAAATTCTTAGAAGGATGGGAATACTAGAGCACCCTGGTGGCTCAGATGGTAAAGCGTCTGCCTGCAATGTGGAAGACCCGAGTTCGATCCCTGGGTGAGGAAGATCCCCTGGAGACGGAAATGGCAACCCACTCCAATATCCTTGCCTGGAAAATCCTATGGACAGAGGGGCCTGGTAGGCTACAGTCCATGGGATTGCATAGAGTCGGACACGACTGAGCGACTTCACATACCTGTCTGCTTAGAAACCTATATGCAGGTCAAGGGCAACAGTTAGAATTAACTGGACATGGGACAACTAACTGGTTCAAAATTAGAAAAGGAGTATGGCAAGGCTGTATATCATCAACCTGGTTATTTAATTTATATGCAGAGTGCATCATGCTGAATGCTGAATGGGATGAATTACAACCTGGAATCAAGACTGCTGCTTTTTCCTTAGAAGAAAAGCTAGGACAAATCTAGACAGAGTATTAAAATGCAAAGACATCACTTTGCTGACAAAGGACCATACAGTCAAAGCTATATTTTTTCCAGTAGTCATGTATGCATGTGAGAGTGGAACCAAAAAGAAGTCTGAGGGCTGAAGAATTGATGTGTTTGAACTGTGGCATGGAGAAGACTCTTGAGAGTCTCTTGGACTGTAGAGAGGTCAAACCAGTCAATTTTAAAGGAAATCAACCTTGAATATTCATTGAAAGGACTGATATTGAAACTGAAGCTCTGATACTTTACCTACCATATGCGAAGAGCTGACTCATTGGAAAAGACACTGATGCACAAGACTGAAGTCAAGAGGAGAAGAGGATGGCAGAGGATGAGATGGTTAGACTACATCATTGATTCAATGGACATGAATTTGAGCAAACTCTGGGAGATAATGAAGGACAGAGAAGCCTGACTTTCTGAAGTCCATGGAGTTGCAAAGAGTCGAATATGACTTAGTGATTGAACACAATACATCTGCTAATTCAGTTCACTTCAGTTGCTCAATTGTGTCAAACTCTTTGTGTCCCCATGGACTGCAGCATGCCAGGCTTCCCTGTCCATCACTAACTCCAGGAGCTTGCTCAAACTCATGTCCATCGAGTGCCATCCAACCATATTATCCTGTTACCCTTTCTCCTCCTGCCTTCAATCTTTCCCAGCACCAGATTCTTTTCCGATTGGTCTGTTCTTCACATCAGGTGGCCAAAGTATTGGAATTTCATCTTCAGCCTCAGTCCTTCCAATGAATATTCAGGACTGATTCCTTTAGGATGGACTGATTGGATCTCCTTGCAGTCCAAGGGACTCTCAAGAGTCTTCTCCAACATCACAGTTCAAAAGCATCAATTCCAAAAATGTCCTTTTCATTATATGGGACTGGAATGCAAAAGTAAGAAGTCAAGAAATACCTGGCACAGGCAAATTTGGCCTTGGGGTACAGAATGAAACAGGACAAAGGCTAATAGAGTTTTGCCAAGAGAACGTACTGGTCATAGCAAACACCCTTTTCCGACAACACAAGAGAAGACTCTACACACGGACATCACCAGATAGTCAACACCGAAATCAGACTGATTATATTCTTTGCAGCCAAAGATGGAGAGGCTCTGTACAGTCAGCAAAAACAAGACCGGGAGCTGACTGTGGCTCGGATCATGAACTCCTTATTACCAAATTCAGACTTAAATTGAAGAAAGTGTGGAAAACCACTAAACCATTCAGGTATGACATAAATCAAATCCCTTATGATTGTACAGTGGAACTGAGAAATAGATTTAAGGGACTAGATCTGATAAGTTCCTGATGAACTATGGATGCAGGTTTGTGACTTTGTGCAGGAGATAGGGATCAAGACCATTCCCAGGAAAAATAAAAGCAAAAAAGCAAAATGGCTGTCTGTGGAGGCCTTACAAATAGTTGAAAAATAAGATAAGTGAAATGCAAAGGAGAAAAGGAAAGTTATACCCATTTGAATGCAGAGCTCCAAAGAACAGCAAGGAAAGATAAGAAAGCCTTTCTCAGCAAATAATGAAAAGAAATGGAGGAAAACAACAGAATGGGAAAACTAGAGATCTTTTCAAGAAAATTAAAGATACCAAGGGAATATTTCATGCAAAAATGGGCTCAAAAAAGGACAGAAATGTTATGGACCTCACAGAAGCAGAAGATATTAAGAAGAGATGGCAAGAATACACAGAAGAACTGTACAAAAAAGATCTTCATGACCCAGTTAATCACGAAGATGTGATCACTCACCTAGAGCCAGACATCCTGGTATGTGAAGTCAAGTGGGCCTTAGGAAGGATCACTACAAACAAAGCTAGTGGAAGTGATGGAATTCCGGTTGAGCTATTTCATATCCTAAAAGATGATGTTGTGAAAGTGCTGCACTCAATATGTCAGCAAATTTGGAAAATTCAGCAGTGGCCACAGGACTGGACAAGGTCAGTTTTCATTCCAATCCCAAAGAAAGGCAATGCCAAAGAATGCTCGAACTACCCCCACAATTGCACTCATCTCACATGCTAGTAAAGTAATGCTCAAAATTCTTCAAGCCAGGCTTCAGCAATACATGAATCGAAACATTCCAGATGGTCAAGCTGGTTTTAGAAAAGGCAGAGGAACCAGAGATCAAATTGCCAACATCTGCTGGGTCATTGAAATAGTAAGAGAGTTACAGAAAAACATCTATTTCTGCTTTATTGACTATGCCAAAGCCTTTGACTGTGTGGATCACAATAAATTGGAAAATTCTGAAGGAGATGGGAATACCAGACCACCTGACATGCCTCTCGAGAAACCTGTATGCAGGTCAGGAATCAACAGTTAGAACTAGACATGGAACAATAGACTGGTTCCAAATAGGAAAAGGAGTACCTCAAGGCTGTATATTGTCAACCTGCTTATTTAACTTATATGCAGAGCACATCATGAGAAATGCTGGGCTGGAAGAAGCACAAGCTGGAATCAAGATTGCCGGGAGAAATATCAATAACCTCAGATATGCAGATGATACCACCTTTATGGCAGAAAGTTAAGAGGAACTAAAAAGCCTCCTGATGAAGTGAAAGAGGATAGTGAAAAAGTTGGCTTAAAGCTCAACATTCAGAAAACTAAGATCATGGCATCTGGTCCCATCACTTCATGGCAAATAGATGGGGAAGCAGTGGGAACAGTGGCTGACTTTATTTTTTCGGTCTGTAAAATCACTGCAGATGGTGACTGCAGTCATGAAATTAAAAGACGCTTATTCCTTGGAAGGAAAGTTATGACCAACCTAGGCAGCATATTAAAAAGCAGAGACATTACTTTGCCTACAAAGTTCCGTCTAGTCAAGGATATGGTTTTTACAGTAGTCATGTATGGATGTGAGAATTGGACTATAAAGAAAGCTGAGAGCTGAAGAATTGATGCTTTTGAACTGTGGTGTTGGAGAAGACTCTTGAGAGTCCCTAGGACAGTAAGGAGATCCAACCAGTCCATCCTAAATGAGATCAGTCCTGGGTGTTCATTGGAAGGTCTGATATTGAAGCTGAAGCTCCAAAACTTTGGCCACCTGATGCGAAGAGCTGATTCATTTGAAAACACCCTGATGCTGGGTACGATTGAGGGCAGGAGAAGAAGGGGACGACAGAGGATGAGATGGTTGGATGGCATCACTGACTCAATGGACATGTGTTTGGGTGGGCTCTGGGAGTTGATGTTGGACAAGGAGGCCTGGCGTGCTGTGATTCATGGGGTCACAAAGAGTCGGACATGACTGAGTGACTGAACTGAACAGAACTGAATCAAACTAGCCTTTAACACTTAGGGCTTGCCCAGGACATCAGCGAAATTGTAGAATAGGAATTTTAACTTGCTTATACTCCTCCACCAATCTCAATCTGAACTATTTTCTGTGCAGAAAAATACCTTACAAGAGCCAAAGATTACAGCTGATTACAGAACCTGGGTAAATCATGGAAATAATACTCTGAGGATGGTAGAAATGATGTATTTACACAAATGCTTTCACCTCTCCCCTAGGCCCAGGCAGCCTGCAGGGGAAGGAATACCTGTTCCCTGGGAGAAGAAGTAATGATCAGTTGACTGAAACATAAAAGCCCAACTTGTTCTCTCTTTCTAGGTGGTTTTTGAGTGCTCCCGGGAACTCAGGCCCCTGACTTGGTGTGGGGTCTTCCAGAGGCCCCAACTGTCTCTTTGGCACCATCTCCTTGCAGGATCCCATGAACTCAGACCGTAGCAGGTTCTGGGGGTGGGCGTACCCTTGTGAATCCAAGTCTACCCTCTCAGCATTCCCCTGTCCACTTCAGTGGCCCAGACATCCCAGGAGCCAGCCTGACTAAGAAGGCGCCACCAGCTCCTGCAGTCCCAGGTGACTTCCAGGGCCTTAAGCTCACAACACGCTTCCTCAAACCGAGTCCCCAGGCTCACCTCATTGCTGCTACACTTGTGCACTGATGGTGAGATTGCAAATTGTTGCAACCACTATGTAAGATTATGGAGGTTCCTCATAAAATTCCATTTTTGTGTATTTTTCAAATGAAATTAAATCATTATATGGAAAAGATATTTGCACCCTCCCCATATTCATTGCAGCACATTTACAATAGCCAAGAAATGGAAACAATCTAACTGTCCATTGGGGAATGAATGGATAAAGAAGCCATGGTATACAATGGAATATTACCCAGTTATAAGAAAGAGTGACATCCTACCTACCTACATGGATGAATCTTGAGGATATTATGCTAAATGAAATAAGTCAGAGAAAGACAAATATTTCACTCATATGTGAAAAAAAGCTGAACTCAAAGAAATAGAGAATAGAATGGTATTCATCAGGGGCTGGCTGTGAGGGAAAAGTTGGTCAAAGGGTACAAACTTCCAGTTATAAGATGAAGGAGTTATGGGCATCAGGAATCTAATGTATAGCATGGTAACTATAAATAATGATACTATATTATATAGTTGAAAATTGTTAAGAGAGTAGATCCTAAAATGTATTATGACAAAAAATATTGATTATATGAGGAATTGGAAGTGTTAATTAACATATTGTGATAATCATTTCACAGCACATGCATGCATCAAATCATCTCTTTCTACACCTTAAATTTGCATGTTATATGTCAAAAACATATCAATAAAGGTGGAAAAATAATTTTTAAAAAATAAATTAATGAAAAAAGTGCCTTCATTAATGTTTGTACTAATTTGCATTTCTAACAGTAGAGTATATGTGAAACTGTTTCTTCACAGTTATATGAACTTTGTGCACTATTACACTTTAATATGATTCTAACCTAAAAATTGAATCTTAGGTACATCTGGAAATGTTTTAATAACAAATGCTTAACTTGAAACTTAGGTGGAGCCAGTGGTAAAGAATCTGCCTGCCAATTCAGGAGACACAAGAGATGTGGGTTCCATCCCCAGGTCGGGGAGATCCCAAGGAGTAGGAAATGGCAACACAATCCAATATTCTTGCATAGCAAATCCTAGGGACAGAGGAGCCTAGTGGGCTATAGTTCATGGAGTCACAAAAAGTGGAACATGACTGAACACACATGCCTAAAATTGAAACAATTACCTTTAGTATCTGAAAGTAAAGAATGAAAGAGAAAGTGTAGTCACTCAGTCATGTCCAACTCTTTGTGATCCTATCGACTGTATGTAGCCACCAGGGTCCTCTGTCCATGGGATTTTCCAGGCAAGAATACTGGAGTGGGTAAAGAATATAAGTAGACAAAACGTTTTAAGGTATCAAACTTATTTTCCTCTTTTATTATAGTGCTAAATCTTTATCTTTCAAAATATTAATCTTCAGTGTCTGGAGTCTCACTAAGTTTTTGGTTTGTTGGTGGTGTTGTTGTTTAGTCACTAAGTTGTGATAATAAAGAACAAGTGAGATGATTGATTTCTCAGTCTTCTATTTCTGTTCCAATTTTGCCCCACCCAACTCACTATAGAATTATTTCTACTAGAAATTGATCCTTAATACCCTAGAATCTATCTTATTATTTTCCTGCATTTACAAAGCTACAATATTTTAATTATGCCTTATTCCTTCACTGTATATGCATTTATATTTTAGCTCTAAACTATACCAAAGGACACTATATCCCTCAGTTCAGTTCAGTCAGTTCAGTCGCTCAGTCGTATCCGACTCTTTGCGACCCCATGAATCGCAGCATGCCAGGCCTCCCCATCCATCACCAACTCCCGGAGTTTACCCAAACCCATGTCCATCGAATCGGTGATGCCACCCAACCATCTCATCCTCTGTCGTCCCCTTCTCCTCCTGCCCCCAATCCTTCCCAGCATTAGGGTCTTTTCCAATGAGTCAACTCTTCACATGAGGTGGCCAAAGTATTGGAGTTTCAGGCCAGCCCAAATAAGACTTATAGTCATTGTACAATCAAGCCTCATAAGATGGCTGCTCTCTTGCTCTCTGTACATCCCTTGCATGAACTGGCCTTGCCTCACTCTTACCTTATGCACATGACTTTCTTCCCCTCCTAAGCTGAAAGTTTAATTAGCAACTACATGTATGATCAGTCCAACTCCCACCAACAATTATTCTAGCCGTGGACCCAGACCAGAATGGCTCGAGATTTGGGTCATCAACTGGAAACAGTGGCCTTCTCAGTAGTTGCCAACACAGACAGCTGGGGAGGGACTTGCTACAGCAGTATCCTGGGAAGCATGGGGGCTTTCTGTTATCATGCCCCTTATGTATGATAGCCTCCTCCTCCCTTACATAGCAAAGATAGTTGCTGTGTCCCACCTGCCATTGGCTTTACATGGTGGGGTGTCACTCTAGGACTTTTGCCTCTAAGATTCCCTATCCAGTAAAGCTGATGTGTCTGTCACTGATTCAGGGTTTTTTCTTCAGTCTCATGGCTGGCAAATGCGAGGATTGTAGGGCTGTTGAGTGCAGCCCAACATTCATGAATACAAGATTGCCCTTATTTAAATTGTTTAAATGTTATGGATAAAAACTTACACCTGCCATCCTATCTCCCCCTGGGATGGATTTTTCAAACTCTAGATACTAAATTATGACACTTCTGTCCTCCAGAATTCATGATTAGTCCAAAACTTGCCACAGAATTCTTTATGAAGGAGATCACTACATTGTTTCTCTCTGGACTAGAATCAGTGTCTAAACAAGAAGTACTTCTAAATGCCTTAAATATTGCTGATGACCAGCACTCGTGCCTAATTGTTACAAAAGTCTGGACACATCAAGAAAATGACATACTGAAATATCTCACTTAGACATTACCTATTACTTAAATCTTTCTACCATTCCTGTATGGTGAATTAAATTGTTTAAAAATTAAAAACGGATCAAACTATTGACCATATTAATTTCATGTGAAGATCAAATATTAAAATATTTTTAAAAATAAATGAGTGACTGCTAAAGTAATAATAGCACTCTAAAACTATATTGTCTTAGGCACTTTTCACATGTGGCTATTTAAATAGAAATTTTAAGTCAATTAAAATGACATTAAAAATTCAATTCTTTGGTTGTACTAACCAAATTTCAAGTGCTCAACAGACATGCATTTCCATCATCATAGAAGTTTATATTGAGCTCTACAACTAAGCTTACTCTTTGGAAGGAAAGTTATGACCCACCTAGACAGAATATTAAAAAGCAGAGACATTACTTTGTCAACAAGGGTCCGTTTAGTCAAGGCTATGGTTTTTCCATTGGTCATGTATGAATGTGAGATTTGGACTATAAAGAAAGCTGCGGCTACTGCTGCTAAGTCACTTCAGTCGTGTCCGACTCTGTGCGACCCCATAGTCGGCAGCCCACCAGGCTCCACCATCCGTGAGATTCTCCAGGCAAGAACATTGGAGTGGGTTGCCATTTCCTTCTCCAGTGCATGAAAGCTGAGCCCTGAAGTATTGATGCTTTTGAACTGTGGTGTTGGAGAACACTCTTGAGAGTCCCTTGGACTACAAGGAGATCCAACCAGTCCATCCTAAAGGAGATCAGTCCTGGGTGTTCATTGGTAGGACTGATTTTGAAGCTGAAACTCCAGTACTTTGGCCACCTGATGCAAAGAGCTGACTCTTTTGAAAAGACCCTGATGCTGGGAAAGATTGAGGGCAGGAGGAGAAGGGGACGACCGAGGATGAGATGGTTGGATGGCATCACCGACTCAATAGACATGGGTTTGGGTGGACTCTGGGAGTTGGTGATGGACAGGGAAGCCTGGCGGGCTGCAGTTCGTGGGGTTACAAAGAGTCGGACACGACTGAGAGACTGAACTGAACTGAACTAAGGATAAATTACATTTTAATTTACATTTTACTTTTTAATGGAAAATAATTTTCCACCTTTAAATGCACAGAAATGCCTTGTTATATATTTATTCCCAAACTTGGAAGCTAGCATGAATGCTTTTGAATGATCAAGGACAAAGATAAATGATTAGATTAATGAAGATAAACATGTAAGAAAATCTGGCTTATTTTGCACTGATAAATTTCCACTTTTATGTGCTAATTTACTTAATAATGATAAATTGCTGTGCCCAGGCCACGTGTGCAAAAATCCCTATGTCCAAAAATTTAAGTTGTAAAATTACTCTTTGTTTTTTTAAAAAAAAGGAAGAAAAATAGCAAATGAAATGCCAGAATCAAATTGAATTGTCCATGAAATAAATATTTTTTATAACTACTAAGGGAATTATAACTGCTCTGTGGTGCTACAGTTCTCTGTAGAAAGAAAAATACATTGAACTTTTTGGTTTTATATTTCTTTTTTTTAGAAATTCAAATCCACATTTAAATTTGACAACTATTTTAAATCCTAGCTATCCTTCAGAGACTAAAATTACACTTTATTTACTAAACCTACAGAAAAGAATTTATAAACCACAAGAAATAGATGTCTATAGGAGGCAAAGTTAAAGTAAACTTTTAAAAAGAGAACATTTTAACTGAACTACTGAAACATTCTATCATTCTCCACAATAAAACAAACAAACAAAAAAATAATCTTTCTCCTCAATATCATTACAACTCATGTGTTTGTGCAACTCATATTTGGCAAACTACTATAATTTTAAGTTATTAAATGGAGTATGGGACAATTTTGTCCCCTAAACCATATTTTCCTGGTAAATTAGTAAATTGTTAATACACGTAAACTTGAAATTTAGCCTATAAACAAATAAGTTTCCTTTCTGTAGGTAATAAAACTTTTTTAGAAAATGTAATTAAGTTTCTTCTTTGTTTTTTGTTTGTTTTTTAAGCTTTAGTTTTGCCTTCTTATACTCTTAATCGCTTAATGATCATTATTACATTGCGACAGGTGTAAAAATAAATATTATAGATAATATAAATTATATCACTTCTATGAGATAGTATTATGTTGATATTTTCAAAATATGTACCTAATTACTCTTTAATAACACATTATCAGTGATTTTTCTAAATTAAAGTGATTAATATTTAAAGTAACAAAAGTTAGCATTATTTCTGCTTTAATGATTACACATAAGTGAACAAGGAAATGGATTATAATTAAAAATCATTATAATATATGATTGAATGTATAAGTGAAAATTTCTACCCACTGAGAATGCTGCTCCTAAGTCACTTCAGTTGTGTCTGACTCTGTGTGACCCCATAGATGGCAGCCCACCAGACTCCCCCATCCCTGGGATTCTCCAGGCAAGAACACTGGAGTGGGTTGTCATTTCCTTCTGCAATGCATGAAAGTGAAAAGTGAAAGTGAAGTCACTCAGTTGCGTCTGACTTTTCAGGACCCCATGAACTGAAGCCTATCAGGCTCCTCCATCCATGGGATTTTCTAGGCAAGAGTACTGGAGTGGGGTGCCATTACCTTCTCCGACCCACTGAGAATAGAGATTGTTTAAATTAAGTATACTTATTTTCACGTGCCAATATATGATAACAAATTTGTGACAGCCTCACAGTGTTAATTACTTTGAAAAAAATACTGTATTGTCATTTAGTTTGTAAATTAAACAATTTCATCACACTTAAAGATATCTTCTAGGCAACAGCATCTTTTTTACTTAAAATTTTAGTTACTCAACAGGTCTTTCCGCTTTTGTGAATATAACTATTTGCAATTTTAAAAAATCTATATATGGCCCATTCTCAGCAATGTTCGAAATTTAATGCATTTAAATCTATATTTGAATGAATGCCTTATTTTTATTTTTCAAATTAACTATCAAACAGTGTTCAGCTTTTTCAACACAGAAAACTTATTTATTTGTAGCATAAAACAAATGACAATCACAAGTGAAAGTACAGAAGTCCTTTTTTGAGTGCATTATTATGCAATAAAATGCATATTTATTCATATATAAATAACATAAATGTCCCTTTCTATGGACAACTTAAACCCCAACTCTATGCTAAAGTGTCATTTACCCTTGAGAGATGGACTAGTATTTGGATTTGGGTTTTGATACTCTATGTAATTTTGTCTTGACAAATTTAAGAAATATTTTGAAACTATGAGATGGGCTTCCTTTACCTTAGATGGTAAAGCATCTGCCTGCAGCGCGGGAGATCTGGTTTCGATCCCTGGGTTGGGAAGATCACCTGGAGAAGAATGCACTCAAGTACTTTTGCCTGGAAAACTCCATGGACAGAGGAGCCTGGTATGCTATAGTCCATGGGGTCACAAACAGTCGGACATGAATAAGCGACTTCACTTTACAACTTTTGAAACTATGAAATACACATATATGAATATTAAGTTAAGCTGTTGATTGAATAATCTTGAGTTTTCTAAAAATATTATAATTGTCAAAAGTCACAAAATGTCAATTATTGTAGCCTTTAATCCACCTATAATATAATCAATATTTATAGTTATGTTTTAACTAAAATATTATACTTGCAAACTTTGGAATTATTTCAGTTAATTCTTCAAAATTAAGGCAGTTCTTCCTTTATATAAAAAATATTTCTTGTAACATACCTTAATTAAATATGCTAATTTTGCATATTTTTTCTTATTTATATTCACTCAATTCATTAATGAGGTATCATATTCAATTATTGAAGATACACACCCCTATAAAATAATACTGGAGTGGATTGCCATTTCTTTCTCTAGGAAATCTTCCTTATCCAAGAATCGAATCTGCATCTCCTGAATCTCTTATGTTGGCAGGCAGATTTACTGCTGAGCCAGCCATAAAAATGTTCTATCTTTGAAATTTATAAAATTATCATTTTGTGCAGCTTACAAAAGATATATAAAATGTGTCTTTTTAATATTTCATGAGCTAATTGAGGGAAATGAGCATTATGTTGCTAGGTAAATATTGAATTTAATACAACTAGAAACAGATTATAACAGTTTTAATCTAATAAATGTATCAGATAAAAACAGACGTCTGAACAATATAGTTGTGTAGCACAACAAGGCTAACATTAATGGAAGGCATACTGTGAACTGTGTCAAGTACTTCATATGCTTAAACTTGCAGGAAGTTTTCTCGCTCATTTTACAGAATAAAATACTGAAGCATAGAAAGGTCTAGCAGCTTGTTCAAATTCACACAGCAAGTAAGTAGCAAGGCAGGAGACAGAATTCCAAAAGTCTAACCCGAAAAACAACACTTGCCATTACTGCAATACACTTCCTCTGAAGAGAAATTTTAGCCCCACTGCAGTTGTTTCACAATAAACACAAATTAATTGCTCTCGGATAAAAGCAATTTTGGGAAAGGAAATTACTCACATTGGCAAATGTGACATAAGAGATAGAGGAAAGGGAAAAGATTTTAAATGGAAATGTGGGATTTGGAATTTCACAATACATATTATATGTATTTTCAATTTTTTTCTAAGAGGAGTCATAAATTTTGGAGAGCTCATAATTTAGTTTCATTAAATTGAGAGAGAAGAGAATTCTCATTATTGGTTCCCACCATTTTCTTTCTTCCAAATTGTGGCCTATCTGATACTACTGCTATGCCATAAAACATATTTCCTGGTGTCTTTTCTGGGAAGATGACAGGAGTGTACTTCTCTGTCTCTTGGAAGTGACATGGAATGAGAGCAGAAACAACATATAAACTTCTTCAAGGAATAGCCAGTGTGTAGTTAACCACCTTCCCTTCTTTCTGGTATAGTGATCACAGAGCATATGTCAAGGGCAAGTCTCCACTGGCCTGGGTTTCAGAAAGACTACAATGAATTGAGCCTGGCTGACAACTTCTGTAGATCATATAGCCTAGTGATAAATAAACATATATTCTAATAAAACTGCTGATATTTAGGGTCTCTTTGTTACATTAGGTTATGCTGAATAATGCATTCTCAAAGCACCATGAGGTGTTTGGGAAATAATTATCTGTTTATGCAAAACCTGGGTTTCCCTTGTGGCTCAGCTGGTAAAGAATCTGCTTACAATGCAGGAGACCTGGGTTCAATCCCTGGGTTGGGAAGATCCCCTGGAGAAGGGAAAGGCTACCCACTCCAGTATTCTGGCCTGGAGAATTCCATGGACTGTATAGTCCAGAGGTCACAAAGATTTGGACATGACTGAGCGACTTTCACTTCACTGCATGCAAAACCATGGTCATAAAATTATAAGGAGGATGTTATTACTAATAAACCTAAAATGAATTTTAAAATAATTACTTGAGACAGCTTTTTCCCAAAAGTTAACTTTGAATATGTGTTCTAAAATAGCAACAAATAATCTTCACTTTATAATTTCATTGCTGAAAATGTCCATGGATATAAATCATGATACATCTCCTAATCAGAAGATAACATGAGTAGCATACCACCAACAAATTTAGCAAATAAAAGGGGTGCTATTTTCCATTGGTTATGATATCCAAATTTTAGATATCTTCTCCTTAATCTGGAGTAACCCTGGAGTGATCATCCCCCATTGTTAGTTGAAATATTCTTTCTTTCCAGAATATCTCTGAGTTTCCCCACTTGACCGATGTTATTTAGGCAGAAAAGACAGAGGGGTGAAAAGGATGAGTATTCTAGAGAAAGTAAAACCAGAGTGTAGATAAAAAGCAGCTTTTCTATGTATTTACTACCAAGTGGCCATTATGCCATTACCAATATTTTTTTTAGCTACTGCTACTCTTCTCAATGGGGCTTCCCTTGTAGCTCAGTCGGTAAAGAATCTCCCTGAAGTGCAGCAGACCCAGGTTTGATCCCTGGGTTGGGAAGACTCCCTGGAGAAGGAAATAGCAACCCACTCCAGTATCCTTGTCTGGAAAATCTCATGGACAAAGGAGGCTGGTGGGCTGTAGTCCATGGGGTCGCAAAGAATTGGGCATGACTGACCGACTAACACTTACTTACTAACACTTACTCTTCTCAATATTGAAAAAGATATTGTGGTAAAAATTTGTTGTGAAAGTAACATTTTTTTTCTATGGCAACACCCACCTTCAGAGCACTACATCTTGTTAGAAGATTTTGAGTTAGAAATTACATTTATATGTTAATTGACTGGTTCAACATATTCTAAACAAAATTATATTAAAAGTATAGATTTTTGTTTTCACATTAGCTTAAAAAACTTGCACAAACTGTGTGTTTGAGTTTATATATCTTTCAGAAAATTCACTTTCTTTATGGGAACTTTTAACTTCCCATACACTAAATATTTCTTAGCAACATCATATTTTCTCATTTATATGTCAAGGTGTAATTATTTGCTCTGGAGAAGAAAGTGGAAACTCACTCCAGTATTCTTGCCTGAAAAATCCCATGAATGGAGAAGTCTGGCAAGTTACAGTCCAAAGGGTGGCAGAGTCGGACACAACTGAACCACTGAGCACACACACTAAACATTTAAAAACTGTGGTGATAGTTTGGAGGAACATATTAAAGCAAATTTTAATAGTGTTATTTACTTATTACCTAGAAAATTAATGTTGTTTTTAATGAAATGGTTCAAAGTTGAGGCAAATCATGAAGTTCTCAAAATGGACTTTGAATTACTTTCAATAAATAAAGCTTGTGACATGGTCTTCCAGTGCTTTTCTATTGTGTTATTTGATAATTGAAATTAGATTTTAAAAAAGACTTGATATTTCACAAATTTTTATGAGCAATTTTACTGCTGAGTCAACGGTCATGCTTTATTTAGTTTACCTTTTCAACCACATTTGTAAGTACCCTAGATATGACTTTTCAAAATCTGTGTGTAAAAATATCATTTACATCCCCTCAGTGTAATTATAAGTACTAAGTAGAGAGAAAAAAGAGAAAGTCCTTTGTAATAATTTAATATTGTATTAAGAAAGAGAAAAAAAAACTTCCTATAACTAATTGATTAAATAATATTCAAAAGTGTATCTTGATCAAAAATTTATGTTTTTTGTAAGGAAGAAAATATCTAACTAAAGGTAGCAAATATAGTTGAAATATCAGTGAAAGTGAAAGTCGCTCTGTCATGTCTGACTCTTTGCCACCCCACGGACTATACAGTCCATGGAATTCTCTAGGACATAATACAGGAGTGAATACCCATTCCTCTCTCCAGGGGATCTTCCCAACGCAGGGATGGAACCCAGGTCTCCCACTTTGCAGGCAGATTCTTTACCAGCTCAGTCACCAGTGAAAGGTTGTTGCTGAGCCACAAAAGATGCTGTGATTCTTGGCCTCTGGAGGAGAAGAATTCAATCCAGGGCCAGTGACAAGGCTTGATTGCTCAGAGCTTTTGTGTGATAAAGTTTTATTAAAGTATAAAAGAGGTAAAGAAAGCTTCTGACATAGACATCAGAAGGGGGCAGAAAGAGTGGCCCCCCCCCCCGCTAGTCTTTAGCCCTATGTTATATAGCTACTAGCAGTCTGCTGATTAGAGAAAAGAAATGTCTCAAAACTCAGAGACTGGCACCAGTCCCCTCACCCACAACACGCATTTTGAGATAACATTGGCACAAGGAGAGTTGTCCCAGGCCATAAAATGATTGACATGAATCTTGAAGAAAGGTAGGTTTCCAAGCAAATACAGTCTCATTAACATAGCTTAAGAGAACATTTGCATGAGTAAAACATACTGGTTTGTCAGGTTGGTTCTGAGTCTTAGGCAGAACCTACTTGAAGACAGAGTATAAGGTAAATACATAGTTCATTAACATAGCTTAAGACAAACATTTCCATAAGAAAAACACATTGGTTTGAGAAAAGTTAAGTTCAGGTGGAACCAGGTATTGTCATGATGACACAGCATTTTAAAAGAAACCTGTTTCTAAATTTGTATAAAGAAGAGGAAAAAATATAACACTAGTAGTTTGTTTCCTCCTGCCGCTTAAGAGAGAGATTAAAATATGTCTGACATTTGCAGCCTATTTCCTCCATTTGTAGATCCCTGGCCTTCCTGTCTGTTACCCTCTCACCAGGGAAGCCAATCAAGTGCTATTCAAATTCTAATTTGTCTTTTTTTTCTCTCTCTATTTTTACTCACAGGATCAAAATGCTCTCTAAAAAGATACCAGAAAGAAATGTTATGGATAACTTTATGATGTAATTAATAGTCAATTCTTTTACAAATATGTGAATTAACAAAAAAGAGAGCCTATGTCAATATATATAGAGAGAGAGTTCCATATTTGATGAACTTCTGGTTATTTGCTATATTAATTATATATCATTTTAACGTAAAGTGAAAAGAAAGTGAAGTCACTCAGTCGTGTCCGACTCTCTGTGACCCCATGGTCTGTAGCCTACCAGGCTCCTCCGTCCATGGAATTTTCCAGGCAAGAGTACTGGAGTGGGTTGCCATTTCCTTCTCCAGAGGATCTTCCCAACCCAGGGATCAAACCCGGGTTTCCCACATTGTTGGCAGACGCTTTACCATCTGAGCCAACAGGGAAGCCTCCCATTTTAATGTAAGAATTTCAGAAAAGAATAAAATTTATAAGCCTGGAAAATTAATATTATATTACTTCTCAGAGTATGGGGTTGGCACTTGTAGTTTTGACATAATATTCACTTTCCCCTTTTCAACCATAGTATTTGAATGTTTCTCCGAAGAACAATCTTTTGCTCTGTAGATTCAACTTACAGAAGTGAGTGTGTAGTTCATAACTAGTTTGTCACAGCCTAACTACAGTGAATGGATTGTAGATGGATAAATGGCCATATTTATTGTAGATTTGTGGTTTTACATTCAATAATTAGAGAACAGGAAAAAACAAAAAACAAACAAAAAAACCACAAGAAACAGAATTAGAGAAATTCAAGTAACAAAGGCTGGCTTGGACAAGAATAAAAAGCAATACATATGTAAGAGGAAGGTGCAGGTGGATACAAATAGCCTAGATTGAACAGGCAGACAATCTAAAGTTGTATTTGATTGAGCAGTATAAAAATACACATTTTCCTTTTGTCGTCTACTCTTGTTACTTTAATCAAAGTAATATGCAAAAACATGAGAAATATAAAGAGATGCCTGTATATTCTCTATGCTTTCTGGATAACTGCATTATCAGTTTTGCTCATATACATTTGTTAAAATGGTGTCATTGAATGAAGAGGCAACTGCAATTTACTGTCTCAATTAGACCTTTGGCTCAATGATGAGGTTTCTCTAAGGGAATTGAACAAAGCTGACTTTGATTTCACTGTGACAATTTAATATTTGTGGAATGATCAAAAGTTCATCTTTTATAAATTCCTCTTTAACTATAAGATGTATATTTATTAGCATAAAACAAAAACCTTCACTGTGAAGCTTTTTGAATGGTCTACGCTGATCTCATCCTAGTCTGAAAAAAGCAGACATTGGTCAACCTGGTCTAAGAATAGAAAACAAACATCATTTATGTGGATTGCACATTTCAGCTGAGTTGATTTTATTAAATTTTTCATTAGCTTCATCAAGACATGTTGTAATCAACCCATAGTCACAGAGATCAAGGGAGAATGTCAGCTTTAAGTGGAACATATTTTCTGGAAGTAATTTTTAACAGATACTTCATAGTTCAAATGTTTAACATCCATATACATTTTCTGAAAAAGGTCATTTTTTGTGTCTAATTATGGCTTAATTTATTTCTCTTTTATCTATATTAGAATCAAAATATCAATGCTGCTTCTTAAATAAACCAGGATATTTTTGGTTATTTTTACAACATGAGTTTTATGGCAGATTCAGCATTTTCAATAAAATTTTAAATGTAAAATTTTAAATATTATACCTATAGAACTACACATTGAGTGATTTTTAACATCTTTGATCAGATTAGGATAAAGCTACACTACTTACTATTCCCCCAAATTTGTCTTTTTTTCACTATAATTTTGTTTCCATTATTTTTACTCATTAACTTATTGAAGTCAATTCAATGAATACTATCTTTAGCATGAGAATTGTTGAAGGGGACTAAAAATGATGAACTAGGCCTGTTCAACCAAATTTTCTTATACTGCTGAGTGAAGAATGTGTATTATGAAATATAAGTTTCATGTAAGAGAGGCTCATCCTTTCTGGTGATATTAGGAATGATTTTATACAGGAGTAGAGTAGGAATCACTTCTTTACACTGAAAGATGTTCAACTCATATCCAGATGTCTAGGGAGTTTGTAATTTCCTAGGTTCTGTCTTGTCACAACAAAAATTTGAAGCAATGGACAGACCAGCATTACAGCCCTCAGAGGGACCAATGTTACAGCTCCGTGTTATAGCTCAGTTTTATTTAGAAAGCAAAGGAAAATATATCCTCAAGGCATGAGGGAATGCTGACCCAAAAGAGGTGAAGAGAAGAGAGGCCTCCAGCCCAATTTTGGCTCCTCTTTTTATATGTTTTTTTCTCCTCCCCCTGGCCTGCCCTATGTAAATTGGGCTAACCAGGAATGCTGTTTGTTTTACCTGAGGTTCTCACTCTGGTCTTCGGACCTTCCTTTGTTCTATTTTTTTCAGGCATTTCCCTTCCTTATCTTTTAGCCACCGCCATTCTGGACTCCTTTTTCCTGTCCTAACAACCTAACATTGCCCCTTCAAGAGATAAGAGGCCTAATTCTTTGGGAATAGGGGCGTTGAGGTCTTTCTGGCTACTTCCTGCTGAACTGGGATGGCAAAGGGCATTGGGCCTCCCCTCTTGCTAGTCTCAAGCCTCAGAGCCCTTATAGTGGTGTCCATCTAAGGGTGAGTGATATTTTCTGTGGCTAGCTGTAGCTTTACATATCCTTGTTTAACTGGTACTGTGTATTGTAGCTTGTTGACCTGGGCAGAGACAAAATGGGTTGGGTTAGACAATTGATAATATATTGAGGAATCATAAGCAGCATCAATATGGTGATGACAGGGATGAGTAGGGGCATTAGCCAACTCCAAATTTCCTGTCACCAGGAGGATCCCCCAAAGAGAGATTGTAGCCACCTCAATAACTCTCCAGCTCATTCTTTGAGATCTGGTAGGGTCTGAATGTTTTTCTTGAGGACTGTGAGACTTTCTTTAACTTAGCTAGAGGTATTTACCCAGAAACAACATGTCTCACTCAAGATGGCTCAAGCCCCTCCTTGTTCAGGGATCAGGAGATTTATCTACTGTCTATTTTGGAGTACAACATCTGCCAAGCTGTGTTGGCTCTTTAGAGCTGTCCTGAGAAATCTTATCCTCAGAAATTTTATTTTTGGGGGTGTTCCTGAGAATGGCACTCATTTGTAGATCTGAATAGGTATCTGAGATCTCTCAGGGGCTCACAGGTGTATTGAGTGGCCTCATCTGTTTTCTTCCACAGCTTGACTCGTGAGTAGTGAATCCAGGAGTCATGTCCTGGTACCTTGACTGCTGTGGGGGTAGAAAGTATTACAGGGTAGGGGCCCTTCCATGTGGGCTAGAGTTGAGCTTTTGGGAACACATCTTTCCAGACTTTAATTAGGACTTGAGTCCCTGGAGCATATAGTGGTGACTCCTTAGAATGTTTTGGGTCCTGGTTGACACCCCACAATTGTATATCCTGTTGGAATTGCCCAGTGGCCATGATGTAAGACCAGAGGGTCTAAGCCTCTGGATCTAGGAAGAGGTCATTGACATAAACAAAAGGTCTCTCATATAGCATCTCATAAGGACTAAAACCAACTTGTTCCTTAGGGGCAATACAAGTGTGGAGGAGAACTACTGGTAAAGCCTCCTTCCATCCCAGGGAGGTCCCCTGAGTTATCTTTTTTATCTCTGATTTTAAAAATTGGTTGGCTCTTTCTACTTTTCCTGAGGACTGAGGTCTCCAGTCACAATGGAGTCTCCTCTCCTGGGTAGGCCCCACATCGTTGGACAGACTGGGATAGCTGAGGTCTTTGAACTCCTTGGGGGTCGTTTAACTGGCAAGTGGGACAAGAGGAGACCACTTGCCTTATAGCCTTTTCCGGGCTCTAAATCTTGAGTCAAGGCTATGAGCCCAACTAATTGGGCTAAAGTACCTGGTGGCAAAGGTTTAGCCTCTACGGTCTCAAAATTGGAGACTACTGCATACTCGGCTCTTCTTTTTCCATCCAAGACAAAGCTGCTTCCCTCAGTGTACCAGATTTCCTAAGGACTGGTCAGAGGACCTTCTGACGATCCCTCTCGGGATTTTGTCCAGTGGTCCAAGGTTTCTAGGCAAGAGTGAAAGGGAAGAGAGCTCTTGACAGTAGGCAGGAGGGTGGCTGGGTTAAGAACCCCACAAGAGGATATAGTCAGGCCTGGATTTTCCATCAGCACTACTTGATACCTGAGAATTCTTTGATCAGACATCCATAAATGGCCTCTCCAATTTAGGAGTTGTTTCACTTGAAAGTGAAATCACTCAGTCATGTCTCACTCTTTGTGACTTATGGACTGTAGTCGGCCAGGCTCCTCCATCCATGGGATTTTCCGGGCAAGAATGCTGGAGTGGGTTGCCATTTTGGTGACTTGTAAAAATCGTTAGTTTGCCACCAAAAGAGAGTTTTAAAGCATCTGCTATCAGGATTGCAATAGTTGCAAAATTTCGAAGGCAGAGAGGCCAGCTTTGGACAGTTGAGTCGAGCCTCTTGGATAAGTAAGCTACAGGCTGGGGCTCAGGTCCCAATCTTTGAGTTAACACTCCCAAGGTTTATCCTTCTTTTTTGTGGACATAAAGTTGGAATGTTTTTCTGGGTCTGGCAACCTCAAGGCAGTTGCTTGAGTTAGGTCTTGTTTTATTGCAGCCTCTTCTTTTAAGAAGTTCCCCACATCAGTGGGATTGAATCATCCCATCCCTTCAAGTTTTCATATAAGGGCTGGGCAATTAGACCATAGATGGTTATAGAAAACACCCTCTTCCAGCAACACAAGAGAAGACTCTACACATGGACATCACCAGATGGTCAACACCGAAGGCAGATTAATTATATTCTTTGAAGCCAAAGATGGAAAAGCTCTATGCAATCAACAAAAACAAGACCGGGAGCTCACTGTGGATCAGATCATGAACTCCTTATTGCCAAATTCAGACTTAAATTGAAGAAAGTAGGGAAAACCACTAGACCATTCAGGTATGACCTAAATCAAATCCCTTATGATTATACAGTGGAAGTGAGAAATAGATTTACGGACTAGATCTGATAGACAGAGTGCCTGATGAACTATGGACGGAGGTTAGTGACATTGTACAGGAGACAGGGATCAAGACCATCCTCAAGAAAAAGAAATGCAAAAAGGAAAATTGCTATCTGAGGAGGCCTTACAAATAGTTGAAAAAGAAGAGAAGTTAAAAACAAGGGAGAAAAGGAAAGATATTCCCATCTGAATGCAGAGTTCCAGAGAATAGCAAAGAGAGACAAGAAAGCCTTCCTCAGCAATCAGTGCAAAGAAATAGAGGAAAACAATAGAATAGGAAAGACTAGAGATTTCTTCAAGAAAATTAAAGATACCAAGGGAGTATTTCATGCAAAAATGGGCTCAATAAAGGACAGAAATGGTATTGACCTAACAGAAACAGAAGATATTAAGAAGAGGTGGCAAGAATACACAGAACTGTACAAAAAAGATCTTCACGACCCAGATAAGCACGATGGTGTGATCACTCAGCTAGAGCCAGACATCCTGGAATGTGAAGTCAAGTGGGCCTTAGGAAGCATCCCTACGAACAAAGCTAGTGGAGGTGATGGAATTCCTGTTGAGCTAATTCAAATTCTAAAATAGGATGTTGTGAAGGTGCTAGACTCAATATGCCAGCAAACTTGGAAAACTCAGCAGTGGCCACAGGACTGGAAAAGGTCAGTTTTCATTCCAATCCTAAAAAAGGCAATGCCAAAGAATGTTCAAACTACTACACAATTGCACTCATCTCACATGCTAGTAAAGTAATGCTCAAAATTCTCCAGCCGGGATTCAGCAACATGTGAACTGTGAACTTCCAGATGTTCAAGCTGGTTTTAGAAAAGGCAGAGGAAGCAGAGATCAAATTGCCAACATTTGCTGGATCATCGAAAAAGCAAGAGAGTTCCAGAAAAACATCTATTTCTGCTTTATTGACTATGCCAAAGCCTTTGACTGTGTGGATCACAATAAACTGTGGAAAATTCTTAAAGAGATGGGAATACCAGACCATCTTACCTGTCTCTTGAGAAACCTGTATGTAGGTCAGGAATCAACAGATAGAACTGGACATGGAACAATAGACTGGTTACAAATACGAAAAGGAGTACATCAAGGCTATATATGGTCACCCTGCAATTTAACTTAAATGCAGAGTACATCATGAGAAACCCTGGACTGTAAGAAGCACAAACTGGAATCAAATTGCTGGTAGAAATATCAATTACCTCAGATATGCAGATCACACCACCTTATGGCAGAAAGTGAAGAAGAACTAAAGAGCCTCTTGATGAAAGTGAAAGAGGGGAACGAAAAAGTTGGCTTTAAGCTCAACATTCGGAAAGCTAAGATCATGGCATCCAGTCCCGTCATTTCATGGCAAATGATGGGAAAACAGTGGAAACAGTGGCCGACTTTATTTTTTTTGGGGGGGGGTTGCTCCAAGATCACTGCAGATGGTGACTGCAGCCATGGAATTAAAAGGCACTTACTCCTTGGAAGGAAAGTTATGACCAATCTAGACAGCATATTAAAAAGCAGAGACATTACTTTTTCAACGAAGGTCCATCTAGTCAAGGCTATGGTTTTTCCAGTAGTCATGTATGAATGTGAGAATTGGACTATAAAGAAAGCTGAGCACCAAAGAATTAATGCTTTTGAACTGTGGTGTTGGCGAGGACTCTTGAGAGTCCCTTGGACTGCAAGGAGATCCAACCAGTCCATCCTAAAGGAGATCAGTCCTGGGTGTTCATTGGAAGGTCTGATGTTGAAGCTGAAACTCCAATACTTTGGCCACCTGATGTGAAGAGCTGACTCATTTGAAAAGACCCCGATGTTGGGAAAGATTGAGGGCAGGAGAAGAAGGGAATGACAGAGGATGAGATGTTTAGATGACATCATCGACTCAATGGACATGAGTTTGGGTAAACTCTGGGAGTTGGTGATGGACAGGGAGGCCTGGCGTGCTGTAGTCCATGGGGTTGCAAAGAGTCGGATATGACTGAGTGACTGAACTGACTGATTATTTGGGTATCCAAATTCTACAATACCCAGTTAGCCCCAAGAAACCTTGCAATTGTTTTAGAGTCATGGGGGAGAGCAAATGAAGGATTCCTTGTACCCAATCTGAGAAGAGCCTCCTGGACCCATGGGTAATCTGAAATCCCAGGTAAGTGAACGTTTCTCACCCATCTGTGCCTTAGCACTGGAGACTTTATATTAACTCTGACAAAATGTTTAGAACTTGAATTGCATGTTGTTGGGCATTTTTCTCATCTGGAGAGCAGATTAGTAGTTTATCTACATATTGCAATCCTTTCCCATAAGGTCCTAGGTCCAGATCTGGGAGATCCTGTCTAACAGCCTGCTCAAACAGGTGGGGGCTATCTCTGAACCCCTGAGGTAATAGTGTCCTAGTCACCTGTTAGTGTTTTTCTCCTGGAGCCTCCCACTCTAAGGCAAAAAGTTATTTAGCCAGTGCTATGCAAAAGAATGCATATTTGAGGTCCAAGACTGTAAATCACTTGTCACTGTGTGGGATCTCCTCCAAGATTACATAGGGATTGGGTTCTTTGGTATGGAGGGGAACTGCAGCTTCATTTATGATCTAGAGATCTTGAACCATTCACCAGGTACAGTCCTGTTAGTTTACAGGGAGGATCAAGGTGTTACATGGCGAATTGGTGGGGACCAATAGCCCACAGACAAGGAATTTATTTATTAGAGATTGTAGTCCTTCCCTAGCTTCTCTTCTGAGGGGGTATTGTTTCTGGCTAGGAAACCACATGGGATCTCTGGGGGGAATAATGATTGGTTCAGCTTGGTGGGTTTGTCCAGGAGTCCCCTGATCCCACACCTGGGGGTTAATTTTGTCCTCTCATAGTTTTTGGTACCTCTCTTTGGAGAGGGTGTAGTGCGTTCTTCAGTAGTAACCAGAAGCTGTAGGGCTCTAGGGGCTGAAAAGCTTCCCATCACAAGGGCGGTCCCCAGTTTAGTGAGTAGGTAGCTCTTGTGTCAACCAGGAAATTCTCCAACCTTCCTGCCACATCCAGCTGCACCGTTGACTCCAGTCCTGTGATGATTTTCTGTGATAGGTTGGCTGACTGGAGTGGCTGCTTCAGTACTGTTGAACATCGTGATGGAAGACTTGGCACTTGACCTTGAGGCTCTTGGGTTCCCAGGGCAGAATGCCCACCTTGTAGCAAGTCATTTTAGGAGACTTGTCACAGTTTGGTCACTCTTTGGCCTAATGCCCTGCCTGTGTACAGATTAGGCGTTTGCCTTGTGCCTTGTCCTTCAAGGACTTGGGGTTTGCCATAGGGCTTCCCTGGAGGGTGGCTAGCATCTGGGCATGCCTTGTCTCTCTCCTTGCTTCCCTTTCCTGGGCCTTGGCCTCTCTTTCTCAGTTATAAAAGATATCGGTGGCTGTCTGGACCATGTCATTTAAAGAGGCAGCAGGGTCCTGCTACTGTAACTGTTGTAACTTTATCCTGATGTCGGATGCACATCAGTGCAGGAATTTGTCCTTTAAAATCACCTGCCCCTCGTAAGAGTCTAAGTCCAGATTGGTAAACTTTTGGAGGGTCTCTTTTAGCTTTTCCAGAAAGGCAATGGGGTTCTCCTTGGGCTCCTGCGTTATTGCTGAGACCCAGGAATAGCTGATTACTTTTTGCTGGGCTGCTTTCAGTCTTGCCTTCACACAGATTAGAAAATGATCCCTTTCCCAGATGTGCTGAGGGTCATTATAATTCCAATTAGGATCTGAGGAGGGGAGTGCAGTTTCCCCTGCTGGGTATTTATCGCTTGACATGTGAAGCCCCATTGCATACCTTCAGGCTTCCTTTAAGACCCTAGTATGCTCAGGATCAGATAAAGTTTGAGTAAATATGACCATGGTGTCCTTCCACGTCAAGTCAAAGGCCAACGTAATGTGTTGGAATGTATATATATATTTGCCTGGGTCATCTGTATAGCTTCCCAGGTCTTGTTTGATCCGTCTTCTAAGAGGGAGAAGGACTTATGGACCTGAATTGATCTGAATTCTCCTCCAGTTTCAACTAAGGGACATACTCCAGTTGGTTTTTGTGTAGGGGGTGCTCCTGGATATGGGGGCATGTTTGGATACAAGGAAGGAACACCAGGCAACTTGGGAGCCATGGGAGGTGAGCCTTAAAAGAGGGGTTCCTTCTCTTGTGCCTAACACCATTGCCTAGTAGGCTCACTTTTAGGGCATACAACAATCTGATACTTAAGACAGAGTTCCGAACATAGACCTCAGCATCAATATACAGGCTGCCCAGAGGCACACCAAATTCATAGACATCTCAAAAATTAATACTGGTCACTCCATTACACTCTAGAGAGCAGAAATCCAGCTCCACCCACCAGAACACCGACACAAGCTCCCCCAACCAGGAAACCTTGACAAGCCACCTGTCCAACCCCAACCGCAGTGAGGAACCTCCACAACAAAGAGGAACTTCATACTACCAGAATACAGAAGGGCCACGAGTAACACAGCAATCTAAACAAGATGAAAAGGCAGAGAAATACTCAGCAAGTAAAGGAAAATGAGAAATGCCCACAAAGCCAAACAAAAGAGGAGGAGATAGGGAATCTATCTGAAAAAGAATTTAGAATAAGGATAATAAAAATGATCCAAAATCTTGAAAGCAAAATGGAGTTACAGATAAATAGCCTGGAGACAAAGATTGAGAAGATGCAAGAAATGTTTATCAAGGACTTAGAAGAAATAAAAAGGAATCAATATAGAATGAATAATGAAATAAAGGAGATAAAAGACACTCTGGAGGGAACCAACGGTAGAATAACGGAGGCAGAAGATAGGATAAGTGAGGTAGAAGATAGAATGATGGAAATAAATGAAGCAGAGAGGAAAAAAGAAAAAAGAATCAAAAGAAATGAGGAAAACCTCCGGGACCTCTGGGACAATATGAAACGCCCTAACATTCGAATCATAGGAGTCCCAGAAGAAGAAGATAAAAGGAAAGGCCATGAAAAAATACTCGAGGAGATAATAGTTGAGAATTTCCCTAAATTGAGGAAAGAAATAGTCACAGAAGTCCAAGAAACCCAGAGAGTTCCAAACAGGATAAACCCAAGGCGAAACACCCCAAGACACATATTAATCAAATTAACAAAGATCAAACACAAAGAACAAATATTAAAAGCAGCAAGGGAAAAACAACAAATAACACACAAGGGGATCCCCATAAGGATAACAGCTGATCTTTCAATAGAAACCCTTCAGGCTAGAAGGGAATGGCAGGACATACTTAAAGTAATGAAAGAGAATAATCTACAACCCAGATTACTGTACCCAGCAAGGATCTCATTCAGATATGAAGGAGAATTCAAAAGCTTTACAGACAAGCAAGAGCTGAGGGAATTCAGCACCACCAAACCAGCTCTCCAGCAAATGCTAAAGGATCTTCTCTAAACAGGAAACACAGAAAGGATGTTTCAACACGAACTCAAAACAACAAAGTAAATGGCAACGGGATCATACTTATCAATAATTACCTTAAATGTAAATGGGTTGAATGCCCCAACCAAAAGGCAAAGGGTTGCTGAATGGATACAAAAACAAGACCCCTATATATGCTGTCTACAAGAGACCCACCTCAAAACTAGGGACACACACAGGCTGAAAGTGAAAGGATGGAAAAACATATTCCATGCAAACGGAGACCAAAAGAAAGCAGGAGTCGCAATACTCATTTCAGATAAAATAGACTTTAAAATAAAGGATGTGAAAAGGGACAAAGAAGGACACTACATAAAGATCAAAGGATCAATTCAAGAAGAAGACGTAACAATCATAAATATATATGCACCCAACATAGGAGCACCACAATATATAAGGCAAATACTAACAAGTATGAAAGGGGAAATTAACAATAACACAATAATAGTGGGAGACTTTAATACTCCACTCACGCATATGGATAGATCAACTAAACAGAAAATTAACAAGGAAACACAAACTTTAAATGATACAATAGACAAATTAGATTTAATTGATATTTACAGGAGTTTCCACCCCAAAACAATCAATTTTACCTTTTTCTCAAGTGCACATGGAACTTTCTCCAGGATAGATCACATCCTGGGCCATAAATCTAGCCTTGGTAAATTCAAAAAAATTGAAATCATCCCAGCCATCTTCTCTGACCACAATGCAGTAAGATTAGACCTCAATTACAGGAAAAAAACTATTAAAAGTTCCAACATATGGAGGCTAAACAACACGCTTCTGAATAACCAACAAATCACAGAAGAAATCAAAAAAGAAATAAAATTATGCATAGAAACGAATGAAAATGAAAACACAACAACCCAAAACCTATGGGACACTGTAAAAGCAATACTAAGGGGAAGGTTCATAGCAATACAGGCGTACCTCAAGAAACAAGAAAAAAATCAAATAAATCAACTAACTCTACACCTAAAGCAACTAGAGAAGGAAGAAATGAAAAACCCCAGGGTCAGTAGAAGGAAAGAAATCTTAAAAATTAGGGCAGAAATAAATGCAAAGGAAACAAAAGAGACCATAGCAAAAATCAACAAAACTAAAAGCTGGTTTTTCGAGAAGATAAACAAAATTGATAAGCCATTAGCCAGACTCATCAAGAAACAAAGGGAGAAGAATCAGATCAACAAAATTAGAAATGAAAATGGAGAGATCACAACAGATTCCACAGAAATACAAAGGATCATAAGAGACTACTACCAACAGCTATATGCCAATAAAATGGACAACTTGGAAGAAATGGACAAATTCTTAGAAAAGTATAACTTTCCAAAACTGAACCAGGAAGAAATAGAAGATCTTAACAGACCCATCACAAGCACGGAAATCGAAACTGTAATCAGAAATCTTCCAGCAAACAAAAGCCCAGGACCAGACGGCTTCACAGCGGAATTCTACCAAAAATTTAGAGAAGAGCTAACACCTATCCTACTCAAACTCTTCCAGAAAATTGCAGAAGATGGTAAACTTCCAAACTCATTCTATGAGGCCACCATCACCCTAATTCCAAAACTAGACAAAGATGTCACAAAAAAGGAAAACTACAGGCCAATATCACTGATGAACATAGATGCAAAAATCCTTAATAAAATTCTAGCAAACAGAATCCAACATCATATTAAAAAGATCATACATCATGACCAAGTGGGCTTTATCCCAGGAATGCAAGGTTTTTTTAACATCCGCAAATCAATCAATGTAATACACCACATTAACAAATTGAAAGAAAAAAACCATATGGTTATCTCAATAGATGCAGAAAAAGCCTTTGACAAAATTCAGCATCCATTTATGATTAAAACCCTCCAGAAAGCAGGAATAGAAGGAACATATCTCAACATAATAAAAGCTATATATGACAAACCCACAGCAAACATTATCCTCAATGGTGAAAAATTGAAAGCATTTCCCCTAAAGTCAGGAACAAGGCAAGGATGCCCACTTTCACCACTACTATTCAACATAGTTTTGGAAGTTTTGGCCACAGCAATCAGAGCTGAAAAAGAAATAAAAGGAATACACATAGGAAAAGAAGAAGTAAAACTCTCACTGTTTGCAGATGACATGATCCTCTACATAGAAAACCCTAAAGACTCTACTAGAAAATTACTAGAGTTGATCAATGAATATAGTAAAGTTGCAGGATATAAAATTAACACACAGAAATCCCTTGCATTCCTATATTCCAATAATGAGAAAACAGAAAGAGAAATTAAGGAAACAATACCATTCACCATTGCATCAAAAAGAATAAAATACTTAGGAATATATCTACCTAAAGAAACAAAAGACTTATATATAGAAAACTATAAAACACTGATGAAAGAAATCAAAGAGGACACAAACAGATGGAGAAATATACCGTGTTCATGGATTGGAAGAATTAATATAGTGAAAATGAGTATTCTACCCAAAGCAATCTACAGATTCAATGCAATCCCTATCAAGCTACCAATGGTATTTTTCACAGAACTAGAACAAATCATCTCACAATTTGTATGGAAATATAAGAAACCTCGAATAGCCAAAGCAATCTTGAGGAAGAAGAATGGAACTGGAGGAATCAACCTGCCTGACTTCAGGCTCTACTACAAAGCCACAGTCATCAAGACAGTATGGTACTGGCACGAAGATAGAAATATAGATCAATGGAACAAAATAGAAAGCCCAGAGATAAACCCACGCACATATGGACACCTTATCTTCGACAAAGGAGGCAAGAATATACAATGGAGAAAAGACAATCTCTTTAACAAGTGGTGCTGGGAAAACTGGTCAACCACTTGTAAAAGAATGAAACTAGAACACTTCCTAACACCGTACACAAAAATAAACTCAAAATGGATTAAAGATCTAAACGTAAGACCAGAAACAATAAAACTCCTAGAGGAAAACATAGGCAAAACACTCTCCGACATAAATCACAGCAGGATCCTCCATGACCCACCTCCCAGAATATTGGAAATAAAAGCAAAAATAAACAAATGGGACCTAATTAAAATTAAAAGCTTTTGCACAACAAAGGAAACTATAAACAAGGTGAAAAGACAGCCTTCAGAATGGGAGAAAATAATAGCAAATGAAGCAACAGACAAACAATTAATCTCAAAAATATTCAAGCAACTTCTGCAGCTGAATTCCCGAAAAATAAATGACCCAATCAAAAAATGGGCCAAAGAACTAAACAGACATTTCTCCAAAGAAGACATACAGATGGCTAACAAACACATGAAAAGATGCTCAACATCACTCATTATTAGAGAAATGCAAATCAAAACCACAATGAGGTATCATTTCACACCAGTCAGAATGGCTGCTATCCAAAAGTCTACAAGCAATAAATGCTGGAGAGGGTGTGGAGAAAAGGGAACCCTCTTACACTGTTGGTGGGAATGCAAACTAGTACAGCCACTATGGAGAACAGTGTGGAGATTCCTTAAAAAACTGGGAATAGAACTGCCATATGACCCAGCAATCCCACTGCTGGGCATATACACCGAGGAAACCAGAATTGAAAGAGACGCGTGTACCCCAATGTTCATCGCAGCACTGTTTACAATAGCCAGGACATGGAAGCAACCTAGATGTCCATCAGCAGATGAATGGATAAGGAAGCTGTGGTACATATACACAATGGAATATTACTCAGCCATTAAAAAAAATACATTTGAACCGGTTCTACTGAGATGGATGAAACTGGAGCCCATTATACAGAGTGAAGTAAGCCAGAAAGAAAAACAACAATACAGTATACTAATGCATATATATGGAATCTGAAAGATGGTAACGATAACCCTATATGCGAGACAGAATAAGAGACACAGATGCATGGAACAATTTTATGGACTCTGAGGGAGAAGGTGAGGGTGGGACGTTCTGGGAGAATGGCATTGAGACATGTGTATTGTCATATGTGAAACAGAGCACCATTCCATGTTCGATGCATGTGACAAGGGCTCAGGGCCGGGGCAATGGGATGATCCAGAAGGATGAGAGGGGGAGGGAGGTGGGTGGGGGGTCCGGGAAGGGGAACACATGTAAACCCATGGCTGATTCATGTCAATGTATGGCAAAAACTATTACAATATTGTAAAGTAATTAGCCCCCAACTAAAATAAATAAATTTATTAAAAAAAAAAAAAAAAAAAAAAAAAAAAAAGACAGAGTTCCTTCATATCTCAGTTGGAAGAAAATTTGGACATAGGAGATCTCTGTCCATTTCCCTTTTCTTTTGCAAAATAAGTCTAGCTGCAGGATGATATTGTAATATAAACTCCCATCCTAAGACCAGTGTTCCTTGTCCCCCAGAGGATACCACGTGGTGGCACAAAAGAATTTTAAGCGACTTCTCCTTAGAGTTAGAGGATTGAACAGCTTCCAGTTATCAAGGATGTATCTCAAGGGAGTCTGCCAGGAAGTGGATTGGCTATTTCCCATATGAAAGACAGTGATGATAGGGAGGAAAAGAAAAAGAAAAAAACTAATAGGCCTCCTTCCATTTCCATGGGTAGACTTCCTCAGGGGTGAGTCTTTCTGAAGCTTATCCTACCCAGTACTATTGCAACCTGAGAGCCAGGCATCCCTGGGTCAGGATACAGATTCCCCAGGCAAGCTGAGGCATGACAGCCTCCTGGAGATCAAATCCCTGGGCAGGTCAAGGTCAAGGCATGTCAACCTCCCAAGAATTTTGGTCCCTGGGCAGGTCAAGGCATGTCGACCTCCTGGGACCCTTGAACTGGCGAATCCCCAAGCAGGTTGAGGCATGACAACCTTTTGAGGACCAGATCCCTAGGCAGGTCGAGGCAGGTCGACCTCCTGGGACCCCCCGGACTGTAATTGGGCATCCTCAAGGTCTCCGGCATAACCAGTGCTGGGTAAGATTAAGGGGTTGTAACTTTAACTCATTGCCAGTTTATTCACCACAGATGGGAATAGATATCATGATGTAAAGCAATCCAAGCCTGTTCCCTGAGACTGGGAACCTGGTAAACAGCCATAAGCCATAAGCCTCTTACTGCTCTAAAGGAATGTAAGTCACTCATGTCCTCCCCTTGTGGAAATCTAGTGATTTCCAGCATAAGAAAAGGTTAGGGTGTCTCCAATGGTAAAGATTTCATTGTCATAGACCCACTTTAGGTAATAACAGAAGTAATGACAAAGGAGTGGATTATCTGGTCCTGTTAGGGGCATTAAGAATATCTTAATAAGTGGGGTGGAGCAATGTTGCCTACAAGGGGACAGAGTCCTGGTTGTAGAGTTAGTAAGTGGCTTCAGAACAAATTGATAAGAGGCAACAGACCAGATGTTCCATAAAGTGGAGTGGAGATTTGATCTGGGCGTATGTTTGTAACTTTAGGAGAAGGGTGGTAAAAGTTTGAGCCCTAATGGCCTGTAGGGCTAACTTCCAAAGTGGCAAATATTATCCCCGGAAGACCAATTGCCCTTGAAGGGATGACATCAACATATGGACTTCTAGCAGGCATTGTGTGCCTGTCACCCACCGTAGTGGGTCCACTGAGAGATGCTGATGTTGGACACGTTGTAGGAAACATGGAAGATGAAGGCCTGAATATCTAGAGGGATTGGATATTATACAGTATTTCCCTCCCACAGGCCAGCTATTTTCTGGTTGTCCCTCCAGAAGATTGTAGAGGCAACATTGTGGGTCCGGATGGGGCTGAGAAAAAGAGTATGAAAAAGGAGGGAAGGGGGCAGGGCACAACTTTTGAAAGAATGACATAGCCCAAGGGTATGATATAAACTGATTGAAATCAAATGGGTACAAGATGACAAGCCAAATTCAACTAAACCTTGATCCCCAATCTGCAAGCTAAATGACACACCCAGAGGTGTCAGGACAGTTGCAAGTCACTGTCAAAAGACAGAGGAGTAGGTGGTTCCCCAATGATTAGGATGATCCTCCCACTCATTAGCATATGAATTCACCTAGCTCGAAAAAAACTAGCCACACTACATCCCATGGCCACCGCACTTGCCCTCTATGATGACCCACACCCTGCGGAGTGTAGTTCTCTCTGAACCTGAACAAATCCACCTCTGACCTATCACTGTGTCTCTAACTGAATTTTTGCAATGAGACATCAGAGCCTAAGCTTCACTAGGTCCTGAAGCCAGGCACCATGGGCTTTGGCCGGGCTCAAGTCCCAGGAGAGAGGAGCTGAAGGACAGGAGGAAAAAGCAGTGGAAAAACGTGCTGAGGAATCCCCTTCGTAACCTGTCAGAAAATCTGCTAAATACCTGACCTGTGCCCACAGTTTTCATCGAACTGATCCTTGGCACAAAGAAGATTAAGGATAGAAGAACACCGGGACTTACATAACAACCACTAGAGCACAGAGGATAGTGGAGTCTTCAAGGCACACTAGGGAGTAGCCTCTCCAGAGTCCCTCAGTTTCACCCACTGCCACTCGCCTGTTCGAACAGCGGTTCAAGGAAACAAGAAACAAGAGATTGTAAAGTTATTAAGATTTTGTTAGGCATATGTCCTTCCAGGCATAGGAGCAATACCCTCCTACCTTAACTGGAGGTCTTCTGGAATCTGAGACTGAGCCACCTGAGCTTTCTCCTGAGTTTGTTTTTTACTGTTCCAGTTTCCAGCACACTGGGCTTCTTGTCACTTCCCCTGTGCTGGGTTTTCTTCGTATTCGGCTTCTACCACAGGAGCTTTCACAGAGTTGGGCTCTTGCTGAGCTTGGCCTCTTCATTGCAGGGGCTGTGCTGAGGTTGTTTTAGCCAGATTAAATCCAAGAAACGCCACCATAGATGTAGGGGAAGTTCGTAATTTCCTTAGTTCTGTCTCATCAAAACAAAAATTTGAAGTGACAGACAGACCAGTGTTACAGCCATCGGATGGACCAGTGTTGCAGCTCCGTGTTACAGCTCAGTTTTATTTAGAAAGCAAAGGAAAATATATCTTCAAGGCGTGAGGGAAGGCTGACCCAAAAGAAGTGAAGAGAAGAGAGCCCCCAGCCCAATTTTGGCTCCTCTTTTTATGTTTTTTTTTTTCTCCTCCCCCGGGGCCTGCCCTATGTAAATTGGGCCAGCCAGGAGTG
Organism: Giraffa tippelskirchi; assembly: GCF_054371585.1. Taxonomy (NCBI): domain Eukaryota; kingdom Metazoa; phylum Chordata; class Mammalia; order Artiodactyla; family Giraffidae; genus Giraffa; species Giraffa tippelskirchi. The sequence goes on from NC_137286.1 coordinate 73,222,420, forward strand.
CTGTTTGTTTTACCTGAGGTCCTCACTCTGGTCCTTGGACCTTCCTCTGTTCTATTTTTGTGGGCTTATCCCTTCCTTGTCTTTTAGCTACGGCTATTCTGGATTCCTTTTTCCTATTCTAACTGCCTAACTACATTTTTCCTATTCTAACTACCACCTATTCAGCAAGAAACATTTGACTGTATCTTTAAAAATAGTAAAAATTATTTCTGAATAATAATTGTACGTCTAGAAGCTAGTTTCTATGAAAGTTTCCCTATTCATAATAAGTACAAGATTGTTTCATTGTATATATTATAAATATTAAAAGTTAAAATTTGATTTATAATGAATGCTATAGGCAAATGAAAATACAAAATTCATTTATCAAAGTGAGCTAGAGGAATCCATTTGTACCAATTTAAAATGATATCAACATATATTAATAACAAAAAAGTTGGTTGCCAAAGATTGTGGTTATATTTATATGAATAAGCATATACATAATCATAATAAAAGGAATTTATATCAGCTCAATAGTTGTATTTTTGTGTTGTAATTTGGGAGAATATCACTTTGTACAACATATATTTTAGGAATCTTTGAAGTTTGAAGGTGTATGTACTACTTTTTTTATCAGAAAACTGTGAAAGGCTTTGAGAACTTTTCTAGCTACCACCTTACTTCTCTCTTCATAATGAAACTTAAATAATATTCCTTACTTTTTTTTCAGTTTGAAATCTCTCATTCCTTATATAAACCATGTTTTCTCAAGAGGGAAAAAAGAAAAGAGAAAAAGAGGGGAAAATAAAACTTCTTTTTTCAATGTAAGTTAAAATGATTCTTTTTTCTGGCTCTTATTTGAGAGTACTCTTCTACAATGAGCTATTATACTCTTATCATTTTCCTTTTACTTCTCTTGCCTTCTTGCTGACTTTTTTTTTTTTTTGCTTCTTGTCTGCTTTTGACAATAGCAAAAATGTTTGTTGATTGCACAATGTTCATTCCCATTTTTATATGGGCTAACAGACTTTTAACTTTGTTCAAATAGTCACCTATCCCTTTCATTTCTCAAGAGATATTTACTGCATCTCCAACACAGAGATAAATGCTGAATGGACTGAACCAATCAGAGTGAAACGATTCCCCAGTTAATGTAAAAGATGGCCATGTGTTCTGTCCCTATTCAGTGAGATTTTATAACATATCTAAGGTCACAGATGGCTCCCCCCAAGGTTCACTGGTAAAGAATCCACCTGCCAATTCAGGAGACACAGCAAATACAAGTTCCATCCCTTGGTCAGGAAGATCCCCTGGAGAAGGGAATGGCAACCCACTCCAGTATTCTTGCCTGGAGAATTCCATGGACAGAGGAGTCTGGCAGGGTACAGTCCACAAGGTTGCAAAGAGTTGGACAAAACTGCATGACTGAGCACGCACGAATGCAAGGTCACAGATAGACTTGAATGGTTTTCTATATATTTTAATGTTACCTATAATGACTACAGCATTTTGTAACCATGATAAAATCACTCTGAGGGCAGAAACAAAAATGAGGATGATGAAGCACAAAGGAGATGACAGTGTTAAATCATTAAAAAGAAAAGAAAGAAATCTAGAAAACTACCTTTCAGTTCTTGTTCCATGGGCAATTCATTTTCTTGCTATATGTCAGTTAAACTTGAGTTTTCCAGGTACTTACAGCCCAAAGAATCCTAAATAAGAGATTTCTATGTGCTCTACAATGCCTCATTCATCACCTGTCATCCTGACTATCCAGTCACTGAGGGGCCACACACAGTAACAGCCTTTGGAATTGTAACTTCTAGGTCTGTAGCTCAGACTTCCCTGCTTAAAAAAAAAAAAAAAGTATTGACAAATCACAGTACCTGTTAACTTCATGTTGGTGTCTCATGTGTACTTCCCCCCCCCCCCACTGAACTGTACATTTTAAATGATTGAATTAAAAGGCATGTGAGTTGTATCTCAATAAAGATGTTAAAGAAGGAGAGACAGAATCAGTAAATAGTTTGATGTGTTAGTCATTCAGTCATGTCTGACTCTTTGTGACCCTATGAAATTTTACCTGCCAGGTGCCTCTGTCCGTGGATTCTCCAGGCAAGAATACTGGAGTGGGTAGGCATTCCCTTCTTTAAGGGATCCTCCCAACCCAGGGATGGAACTGAGGTCTCCTGCATCGCAAGCAGGTTCTTCACTACCTGAGCCACAAGGGGAGGCCCAGTCTACTCTAATTCATTCTAATCTGACACATCCCACCCCAATTTTGAAACCATTCACTTTTCTTTTATAAGCATACAACTCTTAACTGCTCCCAGTTATATCAGCCAAGAAAAATATAAAAGTACTTTAGTTCATGAGCTTTTGTGTGGGGAGTAAGCAGGGACTTGAGTGACAAGCTACCGTGCCTTTAAGTCAGTTTATTTCTGTTTATCTTGCAAGAAATTTAAGAAAATAGAAGTTTTGTTGTAGGGAATAAATTCAAAGTTCACAAGCAAATGTTGTAAAAAAAAATTCACAAAACGATGTAACTAATAAAAATGCAATAACCTTGCAAAGGCCAGGAAAAAAAAATGATAAAGATGAGAAGAAATACATCAAGTTTAAATTCTAATTCTACAGCTTCCTAGCAAGATGATGTTAGGCAAAACATTAACCATTACAAGCATTGTTTTTCTCTTTATGAAATAAAGTTTTTATACTATGCAAGTTTTTTCTGAAGGTTAGAAATAATGTATACAAGTTCCTGGCACTGAATAAATGGTAGTAATTGTAAAGGACATACATAGAGGCTCTACCATTGGTCTAAAATATTATGCATATTACTTTATTAATTCTGAGTAAACTTAGGGTAGTCAGGATAAGCTATTATGGTGCAATATTCAACAACTTCAGAGTCTTAATGGCTTTAAAAAAATGAAAGACTTATTTCTTCCTCAATTTACATGTTCATCACAGGTTGACTTGAGACTTAACTCTGTGCCATCCTCTAAATAGCACTAACCTAGAAAAAAAACACAAAAAACAAAAACTAGTGTTTCACAAAATACTTTGGATTACATGGGTTCACATGGGAAAAAATTGTGATAAATCACACACAGATTCCTAAGATGTTATGTCTGGAAATGACACTTGCTATTTTGATTACTTTTTACTGCCTGAACCAAGTCACATGGCAATATTTCTCTTTAAAAGAATAAGGAATTTCATCTTAAACATATGCATAGAAGATGATAAAACAGAATATTTACCAGCAGCCTTACTGATTACTATGCGATGTTATGAGGGAGGTATTTATTTATAACAATTGCTATGTGCATTTTATAGTCAAATTGTTCTCAATGAAATAAATTTTCTACTCTCTAATCTCCAACCCATGTCAGAAACTCAGGAATCATCTTAAATTTATCTTTCCCCCTCATGTATTTGTCTTTTTAACCTGCAAACAATGTTGACTCCACATCATTAACACATTTTGTTTCTCCAGAGGTACTAAAATACGGATTCTAAAGCCAAGCTTCCAGGGTTTAAATTCTATCTCGGCCACTTTCTTGCTGTATACTAGTTGTGATACTGAGTGAATCACTTAACCTCTCTGAGCTTCACTATCTTCATCTGTAAAATGGGATTAGATGGCCAAATTTATACATACTGTAACAATAATTGTATAAATTAAAAGGGATTATAAGTGTAAAACACTCACAACAGTGCACAGCACTTGAAAAGTACTCGAAATATATCAGTTATGGTGATTTACTTACTTTGTGATGTTTATCCTCCCCCACTTCATTTCAATTGCTCTTGTGAGTTCAAGCTCTCACCATTTTTTGTCTAAATTTTACAACTACATTTTTCCCATCTCCTTTCCAATTTCTTTCAATCCATTCTCATGTTGTGAGAGGTCTCATCCAATTTTTTCCTCACTTAGGGAACTTTCTCAGTAAAATCTGTTCACACAATCACCAATATAGAATCTTTCCACTGTATAATTGTAAGGGATTTGATTTAGGTCATACCTCAATGGTCTAGTGGTTTTCCCTACTTTCTTCAATTTAAGTCTGAATTTGGCAATAAGGAGTTCATAAGCCACACTCAGCTCCCAGTCTTGTTTCCATCTTTGATGCAAAGAATATAATCAATTTGATTTCGGTGTTGACCATCTGGTGATGTCCACATGTAGAGTCTTCTCTTGTGTTGTTGGAAGGTGGTGTTTGCAATGACGAGTGAGTTCTCTTGGCAAAACTCTGTTAGCCTTTGACTTGCTTTGTTTTGTACTCCAAGGCCAAATTTGCCTGTTACTCCAGGCATCTTCTGACTTCCTACTTTTGCATTTCAGTTCCCTGTAAAGAAAATGACATCTTTTTTGTGTGTTAGTTTTGGATGGTCTTATAAGTCTTCATAGAACCTTTCAACTTCAGCTTCTTCAGCATTACTGGTTGGGGCATAAACTGAATGGTTTGCCTTGGAAACAAACAGAGATCATTCTGTCATTTTTGAGGCTGAACCCAAGTACTACATTTTGGACTCTTTTGTTGACTATGATGGCTACTCCATTTCTTCTAAGGGATTCTTGCCCACAATAGTAGATATAACGGTCATCTGAGTTAAATTCACCCATTCTAGTCCATTTTAGTTCGCTGATTCCTAAAATGTCAATCTTTACTCTTGCCATCTCCTGTTTGAAGACTTCCAATTTGCCTTGATTCATGGACATAACATTCCAGGTTCCTATGCAATATTGCTCTTTACAGCATTGGACTTTACTGTTATCACCAGTCACATCCGCAACTGGGTGTTGTTTTTGCTTTGGGTCCATCTCTTCATTCTCTCTGGAGTTATTTCTCCACTCATCTCCAGTGGCATATATTGGGCACCAACCGACCTGGGGAGTTCATTTTCAGTGTCCTATCTTTTTGCTTTTTCATACTGTTCATGGTATCCTCAAGACAAGAATACTGAAGTGGTTTGCCATTCCCTTTTCCAGTGGACCACGTTTTGTCAGAACTCTGCACCAGAGACACCATTCAGGTATGACCTAAATCAAATCCCTTACAATTATGCAGTGAAAGTGACAAATAGATTCAGAAGATTAGATCAGATAGACAAAGTGCCTGAAAAACTATGGATGGATGTTTGTGACATTGTATAGGAGGCAGTGATCAAGACAATTCCCAAGAAAAAGAAATGCAAAAAGGCAAAACGGCTTTCTGAGGAGGCCTTACAAAGACCTGAGAAAAGAAAAGATGAAAAAGAGAAAGGAGAAAAGGAAAGATATACCCATTTGAATGCAGAGTTCCAAAGAATATCAAGAAGTGATAAGAAAGATTTCTTCAGTGATCAATGTAAAGAAATAGAGGAAAACAATAGAATGGGAAAGACTAGAGATCACTTCAAGAAAATTAGAAATATCAAGGGAACATTCCATGCAAAGATGGGCACAGTAAAGGGCAGAAATGGTATGGACCTAACAGAAGCAGAAGATATTAAGAAGAGGTGACAAGAATACACAGAAGAACTATACAAAAAAGACCTTCATGACCCAGATTACCACGATGGTGTGATCACTCACCTAGAGCCAGACATCCTGGAATGAGAAGTCAAGTGAGCCTTAGGAAGTATCACTACGACCAAAGCTAGGGGAGGTGATGGAATTCCAATTGAATTATTTCAAATCCTAAAATATGATGCTGTGAAAGTGCTGGACTCAATATGCCAGCAAATTTGGAAAACTCAATAGTGGCCACAGGACTAGAAAAGTCAGTATTCATTCCAATCCCAAAGAAAGGCAATGAAAGAACCAAAGAATGTTCAAACCACCGCACAGTTTCATTCATCTCACACACTAGCAAAGTTATGCTCAAAATTCTCCAAGCCAGGCTTCAACAATATGTGAACCAAGAACTTCCAGATGTTCAAGCTAGATTTAGAAAAAGCAGAGGAACCAGAGATCAAATTGCCAACATCTGTTGGATCATGGAAAAAGCAAGAGAGTTCCAGAAAATATCTACTTCTGCTTTATTGACTATGCCAAAGCCTTTGACTGTGTGGATCACAACAAACTGTGGAAAATTCTTAAAGAGATGGAAATACCAGACCACCTTACTTGCCTCCTGAGAAATCTGTATGCAGGTCAAGTAGCAACAGTTAGAACTGGACATGGAACAACAGACTTGTTCCAAATCAGGAAAGGTGTACATCAAGGTTGTATATTGTCACCCTGCTTATTTAACTTATATGCAGAGTACATCATGAGAAATGCTGGCTTGGTGAAACACAGACTGGAATCAACATTCCCAAAAGAACTATCAATGACCTCAGATATGCAGATGACACCATCCTTACGGCAGAAAGCGAAGAAGAACAAAAGAGCCTCTTGATGAAAGTGAAAGAAGAAAGTGAAAAAGTCGGCTTAAAACCCAAGATTCAGGAAACTAAGATCATGGCATCCTGTCCCATCACTTCATGGCAAATAGGTGGAGAAACAATGGAAACAGAAACTACTTTGGGTTGTTCCAAAATCACTACAGATGGTGACTGCAGCCTTGAAATTAAAAGACACTTGCTCCTTGGAATAAAAACTATGACCATCTTAGACAGATTAAAAAGCAGAGACATTATTGCCAACAAAGTTCGGTCTAGTCCAAGCTATGGTTTTTCCAGTAGTCACGTATGAATGTGAGAGTTGGACTGTAAAGAAAACTGAGTGCAGAAGAATTGATGCTTTCAAACTGTGGTGTTAGAGAAGACCCTTGAGAGTCCCTTGGACTGCAAGGAAATCCAACCATTCCATTCTAAAGGGTATCAGTCCTGAATATTCTTTGGAAGGACTGATGCTGAAGCTGAAGCTCTAATATTTTGGCCATCTGATGGGAAGAACTGATTCATTGGAAAAGATCCTGGGAAAGTTTGAAAGTGGGAGGAGAAGGGGATGACAGAGGATGAGATTGTTGGATGACATCACTGACCCTATGGATATGAGTTTGAGTAAGCTCCGAGAGTTGGTGATGGACTGGGAAGCCTGGTGTGCTGCAGTCCATGGGGTCGCAAAGTGTCAGACACGACTGAGTGACTGAACTGAACAGATGTAATCTTTCAGTTACTCTTATTGTCAATGGCATATAATCTAAGCTCTGTAGGTCAGCAGGTAATGCCCTGATAATAGGTATTTTCCCTTTCTTTCTCATTTCCAGAAGCACTAGACCCTCTCAAAACCCAAAGTATTTGCAAGTGCCCTTTCTGATCTCCAGGAAGCATTTCTCTCTCTTTTCCTTAGGATTGTCACACTTTTGTCGTCGAGGATCAGCTAAGGTACCAATTATTTCTAGGCATTGTTCTTGATCTCTTCAGGACTCACTATTCACTTATATTCTGTGCCTACTTGAATCTCTAGCACATCACTTTTCCTGTTTTGCAAATATTTCTTACTGTCTGTTGACTATATATTTTTTTAATTTTATGGTTATTTTTAGGATGCAGTCTCTGAAGATCCAGATATTTTTCCTTTGATCTCTGTATACATAGGACCTACAATATCAACGACCATATGACACATATTCAACAAATGGGTTAAAAGAATAAAATAATGAGCTATGTATAACCTCTAATTTCTAGTCATCTAAAATCTATTAGCTTGGAATTTATCAACACAATTCAAATACCACTACACTAACCCAAGATAATCTTTCTTCCTTGGAAGTGGTTAAATTTTGTGATTAAGTAAATAAGCAAGCAATTAATTTAAAAGCATTTATGGAATTTTTAAATTTATTACGTAAATTGCATGCATTCAAGAAATATTTACTGAATAGCTACCATGTGCCAAAGTCTGTTATGAAAGTAAATACACCTGTTCATTAATGAACAAAAATGACAAAAGCTTCCTGAAGCAGCTTATGTTCTAAACGTGGTAGGGCAAAATATTTTATTACTATTTGTTAGTTTCAACGTTTATCTTGTCTTCCCAAGAATATTAGTCTCCATAATATCCAGACTTTGTTTATATTTTGCAGCTTCTGAAAGGCAAAGTTGTTCCCTGAATTTAAATGTTTCCTTTCCCATGTCTTTTTCATTCTCTTTGTATTTTTCTGTGCTCTCTTTTCTTCACTTTTTCTCCCTCTTCCTGAAAGGTATACATTTATTCAATTGTATATACTTAGAGCTGTATAGTTTCTCTCAAATTTCACATACATTTCCACTATTCCATTCTGCTCTTTAGACATTTGAGGATTTTTCATTTTGATACTGAGAAATTGGTAATGAGCACTGATGATTAATAAGCATACAAAAATTCACCATAGTAGTGTTTTCCCTAATCATATGCTGCTTTCTCCTGAAACTTGACATGATGAGGTTCCTTTTTAGTCTATTACCGATGACTCCTATATCACAGATTTTGCTTAGGTGTTGTTTGGAAAGTAGGTAAATGTGCTTCCCTGAGTTTTTCCTATTGAGTCAAAAATGAAAATTAAGTACTTACTGCCTATCTCATGATAGACTAATACTTAAATCACAAAATTGAACAAGATCAAATATGCATTTTTCATTTTGTCAGCAAGTGGGATAACCAAAGACTAGTTCTTCAGCTTATTGCTTTAACTTAAATAATTCTGTAATATAAAGATTATTAAGATTACCACTTTACAACTTTTGTTTATAACTACACTTCGTTCTCTTAAGTGTGTGCATCTGTGTATGTGTGTGTGTGGTTGTGTTACATGACTGTGATTCTCACTTAAATAAATGAAGAAAATCTCTAAATCTCATTCCCAACTTCATAATCCCCAGATTAAGTTCTGATAGGACAGATCACCACAAAAAGACTGTTTTAAAGAACTCCTTAATGGTTTTATGATTAACGTTGAACTGTTGTTGTTTAGTAAATTACATTGATCCAGATGATCCAAGGGAAGAAACTTGTATTTTAAATAATGTGTAAAGTTGTTTGAGAATTACTTGATATAAGGTGAGAAGATTCTATTTTTAAAGTTAGGCAGGGTGTATGTAAATTCTAAAATTACACTGAGACATGTTTCTTAAAATTTGCAGACTTCTTTATTTAATATTCTTATACTAAAAACAACACAAATTGAATTAGTGAAAAGAGTATTAGTATTCTGCAAATAAAATGGCATTATTTAAGGTTATTTCACATTGGCTCCCAAATAAAGTGAAGCTAAGAACAATTACAATAATATAAAATATGCTAGACTTCCCTAGAAAGTGCTGCACAAATTCATATAGGCTCAGAATCTCAAGCAGCAAGACAAAATAGTAATACACCTAGTCCTTTAGCACGAGTTATTAAAAAAAAACTACTAATGATGAAATGAGAGCAGCAATATTATTAATATTTAAATAATTAATTATCTTATAACATAACCTAGATGAATTGGGTATAAGATGAGAATAGCAAAATCATTTTTTGAAGAATTGCTCAAATATGATTGAAGTAATATATTGTAGAACCTATATGTAAAAAGAGATCATAGGATCTTAATTTATCCATAATTAAAATCATTTATGCATTTTATCATTCTTGGAATAAATGTCATTAATGACAGAAGCTGGAAAACAAAGTACTTTGTGATCCGTTTTTTTATCTTTAAATCAAGCTTCCTTAGTCTAATATCTCGGCACATTTGTTGAATTTTATCCAATAAATAAGCAAGTATTTATGAAGTAGCATCAGACACCACAATAAGCTCAGGGGAATCAGCAATGAATGAAAAAATGTCTCCTCACTGGTAGACTTTACTTTCGATGAATGAAGCAAGATAGTGAACAGACACCTATGATACATAGTAGTTGATAGTGAGTGTAGTGGAGGAAAAAATGAACATTAAGAGTAATCTTTAGCTTAATGAAGATTAAAAGAAGGGATTTTTATATGAAATATCATCTCTTTGTTCTATGATTTGTGTCCAATTTTTATAGCAAGAGGCTATGTGGAAACTTCCTGAGGTGCTTAAAAACATGAAGTACTTAAAGAGAGTGAAATTAAAAGACTATTTAAAGTCTCTCAGAGCTCCATGAGCATATTGGAAAACAATGGAAGACACAGTTGAGGTAAAAGTACCTAGGTGGTCATGGATGCCTTGAGGCAGAAGTGGGAGGCAGCTAGTCTGTGAATAAAAATAGAATACAAGCGAGTATATACTGTGAACAAACACCCGAGTCAACATTTTCAGAATATTCAAAGTACAATGCTGGGTGGAAGAGGCATAATATGGAATATCTGGGTAGGATAGAGAAGCTTTTATTGAATTATAGAAACTTTTTTAGATTGTGTCAAATCAAATTCATAGTATATAATCTATTAATTGTGCATTTATATTTTTATAAGTTGAAGAATGTTATCTTTCAAGAGCTAAAGCTGGAGCAACAATTGGAGATTTCTAGACATATCTTAATATGTCCTAGGTCATGATTTTAGTTTTATTTAATTAGAAGACATAGTTTGATCTGTAAAACATATGTGGGAAAAATAACCTACTTTATAGTTTTTACTTTTTCACTACAATTATCCGGCATAAGTTATTGGGCTTCTTTCTCATTTTGTATATGTCACAAGAGAAATCTATACCAAAGCCCAGGTGTATGCTACACTGAAGAAACAACTGTGAAACTCAATACAATCAAAATTGTTTTTTTTAATAAAGAAGTCCTAGAAGAGTTTCTTTAACTCAAATTTCCTGGACATAGTTAATTCTTTACTTAGTTTATTTTAAATTCTTTCCTATATTAATTGATTTTCCTATTAATTGATTTGCCTCTTTATGAAGAGATGTCATATGAAAAATGATGCGACTTTTTAAAATGAAAATTTAGACTCTAAATATAGAAAATTAATGAAGCTGATTGTCCCACAGGGTTGAACTTATATGCTCTTCAAAGAGAGAATCGACCTCATTATTAGCAGCTTATAGGAAGTTCCAATGAACAAATGCAAAGGATAAATTTTCAGACTTTATTTCTTGGCACTGATGCATAATCAAGTTGAAGTTATTTTAACCAAGTAACTGTGGATATGGAAAACAGAACACATTAGTAAAGTTCAAAGGAACACTTTGAAATTTCCCACATTTAAAACCTTTATTAAACTCAGGTCTAGACTAAACAGAGGAACTTATTATACAGTAATGAGTGACATAGTACTGCATCCTAAGGAACACTTCCTTATCTTATTATATAATGAAATAAAAGCCATTGCTTAGAGCTCACTGGAATGATAATTTTAAAACTTTGTTTCAAAGTGTAATGTCATGATCAGTATATATATGTGAAGTGTATTATTTTAATAAATTACTATTATCAACAAAGGAGCTTCCCTGGTGGCTCAGAGGTAAAGAATCCATTTGCAGACACGGGTTCAGACCCTGGGTTGGGAAGATCCTCTGCAAAGGGAAATGGCAACCCATTTCAGTATTCATGCCTGAGAAATCCCAAGGACAGAGGAGTCTGATGGAATACAGTTCATAGGCTCATGAGATTTGGACACAATTTAGCCGCTAATCCACCAACACTACCATTATCAACAAAATATCTTATTTCACAAGCAACTTTTTCTTTATATTATAAACGGAAGCACTTGATTATTTCTTTATCAATAGCAATTTATTGAATTACATCTCAAAAAATGTCAACAAGTGCCACATTATACAAGCAATGACAGTGCAAAAAAAATTAAAGGAGAGCTAATTATAATTAAGGAAACTTCAAATTGCCCTCATCTCTGTAATCAGCAGTGCTAAAAAATACAGAACTAACCAGCACTCCTAGAAATATAATCAGCAGTGATAGAAATACAGAAATGTAATCATCAGTGTCAGAAATATGAAAATATTACCACAGCAAGAGAAGTTTGGAAAAACCATGTAACTCTTTAATGAACTGTTGGTAAAATTTATGTATATTTTATGTCCAGGAAGAGGCTTGGAAAGCTGGCTATGAAATTTAAAAATAGTTGTTAAACTGTTAGCCACCACCCCGAGTCAAATCATGATTGTTATCCAAATCTTACAATTCTGAGTACTGAGTTTGGAGATGAGGTTTGCAAATCCCCTTAAAAGTTGTTATCTGAACCAAAAGCCTTCATTTGATAAATATTTTTGTATCTCTCTCTTTTTTTTTTTAAATATGGAGAAAGACCTCATTGCATCTCTGTGTGACACCTGGATATCTAACCATATCGTACAACTATCTGAGTTCTTGTAAATTGCTCTTTCCTAAGTTCTCTGGTGGCTCAGAGGTTAAAGCGTCTGCCTCCAATGCAGGAGACCTGTGTTTGATCCCCGGGTCGGGAAGATCCCCTGGAGAAGGAAATGGCAAACCACTCCAGTATTCTTGCCTGGAGAATCCCATGGACGGAGGAGCCTGGTAGGCTACAGTCCACGGGGTCGCAAAGAGTCGGACACGACTGAGCGACTTCCCTAAGTTCCACCCAACTTTTGAAGTAACATCTGATAATTACATAATTTAATTCATTCAGCTGCCCTCAACTTTTACAACATATTGTTAGCTCTTCATTACATCCACGTGTTGAAATACTTGAACTAAAGATGATAATTATACTACTCGTCCCAAGAAAGTATCAGTTAATTCTGATCTCACAAACATAATACTTTCCCCAATCATTTCTACTTAAAATGATCGTGAGAGTGTCTGTGTGGTGATAAACTAACACTTATGTGAGCATTTTATGAAATTCAAGTATTCAATAAAAATTCTAGGATGATCATATAATTTATCAAACCAATTATATCTGTTATGATAATGAGAGTGAACACTATTAATAACTATATAAAATTAAGCACACTCTAAATATAAAATCCTTACATTCCAAATATCTACTTATCAAAACTTATAAGACTTATGAAAAATAACTAAAAGCTTAAGGAATGGAAACAGCTTAATTCCTTGTGTTGTTTTCAGTTCAGAGACATTGAAAACCACATCCTAAAAACTTGACAAAGATTTTTTTTTAATTAGTTTATTTTCTATTTTTTAACTTTACAATATTGTATTTGTTTTGCCATACATTGACATGAATCCACGATGGGTGTACATGTTTTCCCCTTCCAGAACCTACCTTCCACCTCCCTCCCCATCCCATCCCTCTGGGTCATCCTGGTGCACCAGCCCCGAGCACCCTGTATCATGCATTGAACCTGGACTGGCGATTCGTTTCACATATGATAATTTACATGCTTCCATGCCATTCTCCCATATCATCCTGCCCTGGCCCTCTCCCATAGAATCCATAACACTGTTCTATTTATCTGTGTCTCTTTTGATGTCTCGCATACAGGGTTATCTTTACCGACTGACTAAATTCCATATATATGTGTTAGTATAATGTATTGGTGTTTTTCTTTCTGGCTTGCTTCACTCTGTATAATAGGCTCCAGTTTCATCCACCTCATTAGAACTGATTCGAATGTATTCTTTTTAATGGCTGAGTAATATTCCATTGTGTATATGTACCACAGCTTCCTTATCCATTCATCTGCTGATGGGCATCTAGGCTGCTTCCATGTCTTGGCTATTATAAACAGTGCTGCGATGAACATTGGGGTACACGGGTCTCTTTCAAGTCTGGTTTCCTCTGTGTGTATGCCCAGCAGTGGGATTGCTGGGTCATATGGCAGTTCTATTTCCAGTTTTTTGAGGAATCTCCATGCTGTTCTCCATAGTGGCTGTACTAGTTTGCATTCCCACCAACAGTATAAGAGGGTTCCCTTTTCTCCACACCCTCTCCAGCACTTATTGCTTGTAGTCTTTTGGATAGCAGCCATTCTGATGGGCGTGAAATGGTACCTCATTGTGGTTTTGATTTGCATTTCTCTGATGAGTGATGTTGAGCATCTTTTCATGTGTTTGTTAGCCATCTGTATGTCTTCTTTGAAGAAATGTCTGTTTAGTTCTTTGGCCCACTTTTTGATTGGGTCGTTTATTTTTCTGGAATTGAGCTGCAGGAGTTGCTTGTATATTTTTGAGATTAATTGTTTCTCCATTGCTTTGTTTGCTATTATTTTCTCCCATTCCGAGGACTGTCTTTTCACCCTGCTTATAGTTTCCTTTGTTGTGCAAAAGCTTTTAAATTTAATTAGGTCCCATCTACACCTAAAGCAACTAGAAAAGGAAGAAATGAAGAACCCCACGTTTAGTAGAAGGAAAGAAATCTTAAAAATTAGGGCAGAAATAAATGCAAAAGAAACAAAAGAGACCATAGCAAAAATCAACAAAACCGACAGCTGGTTCTTTGAGAAGATAAATAAAATTGACAAGCCATTAGCCAGACTCACCAAGAAACAAAGGGAGAAGAATCAAATCAACAAAATTAGAAATGAAAATGGAGAGATCACAACAGACAACACAGAAATACAAAGGATCATAAGAGACTACTATCAGAAACTATATGCAAATAAAATGGACAACTTGGAAGAAATGGATAAATTCTTAGAAAAGTATGACTTCCCAAAACTGAACCAGGAAGAAATAGAAAATCTCAACAGACCCATCACAAGCACAGAAATTGAAACTGTAATCAGAAATCTTCCAGCAAACAAAAGCCCAGGGCCAGATGGTTTCACAGCTGAATTCTACCAAAAATTTAGAGAAGAGCTAACACCTATCCTACTCAATCTCTTCCAGAAAATTGCAGAGGAAGGTAAACTTCCAAACTCATGCTATGAGGCCACCATCACCCTAATACCAAAACCTGAAAAAGATGCCACAAAAAAAGAAAACTACAGGCCAATATCACTGATGAACATAGATGCAAAAATCCTTAACAAAATCCTAGCAAACAGAATCCAACATCATATTAAAAAGATCATACATCATGACCAAGTGGGCTTTATCCCAGGAATGCAAGGATTCTTCAATATCCACAAATCAATCAATGTAATAATACACCACATAAACAAATTGAAAAATAAAAACCATATGATTATTTCAATAGATGCAGAGAAAGCCTTTGACGAAATTCAGCATCCATTTATGATAAAAAACCCTCCAAAAAGCAGGTATAGAAGGAACATACCTCAACATAATAAAAGCTATATATGACAAACCCAAGGCAAACATTATCCTAAATGGGGAAAAACTGAAAGCATTTCCCCTAAAATCAGGAACAAGACAAGGGTGCCCACTTTCACCACTACTATTCAACATAGTTTTGGAAGTTTTGACAAAGATTTTTATGTCACAGAGCTTTCATGGGCTCTAGCCTGCTAGACTCCTATGTCTATGGGGATTCTCCAGGCAAGAATACTGGAGCGGGTTGTCATGCCCACCTCCAGGGAATCTTCCCAACCCAAGGATCGAATCTAGGTCCCCCACATTGCAGATGGATTCTTTACCATCTGAGCTACCAAGAAAAAAAAAAATACAAAATAAGATAGAAATTCAGTTCAGTTCAGTCGCTCAGTCATGTTCGACTCTTTGCAACCCCATGAATCACAGCATGCCAGGCCTCCCTATCTATCACCAACTCCTGGAGTTTACCCAAACCCATGTCCATCCAGTCGGCGATGCCATCCAGCCATCTCATCCTCCATCGTCCCCTTCTCCTCCTGCCCCCAATCCTTCCCAGCATCAGGGTCTTTTCCAATGAGTCAACTCTTCGCATGAGGTGGCCAAAGTATTGGAGTTTCAGCTTCAACATCAGTCCTTCCAATGAACACCCAGGACTGACCTCCTTTAGGATGGACTGGCTGGATCTCCTTGCAGTCCAAGGGACTCTCAAGAGTCTTCTCCAACACCATGGCTCAAAAGCATCAATTCTTCAGCGCTCAGCTTTCTTCACCGTCCAACTCTCACATCCATACATCTACCTGTAATTTGATGATCATCAACCACAACTGATCTTCCCTGTAGCTTAGATGGTAAAGAATCTGCCCACAATGCAGGAGACCTGGGTTCTATTCCCAGGTCGGGAAGATCCTCTGGAGAAGGGAATGGCGATCCAGTCCAGTATTCTTGCCTGGAGAATCCCATGGACAGAGGAGCCTGCCGGACCACAGTCCATGGTGTCACAAAGAGTTGGACACGACTGAGCGACTAACACTGCTACTACTACTAACCACAGCTAAATAATCTTGTATTGTTTCTGGTTTGCCTTATTCACCTTTTCATCACAATGGCTATTCACCACAATTTCCTTAAGAACTACTTCACTTTATTCCCTGATCTTATTTCTCACTAAAAATAAAAGAAGAAAGTCTATCAGCCTTCTACTAATCTGAGAAATTAATTTAAAACAGCATTATATGAAGATGAGTAAAATACAATCGATATCATCCTCATTATTAGAATCTGAGTGTTGCTACAAATCTCTTTGCATTTATATAATGATTGTGAAACTCTTTCTCTTGCAATTTTTTTTTCTCCTTAACATTATGAGGAAAAAAAATTCAAATTTTAAATTCTGAACAGTTTAACAAAAGTTTTGAAAACTTACAAGGATGACTTTTCAGACGTCAATTATATTTTCTTGAAAGATAATGCAATACTTCAGTAATATAATTAGAAAACTATGGATGATACAACAGTGATGATTTAATTTTACTATTGCATAATCCTTCTAGGCAATTCCACTCCTTGTCCATTTTATCATTATTTTTGTCCTTTGTATTATGGACTAATAATTGGTGAATAATGTTGAAATTATTTCTAGGATAATGAACTGCAAAATATTTCAAAATTACACCTTGTTTTTGGAAAACTTTTAATAAATAATAAAAGTTTCAAAAGATCAATTTTTGTAAATTATAAGAATTTTTAAATAAAAAGCTTAAAATTCCATTAAGTTCAATAAATCTTGATGATACAACCAGAAGTAAAGATGAAAGTTTGAAGTCACTGGCTTGGAAAAGACTCCTGTCAGTTGAGAACATAAATGTCAAAGACATAGTATTATGTATGGCAGAGAGCTGAAGTCATATACATAAGCTCTATTGCTGTTCAGTTGCTTAGTTGTGTTGGACTCTTTGAGATCCCATGGGCTGTAGCATGCCAGGCTCCTCTGTCCTCCACTATCTCCCAGAATTTGCTCCAATTCATGTCCATTGAGTCAGTGATGCTGTCTAACCATCTCATCCCTTGATGCCCCCTTCTCCTTTTGCCTTCAGTCTTTCCCAGCATTAGGATCTTTTCCAATGAGTCAGATCTTCCTATCAGTTGGCCAAAGTATTGGAGCTTCAGCTTCAGGATCAGGAACATTCATTCCAATGAATATTCAGGGTTGATTTCCTGAAGCTTGATTGCATGAAGGTTGATTTCCACAAGCTCTATGCTTAAGATGATTACAAAAAACACAACTGGAGCTTCTTCTTGAGTTTCCTGGCTTAACAAATTATATATCTTATTTTTATTTTTACCTTTCTTTTTCAATTCTCTACTGTGTGTGCAGATAATTTGGGGGTTATAGAATTTTTTTCTTTTTTATTCACACAACAAAGAATACTAGTGTCTGACAGCTACAGAATTGAAAAAAACAGACACCAATTTAAATTCTAGCCTTTAGTTTTATTTAGTAACTGGGTGTGACTTTAGTTTTTCTTTATCAGAGATAAAGTCAAACACTCTCAGTGTGTTTGTGGGAGGAAAGATGCAACAGAGGTTCAGTTCATTTCAGTAGCTGAGTCATGTCTGACTCTTCATGACTCCATGGACCACAGCATGCCAGGCTTTCCTGTCCATCACCAACTTCCGGAGTTGAAGAATTCTTTTCACCAAGAATTGTCCTGATATGAGGGAAGCTGTAACTTTAGAAGAGGAAACGTTAGTTTCCCAGTCATGTCTGACTCTGTGCAACCCCAGGAACTGTAGCCTGCCAGGGTCCTCTGTCCATGGAATTCTCTAGATAAGAATACTGGAGTGGGTAGCCATTTTCTTCTATAGGGGATCTTTCTGACACAGGGATGAAACCCGGGTGTCCTGCATTGCAGACAGATTCTTTACGATCTGAGCCATCAGGGAAGACTGTAACCTTAATTAATCACAGATATAATAGAGAGGGTGATGGAGAGGAACACTTCCAGCCAACTTCTGATTTATATTCCACATGACAGGGTGGAAGCATGAAGAACCTGGAAGAGGAATCACTATCCAGGTAGGTAGAAAGAATTTGAAAGACTTATACCAGACCACTCGACCTGCCTCCTGAGAAATCTGTATGGAGGTCAAGAAGCAACAGACAGAACCAGACACAGAACAACAGACTGGTTCCAAATTGGAAAAGGAATATGTCAAGGCTGTATATTGTCACCCTGCTTATTTAACTTATATGCAGAGTACATAAAGTGAGAGGCCGGGCTGGATGAAGCACAAGCTGGAATCAAGATTGCTGGGAGAAATATCAATAACCTCAGATATGCAAATGACACTACCCTTATGGCAGGAAGTGAAGAGGAACTAAAGAGCCTCTTGATGAAAGTGAAAGAGGAGAGTGAAAAACCTGGCTTAAAACTCAACGTTCAAAAAATGATCATGTCATCCAGTCCCATCACTTCATGGCAAATAGAGGGGAAACAAGCAAACATCAAGGGACTTTACTTTAGGGAGCTTCAAAATCACTGCAGATGGTGACTGCAGCCTTGAAATTAAAAGACGCTAGCTCCTTGGAAGAAAAGCTATGAAGAACCTAGTTCAGTTCAGTTCAGTCGCTCAGTCGTGTCCGAATCTTTGTGACCCTATGAATTGCAGCATGCCAGGCCTCCCTGTCCATCACCAACTCCTGGAGTCTACCCAAACCCATGTCCATCGAGTCAGTGATGCTATCCAACCATCTCATCCTCTGTCGTCCCCTTCTCCTCCTGCCCCCAATCCTACCCAGCATTAGGGTCTTTTCCAATGACTCAACTCTTCGCATGAGGAGGCCAAATTACTGGAGTTTGAGCTTCAACATCAGCCCTTTCAATGAACACCCAGGATTGACCTCCTTTAGGATGGATTGATTGGATCTCCTTGCAGTCCAAGGGACTCTCAAGAGTCTTCTCCAACACCACAGTTCAAAAGCATCAATTCTGCGGCGCTCAGCTTTCTTTACCGTCCAACTCTCACATCCATACATGACCAATAGCAAATTAAAAACCAGAGACATTACTTTGCCAACAAAGGTCCGTCTTGTCAAAGCTATGGTTTTTCCAGTAGTCATGTATGGGTGTGAGAGTTGGACCATAAAGAAAGCAGAATGCCAAGGAATTGATGATTTTGAAGTGTGGTGTTGGTGAAGACTCCTGAGAGTCCCTTGGACAGCAAGGTCATCAAACCAGTCAATCCTAAAGGAAATCAGTACTGAATATTCACTGGAAGGACTGATGCTGAAGCTGGAGCTCACTTTGGCCACCTGATTCAAAGAATTGATTCATTGGAAAAGACCCTGATGTTGGGAAATATTGAAGGCAGGAGAAGGGGATGACAAAGGATGAGATGGTTGGATGGTATCACCCACTCAATGTACATGAGTTTGAGCAAACTCTGGGAGTTTGTGAAGGACAGAGAAGCCTCATGTGCTGCAGTCCATGGGGTCGCAAAGAGTCAGACACGACTGAGGGACTGAAATGAACTGAACTGAATAGAGCTTTAAACAAAAGTGAAATGTGTGAGGAGAGGTGGCAATATATCAGATTAAATAAATAAGTACAAGCTTTATGAGTCAGGATAAATTGGAAGAATAGAAATAAATATAATTGATAGATATTTAGAAAACTGAAGTTAGTTTACTTTGTCATTGACTGGATATGAAAAAATATAAAAAAGGAAAATCAGCAAGAATAATTTCCACATTTCTGTGTTGGTTTATAGGATGTATGACAGTGTCATCAACTGTGAAAGGAAACTAAAAAGAGATTTGGGGACAAAGAAGATAAGTTCTCTTTTAGATGTCTTGAAATGTGTTTTCATTTGAAAATGTTCAAGAGAAGGTTCTGAGTAAATGATTGGCCATAAATATTTACAAAACAGGAGAGGACTACAAACTCTATGCATTCATTTGAGAATGAATTTTAAATAGATAGAAATTAATATCATGGGCATATATAACATCACATAGGATTCATATACAGATTGAGAAGAGAAGGCAAAAACTAAAACAAAAATTAAAATCCTTAAATTAATAAATACCCAAAGAAGAGTCAGAATAAAATCTGGAAAAGAGTAGTAAGGAAAATTAAATAAGTATAGTTTTGAGAAGGCAATGGAAGTGTCAACTGAAAAAGATGTACAACTTGAGAGTTGTGAGTTAAGTTTTATTTGGGACAAAATGAAGACTGCAGCCCATGAGGCAGCATCTTAGATAACTCTGAGAGACTGCTCCAAAGTGGTAGTAGGGAAAAGTCAATATGTAAGGTTTTGGTGAAAGGGGAGTTAAATACCATGAAGCACTCATTTTACAAAAGGTTTTTCTTTAGTCATGAGGACCTGATGTCACCATGAAGGGATTTAGTGCTTCTCTACATATGAGGAGATGCAAGGATTGAGATTATAAAATCTGTTCTTAAAACATCCAACAATCTAAAGACCTGCCCTACTAGATTTCCTGGAGCACAGAGTGCCTCAATCCACCCTGAACCCCTCAAGTGTTGAAGGTCAATAGCTATAGCAGCATGGGCTTCAATCTCTGTAGAGGCAGATGGCAAATGCCTTTAATTGTTCAGTCATTGAAAGTGCTCTTGGTAAATGCCAATTTGTAGTTTCATGGCCTCCTTCTGGTCATAAACCCGATCATACTTTGGGGGGCGTTTCATGACCATTTTGTCCCACGTTGCTGGAAAGTCTCGTTCTCAGTTCTGAAGAAGATTTTTGTTGATAGGCCGCTCAATGTG
Source organism: Giraffa tippelskirchi (assembly GCF_054371585.1). Classification (NCBI taxonomy): domain Eukaryota; kingdom Metazoa; phylum Chordata; class Mammalia; order Artiodactyla; family Giraffidae; genus Giraffa; species Giraffa tippelskirchi. Next base: position 73,243,245 of record NC_137286.1, read on the forward strand.
CTATTACTAGACTTGGTCTTAATAGTCAAAGATCTCTGGAGACCTGTCTTCTTGTTATGGTCCAGGAAAGTATTCCTTTTTGTTGCATCTTCCAATATCTAGAATTACACTATTACAATCATTGATCATATATCAAGCTATACATTTGATCAACTGCTTCAAATCTAGTCATCATTTTCGTTGGAGACTCAGGCATACACTTGGTAATACAAGAAATAATAATCTTGTGAAACAAACAAAATACAAATGGGTATAGTTAATAACATTAGCGAACTTAAATGTAAATATTTTAACCATGAGCTTCCCACACCAAACCAGTTTTTTGAAAAGATCATCAAGACTAGGGAATGGGTCACTTGAAGAAATCTGATTTTTCATGTGGTTCATTAAATGTGTTACATTAAACAATTTATCAGGTATGAAAATATAGCATTCATTTTTAATTTTAGCATGTGTATCTCCCTGAAATGCTGTAAGGTGTCAAGGGCCTTACAGTTGTGTAGCACTGCCTTTCTCATCATATAGATCTCAGAATTCAATCGGCTAATAGCCTGGTTACTATCATGTAAAGCTTATGAAAGTTGTTACAGCTTCGATATGGCCAATTACATCCTCCAACCCCATTGAAGGCACACATACACACACAAATATGCTAAATGATCATACCAATAGAATACAGATCTTTGTCCCACTGGGATCATACCAATGGTAGATTGGTTGAGGTTACCTTTAATTTGTTAACATGTATGACCTTAAATTCATGGGAATCTCAGGCTACACCTTCTATCCATCACTGAAAATATAAAAGTCATAAATTAGTGTCACAAATCCACTGAGTTCTATACCAATTACTCTCTCTAAGGGTAATAACAGGCATAGTTCATAAAGAACCCAGCCTTGTCTCACAATTACCAGCTTGATCATTTTTAGTATGATTTAACCCTTCCCAACATAGCGGAGCTTTTAAAGTTAAATGACCACAGCCTGGTGTTAATCATGTAGATCCACCCAATAATTGTGGGAGTTTTCATTTTAATAGATGAGAAGTTAAGCTTTTTTTATTGAGACTTAGCTCCTCACTCCAATTGAGTTTTGAATGACCCTAAGAGAAAACTTAAATCTATGGTCAGCATCAGAGCAGGTATCGTTAATTGGCCAAGTGAGAGGATCCTATCTAGTAATATCATTAATAGATAGAACAGGACTGAAATTTCATCTAAAATAAATTACCTAGGGGGTATCTAATCAGAGCCCAAGAGAACAGAAACCCACCAAGGTAACCCAGAAATACAAGACACAGGTAATTGGCCACAACCCAACAATTGCATTGAGTTTTAAACTAGCATAGAATCATGTCCATGATAGAAAACATTCGACTGATAGTCATAGGTATAATGAATCAAGAAAACACTGTAAATGATCATCCAGCTCAGATCAGCATCTTGGGCACGCTCTCTACTTCTGATGTTGTCTTCTTCTCATCCTAGTGTAGTGCAGTTTCCTCTGTGTGAGCATTGTTTTAAGGTGAGTTTGAGGTCAGCAGACCTCTCTATAGACCAGTCCAGCTTAGGGGCCTTTGGAAGTAGGAGTTAACCCAAGAGTCAATTTCCCTTCAATTTCTCTGATCATGAGCTAGTTAAAAGTACCTAGTAAAAGAGACAGTCCCTTAAATTATGTCTTCTTCCAGTCTTGGTTGCAGGTCATGCGTGAAGCAACTGATGTTCATACAAAGACAGATTACTGAGATAACCTTCAGAAATGACTGTAGAGTGCCCTTTAATAATTTAATTAAATTTTACATTACTATACCCTAACAGCAAAAAACTATCCAGGAAATGAATCTTAGTAGATACAGAACCTTTAAGAAACTGGGACTTAACATTCATTGAAACATCTTTTTCTCCCTAAATTCATCATCATTTTTACCAAATATAACCAAATTAAAACTTGTTTGTAATATAGGTCTGGTCTCAATATACTTTACCTGATTATTTATATAACCATAATTGATCATAGACTTTTTTGCTTTGCTGAGACTTTTATAAAGTCTCAGACTAAACTTTTAAAATAAAACCTTTCAGGGATAGGAAAGTCATGCCAATGGCTTATCACAGATTTTACCTAACAGATCTAAGTAAATTCCTCCCTTCTCAAGGTTTCCAAAATTCCTTGAGATTTCTGTACCTGTTATTGAGATAACCTTCCTACCTGTTCTAATAAAGTTGCTGAAAACTAAGAGCTTCCAATCTCTGGAGGTTCAGAGAGAAAAAGTAAATGTTTCAATATGTTTATAAAATATAATTTTACAAAATTATTGTCATAATTAGTTTGAGGGGAAGGTTTCTCTTACTCCTGGAAAACACAAATTCAACCTAGTAATTTTTCAGATAGAAAGCATAAAAATTGTAAGCATATGTGCCAGTTCATTCAGTCCCTTTGTTAACCTTTGTGAAGTTATCTAGTTTTCCATTAGAATCTTTACTAGGTTCAGAAACTGGTATTTATCCAAAAGTCCTTTCTGTAAATCTTTAAGAGGAAGCATTTTTGTGAAATTAATTGTTAGTGCTATGACAATATTTTGAGATAGTAACTAGAATTAGGACTAGAAAGCATTTTACCCAAACACATGAGAATTTTAGGAGCTCCATTTCGTTTTCTAGGATATCTATATTAGTAACATTTACCATACAATATAACCCGGAACTTATTACTCACTTGTCAATACTCCCCATGTGATTCTGTATACAAAATGAACCTAATTAGTGTAATAGCTCTCTTTCGAACGTTTCGGGAGTGCTTTGAAGCATCCCAAAGTTAGATAGAAATGTTTTACATTAGAATGATTTAGGAAGGTTTGTTAACAAATATCAAAAACATCTAGAACACTCAGTCAGATAGAATTATAGGCCATTGTGGAACAACAGCCATTCACTTAGTCAAAGTAGCAATAAAGGATTTTAGAACAGATCACTTAAGAGATAAATAAACAGTGCTGCGATGAACACTGGGGTACACGCGTCTCTTTCAATTCTGGTTTCCTCGGTGTATATGCCCAGCAGTGGGATTGTTGGGTCATATGGCAGTTCTATTCCCAGTTTTTTAAGGAATCTCCACACTGTTCTCCATAGTGGCTGTACTAGTTTGCATTCCCACCAACAGTGTAAGAGGGTTCCCTTTTCTCCACACCCTCTCCAGCATTTATTGCTTGTAGACTTTTGGATAGCAGCCATTCTGACTGGTGTGAAATGATACTTCATTGTGGTTTTGATTTGCATTTCTCTGATAATGAGTGATGTTGAGCATCTTTTCATGTGTTTGTTAGCCATCTGTATTTCTTCTTTGGAGAAATGTCTGTTTAGTTCTTTGGCCCATTTTTTGATTGGGTCGTTTATTTTTCTGGAATTCAGCTGCAGAAGTTGCCTGTATATTTTTGAGATTAATTGTTTGTCTGTTGCTTCGTTTGCTATTATTTTCTCCCATTCTGAAGGCTGTCTTTTCACCTTGCTTATCGCAGCACTGTTTACAATAGCCAGGACATGGAAGCAACCTAGATGTCCATCAGCAGACGAATGGATAAGGAAGCTGTGGTACATATACACAATGGAATATTACTCAGCCATTAAAAAAATACATTTGAATCAGTTCTACTGAGATGGATGAAACTGGAGCCCATTATACAGAGTGAAGTAAGCCAGAAAGAAAAACAACAATACAGTATACTAATGCATATATATGGAATTTGAAAGATGGTAACGATAACCCTATATGTGAGACAGAATAAGAGACACAGATGCATAGAACAATTTTATGGACTCTGAGGGAGAAGGTGAGGGTGGGACGTTCTGGGAGAATAGCACTGAAACATGTATATTATCATATGTGAAACAGAACACCATTCCATGTTCGATGCATGAGACAAGGGCTCAGGGCCAGGGCAATGGGATGACCCAGAGGGATGGGATGGGGAGGGAGGTGGGTGGGGGGTCCAGGAAGGGGAACTCATGTAAACCCATGGCTGATTCATGTCAATGTATGGCAAAAACTATTACAATATTGTAAAGTAATTAGCCCCCAACTAAAATAAATAAATTTATAAAAAAAAAATAAAGTGAAGGAAAATAGAAAAAAAAAAGAGATAAATAAACAAGTATATTATCAAATGCAGTTCTCTGAAGAGAAGATGTACTCTTAACAGAGAGAAATGCTAAATTCAAGTTTTTGCACCAGCTTACTTTATTTAAAAGGTGAATTTAATTAACATTATTTTAAACTTAGTCCTAACCATGTACAAAACTCTTTCCTCATGGTTCACTTTTCACAAACCTTATCACTTCCTATACCCATTACAGTGTTCTTTCATCCTAAAAAGCCACCTGTAAGTCAGGCTTACTTCCTTTTCCTTTCACAAAATGCAATTCCATTCCTCATAAATTCTTTACTGAAAACACACTTCCTACTTCCCTTAAGCAACCAAGAGCATTATATGCTATATATTAGCATTATATAGATTGGTGATCACCCTGCTTATTGAACTTATATGCACAGTACATCATATGAAATGCCAGACTGGATGAAGCACAAGCTGGAATCAAGATGGCCAGGAGAAATATCAATAATCTCAGATACGCTGATGACACCACCCTAATGGCAGAAAGCCTCTTGATGAAAGTGAAAGAGGAGAGTGAAAATGTTGGCTTAAAGCTCAACATCCAGAAAATTAAGATCATGGCATCTGGTCCATCATTTCATGACAAATAGATGGAGAAACAGTGGAAACAGTAAGAAACTATTTAGGGGGGCTCCAAAATCACTGCAGATGGTGACTGCAGCCTTGAAATTAAAAGATGCCTGCTCCTTGGAAGAAAAGCTATGACCAACCTAGGCAGCATATTAAAAAGCAGAGACATTACTTTACTAACAAAGGTCCATTCAGTCAAAGCTACGGCTTTTCCAGTAGTCATGTATGAATGTGAAAGTTGGACTGTAAAGAAGCTGAGTGCCAAAGAATTGATGCTTTTGAACTGTGGTTTTGGAGAAGACTCTTGAGAGTCCCTTGGACTGCAAGGAGATTCGACCAGTCTATCCTAAAGGAAATCAGTCATGAATATTCATTGGAAGTACTGAAACTGAAGCTGAAACTTCAATATTTTGACCACCTGATGCAAACAACCGAGTCATTGAAAAAGACCCTGATGCTGGGAAAGATTGAAGACAGGAGAACTGGATGACAGAGGATGAGATGGTTGGATGGCATCACCGATGCAATGCACATGTTGGAGTAGGCCCTGGGAGTTGGTGATGGACATTGAAGCCTGGCATGCTGTAGTCTGTGGGATTGCAAAGAGTTGGACACAACTGAGCCACTGAACTGAACTGAACTGATAGATAGGTGAGCATAAATACCACTGATGATTTCTAAAACCTTTGCTTTCTTAGAGAGAACATTTTAGGATGGCACCACTCATCATTTATTGTGAATCCCAAATCTGTTTAATTTCTCTGTAAGAGGAAATTAGTGTTTAGTAGTAAATGTTTCAAAATCTTATCTTATTTGGATATGACTTGGCTATTCAATAGACTTCTAACATTTAGTTTAGCATAACCCTTAGGAGTTCAAGTTATCCCAATCTAGAGGGATTATTTTAGACACATATTCCTAAAAAGCATAAATATTTTTAATAGAGTCTATCTAAAGGCACATATTTCACATGAGGTAATTTCCTTGCTGACAAACTTGTAACAGATACAATGATATTTAACTTATATTAAACCTAGGTACAATGTAAATATTCTGCTTAATGTTAATTACCCTTATACATGTCTCCATTAGTTATAGCAACAAACAGACATTAATATCAGGTATTTAATACTGAATATTTCCAACTTCACATGAACCTGAAATTCATTTAGGTTAATTTCTCTTGTATTTAGAATTATTTGGTTTGTAAGCACTTACTTTTTGTTGTTGTTGTTGTTGTTTGTTTTGTTTTTTTAAGGCCAATTAGTTTAGAGCTCATTTACAAACTGATCTCAGCAATCAGCAATATTTTCCAAAAAAACAAAGACTCACACTGAGACATACATATATCCAAATAGACACAAAAGATCCTATAGCTTTGTTTTTCAAACTTAGTTATGAATACTACTTGTAAAAAACGGTTGAAATAAGAATTTAAAAGTCTTTGTTCCTTTTATTTATTTTTTTGGTCTCAGGCATTAGAGATGGTCTAGATAAGTGATCCAGAGAGCTCTGGTCTAAAGGTATATGAGGAGTTATTTCCCCAGGGCAAGAATTCTTAAAGAGATACTTTTTTTCTTCAATCTTTCTCTGGAGTCTAAAGAATACTGTGACCACGTTGTCAAAAATTGTATTTTTCAGTGGTCATCGCTTTATAGCCAGAATTTAGACCAAATAGTGCTCAAATTGGCCCTGATAACAAGGACAGTTGGTCCCAGCAGGGATTGTCCCTCTGGGGAAGTAGGGGTCTCAGTTTGATCAGCCTCAGTCTTTTGATTACAGGAGGAAGTCCTGGACATAAGGGAACTTAAGTCAGTTTTCTTATCCTATGTTAATAAAGATCTAACATTTTTAGGCCATCGTTTTTGTCACTGAATCATAGCTACAGATTGACCAGTCAAAAAAAAATTATTCCCCCCCCCCACAAGGAGTTCCCAGGTGGAGTGTGGAAATTTAGAGTTAGCAATTACCATATTAACTCGTGCTGTTTGTACCAGATGTCTGTGCACTCAAACCAAACCAACAAAACCAAACCAAACCAGAACTTCACCAGCCAGGAGTCACACTCCAAATGAAACAAAAGGCAAAAAGATGCCCAGAAATCAAAAGCCAAATGACATAAATGCCAAACATGACTTTCCAGTTCCACTAGACCTGTGACCAAGCAAAATCAGGGCTAGCAGCCTCTTTTAGTTCTGATATAGTTTCAAGCAATTCCTTGTTAATTTCCTGTAAAGAAGTTGCTCTATCATTTCCTGTTTTAGAAACTTCTAGATATCAGTCAGAACTAAGATGGACTAGAATGGATGAATTTAACTCAGAAGAACATTATGTCTACTACTGTGGGCAGGAATCCCTTAGAAGAAATGGAATAGCCATCTAGTCAACAAAAGGGTACGGAATTCAGTACTTGGTTGCAATCTCAAAAATAACAGAATGATCTCTGTTTGTTTCCAAGGCAAACCATTCAATATCATGGTAATCCAAGCCTATGCTCCAACCAGTAACGCTGAAGAGGCTGAAGTTGAATGGTTCTATGAAGACCTACAAGACCTTTTAGAACTAACACCCAAAAAGATGTCCTTTTCATTATAGGGGAATGGAATGAAAAAGTAGGAAGTCAGGAAACACCTGGAGTAACAGGCAGATTTGGCCTTGGAGTACATAATAAAGCAGGGAAAAGGCTAATAGAGTTTTGCCAAGAGAACGCACTGGTAATAGCAAACACCTCTTCCAACAACACAAGAGAAGACTACACGTGAACATCACCAGATGGCCAACACCAAAATCAGATTGATTATATTCTTTGCAGCCAAAGATGGAGAAGCTGTATACAGTCAGCAAAAACAAAACTGGGAGCTCACTGTGGCTCAGATCATGAACTCGTTATCACCAAATTCAGGCTTAAATTGAAGAAAGTGGGGAAAACCACTAGACCATTCAGGTATGACCTAAATCAAATCCCTTATGATTATACAGTGGAACTGAGAAATAGATTTAAGGGACTAGATCTGATAGACAGAGTGCCTGATGAACGATGGACAGAGGTTCATGACATTGTACAGGGATAAAGACCATCCCCATGGAAAAGAAATGAAAAAAAGCAAAATGGCTGTCTGAGGAGGCCTTAGAAATAGCTGTGAAAAGAAGAGAAGTGAAAAGCAAGGAGAAAAGGAAAAATATTCCTATCTGAATGCAGAATTCCAAAGAATAGCAAGGAGAGATAAGAAAGCCTTCCTCAGTGATCAATGCAAAGAAATAGAAGAAAACAACAGAATGGGAAAGACTAGACATCTCTTCAAGAAAATTAGAGATACCAAGGGAACATTTTATGCAAATATGGGCACAATAAAGGACAGAAATGCTATGGACCTAAAAGAAGCAGAAGATATTAAGAAGAGGTGGCAAGAATACACAGAAGAACTGTACAAAAAAGATCTTCACGACCCAGATAATCAAGATCGTGTGATCACTCAACTAGAGCCAGACATCCTGGAATGTGAAGTCAAGTGGGCCTTAGAAAGCATCACTATGAACAAAGCTAGTGGAGGTGATGGAATTCCGGTTGAACTATTTCAAATCCTCAAAGATGATACTGTGAAAGTTCTGCCCTCAATATGCCAGCAAATCTGGAAAATGCAGCAGTGGCCACAAGACTGGAAAAGGTTACCTTTCATTTCAATCCCAAAGAAAGGCAATGCCAAAGAATGCTCAAACTACCACACAATTGCACTCATCTCACATGCTAGAAAAGTAATGCTCAAAATTCTCCAAGCTAGGCTTCAGCAATACGTGAACTGTGAACTTCAAGATGTTCAAGCTGGTTTTAGATAAGGCAGAGGAACCAGAGATCAAATTGCCAACATCTGCTGGATCATCAAAAAAGCAAGAGCGTTCCAGAAACATATTTATTTCTGCTTTATTGACTATGCCAAAGCCTTTGACTGTGTGGATCACAATAAACTGTGGAAAATTCTGAAAGAGATGGGAATACCAGACCAGCTGACCTGCCTCTTGAGAAACCTGTGTGCAGGAGAAGAAGCAACTGTTAGAACTGGACATGGAACAACAGATTGTTTCCAAATAGGAAAAGGAGTACCTCAAGGCTGTATGTTGTCACCCTGCTTATTTAACTTATATGCAGAGTACATCATGAGAAATGCTGGGCTGGAAGGAGCACAAGCTGGAATCAAGATTGCCGGGAGAAGTATCAATAATCTCAGATATGCAGATGACACCACTCTTATGGCAGAAAGTGAAGAGGAACTAAAAAGCCTCTTGATAAAAGTGAAAGAGGAGAATGAAAAAGTGGTTACAGCTCAACATTCAGAAAACTAAGATCACGGCATCTGGTCCCATCACTTCATGGGAAATAGTTGGGGAAACAGTGGAAACAGTGTCAGACTATTTTCTGGGGCTCCAAAATCACAGCAGATGGTGATTGCAGCCATGAAATTAAAAGACGCTTACTCCTTGGAAGGAAAATTATGAACAACCTAGATAGAATATTTAAAAGCAGAGACATTACTTTGCCAACAAAATCCATCTAGTCAAGGCTATGGGTGTTCCAGTAGTCATGTATGGATGTGAGAGTTGGATGGTGAAGAAAGCTGAGCACCAAAGAATTGATGCTTCTGAACTGTGGTGTTGGAGAAGACTCTTGAGAGTCCCTTGGACTGCAAGAAGATCCAACCAGTCCTTTCTAAAGGAGATCAGTCCTGGATGTTCATTGAAAGGACTGATGTTGAAGCTGAAACTCCGATACTTTGGCCGCCTCATGCGAAGAGCTGACTTATTGGAAAAGACCCTAATGCTGGGAAAGATTAAAGGTGGGAGGAGAAGGGGAAAACAGAGGATGAGATGATTGGATGGCATCACCGATTCGATGGCCATCGGTTTGGGTAGACTCCGGGAGTTGGTGATGGACAGGGAGGCCTGGCGTGCTGGGATTCATGGGGTCGCAAAGAGTCGGACACAACTGAGTGACAGAACTGTACTGAACTGTAGATAGCAGTCAAAGTAAGCATGGCCAACCTTTTCTAATTGTGCATGCAAAGTATCAATTTTGGAATATCAAAAGAACTCCAATTAGGCCATTTTAGGGTGAGATCTCTTTTAGCATAATTTCTCCAACTAACTAGGTATTTGTAAGTATGACCTCTGTACATATTGCACATGAATCTGGCTGGAGTTAGTCAGAAGCTGGCTTTCTGACACCCTTTTGTTTCTTTGTTTGAGAGATTTTATTTCCCATTTTAAGCTGAATTTGTCAGGGATAAATATCACTAGTGAACTTGTGTAGTGGGTCCATGTGCTATTTGTGAGCTTAACTCCTCCAGGAGTCACCCCAGTCATTTCAGCTCATCTTATGTGTCTTGGATTCTGCCTCCAGCAATCTAATACCATGGTGGCTGCTCAGGTCACTGAATGGCCAGTTGTTATTTGCGACCCCTGGATGAACAAGTATTTTAATTAATGAGTGGGTTTCCCTATGGGACCACTGCACAGTATGAAGACTAGGCCTCCACCACTCCCGGAAATTTCTCAGTCACCTGAAAAAACTGATACCAGCCAGGAAGAATCTTGTCCCATTTCTTCAGAGAAAAACTCTCATGTATTTTCCTCACTTTTATCTTGGCAAATTCTATAAATGCAGTCAAATTGGGGGAAAGTGTCAGATCAGCCTCTTACTTAACCACTCAGCCAAGACCATTCAGTCCCACACAATGGAGTGATCTTGGCATCTTTCTGCCGAGCCCCTTGTATTCCTCGATTTTTTTCTCAATCAAGCCCCACTAAACAGTACCTTTCTACTGGGTGGGTAATTCCCTTGACATCTTTCAGCCAGCCCCACACCCAGTATTTTTTGACTGGGTGGGAATTTCTCGGTATCTTTGAACCAAGCCCCACTCAGTGTCTAGACCATGAGTGGGTATGCTGCAGATATTTCACCAGGTCCCATACCATCCTCCAGTATCTTTCCTACTGGGAGGGGTCATTTAGCCTGTTCTACGGCCAAATAAAACTCAGAATCTCAACCAATGCAGGAGATTCAAGAACCAGGAGAGACTTACCCAAATTTGTCTGCACTCCCTGAGGAGGCAGATGAGCACAAGGGGTCACTGCTGGTACTAAAACTCCGGTTCCTCGTGGAGTCCAGTCGAAGGAAGGAAGTCCACTCTGGGTTGCTTCTTCAGTCACCATACTGCTACTGCTGCTACTAAGTCACTTCAGTCATGTCCGACTCTGTGTGACCCCAAAGACGGCAGCCCACCAGGCTCCCCCATCCCTGGGATTCTCCAGGCAAGAGTACTGGAGTGGGTTGCCATTGCCTTCTCCGCGGTCACCATAACTGTTGACTAAAAAAGGATGTACAACTTGAGTGTTGCGAGTTAAGTTTTATTGGGGCAAAATGAGGACTACAGCCCATGAGGCAACATCTCAGATGCTCTGAGAGACTGCCCAAAGCAGCAGTGGGGGAAAGTCAATATATAAATTTTAGTGAAAGAGGAGTTCAATGCCATGAATCATTCATTTTACAAAAGGTTTTTTGTTAGTCATGAGGATCTGGTGTCACCAGGAAGGGATTTAGTGCTTCTCTACATATGAGAGGATGCAAGGATTGAGATCATAAAATCTGTTCCTAAAACATCCAACTATCTAAAGACCTGTCCCACCAGATTCCCTGGAGTAGAGTGCTTCACTCCACCCTGAACTCCCTCAGGGGCTGTTGAAGGTCAACAGCTATAACAGCATCCCGTTCAATCTCCATAGAGGCAGATGGCAAATGCCTTTGTTGTTCAGTCATTGGCAATGCTCTTGGTAAGTGCCAATTTGTAGTTGACAGAAGACAAGTTTTATTGAAAGAGGGAATGGTTAGCAATAATTTTTAAAGTGAGAAAGTAAAACAAAATAAAGAGTAGAATAGCATCCATTGGATGTGATGGGTGTCCATGGATGTGATGGGTAATAAGCAAGAAAAATTTTAATGGTTTGGTGGATTTAAGAAAGAGGTTGTTGTTGTTCAGTCACTCAGCCTTGTCCAAGAAGAGGTGTCAGTCAGTTCAGTCGCTCAGTCGTGTCCGACTCTTTGTGACCTCATGAATCACAGCACGCCAGGGCTCCCTGTCCATTACCAACTCCCGGAGTCTTCCCAAGCCCATGCCCATGGAGTCGGTGATGCCATCCAGCCATCTCATCCTCTGTCATCCCCTTCTCCTCCTGCCCCCAATCCTTCCCAGCATCTGGGTCTTTTCCAATGAGTCAAGTCTTCTCATGAGGTGGCCAAAGTATTGGAGTTTCAGCTTCAACATCAGTCCTTCCAATGAACACACAAGACTGATCTCCTTTAGGATGGACTGGTTGGATTTCTTTGCAGTCCAAGAGACTCCCAAGTGTCTTCTCCAACACCACAGTTCAAAAGCATCAATTCTTCAGCACTCAGCGTTCTTTATAGTCCAACTCTCAAATTCATACATGACTACTGGAAAAACCATAGCCTCGAATAGATGGAACTTAGTTGACAAAGTAATGTCTCTGCTTTTTAATATGTTATCTAAGTTGGTCATAACTTTCCTTCCAAGGAGTAAGCGTCTTTTAATTTCATGGCTGCAATCACCATCTGCTGTGATTTTGGAGCCCCCCTAAAATAAAGTCTGACACTGTTTCCACTGTTTCCCCAACTATTTCCCATGAAGTGATGGCACCAGATGCCATGATCTTAGTTTTGTGAATGTTGAGCTTTAAGCCAACTGTTTCATTCTCCTCTTTCACTTTCATCAGGAGGCTTTTTAGTTCCTCTTCACTTTCTGCCATAAGGGTGGTGTCATCTGCATATCTGAGGTAATTGATCTTTCTCCTGGCAATCTTGATTCCAGCTTGTGCTCCTTCCAGCCCAGCATTTCTCGTGATGTACTCTGCATATAAGTTAAATAAGCAGGGTGACAATATACAGCCTTGAGGTACTCCTTTTCCTATTTGGAACCAGTCTGTTGTTCCATGACCAGTTCTAACTGTTGATTCCTGACCTGAATACAGGTTTCTCAAGAGGCAGGTCAGCTGGTCTGGTATTCCCATCTCTTTCAGAATTTTCCACAGTTTATTGTGATCCACACAGTCTAAAGCTTTGACATCGTCAATAAAGCAGAAATAGATGTTTTTCTGGAACTATCTTGCTATTTCGATGATCCAGCAAATGTTGGCAATTCGATCTCTGGTTCCTCCATGCTTTCTAAAACCACTACAGTAATGTAAAGTAATTAGCCTCCAACTATAATAAATGAATTAATAATATATGTGTGTGTGTGTATATATACATATATATATATATATATATATATATATATATATATATATATATATATATATATAAACCTTGGAGAAAAAAAAAACCAGCTCGAACATCTGGAAGTTAACGGTTCACATATTGTTGAACCCTGGCTTGGAGAATTTTTTTTTTTTTCATTTAACTTTTTTTTATTTTTTTATTTTTTTTTTATTTTTTTTATTTTAGTTGGGGGCTAACTACTTTACAATATTGTAATAGTTTCTGCCATACATTGACATGAATCAGCCATGGGTTTACATGTGTTCCCCTTCCTGGACCCCCCACCCACCTCCCTCCCCATCCCATCCCTCTGGGTCATCCCATTGCCCCGGCCCTGAGCCCTTGTCTCATGCATCCAACAAGGAATGGTGTTCTGTTTCACATATGATAATATACATGTTTCAATGCTATTCTCCCAGAACGTCCCACCCTCACCTTCTCCCTCAGAGTCCATAAGACTGTTCTATGCATCTGTGTCTCTTATTCTGTCTCGCATATAGGGTTATCGTTACCATCTTTCAAATTCCATATATATGCGTTAGTATACTGTATTGTTTTTCTTTCTGGCTTACTTCACTCTGTATAATGGGCTCCAGTTTCATCCATCTCAGTAGAACTGATTCAAATGTATTTTTTTAATGGCTGAGTAATATTCCATTCCAGCTTCCTTATCCATTCGTCTGCTGATGGACATCTATGTTGCTTCCATGTCCTGGCTATTGTAAACAGTGCTGCGATGAACATTGGGGTACACGCGTCTCTTTCAATTCTGGTTTCCTCGGTGTATATGGAGAGGGTGTGCAGATAGGGAACCCTCTTACACTGTTGGTGGGAATGCAAACTAGTACAGCCACTATGGAGAACAGTGTGGAGATTCCTTAAAAAACTGGGAATAGAACTGGCTTGGAGAATTTTGAGAATTACTTTACTAGCGTATGAGATGAGTGCAATTGTGTAGTAGTTCGAGCATTCTTTGGCATTGCCTTTCTTTGGGATTGGAATGAAAATTGAACTTTTCCAGTCCTGTGGCCACTGCTGAGTTTTCCAAATTTGATGGCATATCGAGTGCAGCACTTTCACAGCATCATCTTTGCGGATTTGAAATAGCTCAACCGGAATTCCATCACCTCCACTAGCTTTGTTTGTAGTGATGCTTTCTAAGGCCCACATGACTTCACATTCCTGGATGTCTGGCTCTAGATGAATGATCACACCATCGTGAATATCTGGGTCATGAAGATCTTTTTTGTACAGTTCTTCTGTGTATTCTTGTCACCTCTTAATATCTTCTGCTTCTGTTAAGTCCATACAATTTCTGTCCTTTATTGCACCCATCTTTGCATGAAATGTTCCCTTGGTATCTCTAATTTTCTTGAAGCGATCTCTAGTCTTTCTCATTCTGTTGTTTTCCTCTATTTCTTTGCATTGATCGCTGAGAAAGGCTTGCTTTCTTATCTGTCCTTGCTATTCTTTGGAACTCTACATTCAAATGGGAATATCTTTTCTTTTCTCCTTTGCTTTAAAGAAAGGCATTTTTCTAGATGTTGGAATGTACTGAAAGTCAAATGACAGTTTATAATAACCTAGAGTAAGGCTAGTTTTTGTGGGGCCTTAAGTTTATACAGTCAGTAGGTCATGCAGATATATTTTTAAAAGGAGATAAAATTAACAAACATAAAATTAGGCACACAGGCTTTAAAAGAGGCCTGTGTATATGAAAGGCCTTGAACCTAATTGCTGTGTGATAACTCAGGCTTTGGTAATAATTAGATGAGTTTATAGAACTGAGGAGAAATTTATTAGATTCTAAAGATTGAAATTTATTATCAGAGTCAGCAAATAGGAAAAATTTCTTCAACTAGATTGCATAGAAAAGAGATCCTGAGTCGAAGGCTTATATACTATTACTTTCTTAGGGGTTAAAGTTCCAAGGAAAAGAGAAAGAAAAGGGAAGTGAGTCATAGAAGAAGGGGAGACTAATAAAGTATCTATTATTGGGCTGACCACTAAATGCTATCAGCATGACTGGTGTTCATTGTTAAGGGTTCAATTTAGTATATCTCAGGAAGTCCCTCTGAGACAAGAAACGAAGAAGAACTGATTCGGTGATCCCATTAGTCAAAGGTTTACCCCATAGGTTGAACTCCAAGATTATGCATGAAAGGTGATTCTGATGCCTCAAACTTCAGCAGCAGCAGGAAGTTCTGAGGCATGAAGGGAAAGATGCATATGCCATAAATGGTAACACCCATGGAACCTGTTCAGAGTTCAAACAATTACCACCACGTGCACCTAGCTTAGAACAAATGGACAAAACTCCTGGAGACAGGTAAGATCTAGAGGATCAAATGTATATAAAAGTAATGTGATAGACAGAGATCAAATTTATAGAATAGTTTAGCATAATCAAAGTAACATTTAATAAGTATTCTAGGCCAGAAATGAAAGAACATATTCACTATTCTCTTCTCCAAATCAAAGAGGTAGGGTGTAAAGTCACAAAATTCTAATTCATATATCTGAGTAATTATTTTCATCTACCTGAGGAGATATCTGGACCTAAATCAGGGTCTATTTGAATAGGACTATATTTGGGGGTGAGAAAAAGAGAAAAGTAGAAGACATAAACACAGATATCTTCTTCATATTGTATCCTAATGTGAAGCAGAATGCCTAGAATATGTTACTAATGTGAGTAATGTTAGTTGCTCAATCATGTCCAACTTTTTCCAACCCCATAGACTGTAGCCTGCCAGGCTCCTCTGTTCGTGGAATTCTCCAGGCAAGGATACTGTAGTGGGTTACCGTCCCTTTCTCAAAGGATATAAACAGTAGGAACCCCCACCCCCAAATGGTTTCAGAACATCCTGAAGAAAACACAGAAGAAAACATATGCAATTGAGTTTTATATTTACTTACAATTTTGAACTGCAGAGGAATAATGCAATCTTCCATCTCTCTTTTCTACAACACATCAAGTTTATCCCATAGTCTCAATATATCATTGATTAATGTAATATAATCATTCATAAGCAGTAATGGAGAAAAATATCTATTCATTCACTGCAAAATCTGCCTCATATTTGCAAAAAAAAATAAATAAACAAATTTCTTTCATTCTTTCAAACATATGTTTTAGGAAAGCATCTTTATTTTGTTTGAAAACATCTTCTAAATCCATAAATATACTTTCAACTGAAAAAAGCAAAGCTGTTTATAGGATTTTCCATTTGAAAATAAAATAAGCCATTGGGTAAAGTTATGACGGTTGGTATCGTATTGTCACTGAAAATATAATTCATAATTCAACAAGTCAGGCATACAATTTTAGGTCATATTTTATGATTTTCTAATGTATCTTTTATTACCCAGTGTGTTCACAATATTATATGATTATGTTTTATTCTTTGCCTTTTTTTCATTTCTTTGATGATCAGTAATGTCAGATGGACTCCATTTTATAGGTCTTTCTAAAGAAATAAATGTTATTTAGTTGATATATCTCATTTTCTTTTTTTTTGCTTTTCTTGATTTCATGTGCTATTCTCCTAGATTTATCAAATGTAGGTTTATTTACCTAGATTTCCTCTCCTTCCTTTCATTTCCTTTGAGTTTATAGATAATTTGTAAAACAAAGCCAACTACCCAAAACTTAGTGGTTTAACAGGAATATAAGTGTATTTTCTACATATATCACTGTTTGATATATGTCAGTAGAACTCTTCTCTATGCAGAAATTCAGATACATTCTTTTTTCTTTTGCTTCTAATGACACAGTCGTATTCTAGGTCTTCAGCATATCCTTCAACGCCTATTATATCTAGTCAGTAGATAAGGAAGGAGGAAAAAAAATGGAAAAAAAAAAAGCAGACACACACACACATACATTATATGTCCTACATATTAAATAACTGAGGGAATGTGATCTAGTTGTGTGTCTAGCAACATGTGAGAATATCAGTGCTGGTGAATGCCAGTATTCTTCAAAAATCTGTTTTTGTGGTCACCAGGTATCTCCTTGCTCAGTTCTTATCATAAGTAAACCATACTTATCCTTCCTACAAAGGGAAAAATCCAAAGTCTCTTCCAGTGTCTGAATCCATCTTAGTATATATACTCTCTGGAAAATGTGTAGTATTTTCCATCAGAATCAGTGACCCTCATGCTTTCATGATCTATGAAATAAAATTTAAATTATTATTATAATTTTAGCTTTTAAATATTGAGCTTTTTTGCCACTTTATATATGCATATTTAATTGAAAGATATTTGCTTTACAGAATTTTGTGAATTTTCTATCAAACATCAACAAGAATCAGACATAGGTGTGCCCATGTCCCCTCCCACCTGAAATTCCTCCCATCTACCTCCCCATCGCACCCTTCTAGGTTATTACAGCGCCCCTTTTTGAATTCCCTGAGTCATACAGCAAATTCCCGTTGACTATATGTTTTACATATGGCATTGTAAGTGTCCATGTTACTGTCTCCATGCATCTCACCCTCTCCCTACTACCCTAGCCCTATGTCCATAGGTCTGTTCTCTATATCTGTTTCTCCATTGCTGCCCTGAAAATAAGTTCATCAGTACCATCTTTCTAGACTCTGTATATATGTGTCAGTATAAGACATTTATATTTCCCTCTCTGACATACTTGACTCTGTATAATAGGCTCTAGGTTTGTCCAGCTCATTAGAACTGACTCAAATATGTTCCTTTCTGTGGCTGAATAGTATTCCATTGAATATATGTACCACTACTTCTTTATCCATTGCTCTGTCGATGGACATCTAGGTTACTTCCAAGTTCTAGCTATTGTAAATAGTACTGCAATGAACATTGGGGTACATGTGTTTTTTTCAATTCGTGTTTCCTCAGAGAAACCTGAGGAAATCCCACAACGGCTAGTAGTGGGATTGCTGAGTCACGTGATGGTTTCATTAACAGTTTTTAAAACAATCTCCATACCATCTTCCTTAGTGGCTCGCAATTCAGTTCAGTTCGGTCACTCAGTCATGTCCAACTCTGCAACGCCATGTACTGAAGCACTCCAGGCCTCCCTGTCCATCACCAGCTCTCGGCGTTTACTCAAACTCATGTCCATTGAGTCAGTGATGCCAACCAACCATCTCATCCTCTGTCATCCCCTTCTTCTCCCGCCTTCAGTTTTTCCCAGCATCAGGTTATTTTCCAATAAGTCAGCTCTTTGCATCAGGTGGCCAAAGTATTGGAGTTTCAGCTTCAACATCAGTCCTCCCAATGAATATTAAGGACTGATTTCCTGTAAGATGGACTGGTTGAATCTCCTTGCAGCCCAAGGGACTCTCAAGAGTCTTCTCCAACACCATAGCTCAAAAGCATCAATTCTTTGGTGCTTAGCTTTCTTTATAGTCTAACTCTCACACCCATACACGACTACTGGAAAAACCATAGCCTTGATTAGAAGGACCTTTGTTGGCAAAGTAATGTCTTTGCTTTTTAACCTGCTGTCTAGGTTGGTCACAGCCTTTCTTCCAAGAAGTAAGCGACTTTTAATTTCATGGTTGCAGTTACCATCTGCAATGATTTTGGAGCCCCCAAAAATAAAGTCTGTCACTGTTTCCACTGTTTCCCCATCTATTTGCCATGAAGTGATGGAACTGGATGCCTTGATCTTAGTTTTCTGAATGTTGAGCTTTAAGCCAACTTTTTCACTCTCTTCTTTCACTTTCATCAAGAGGCTCTTTAATTCTTCTTCAATTTCTGCCATAAGTGTGGTATCATCTGCATATCTGAGATTATTGATATTTCTCCCAGTGATCATGATTCCTGTTTGTGCTTCATCCAGTCCAGCATTTCTCATGATGTACTCTGCATATAAATTAAATTAGCAGGGTGACAATATACAGCCTTGACACACTCCTTACCAGATATAGTACCAGTCTATTGTTCCATGTCCGGTTCTAACTGTTGCTTCTTGACCTGCATACAGATTTCTCAAGAGGTAGGTCAGGTCGTCTGACCTGCAGGTCAGGTCCCATCTCTTTAAGAATTTTCCACAGTTTGTTGCAATCCACACAGTCAAACGCTTTGACGTAGTCAATAAAGCAGAAATAGATATTTTTTTGAAACTCTTTTATTTTTTCGATGATCCAGCGGATGTTGGCAATTTGATTTCTGGTTCCTTTGCCTTTTCTAAAACCAGCTCGAACATCTGAACATTCATGGTTCATGTATTGTTGAAGCCTGGGTTGGAGAATTTTGAGCATTACTTTACTAGTGTTTGAGATGAGTGCAACTGTGCGGTAGTTTGAGAATTCTTTGGCATTGCCTTTCTTTGGGATTGGAATGAAAACTGACTTTTCCAGTCCTGTGGCCACTGATGAGTTTTCCAAATTTGCTGGCATATTGGGTGCAGCACTTTCATGGCATCATCTTTTAGGATTTGAAATAGTTCAACTGGAATTCTATCACCTCCACTAGCTTTGTTCGTAGTGATGCTGCCTAAGACCCACTTGAGTTTGCTTTCCAGGATGTCTGGCTCTAGGTGAGTGAACACACCATTGTGAAGATCTGGGTCATGAAGATCTTTTTTGTAGAGTTCTGTGTATTCTTGTCACCTCTTCTTAATATCTTCTGCTTCTTTTAGGTCCATAACATTTCTGTCCTTTACTGAGCCCATCTTTTCATGAAATGTTCCCTTTGTATCTGTAATTTTCTTGAAGAGATCTCTAGTCTTTCCCATTCCGTTGTGTTTCTCTATTTCTTTGCACTGATCACTGAGGAAATCTTTCTTATCTCTCTTTATTATTCTTTGGAAATCTGAATTCATAGTAGCTGTATCAATTTATATTTCCACCATCAATGCAAGAGGTGGAATCTTGAAATCTTTTTCTCCACACTCCCTCCAAAATTTTTTGTTTGTAGACTTTTTGATGATGGCTATTCTGACTGATGTGAGGTGTAATCTCATTGTATTTTTGATTTGCATCTCTAATAATGAGCAATATTGAGCATCTTTTCATGTGTTGTTAGTCATTTGTATGTCTTCTTGGGAGAAATATCTGTTGAGGTCTTTCCCCCACTTTTTGATTGGGTTGTTTATTTCTCTGGTATTGAGTTATATGAGATGCTTGAATATTTTGGAAATTAATTATTTGTCAGGTTTTTTCTTTTGCTATTATTTTCTTCCATTCTATGGGTGGTCTTTAACCTTGTTTACAGTTTCCTGTGCTGTGCAAAAGCTTTTAAGTTTAATTATGTCCCACTTGCTTATTTTTGCTTTTATATCCATTATTCTAAGAGGTGGGTCATAGAAGATCTTGCTTTGATCTATGTCACCAAGTTTTCTGCCTGTTTTCCTCTTAGAGTTTTATAGTTTCTGATCTTACATTTAGGTCAAATCCATTTTGAGTTTATTTTTGGGTATGGTGTTAGGAAGTGTTCTAATCTCATTCTTTTACATGTAGCTGTCCAGTTTTCCCAGAACCACTTATTGAAAATGCTATTTTTTGCCCCATTGTATATGCTTGCCTCCTTTTTCAAAAACAAGTTACCCATAGGTGTGTGGATTTGTTTATGGGCTCTCTATCCTTTTCCATTAGTCTATATTTCTGTTGTTGTGCCAGTACCATACTGTCTTGATGACTACAGCTTTGTAGTATAGTATGAAGTCTGGAAGATTGATTCCTTCAGCTCCATTCTTATTTCTCAAGACTGCTTTGGCTATTCAGGGTCTTTTGTGTTTCCATATTAATTGTGAAATCTTTTGTTCTAGTTCCATGAAAAATGCCATTGGTAATTTGATAGTGATGACAATGAATCTGTAGATTGCATTTGGTAGTATAGTCATTTTCACAATATTGATTCTTCCTAACCAGGAAGCTGTACAACCTCTCCATCTATTTATGTTGTCTTTGATTTCTTTCATTAGTGTTTTTATAATTTTTCATATACAGTTCTTTTGTCTCCCTAGGTAGGTTTATTCCTAGATGTTTTATTCTTTTTGTTGCAATGGTGAATGTGATTGATTCCTTAATTTCTCTTTTTGATGTTTCATTGTTAACATATAGGAATGCAAGTGATTTCCGTGTATTGACCTTGTATCCTGAGACTTTGTGGAATTCACTGATTAGTTCTAGTAATTTTCTGATAGTTTCTTTTGCGTTTTCTATGTATAGTATCATGTCATCTGAAAATAGAGTTTTACTTCTTTTCCAGGCTTCTTTTCCACAAAGAGTCAGACCTGACTGAGCAACTTCATTTTCACTTTTTCCAACTGGAATCACTTTATTTCTTTTTCTTCTCTAAGTGACATAGCTAGGACTTGCAAAACTATGTTGAATAATAGTGGTGAGAGTGGACACCCTTGTCTTGTTCCTGATCTGAAGGGGAACGCTTTCAGTTTTTCACCATCGAGAATAATGTTTGCTATAGGCTTATCATATATGGCCTTTATTATGCTGAGGTAGGTTCCTTCTATGCCCATTCTTGAAGAATTTTTATCATAAATAGGTGCTGAATTTTTTTCCAAGGCTTTTTCTACATGTATTGAGATGATCATGTGGTTTTCATATTTCAGTTTGGTAATATGGTATATTGCATTGTTTTGTGTATTTTGAGGAATCCTTGCATTCCTGGAATAAACTCAACTAGATTATGGTGTATGAGCTCCTTAATGTGTTGTTGAATTCAGTTTGCTAGAATTTTGTTGAGGATATTTGCACGTATGTTCGTCAGTGATATTGGCCTGTAATTTTCTTTTTTGTGTGTTGTCTTTGCTTGGTTTTGATATCAGTGTGATTGTGGCCTCATAGATGTGTTTGGAAGTGTCCTTTCCTCTGCAAATTTTTGGAAGAGTTTCAGAAAACTAGGCACTTGTTCTTCTCTAAACGTTTGAACTGTGGTGTTGGAGAAGACCCTTAAGAATTCCTTGGACTGCAAGGAAATCAAACCAGTCAATCCTAAAGGAAATCACTACTGAATACCCATTGGAAGGACTGATGCTGATGCTGAAACTCCAATACTTTGGCCACCTGGTGTGAAGAACTGACTCATTGGAAAAGACCCTGATGGTGGGAAAGATGCAAGGCAGGAGGAGAAAGGGGCGACAGAGGATGAGATGGTTGGATGGCATCACCAACTCAATGGACATGAGTCTGAGAAAGCTCCAGGAGTAGGTTATGGACAAGGAAGCCTGGTGTGCTGCAGTCCATGGGATTGCAAAGAGTTGGACATGACTGAGTGACTGAACTAAACTGAAATGTTTAGAATTCCCCTGTGAAGCCATCTGGAACTGGGCTTTTTTTTTTTTTTTTTGGTAGACATTTTATCACAGTTTCGATTTCAGTGTTTGTGACTATCTTGTTCATAATTCCTGTTTCTTCCTGGTTCAGTCTTTGAAGGCTGGACTTTTCTAAGAATCTTTACATTTCCTCTATGTTGTTCACTTTATTAGCATGAAAGATAGTGAAAGTCCCTTAGTCATGTCTGACTTTTTGCGACCCTGTAGACTATACAGTCCATGGAATTCTCCAAGCCAGAATACTGGAGTGGGTAGCTGTTCCCTTCTCCAGGGGATCTTCCCAACCCAGAGATGGAACCCAGATTTCCTGCATCACAGGTGGATTCTTTACCAGCTGAGCTACTAGGGAAGCCCATATTATCCCTCATAATATTCTCTTACAATCCTTTGTATTTCTGTGCTCTCTGTTGTAACCTCTCCTCTTTCATTTCTAATTTTGCTAGTTTGATTTTTCTCCCTTTTTTCTCCTGATGCATCTGGTAGTGGTTTGTCAGGGTTTTTTTTTTTTTTTTTTTTTTTTATCTTCTCAAAGAGCCAGCTTTTAGTTTTATTAATCTTTGCTATTGTTTCCCTTATTTCTTTCATATTTATTTGTTCTCTGATCTTTATTATTTCTTTTCTTCTGCTGATTTTGGGCTTTTTTGGTTCTTCTTTTCCCAGCGACTTTAGATGTAGATTTAGGTTGTCTATTTGATGCTTTTCTTGTTACTTGAAATAAGATTTATTTCTATATATTTCCCTCTTAGAACTGCCTTTGGGGAATCCCATAGGTTTTGAGTCTTTGTATTTTCATTGTTATTTGTTTCTAGGAATCTTTTGGTTTCCTTTCTTATTTCTTCAGTAACCTCTTTGTTACTTAGAAATGTATTGTTTAATCTTCATGAGTTTGTGTTTTTTGCATTTTTTTTTCCTGTAGTTGATATCTCTATGCTATCTCATAGAGATCTAGTCTCATAGTGCTGTGGTCAGAGAAGATGCTTGATTTTAATTTTTATTTATTTATTTACTGAGGCTTTGTTTGTGGCCCAAGATATGGTCTATCCCAGTGAAGGTTGCATTGCACTTGAGAATAAAATGTATTCTTTTCATTTGGATGGAAAGTCCTGAAAATATCAATTAGTTCCATTTGATCTAATGTTTCATTTAAGGTTTGTTTTTCCTTATTGATTCTCTGTTTTGGTGATCTTTCCATTGGTGTAAGTGGGCTGTTAAAGTCCCCTACTATTATTGTGTTGCTGTCAATTTACACTCTTATGCCTGTTATTGAGGTGCTCCTATGTTGAGTGCATAAATATTTGCAATTGTTGTGTCTTCTTGGATTGATCCCTTGATCATTATGTAGTGTCCTTCTTTGCCTCTTATAATATTATTTATTTTAAAGTTTAGTTTATCTTAAATAAGTTTTGCCACTCTGGCTTTCTTTTGGTTTCCATTTACAAAGGATACATTTTTCCATCCTTTTCCTTTCAATCTGTATGTGTCTTTAGGTCTAAAATGGGTCTTTTGTAGGCAGCATATATATGGGTTTTGTTTTTGTATCCATTCAGTCAGTCTGTATCTTTTGGTTGGTGCATTTAGTCTGTTTACATTTAAGGTAACTATTGATATATATGCTTCTATTGGCATTTTCTCGATTGTTTTGGGTTTGTTTTTGTAGGTCTTTCCTTTATCATGTTTACTGACCACGTAAGTCCCTTTAGCATTTGTTGTATGGCTGATTGGATGGTGCTAAATTCTCTTAACTTTTGTTTGTCTGTGGAAGTTTTGATTTCTCCATCAATTTTGAATGTGATCCTTGCCAGGTATAATAATCTTCATTGTAGATTTTCTTTTTTTCTTTCAGTACTTTAAATATACCCTGCCATTCCCTTCTGGCCTGCAGAGTTTTTGCTGAATGATCCACTGTCAACTGTGTGGGTTTTCCCTTGAATGTTACTTTTCCGTTGCTTCTTTAATATTCATTCTTTATAGTTAATATCTGTTAGCTTGATTAATATGTGTCTCAATGTGTTTCTCCTTGGGTTTCTCCTCTAAGGGACTCTCTGTGCTTCTTGGAGTTGATTGACTATTTCCTTTCCCATGTTGGGAAGGTTTTCAACTATTATTTTCTTCAAAAATTTCTCAGTGCCTTTCTTTTTTTCTTCTTCCTCTGGGACGCCTATAACCCAAATACTGGTGCGTTTTATATTGTACCAAAGGTCTCTGAGACTATCCTCAATTCCTTTCATTCTTTTCCCTTTATTCTGCTCTTCAACAGTTTTTTCCATCATTCTATCTTCCAGCTCACTTATCTGTTCCTCTATGTCAGTTATTCTGCTACTGGTTACTTTTAGAGTATTTTTAATTTTAGTAATTGTGTTATTAATCTCCATTTGTCTATTTATTTCTTCTATGTCCTTAGTGATTGCATTAACTGTGTTGAATGTTTCTTGCATTTTTTTCCATTCTATTTTCAAATCTTTTGGAGCATCACTATTATGAATTCTCTTAGTTAGATTGATTATTTCCTCTTTGTTTATTTGGTCTTATGAATTTCTACCTTGTTCTTTCATTTGCGCTACATTTCTCTCTTTTCTTTTCTTTTTCTTTTTCCAAGGCTTTAGGGTTGTATTTCTTCTTCATTTTGGCTTTTTCCCTTGGAGGTAAGGATTGTTGAATGATTTGTGTTGGCTTCTTGTTTGGGGTGACTTGTTCCTGTGTTCTAGTGGGAGGAGATCAAGCATATAAGGCAGATAATTACAGAAATAATGGGACATATACACACACTTCCACACACACAGATATAACCAAAGTATTCCAAAGAAAAGAGTAGAGGAAACTGACTTGGTTAACAAGGGAAATCAAGAGGGATATCAACCAAGTAAAATCAGAGTTAACTAATGCTCAATCTGGAATACTGAGCATGAGCAGAGTGTGAACTGAGGAATATAGCAATGAGAGCTCAGAAATTTAACTTACTTGGTGAAAAAAAGAAAATATGAACAAAAAAAGGGAGAAGAAAAAAGAGAAAAGAAAAAGAGGAGAATAGATGATAGGGAAAAGAGAAAAGGAAGTCATAGAAAAGCAAAGATAAATAGCCATATGGGAAATATACATACATATATATATATATATAATATATATGTACATGCTATACATACATATACAGGAATAGCTACAGCCAGTAAAAAGCTATAAGAAAAGCAGTTGAATATATAAAAAACAAAATCAGAAAAATTACCAAAAAAAAAAAGGAGGTGAAAAAGAGGAAAAAAAAAATCTTAAAATGACCTTGTTTTTAAACAAGCAAAACAAAGAATAAAACTCCACAAAACCCCAAAAAGCTAATGTGAAAGTAGAAATATGTAGGGGGAATAATCAGTGTTGATAAGAGAAAAAAAATAAATTCTCAATGTCATAGTTCTTCGTTGTGGAGTCTTCCCCTGTAGATGGGGTTGGGTTAAGGTCCTGTGATGTTTTCCTGGTTGGGGGTGCTTGTGCCTGTGTTCCAGTTGGTGGAGCTGAATCTCATCTCTCAGAATGGCAGTTCAGGGTCCAGTAGCAAGTTTTAGAGTGTCTGTGTCTTCAGGCAATCCTTCTGGCTTCTGCAGTGTTAGACACGTCTATTTCTGCATCCATTTCAAAGTGCCCCTCTCAGCATATCTTCTCTGCCACCAGCCTCCTACCTGTCCCTGGATCACTGCTGGTGCTTCTGTTCCCCTGTGCTGCAGTGCTGGCCATAGATTGCTAGATAGGGAATTGTGTGGATCTTTTCTCAGCTCCCATCCATGCCCTGTACATTGCAGAGACTTGTGTGTGCTTCCCTCTGCCCCCTGAGCTCACCCTTTGTGTCACGGGGCTTGTGCGCACTTGGCTTGGCTCACCAGGCCACCCTCTATGTCGTGGGGCTTATGTGCACTTTTCTTGGTTCCCTGGGCCCTCCCTCTGCTTCACAGGGCTTGGGTTCACTTGTTTCAGATCCCCTCCCTGGGCCTACGCTCTGCTTCACTTGGTTTGTGTTCACTTGTCTTGGCTCCCCTGGTGTGCCCTCTGTGTTGCAGGGATTGTGTTCACTTGTTTCATCTCACAAGCCCACGCACTATGTCGCAGGGTTATGTGTTCTTTTTTCAGCTCCCCAGGCCTGCCTTCTGCACCATGAGGGTTTTGTGTGCTGGAGAGGCTTGTATACCATGCCACAGTCGGCTACCCGGGCCCATCCTCCACACCGCAAGGGTCGTGTGTGCCAGAGATGTTTGTATGCCTCCCCACTCTCGGCACTCTGGACCCACTCTCTGATCCGCAGGGCATCTATGGGCTTCTCTCAGTTCCCCAAGCCTGCTATCTTGTCAGAGCCATGGTCCATGAGCTGTTTACAGGCGGAGAAGTGCAGGTTTCTGTTTTCTGCCCTCTAGGTCACTACTTTGCTGGTTTTCTGAGACTAAGCAGCTCCCCATTGGTCCCACCTGCGATTGAACTTCCCTGTACACGGTAATTCTTCCTGTTTCAGGATGCCCTCCTTCCCTTGGAGCATAAGCTCCTGTCCAGAACTTCTTAGTATTTTCCTTTTTTTATATCTCCAGCCTCTCTCCTACTTCATTTCAGGAAGCTTAGCCTGTCCCTCTGGAGGCCTGGGGTCGTCTGCTGTTTCCTAGAGGTTGCTTTGTAGAAGTTGTTCCATATGTTGATGAGTTTTTGATGTATTTGTGGGGAGGCTGGTGATCCCCCCATCTTAGTCCGCTGATATCTTCTTCCACTCTCTCCAAAGATAAATTATTGACTATTTAGTGTCAAACTAGGAAACGGAGAACTGCAATAGACACTCCTATTTGATAGAAAGGAGAGGAGAGACACACACACACCCTTAGCAAGTGTGGAATCCTTCTGGACAGGTGATTTAGAACCCATTGCCAAGGACATGAGAGGAGTTCTTTGATTAAACTGTGATTTCACTCTCTAGAAGAATATTCTTGAGTGATATTTGGTCCTGTATGTGGTCCCTAGTTCTACCATCTGGGAGAGTTTTCTTTATCCAATATTCTCAGCAGTCATATTTGAAGTGGCTTTTGTTGAGTGTGATATTCTTGGGACTATGCAGTTTTCTCAGTTTCTCATAAAAGTTTGAGTGCCCATCATATGAGTTTAGGCTTAAACCAAAAAGGCTTATTTTTCCAAAATTCATGACTTCTTTGCCAATACAATTTTGTCAAAATTTTAATAGGCTTCTGAATCACTTCCAAATCATTTGCCTGTGCTAGCATCATGAACCACTCCCCCCTCCTTTTGTGAACTTTAACTAGTAAGGACCATATAGAGAAACTATACCATGTACATAGGGCTGCTATAAGAAACACCTGAGCTGTTCTTCTCACTTCACAGTGTGTCTTGACAGACCCATTATAGACAAAGGGAAATTGAAGAAATGGATAAAAATCAACAGAACATTGATGGAATTATTTTATCCACTAGGCCAAACCTTGCCTGAAGCCACAATAAAGCCTGAGATACTAGAGCTATATATGTTAACCTTTAGTTGTTTGCTATTTCAAATGGATTTCTAGCATTATAATAAAATTTGAGATTTTAGAGTTATGCATGATAAATCTTCAGTTGTTTGCAATTTTAAATGAATTTCTAGCTCTTGAAAAACAAAAACAAGAAAACAAAAAATATTCTAACTAATGCAGGAAGAAAATTTTATTTCATTTTTGTAGCTTTGATTTTGAATAGAAATTCAGTAACACATTACCTTTGCAATAAGCCTTTGATAAAAAATAACAAAAGCAAAATTTATTGATTAATGAAACATTCAATTTCCTTACTTTTTTAAATTTCTAGTTTAGACTGACAATAATGATCAACAGTTTAGATCAAATAAAAATTAACCAAAGAGAAATAAGACACATGGGAATATTCCTCAGAAGAAAAGTGGAAATGGTTAAAAATAGTGGACAAGTAATAATGGCAGTGCAATTTATCATTACAGAAAAGAATAAACTATATCAAACAACTAGATATTTTTTTCCCAAAATACATTCATTTGCATTTTCTTTATGGAATGCTCTCTTGATACATCTTGAATATATTGTGAAAAAAAATACAGTAAAAAAAATCATTTTATAATAATTTTTCATTGTTATTATATCAATAATGTTTTATATAATAAATATCAAACTAGGAGTAACTCTATTACAAGTGAGTCTTATTTTCAGTACATGTGGTAAATATGTCACAGACGAAGATTATATTTTATCTTTATAGGATTTACCCACAATAAAATATTTCATGTAACATAAAAATTTCAGTGGTTAACTTTGTGTTGGTTTCCCAGGTGAGCAAGAACCATTTAGAAGGAATGGAGTAACCCTCAGAGGCCCAAATTCAATACGTGAGTGCAACCTCGAGATAAAAAGAATTATCTTGAGGGGAGAACAAGATGGCAGAGAAGTAGGTGGATGCGGAGTACATCTCTCTCTACAGTTATATCAGGAATACACCTTCAGACACAGAAGTGTATACAGAACACCAGCTGAGAGTGGACAGGAGTACTTGATCAGCGGAAAAGAATATATAGACCCATGAAAAACTTGGTAGTACAAAAGAACTAGGGTGAAAAACAGGAGTATTAGTAGGACTGGAACTGCCCTCAGCAGGTGGGGGAACTGAAACAGGGATCCACATAGGGGCAATTGTCTGAGTCAGAGGAGAAACATTTAAGGCTGAGAGTGAGGCAGCTGATCTGTGGCAGCTTAAATGGAATAAGAATCAGACAGTCCTTGCCTCAGCCATACATAACCCAGACAGGGATGCAGGTCCCCTGGAAGGCGCAGCTGCTGGAAGCTGGAGTTTAGGGATTGTGGAGCAATCCTAGGGCAAAGGCTGCTGTTGACTGTGGAGAGATGGATTGAGGAGATGTGAAGGAGGAGATCGTGGTGGGAAATGCCTGTGGAGGACAGCCAAGCAGCAGCCATGGAAGCAAGACAATACTGCTGAGTCATGCATAGGTAGTGGAGCCATCACCTTAGCCTCTCTTCCCCCAGCATCACCAATTGAACAGTAGAGAGGCTGGCCCATCAAACACCTGATGCAATGAACTACAGAGTAGGACCCCACTCAGGGTTCTCCTTTAAGTGACTGATGCGCCAAATTACAGAGTAGGATCCCAGCTAGGGAGCCCTTCTATGTGCCTGAAGAGTGGAATAGCAGAGAAGGACCCCAGGCAAGAGAGCCCTCTAAGTGCCTAAATGGGTGTAGCTATGGAGATAAACTGGCCAAAGAGGCCTTCTGATCGCCACTACAAGAGGCTCAAAAAAAGACCCTGATAGGGCCATAACTCCTGGTGTGGAGGCAGTCTGTGTCCCTGAACACTTGGTACCGACAGGGTCCAAAAAAGCCAAGCAGCTGCGCCACCTTCATGCTAAACCCTCAGTGGGGTAGAGCTGCCACAGGCAAAAAAAACAAAAACAAAAATCTTGCATCTATGCACGCAGGATCGCTTCAGTAGTTTCTGACTCTTTGTGACCCTATAGACTGTGGCCTGCCTGGCTTTTCTGTCAGGGAGGGGGGTTCTCCAGACAAGAAAATTGGAGTGTACAGGCCAAAACTTGTAGCCATACTCCTCTAGAGAACTATATTTCCTGCTGCCCTCACTGCCAACTCCCCTGAGTACCTGGTGCTGCCAGAACTCCTGCAACCTAAACAGCTGCACCACCTCCACACTTGGCCCTCACAGGGGCAAACCCTAGTCCTCCAGGGCAGCCTCAGGAGCAAACCCCATTGGATGACCCACGTGCAGAGGTGGAAATAAAACAATTGATACCCAGGGGCAGTGTGACTAAGAAAGAAGGCCCCAAACCTTCCCACCAGTTCTACAAGCTGCAGATTAAATCCAAACGATCAACTAAGCAAACTGTGACTATGGAATATACAAAAGGTTGAGAGCTCCAACAAAAGAAAATGCACTAGTTCTGATAGCTGTGAACATCGGAGGCAAGAACACACAGGAGTGGACCAGATTAGAATTTGAGCTGCCCCCACAACAGGTCCAGAGATCTGCACAGTGTTGGAGGGCATCCTAGGGAGGTGAGGTGGACTGACTCCCAGCGAATGAAAGGACTTTTGCCAGCAGTGACTCAAGAAAAACATTTATTATTCTTATGTTTTGACTTGTACTGTAGATTATTTTGGATTTTTTTTCTTTTCCTTTATTTTCACCCTCTGCTGTAGTTGTTGATTTTATTGGCACTATGAAACCTAATTAAGCTTTTGAGTTTTTTTTTTTCCTTTTTTCTAATCAGTCACATTCTTTGCTGTTATAAACCCTGCTTTGATGTTGGACTTTTGCAGTTCTGAGGAGTTTTCCTTTTCTTAATTTTTCTAATTTTTTTGTTTTCTCTTTTTTAATTCTTTTAAGCCTATTATTATTTTTTCTACATTTATTCTTCTGTTTGCTTTTCTTACCTTTCTTTTCCCCTTGCAGTTAATATTTAACATATATAAATCTTCTTTATCTACCTCTATTTAACTTTGCATATCTATTTTCTTTCTTTTCTTTCCTCTCAACATATTTGTTAGTTTTATTTTAATTGCTTTATTCCCAGTTGGCACCTTGCTTTACTTTTGTTTTCCAGTTTGTGCTTTAGTTAGGTTTGTTCTGGTAGACATAATTTTTGTTTTCCTTTGCTCACCAGGTCAATCTAAAGTACTTTATTTTTGTTGGACTGTTTTGATTTTGCTTCTGGATATATATGTATATGTGTATATTCTGTCACGCTTTTTATTGTTACAAACCTCTGCCTCTATGTTGGGTTTTTCCAGATCTGTGGCATTTTCCTTTTTTTTTTTTTTTTTTGCTTCTTCTATTTCTTTTTCCCTTTTGTTTTTATAATTTTAACTTAATTTTTAAAACCTATTATATTTGTCCTACATTTATTCTTTCTTTGCCTTTCCTACTGTTCTTTTCCCCTTGCAGTTAAACTTTGATGGATATAAATCCTTTTCAATTACATTGATTTAACATCGAATATCTATTTTTTCTTTTCTTTCCTATCAACATATTTGTTAGTTTTGTTTTCATTGCTTTATTGCCTACTTTACACTTTGTTTTAGTTTTGTTTTTCACTTTGTGCTTTAGTTAGTTTTGTTCCTAACTGGTAAATATAATTTTTGATTTCCTTTAATTGACGTATCAGTCCATTGTACTTTATTTTTCTGGACTGTTTTGACTTTGCAGATGGGTGTATATGTATATGTATATATTCTATTATTTAAATATTATTTGCCTGATTTTGTAACTTCAATTTGTCTGGGGTTCATCTTTCATCTCTCATTTTGGATATTTGTTTTCGTCTCATTTAATGCCATAACAAACCACTTGTGGAATCTTCGTTCCTGACCAGAGATCAAGCCCTGAGCCTTTGGAGTGGGAGCACTGACTTCAAGACCCTAAACTACCCAAGAACTAACCTTAAGGAGTATCAAACAGTGAGAACTCACACAAAGGAAACCTCTTGACTACAAGACCAGGCATCATGCAACTACCAGTAGCACCCTATGCAGGACACCTCACCTAAACAACAAAAAATCAAGAATGGGAACCTAATCATCAGCAGAAAGGATTACCACCGCACTCAGCATTGCCCATCAGAGGAAAAACAAACAAAAAACCAAAAATCTCAGCACAAATCTCACACTATACAAACCTAAGCAAATCACTGGATCAATCTTAGGAGTGCAGAAACCAAAAGGAAGAAAGAACTGAACTGAAAAGTCTGAGTAAATGAAATCTCAAACACAATAACTTAAAAAAAAAAAGAAAAAGAAAAAAAGAAAGAAAAAGAAAATGCAGAGAAATACTACACAAATGGAGGAACAAACCAGAAACACAGAAGTCCAAATAAATGAAGAGGAAATAGGCAAACTACCTGAAAAAAAAAATCAGAATAATGATAGTAAAGATGATGAAAAACATTGAAACAAAATGGAGAAAATGCAAGAATCAATTAAAAAAGATCTAGAAGAATTAAAGAATAAACTTACAGAGAGAAACAACACCATTACTGAAATGAAAAATACTTTAGAAGGAATCAATAACAGAATATCTGAAGCAGAAGAACGAATCAGTGAGCTGGAAGATAAAATGGTGGTAATAACATCTAAAGAGCAGAATAAAGTAAAAAGAATGAAAAGAACTGAGGATAGTCTCAGAGACCTCTGGGACAATATCAAACACACCAATATTCGAATTATAGGGGTCCCAGAAGAAAAAGAGAAAAAGAAAGGGTATGAGAAAATTTTTGAACAGATTAGAGTTGAAATTTTCCCAACATGGAAAAGGAAATAGTCAATTAAGTCCAAGAGCCACAAAGAGTCCCATAAAGGATAAGCCCAAGGAGAAACATGCCAACACACATACTAATCAAACTAGCAAAGATTAAACACAAAGAAATAATATGAAAAGCAGCAAGGGAAAAGTAACAAGTAAGATACAAGGGAAATCTCATTTGCTTAACAGCTGATCTTTCAGCAGAAACTGCAGGCCAGAAGGGAATGGTAGGATATTCTTAAAGAACTGAAAGGGAAAAATCTACAACCAAGATTACTGTACCTGGCAACCATCTCATTCAAAATTTTTGGAGATATTAAAAGCTTGTCAGAGAAGTAAAAGTTAAGAGAATTCAGTACCACTAAACCAGCTTTACAACAAATGTTAAAGGGACTTTTATAGTCAAGAAATACAAGAGAAGAAAAAGATCTACAAAATCAACCCCAAACAATTAAGAAAATCTCAATAGAAACATATACATCAATAATTGCTCTAAATGTAAATGATTAAATGTTCCAAGCAAAAGACACAGAAAGGCTAACTGGATACAAAAACAAGATCCATATTTATGCTGTCTACAAGAAGCCCACTTCAGACCTAAGGACACATATAGACTGATAGTGAGAGGATGGAAAGATATGTTCTATGGAAACGGGAGGCAAAAGAAAGCTGGAGTAGCAATACTCATGTCAGAGAAAATAGACCTTAAAATAAAGAATATTGCAAGAGATAAGGACGGAAACTACATAATGATCAAGGGATCAGTCCAAGAAGAAGACAAAACTATTGTAAATATCTATGCATCCAATATAGGAGCACCTCAGTATATAAGACAAACAGTAACAGACATAAAAGGAGAAATTGACAGTAACACAATAAGACTAGGTGACTTTAACACCCCACTCACACCAAAGGACAGATCATCAAAACAGTATTAATAAGGAAACACAAGTCTTAAAGTATACATTAAATAAGATGGATCTCATTGATATATTCAGGGCATTCCATCCAAACGCAGAAGAATAGACCTTCTTCTCAAGTGTACATGGAACATTCTCCAGGATAGACTACATCTTGGGTCACAAATCAAGCCTCAGTAAATTTAAGAAAATTGAAATTGTATAAAGCATCTTCTCTGACCACAAGCTAGGAGACTAGATATCAATTACAAAAAAAAAAAAACTGAAAGAAACACAAACACATGGAGATTAAGCATATTTCTAAATAACCAACAGGTTACTGAAAAAATAAAAAGGGAAATCAAAAATTTCTGGAAAGAAATGACAATGAAAACACGAAAATTCAAAACCTATGGGATACAGGAAAAGCAGTTCTCAGAGGAAAGTTTATAGCAATAAAATCCTACCTTAAGAAACAAGAAAAACATCAAATAGATAACCTAACTTTTCACCTAAAACTACTGGAAAAAGAAGAGCAAAATCTCCAAAATTAGTAGAAGGAAAGAAATCATAAAGATTTGAGCAAAAATACATGAAAGAGAAATAAAAGAAATAATCGTAAAGATTAATAAACTAAAAGCTAGTTCTTTGAGAAGATAAACAAAATTGACAAACCTTTAGCCACACTCATCAAGAACAAAAGACAGAAGAATCAAATCAACAAAATTAGAAATGAAAAAGAAGAGGTTACAACAGACAATGCAGAAAGACAAAGGATTATAAGAGACCATTATGAACAACTATATGGCAATAAAATGGATAACCTGGAAGAAATGCACGGATTCTTAGATAAGTTCAATTTTACAAGATTGAAACAGGAAAAAGTAGAAATTATGAACAACCCAATTACAAGCACTGAAATTGAAACTGTGATCAAAATCTCTCAAAAAACAAAAGCCCAGGAACAGATGGCTTCATAGCAGAATTCTATCAAACATTTAGAGAAGAGATAATGCCTATTCTTCTAAAACTCCTTCAGAAAATTGTAGACGAAGGCACATTCCCAAATTCATTCTACAGGGCCACCATCACCCTAATACCAAAACCAGAGAAAGACCAAACACACAATAAAGAAAACTACAGACCAGTGTCACTGATGATTATAGATGCAGAAATCTCAACACAATATTAACAAACAGAATTCAGCAATGCATCAAAAAGCTCATACACCATGACCAAGTTGGGTTTATTCCAGGAATGCAAGGATTCTTCAATACATGCAAATCGATCAATGTGGTACAACATATTAACAAATTGAAAGATAAAAAAAATATGATAATCTCAGTAGATGCAGAAAAAGCCTTTGACAAAATTCAGGACCGATTTATGATTAAAACTCTTCAAGAAATGTGCACTGAAGAAACCTACCTCAACGTAGTAAAGGCCATATATGATAAGCCTACAGCAAGCTTTATTCCCAGTGATGAAAACGTGAAAGAATTCCCCCTAAGATCAGCAACAAGACAAGGGTGTCTCCCTTCATCACTATTATTCAACATGGTTTTGGACGTCCTAGCTACAGCAATCAGAGAAGAAAAAGAAATAAAAGGAATCCAGATCAGAAAATAAGAAGTAAAGCTCTCATTGTTTACAGATGAGATGATACTGTACATAGAAAATCCTAAAGATAGTACCAGAAAATTGCTAGAGCTAATCAGTGAATTTAACAAAGTTACAGGATACAAGAGCAATACACAGAAATCACTTGTATTTCTATATACTAAAAATTAAAAATCTTAAAGAGAAATAAAGGAATCAATCCAATTCAACATTGCAACAAAAATCATAAGATATCTAGGAATAAACTTATCTAAGGAAATAAAGAACTGTACACACAAAGTTGTAAGACACTGATGAAAGAAATCAAAGCTGACATAAACAGATGGGAAGATAATACATGTTCCTGGGTAGGAAGAATCAATTTTGTGAAAATGACTATACTACCAAATGCAATTTGCAGATTCAATGCAATCCCTATCAAAATACCAATGGCATTTTTCACAGAAGTAGAACAAAAAAATTCACAATTCATATGGAGACACAGAAGACCCGAATAGCCAAAGCAGTCTTGAGAAAGAAGAACAGAGCTGGAGGAATCAACCTTTCTGACTTCAGATTATACCTCAAAGTTACAGTCATCAAGACAGTCTTGTACTGGCACAAAAACAGAAAGATAGACAAAAGGAACAAAATAGAAAACCCAGAAATAAACCCATGAACCTATGGGCACCTCATTTTTACAAAGGAGGCAAGAATATAAAATGGGTCAAAGATAGCCTCTTCAATAACTATTGCTACGAAAACTGGACAGCTATGTCTAAAAGAATGAAATTAGAACACTCTCTAACACAATACACAAATATAAACTCAAAATAGATTAGAGACCTAAATGTAAGACCAGAAGCTATAAAACTCTTAGAGGAAAACACAGGCAGAAAACTCAATGACATAAATCAAAGCAAGATCCTCTTTGCCCCACCTCTTAGAGTAATGGAAATAAAAACAAAAGGAAACAAGTGGGACCTGATTAAACTTAAAAGTTTTTGCACAGCAAAGGAAACTGTAAGCAAGGTGAAAAGACACCCCTCAGAATGGGAGAAAATAATAGCAAATGAAACAACTGACAAAGGATTAATTTCCAAAGTATACAAGCAGCTCATACAACTCAATGCCAGAGAAGCAAACAGTTCAATCAAAACGTGGGAAAAAGACCTAAACAGACATTTCTCCAAAGATGACATACAGATGGCTAACAAACACATGAAAAGATGCTCAACATCACTTTATTAGATAAATACGAATCAAAAACGCACCTCACACAGCTCAGAATGGTCATCATCAAAAAGCCTACAAATAACAAATGCTGGCAAGGATGTGGAGAAAAGGGACCACTCTTGCACTGTTGAATATCTCCACTGTTGGTGGGGATATAAATTGATACAGCCACCGTGGAAGACGGTATGGGTATTCCTTAAAACAAAAACAAAAACCTAGGAATAAAACCAGCATATGACCCAGAAATCGCACTCCTAGGTATATACCCTGAGGAAATGAAAAGTGAAAAAGACTCATCTATCCCATTGTTCATTGCAGCACTATTTACAATAGCTAGAACATGGAAGCAATCTAGATGCCATTGACAGATGAATGGATAAAGAACATGTGGTACATATCCACAATGGAATATTACTCAGCCATAAAAAGGAACACATTTGAGTCAGTTCTGATGAGGTGAATGAACCTAGAACCTATAATACTGAGTGAACTAAGTCAGAAAGAGAAAGATAAATATAATATTCTAACACAGAGATACAGAATCTTGAAAAATGGTACTGAATAATTTATTTACAGGGCAACAAGGGAGAAACAGACATAGAGAATAGACTTATGGACATTGGGAGATGGGAAGAAAAGGTGAGATGCATGGAAAGTGCAACATGGAAACTTACATTACCATATGTAAAGTTGATAGCCAACGAGAATTTTCTGTATGGCTCAGGAAACTTAAACAGGGGCTCTGTAACAACCTAGACGATTGGGATGGGGAGGGAGATGGGAGGGAGGTTCAAAAGGGAGGGGATATAAGTACACCTATGGCTGATTCCTGTTGAGTTTTGACAGAAAACAACAAAATTCTGTAAAGCAATCATCATTTAATAGACAAAATAGTTAAAAAGAAATAAAGCAAACAAAAAAACAAAAAAGAATGATCTTGGTTCTTTTCCAAGGCAAATCATTCAACATCACAGTAATCCAAGTCAATGCACCAACCACTAAAGCAGACAAAGCTGAAGTTGAACCATTCTATGAAGATTTTCAAGACCTTCTAGAACTGACACCAAAAGAAGAAGGAGAAGAAGAAGAAGGAGGAGAAGGAGGAGGAGAAGGAGAAGAAGGAGGAGAAGGAGAAGGAAAAGAAGAAGTCCTTTTCATCATAGGGGACTGGAAGCAAAAGTTAGAAGTCAAGAGAGTCCTGGAGCAGCAAGGAAGTTTGGCCTTGGAGCATAAAATGAAACAGGGCAAAGACTAACAGATTCTTGCCAAGTGAACACATTGGTCATAGCAAATATCCTGTTCCAATAACACAAGTTGACTCTACACGTGAACATCCCCAGAAGATCAATGCCGAAATCAGATTGATTATATTTTTCATGGCCAAAGATGGAGATCTATACAGTCAGAAAAAAAAATGAGACCTGCAGATTATTAGGGCTCAGATCATCAGCTCCTTATTGCAAAATTCAGGGTTAAACTGAAGAAAGTAGAGAAAACCGCTAGGCAATTCAGGTATTACCTTAATCAAATCCCTTGTGATTATACACTGAAGGTAACAAATAAAATCAAGGGATTAGATTTGGTAGACAGAGTGCCTAAAGAACTATGGATGGAGGTTTGTAACATTGGACAGAAGGTGGTGACCAAAACATTACCAAGAAAAAGAAATGCAAGAAGGGAAAGTGGTTGTCTAAGGAGGGCTTAAAAGTAGATGAGAAAGGAAGAGAAGTGAAAGGCAAAGGAGAAAGCAAAGATATACCCAACAAAATACAGAATTCCAGGGAATAGTAAGCAGAGATAAGAAAGCCTTGGTAAATGAACAATGCAAAGAAATAGAGGAAAACAATAGAACAGAAAACACTAGCGATCTCTACAACAGTTGGGGATTCCAACAGAACATTTCATGCAAAGGTGGACACAATAAAGGAAAGAAATGGCAAGGACTTACAAAATCAGAAGAGATTAAGAAGAGCTGGCAAGAATATACAGAAGAACAGTATAAAAAAAGGTCTTACTGACCCAGATAACCACAATGCTGTGTTCACGCACCTAGAGTCAGATATCCTGTGGTGTGAAGTTAAGTTGGCCTTAGGAAGTATCACTATGAACAAAGCTAGTGGAGGTGATGGAATTCCAGCTAAGCTATTTCAAATCCCAAAATATGATACTATTAAAATGCTGCACTCAATATGCCAGCAAATTTGGAAAACTCAGCAGTGACCACAAGACTGGAAGAAGTCAGTTTTCATTGCAATACCAAAGAAAGGCAGTGCCAAAGAATGTTCAAATTACCACACAATTGCACTCATTTCACATAGTAATAAGATTATGCTCAAAATCCTTCAAGCTAGGCTTGTACTTCCAGATATACAAGCTGGATTTAGAAAACACAGAGGAACCAGAGATCAAGTTGCTAACATGCACTGGATCATAGAAAAAGCAAGGGAATTCCCAAAAAACATATCTGCTTCTGTTTCATTGACTATGCTAAACACTTTGACTGTGTGGATCAAAACGAACTGGAAAATTCTATATTGGTGTTGTTGGTCAGTTGCTCAGTCATGTCCCACTCTGCAACCCCATGGACTGCAGCATGCCACACTTCCCTGTCCTTCATGTTGACTAAAATGATGTAAAAACTTGAGAGCTGTGAGTTAGGTTTTATTTGGGGCAAAATGAGGACGGCAGCCCACGAGGCAGCATCTCAGATAACTCTGAGAGACTACTCCAAAGCAGCAGTGGGAGAAGGTCAATATAAAAGGTTTTAATGAAGGGGGAGTTCAATACCATGGATCACTCATTTTGCAAAGGGTTTTTTGTTAGTCATGAGGACGTGATGTCACCATGAAGGGATTTAGTGCTTCTCTACATATGAGGAGATGCAAGGATTGAGATCATAAAAACTTTTCCTAAAACATCCAGCTATCTAAAGACCTGCCTCACTAGATTCCCTGGAGTATAGAGTGTCTCACTCCACACTGAACCCCTCAGGGGTTGTTGAAGGTCAACAGCTATAGCAGCATGGGATTCAATCTCTGTAGAGGCAGGTGGCAAATGCCTTTATTGTTCAGTCGTTGGCAGTGCTCTTGCTAAGTGTCGATTTGTAGTTGACATGACCCTCTTCTGGTCATAAACCTGACCATACTTTGAGGGGCATTTCATGACCATTTGTCCCACTTTGCTAGAAAAGGCTCATTCCTAGTTTTGAAGAACGTTTTTGTTGATAGGACACTCAATGTGCTATTACTGGACTTGGTCTTATTAGTCAAAGATCTCTGGAGACCTGTCTTCTTGTTTTGGTCCAGGAAAGTGTTCCCTTTTTGTGCATCTTCCAATATCCAGAATTATACTATTACAGTCATTGATCATATATCAAGCTATACATTTGATCAACTGCTTCAAAGCTAGTCATCATTTTCATTGGAGACTCAGTCATACACTTGGTAATACAAAAAAAAATAATCCTGTGAAACAAGCAAAATACAAATGGGTATACTTAATAACATTAGTTGAATTAAAAATAAATATTTTAACCATGAGCCTCCCACACCAAACTAGTTTTTGAAAAGATCATCAAGACTAGGGAATGGGTCACTTGAAGAAATCTGATTTTTCATGTGGTTCATTAAATGTGTTACATTTAATGATTTATCAGGTATGAATATATAGCATTCACTTTGAATTTTAGCATGTATATCTTCCTGAGATGCTGTAAGGTGTCAAAGCCCTGCAGTTGTGTAGCACTGCCTTTTTCATTATAGAGATCTCAGAATTTAATAGGCTAATAGCCTAGTTAACAATTAAAGTTTATGAAAGTTGTTAAGGCTTTGATATGGCCAATTACATCCTCTAATGGCATTGAAGGCGTGCACCCATGGGCACACACAAAGATGCTAAATAGTCATACCAGCAGAATACAGATTTTGACCCATTGGAATCATGGTAGATTTGTTAGGGTTCAGTTCAGTTCAATCACTCAGTCATGTCCGACTCTGCGATCTTATGAACTGCAACACACCAGGCCTCCCTGTCCATCACCAACTCCCGGGGCTTACCCAAACTCATGTCCATTGAGTTGGTGATGCCATATAACCATCTCATCCTCTGTCATCCCCTTCCCCTGTGTTCAATCTTTCCCAACATCAGGGTCTTTTCAAATGAGTCAGTTCTTCGCATCAGGTGGCCAAACTTGGAGTTTCAGCTTCAACATCATTTCTTCCAATGAACACCCAGGACTGATTTCCTTTATAATGGACTGGTTGGATCTCCTTGAAGTCCAAGGGATTCTCAGGGTGCTCGGGGCTGGTGCATCGGGATGACCCAGAGGGATGGGATGGGGAGGGAGGTGGGAAAGGTGTTCTGGAAGAGGAGCAAATGTACACCCATGGTGGATTCATGTCAATGCATGGCAAAACAAATACAATATTGTAAAGTTAAAAAATAGTTAAATAAACTAATTTAATAAAAAAATAAATAAAGAGAAACAGTGTGAAATAAAAAACTTGGAGAAAAACTAAAAAAAAAAAAAAAAAAGAGTCTTCTCCAACACCACAGCTCAAAAGCATTAATTCTTCTGTGCTCAGTTTTTTTTATAGTTCAACTCTCACATTCATACATGACTACTGGAAAAACCATAGCTTTGACTAGATGGACTTTTGTTGACAAAGTAATGTCTCTGCTTTTTAATATGCTGTCTAGGTTGGTCATAAATTTTCTTCCAAGGAGTAAGCGTCTTTTAATTTTATGCCTGTAGTCACCATCTGCAGTGATTTTGGAGCCCCCCCAAATAAAGTCTGTCACTGTTTCCACTGTTTCCCTATCTATTTGCCATGACGTGATGAGTTACCTCTAATTTATTAGAGTGTATGACCTAAAATTCATGGGAATCCCACACTACACTTTCGTATCCATCCCTGTAGATGTCAAGGCCATAAATTAGTGTCACAAATCCACTGAGTTACATACCAATCACTCTCTCTATGGGTAAAAATAGTCATAGTTCATCAAGAACCCGTGCCTTGTCTCATAATTTCCAGGTTGATCATTTTTTGTATAACTTAATCCTTCCCAACATAGAGTAAGCAAAAGATATTAAGAAAAAGAACTATACAAAAAAGATTTTCATGACCCATATAGTCACAATGGTATGATCACTCACCTAGGGCGAGACATCCTGGAATGCTAAGTCAAGTGGGCCTTAGGAAGTATCACTATGAACAAAGATAGTGGAGGTGATGGAATTCCAGGTGAGTTATTTCAAATCCTAAAGGTTGTGAAAGTGTTACACTCAATATGCCAGCAAATTTGGAAAACTCAACAGTGGCCACAGGACTAGAAAAGATCAGTTTTCATTATAATCCCATAGAAAGACAATGCCAAAGAATGTTCAAGCTATCCCACAAATGAACTCATCTCACAGGCTAGCAAAGTAATACTTCAAATTCTCCAAGTCAGTCTTCAGCAGTACATAAACCGTGAACTTCCAGATGTTTGAGCTGGATTTAGAAAAGGCAGAGGAACCAGAGATCAAATTGTCAATATCTGTTGGATCATCGAAAAAGTGAGAAAGTTCCAGAAAAAAAAGAAAAAACAAAAACAACTACTTCTGCTTTACTGACTATACCAAAACCTTTGATTGTGTGGATCACAACAAACTGTGGAAAATTCTCAAAGAGATGAGAATACCAGACCACTGGACCTGCCTCTTGAGAAATCTGTATGGAGGTCAAGAAACAACAGTTAGAACCTGACACAGAACAACAGACTGGTTCCCAATCAGGAAAGGAATATGTCAAGGCTGTATATTGTCACCCTGCTTATTTAACTTATATGCAGAGTACATCATGAGAAATGCTGGACTGGATGAAGCACTAACTGGAATCAAGATTGCTGGGAGAAATATCAATAACCTCAGGTATGAGGATGACACCACACTTATAGTAGAAAGGGAAGAAGAACTAAAGAGACTCTTGATGAAAATGAAAGAGGAGAGTGAAACAGTTGGCTTAAAACTCAACATTCAGAAAACTAAGATCATGTCATCTGCTCCCATCATTTCATGACAAATAGATGGGGAAACAAAGGAAACAGTGACAGACTTTATCTTTGAGGGGTCCAAAATCACTGCAGATGGTGACTGGGACAATGAAATTAGAAGATGCTTGCTCCTTGGAAGAAAATTTATAACCAACCTAAACAGCATACTAAAAAGCAGAGACATTAGTTTGCCAGAAAGGTCCATCTAGTCAAAGCTTTGATTTTTCCAGTAATCTTGTATGGATGTGAGAATTGGACTATAAAGAAAGCTGAGCACTGAAGAACTGATGCCTTTAAACTGGTGTTGGAGAAGACTCTTGAGAGCCCCATGGACTGCAAGGAGATCCAACCTGTCCATCACAAAGGAGATCAGTCCTGGGTGTTCATTGGAAGGTGTGATGCTGAAGCTGAAACTCCAACACTTTGGCCACCTGATGCGAAGAACTGACTCAGCGGAAAAGACCCTGATGCTGGGAAAGATTGAAGGCAGGAGGAGAAGGGGACAACAGAGGATGAGATGGTTGGATGTCATCACCATCTCAATGGACATGAGTTTGAGTAAGCTCCAGGAGTTGGTGATGGAGAGGGAGGTCTGACATGCTGCGGTCATGGGGTCGCAAAGAGTTGGACACAGCTGAGTGACTGAACTGAACTGTAGTTAGAGGAGCTTTTAACCTTAAATGACCATAGCCTGGTGTTAACAATCTAGATCCAACCCAAAATTGTAGAAATTTTCCTTTTAATAGATGAGAGGTTAATCTTTTTTTATTGAGATTTAGCTCCTCACTCCAATTGAGTCAGAATGACACTAAGAGAAAAAGTAAATCTATGGCCAGCATCAGAGCAGACATTATTAATTGGCCAAGTGAGAGTATCCCATCTAGCAATAACATGAATAGATAGAATGGGACTGAGCGTTCATCTAAAATAAATTTCTTAGGGGCTATCCAAGCAGAGCCCTAGAGAACAGAAATCCACCAAGGTAACCCAGAAGTACTAAACTGTACTAAACTGTGGTAATTGGCCACAACCCAACAATTGCATGGAGTTTTAAACTAGCAGAGAATCATGCTCATGATAGAAAACAATCGATTGATAGTCATAGGTCCAAGGAATCAAGAAAACACTATAAATGATAGCACATCTCAGAAGAGCATCTTGGGCACACTGTCTACTTCTGATGTCC
Source organism: Giraffa tippelskirchi (assembly GCF_054371585.1). Classification (NCBI taxonomy): domain Eukaryota; kingdom Metazoa; phylum Chordata; class Mammalia; order Artiodactyla; family Giraffidae; genus Giraffa; species Giraffa tippelskirchi. The sequence continues at coordinate 73,286,848 of NC_137286.1, forward strand.
TCTTCTTCTCGTCCTAGTGTAGTGTAGTTTCTCTGTGTGAGCATTGTTTTAAGGTGAGTTTGAGGTCAGCAGGCCTCTCTATACAGCAGTCCAGCTTAGGCGCCTTTGAAAATGGGAGTTAACCCAGAGTCTATTTCCCTTCAATTTCACTGGGCATGAGCTAGTTAAAAGTACCTGATAGAAATGTCCTTCCATCCAGGTTGGAGACAGTTCCTTAAATTATGTCTTCTTCCAGTCTTGGTTGCCGGTCATGCGTGAGGCAACTGATTTTCAACCAAAGACAGGTTACTGAGATAAGCTTCAGAAATAGCCGTAGAATGTCCTTTAATAATTCAATTAAATTTTCATTAATATACACTAACATCAAAGAACTATCCAGGAAATGAGTCTTAGTAGATACAGACCTCTCGGAGAAGGCAGTGGCACCCCACTCCAGTACTCTTGCCTGGGAAATCCCATGGATGGAGGAGCCTGGTAGGCTGCAGTCCATGGGGTCACTAAGAGTCGGACACGGCTGAGCGACTTCACTTTCACTTTTCATTTTCATGCATTGGAGAAGGAAATGGCAACCCACTCCAGTGTTCTTGCCTGGAGAATCCCAGGGATGGCGGAGCCTGGTGGGCTGCCATCTATGGGGTCGCACAGAGTCAGACACGACTGAGGTGATTTAGCAGCAGCAGCAGCAGATACAGACCTCTAACAAACCGGGATTTCACATTCATTGAAACATCTTTTTTCTCCCTAAAATCACTGTACTTTTACAAAATATAACCAAATTAAGACTTGTGTGTTATATAGGTCTGATCTCAATAAACTGGCCTGATGATTTATATACCCATAATTGATCATGGAGTTTTTTGCTTTGCTGAGACTTTTATAGAGTCTCAGACTGAACTTTTATTTTTTATTTTATTTTTTTTTAGACTGAACTTTTAAAATAAAACCTCTCAGGGTTAGGAAAGTCATACCAAAGGCTTAATACAGATTTTACCTAACAGATCTAAGTAAATTCCTCCCTTCTCAAGGTCTCCAAAATTCCTTGAAATTTCTGTACCTGTTAGTGAGATAACCTTCCTAACTTATCTGATAAAGTTGCTGGAAACTAACCGCTTCCAATGTCTGGAGGGTTCTGATAGAGAAAAAAGACAAATGTTTCAATTTGTTTATAAAATATAATTTTACCAGTTACAGTCATAATTATTTTGAGTGGAAGGTTTTTCTTATACCTGGAAAACACAGATTCAACCCAGTAATTTTTTAGATAGAAACCATAAAATTTATAGCATATTTGCCAATTCATTCAGTCCTTTTGTTAGCCTTTGTGCTCTCATCTGATTTTCCTTTAGAAAATCCTTAACTAGTTCAGAAACTGATATTTATCCAAAGTCCTTTCTACGAATCTTCAATAAAAGGAAACATTTTTGTGAAACTTGGTTAGTGCTATGACTAAATTTGAGATAAAAACTAGAATTATGACTGATAACATTTCACCCAAACATATCAGAAGTTTAGGAACTCCATACAGTTTCTAGGATATCTGTATTAGTAACATTTACCATACAATATAACCTGAGACTTACTACTTGAAAATACTTCCCATGTAATTCTGAATACAAAATGAAACAAATTAGTGTAATATCTCTCTTTGGGATGTTTCAGGGACCCTCTGAAGTATCATTCAGGAAAGTTTGTCAACAAATGTCAAAAAGGTTTAGAACACTCAGTCAGATCATTGTGAAACAGTGACTATTCACTTACCCAAAGTAACAATAAAGGATTTCAGAACATATCACTTAAGAGATAAAGAAACTTAAATCTATTATCAAAGGTAGTTCTACATCTGAAGAAATGGTGTCATCTTAACAGAGAGGAAAGCTAAATTCAAGTTTTTGCACCAGTTTATTTAAAAGGTAAACAATTAAATTTATTTTAAATATTATTTTAAACCATGTACAAAATTCTTTTCTCATGATTCACTTTCCACAAACTTTCTTATCATTTTCTCTACCCATTAATTTGTTCTTCCATTCTAAGAAAAACACCTATAAGTCAGGCTTGCTTTCTTTTCCCTTGACAAAATGTAATTCCATTCCTCACATCTTCTTTACAGAAAACATACTTCCTATTTTCCTTAAGTAATCAAGAGCTGAGTTTTATATTAGCATTTTATAGATTGGTGAGCATAAACACCAGTGACAATTTCTAAAACCTTTGCTTTTTTAGAGAGAACATTTTAGGATGACACCAAATATTATTCATTTTTAATCCCCAAATCTCTTTAGTTTCTTTGTAAGAGGAAATTAGTGTTCAGTAGTAAATGCTTCAAAATCTTATTTTATTTGGAAATGACTTAGCTATTCAATAGACTGACAACACTTAGTTTAGTACAACCCTTAGAAGTTCAAGTTACCCCAATCTGGAGTGATTATTTTAGACACATATTCCTAAAACGTAATTATTCTTAATAAAGTTTATCTAAAGGCTCATATCTCATTTACAATTTTTAGAAGTTTCTTCACTTGAAATAATTTTGTTGTTGACAAACTTGTAATAGCTATATTAACATTTAACTTATATTAAACCTAAGTAAAACAAAAACATTTTGCTTAATGTTAATTACTCTTGCTGCTAAGTCACTTCAGTCGTGTCTGACTCTGTGCAACCCCATAGACGGCAGCCCACCAGGCTCTGCCGTCCCTGGGATTCTCCAGGCGAGAACACTGGAGTGGGTTGCCATTTCCTTCTCCAATGCGTGAAAGTGAAAAGTGAAAGTGAAGTCGCTCAGTCCTGTCCGACCCTTTGCGACCCCATGGACTGCAGCCTACTAGGCTCCTCCGTCCATGGGATTTTCCAGGCAAGAGTACTGGAGTGGGTTGCCATTGCCTTCTCTGATAGACATGTCTATATTAGTTAGATCAAAAAATTTTAATATCAGGTATTTAATACTGAATATTTCCCAGTTCTTGTATTTAGGTTAGAATTATTTGATTTGCACTTACTTTTTTTTTTAAGGTCTATTAGATTAGAGCTCATTTACAAACTGATCTCAGCAATCAGCAATATTATCCAAAAAAAAAAAGACACACATTGAAACATACATATATCCAAGTAGACACAAGAGGTCCTGTAGCTTTGCTTTCCAAACTTAGTTATGAATCAGATATCACAATGCAAAACACACTAGCTATAAAACAAATGGTTGGAATAAGATTTTAAAAGGCTTTGTTCCCCCCTTTTTCCCCTTTTGCTTTCAGGAACTAGAGATGGTCTAAAAAAGTGATCCAGAGAGCTCTGGTCTAAAGGTATAGAGGAGTTACTTCCTCAGGGCATTTTTTTTTTCTTCAGGCTGTCTCTGGAATCTAAAGGATATTGTGACCACATCATCAAAAATCGTATTTTTCTGTGATCATAGTTTTATAGCCAATATTTAGACCAGATAGTGTTCAACTTGGCCCTGATAATAAGGGAAGGTTAGTTCCAGCATGGATTGTCCCTCTGGGGAAGTAGGGGTCTTAGTTTGATCAGCCACAGGCTATTGACTACAGGAGGAAGTCCTGGACTTAAGAGAACTTCAGTACATTTTCCTATCTTATGTCAATAAAGATCTTCTATTTTTAGGCCATTTTTCTTGTCATTGGATCATAGCTATAGATTGCTCATTGGAATTTTTCTTTTTTCCCCAAGGGTTCCCAGGTGGAGTGTGGAACTTTAGAGTTAGCAATTCCTATATTAACTCATGCAGTTTGTACCAGATGTCTGTGTACTCAAACCAAACCAACAAAACCAAACTTAACCAGAACTTCACCAGCCAAGAGTCCCACTCCAAATGAAACAAAAGGCAAAGAGATGCCCAGAAATCAAAAGCCAAATCGCATGAATGCCAAATGTGACTTCCCAGTTCCACTAGACCTGTGACCAAGCAAAGTCAGTGTTAGCAGCCTTTTTTAGTTCTGATACAGTTTCAAGTAATTCCTTGTTGGTTTCCTGTGAAAAAGTGACCCTATCATTTGCTGTTTTAGAAGCTTCTAGATAACAGTCAAAGTAAGCATGGTCAACCTTTTCTAATTGTGCATGCAAAAATATCAATTTTGGAATATCAAAACAACCCCAATCTGGTCATTTTATTATAATTTCTTCAGTTAGCTATGTACTTGCAATTATGAGCTCCATATGTATTGTACATGAATCTGGCTGGAATGTTAGTCAGAGGCTGGCTTTCTGACACCCTTTTGTTTCTCTTTTTGAGAGATTTTGTTTCCCATTTTCAGCTGAATTTGTCAGGGATAAAAATTACTAGTGAATTTGTGTATTAGGACCATGTGCTGCTTTTGAGTTTAACTCCTCCAGGAGTCACGCCCGAGTCATTTCAGCTCATCTTATGTGTCTCAGATTCTGCCTCCAGCTATCTAAGACCATGGTGGCTGCTCAGGTGACTGAACTGCCAGTTCTTATGTGTGACCCCCGATGAACATGTCATTTTCATTCCAGTCTCAAAGAAAGGCAATGCCAAAGAATGCACAAACTAGTGCTCAATTAAATTCACTCACACGCTAGTAAAATAATGCTCAAAATTCTCCAAATCAGGTTTCAGCCGTACGTGAACTATGTACTTCCAGATGTTCAAGCTGGATTTAGAAAAAGCAGAGGAAACAAAGATCACATTGCCAACATCCATTGGATAATCAAAACAGTGAGAGATTTCCAGAAAAAACAAAAATCTACTTCTGCTTTATTGACTATGCCAAAGCCTTTGATGTGTGGATCACAACAAACTGTGGAAAATTCTGAAAGAGATGGGAATACCAGACCACCTGACCTGCCTCTTGAGAAATCTGTATGCAGGTCAGGATCAACAGTTAAAACTGGGCATGGAACAACAGACTGGTTCCCAATCAGAGAAGGAATATGTCAAGGTTGTATATTGTCACCCTGCTTATTTAACTTATATGCAGAGTACATCATGAGAAACACTGGGCTGGATGAAGCACAAGCTGGAATCAAAATTGCAGGGGGAAATATCAATAACCTCAGATATGCAGATGACACCACCCTTATGGCAGAAAGTGAAAAGGAACTAAAGAGCCTCTTGATGAAGGTGAAGGAGGAGAGTGAAAAAGTTGGCTTAAAGCTCAACGTTCAGAAAACTAAAATCATGGCATCTGGTCCCACCACTCCATGGGAAATAGATGGGGAAACAGTGGAAACAGTGTCAGACTTTCTTTTTTTGGGCTCCAGAATCACTGCTGAAGGTGACTTCAGCCATGAAATTAAAAGACGCTTACTCCTTGGAAGGAAGGTTATGGCCAACCTAGACAGCATATTTAAAAGCAGAGACATTACTTTGCCAACAAAAGTACGTCTAGTCAAGGCTATGGTCTTTCCAGTGGTCATGTATGGATGTGAGAGTTGGACGGTGAAGAAAGCTGAGCGCCGAAGAATTGATGCTTTTGAACTGTGGTGTTGGAGAAGACTCTTGAGAGTCCCTTGGACTGCAAGGAGATCCAATCAATCCATCCTTAAAGAGATCAATCCTGGGTGTTCATTGGAAGGTCTGATTTTGAAGCTGAAACTCCAATACTTTGGCCACCTCATGCGAAGGGTTGACTCATTGGAAAAGACCCTGATGCTGGGTAGGATTGGGGGTGGGAGGAGAAGGGGACGACAGAGGATGAGATGGTTGGATGGCATCACCGACTCGATGAACATGGGTTTGGGTAGACTCCGGGAGTTGGTGATGGACAGAGAGGCCTGGCGTGCTGCAGTTCAGGGGGTCGCAAAGAGTCGGACACGACTGAGCGACTGAACTGAACTGAATAATGAGTGATGTTGAGCATCTTTTCATGTGTTTCTTAGCCATCTGTATGTCTTCTTTGGAGAAATGTCTGTTTAGTTTTTTTTTGGCCCATTTTTTGATTGGGTCGTTTATTTTTCTGGAATTCAGCTGCAGAAGTTGCTTGTATATTTTTGAGATTAATTGTTTGTCTGTTGCTTGGTTTGCTATTATTTTCTCCCATTATGAAGGCTGTATTTTCACCTTGCTTACAGTTTCCTTTGTTGTGCAAAAGCTTTTAATTTTAATTACGTCCCATTTGTTTATTTTTGCCCTTATTTCCAACATTCTGGGAGGTGGGTCATGGAGGATCCTGCTGTGATTTATGTCAGAGAGTGTTTTGCCTATGTTTTCCCCTAGGAGTTTTATAGTTTCTGGTCTTACATTTAGATCTTGAATCCATTTTGAGTTTATTTTTGTGTATGGTGTTAGAAAGTGTTCTAGTTTCATTCTTTTACAAGTGGTTGACCAGTTTTCCCAGCACCACTTGTTAAAGAGATTGTCTTTTCTCCATTGTATATTCTTGCCTCCTTTGTCGAAGATAAGGTGTCCATAGGTGCGTGGGTTTATCTCTGGGCTTTCTATTTTGTTCCATTGATCTATATTTCTATCTTTGAGCCAGTACCATACTGTCTTGATGACTGTGGCTTTGTAGTAGAGCCTGAAGTCAGGCAGGTTGATTCCTCCAGTTCCATTCTTCTTTCTCAAGATTGCTTTGGCTATTCGAGGTTTCTTATATTTCCATACAAATTGTGAAATGATTTGTTCTAGTTCTGTGCAAAATACCATTGGTAGCTTGATAGGGATTGCATTGAATCTATAGATTGCTTTGGGTAGTATACTCATTTTCGCTATATTAATTCTTCCAATCCATGAACACAGTATATTTCTCCATCTGTTTGTGTCCTCTTTGATTTCTTTCATCAGTGTTTTATAGTTTTTTATATACAAGTCTTTTGTTTCTTTAGGTAGACATATTCCTAAGTATTTTATTCTTTCTGTTGCAATGGTGAATGGTATTGTTTCCTTAATTTCTCTTTCTGTTTTCTCATTATTGGAGTATAGGAATGCAAGGGATTTCTGTGTGTTAATTTTATATCCTGCAACTTTACTATATTCATTGATTAGCTCTAGTAATTTTCTGGTAGAATCTTTAGGGTTTTCTATGTAGAGGATCATGTCATCTGCAAACAGTGAGAGTTTTACTTCTTCTTTTCCTATCTGTATTCCTTTTATTTCTTTTTCCGCTCTGATTGCTGTGGCCAAAACTATGTTGAATAGTAGTGGTGAAAGTGGGCATCCTTGCCTTGTTCCTGACTTTAGGGGTAATGCTTTCAATTTTTCACCATTGAGGATAATGTTTGCTGTGGGTTTGTCATATATAGCTTTTATTATGTTGAAGTATGTTCCTTCTATTCCTGCTTTCTGGAGGGTTTTTATCATAAATGGATGCTGAATTTTGTCAAAGACTTTTTCTGCATCTATTGAGATAATCATATGGTTTTTATCTTTCAGTTTGTTAATATGGTATATTACATTGATGGATTTGCGGATGTTAAAGAAACCTTGCATTCCTGGGATAAAGCCCACTTGGTCATGATGTATGATCTTTTTTTTTTTTTTAATAAATTTATTTATTTTAGTTGGGGGCTAATTACTTTATAATATTGTAACAGTTTTTGCCATACATTGACATGAATCAGCCATGGGTTTACATGTGTTCCCCTTCCTGGACCCCCCACCCACCTCCCTCCCCATCCCATCCTTCTGGATCATCTTTTTAATATGATGTTGGATTCTGTTTGCTAGAGTTTTATTAAGGATTTTTGCATCTATGTTCATCAGTGATATTGGCCTGTAGTTTTCTTTTTTTGTGGCATCTTTTTCTGGTTTTGGAATTAGGGTGATGGTGGCCTCATAGAATGAGTTTGGAAGTTTACCATCTTCTGCAATTTTCTGGAAAAGTTTGAGTAGGATAGGTGTTAGCTCTTCTCTAAATTTTTGGTAGAATTCACCTGTGAAGCCGTCTGGTCCTGGGCTTTTGTTTGCTGGAAGATTTCTGATTACAGTTTCAATTTCTGTGCTTGTGATGGGTCTGTTAAGATCTTCTATTTCTTCCTGGTTCGGTTTTGGAAAGTTATACTTTTCTAAGAATTTGTCCATTTCTTCCAAGTTGTCCATTTTATTGGCATATAGCTGTTGGTAGTAGTCTCTTATGATCCTTTGTATTTCTGTAGAGTCTGTTGTGATCTCTCCATTTTCATTTCTAATTTTGTTGATCTGATTCTTCTCCCTTTGTTTCTTGATGAGTCTGGCTAATGGCTTGTCAATTTTGTTTATTTTGTCAAAAAAACAGCTTTTAGTTTTGTTGATTTTTGCTGTGGTCTCTTTTGTTTCTTTTGCATTTATTTCTGCCCTAATTTTTAAGATTTCTTTCCTTCTACTGACCCTGGGGTTCTTCATTTCTTCCTTCTCTAGTTACTTTAGGTGTAGAGTTAGTTGATTTATTTGATTTTTTTCTTGTTTCTTGAGGTACGCCTGTATTGCTATGAACCTTCCCCTTAGCATTGCTTTTACAGTGTCCCATAGGTTTTGGGTTGTTGTGTTTTCATTTTCATTCGTTTCTATGCATAATTTGATTTCTTTTTTGATTTCTTCTGTGATTTGTTGGTTATTCAGAAGTGTGTTGTTTAACCTCCATATGTTCGAATTTTTAATAGTTTTTCTCCTGTAATTGAGGTCTAATCTTACTGCATTGTTGTCAGAGAAGATGGCTGGGATGATTTCAATTTTTCAGAATTTACCAAGGCTAGATTTATGGCCCAGGATGTGATCTATCCTGGAGAAAGTTCCGTGTGCACTTGAGAAAAAGGTGAAATTGGTTGTTTTGGGGTGGAAAGTCCTGTAAATATCAATTAAATCTAATTTGTCTATTGTATCATTTAAAGTTTGGGTTTCCTTGATAATTTTCTGTTTAGTTGATCTATCCATATGTGTGAGTGGAGTATTAAAGTCTCCCACTATTATTGTGTTATTGTTAATTTCCCCTTTCATACTTGTTAGTATTTGCCTTATATATTGTGGTGCTCCTATGTTGGCTGCATATATATTTATAATTGTTACATCTTCTTCTTGGATTGTCCCTTTGATCATTATGTAGTGTCCTTCATTTTCCCTTTTCACAGCCTTTATTTTAAAGTCTATTTTATCTGAAATGAGTATTGCAACTCCTGCTTTCTTTTGGTCTCCGTTTGCATGAAATATGTTTTTCCATCCCTTCACTTTCAGTCTGTATGTGTCCCTAGTTTTGAGGTGGGTCTCTTGTAGACAGCATATATAGGGGTCTTGCTTTTGTATCCATTCAGCCAGCCTTTGTCTTTTGGTTGGGGCATTCAACCCATTTACATTTAAGGTAATTATTGATAAGTATGATCCCGTTGCCATTTACTTTGTTGTTTTGAGTTCGTGTTGAAACATCCTTTCTGTGTTTCCTGTTTAGAAAAGATCCTTTAGCAATTGTTGGAGAGCTAGTTTGGTGGTGCTGAATTCCCTCAGCTCTTGCTTGTCTGTAAAGCTTTTGAATTCTCCTTCATATCTGAATGAGATCCTTGCTGGGTACAGTAATCTGGGTTGTAGATTATTCTCTTTCATTACTTTAAGTATGTCCTGCCATTCCCTTCTGGCCTGAAGAGTTTCTATTGAAAGATCAGCTGTTATCCTTATGGGAATCCCCTTGTGTGTTATTTGTTGTTTTTCCCTTGCTGCTTTTAATATTTGTTCTTTGTGTTTGATCTTTGTTAATTTGATTAATATGTGTCTTGGGGTGTTTTGCCTTGGGTTTATCCTGTTTGGGACTCTCTGGGTTTCTTGGACTTCTGTGACTATTTCCTTCCTCATTTTAGGCAAATTTTCAACTATTATCTCCTCGAGTATTTTTTCATGGCCTTTCCTTTTATCTTCTTCTGGGACTCCTATGATTCGAATGTTGGGGTGTTTCATATTGTCCCAGAGGTCCCTGAGGTTTTCCTCATTTCTTTTGATTCTTTTTTCTTTTTTCCTCTCTGCTTCATTTATTTCCACCATTCTATCTTCTACCTCACTTACCCTATCTTCTGCCTCCATTATTCTACTGTTGGTTCCCTCCAGAATGTCTTTTATCTCCTTTATTTCATTATTCATTATATATTGACTCCTTTTTATTTCTTCTAGGTCCTTGGTAAACATTTCTTGCATCTTCTCAATCCTTGTCTCCAGGCTATTTATCTGTACCTCCATTTTGCTTTCAAGATTTTGGATCATTTTTATTATCATTATTCTAAATTCTTTTTCAGATAGATTCCCTATCTCCTCCTCTTTTGTTTGGTTTGGTGGGCATTTCTCATTTTCCTTTGCTTGCTGAGTATTTCTCTGCCTTTTCATCTTGTTTAGATTGCTGTGTTAGGCGTGGCCCTTCTGTATTCTGGTAGTTTGAAGTTCCTCTTTATTGTGGAGGTTCCTCACTGTGGGTGGGGTTGGACGGGTGGCTTGTCAAGGTTTCCTGGATAAGGGAGCTTGTGTCGGTATTCTGGTGGGTGGAACTGGATTTCTTCTCTCTAGAGTGCAATGGAGTGTCTAGTATCGAGTTTTGAGATATCTATGGATTTGGTGTGCCTCTTGGCAGCCTGTATATTGGTGCTCAGGGCTATGTTCCTGCGTTGCTGGAGAATTTGCGTGGTATGTCTTGCTCTGGAACTTATTGGCTCTTGGGTGGAGCTTGGCTTCAGTGCATACGTGGAGGCTATTGGATGATCTCTTATTAATTAATGTTTCCCTTGTCTTTCAGTCTTGTTCTTGCAGTAGCCTCAAGACTTCTCCATCCATACAGTATCAATATTAAAACTTTTAGGTTAATGGTGAAAAGATTCTCCACAGTGAGGGATACCCAGAAAGGTTCACTGAGTTACATGGAGAGGTGAAGTGGGGCGGGGGGGGAGTTTGAGGTGACTAGGAGGAGAAGAGGGGGACTCAAATGTGGAGAGAGCAGTCTAGCCAGTAAGCACTTTCCTCTGTGCTCTCCACAGTCTGGAACCCTCAGAGCGGTTCACAGAGATATAAGGAGAGGGGGGAGGAAGGTAATAGAGATGAGCATGAGTAGAAAGGGAGGAATCAAGAGGGGAGAGAGAGATCTGGGCAGTATTCTGTTCCTGAAGTGTTCTCCAGTACCCAGAACACCCTCAGAGGTTCACAGAATTGGGTTGAGAAGAGAAGGAGGAGGGTGGGAGATAGAGGTTCCCTGGTGGAGAAGAAAGAGTGTCAATAGGGGGAGAGAGTAATCAAGCCAGTAGTCACACTCCTGAGTAAAAATGGGTACTAAAGATTGGATTCTTAAATGTACAAAATTGATATCAAATATGTGAAACAAAGATTAAAAATCTTGAGTAGAGTTTAGACTCTTATAAAACATACAATATAAAAAAAAAGAAAAAGAAAAAAAACAGTAAAACAGTAACAAATAAGAAACAGTAAAAAAAAAAAAGTAAAACAGGAAATAAACAGTAAAAAAAAGAAAACATAAAAGGTATAAGCAGTTTGCTTTAAAAATAGGGTGGTTTTTTTTTTGCAAGGTAATAGTGGGTTATGAAAATGAAAATTAAAGGTGTAATAGAGGACTTAAAGAAAAAAGAAAGAAAAAAAATTTAAAAAAATTAAAAAAAAAATAGTAAAAATATATATCCCGGACTTTCTCTGGGGCTGTTGTGAGCAGTGTGGGGTCTGTTCAGTTTCAGATAGATCCTTGTTCCTGCTTATACTTTTCAAGATTTATAGGCCCCTTTCAATGCAGTCAGTGTTAACTACAGGGATTTTAATCTGTTGGCCTGTCACTTCCAACACGCTTCCCTCTGCTTATTTGGCTTCTGTTTGGAGGTCTCTTCAGTATCTAATTTCCGCCCTGCCACAAAGGGGCAGAGGTGGTCTCTTTAGGTTCACTTGTTCAGTCGTGCTGTGGTGAGGGAGGAACACTGCAAACCTATATCACTGGCGTGTGTGTGGAGAGCTCACAGTGTCTCGGCCGCACTGGGTTCGCCCCCAGTCACGGTGTGTGTGCTTTCCCCGTCTACCCTGCTCAGGCTTCAGGTTACTCGGCAGGGGAGTGGGCCCTGAGATGCGTGCACTTCCCAGGTCTAAGCCGCTGAGGTTCAGGTTCCCGAGTACTCCACAAAGGCGCAGACTCGGCTGCGCCCGCGGTTTGTGCCGTTCCCGGTCGGAGCAGCTCAGGCAGCCAGGAGTTTGGTGAACGCACTCTCCCCTGTTGGGGCAGTGCGGCTTATCACCTCCCTGGTCCCCACCTCGGTTTACGGGCGCGCCCGGCTCCGGTGAGCTTTGTGTCGGTTCTGGGGAACTGGTCTCTGGCTGCGACCCTCCCGGCGGCTCGCGACCCTCTGGGATCTCAGGCAGTCTTTGTTTAGAAACTGGGAGCCTGTTTGCAGATTGGTAGGGGGTGCCCTCTCTGGGGCCGAGTTTGCCCCTTTCCGGTTCTGGCTGGCCCCGCCTACCTGCTGTGTCCGGCGGGGGATGGGGCGGTCCGCAGCCGACTAGCTCTCCTCTGGTATCGCTCAGTCCTTTGCTCTGTGAGTGGGCCGGCAGTGCCTTAGATTTGAGCTTTTTGCGGAATAGTTTTCTCTCTCTGGCTGTCCCACAGTTTAGGTTACTATCTCACGTTAGCTCCCTCAGATTGCCCTCAGGGCGTTCAGGCCCAGTCCTTACCCTAGGCAGTGCCGCTCGCTCCTCTCCGTTCAGCCCCCACTTGCTGGTGGCGGATGCGAGCATCTGGGGTTCTTTGCTGGGAGTTGCCTTTAGGCATGTAATCTGTGGGTTTTATTTATTTTTTCTTCCAGTTATGTTGCCCTCCGAGATTCGAAATCTTCCCCCAAACCCGCCGGTGAGGGTTTCCTGGTGCTTGGAAATTTCTCCTCTTTTACGACTCCCTCCCCGGGACGGGTCTCCGTCCCTAACTGTTTAGTCTCTCTTTTTATCTTTTATAATTTCTCCTACCTGCTTTTGAAGATAATGCGCTGTCTTTGTGGATGCCTGACGACCTCTGCCAGCGTTCAGAAGTAGTTTTGTGAAGTTTGCTCAGCGTTCAGATGTTCTTTCTATAAATTTGTGGAGGAGAGAGTGGTCTCCCCGTCCTATTCCTCCGCCATCTTAGCCCCCTCTCCCTAAAGAGCCTTTTGATGAAAGTGAAAGAGGAGAGTGAAAAAGTTGGCTTAAAACTCAACATGCAGAAAATTAAGATCATGGCATCTGGTCCCATCACTTCATGGCAAATAGATGGGGAAACAGTGACAGACTTTATTTTGGGGGGCTGCAAAATCACTGCAGATGGTGACTGTAGCCATGAAATTAAAAGACACTTGCTCCTTGGAAGAAAAGTTATGAACAACCTAGACAGCATATTAAAAACCGGAGACATTACTTTGACAATAAAGGTCCATCTAGTCAAAGCTATGGTTTCTTCAGTAGTCACGTATGATGTGAGAGTTGGACTATAAAGATAGCTGAGTGTAGAAGAATTGATGCTTTTGAACTGTGGTGTTGGAGAAGACTCTTGAGAGTCCCTTGGACTAAAAGGAGATCCAACCAGTCCATCCTAAAGGAAATCAATCCTGAATATTCATTGGAAGGGCTGATGCTGAAGCTGAAACTCCAATACTTTGGTCACCTGATGCAAAGAGCTGACTCATTTGAAAAGACCCTGATATTGGGAAAGTTTAAAAGCAGGAGGAGAAGGGGATGACAGAGGATGAGATGGTTGGATGGCATCACCGACTCGATGTACATGAGTTTGAGTAAACTCTGGGTGTTGGTGATGGACAGGGAGACCTGGTATGCTGCAGTCAATGGGGTCGCAAAGAGTCGGACACGACTGAGCAACTGAACTGAACATCATGTGCAATGCCGGGGTCAATGAAGCTCAAGCTGGAATCAAGAGGGCAGGGAGAAATATCAACGACCTTGGATATGTAGATTATACCACTTTAATAGCAGACATTAAAGCCATTGATGAAGGTGAAATAGAAGAGTAAAAATGCTGGCTTAAAACTCAACATTCTTAAAACTACGATCATGGCATCCAGTCCCATCACTTCATGGCAAATGGATGTTCTGTTTTTTTGGTCTCCAAAATCACTGTGAATGTGAGTGAAGCCATGAAATTAAAAGACACTTGCTCTTTGGAAGTTCAGTTCAGTCTCTCAGTTGTGTCCAACTCTTTCCTACCCCATGGACTGCAGCACACTTTGGAAGAGAAGCTGTGACAAACCTAAGCAACGTATTAGAAAGCAGAGACATCAACTTTCTGACACATATCGAAGTAGTCAAAACTATGTTTCTTCCAGTAGTCATGTGTGGATGTGAGAATTGGACCATAAAGATGGCTGAGCACCAAAGAATTGATTCTTTCAGACTCTGGTGCTGGAGAAGATATTTGAGAGTCCCTTGGACAGGAAGGAGATCAAACCAGTCCATTCTAAAGGAAATCCACCCTGAGTGTTTATTGGAAGGGCAGATGCTGAAGCTGAAGCTCTGATACTTTCACCACCTGATGGGAAGAATAGACTCTTTGAAAAGACCTTGATAATGGGAAAAATTGAGGGCAAGTGAAGAAGCAGGCAACAGAGGATGAGATTTCTGGATGGCATTACTGACTGAATGGATACAAGTTTGAGTAAATTCAGGGAGATAGTGAAGAACAGGGGAGCCGGATATGCTTCAGTCCATAGCCTGCGAAGAGTTGGACATAACTTAGCAACTGAACAAAAACAACAAGTTGGCTCAGTGGCTGTATTTCTGATCCTGTTCATGTCACCAACTGTCTTTCTGTTCACACTCTTTCACTGTTTGCTGAACCCCTGGTAGGCAAGGCATGAGCTAAGAGGCTGGAAGAATACTTGAGGATCCATAGGAATTGCAGACATATTTATTCTCTCTTGGCTGGCACAACAGTCATAACGCAACCTCTCTTCTGGCTGACACAACAGCTGTAGCAGCAGTGTCACAAAAATCACCACAATGTAGTCATAACAGAGCCAAAACATAAGCTCATATAACATAACCATAATGCTGCCTCAGTGGAGCCCCAGTGCAGCAGAGGCTAGGGCTTTCATGGTGAAGCTCATACAATCATACCATACTAAGTATCCTGTGACTAAGCGAGTACCTCATGATGTCCATATGCAGTGCTATACGTGATTTCAGCTGTTACATAACTGCAAAATCAATGTTTACAGAACATGGGATGAGAGGGCATGAGAGCATGGGGCGAGAGAGTCTGACTGGCGTCATCTTATTTATTTCCCCATAATGGTAAATTTTCTGATTGCCAATGCAGGAGGCACAGGAGATGTGGGTTGCATCCCTGGATCAGGAAGATCCCCTGGAGGAAGAAATGGGAACCCACTCCAGTATTCTTGCCTAGAGAATCCCATGGACAGAAGAGCCTGGCAGACTACAGTCCATAGGGTCACAAAGTGTTGGACATGATTG
Organism: Giraffa tippelskirchi; assembly: GCF_054371585.1. Taxonomy (NCBI): domain Eukaryota; kingdom Metazoa; phylum Chordata; class Mammalia; order Artiodactyla; family Giraffidae; genus Giraffa; species Giraffa tippelskirchi. The sequence goes on from NC_137286.1 coordinate 73,302,203, forward strand.
AGCACACTCAAAAATGAACATTTAGAAGGTAACTACTAATTAGCATCAAAGTATACCAGTAAACTTTTATAATAAAAACTTGCATAATTTATCTTCTGAGATACTTCTCTCAAAAAATCATACAAAATTTGGAAACATTTGAAAATTATGAGAACATGCATCAAGCAATAAAATTATCAGAGATAATCAAATTACAACATTCTTTCCTGTAAAGAAAAAAACCTGAAATATTTTATTGAAATTAAAAAATATTGTATAGCTCATTTAAATCACATGACAGTGATATCTGCAAGACAAACTTTCAGTCAGTGAACAGAAAACAAAAGTTTTAACTTGGAAATCATGAGATTAATGGAAAATAAGAACAATGCAGATAAGATTGCCGAAGAACTCTTACTTACCTATGTTTTAGAATGTGTATTTAAATCTTTCACTTCTTTAATTTTCAAAAGCCAAAGGATATTTTCATTATATAACAGTGATATCTAATTATGTTATCAAACAAGCATAAAGGAGTGTAACCATCTTTAAAGTTGGGCTAGCACTTAGGAATACTATCAACTGCTACCAATTTTACTTTTACAATGAAGTAAAAAATAGCTCAAAGGTAAAACTGTAAATAAAGTCATTTCAATCTTATTTTATAGGTTGGAAAATATTCACAATGAAATCCTTTAATGAGTTTGCCCTTTTTCAAGCTGCCTTGCAGTATAAATAATGTTAGACAACACCCTAAAAGGAAATTTTAAATAATGCTCTTATACTTTTGTCTTATTAGAAGATATTACTATACTTTGGGCTTTCCTTGTAGCTCAGTTGGTAAAGAATTTGCCTACAGTGCAGAAGACCCAGGTCGGGAAGATCCCCTGGAGAAGGAAATGGCAACCCACTCTAGTATCCTTGCCTGGAAAATCTCATGGACACAGGAGCCTGGTGGGCTACAGTCCATGGGGTCACAAAAAGTCGGGCATGACTGAGTGACTAACACTTACGTACTTACTATACTTTACCATAGAGGTTTTACAGTATTTAACAGAATGTGCACAAGCTCTGTTTTATGGATTAATGAATAGAAGGAGCAGGCATTAAAGCAAAACAGGAAGGATTTGAATTTATTTATTTTAACTGCTATAGATTTTAGGTAATATTTTGTTGATTAAATATTTATACATATTTAAGGCCAGGGCTTTCATGGTGAAGCTCATACATATTCAAGCATAGTTATATAAATAACAAACATACATATATGTATGTATATATTTATCTATTTTTTAAGAGCTAACACATTATCACAAAATGTAACTGATGCTATTCAATAGGTAAGTATTATTCATTTGTTAGCTACAATTCAAAACCACCATATGAATCTAGCTAATATCAGAATTCCATAGTGTCTCTTCTAGTAATTTGCCTCTACAAATTTTCTTATCTTTAATAGATACAAATTAATGTGTAGATATTTATTTAATGAATTATTAAAGTTGTATTCTAGTCTTTCATTGTTTGAAGAAAAAGTCAGCAAAATTAGTTTACTGAGGATTAAAGATATTTTCTCTGAATTTATAAATTAGGATGAGTATTTGACTTATTATCATGACGTTGTAGGCTGATAATTACATATAGGTAAAAAAAAAATTAATTATTTAAGAAAAAGTCCAGAAGGCAAATGCTAAATTTCATTCAGTACTAAATCCGTTACTTTACAAAAGCAATCTGAATGTCAAATTTCCAACATCAAAATTGATAGCAAGTAAATCTCACAGAACTAAACTGCAAAGTGGCATGCAAAATTTAGAACAGTAGGTTGTATATAATCAAGAGAATTTGTGCTTCCAAATATAAAAGTCCTACATTCCTCATGCAGAAATAAAACCCTTTGTAAGTCAACAGTCTGGTTGTACTCTTTAAAAACCCTTAAGACAAACATAAGGGCAACAGATAAAACGTGTCTGCTAAGTTAGGAGAAGCAGGCTTTCCACAGACAAATGTGTAGGATCATTAGCAGAACTAAGCAGAAATGCTATTATGTTTTGCCTTCCTTTATATTTGAATATTTTGCCTACATTTGTTTCAATAGAAGAAAGATTTATAAAGGTTTAAGGCAGAGACAAGTGAAATCGTAAAGACTTGTGTTTCCAAAACTTTTGCGTACTGCATTCACTCACTAAAGAAATAATCCCAAATATTTATAACAAGGTAGCATTTTAAATTTGGGAGATACAGAAATGAAGGAGGGAAAATCCCTTTCTTTAATGGCACTTAAATATTAATGATATAGACAGATGGTGAATAAAAGTTTAAATATAAAATAAGGCAGACAGTAAATAAAAAGTGATTTGAGTGGGGGATAATTTACAAAGAACAGTCATTCAAACACATTTGGAAGGGGTGTCTTTTTTTTAAGTTAATTTTTATTTTACATTGGGGTTAGTTGATTTACAATGTGTTAATTTCAGGTATACAGCAAGGTGATTGAGCTATTTGCTGTTTAGTCACTAAGTCATGTCTGACTCTTTGCAACCCCATGGATTGTAGCCCACAAGGCTCTTCTGTCCATGGGATTTCACAGAAATCTGAATACTGGAGTGTGTTGGCATTTCCTTCTCCAGGGGATCTTCCCCACCTATGGATTGAAACTTCATGGCAGGTGGATTCTTTACTCTGAGTTATTTATATATATCAGTTCAGTTCAGTCGCTCAGTCATGTCCGACTCTTTGTGACCCCACGAATTGCAGCACGTCAGGCCTGTCCATCACCAAATCCTCGAGTCCACCCAAACCCATGTCCATCGAGTCGCTGATGCCATCCAGCCATCTCATCCTCTGTCGTCCCCTTCTCCTCCTGCCCCCAATCCTTCCCAGCATCAGGGTATTTTCCAATGAGTCAACTCTTCGCATGAGGTAGCCAAAGTATTGGAGTTTCAGCTTCAACATCAGTCCTTCCAATGAACACCCAGGACTGATCTCCTTTAGGATGGACTGGTTGGATCTCCCTGCAGTCCAAGGGACTCTCAAGAGTCTTCTCCAACACCACGGCTCAAAAGCATCAATTCTTTGGCGCTCAGCTTTCTTCACCGTCCAACTCTCACATCCATACATGACTACTGGAAAAACCATATACATATATCCATTCTTTTTCAGTCTTTTCTCATGTAAGTTATTAGAGAATATTGACAAGAGTTCCCTGTCCTTGATTATTTTATATATAGTTATGTGTGTATATTAATCCCAAACTTCTAACTTATCCCTCCACTCCAATCTTTCCCCTTTGGTAAACATAAATTTGTTTTTGAAGCCTGTGAGTCTGTTTCTGTTTTCTGAATAAGTTTGTTTGTATCACTTTCTTAGATTTCACATATAAGTGATAGCATATGATATTTTCCTTCCTCTGTCTGACTTACTCTACTTATAAGCTTTGCATAGCAAAGGAGACCATAAACGAAAATGAAAAGACAACCCACAAGGAAAATATCCACAAACCAGGAACTGATAAGGGATTTATCTCCCAAATATATGGACAGCTCATGCAACTGTCTCTCTCTCTCACTATATATATAGAAAACAATCAAAAATGGGCAGAAGATTTAAAAAGACACTTCTCTGAAGAAGACATACAGAAGGTCAAAAAGCACATGGAAAGATGTTCAACATTGCCAATTCTTAATGAAATGCATCAAAACTACAACAAGGCTGTGGTTCACCTCGCACCAGTGAGAATGGCCATCATCATAAAGTCTACAAACAATAAATGCTTGAGAGGATGTGGTCAGAATGTATTAATAAACATATACAACCACTATGGATAACAGTATGTGTGTTCTTTAAAAATTAAAAGTAGAACTAACATGATCCAGCAATTCCACTCCTGTGCATATATCCAGAGAAAACTATAAGCTCAAAAAGAAACAGGCATCCCAATGTTCATTGAAGCTCTATTTACAATAGCCAAGACATGCAAGTAAACTACATGTGCATCAAGAGAGAAATGGGTAAAGAAGTGGTACATATATACAATGGAATATTACTCAGCCATTAAAAAGAATAAAATAATGTCATTTGCAGCAACATGGATGGACCTAGAGATTATCATACTAACTGAAATGATGTCTTTTAAGGTGAGACCAGGATTAAATGAGCACATGATTCATGCAAAGATATGAAGGAGAAACATCATGCAGCTTTACAGTAAGTTCAAAGAAGCAATGAACCAGGTTATTTTGATAGGAGGCAAGTAGAATGGAGATGAGGTGAAACCCATTAGGAGGTATTTCTAGACTTTTAAGGTGTGAAGGGCTAGATTAGGATTGTGCTATCATTGTGGAAATGATAATAATTATATTGTGATTATAATTGAATTTTGAGGCAATTGTAAATCAGTTCCATGTGGACTGAGAGGAAAAGAGACAAATCAGAGATGTTGTCAATATGTTTTCTTTAACTATAGGGTAAATGATGGGACAACTACTGATATTGTACCACTGGGTGGAGACAGTAGAATCAAGAATTACATATTGGATATATCAGATTGGAGATGCCTCTATATTTGTACCTCTATATTTCAAAGCCAGATGTCTTTCATTGAACTTTAATATTTCGATCTTTACTGACTGTCTAGAGATATCTTACACCCAATATATCAGAAATATCACTCAGTATTTCCCTGCCTCTCTACAGAAACTTTCACTGATTCAGAAGAGCACCAACTTCAATATAGCTTTTAAAACTGAAAACCGGGAGTGATCCATAAGTTTTGCTTTCCTTCTTCTCTATACTCACATAAGCATACCTTACATTCATTATACTTCCTTTGCATATTCTGTCTAGTTATCTCTTTGTCTTATGTACTCCATCTTTAATCTGACAGCACCAACCAATTTTGTCTCCCTACTCTTAAATAAGATTCACTCTTTCTCAGTACTAGCTTTAGACTTTATATTTCTCCATGATATGAATTTTATTTACCACTCCACCCTTATTTAGAATTGTCACATACATAAATAAACCAAAAAGAGACTAAAAAACTCTTTTTCATGTGTCTAGAGACCATGAGGTGGAGAAGGCAATGGCAACCCACTCCAGTACTCTTGCCTGGAGAATCCCAGGGCCGGGGGTGCCTGATGGACGGCCGTCTATGGGGTCGCACAGAGTCGGACACGACTGAAATGACTTAGCAGCAGCAGCAGCAGAGACCATGAGGAGGCAAAGAATATAAATTAATTTAATAATGAGAATAAATTAATTTTATAACAACACTACAGTGTAAAGTATGTACTTTTGTTATGGGAAACTAAAGTCAAAAGTATCTTCTTTTAGAAATTATAATTATTTTACAACAAACAGCTAAAGAAATGGCATATACTCCAAAAATTAAAATGCAGAATCTAAGGTAAATTGTCTGAATTTAAACAATAGGATCAGATCATGATAAACTATTAGCTCATATTTTAAATGAGAGTTATAGAAAACAAAATACATTTTCAGAAGTTAAATTCAATTGACTATAAGAAAGAATATATTGTGTAAAACTGCATCCTGACACCTTTACCCTTTACTTATAGAAATCATCCTAATTTTTTAAAACCTAACTCAAAAGCTGTCTTCTTAATGATGACTGTTTTAAAGCCTAATTAGATAATACTCCATCTGTTTACTGTGTTTTACTTCTAAATTTCTTGTAAGACATACTTTATTCAGCCTTAAATAAAATAAAATTAAATTAAAATAGTTTTGTTTAATTAAAATTTAATTAAATTTTAATTTTTAGCAATTTAATTTGTTAACAAATAAAAATTTGTTAACAAATTAAAATAGTTTTGTTGGCAGCATATTTCAAAATGTTATATCTTCCTTGAAGACAGGTGATACGATTACACATATTTACTTTCACTGATTAGGGATTTATAATTGTATTTTATAGTATCTTAAAATAATTTCTATATTTTCTTTTTATTTTTAGTTAAAAGGTACAAATGGACAAACAAAATTTAACTCCATATGTGCCATAAAACTTATTTTGCTACTAATTCAGACTATGATTTCTCATGAAATAAATAGCTATATGTGCTCACCATCACTTATACATTTATTCTTTATGTAAGTTAAGATTTAGAGACTTTGTAGCCATTTTAAGTGAATGTACATGTACAAACATACATACCAATACATATTAGACATACATATAAGAAATATATATAGCCTATTATACATACACACATTTATGTGCATAAATCAGAGGCTAACGTTTTTTGTGAAATTCTTCACAGAAATAGATCTCAAATGAAATTAGAAATATGACTGATGTTATAATAAATTGATTAGAAGTCAATTATTTAATACTGAGAATGAGACTCAAAGTATTTTGAATTCCAAATAGAATATAATTCTCAGTGACTTCAATGGAGCAATTTCTTTTGAATTTACTCAGAATACTTTAAAGTTATCCTAAGAAGCCATTTCGCTTAACACTCTTAATTTCACGTTTTATTTTGAGAAAAAAAAGATGTCACTGATCTTAGTTTACTTTGACCTTATGCACTCTCTCAGTCATTCCAATTGAATTGAACAGAATAAGGATATCTTAAATTTTTGTCTATATGTCATATAGTTAGAATGCCAGCTAGAGTGGTTGAAAGGGCTAGATTATCTCTCCAAGTTCTATTCTACCATTTCCAAAATGTTTTTCAAGAAACAGTGGATTATAAAACACAGGCCCTGGGCTTCTGTGGAAACCTGTCCTGATGAACATAGGCAAGCCAGATTTATTTTATTATGCATCTCTCAAGTTCAGTTAAGTTCATTCACTTAGTCGTGTCTGACTATTTGCGACCCCATGGACTGCAGCACGTCAGGCTTCTTTGTCCATCACCGACTCCCAGAGCTTGCTCAAACTCATGTCCATCCAGTCAGTGATGCCATCCAACCACTTCATCCTCTGTGGTCCCCTTCTCTTCCTGCTTCAACCTTTCCTAGCATCAGGGTCTTTTCCAGTGGGTCGGTTTTTCGCATCAGGTGGCCAAAGTATTGGAGTTTCAGCTTCACATCAGTCCTTCCAATGAATATTCAGAAGTGATTTCCTTTAGGATTGACTGATTTGTTCTCCTTGCAGTCCCAGGGACTCTCAAGGTCCTGATCTAAAGAATTGATTCCAATGTAATTATTGAAATATTATTAGATATCAAAAATCAATAAGTTTAAAAATCAATGGAAAGTATTATCACCTAGGTGGAGATTTTGAAAGGTTTTATTTATTTATTGATGATGATTTTGAAATACAAAATAATGCTTAGGTCGTTGGAATTGGGGCTACTTCTTTTAAAAATCTTAAATGATTCTCTAGACGTAGGGACTGACTACAATTTGCTTAAGTTGGAGTTTCCCAAACTTGGCAATGTTAACATTTTGGGTCAAATAATTGTTATGGAAATTTTCTCTGTGCATTATAGGATGTTTAGCAGCACCCTTGGCCTTTACCCACTAGGGGTCAGTCGCACCTCTTCCTCAGGTTGTGCCATCCAAAATAGACCTTGTTAAACATCTGCGTGAGAGTGACACTAGCTTTGTTTGGAAAATACTGCTTTAGATAAAATTGAAAATGTTTTTCATATTAGCTCAAAGCAAATTTCTGCTATTGGTCAAGACAGTTCATTACATTGACTTCCAAAATGTAAGACTAAGAGAAATGTCTAGATATGAAAAGGAGCATTTGAACTAAGACATAGTATTATACATAGCAATCATAACAAACTATAGTGTATCTTTACGATGTCATGTAGTAACATTTTAACAATATGGTGAATTTTAATGTGTAAAACTTATGAAAAAGTGTTAAGGGTATATTTATGACATATTACATATTCACCTATATTTGTTCTATCTTCACAATCTATTAAGTGTTATCTCTGTTATGGTTGAATTTGCTTATCAATCTCCACATTTACAGTCACTATATTATTATATCCTGAATATCATTTTTTCTATTCTTATTAATTTGGATATAGCTACCATTATACATTTATTGGAAAGAAAACATATATATATACATGTTTTCTTTCCAATAAATGTATAATGGTAGCTATATGTATATACAATACACACCTATATGCTTTGTGTGATGTTATGTATAATATATATAATATATGTGAAGTGTTTATATATTATTTATACATAATATGTTTGAAATATATATAAATGTTGAAAAAATCATTGAAAAATAATATTTCACTCCTAAAATTGAAAATAATTGCCTCTTCATAAAACGAGAATGTCTCTAACATTTCCTCTATTTCTTAACAAAGTATACATAAAACTTAGTTTTCTCATTTACCCCCATATAATTATTTCATATCCTTGCCTTTTTCCAGAATAGATACTTTAGTATCTCTTGACTTCAGTCAGCAGCCTTGTCCCACAAAAACTTGAGGAATTTAGACTTTAATCAATAGTTAAAATGCCACTATTAAAAAAATTATATTCTATATATTGATTTTTAGACCTCTAGTGACATTCAAAAGTGCCCACCATGCTGAGCACCATGACTTTGGGATGAAATTATGAGTACATAGGTAATATGAATTGTGACTATGGTGATAATTACTCCTTTAATATACCTGTCTCTAGAAACTTTCTTCCAAGTCTTAATGAAAAATGTTATTTTCACATAAATTACACAAGTAATTTGAGTCTGCAAGGAATAGCCACTTTGTAATAATTGGTATATTGATTAACAAGAATTAGATATTGTATGGATGTTTCTGTATGCAAGTAGGTTCTTATTTATATTATTTCCTCTCAGTACGTATGAATGCAGAAGTGGTGATGATATTTCCACTATGAACATTTATTAGTGATATTTGGGCATGATTATCCTCACAGAATAATATTATGTAAGAATATCTTCATGTTAACTTCAAAATCAATTTTACTATTATATTATTTAAAAACTTTTGATAGAATTCTCCATTCTATCACACTACCTTGTATTTTGTACTGTGTTTATCAGCCACTTTTACATTCGGTTCAGTTCAGTTCAGTCACTCAGTCGTGTCCGACTTTTTGCAACCCCATGAACCGCATCACGCCAGGCCTCCCTGTCCATCACCAACTCCCAGAATCCGCACAAACCCATGTCCATCGAGTCGCTGATGCCATCCAGCCATCTCATCCTCTGTCGTCCCCTACTCCTCCTGCCCCCAATCCTTCCCAGCATCAGGGTCTTTTCCAATGAGTCAGCTCTTCGCATGAGGTGGCCAAAGTATTGGAGTTTCAGCTTCAACATCAGTCCTTCCAATGAACACCCAGGACTGATCTCCTTTAGGATGGACTGGTTGGATCTCCTTGCAGTCCAAGGGACTCTCAAGAGTCTTCTCCAACACCACAGTTCAAAAGCATCAATTCTTCAGAGTTCAGCTTTCTTTATAATCCAACTCTCACATCCATACATGACCATTGGAAAAACCATAGCCTTGACTAGACGGATCTTTGTTGGCAAAGTAATGTCTCTGCTTTTAAATATGCTATCTAGGTTTCTCATAATTTTTCTTCCAAAGAGTAAGCGTCTTTTAATTTCATGGCTGAAGTCACCATCTGCAGTGATTTTGGAGCCCAGAAAAATAAAGTCTGTCACTGTTTCCCCATCTATCTGCCATGAAGTAATGGGACCGCATGCCATGATCTTAGTTTTCTGAATGTTGAACTTTAAGCCAACTTTTTCACTCTCCTCTTTCACTTTCATCAAGAGGCTCTTTAGTTCTTCTTCAGTTTCTGCCATAAGGGTGGTGTCATCTGCATATCTGAGGTTATTGATATTTCTCCCGGCAATCTTGATTCCAGCTTGTGCTTCCTCCAGCCCAGCGTTTCTCATGATGTACTCTGCATATAAGTTAAATAAGCAGGGTGACAGTATACAGCCTTGACGTACTCTTTTCCCAATTGGAACCAGTCTGTTGTTCCATGTCCAGTTCTAACTGTTGCTTCCTGACCTGCATACAGGTTTCTCAAGAGGCACGTCAGGTGGTCTGAAATCTCCGTCTCCTTCAGAATTTTCCACAGTTTATTGTGATACACAGTCAAAGGCTTTGGCATAGTCAATAAAGCAGAAATAGATGTTTTTCTGGAACTCTCTTGCTTTTTCGATGATCCAGCAGATGTTGGCAATTTGATCTCTGGTTCCTCTGCCTTTTCTAAAACCAGCTTGAACATCTGGAAGTTCATGATTCACGTGTTGCTGAAGCCTGGCTTGGAGAATTTTGAATATTACTTTACTAGCGTGTGAGATGAGTGCAATTGTGCGGTAGTTTGAGCATTCTTTGGCATTGCTTTTCTTTGGGATTGAAATGAAAACTGACATTTTCCAGTCCTGTGGCCACTGCTGAGTTTTCCAGATTTGCTGGCATATTGAGTGCAGCACTTTCACAGCATCATCTTTCAGGATTTGAAATAGCTCAACTGGAATTCCATCACCTCCACTAGCTTTGTTCGTAGTGATGCTTCCTAAGGCCCACCTGAATTCACATTCCAGGATATCTGGCTCTAGGTGAGTGATCACACCATCTTGATTATCTGGGTCGTGAAGATCTTTTTTGTACAGTTCTTCTGTGTATTCTTGCCACCTCTTCTTAATATCTTCTTCTTCTGTTAGGTCCGTACCATTTCTGTCCTTTATTGAGCCCATCTTTGCATAAAATGTTCACTTGGTGTCTCTAATTTTCTTGAAAAGATCTCTAGTCTTTCCCGTTCTGCTGTTGCCTCTATTTCTTTGCATTGATCGCTGAGGAAGGCTTTCTTATCTCTCCTTTCTCTTCTTGGGAACTCTTCGTTCAAATGGATATATCTTTCCTTTTCTCCTTTGCTTTTCGCTTCTCGTCCTTTCACAGCTATTTGTAAGGTCTGCTCAGACAGCCATTTTGCTTTTTTGCATTTCTTTTTCTTGGGGATGGTCTTGATTCCTGTCTCCTTTACAATGTCAAGAACCTCCATCCATAGTTCATCAGACATTCTGTCTATCAGAATACCTTTAAATCTATTTCTCTCTTCTACTGTATAGTCATAAGAGTTTGATTTAGGTCATACCTGAATGGTCTAGTGGTTTTCTCTACTTTCTTCAATTTCAGTCTGAATTTGGCAATAGGAGTTCATGATCTGATCCACAGTCAGCTCCCGGTCTTGTTTTTGCTGACTCTATAGAGCTTCTCCATCTTTGGCTGCAAAGAATATAATCAATCTGATTTCAGTGGTGACCATCTGATGATGTCCATGTGTAGAATTTTCTCTTGTGTTGTTGTAAGAGGGTGTTTGATATGACCAGTGCTTTCTCTTGGCAGAACTCTATTAGCCTTTGCCCCACTTCATTCTGTACTCCAAGGCCAAATTTGCCTGTTATTCCAGGTGTTTCTTGACTTCCCACTTTTTCATTCCAGTCCCGTATAATGAAAAGGACATCTTTTGGGGGTGTTAGTTCTGGAAAGTCTTGTAGGTCTTCATAGAACTGTTCAACTTCAGCTTCTTTGGCATTACTGTTTGGGACATAGGGTTGAATTACCGTGATATTGAACGGTTTGCCCTGGAAAAAAACAGAAATCATTCTGTCGTTTTTGAGATTGCATACAAGTACTGAATTTCGGACTCTTTTGTTGACTATGATGGCTACTCCATTTCTTCTATGGGATTACTGCCCACAGTAGTAGATATAATGGTCATCTGAGTTAAATTCACCCATTTCACTCCATCTTAGGTCACTAATTCCTAGAATGTCGATGTTCACTCTTGTCGTCTCCTGTTTGACCACTTTCAATCTGCCCTGATTCATGGACCTTACATTATTTGGACTAAATTTTTCAAAGTTATCTAAATGAATATTCTAAGATTTTAAATGTTAAAACTAACATTATACCCAATTTTGATACTATTATGACATCATTGCCCAAATCTTAATAATGAAAATTAGATAAAAGCAATAATGTTAAAAAAATTAGACTTTGAGTAACTCCAATAGGAAAATGTCCGGAATAAATATAATGCATCAAATGAATAAAATATACATGCTGGTAATAGGTTTACATTACTGGGAGAAATCATTTTCCATTGCTTTTCTTAGGTTATTGTCATCCTACTAATTAAATGTCTCTCCCCCTCTCCTTTTCTCCTATATCCTCCCCTTAAGTGGCATAGGAAAAGCATAATCTTGCAAGCAAGGAGTATCAGTATTCATATAACAAAGACATCTTAGCAACTAGGCCACTCAAAATATTAACACCTTGTTCAGCATTATCATAAGAAGCAGATTAAAAAAAATGCCTCTAATGATAGCAATGACTGTACTAAATATTCTCCCTGAAAATATAAATGGAAACTACAGTGAGCAATCATAATATCTTAATGTATAGGACAAAGTCAACTGGATTTGTTTAATAGTCTCAGCATTGTTGATTTTTATTGAGAGGGAAGAAAAAAAATCTAAACATATAAAGCCAGCTGAGAGAAAGTAGAATAACTCAATATTAAATCATTTTTGCAATAGGCTGCTTGACATGTTCCTTGAAGCCTAATGGGTCATCATAGACACATAATGGTTTTATTACCTAAAGACCTAAAATTATGTCCTCAATTGGGGCTTCCCTGGTGACTTAGACAGTAAAGAATACGCCTGTAATGCAGAGATATGGGTTTGAACACTGGATTGAAAAGATCCTCTGGAGAAAGGAAAGGCTACTTATTTCAATATTGTTGCCTAATAATTCCATGGACAGAAGAGCCTGGGATTGCAAAAGAATTGGATTTGACCAAGTGATTAACTCTTTTTTGGACTGATAAACTTCAAGATGGGCTTCCCTGGTGGCTCAGAGAGTAAAACATCTGCCTGCAATGTGGGAGGCCCAGGTTTGATCCCCGGGTAGGGAAATGAAATGGCAACCCACTCTAGTACTTTTGCCTGGAAAATTCCATAAACTTCTAATTAGAATAGCTCATAAACTTATATATGTAAAAACACTATACATTTTTTCCTGTCTTAGCATGCTTATTTATAAATACCTCTGTTTGAAGAGCTACCAATTCATGTATATTTATTCACAGATATACAGATATTATTATAGGAATTAACCTTGTTGTAAACTCTATGGCAATGGTTATGTATAAATTTAATACAATAGATGTTTAACAGGATGATCAATGAATCAGGAGACAAGTATATATTTCTTCAATAAAGTAAATCTATATTAACCTAAAGTTTCATAACAAAAGAATGGTCTTCCTTTAAGTAAATTATAGTATTATTCTTAGTAATTATAAGGAAAAAAGATCCCAAATTTTAATGGCATTTGATGTATGTCTTTCATAGCATGTGGTTTCTTAATGAAATAATGATTATACCAGTGTAATATGTCAATAATTTTACTTATTTTTAATATATATATTTTTTATTTTATTCATTTATTCCTTTTTTGGCTGCACTGGGTCTTCATTGCTGTGCATAGTCTTCCTCTAGTTTGTCAAGCAGGGGGGACTCTCTAGTGGGGTTCATGGGCTTCTCATTGTGGTGGCTTCGGTTTTTGCAGAGTGTGGGGTCAAGGGCATGTAGGTTTCAGTAACTGCAAGTTGTGGACTCAGTATTTGCGTATGTGGGCCCCAGAGAATGCAGGTTCAGAAGCTTCTGAGCAGGGGTTTAGTTGCTCCTCAGCATGTAGAATCCTCCCAGACCAGAGATCGAACTTGTGTCTCCTGAATTGGCAGGCAGATTCTTAACCTCTGGAACACAATAGAAGTACTTTTACTTGTTAATTTTTTTTAGCACTTCTTAATATTTTATTACTTTTTAATCCCTCCTCATTTTAAATGCCTTTTCTTTTTTAAATTAATTTATTTATTTTAATTGGAGGCTAATTACTTTACAATATTGTGGGGGTTTTTGCCATACATTCACATGAATCAGCCATGGGTGTACATTTGTTCCCCATCCTGAACCCCCCTCCCACCTCCCTCCCCATCCCATCCCTCAGAGTCATCTCAGTGCGCCAGCCCTGAGCACACTGTCTCATGCATGGAACCTGGACTGGCGATCTGTTTCACATATGATAATATACTTGTTTCAATGCTATTTTCTCAAATTATCCCACTCTCACCTTCCTTTCCTTCTACTGTATTGGTGTTTTTTCTTTCTGACTTACTTCACTCTGTATAATAGGCTCCAGTTTCATCCACCTCATTAGAACTAATTCAAAGGCATTCTTTTTAACGGCTGAGTAATATTCCATTGTGTATCTGTACCACAGCTTTCTTATCCATTCGTCTGCTGATGGGTATATAGGTTGCTTCCATGTCCTGGCTATTATAAGTTCAGTTCAGTTCAGTTCAGTTCAGTCGCTCAGTCGTGTCCGACTCTTTGCGACTCCATGAATCGCAGCACGCCAGGCCTCTCTGTCCATCACCAACTCCCGGAGTCCACCCAAACCCATGTCCATCGAGTCGGTGATGCCATCCAACCATCTCATCCTCTGTCGTCCTCTTCTCCTCCCGCCCCCAATCCTACCATCATTAGGGTCTTCTCCAATGAGTCAACCCTTCGCTTGAGGTGTCCAAAGTATTGGAGTTTCAGCTTCAACATCAGACCTTCAAATGAACACCCAGGATTGATCTCTTTAAGGATGGATTGATTGGATCTCCTTGCAGTCCAAGGGACTCTCAAGAGTCTTCTCCAACACCACAGTTCAAAAGCATCAATTCTTCGGCGCTCAGCTTTCTTCACTGTCCAACTCTCACATCCATACATGACCACTGGAAAAACCATAGCCTTGACTAGACGTACTTTTGTTGGCAAAGTAATGTCTCTGCTTTTAAATATGCTATCTAGGTTGGCCATAACCTTCCTTCCAAGGAGTAAGGCTATTATAAACAATGCTGCAATGAACATTGGGGTACATGTGTCTCTTTCAATTCCGCTTTCCCCAGTGTGTATGCCCAGCAGTGGGATTGCTGGGTCATATGGCAGTTCTATTTCCAGTTTTTTGAGGAATCTCCACACTGTTCTCCATAGTGGCTGTACTAGTTTGCATTTCCACCAACAGTGTAAGAGGGTTCCCTTTTCTCCACACCCTCTCCAGCATTTATTGTTTGTAGAATTTTGGATAGCAGCCATTCGGATTGGCATGAGATGGTACCTAATTGTGGTTTTGATTTGCATTTCTCTGATAATGAGTGATGTTGAGCATCTTTTTGTGTGTTTGTTAGTCATCTGTATGTCTTCTTTGGAGAAATGTTTGTTTAGTTCTTAAAGCAGTGCTAAGGGGCAGGTTCATAGCAATACAGATTTACCTCAAAAAACAAGAAACAAGTAAAATAAATAACCTAACTCTACACCTAAAGTAACTAGAAAAAGAAGAAATGAAGAACTCCAGGGTTAATAGGAACAAAATCTTAAAAATTAGGGCAGAAATAAATGAAAAAGAAACAAGAGAGACCATAGCAAAAATCAACAAAGCTAAAAGCTGGGTCTTTAAGAAGATAAATAAAATTGACAAACATTAGCCAGGCTCATCAGGAAACAAAGGGAGAAGAATCAAATCAACAAAATTAGAAATGAAAATGAAGAAATCACAACAGACAACACAGAAATACAAAGGAGCATAAGAGACTACTACCAGCAACTATATGCCAATAAAATGGACAACTTGGAAGAAACGGGCAAATTCTTAGAAAAGTATAACTTTCCAAAACTGAACCAGGAAGAAATAGAAAATCTTAACAGACCCATCACAAGCATGGAAATCAAAACTGTAATCAGAAATCTTCCAGCAAACAAAAGCCCAGGACCAGATGGCTTCACAGCTGAATTCTACCAAAAATTTAGAGAAGAGCTAGCACCTATCCTACTCAAACTCTTCTAGAAAATTGCAGAAGAAGGTAAACTTCCAAACTCATTCTATGAGGCCACCATCACCCTAATACCAAAACCTGACAAAGATGCCACAAAAAAAGAAACTACAGGCCAATATCACTGATGAACATAGATGCAAAATTCCTTAACAAAATTCTAGCAAATAGAATCCAACAACATATTAAAAAGATCATACATCATGACCAAGTGGGCATTATCCCAGGGATGCAAGGATTCTTCAATATCCAGAAATCAATCAATGTAATACACCACGTTAACAAATTGAAAGATAAAAACTATATGATTATCTCAATAGATGCAGAGAAAGCCTTTGACAAAATTCAACATCTATTTCTGATAAAAACCCTCCAAAAATCAGGCATAGAATGAACATACCTCAATATAATAAAAACTATATGTGACAAACCCACAGCAAACAATACCCTCAATGGTGAAAAATTGATAGCATTTCCCCTAAAATCAGGAACAAGACAAGGGTGCCCACTCTCACCACTACTATTCAACATAGTTTTGAAAGTTTAGGCCACAACAATCAGAGAAGAAAAAGAAATAAAAGGAATCCAGATTGGAAAAGAAGAAGTAAAACTCTCACTGTTTGCAGATGACATCATCCTCTACATAGAAAACGCTAAAGAGTCCACCAGAAAATTACTAGAGCTAATCAATGACTATAGTAAAGTTGCAGGATATAAAATTAACACACAGAAATCCCTTGCATTCCTATACACTAACAATGAGAAAGCAGAAAGAGAAATTAAGGAAACAATTCTATTCACCATTGCAACGAAAAGAATAAAATACTTAGGAATATATCTACCTAAAGAAACAAAAGACCTATAATTAGAAAACTATAAAACACTGATGAAAGAAATCAAAGAGGACACAAATAAAGGAAAAATATACCATGTTCATGGATAGGAAGAATCAATATAGTGAAAATTAATATACTCCCCAAAGCAATCTACAGATTCAGTGCAATCCCTATCAAGCTACCAATGGTATTTTTCACAGAACTAGAACAAATAATTTCACAATTTGTATGGAAAGACAAAAAACCTCGAATAGCCAAAGCAACCTTGAGAAAGAAGAATGAAGCTGGAGGAATCAACCTGCCTGACTTCTGGCTATACTACAAAACTATGGTCATCAAGAAGGTATGGTACTGGCACAAAGACAGAAACATAGATCAATGGAACAAAATAGAAAGCCCAGAGATAAGTCCACGCACCTATGGACACCTTAACTTTGACAAAGGAGGCAAGAATATGCAATGGAGAAAAGACAATCTCTTTAACAAGTGGTGCTGGGAAAACTGGACAACTACTTGTAAAAGAGTGAAACTAGAGGACTTTCTAACACCATACACAAAAATAAACTCAAAATGGATTAAAGATCTAAACATAAGACCAGAAGGTGTAAAACTCCTAGAGGGAAACATAGGCAAAATCCTCTCCAACATAAATCACAGCAGGATCCTCTATGACCCACCTCCCAGAGTAATGGAAATAAAAGCAAAAATAAACAAATGGGACCTAATTAAACTTAAAAGTTTTTGCACAATGAAGGAAACTATAAGCAAGGTGAAAAGACAGCTTTCAGAATGGGGGAAGTAATAGCAAATGAAGCAACTGACAAAGAATTAATCTCAAAAATATAGAAACAACTCCTGGAGCTCAATCCCAGAAAAATAAGCAACCCAACAAAAAAATGGGCCAAAGAACTAAGTATATTTCTTAAAGGATTAAGGGTAAGAGTTAACATAGCAAAAATATAGCTAACAAAATATGAGGATGGAAACTGAAAGAGAATTGTCTGTAGTGTGTTCAAGTTTTCTTATGTTTCAAAAAAAAAGTCAGTTAACAGTGGTATATGTTCTTTATTTAAAATTATGGTGTTATCTACCACCACTAAAAGCTAAACATGCTTACCTCTAAGAAGTGGTAAAAGTATGAGGAGGGAATGGGGCAAGAGACTTTTACTCCTCATTTTCCATCCCAAAGAGTGATCTGTTTTTCACCAGACATGTGCCCAAGATTGAAATTGCAAGGTTATATGACAGCTCTATGTTTTAGTTTTTTAAGGAACCTTCATTCTGTTCTCCATAGGGGTTGTACAAATTTACATTCCAGATCAGGAGGGTCCCCTTGTTTTCACACCCTCTCTAGCATTTATTGTTTGTGGATTTTTTTATGATAGCCACTGTGATTGGTATGAGATGACATCTCATTGTAGTTTTGATTTGCATTCTATAATAATTAGGGATGTTGAACATATTTCATGTGCATCTTGGCTATCTGTATATATTCTTTGGAGAAATCTTAATGTTAATTTAAACAAAATTTCAAATTGACGCCTCAGTGAATTAATATGCATCTTCAAATCATTAGTTGTAGAAGGGAGAAAAATAAAGAAAATAACCTCCAATTTCACTGTTTAGTCAATCGTTGATTATTAATCTAGTGTGTAGTATCCAATGGGTCTCATCCTATAGTATTTCAGAATAATTATTTGTGAAATACTGGCAGTTCTAACATACAAGCAGGTTGTACTATAAAGTTCATTTGTAAGTCACAGAATATAAAGGTCAGAAAAGATCTTAGAGAACATTTTAGTTCCATTAGAGCCTCATTATTTGTAGAGGACCATTATTTGCATAAATCCTTCTGGAACACCCTTATCACTGACAGATGGTCATTCATCCTATGATAAAAACGTCAAGTCCAGTAATTGAAAGGCAGCTCATTTTGCTTTTAGACAGATTATTTATTAAATTTTACTTCTGTTAAACTGTTTCCCTATACTCATGCATTCCTGCTACAAGAATTTATTTAATGCCAGATATGTAAGATACATCAAAATCACAGAATTTACTGTATAATAGAAAAGACATAGAATAACCAAGAAATAACACAAATGTAAATTAAGATGAGTGCAGAGAAAAATAAAAAACAAGAAGTCACTGTTAATTCTTGGCTGGGAAGCAATCTAGGATCTCACAAAAAAACACATTGAGAAAATACTATTGCAAAAACTGAGATAGTGGGGGAGTTAAACAGAGGTTGGGGTGGGGATGGGATTAGGGGTGGAGGATGTCCAGAGTAGGTAAGGGAAGGAAAGATTGCTTCTTTTCAGACATCAGAGTGAGGAAAATGGGGAGTGTACATCCTGAATAGGATGGAGATTTTTGTATTTAAGAAACTGAAAAGAGGGACAAGGCTGTATATTGTCACCCTGCTTATTTGACTTATATGCCAACTACATCATATGAAATGCCAGGCTGGATGAAGCCCAAGCTGGAATCAAGATTGCTGAGACAAATATCAATAACCTCAGATATGCAGATGGCACCACTCTAATGGCAGAAAGTGAAGAGGAACTAAAGGGCCTCTGGATGAAAGTAAAAGAGAAGAACAAAGAGCTGGCTTAAAACTCAACATTCAAAAGATGAGGATCATGGCATCTGGTCCCATCACTTCATGACAAATAGATGGGGAAACAATGAAACAGTGACAGACTTTATTTTCTTGAGATCCAAAATCACTGCACATGGTGACTGTAGTCACAAAATTAAAAGACACTTACTCCTTGGAAGAAAAGCTATGAGAAATCTAGAAAGCATATTAAAAAGCAGAGACATTACTTTGCCAACAAAAATCCATCTAGTCAAAGCTATGGTTTTTCCAGTAGTCATGTATGGATGTGAGAGTTTGACCATAAAGAAATCCAGAAAGATTGTACTGAAGAATTTATTTTCAGGGCAGCAATGGAGAAACAGATATAGAGAATAGACTTATGGACATGGGGAGAGGGGAGAAGAGGGTGAGATGTATAGAGAAAGTAACATGGAAACTTACATTACCGTATTACCACTAGACAGCCAGTGAGAATTTGCTGTATGTCTCAGGGAACTCAAACTGGGGCTCTGTATCAACCTAGAAAGGTAGGATAGGGAGGGAGATGGGAGGGAGGTTCAAGAGGAAGGGGACATATGTATACCTATGGCTGATTCATGTTGAGGTTTGACAGGTGGTCAGACTCTTTACGACTCTTTGGACTGTAGCCCACCTGGCTCCTTTGTTCATGGGATATTCCAGGCAAGAATACTGGAGTGGATTGTCATTTCCTTCTCCAGGGGAACTTCCAGACCCAGGGATTGAACCCAGGTCTCCTGTGCTGTGGGCAATCTCCTGCATTTCAGGCGGATTCTTTACCGACTGAGCCACCAGGGAACTTGAGGTTTGACAGAAAGCAACAAAATTCTGTAAAGCCATTACCCTTTGATTAAAAAATAAATACATTAAAAAATAAAAGAAAGAAAGAAAACTGAGTGACAAAGAATTGTTGCTTTTGAATTGTGGTGTTGAAGAAGACTGTTGAGAGTCCCTTGGACTGCAAGGAGACCAGATCATTCAATCCCAAAGGAAATCAGTTCTGAATATTCACAGGAAGGACTGATGTTGAAGCTGAAACTCCAATACTTTGGCCACTTGATGTGAAAAACTGACTCAGAAAAGACCCTGATGAGAAAGATTGAACGCAGGAGAAGGGGACGACAGAGGATCAGATGGTTGGATGGCATCACCGAAGGGGTTTATAAAAACAAAATTGTAATATACATCCTGTGCAAACTAGATGCAAAATACAATACAAAAATGCAAAACCAATTTGACTATTACTAGAACTTCTTTCCTGACTTTTAAGCATCTAAAGCATTTTAATTGATTATTGGAAGTTTTTCAAAAGAAATGATGTACCACTGATGACCATCACTCCCCAACACTTTCCCCACAACTATGGCAATTTTCTGCCAAACTGTTGTTGTAGTTTAGGAATGGTTTCCAGAAGACTGTCATTTCAAGCTCTCTTACTATGGCTGTTCTGGTATGTTATACAGCCATTGTGTGAGATTTGCCCCAGTTTCAGGTTACATTTCTGAGTGCACTAAAATTTCTGAGGCAGAGACAGAGGAGAACAGAGGTTCACAAAGACAATTTATTTGGGGGTGAAAATGCCAACAGGTGGCTTTTTTAAAGAGCACGCATGATTAGAAAAACTTCCTCCTGGAGTCTGGTAATAGGCTGATTTTAAATCCCAGTTTATGGTTCTGTAGACAGGTTTGCCTTACTCTGTAACTTCTTAGATTTGTTAGATAGATGTTGTAATAGGTTGGTTTAGGGAGGTTTAGGGAGGTTAATCTAGTATATTTTACTCCAAAAAAAATCATATCAAATTATTATTTTTTTAAATTTAGGTTTCATTTGGATTTGACTTCCCTTATATATTTAAGCATGACTGAGCACACTTTACAAAATTGACAAAAGGCTAATAACAAAAAAATAGAAATTCCTGATTTTTCCAGTCTAAAAACCATTTCCCACAAGCAAAAAATTTTAATTTTTCAAATTCTTTGAGTATTAACTCCGATTTTTAAAAATGATCTACTATGCTACTTTTCCTCAGATTGTTGATTTTGTGAATTATCTGTTGATATTTAATGATGCTAGATGACTATTTAGACTTCCAAGAGTCACTCTCTCTTTACTCATAAATACATATATGAGGACTTTTAATTACCATTTTTATTGTACTGAGATACTGTTGCCAAATAATATGCTTTCTATGATTTGAATAATCTGAAAATTGTTGAGATGATTTATGGACTATCACACATTTAATGTTTGTAATTGTGTTCAGTATGCTTAAAATAAAATGCATTCTATAATTGTTGGGTAAAATACTCTATGCAAGCCATTAGGTAAAGTCATTTAAACATTTCTTAGATTTTCTATCCATATTGAGTTTTGGGGTTTTTTGTTTGTTTGTTTGTTTTTTTTTTTTGCTAATTGCTAGTAGATGTGATTTACTTAAATAGAAGTATTTTGTATGTTACTCTCTTGGTCATGTCCAAGTCTTTTGCAACCCCGTGGACTACAGCCTACCAGGCTCCTTTGTCCGTGGAATTATTCAAGCAAGACTACTAGAGTGGGTAGTTGGTCCCTTCTCCAGGGGATCTTCCCAAACCAGAGATCAAATCTGTGCCTCCTCCATTGAAGGTGGATTCTTTACTGTCTGAGCCACCAGGGAAGAGGTAAAATAGTCCTTAAAAATATCTGTGAAAATGCAAAAGATCTTAATTTAGTTAAAACAATCTTAAGCAATAAGGACAAAACTAGAGATATTTTATTTCTTGAATTCAAACTATATTACAAAGCTATAGTAATCAAAATGTTATGGCATTGGCATTAAAAACAGGTACACAGATCAATGCGATAGAACAAAGATCCTAGAAATAAACTCATACAAATACATCAACTAATTTTCAACAGCAGCATTAAGAGTAGACAATAGAGTTAAAGATAGACTCTTCAATAAACAGTACTGGGAAAAACTGGATAGCTACATTCGAAAGAATTTGGATCTTTATCTCAACAATATACATAACAATTAACTCAAAGTAGATTAAAGATTAAATGTAAGACCTGAAACTAAAACTCTTGGAAAAAAACATAAGGAAAAACTTCTTGGCAATGAGTTTTGGATATGCATAACCAAACCAAAAGTACAGGCAAAAAAAAAAAAAAAAGCAAGTGGAACTATATCAAACTAAAAATCTTCTGCACAGAAAAATAAATAATCAACATAATAATCAACATAATAAAAACATCTTGCAGAAATGGAAAAAAAAATGTTCACTAACCACATATTCTGTAAGGTGCCAAAATTCAAACTATATAAATAACTCTTGTAACTCAATAGCAGAAAACAAACAAACAACAAAATTTAAAATGAATTAAGGACCTAAGTAAACAATTTAAATGATTTATTGGGCATAGTATTCTTGATTATGTACATTTCTTAAAATCAAAGTTCTCATTCTATTGTCTTCTGTAAAAATATATTACAGAACATAGTAATAGATATATAATAAAACATTCCATAGCATCTTTTATGTCTAATTTCTTATTCTGTATTTCCATATTTTCTCTCTGTATTCTTCAATAATTCTGCTCAATAAATCTCATTTAGTTGTATATAATCTACAGTTTTTAATTTCAGATTTTGTATTTTCCATTTTTAGAATTTCTATTTGGTTGTTTTCCAAATTGGTATTTTATTTTTAATAGTTTCTTGCTGTCTATAAATATTTTCAGAAGTTTTCCCATCTATTTAGATGTCTGATTATTTTATAGCCTATATTTGATAATTTCATTATCTCATGTTTTTGTACTATTGTATCTTTTATTTATTTTTTACTGGTTTTCATTCATTATGCCTCATTTTCTTTTACATATGGTTATTTTAATCTGTAGCTTAGACAATGTATAAAAATTAGTTTTTGGTATAATTTGTAGACTATAGCAGAACTTTTCCCAGAGAGGAATTTCAATCTTCATTTGGAATCTTTTGGACACTATATATCCTGGAGATACTGAGTCCATTTATATTATGTTAGGTTCCATGGACAATTCAGGTAACAGAAGACAACTATAATTATTGGTGAAGTTCTGATAAACCCAGTTATTTTTAACATGAAGCCAATCAATATCCCAGTTTAAAGTGGGAAATGTAAGACTATATCTTATGCAAAATCTGAGTTTTACTTCTTCCTTCCCTCTTGATGCTGCCAAAAATACAGCTCAGTTTCAGAGCTGTTTGCAGTATATTGTTAAGTGCTCAGGGTATAGGGAGCTTATGGTGTTAAGTTTAAATGTCTTTGTTCTTACCTTTTCCTAGAATTTGGATGGATTTATACTGATATTTGTTAGCACTTCTATAGTTTTTTCTGAATTTTTAAAAAGATAATGACTATATAGCTTATGATTTTTATACAAAGAGAAATGCAAAACACTGATGTCATGTAACTTCTGTTTGTTTTTGTTTTTCTTCTATCATATATTTTGTCAGTTTGTGTTGATGAAAATATATTGCTGCTTATTATCTAAAGTGAAATACAAGAATATCCTAATGTCAAGAAATGATGACAAAATTCACCAATTTTCTCATTTTTACACACAAAAAAGTCAAATTAGCCGGAATCAACAGTCACTATTAACTCAGTTCTAAAAGTAAACTAGTTCACAACTTGACTGCTAATATGAGAGAGACTGAATAGAAAATTGTGCCTAACCCTGTTATAGAGCAAATTCATATTTGCAAAAATAATTGTTAATATCCGTAAGTTTATAATCCTCTCCTCAAAGTAAATAATTGTTTTCCCTAGAAAAAAATGTAATACAAAGTATGGAAAACAAGATAACTTCACTGTTTTACCAAATAGGCATACTCAGATGGCCCTGAGTCTTGTCTCCTCTTCCCCTCCATTTCACCTACTGCCTAGGCAATCCCCTATAGTTTCAGATATTTAAAAGTACATTGTTATTCAGTGAGTTGGCAGTTAAAGGGAGATCAAAATATATACCTTAATTCTCACTTTTCAAAAATTCATATTTGCTAGTTAGGCAAAATTTGAGTTGTGAAGTCAACCTTTCATTTAAGTTTTGAACTTGCTACTGGTAAAACTATGTTTCTCATAATACAGAAATATTTCATTTTTATTTTAGAAGATTCATCCTGAATAGGAAATTTGCATACTTTACTTTGTCATAAAATAATTTTTTTATAGGACTTAACCTCTGAAACTTTTTCTTGCAGTATTATATACCCATTAGATATTTTCATGTCACAAAATTATAAATTTCTTTATATTCATTCTCATTTTTAATCACTGTTAAAAATGCAATCAAATCTCTCCCCATGCTATAATTTTCAGAAACAAAAGCCAATCACTCTTATAGTATAACTGAGACTTGCTTGTATTGTTATAGGGAGGAAATGCAAAACAGCAGTTTTAGATGTATAAAGGAAATACATTTACAATTTTCCAAATGAGTAAAGGATGTCACCCTAGTGCTCAATACTGGCACATCTACTTTTTCCCTTTTGTAATGAAAATAAACTCCAATACATTTAACGTGGCCAGTTCAATTCAGTTCAGTTGCTCAGTCGTGTCTGACTCTTTGTGACCCCATGAATCGCAGCACGCCAGGCTTCCCTGTCCATCACCAACTCCCGGAGTTTACCCAAACCCTTGTCCATCGAGTTAGTGATGTCATCCAAGCATCTCATCCTCTGTCGTCCCCTTCTCCCCCTGCCCCTAATCCTCCCCAGCATCAGGGTCTTTACCAATGAGTCAACTCTTCTCATGAGGTGGCCAAAGTATTGGAGTTTCAGCTTCAACATCAGTCCTTCCAATGAACACCCAGGACTGATCTCCTTTAGGATGGACTGCTTGGATCTCTGTGCAGTCCAAGGAACCCTCAAGAGTCTTTTGCAACACCACAGTTCAAAAGCATCAATTCTTCGGTGCTCAGCTTTCTTCACCTCCAACATCCATACATGACCACTGGAAAAACCACAGCCTTGACTAAACGAAACTTTGTTGGCAAAGTAATCTCTCTGCTTTTAAATATGCTTTCTAGGTTGGTCATAACCTTCCTTCCGAGGAGTAAGCGTCTTTTAATTTCATGGCTGCAATCACCATCAGCAGTGATTTGGAGCCCAAAAAAATAAAGTCTGACACTGTTTCTGCTGTTTCCCCATCTATTTCCCATGAAGTGATGGGACCAGATGCCCTGATCTTAGTTTTCATGAACGTTGAGCTTTAAGCCAATTTTTTGACTCTCCTCTTTCACTTTCATCAAGATACTCTTCAGTTCTTCCTCACTTTCTGCCATAAGGGTGGTGTCATCTGCATAGCTGAGGTTATTGATATTTCTCCCCGCAATCTTGATACCAGCTTGTGTTTCTTCCAGCCCAGCGTTTCTCATGATGTACTCGGCATATAAGTTAAATAAGCAGGATGACAATATACAGTCTTGACGTACTCCTTTTCCTATTTGGAACCAGTCTGTTGCTCCATGTCCAGTTCTAACTGTTGTTTCCTGACCTACATACAGGTTTCTCAAGAGACAGGTCAGATGGTCTGGTATTCCCATCTCTTTCAGAATTTTCCACAGTTTATTGTGATCCACACAGTCAAAGGCTTTGGCATAGTCAATAAAGCAGAAATAGATGTTTTCCTGGAACTCTCTTGCTTTTTTGATGATCCAGCGGATGTTGGCAATTTGATCTCTGGTTCCTCTGCCTTTTCTAAAACCAGCTTAAACACCAGGAAGTTCACGGTTCACGTATTGCTGAAGCCTGGCTTGGAGAATTTTAAGTATTACTTTACTAACATGTGAGATGAGTGCAATTATGCAGTAGTTTGAGCATTCTTTGGCATTGCTTTTCTTTGGGATTTGAATGAAAACTGACATTTTCCAGTCCTGTGGCCACTGCTGAGTTTTCCAGATTTGCTGGCATATTGAGTGCAGCACTTTCACAGCATTATCTTTCAGGATTTGAAATAGCTCAACTGGAATTCTATCACCTCCACTAGCTTTGTTTGTAGTGATGCTTTCTACGGCCCACTTGGCTTCACATTCCAGGATGTCTGGCTCTAGGTGAGTGATCACACCATCGTGATTATCTGGGTCGTGAAGATCTTTTTTGTACAGGTCTTCTGTGTATTCTTGCCACCTCTTCTTAATATCTTCTTCTTCTGTTAGGTCCATACCATTTCTGTCCTTTATCGAGCCCATCTTTGCATGAAATATTTCTTTGGTATCTCTAATTTTATACATTTAAAGTGTTAATGCAATAAATATTTCCAGAGAACAGTAAGCCATATTCAGCATAACAGTGTTTCGAACAATTCATATTATTTATGAGACAAAAATAAGAATTAAAATATCCTTAAGAGCAAAATGTACACATGAATTAAAAACACAGCTTCACAAATAAAATGATTAGAATGACAGAACATGACATGCTAGTATGTTACTCTAAATGACTCCAATATTTTTACAAATGGATATAAAAATTATATTAACATGCATGACAGAATTTACCGTCTTCATCATTTCTAAATGTTCAGTTCAGTAGTGTTACACACGGTCACACTGTTGTATAACCAATCCCTAGAACATTTTCATTTTGCAGAAATTCTATTTTCATTAAATAACTACCTATATCTCTCTCCTAGGTAAAATACATACAGATGAATAAAATGTTTAAAATAAGACACATTGACATTGGTTCTTACCACTCAGGATCTTTTTCTCCCTTCTTTTGTCTCAGCAGAACCTAATTTTAAATCAAGTAGTGTCTCCATTACCAATCCCAGGATGAATACAAACCCATAATAAAATCCACGTTCCCAGTGATTGTTTTAGGAACCCAGACTTCAGTCGATCAACATATAATTTTCTCTTGTTAATTATTTTTGCTATTTAAGAGTAAGCATTCATGCTGAGTTACTAAACAGAGTCTAAGGAAGAACTTATAATCTATAGTTGAGAAATCAGTTTTTTCTCTCTCTAATTAAACTCAAAGAAAGAAACAGACTGTCTTAATTGCTACTGGAAATCACATAATAAGAGACTAAGATAGACTTAATGTTTTTCTCAGTGTGACTAAACTTTAGACAGGCTTCTACTTGACTCATGGCCCCTGACTTCCCTTTTCTTAGAACATTTACTTCAGAATTTTTTTAATTGAAAATCTCTTCTCTGTCCTTTTGAAATGTAAATCTTTTTAAAAGATACTTGCTAATTTTATAAACCAGGTTTGTCATTTTCAAGGGTTTATGAGGCCATCTTTTTGAAATGTAATTATTCAGGATGCTGGATACCCACTTTTTGATTTCTGAGGTAGAGTAGAAGCCTAATTTCTAGGGTCATCTTGCTCCAATTGTAAAACTATCGATACTTCCTGCCATGGAAATATGAGAAAGTTCAGTTTCATTTAGGTACAGACAATTACCAGTTAACAAACTCAGAAGGTCTATGATACACTTCATTCTATCTCTTAAAAATCCTTCTTTTTTCGTCATAGTTGAGTTCAGACTGAGTTCTGATCTCTCTCTCCTCTATCACAATAGGTTCAAATAAAATCTTCTTACTTATTTAAGAGTGCCTACTGTAAATTTTGCTTTGATATAGTTTTGTGATCTGTTAGCCTGGGAACAAAGGTGTTGGTGTAGGGTAGAAAGCAAAGGCAAGAAAATAAAAAAAAAAGAATGAAACCAGAGCCCTGATGATACCATGTCTCTACTCTACCTTATTTGTAGGTTTCCTGTTATATGAGATAATAAATGTCATAAAAGTTGAAATCAGCTTGATTGAGGATTTTGTTATAGACACAGATTTATTCATGATAATCTTATATTTCAACATCATATAATAGATACTAAATTACTGTTGACCCATAATATATAATAAATGAAATTAGAAGTTGAAGTAATTCTTATTTTTACTTATTAAAGTTTGATGGGCTAAAGATTCAAGCTGTGAAAATTATATGGAAAATACTATATCAAAGTTTTGATATTTTTCCAGTAAGGATAGCATATATGAACTTTTGTGTATCCAAAATGGAAAGATCTAATTAATAAAATTTAAATATACTGATTTTATTGTGCTCAATATTTAAGGTAGTGTCCAAAGCCTGTTATCATGGAACAAATATTAATTAATTGAATAATCATTGCTATGCTGAATCCACCTACACTAATACAAGATAATTTTGCTTAAACCAAAATAATTGCTGAAAAAGAAAGTGTATTTTTAAAAGAAATTATATCTCAGCCTTTCAACGAGCATCAGCACCATTTTCCATGTATTAAATGAATGTCTTACTTGTCTACTTGCAAAAAGAAAAACTTACAAATTAGAAGTCACAGTAGAATCCAGATTCATTCACTGCTATTTTTTTCTTTCAGTGAAAAGGTATCAGACATACAGAATCACATAGGCAAATACAGGAAATGGCCTAGTGCCATGCAAAAGACTTATGCAAAACTATCAGCTTTAGGAGATCATTAGTAAATTGTTAAATTACTACATCTACTACTGCAAGAAAGTCAGCAAGAAACTTGGCAATGAAAAAACAGAAAACATACATACCTCTGCTTTTGTTGCCAACACGCAGCCCATTGCGTAGCGATTGGATGACCCAGGAAAATATCAGAACAGAGAATCCTTGCCTACCCCTTTCTCTCAGGTTTTGTGCTCCTCTGCATGTAACAGAATCTTCTTGAGAAAATCCAACTTTTGGAGGAAAAAAAGCCAATCTTAGCTATTGAGTGATATCACAGAGTCAACATGCACTTATTTTCACAAGGTTTAAATATTCATGAATCTCCAATAGCTGCAGGCAATGGGAAACTAAGCTGGCCAGGACAGACATGCTGTCCCTGTGTTAATGTGATAAGAAATAATATGAAAGACTTATGGTATTAAGCATTCTAACTGTATCATATTAGCAGTGTATCATAGACCTTACTTTTTTCGAGTACTGTACAGAAATCATTATTAAGACTTTCTTCCAAAGAAATATTGGAAAAAGAGCTAATGTGATAAAAGGTCTAAAATGCACTGTGATTTCAACTTTTTCTTTAAAGAAAAAAAAAAGTGTATCTTTAAATCTCTTCCCCAAATCAAAATGTCTGAAAATGTTTGGTTTGTACTACCCTCTGGAAATAATAAAATATTTTTCTTAGGAAACTTTTATTACTCCATATTCTTACTATCTTTTGCCAGAAATGGGAAAGTTGGTATTTGACATTTATCTGTGTGTGTATGTATATAACTTCATAAGTGTGAAGGCCTGTGTGGGGTGTGAGTGTATGGATATGTGTGTCCAGGCTTATAAAACGGGTGGAATTAGAATAGTATTAGAACTGAAAAGGGTCTATGAAGATATAAGATATTAACCTTCAAGTTTCCAAATGACTTGTGAAGAAATCTAGATGTCAGTATATGTATTGTAGAATTCTTATTCTTTGTCTTAGAAAAGTGGACAAATTTTAAAATAAAAAAATTATTAGTAAATCAATATTTAATAACCACATCATACTTATGTAAAATGACTTGTCCATAAAATTGTTTGTCTACCGTGTTTCAGCAATTATGATTTCTATTTACTTATTACATCTTGAAAGAATATAAATTATGCTTAATGAGAATTTGAAGGTGAAATTTTATATACACCTTTCATATTTAAAAAGACAGTATAATTTACTTATGTAATGGCCACTCTAGCAAATACATAGAAGTTAATATTCTTCATAGAGCCCAGCCTTGCTCTGTGTGATGACCTGGAAGGGTTGGGATGGGGAGAGGTGAGGGAAGATGAAGAAGGAGGGGATATGTGCATAATTATGGCTGATTCACATTGTTGCACAGCAGAAACTGATACGACATTGTAAAGCAATTTTCCTCAAATTAAGAAAAAAAAAAGAAATTGGTGTTCTCCACTGTTTTGTGTGTATCTTAGCTAAATCGAAAACATGCTTTGGCATCACTTATGATTTCATCTTCAATGTCAATCTTAGAATGTTGCTAGTAGTAAAACAGGTTTTTAAGTGAAAATTAATTAATGATTGATCATTGAAAACTGACATAGATGGTATAGTCTCCTGGAACTGAAGACTAAATCCAGTTTAATTTTTCACCAGTTTGCCTCGATATGTTATACACATAGATTGCAAGATGTTTAGTAAATTTCTAAATTAAATACTTCTAGGTTATATAGTTGATTTTTAAAGGTGAAATATTGTATTTTAAAGGGTGACTGTTAAGATAGTTTAGATACTTTTTTCTGCTTTTTTTTTTTTAAAGAGAATCTTAGGTTTGTACATCATTAAAACATTAAAATAGATTATATGCTCATATTCAGTGCTTTGCATTTATTAAGTATATTTTGTCAATATTGTATACAATGCATATCTTCATTATTTAATACTTGAAAATATTTTCTATGCTATTTGTACCTGAATCAAGTTCCCAATTAAGTAGTGAATAATGGATAGAACAAGAACAGTGAAAAGGAAATAGCCTCTCTGGCTGATTTGGA
This sequence comes from Giraffa tippelskirchi, assembly GCF_054371585.1. Lineage (NCBI taxonomy): Eukaryota > Metazoa > Chordata > Mammalia > Artiodactyla > Giraffidae > Giraffa > Giraffa tippelskirchi. The sequence goes on from NC_137286.1 coordinate 73,333,044, forward strand.
AGAAAGGTAGAAAGAGAGAAAATCAGGAAGAAAGAAAATAATATAAAAAAGGAAAGTAAAAAGGAAAAATAGGGAAAAGGAAGGAAAAAGGAAGAAAGAGAAAGAAAAAAAAAAGGCATGGAAATTGGAAGTTCTGATCCTTGTAATAAACATAGGAATTTGGAGGAGACATAAATATTCAGTTCATAACAAACACTGAGTGATTTGCTCAAAGTCAAACTGCTAGTTGGTGACAGAAGGAGAAGACCCTGACTTAGATATTCTGAAAACTGGTCTAATGTCACTTCCACTGCAGGATGACCCATAATTCCTGCTTTTCAAAGGGGTTAAAAAGAAAAGAAAGAAACAAATCATCAGGCTGCTGCTGCTGCTGCTGCTGCTAAGTCGCTTCAGTCGTGTCCGACTCTTACCGACCCCATAGACTGTAGCCTATCAGGCTTCTCCGTCCATGGGATTTTCCAGGCAAGAGTACTGGAGTGGAGTGGAGTGCCATTGCCTTCTCCGAAATCATCAGGGGAACCACTCAAATCCAATTTTTCTCAGGAATATGATTCAGCTTTATTCTATCAGTTTTTCTGTAAGGCATTGTCCCATAAATATTTCTCTAAAGCATTGCTCCTCAAATATTTCCATCTTCAGTTTCTCTAAGTATTCCATAAAAGTTTCCTTCTTTAATTTCCATCACACTATTCAACCACGTCCCCAGTATACTTCTTTTCACTGTCAAACATTTAGAAAATTATGCTCCATTAATGTTCTCCACAACTATATTGCTGAGTCTGGTTTTATTCTTCACACTCTTTGGAAGTTTCAGAGTATAAACACATATTCAGTTCAGCTCAGTTCAGTTGATCAGTAGTGTCCGAATCTTTGCGACCACATGAATTGCAGCACCCCAGGCCTCCCTGTCCATCACCAACTCCCAGAGTTTACCCAAACCCATGTCCATTGAGTTGGTGATGACATCCAACCATCTCATCCTCTGTCGTCCCCTTCTCCTCCTGCCCCCAATCTTTCCCAGCATCAGGGTCTTTTCCAATGAGTCAACACTTCCCATGAGGTGGCCAAAGTATTGGAGTTTCAGCTTCAACATCAGTCCTTCCAATGAACACCCAGGACTGATCTCCTTTAGGATGGACTGCTTGGATCTCCTTGCAGTCCAAGAGACTCTCAAGAGTCTTCTCCAACACCACAGTTCAAAAGCATCAATTCTTCGGTGCTCAGCTTCACCGTCCAACTCTCACATCCATACATGACCACTGGAAAAACCATAGCCTTGACTAGACGGACCTGTGTTGGCAAAGTAATCTCTCTGCTTTTAAATATGCTATCTAGGTTGGTCATAACCTTCCTTCCGAGGAGTAAGCGTCTTTTAATTTCATGGCTGCAATCATCATCAGCAGTGATTTTGGAGCCCCCCAAAATAAAGTCTGACACTGTTTCCACTGTTTCCCCATCTATTTCCCATGAAGTGATGGGACCAGATGCCCTGATCTTAGTTTTCTGAACGTTGAGCTTTAAGCCAACTTTTTCACTCTCCTTTTTGAATTTCATCAAGAGGCTCTTTAGTTTTTCTTCACTTTCTGCCATAAGGGTGGTGTCACCTGCATAGCTGAGGTTACTGATATTTCTCCTGGCAATCTTGATACTAGCTTGTGTTTCTTCCAGCCCAGAGTTTCTCATGATGTACTCAGCATATAAGTTAAATAAGCAGGATGACACTATACAGCCTTGACGTACTCCTTTTCCTATTTGGAACCAGTCTGTTGTTCCATGTCCAGTTCTAACTCTTGCTTCCTGACTTGCATACAGGTTTCTCAAGAGACAGGTCAGATGGTCTGGTATTCCCATCTCTTTAAGAAGTTTCCAGAGTTTATTGTGATCCACACAGTCAAAGGCTTTGGCACAGTCAATAAAGCAGAAATAGATGTTTTTCTGGACCTCTCTTGCTTTTTTGATGATTGAGCGATGTTGGCAATTTGATCTCTGGTTCCTCTGCCTTTTCTAAAACCAGCTGGAACATCTGGAAGTTCATGGTTCATGTGTTGCTGAAGCCTGGCTTGGAGAATTTTGAATATTACTTTACTAGCATGTGAGATGAGTGCAATTGTGCGGTGGTTTGAGCATTCTTTGGCATTGCTTTTCTTTGGGATTTGAATGAAAACTGACATTTTCCAGTCCTGTGGCCACTGCTGAGTTTTCCAGATTTGCTGGCATATTGAGTGCAGCACTTTTACAGCATTATCTTTCAGGATTTGAAATAGCTCAACTGGAATTCCATCACCTCCACTAGCTTTGTTTGTAGTGATGCTTTCTAAGGCCACTTGACTTCACATTCCAGGATGTCTGGCTCTAGGTGAGTGATCACACCATCATGATTATCTGGGCCGTGAAGATCTATTTTATACAGTTCTTCTGTGTATTCTTGCCACCTCTTCTTAATATCTTCTGCTTCTGTTAGGTCCATACTGTTTCTGTCCTTTATTGAGCCCATCTTTGCATGAAATGTTCCTTTGGTATCTCTAATTTTCTTGAAGAGATCTCTAGTCTTTCCCATTCTGTTATTTTTCTTTATTTCTTTGCACTGATCACTGAAGAAGGCTTTCTTATCTCTCCTTGCTATTCTTTGGAACTTTGCATTCAGATGGGAATATAGTTCCTTTTCTCCTTTGCTTTTTGCTTCTCTTCTTTTGCCAGCTATTTCTAAGGCCTCCTCAGACAGCCATTTTGCTTTTTTGCATTTCTTTTCCATGGGGAAGGTCTTGATCCATGTCTCCTGTACAATGTCACGAACCTCTGTCTATAGTTCATCAGGCACTCTGTCTATCAGGTCTAGTCCCTTAAATCTATTTCTCACTTCCACTGTCTAATCATAATGGATTTGATTTATGTCATACCTGAATGGTCTAGCGATTTTCCCTACTTTCTTCAATTTAAGTTGGAATTTGGCAATAAGGAGTTCATGATCTGAGCCACAGTCTGCTCCTGGTCTTGTTTTTGCTGCCCGTATAGAGCTTCTCCATCTTTGACTGTAAAGAACATAATCAATCTGATTTCGGTGTTGACCATCTGGTGATGTCCATGTGTAGAGTCTTCTCTTGTGTTGTTGGAAAAGGGTGTTTGCTATGACCAGTGCGTTCTCTTTGCAAAACTCTATTAGCCTTTGGCCTGCTTCATTCTGTACTCCAAGGCCAAATTTGCCTGTTACGCCAGGTGTTTCCTTACTTCCTACTTTTGCATTCCAGTCCCCTATAATGAAAAGGACATCTTTTTTGGGTGTTGGTTCTGAAAGGTCTTGTAGGTCGTCATAGAACCGTTCAAGTTCAACTTCTTCAGCGTTACTGGTCGGGGCATAGACTTGGATTACCGTGATATTGAATGGTTTGCCTTGGAAACGAATAGAGATCATTCTGTCATTTTTGAGATTGCATCCAAGTACTGCATTTCAGACTCTTTTGTTGACCATGATGGCTACTCCATTTCTTCTAAGGGATTCTTGCCCACAGTAGTAGATACAATGGTCATCTGAGTTAAATTCACCCATTCCAGTCCATCTTAGTTCGCTGATTCCTAGAATGTCGATGTTTACTCTTGCCATCTCCTGTTTGACCACCTCCAATTTGCCTTGATTCATGGATCTAACATTCCAGGTTGCTATGCAATATTGCTCTTTACAGCATCGGGCTTTGCTTCTATCACCAGTCCCATTCATAGCTGGGTATTGTTTTTGCTTTGGCTCCATCCCATCATTCTTTCTGGAGTTATTTCTCCTCTGATCTCCAGTAGCATATTGGGCTGCCGACCCGGGGAGTTCATCTTTCTCTGTCCTATCTTTTTGTCTTTTCATACTGTTCATGGGGTTCTCAAGGCAAGAATACTGAAGTACAATCACACATTAGGGATGGCAAATAATATTCCTATTTGAAGTTATACATCATCCAAGTGACAGGAGATTTTATGAATATTACTTAATTTATCTGCGTAAGGTGATTTAAGGATTATTTACATTTTAGAGGAGAAAACTCATTGATCTACGACATAACTCATTCATTATTGTTCAAAGTTTAACTATACAAATCATCGCTGCCTATCACAGTCACCTTATAAATTCCTTCAAAACCTTCTTACTTTCAAGTTACATTAAATATTTTTCTAAGAACTTATTGATTTAGTTGATTTTTCATTCTAACACACCAAATTTTCTCTAAGTGCTACATCTAATAATCTCTTTTTAAATTTTGATTCTGATTAATTTCCACCAGATTATTTTCTGCCTTTGGGCATTATCAACTCTCCATCTATTCTGGTACAGAGTAGAATTTAAGAGTGTGATTTGCAGTCAGAGAAAGCAGAGTTTGAACCTTATCTCTAACACTAGATATGTGCAGCATTAAGTAAATTCAACTATTTGCTGTTTCATTTATTTCATTTGTAAAATTAGCAATATAACATAACATTTCATGAGCCTGTTGGTGGGGGGCGAGGGGGAGATGTCATTGTGATGTGAAAGAAAGGACGTAAGAACTTAGTAAATACTTTACTAAAGTTACCCTTCATTTCCACTGAAATGTCTGCTCCCTTTGTCTTATCTTTCTGGCTTTAAAGCTATACCTCTCTGATTTCTTTTTCTCAGTCTCTTATGGTTGTCCTTTAGCTATTAGAATCCAGATTCCTGCTTTTGACTCCTCTTATCCCTTTGACTACTATCCCTAGATGACTTTAAAATGCCCATGGTTTCACTTGCCATGGCTAAGTTGATTTTTAAAAATTTTTTAATTAATTTATTTTTTATTGAAAGATAATTGCTTTATAGAATTTTGCTGTTTTCTGTCAAACCTCGACATAAATCAGCCATAGGTATACATATATTCCCTCCCTTTTGAACCTCCCTCGCATCTCCCTCCCCATCCCACCCCTCTAAGTTGATACAGAGCCCCTGTTTGAGTTTCCTGAGCAATACTCCAAATTCCCATTGGCTATCTATTTTACATATGGTAATGTAAGTGTCCATATTACTCTTTCCATTTATCTCACCTTCTCCTCCCCTCTCCTCATGTCCATAAGTCTATACATTTCTAATTCTCACCTCTGTCCAGAAATTAGCCTGTATGTCTAAATACTCTTATAATGATTTCTCAAATAAGGAATATTAAATACGGTTTCAACAGATAACTTGTCACTTTCCCCCCAAAAAATATGCCCCCAGTTGTCAAAAATAGAAATCATGGTCATGCAGAAATTTTCTCAATTCCTTTCCAATCGCCATTGTTATGTATTAAATGGAAGACTCAACTCATCTTAGTTTTCTTTTCTACTATTAATCCATCCCTATCATTCTACCTCATGGCCTCAAAATATCACCCTAGTGAGCAATTTGTCTTTTCTGAAGTGTTTTGCTTTACTGTTCCTGGGCATCTGTAAACATTCTGTTTGTGCTACATTTTTTTTTCTGTCTAATAAATTCCTTTGTAATATTCTTAACTTTTAAATTCTCTTTTTTATTTTCCTCCATAAATTCTCTAGGATTTAAAGGATTTCTTTTATGTGCTTCTATTACCACTTTGCAAGTGACTTTCACATGGCATGGCATTATAATCATTTTGTTATTCATTTGCTTTCAGAAAAGAAGCTGCATATTATTCATTTTTATATACAAGTAGATTTCAAAAATCTTTAATACCAAGAAATTGAATATTAATTTATCCCCCAGTTTTTTTTTTCATTTGCGAAGAAAATAATTCACTCTCATTCAAAATTTCTTATAATATAGTCTTCAGGGGAAAAAATGGCAAAACATTGAGAGTCACTTTATGAAAGTACATATTTGCTATAACTACTTGTTAATGCCTACGTTATATAATGCTTGATACAAAAGCAATACATCACCTTAAAAATTCTGAATAAAAGCGGTAAATTAACTCACACTCAACTTAAGAGCTAGACAAAGCAACTATTCATGAATCTCTATTCCTCCCCTATGCCATTCGCTGCCCTTCTCTCAGATATAACTGTTAGTCTGAATTATATGTTCACAATTCCTTTTTTTTTCTAAACTCTATGGCTCTTTTACATACATTAGTACCTTTAAACGGCGCTAAGTTTCGTTCTCAAGTAGAGGGGTCAACTGATCTAGTGCCAGCAGACCAGCAGTATATGAGAATCCCTACGTGTTCACACACACTTGGTTTTATTAGACTTGCTAATTTTCACCAATTTATCAAGTATAAACATGCCTCAATAAATAAAGTCTTGATTTTAATTTATCTGATTGCTAATGAGCTTTATTCTATTTCTTTTTTCTTCCTTTGATTAAACCAAGAACCAATACATCCTGCCTGTTGCTTCTTACCATCCAATGTGACGTCTCAACAAAGGATTAGGGTTTTGATACAGTGTGATGAGATTAGTTTGGCCAAATAATTTCAAAGGCTATGAAAATTTAAGAATCAATTGTCCTTTAATTAGTGCAATATAAGGAAAAAGGAGTAGATTTGTAAGACAAAGTGATTCTGTTTTTAACTGTTGTCCACTTAAATCATAAAAGGTGTTGTGTAGACTCAGAATTAAAATTTCTGAGATTCAGAATTTTAATGTAAGTAATGAAAGTTAGAGTCTACCTGATTCAACGTATTTTTAAATAAATTATAAAATTGCAGCACATAAGAAAATCAAATGACCTGATAAAGGTCAAAGTCATGGTTAGAGATAATCAGAGCTAAAATATATCTTTTTCCTTTTAAGGATTCTATGCCCTCCTGTAGGATCTATGTCAGTCCAAACTGAGAATAGTTTATGACAGTCTCAGATGAAGAAGAATATAAATTTGTGAGCAGGTAAAGTTCAATTTGAAAAGAAAAGTTTAGTATGATGGAAGTTCAACATTCTAGATCTATTTTGTTTATTTTTCAATAAAACATTGTAAAAATTGTTATTTATTTATTTAGGTTGTGCTGGGTCTTCATTGCTTTGTGCAGGCTTTCTCTAGTTGTGGGCAGTAGGGGTTACTCTTCGTTGTGGTGCAAGGACTTACTGTGGTGGCTTCTTTTGTTGCGGAGCACAGGCTCTAACTAAGCACATGGGCTTCAATAGTTGCGGTACGCTGGCTCAGTATTTGTGGTACATGGGTTTAGTTGGTCTGCCACTTGTGGAATCTTTCTGGACCAGAGATTGAACTCTTGTCCTGTGCATTAGCAGGTGGATTCCTAGGACTGCACCACCAGGGAAGTACTAGATCTCTTTTAACTATTGTTACATATTCATTGCAGACTGATAAACTTATAAAGTCTTCTTATTGTAGAGCATAACTTTGCAACAATAATAATAATTTCTCTGGAGTAATACAGCAGATATTAGAATAAATATTAAGAAAAAGTAGAACTCTAGAGCTGCTGTTGAAAATTGCCTTGTTATAGTTATAATACAGTTTTTCATTAAAAAGCCATGTTATACAACTGGTTCACATCATAATCTCAAAGGTCCCACAAGAAGGAAGTATTTCTTCGAGATGACTAAAATGGCATTGTAACATATGGAATAAGAATGTGAGAAGCCAATCAAGCCTTCTAAAGTCACAGCTAAATTCATCATAATATCAAATTAATCAATGCACAATTCATTATGTATCTCTGTAAGTTCACTTGTTCTTTGTTTCAAAACTTCTGTTGTTTATTCTGTGAAATTCAAGGCTTTTGTGGTAAGCATCTTCATGTTTAATTGTAAACTGATCAGAATATTCAAAATTAAAAATTTATCAGAACTATAGTTCAATGAAAAGTAAAAGATAAATATGTAGCATTACAAGATAACAGATAACAGTAAATAGACTTAATTAGTCCTACTTAGACATTAGTTAGATATTTAGTAGCGTGACCTTTGCTTCTCTAAGCCTAGTTTCCTCATATATGGAATAAGAGTTTTATAACATTAATTGGATTCTAAGGAATCTTACTAGGCTAAACATGTATAAATCTAATAGGTAATGCTAACTTTACAAATTGTACAAGCAAATCAAATCGAGTTTACCTCAATTAATTCTATTTTATATTCTTAATTGGTTTTATTTAACTCTTTTTTTTTATTTTATAAATTTATTTATTTTAGTTGGGGGCTAATTACTTTACAATATTGTAATAGTTTTTGCCATACATTGACATGAATCAGCCATGGGTTTACATGTGTTCCCCTTCCTGGACCCCCCACCCACCTCCCTCCCCATCCCATCCCTCTGGGTCATCCCATTGCCCCGGCCCTGAGCCCTTGTCTCATGCATCGAACATGGAATGGTGTTCTGTTTCACATATGATAATATACATGTTTCAATGCTATTCTCCCAGAACGTCCCACCCTCACCTTCTCCCTCAGAGTCCATAAAATTGTTCCATGCATCTGTGTCTCATATTCTGTCTCGCATATAGGGTTATCGTTACCATCTTTCAAATTCCATATATATGCATTAGTATACTGTATTGTTGTTTTTCTTTCTGGCTTACTTCACTCTGTATAATGGGCTCCAGTTTCATCCATCTCAGTAGAACCGATTCAAATGTCAATGTTATTTAACTCTTAATATATGACACTACATTGTTACTAATGACCTCAATAATTTTTTCTCACAGTGTAATAACGTAATTGATTATAATGAGTTAAAACCTAATGCAAATCAAAAGAAAGACACTAATCTAGAGGCACACAAAAAACAGAAGCTTCAATATCCTAATTTATTTCACTGTTGCATATGATTTTTTATAACAGGTCCATACAAATTTGTAACCTTATGAATGTCTAAAATCCCTTTGGCAGTAAAATGTTTTTCTTTTTCCCAGTAAGCACGGTTTGAAATAAGTCTAATACACCAGAAAGCATTTATATCCACTCACAGAAGAAATCCAGCATCTTCAGACTTTATGCTCCTCATCTTATTTGTTATTGAGCAGACAATAACACGAAAATCTGAAATCCAATGTACATTTTAGTTTTTTTTGTTTTCTCTGACTGGACTAATGGTATATATAGGAAAAGCAAACTTTATAGCTTGTGGATTATTTACATTTATATTTTGCATAGTGTATGTAAATTATAATATAGAAAATCTGAAATCCACTTGCTACTTACTTAGAACACAAGACAAAAAATTGGTTCATGCTTAGAGTGACTCAAGCACTTTTATTTAATAGGCCAACAAAAAAAAATGTCTATAGCTCTAGATTATAGGTAGAATGACCTGAATATTTTGTCCTCCCTCTTGACTATAACCTCATAAAATAACTGATATAGTGTGACACTTAAGAATTTGAAGAGAATGAGCAATTGAGATGTACTCTTTTAAAAAGTCAGGTAAACTAAACAGACACTGGAATAGTCAGTTATTGATGTCAGTTGTAAATATCATATATATTTATATCTTAATTATGTATATATGATATATACATGCTATTTCCTGAAACATAGCGAATATATTTTCAGGAAATAGTATGTTATTGAGCACATTCCTCATGGATGTGTATTAGATGAGAGCAAAGTTGTAATTTTTCAATAAGTCATTTTTTAATAGTTTTGAATCCAATCGATATTTGGAATAAGTAATTCAAAGATCAATTAATAAGATTATAATTTAATTTAGAATGAGAAATAAGATTATCTTATTAAATACTAACAATAATATAGTTGTTAGTATGATCGCAAAGAGTCGGACACGACTGAGCGACTGAACTGAACTGAACTGATGATTGACTTTGGAGCCAGCTTGTCTAGATTTGAATTTCAGTTCCACTCAGTTCAGTTCAGCCGCTCAGTTGTGTCCAATTCTTTGCAACCCCATGGACTGCAGCACGCCAGGCCTCCCTGTCCATCACAAACTCCCGGAGTTTACTCAAACTCATGTCCATTGAATTGGTGATGCCATCCAACCATCTCATCCTCTGTCGTCCCCTTCTCCTCCCACCTTCAATCTTTCCCAACATCAGGGTCTTTTCAAATGAATCAGTTCTTCGCATCAGTTCCACTACTTACTAGCTATTTGACCTTGGACAAGCTACTTAAACTTTGTGCTGAAATTATTCTGTGCTCAAACCTGACTCCTCTTTCCTTCTTTTCTTTTTTTCCCAATATTCGCCTGTTTTATTCAGCATAGAATCAGGAAAAGGGACAGTTGCTCATCTAATCCCCGTATGCAAGGGATCATTTAATATGTCTTCACAAGAGCAGCCCTCTCAATACTCCATATTGGTTTTTAAAATATGTCTTCTTCTTCTTCTTTTTTTTTAAATTAGTTTACTTATCTATGTTTTAACTGGAAAGAAATGTGATGAGTTTTGGCCAATGAAGTATTTCCAGAAAAGATGTCTGTACAGTTGGGCCAAGATCGGTATGAGTGGTCCATATTTTATTCTTCCCATTATAGTGGCCCTGAAAGCTAAGAGATGGGGCAGAGAAATCACAAACTGTGCAATCTTCATCAAACTGGTGCCATAAGTGAGAGTATATGGAGACCAACAATGAACCTGTGATTATATTACAGCAAGAAAAATAAAATAAACCTTGGTTGTGTTAAGCTGAGAGTTGGAATTTATTACTGCAGATGACCTTGCCTAATATGGCTTGTATACTCACTGTGTCTCAGTTTTCTCATCTATAATTGTGATAATAACAGTATCTATTTTTATGGTAGCTAGCAAGACTTTATTGAAGTAAGAGATCAATACAGTTTTAATTCCTATTAAAACTAGCAGCATAAACATCTCCTCACTTAATAGATTTTAAATTATAGAACATTCTACCTATTATAAAGCCCAGATTTAACTAGAAGTGAGTTATATCTGCAATGTCTACCACCACAAATTTAAAAAAAAAAAAAAAGCAAGGTCTCAAATTCTGATCTAATATTAAAATATCAATATTTCTACTAATGGGAAACAATGGAAACAGTGATAGACCTTATTTTCTTGGGTTCAAAAATCACTGCAGATGGTGACTGCAGCCGTGAAATTAAAAGACGCTTGCTCCTTGGAAGAAAAGCCATGACCAACCTAGACAGCAGATTAAAAAGCAGAGACATTACTTTCCCAACAAAAGACCGTCTAGTCAAAGCTGTGGTTTTTCCAGGAGTCATGTGTAGATGTGAGAGCTGGACCATAAAGAAAGCTGAGTGATGAAGAATTGACGCTTTTGAACTGTGGTGTTGGAGAAGACTCTTGAGGTTCCCTTGGACTTCAAGGAGATCCAACCAGTCCATCCTAAAGGAGATCAGTCCTGAATATTCATTGGAAGTACTGATGCTGAAGCTGAAGCTTCAATATTTTGGCCACATGATTCAAGGAACTGACTTATTGGAAAAGACCCTGATGCTGGGAAAGATTGAAGGTGGGAGGAAAAGGGGACGACAGAGAATGAGATGGTTGGGTGGCATCACCCGCTCGATGGACATGAGTTTGAGCAAGTGCCAGGAATAGGTGATGGACAGGGAAACCTGTGTGCTGCAATCTATGGGGTCGCAAAAAGTCAGACACGACTGAGTGACTGAACTGAACTGTTTTCTACTAAAATATGCAATATTTTTGTCATATGAAACATTTGCATGTGGACAAATATTCCAGCTGCTGACTTACTAATAACACCATTCACCTTTAGAAACAACAATTTTTTCTCCTATTATACAAAATAAAATACTAGCAAGGTAAGAAAAAGAAGTGGGGGACGGTAGAGAGAAACAATAGTGAAAAATACAAAATATTACTGCCTGATTCTCCTGTAATGCTCTGATTTATAGCTTTATCTATCAAGCTCTAGAACTGAAAACTACATGAATTTATTTTTGACCCTAGGAGTGAAATAAAAATTTTCTTTTTGCTTCAGAAATTTAAGCTGTTTACAGACATTCTTTTTACTTAATCCATATGACATCAGAGAAAGGTATTGTTTCCTGTATTTTGCAGCTAAGAAAAATATATCATAGACCACAGGAAAAATATAAGAAAGTCACTCCTTACCCAAAGATATTTTCTTTCTGTGGGGAAAGCAATTCTAAGATCTTCATTTCCATTCAGTTTCTTATTTATTGCTCTCTCTCATGGTTTAGAGTAGAGCCAAAAATGAAAAGAACTATTACTGAGAGCATAAAGAAGAAAACATTTTCCCTGGAGGAGCAAAGTATTTTTATATTATTTTTATTTTGCTGAACTCTACTGAAGAGTGTAATGACCAAGAAAAGAACCAAGTGGATTAGAAGCTTTTGCAAGACCAACAGTCTCTAGATCCTAGATGTCTCTTCCATCCAGCAGAGACAAAACTGAGAACATAAAATTTTCAATATATTTACTTTGGAGAAAAAAAGAGTATCATATTTCTTCAATAAAGTTAATCACATTGCATTTTAATTTTGGTTAATAAATATTAATTGCTTTGTTTATGCTCAATTAAGATAATTATATAATACATATTATAGTCAAAAAGCATTTATGTTAATACACATTATTATATCCATTTAAAAAAAATAAATGCAGACTTGAAAAATACCACATAAGTAGACAGAGTCTCCTCTACCTAGAAATTTATTATCTATGTTGCTATTGAAACTTAAAGATATTTTAGCACATTTTAAAATTAACTAAAATCAAAGATATTAATGCTTTTAGTCACTTAATAATTATTAATTGTACTTTTACTATCTTCCCAGTCTGTGCTAACTATTATCCATAAAAAGCTTGCTATCTAGTTGGAGAAATGCAAGTCAAGATAGAGCAAAACGTTAAGAAACCTACTTAACATTTGACAGACAAATCAGTTCTCCTACCACTTATGAATAGTGAACTTTATAAAGCAATAAGAAAAACTATGAATTGCCTCCCCAAAATAAAAAAAAAGAAAAAACACTTGAAAGAAATTTTCCATTTTCCAAGACTATTACTCGTCCAATAAAAACAATGATAAATGTTACTTGGGCCTATTGTATTGGAAATAAATAAACAACATAATCTACTAATGATGTCAAAGTAAAGAAATGAGTGCCCTCATATATTGCAAATACTACTGTGAATTACTAAAATCATTCTTGGCATATATTTATTAATCTTCTTCTTCTTCATTGACTGTACTAAACCTTTGACTATGTAGACCACAGCAATCTGTGGAAAATTCTTAAAGAGATGAGAATACAAGACTACCTTACTTGCCTTCTGAAAAATCTGTATGCAGGTCAAGAAGCAACAGTTATAACTGGACATGGAACAATGGACTGGCTCAAAATTGGGAAAGAAGATGTCAAGGCTGTATATTGTCACCCTGCTTATCTAAATTAGATGCAGAGTACATCATGTGGAATGCTGGGATGGATGAAGCACAGGGGAATCAAGATTGCTGAGAGAAGTATCAGTATCCTCAGATATTCAAATGACACCATCCTTATGGCAGAAAACAAAGAGGAATTAAAGAACCTCTTGATGAAAATGAAAGAGGAGAGTGAAAAAGCTGGCTTAAAACTCAACATTCAAAAAACTAAGATCATGGCATGCGGTCCCATCACTTCATGGCAAAAAGATGGAGAAACAATGGAAACAGTGACAGACTTGATTTTCTTGGGCTCCAAAATCACTGCAGATGGTGACTCAGCCAGGAAATTAAAGGACCCTTGCTCCTTGGAAGAAAAGCAGTGACAAACCTAGACAACAAATGAAAAAGCCAAGACATTACTTTGCCTACAAAGGTCTGTATAGCCAAAGCTATGGTTTTTCCAGTAGTCATGTACTGATGTGAGTGCTGGACAATAAAAAAAGACTGAGAGCTGAATAAATGATGCGTTGAATTGTGGTGCTGGAGAAGACTCTTGGGAATCCCTTGGATAGCAAAGAGATCATTAGATCAAACCAGTCAATCCTAAAGGGAATCAACCCTGAATATTCATTGGAAGGGCTGATGCTGAAGCTGAAACTCCAATACTTTGGCCACCTGGTGTGAAGAACTGACTCATTGGGAAAGACCCTGATGCAGGGAAAGATTGAAGGTAGGAGGAGAAGGAGTCTACAGAGGATGAGATGGTTGGATGGCATCACTGACTCCATAGACATGAGTTTGAGCAAATTCTAGGAAATGGTGAAGGACAGGGAAGCGTGGCTTGCTGCAGTCCATGAGGTTGCAGAGTCAGACACGACTAAGCTACTGAACAAAACAACATTATACTTGCATTTAGACTGATATATTTCATGGGCTTCCCTGGTGCTTCAGTGGTAAAGAATCCACCTGCAATGCAGAAGATGCTGGTTTGATTCCTGGGTCAGGATGATCCCCTGGAGAATGAAATGGCAACTCCCTCCAATATTCTTGCCTGGGAAATCCCATGGACAGAGGAGCCTGACTGGCTACAGTCCATGGAGTTGCAAAATGTCAGACATAACTTAATGACTAAATAACAGCATATTATATTCCATACTAGGAAATATTAAATTTTTACATCCCATTTTTTAAAAGATGTTTTTTTAAATGTGGAACATTTTTAAAGCCTCTGTTGAATTTGTTACAATATTGCTTCTGTTTCATGTTTTGACTTTTTGGCCATGAGGCATGTGGGATGTTAGTTCCACAACCAGGGATTGAGCAGTATGAAAAGGCCAGAGGAGAAGGGGAGGAGAGAGGATGAGGCAGTTGGATGGCCTCACTGACTCGATGGACATGAGTTTGAATGAGTTCTGGGAGTTGGTGATGGACAGGTTTGCTTGGTGTGCTTCACCCCATGGGGTCACAAAGTGTCCGGCACGACTGAGCTGAACCCCTGCATTGGAAGTGTGGAATCTTAACCACTGGACCACCAGGGATGTCTCCTAAACCCCATTTTAAATACATATTCAATGCTTAATAACTTCTACTAAATAATCGTGAAAGTTTACAAAGATGTGGATAAAGGAAGCTTCACCGAAAACATGTATATATGAAACATTGAAATACTTAAAATGTTTATATCAACCAGAAAAAAATTGTGTGAGTGAATTCTGTCCTGTCCAAAAATTACACAGGAAATGAAATTATACAATATACTCATAAAGCATTATAAAATATAAATAAAATGATTTGAAAATTCTAATAGCAATCTGCACTTCCAGGTCAAGAAGCAACTGTTCGAACTGGACATGGAACAGCATGCGGTTCCAAATTGGAAAAGGAGAATGTCAAGGCTGTATATTGTCACCCTGTTTATTTTACTTATATGCAGGGTACATCATGTGAAATGCAGGGCTGGATGAAGCACAAGCTGGAATAAAGATTGCCAGGAGAAATATCAATAACCTCAGATATGCAGATGACACCATCCTTATGGCAAAAAGTGAAGAGGAATTAAAGAACCTCTTGATGAAAGTGAAAGAAGAGAGTGAAAAACACAGCTTAGAACTCAACTTTCCAAAAACTAAGATCATGGCATCTGGTCCATCACTTCATGACAAATAGATGGGGAAACAATGGAAACAGTGACAGACTTGATTTTCTTGGGCTCCAAAGTCACTGCAGATGAGTACTGCAGCCATGAAATTAAAAGATGCTTGCTCCTTGGAAAAAAAGCTATGATCAACCAAGACAGCATATTTAAAAGCAGAGACATTATGTTGTCAACAAAGGTCCATTAGTCAAAGCTATGGTTTTTCCAGTAGTTAGGTATGGATGTGAGAATTGGACTATAAAGAAAGCTGAGCAAAGAAAAATTGATGCTTTTGAACTGTGGTGTTGGATAAGACTCTTGAGAGTCCCTTCGACTGCAAGGAGATCCAACCAGTCCATCCTAAAGGAAATCAATCCTGAATATTCATTGGAAGGACTGATGCTGAAGCTGAAGCTCCAATACTTTGGCCACCTGATGCAAAGAACTGACTCATTTGAAAAGACCTGGATTCTGAGAAAGATTGAAAGCAGGAGGAGAAGGGAATGACAGATGATGAGATGGTTGGATAGCATCACTGACTTGATGGACATGAGTTTGAGCGAGCTCTGGGAGTTGATGATGGACAGGGAAGCCTGTCGTGCTGCAGTCCATGGGGTTGCAAGGAGTCGGACACAACTGAGTGACTGAACTGAACTGAACTGAATTCAGTAAAACCAATAGGAATAAAAGTTGATATAGATAAAAATGCCAAAAAGATGGAATAAATTAACCCACATACACTGGACTGTGAAGTATAAGCATGTTGTGAAAAACTTAGTAGACAATATAGGAATTTTTAATTAAAGAAAAATGTATTTCCAAAAAGCAATAATTATGCAGTATGCTGGAAATAAAAACAGCTATGGGGTTTAATTTGAGTGCAAGTAAATGATGAGAAGGAGAAAGAAAAAGAGAATTAAAAAGAAAATACTAATATTATTACATTTTTCGAGCTAGCATTTATTGAACCTTACTTTGTGCCAAGATCGTCCTAGAAATTATTTAAATGCACTCTCTAATTTACATCCTTAACACTAGTAGGTTTGTTGTTGTTTAGTCCAACTCTTTTGTGATGCATTGGACTATAACCTACCACGTTCCTCTGTCCATTAGATTTCCCACACAAGAATACTGGAGTGGGTTGCCATTTCCTTCTCCTGGGGATCTTCTTGACCCAGGGATTGAACCCATGTCTCTGGCATTTGCAGGCAGCTTCCTTACCACTGAGCCAGCCACTTAGTAGATAAGTACCCTTAATTCTGTTTTACAAGATAAATTAAAAGAGAGTTCTAGAAGCACTCTGACTCATTTTGTATCTCAGCAAGTTACTGAGCCTTTTTGTCTCATATTAAAATAACGAGAGTGCAATATTTAGTTCATATGATTATTATGAAGAGTAAATGATTTAAAATGGGCACTGTCCTTGTGACAGTGCCTGGCAAATGGTAAGTAACAAAAAATTGAAAGCATTTTTATTAATGGAAATATTGAGTCTTCAAATTTCTAATAAAACTCAAGGTAGTACCATTAGTAACTTGTAGAATGGGAAATTGAAGCCAGATCTTGAGCAACACCAAGTTGCTTAGTCATGTCCGACTCTTTGCAGCCCCATGGACTGCAGCACTCCACACTTCCCTGTCCTTCACTATCTCCCAAGTTTGCTCAAACTCATGTCATTAAATCAATGATGCCATCCAACCATCTCATCTTCTATCACCCCATTCTCCTCCTGCCTTCAATCTTTCCTAGCATCAGAGTCTTTTCCAGTGAATCATCTCTTCACATCAGGTGGAGGCCAAAGTATTGGAACTTCAGTTTCAGCATCTGTCCTTCCAATGAAAATCCATGCTTAGTTTCCTTTAGGATTGACTAGCTTGATCTTCTCGTTGTTCAAGGGACTCTCAAGAGCCTTCTCCAGGACCACAGTTTGAAAGCATTAGTTCTTCAGTGCTCACCTTCTTTATGGTCCAACTCTTATATCCATACATGACTACTAGAAATACCATAGCTTTGACTATACAGACCTTTGTCAGCAAAGTGATGTCTTTGCTTTGTAATGCACTGTCTATGTTTGTCATAACTTTTCTTAAAGGAGCAAGGGTCTTTTAATCTCCTGGCTTCAGTTATCATCTGCAGTGATTTTGGAGCCCAAAAAAAAATAGAGTCTGTCACTGTTTCCATTTTTTCCTGTCTCACCACAATGACAAGGCTAATAGACAAAATGTCCTATTGTTCATACAAACAAGCTACAGTACATTCAGGGAAATAGTGTCTGGATTAAGGTAATAAATGAAAGTCTCAGCAGTTAGGAAAAACACCTTCTTCCCTGATTTAATACACTATCAGAGCAGAAGTTTGAAAGTGCTCTTTGCTGAAGAGAACGGTTCCTGGTCATCAGTGTTCTCCATACCCTGAGAAAGATATCTGTGCTTTTAAAGAAAACAAGTGTTCATCAGTCAGAGACACATGGAAGACAAACAGCTGTGGGTATTGCATTTCCATGGACAGGACTGTCCTAGGCTCAAGCTGTTGTGCATAAACATGATTAATTTTGTAATTTTATTCTCACAGTTCTTCTTTTGCCTCCCACTTAGATTTGTCTTGAGAAAAGAATTCACTGACCATGCTACAGTATATAAAAGTCTTTGCAACAGTTATATTTTTATAACTCATTGATTTTATGTAACAGTCTTGCAAATATGGTTACTTTAAGTTGGACTTACCTTTCATTATCTAAACCACAGTATTTTAAGAGTGAAAGAGGGCACTATCAATGCCCTGAGGCAATAGGCTAAAACAGACTGTTTGGGGGGAAACTGGGACATGAAGTCAGATTAGTCAATTTGAGTTAATCTTGATATTTTATGATATGATATACTGGTTGGATGGCATCACTGACTTGATGAACATGACTTCGAGTAAACTCCAGGAGTAAGTGATGGACAGGGAAACCTGGCGTGCTGCAGTCTATCGGATCACAAAGAGTCAGACACGACTGAGCAACTGAACTGATATTTTAAAATACTCTCTCTCTTCTTCTTTCCCAACTTAGATTTTTCAGCCTGTATGACTATATAGCCTAGCACAGTCAGGAAAACAGTGCTTGAATTAAGGTAATGTGTGAAATGCTTTAAATTACAGTTATATGCTCTTGGGTCACATAATGCTTTAAGCTGTAATTTTCCCATTTTTAAATTGGAAATTATTATTCCTATCTGATAGTGTTGTTGTGAGAGTCATATTGAACATATACATACATGTGTATGTATGTATGTACATAACCATATATGTGTGTGCGTATACATACAAGCACAGTTATATATGTATATGTCTTAGTCCTGTGAAGGCTCAAAAGCTAGTAGCTGTTATTATTATGTCACCACTCTAATCAACTCTCAGAGGACTCTTGAAAGGTAGGTACCTGATTTTTCAAGCAATAGTGTTCTGTAATGCTATGTGATTTCTTCAAACTTTTACCTCTGCTCTAATCCAGGAGTAGTTAGCCCTCTATGTGTTAAAATGATGAAAACAAAGCTCTGCACCTCAGTTCTGCCTTTCTCCAAAAGATGGCAACAGTAGTTATTGGCTTCATAATGTACATGGACTGCCTTTTATTTGTGAATATAAGTATGGATATTTCTGTTTTATGCTAGAAGCATTGTCATATGTTAGATTTCTTGATCTAAAACAGACCATTTTTAAAAAAGAGTAAGTATTCATAGAAGGGAATTTTCCCCCAGGAGAAAGGCATACTCAGGTCCAGGTAAATTCTCCTTATGTGGTTGTTCATTTGCTCAGTCATGTCTGACTCTTTGCAATCCCATAGATTGCCACACACCAGGCTTTCCTGTCCTTCACTATCTCCCAGAGTTTGCTCAAACCCATGTTCATTGAGTCAATTATACCATCCAGCCATCTCATCCTCTGTTGACCACTTCTCCTCCTGCCTTCAATCTTTCCCAGCATTAGGGTCTTTCCAATGAGTCAGCTGTTCCCATCAGAGGGCCAAAGTATTGGAGCTTTAGCAACAGTCCTTCCAATGAATATTCAGGACTGACATCCTTTAGGATTGACTGGCTTGATCTCCTTGCTGTCCAAAGGACTCTCAAGAGTCTTCTCCAGGACCACAGGTTGAAAGCATCAATTCTTTAGTGCTCAGCCTTCTTTATGGTCCACCTCTCACATCTGTACATGACTACTGGAATAACTGTAGTTTGGGCTATATGGGCCTTTGTTGGCAAAGTGATGTTTCTGCTTTTTAATCTGCTGTCTAGGTTTATCATAGCTTTTCTTCCAAGGAGCAATTGTCTTTTAATTTCATGGCTGCAGTCTCTGTCCATAGTGATTTTGGAGCACAAGAAAATAAAGTTTGTCACTGTTTACATTTATTTCCCCATTTATGAAGTGATAGGACTAGATGCCATGATCTTCCTCTTTTGAATGCTGAGTTGTTTTTTTGTTTTTTTTTTTATGGAAGGATAATTGCTTTTACAGAATTTTGTTGTTTTCTGTCAAACCTCAACATGAATCAGTCATAGGTATACATATATTCCCTCCCTTTAGAACTTACTTCCCATCTCCCTCCTCATCCCACCCCTTTATGTTGATACAGAGCCCCTGTTTGAGTTTCCTTAGCTGTACAGCAAATTCCCATTGGCTATTTTACATAGGGTAATGCAAGTTTTCATGTTACTCTTTCCATATATCTCACCCTCTCCTCCTCTCTCCCTATGTCCATAAGTCTATTATCTATGTCTGTTTCTCCATTGCTGCCCTGTAAATAAATTCTTCAGTACCATTTTTCGAGATTCCGTACATATGCATTAGAATACAATACTTATCTTTCTCTTTCTGACTTACTTCTCTCTGTATAATAGGTTCTAGGCTCATCCATCTTACTAGAACTGACTCAAATGCATTCCTTTTTATGGCTGAGTAATATTCCATTGTGTATATGTACCACAACTTCTTTATCCACTCATCTGTCGATGGACATCTAGATTGCTTCCATGTTCTAGCTATTGCAAATAGTGCTGCAATGAACAATGGGATACATGTGTCTTTTTCAGTTTTGGTTTCCTCAGGGTATATGTCTAGGAGTGCGATTGCTGGGTCATATGGTTTTAAGCCAACTTTTTCACTCTCTTCTCTCACCTTCATCAAGAGACTCTTCAGTTCCTCTTCACTTTCTGCCATTAGGGTGGTATCATCTGCATATCTGAGGTTATTGATATTTCTCTCTACAATCTTGATCCCACCTTGTGCTTCATTCAGCCTGGGATTTGGCATGATGTAATCTGCATATAAGTTAAATAAGCAGGGTGACAACAAACAGCCTTGACATACTCCTTTCCCAATTTGGAACCAGTCTGTTGTTCCATGTTCGGTTCTAACTGTTCCTTCTTGACTTGCATACAGGTTTCTCAGGAGGCAGGTAAGGTGATCTGGTATTCCCATCTCTTTAAGAATTTTCTACAGATTGTTGTGATCCACACAGTGAAAGTATTTAGCATAGTCGATGAAGCAGAACTTCTCCTAATGGCAGAAAATGTCTGTGTTTGTAGAACAGGGCTAATAGAAATGAGTGAAAGAATCATAAGGAAGGGGCTCCCCAGTGAGTGACTGGAAGGAAACAAAAGACCTTTGGAGGAAACTGGATTAAAAAATGAGAAGACAAAATTCAGCAAAGATAAAATAAGTTAGTGATAAAAGGTAGAAAATACATTTCAGTTTCAGGCTTCCCAGATGGCACAGTGGTCAAGAATCCACCTGTCAATATAGGATACAAAGGAGAAGCAAATGGAGTCCCTGTGTTGGGAAGAAGTTCTGGGGTAGGAAACGTCAATCCACTTCAGTGTTTTTGCCTGGAAGACTCCATGAACAGAGGAGCCTGGCAGGCTACAGTCCATGGGGTTGGTTGTGGCTGAGCACTCATGCACATTTCAGTCTCACAGAATTAGGGAAAGTGGAAAATGAATGTGTAAAGTCAGGAAAAGTAGACCATAATCATGTAACAGCAACACAAAATACAACTCTAGTTCCTTCTATGTTGTTTCTGCCATCATTCTGTGTCTGGTAATTTGTAAGGAATATATTGTTTACTTCCCAAAACCTATTGGAGGCGAAATATAAAGGTGGTTCAAGATTTGTGATATTTTTTATATTAATGGTATATGATAAGTGAAAACCTGTCTTTTTGCAAAAACTGTCACTGCTGCTTCGATTATGGTACTAAGGAGGTTACCTGTAGCCTGTGCTGTAACACAGTGATGTTGATTCAAAGGACCCATATCTAGTCTAGAAGAGCTTCTTTTAGTTATTACATACATATTTGTCGATGGCACCTGGAATCAATCTTGATCCAGAAATCCCACAGAAATGCTAAAATATTCACACTCACAGGTATCAAGGGTACCTGAGATTTCTTAGCTTTGTGACTAGTGGATGTTGTGTGGAAGACGTCTTTTAAGATCATTACTGAATAGTCTAACAAGCTCTAGCAGGACTTTAGTAGACTCAGGGCTTTTGAAAAAGAGGTTTTGGAATATGGAAGTAGCACTAACTGTGTTTTAATGCTTTTTTTTCCCCCAATAAAGAATATCATATATATGCACATTTATAATGAGGAAAATTGCTTCTACAGAGAATATATGTCATGCTTATGATGCATTTAGAGAATTCTTAATCCTTTTATTTAGAGGCTTCCCAGGTGGTGCAGTGGTAAAGAATCTGCTTGCCAGTGCACAGGATGCAGGAGACCTGGGTTCGATCCCTGAATGGGGAAGTTCCCCTGGAGAAGGAAATGGCAACCCACTCCAGTATGCTTGCCTAGAGAACCCCATGGATAGAGAACCTGGTGGGCTACAGTCGATGGGGTTGTAAAGAGTCAGCCACGACTGAAGCAACTGAGTATGAGTATAATAAAAAATGCTTCTCAAGTGAATTTCTCAATTTCTAGCATTCCTTCTTATTCTGTCTATATAAGTGTTAAATTGCTCAAAGTCTAAATTATGGGTAATAAAAATATTATTCCAGTCATTTTTAACTTATTTGCATTTCTTTGAGTTATTTTAAATCCTAAAAGATCATATAAATATTTAAAATAAAGTTGGTAATGCAATTTTGTCACTAAAAGCCAGTTACTGTTAGTGATGTTCTACTTAAATCTAATTAATGAAGAAGTTATTTATCCATAAAGAGGAGCAATCCACAAAAAAACTATAATTATTATTATTGATTCTAAATAAAGTTGATACCCACTTGATCAGGTTTAAATATTATTTATGATTAAAAATTGGTGGGCCTTTAAGATGTTTATGTATATATATTTTTTTCTCAAGAAGCATACTACTTTCTATAAATAAATATTTTGCTGCCATATAATTCCAAACCATTAATGAAAGTTTATTTACAAAATCTTTCTTTTCTTGATACTCTAAATAAGGAAATAAAAGTTTTGTTATTTCATAAGTTGGACTTATATACATTTTTATTGAAGTTCATAATTGCACAATTTTTTCACAAGTTTGTTATTTTCAGAGTGATTCTATTGCTGTCAAATTCTGCTCATTGTTTATAACACTCACATATTCAATATTCAACATATGTGCTTACCTTAGTGAATATTAGATTAATATCAACACACAGAAAGAAGATTTATGAAATTAAAATAAAGCACCAAACTTTTCTTATTTAATTCTAACTTGGTCTAATTCCTGGCTTTGTGACCTCAAGCAACCTAATACCCTCT
The DNA here is from genome assembly GCF_054371585.1 of Giraffa tippelskirchi. NCBI lineage: Eukaryota > Metazoa > Chordata > Mammalia > Artiodactyla > Giraffidae > Giraffa > Giraffa tippelskirchi. The sequence continues at coordinate 73,356,191 of NC_137286.1, forward strand.
GAGAATTTCAGATTTCTTATCTTAAAAATGGAATTATTAACTTTCAGTTTTCTTGTGAAGACTAATGTTCACCATTCACCTGTAAAGCTTAGGTGCTCAATGATTGGTACCTGTTAGCAGTAAATGAAATTGAGGTAGCAACTGTACCTTCTTCCTACAAAGATACCCAGGAGGAAGCCAGTGGTCGTGGGGATACTACTATGAACATGTTGACTTTTTACATCATTGACAGAGACTTTGATTAACCCTACACCACTAATTCAGTGTATGCCAAGATCAGAATAGTCATGCAGTTTTTAGCAATCCCACCTTAAATGCAAAGACTTAGATAAAAAAGAGATTTTGGAAAGCCAGGCAAAAGATCTGTCAATCTGTGTAAAATATTACACTAGGACAAGTTTTCATCAAGCTTTTCCCAATGTAACACTTCAGTCTGTGAGAGTGAAGAAAAGGTACCTGAAGGATATAGGGCACAGGATCAGTGTCCTAAAATGAAATTTCACACGATTTCTCTCCTTCAATAGATTTGTTTTGTCCCTGACCTAATTTCTATGCTAATTTATAGTGTTTAAAATTGCTTCATTCTCCACAAAACCCATACGTCTCCCTTCTTTCAACTCTCCCAGGGGCTGACTCTAGGGAGCAAGGCTGGATGATACATATACATCACCAATAAACTGCATTTGGTTAACTGTTCATTATTCAGCAACTGCTGATCCACTTTGTGGATTTTCCATGCCCTTCATTTAGTCCTCTCCTCAATCCTGCTACCTTTCTTTTGATGATTTCACTGCTCATTATCACCTCTACCAGAAGTGAGAAGGAAGAATGTGAAATTTAAATGAATCGAAAATGACTTTGAAATTTATTTTGAGGATACGGAGAGAAAGTTGAAAATGTGAGCTAAAATTAGGCCTGGAGTTTTCTGATGACTTCATCCAGCTATACTTATCCCTTTTAAAGTGCTGCTAATGGAGTTCTGGAAATAAAAAGACAGTTCATTTCTATCACATTCCTTCCCCTTGGAATACAGGAAAAAAGAAGAGATATGTGAAACCTATTTATACAAAGTTTTCTAAAACAAAAAGGAAAGTACTATTCAGAATAGACCAATGCTTAACAAAAGTCACATTTATAAGTTGCACAGCACAGTGGTAAATGTCTTAGAATACAATTTTATATTACAGTAAATTAGCTTATGTGCACCCTTTTCATACAAATAATGCAAGATAAATACATTTATTTCTTAACTACCCAGTTTTCTTAGCAGAAGAACCAATGTGCTTACTTTATTATTATTATTTAGTCGGTAAGTCCACGTCTGACTCTTGTGACTCCGTTGACTGTAACCCACTGGGCTCCTCTGTCCATGGAATTCTCCAGGCAAGAACACTGCCATTCTTGGAGTGGGTAGCCATTTCCTTCTCTAGGGAATCTTCCCGACCCAGGAATCGAACCTGGGTCTCCTGCACTGCTGCTGCTGCTGCTAAGTCGTTTCAGTCGTGTCCGACTCTGTGTGACCCCATAGATGGCAGCCCACCGGGCTCCGCCGTCGTTGGGATTCTCCAGGCAAGAATACTGGAGTGAGTTGCCATTTCCTTCTCCAATGCATGAAAGTGAAAAGTGAAAGTGAAGTCGCTCAGTGGTGTCAGACTCTTTGCGACCCCAAGGACTGCAGCCTACCAGGCTCCTCCGTCGACGGGATTTTCCAGGCAAGAGTACTGGAGTGGGTTACCTTCTCAGCTCCTGCACTGCAAGCAGATTCTTTACCGACTGAGCTACGAGAGAAGCTATTCTTGTTTATTGAAAAAGTTTGTAAATTTGTAAAATTAATAACATATAAAACAAAGTAACCAGTACTTATGGCAATGTTTAACAGCAGGGTTTGGGAAATAATAGTAAAACAAAAATGCTCATTTAATAAGCTATCCTCTGATATTGGGGAGATAATCTTGAGGCCAAAATCTATTACTATTTTAAGAAATAGTGTTTTGAGGATTCTCATTAGGTAGGGACCATCTCTCTTGCTCTCAACCAATATATAAAATGAGGGCTAACTAGGAGATTCATAAAGTTATTCAGACCCTCTCAAGTATACACATACTTTCAAGTATACACATACACATCATTAAAAAAAAAGAAAACATTCATGATATATGTTGTTTACAAGTTGTGAGAATATCTAAGCTAGCTAAACACTGAGAAGTTCGTGTCTGTGTGTATATGTGTGTGTGTGTGTGTGTGTGTGTGCACTCAGTCGTGTCTGACTGTTTGAAACCCCATGACAGGCTGCAGCCCATCAGACTCCTCTGTCCTTGGAGTTTTTCCAGCCAAGAGTACTGGAGTGGGTTGCCATTTCCAACTCCAGGGATCTTCCCAACCCAGGGACTGAACCTATATCTCTTGCATCTCCTGCATTGGCTGGTAGATTCTTTATTCTTTACCAAACACCACCTGGGAAGCACATGTATGTGTTTAGGAACCAATATTTGACTAAAGAGGTTTTTACTTCAAAAAAGTCTCAAATAGCAGATCTATGCCTATAATAATGTTTTTCTCATTGTTGGTGAGTGATAAATGCTTGTTGACTCAGTCCCAAAGATCGAACCCATGTCTCCTGCGTTAGCAGGAAGATGCTTTACTACTGAGCTACCACGCAAGAATGCTGGAGTGGGTGAGCATACCCTTCTCTAAGGGATCTTCCAGACCTGGAGATTGAACCCAGGTCTTCCGTATTGCAGAGAGATTCTTTACCATATATTTACAATGATTATATAATATATTTACATATTATTAAATGTCCCATATATAATATAATATTCACATTTATTCTATATCTACATAAACATTATACCTATATACAACATATTTTAAGACATCTAAAGTGACTGCTAAAATCATATATTAACAAGCAAAAAATAAAATAATCCTTTTTTTTTCCTTTTTTATTGAAGTATAGTTGATTTACAATGTGTTAGTTTCTGATATATATATATATATATATATATATACATATATATATGTATTCTTTTGCATATTTTTTCCATATTGATTTATTACAGGAGATTGGATATAGTTCCCTGTCCTATACAATAGGACCTTGTTGTTTATACATTCTCTACATAATAGCTTGCATCTGCTAGTCCCAAACTCCCAATCCAACCCTTCCTAGAACTCCCTACTCCTTGGGAACCCCAAGTCTGTTCTCTATGTCTGTGAGTCCGTTTCTGTTTGGTAAGTGAGTTCATTTCTGTTGCATTTTAGATTCCACATATAAGTGATATCATTTGGTATCTGTCTTTCTGGGTTACTTTACTTAGCATGGTAATCTCTAGGTCCAAAGGACATAACTTCATTACATTTTATGGCTGAGTAATATTCTTCATCTTCTTTATTCAGTCATCTGTCAATGGATATTTAGGTTGTTTCCTTGTCTTCACTGCTGTGAACAGTGCTGCTATAAATATAAGGGTGCATGTGTCTTTCCAAATCATAGTTTGTCTGGATATATGCCCAAAATTGGGATTGCTGGATCACATAGCAACTCTGTTTTTAGTTTTTTGAAACCTCCATATAGTTCTTCACAGTAATTGTACTAATTTGCATTCCCACCAGAGTGGAGGTGGGTTCCATTTTCTTCATACATATTATTTCTTAATTGTAGATTTTTTTTTTAATAATGACCATCCTGAATAGTGTGAGTTGCTACCTCATTGTAGTCTTTGTTTACATAAAGCAGTCTTCAAATAAGGTCATATGCTTAATTTGTATTTATTTATAATCTTGAACAACCAGAATGTTTGTAAAAAAAATGTATGGTTCAAAATAAGTTTAACTGTCTGTATATGCATTAATCACATAAAATGTTATGGATAGCATACTGTCATTTAAATACTTTAAATGATATTATCAGAGTTAACTGAAAAATATAAACAAAAACTACCTGGAAAAATAATACTTCACAATTTTAGAAGTTTTAGGGTATGTTTGCTAAATGTACAAAGTTTGATAGACACTTGCAAGGTCACAGCAAATAAAGAAATAAAACCTCAAGGAGAGAATGCTTTCAATAAATGAAAATTATTATTAACCTTCTGTATTATATTGTAATAAAATAAAGATCAAACTAACCTATGTATCATTATGCAATTTCTATCAAAGACATATATTTGGTAAGCTATTTCCTCATACATGCTTATGTACTGTGTATGGGTATTTTTATAGGAAATTGAAGCAGAGAGATCTGATGGCTTGCCTAAAGTCACACAGTAACTTCATAACAACCTAGAGAAGGGTATCCAAATCCCCTGGTTCAGCTCAGTGCCATCTATTGCAGCAAGTTGTTTTCCTTGTCTGTAGAAAAAATAAGCTTGGGAGGCTTATAATCTAGCTCTTCTTCTAGATCGATTTTTACAGAACACCTGGGAAGCAGGCCCAGAGCAAATGAGACATCTGAGAAGTTCATAAGTATTATTTTCAAGGGGCTAATAGCATAGAAGCTCTCTAAGTCATCCTTAGAAAGAAACATGTGACACCAGATGGCAGGTCACAGAGCTGGCTCATAAGGAAGAGGAGTTTCGGGACACTTTCACAGTGCCAAGGAAGAAGATACAAGAGAATAAAAAAAAGGCATTTGTTCTTTTCTTTTTATTTCTAAGCTCATTTACAGTTTAAACCTGCATGAAATCTCTACTTAGGCCTTCAAAGGGGAAAGATAATAGGTAGCTCAGTTAACAGTTTGGAATGTGTCATGTAAGATACTACCCCAAATTGTGCTGGCCTTGATGACAAACTTCCATGCAGGAACTTTGCAATAACCACAGCAACTTAAAGTAAAGGAGGTTATTGCTGTCCCAAACATTATCTCCAGAAAGTTTAATTTCTGTGTTTTGACTTATAATTTATGTGATCATGCTTTATAGAAACACTAGAGAAAATTATTGCTGATTGTAGTGTCCTTCTAGACAAAGCATAAACTAAAGAAAACAGATCCCAAATGTTCACCAAAATAGAAGGTGAGTGATCTTAACCTGTTGGAGAGGGGATGAGCTGTAAGGGAATATAGAGTCTACCACTGCTGCTATCTGTACAGATATAGAATTAATTCAGATTTTGTGTCTAAGCTGTATGTATCGTGACTATTGACAGATTGCCTAATTCTGGCCATGTGCCCCAAACTTCCAGAGGTTGTGAGCATTGTGTGAAGACATAAAATAAACACATTTCAGAAACAGCTTTCTACTGATTTTTGCAGTTGGATATGTTTCAACTGCAGATCCTTAAGTAATTATTTACCAATCTTGCGGTAAATGGGAGGTGGGAGGGGGGTTCAGGATGGGAAACACACGTAAACCCATGGCTGATTCATGTCAATGTATGGCAAAAACCACTACAATATTGTAAAGTAATTAGCCCCCAACTAGGAAAAAAAAAAAAAAGTTCAGCTGCAGGGCAGAACAAGCAGCTGAAGAAGCACGGAGAGGCAAAGAATACTTGCCTGACTGTTTGGTTTACCAGCTGTGTGATGGCCTTACACCTACATGTGCAGGTTCGTGTGTGTTTACCACTTCATTAGCATTACAATTTCACTTCAAAGAGCTTAAAGGAGCTAATTTTATAAGCCAGATTTGTATTATAAGAAGTTTTGTTTGTGAAATCCATGTATAGCCCCATTAGTGCAATAAGAAGCTGTTACACCAGGTTTTCTGATATAGTGTGGCATCAATATTTAGGACTTTTGTGTCTCTAGAATTAGTAGGGATGAGGACAAAATAGGAAGTGTCAGGATCAAAATAATTAGCTCTGCTAAGCAATTTATATTCTATTTAGCATATAGTAGAAGAAAAAAAAATAAAGTGGAGCCTATGGAAAACATAGGATGTCAGATCTTTCTCCAACCCAAGAGAAAGACTTTTCTATTCCAGGCTCAGTGGTTAGTTACTTAGCAGGAGGGCTTTATGTTTAAGATAGTACACGGGATATATGGAAACCTAGTGATGAAGTGAAATGTCTACTCAGGGAAAGGCCAATGGTCTTTCCCATTAGGCACCCTGCAGATCAAAGAGTGTTTCACAGACTTAATACACTGCGGTTTCTCACTAGCCCTGATTTTATAAACTTAGAATTTTGTCATATGTCTATTTAGTGTCAGAGTCAGAGGGGCTATCCAACCATTTTGCACCACTCTTCCAGTATTCCTTTCCCAGTAAGCATTCCGAGAAAAAAAAAAAAAGTAATAACCTGAAAAGTAGCCTTTATTTCTAAAAAACCTAGGATTCAGTAAATAAAAGGAAGAAAGATAGTGATAAGTCGTGCCCGACTCTTGCGACCCTATAGACTGTAGCCTGCCAGTCTCCTTCGTCCACAGGATTCTCCAGGCAACAATACTGGTGTGGGTTGCAATTTTCTTCTCCAGGGGATCTTCCCAACCCAGGAATCGAACCCAGGTCTCCAGCATTGCAGGCAGATTCTTTACCAACTGAGCTATGCGGGAAGCCCCAGGCTTCAGTAAGTGCCTTGAAAAAAAAAAAAAAAAAATCCACCTCTTTTCCTTAGAGAACTATGGTAAAAATTGCTTGCAGGCAGAACCACTTGTGCTACCAAGCTATAGTTTCTACTCTCCCCTTTGGCTCTTTACCTTAGCCAGAAGCCGCGACTCTCTTAAAGAACACAAGGCAGACACCCAGGGACGCTTGAGCCTACGACAAGGAAATTGCCAGAAGCTTTGCCACCACCAACAGCGAAGCTTCAAAATTAAAGCATATCGAAATCTTCACTGAGTTCATATATTTGCTTCTCAGCTTCAGATCGCCTTACAAAGAGCTTGAAATCCCTTCCCTCCGCAGAGAAACTGGGGTTTCTTCCTCCTTGCAAACATTGCTGAATCCAAGTCTTCGATGAACTGGTGGCAAAGCTGGCATTTGGGGATCGCGCCTGTGGTTGCTCTGTATATGCGACTTGCTATTCGGATATAAATGCATACTTATTCTCCATTCGGATATGAATGCATACTTATTTACTCTCTATGCTCTATTCGGATATGAATGCAGACTTATTTATGTAATCGAATTCTCCCTCTCGCATTTTCAACCTGTGAACTTGAGTCCTGACTGGTGCTGCGAGGAGAGAGGCCGGTGGGCACGCGCCCGGAGCCGGACCAGGTGGAGCCTAGCCGCCGTCTTCCGAGGCAAGTCCCCGCTCCGGCTCCTCAGGCCGGGTCTGGATGTCCCCACGTCCGGAGCAGGAAATCGCCACCGTGCCCCGGCGCCCCCACGCCTTTCTGGCCTCCTGGAGCTGCTGTCCTTGATTGACAAGCCGGGGACTATTGGCTGAAGTTCCCCCCGCGATTTGCATGCCCAGAGAGGGAGTGTCCTCTGCCGCCCTCCTGCGCGAGCGCGCAGCCCGCAGCCTCCCGGGGAACGCGCGGCGGCGGGGATGCGTGCGGCTCGCGGGCCTGGGCAGTGAGCTGGAGTCGGGAGACCTGGCGCCCGCGCCCGGATATGGGGAGTCTCAGTCGTCCCAGCAGCAGCGCCAGCCACGGAAACCTGCCGGTAAGCGTTAAGTCCAGGAGTCCCGCGGCCCTGACAGGATGCAGCACCATGGTGTGGTTCCTACCCCTTGATGTTTTTCAAACGTTTGCCTTATTCCAAACTTCAAGGGAAGGTTGAGGGGAGGGAAAGGGAGTTTGGGATAATGTCTCTTCATTTTAGCAAGGAATAGGCAAATCCTTGGGTAATGAGAAGTTTCTGAAGCAGGAATGTAAGGAGATGAGGTGAAGGGGCTTGGGGTGTGCTCAAATGGCTTTAAAATAGAGGGGTTTCCTGAGGCCAGCATCTGGCTTTGACTGTCTTCTGCAACTGACGAATTGTTTTTGCATTTCATTTCCCGCATTTGCCTCTCTTTCCCTAGGGAGGGGGATTAGTGAGAGCTTATCATGGGGTGGAAATTCAGATCTTTTCGATTTGATTTTAGGTACGTGTTAAAACGAAGATCAGTTCTTCAGACCTAAAGCGTTTGTTTAGTGGAGTAGGGAGCCCGAGGGGCTAGAGTTTCTATGTTTTTATTATTGTTGTTGTTGTTATCGGTCTCATAGCAAGGGATGTAAGACATTTCGCGTTCCTGGGACCTTAGCTGTAGAAACATTTCAGTGGGAAAAAATAAAGAGCCCACTTCTCGGTCCTCTCCACTACCAGCCCCCTCCCCTCCCCGCGACCTACCCTGGTGATTTCCCTGCCTCGCGGTGCAGCCCCTCCACCATCCTTCCCGGGGTGCACGATGGTTTGGGATTCCGAACATTTACTGAGTGAGGGTGATGGGGAACCGGGCGAGAGCTGGGGTGGGGATGCGGCGCGGAAAGTAAACAGAAAATAAGTTTTGGAGACAGCGCGGCCGCGCAGATCCCTCCCTTGCAGCAAGTTTCCTCTTAACCCTGTTTTGACTGGAGCCTTTGCCTTTGAGAATGGGGATGGAGCCGGAAGGAGCCCGGGGCAGACGTTCTGACTCCAGGCTCTGTGATTCCGCGTGTATGTAACTAGCCTTCTTTCCCCCTCCCCCATTCAGCATCTGCTTCTGTTTTTCCTCTTCGTGGGACCGTTCAACTGCCTGGCGAGTTACAGCCGGGCCACGGAGATTCTGTACAGCCTGAACGAGGGGCTGCCGGCGGGGGTGCTCATCGGCAGTCTGGCGGAGGACCTGCGGCTGCTGCCCAGCGCAGGGGGGCAGGACCTGCAGTCGCAGTCGCCTCAGCTCAGCGTCGCCGAGCGGAGCCCTCCTCTCTCCTTCAGCCTGGCCTCCCAGGGGCTGAGTGGCCAGTACGTGACCCTAGACAATCGCTCGGGGGAGCTGCACACTTCTGCCCAGGAGATCGACCGGGAGGCCTTGTGTCTTGAAGGAGGCAGAGGGACTGCCTGGGCGGGCAGCGTTTCTATCTCCTCTTCGCCTTCTGCTGACTCTTGTCTTTTGCTTCTGGATGTCCTCGTCCTGCCTCAGGAATACTTTAGGTTTGTGAAGGTAAAAATCGCTATCCGGGACATCAATGACAATGCCCCGCGGTTCCCTGTTTCTCAAATATCAGTTTGGGTCCCAGAAAATGCACCTGTCAACACCCGGCTGGCCATAGAGCATCCTGCCGTGGACCCCGATATGGGCACTAATGGTGTTCAGACCTATCGCTTGCTAGATTACCATCGTATGTTCACCCTGGACGTGGAGGAGAATGAGAATGGGGAGCGCACCCCCTACCTAATTGTCATGGGGCTGTTGGACAGAGAGACCCAGGACCAGTATGTGAGCATCATCATAGCTGAGGATGGTGGGTCTCCACCACTTTTAGGCAGTGCCACCCTCACCATTGGCATAAGTGACATTAATGACAATTGCCCGCTGTTCACAGACTCACAAATCAACATCACTGTGTATGGGAATGCTACTGTGGGCACACCAATTGCAGCTGTTCATGCTGTGGACACAGACTTGGGAAACAATGCTCAGATCACCTACTCTTACAGTCAGAAAGTTCCACAAGCATCCAAGGATTTATTCCATTTGAATGAAAACACCGGGGTCATTAAACTTTTCAGTAAGATTGGAGGAAGTGTTCTGCAAACACACAAGCTCACCATCCTTGCTAATGGGCCAGGCTGCATCCCTGCTGTGATCACTGCCCTGGTGACTATTATCAAAGTCATTTTCAGGCCACCTGAAATCATCCCTCGTTATATAGCGAATGAGATAGATGGTATTGTTTACCTGAAAGAATTGGAACCTGTTAACACTCCAATTGCATTCTTTACCATAAGAGATCCAGAAGGTAAATACAAGGTGAACTGCTATCTGGATGGTGAAGGACCATTTAGGTTATTGCCCTACAAACCATACAGTAATGAGTATCTTTTAGAAACGACAAAACCTATGGATTATGAGCTACAGCAGTTCTATGAAATAGCTGTAGTAGCTTGGAACTCTGAGGGATTTCAAGTCAAAAAAATGATTAAAGTGCAACTTTTAGATGACAATGATAATGCTCCTGTTTTCCTTCAACCCTTGGTAGAACTAACCATTGAAGAAAATAATGCACCCAATGCCTTTTTGACTAAGCTAGATGCTACAGACGCTGACAGTGGAGAGAGGGGCCAAGTTTCATATTTTCTGGGACCTGATGCTCCATCATATTTTTCCTTAGACAGTGTCACAGGAATTCTGACAGTTTCTACTCAGTTGGATCGAGAGGAGAAAGAAAAGTATAGGTACACTGTCAGAGCTGTTGACTCTGGGAAGCCACCCCAAGAATCAGTAGCCACTGTGGTTATCACAGTGTTGGATAAAAATGACAACAGCCCTAGGTTCATCAACAAGGACTTCAGCTTCTTTGTGCCAGAAAATTTTCCAGGATACGGTGAAATTGGAGTAATTAGTGTCACAGATGCTGATACTGGGCAAAATGGATGGGTCGCTCTCTCCGTGGTGAACCAGAGTGATATTTTTGTCATAGACACCGGAAAGGACATGCTGAGAGCTAAAGTCTCTCTGGACAGAGAGCAGCAAAGCTCCTACACTTTGTGGGTCGAAGCCGTCGATGGGGGTGCTCCTCCCCTCTCCTCTACTGCAAAAATCACAATTCTCCTTCTAGACATCAACGACAACCCGCCTCTCGTTTTATTTCCTCAGTCCAACATGTCTTACTTGTTGGTGTTGCCTTCTACTCTCCCTGGCTCACTAGTTACAGAGGTCTATGCAGTTGACAAAGACACAGGCATGAATGCTGTCATCGCCTATAGCATCATAGGAAGAAGAGGGCCTAGGCCTGAATCCTTTAGAATTGACCCTAAAACTGGCAACATTACTTTGGAGGAGGCATTGCTGCAGACAGATTATGGGCTCCATCGATTACTGGTGAAAGTGAGTGATCATGGTTATCCAGAACCTCTCCATTCCACAGTCATGGTGAATCTGTTTGTCAATGACACTGTCAGTAATGAGAGCTACATTGAGAATCTTTTAAGAAAGGAACCAGAAATTAACGTAGAGGAGAAAGAACCGCAGATTTCAATAGAACCAACTCATAGGAGAGCTGAATCTGTGTCTTGTATGCCCACCTTAGTAGCTCTGTCTGTAATAAGCTTGAGTTCTATCACATTCTTAACAGGGATGGGCATATACATCTGTTTAAGGAGACAGAAAAAACACCATAGGGAGGATGAAAATTTGGAAGTACAAATTCCATTAAAAGGAAAAATTGACTTGCATATGAGAGAGAGGAAACCAGTGGATATTTCTAATATTTAATTTTTTTGCTGTGGAATAGCAGAGATATTTCAACTGACTTTTGGGGATTTCTCACCACCAAAACAAGAGTGTGGATAGCAGTTCCAATCAATGAAGGACATCTAATTTATAACTTGTACTATATTGTAAATAGCTGCTTACAGGTTTTTAAATTCAAAATCAGAGGTTATAATATGTGTACAGAAATTTTTAAATGAAATTGGTACTAACAGCTATGGAGCTGTTATTTAGAAAATCTTGAACATGATTTGCAGCTTTCATACACCAAGAAGATGATTGTTAAAACCTAGGAGTAAGGTAAGAAAATGGTACATTGCATTTTTTGTCTAAAAAGTCCTTTAACCACAAGAGGGCTTCGACTGCTCCTTTGCAGGGAACTATTTTAAGGTATTGTACATGAAATTAATGAAAGAGTCTATTTTAAATATATTGTTTCTAACATTAAACAAAGATGAGATTAAATGGGATTTCACCCCAATTAAATATTTGATTAAAAAGAAAATAAATGCATTTGTAAACAGAATGTTTATTACCTCACAAGTGCATCATGCATAATTTGAAAGAGAAGGCATCTTTAATTTGAAAAAGAAGGCATCTGTGGAGAAGCACAGCTCTTTTTTAGCAAAGATAAATCTTTTGTCATGTGTTAAAGATCTGATGTGCTGAAGAATAATTCACTTTCTGCGTACTCTGGTGGTTTTCTGCTTTTCCACTGCATTTACTATTATTACAGGGAATTCTTTCTTACAGAAAATGTAACTAGAAGTTATGTCCAAGAAAAACAACCAGAAACAAAGATATGTTTCAATCCTTAGTTGCTTAATAGGTGTTCATGACATTTTGATGCTTTCACAACTCATCAGTAGTACTTTATACTTGGCCTTTGTGTTAGATCTTATATGCTTAAATTCATGTGTTACATAAAAAAAAAGAAATCTTATTAAAATTATTCTAGAAGCTAGTGGGCACTATTTGTTGTTTTAGCAGGACCTTGTCTATGAAAGTTATACTTATCGTTTTGTTGTTGTTTAGGTTTGTTGGCTACCATTTCTGGCTTCCTTTCTTTGGCTTTGGATTTGTTCCAAGAGTTTATTTGTAAGCCCAGCAGCAGACCTCTTTGATAATTTAGCTTTTACTGAATGCTTTGCAGTGAAGCAAGCTGGTTTATCTGTGATTGATCACCCTCACTTCATTGTGTGAGCTGGAAATTTTATTTTATATGAGAGCTATAGCAAAATTATCTATGTAAACAGAGAATTTGTTAGCTTAAACTGGATCATTCTACTTTTTGGCATCATGTGTCTGTACTGTACCAAAAGTGTTTATATATCTGCAAATTAAAGGCATATATTTTCATAATTTTCTCATTTTTTACTGTTTTATATTTGAACATGGGTTTGTTGTTTTACTGAAGTGCCCATTAATGGCATTCATATGCTTTTAAAGATAAAATGTGAATAAATTGTAAATATTATGTTATGCTAAAGTTTACATTATACTAATTTATTACTTAAATAAACATTGGGTAAATCGTTAAATGTAAGTACAGTTATAGACATATATATATGTATATATATGTATATATATATGTATATATATATATATATATATATATAAAATAGACAAAGACTATGGCTATGTACTTGATAGTTCATATGAAAATTTATACCCATGCATGTGTACATGCATATTTATTTACTATGACTTAGAATCAATTATGAACACTCATTTTAATTGAAAATCCTCTATTAACTCTGTTATAAACTTCAATTTTAAAATAAAAACACTTTGCAAAAAAAAAGAATTGAATACAAAAACTTAAGATCTTTTGAATATGTATTAACTCATTTTCTTATTTTCAATTTGACAATTTAAATAAGATAATAAGATATGAAACAATAAAAGGGAAATACATGTTTATTGGAAATTCCTTTTGTTTTAGAGCCAACTGAGCTAAGAAACTAAGATCATTTAGCTCCCCAAACTTTTCATTCATAATTGATATAGCCCTCCAAACTTCATTTGTAATTAATATAGAGCAATGGAGGAAACTGTTCTCCACCAGTTATTTTTATATCTATTTCTCTTTTTTACAGGAAGGAAGTACATGTGAAACAAGTAGCACCATTAAAAGAAAAAAAAATGCAGTCCTCCACAATCACAATGATTTAATTATCAGTATAAATAACAAAATACTTTATTCACTTCTGAATTTGAAGAGATTCATGTGTTTGGGGATACAGATTTCATCTCTAGCATTAAAAAATGTCTTTAATATTAATAAAAGGACATATTTCAATAACTTCTTGTGCCAGGATTTCCTTTACAAAAACATCTCATTCACATTAAAAACATTTATAACAAGGGAAGTTAAAGTAAATTAAACTCAAAGATAAAAGCCCCTTTTTACTAACACCTTGTGCTATAATGGTTGCCAAAATGTATGCTAATCATGTCAATGTTGCTAGTTGAGCTGGCACAAAAATAAATGTTCCATTCATTAAAAGCCCTAATATCCATTTAACAGTTTGAGAACCAGTGAGTCTTCTTTGCCCAATTTAATGAAGAAGAGATTGCTCTGATCTTTGCACTGCCAGATCCATTCTTATACTACAGAGAAAACTGTTCATTAATTTGGATTGGGAAATTTAAAGCAACAAAGCAATTTCAGCTACAAGGGAGGAAACAATTTGCATTACTTGACTATTTAGATGCCTTGACCCTATTAAAAAAAATTTTTTTTCTTGGCAGTTATGCTTCTATCAATGGTAGTTAAAAGGAATAGGAAAAAGAAATTCTTTTAAAACAATTGTGTAGAATACATGTATTAAAAATAAAATTCAAAGCCTTTGTCTTTTTGGGTGCTCTGCATTCGTTTTATGTAGACACCAGGCATGATCTTGCCTATGAAGTAGCATCGCTGAAGCAATATTGTGTGTGCTAAGTTGTTTCAGTCATGTCCAACTCTGTGTGACCCCATGGACTGTAGCCAGACTCCTCTGTCCGTGGGATTTCTCAGGCATGAATACTGGATTGGGTAGCCCGGTTCTTTCTCCAGGGGATATTCTCAGCCTGGGGATGGAACCCACATCTCTCATGTCTCCTGTGCTGGCAGGCATGTTCTGTACTACTAGCACCACCTGGGAAGCAATACTAGGGAAGGTGTAGAAAGTGGACTTGACTGCAATAATACCTGTCTTGAGGATCCTCATTGCACTCTTAGAACATCTCAATTGACATTTGCAAAAAGAGGGAAAATACAATCCTCTCCTGAGCTTATGGAGTCTCCAGTTCTAATCTACCTCAGCCCAGAGAACTAGAGTGCTGATCTGTGGCAGAAAAAGAAGAAAGTAATGAAAGGACAGTGTTGAGCATATGGAGCTCATCAACTCATTGGACAGTCTCAGCTCACAGAGACAAGGAACACAGATACCTGAACACTGTCCTCACTCTGAGGAAGATTTGCTCACTGTAAGAAAGCAGTCAGTGCTACCAAATACCATTTTGCTGATTTGTGCAATCTCTGCCCAGCAATGTGCCTTTAGAATGTGAGTAGTCAACAAATATTGAAAGGAAAGGATTGACAGTTATGCAAATAGATTCAAAAAAGAAAAAAAAATCAATCAGTTAAAAATAAACGTAATGCCTGGGCAAAATACCCACTGAAATTTTTTTCTAGTTATTTATAGTTCTGATAAGACAAGTTCATGAATATTTTACAGATGATATATATGTGAACACCTACAGTCTATAATCATTTTTTATTTATTTATTTTTTTAATAATCATTTTTTAAATGTCAGTTATCATTTGTAATTGTTCTTAAAATACTAGTACCTTTTCCTCTTATAAAGTTCTAAACTGGAAATGTATTCCATTAAGGATATAAAACAAAACAGAATGAACTTTAAGTCTTAGCCCACTGGTGTCAAGAAGTAGGAAGACTGCAATGGCTAAAAAAATAATCAGTCATTCATATCAAACATATTTATTTTGGTACTCTAAATATCATGGGCTTAACTGAGAATGAGACAGAGTCCCTTGATGACTTTATATAATGGTGTGAAAGGCTAATAAGAAAACCTTCAATCTGAAAACAAAAGCATTGTGTGGGATAAATGCCTGTTTCCAGGATATCAAGTGAACAGGATCTAACTCAATCTTGGGAAGTCTCTGAGAAAGCTTCCCAAAGGAGGCTCTTTCTTTTTTAAAAAAATTATTTATTTATCTATTTTTTTACTTTACAATATTGTATTGGTTTTACCGTACATTGACATGAATCCGAGTGGACACTCTCAGGAAGATGATGTCTAATCTGAGTATTAAAATGAGAAGTTAGCCAGGGGAAAGTGGGCAGAAGAGAGAAGGGTATTTTGAGGAAGAAGAAATAATGAGCAAGGCACACATGTCCTAGTGAGCACATCATGACTTTTTGTTGGTGTTGTGCAGCCGCTAAGTCATGCCCAAGTCTTTGCAACCTCATGAACTGCAATATGCCAGGCTTCCCCTACCTTCACTATCTCCCAGAATTTGCTCAAATTCATGTCCACTGAGTCAATGATATCATCCAACCATCTCATCCTCTGTCGCCCGCTCCTCCTCTTGCCCTCAATCTTTCCCAGCATCAGGGTCTTTCCAATGCATCAGCTCTTCACATCAGGTGGCCAAAGTATTGGAGCTTCAGCATCAGCATCATTCCTTCCAAAGAATATTCAGAGTTGATTTCCTTCAGGATTGATCTCCTTCCTTTCCAAGGGACTCTCAAGAGTCTTTTCCAGCACCACAGTTTGAAAGCATCAATTCTTCTGTGCTCAGCTTTCTTTATAGTCCAACTCTCACATCCATACATTACTACTGGAAAAATCATAGTTTTGACTAAATGGACCTTTGTTGGCAAAGTGATGTCTCTACTTTTTAATACACTCTCTAGGTTTGTCACAGCTATTCTTCCAAGGAGAAGCATTTTTTTTTTTTAATTTTGTGGCTGCAGTCACCATCTGCATTGATTTTGGAGACCAAGAAAATGAAATATGACACTGTTTCCACATTTTCCCCATCTATTTGCCATAGGATGATAAGACCTGATGCCATGATCTTCATTTTTTGAATGTTGTGTTTTAAGCCAGCTTTTTAACTCTCCTCTCTCGCCTTTGAAAGTTCCTCTTCACTTTCTCCCATTAAAGTGTTATCATTTGCACATCTGAGGTTGTTGATATTTTTCCTGGCAATCGTGCTTCCACCTTGTGATTCATTCAGTCCATCATTTCACATGATATACACTGCATATAAGTTAAATAAACAGGGTGACAATATACAGCCTTGACGTACTCTTTCCCCATTTTGAACCAGTCTGTTGTTCCATGTCAGGTTTTAACTGTTGCTTCTTGCCTTTCTTTGGGATTGGAATGAAAACTGATCTTTTCCAGTCTTGTGGCCACTGCTGAGTTTTTCAAATTTGCTGGCGTAATGAGGCAGCATTTTAACAGCATCGTCTTTAAGGATTTGAAATAGATCAGCTGGAATTCTATCACCTCCACTAGATTTGTTCATAATAATGCTTCCTAAGGCCCACTTAACTTCACGCTCCAGGATGTCTACCTCTAGGTGAGTGACCACACCATCGTGGTTATCTGGGTCATTAAGAACTGGTCATACAGTTCTTCTGTGTATCACTGCCATCTTTTCTTAACCTCTCCTGCTTCTGTTAGGTCCTTGCAGTTTTTATTCTTTATTGTGGCCATCTTTGCAAGAAATTCCCTTAGTATCTCCAATTTTCTTAAAAAAATCTCTAGTCTTTCCCATTCTAGTGTATTCCTCTATTTCTTTGAATTGTTCACTTGAAAAGGCTTTCTTATCTCTCCTTGCTCTTCTTTGGAACTCTGCATTCAGTTGAGAAAACTTTCCCTTTAGACTTTGCCTTTTTCTTCTCTTCCTTTCTCAGCTATTTATGAGCCCTCCTCAGACAACTGCTTTGCCTTCTTGCATTTCCTTTTCTTGATCATGGTTTTAGTCACCACCTCCTGTACACAGTGGTATGAACTTCTGTCAAAAATTCTTCAGGCACTCTGTCTATCAATTCTAGCCCCTTGAATCAATTTGTTACCTCCACTGTATAATCATAAGGGATTTGATTTAGGTCATATCTGATGGCATAGTGGTTTTCCCTACTTTCTTCAATTTGAGCCTGAATTTTGCAGTAGGGAGCTGAATAAGGAGCTTAATTTTGCAATAATGGTTTGAGCCACAGTCAGCTCTAGTTCTCGTTTTTGCTGACTGTATCAAGCTTCTTCATCTTCAGCTGCAAGGAATATAATCCATCTGATTTTGGTATTGACCATCTACTGATATCTTGGTGTAGAGCTGTCTCTTGGGTTGTTGGAAGAGAGTGTTTGCTATGACCAGTGCATTCTATTGGCAAACTTCTGTTAGCCTTTGCCCTGCTTCATTTTGTACTCCAAGGCCAAATTTGCTCATTATTCTAGGTATCTCTTGATTTCCTACTTTTGCATTCCAGTCCCCTGTGATGGAAAGGACATCTTTTTAGTTCTAGGAGGTCTTGTAGATCTTCATAGAATTGTTCAACTTTTCAGCTTCTTTGGCATTAGTGGTTGGGGCATAGACTTAGATTGCTGTGATGTTGAATGATTTGCCTTGGAAACGAACAGAGATCACTCTGTCATTTTTGAGACTGCAACGAAGTTACTGCATTTCAGACTCTTTTGTTGACTACGAGGGCTATTCCATTCCTTCTAAAGGATTCTGGCCCAGAGTAGTAGATATAATGGTCATCTGAATTAAATTCACCCATTCCAGTCCATTTTAGTTCACTGATTCCTAAAATGTCAATGTTTACTCTTGCCATCTCCTGTTTGACCACATCCAATTTACCTCGATTCATGGACTTAAAATTCCAGGCTCCTATGCAATATTGTTCTTTCTAGCATCAGAATTTACTTTCACCAACAGATACAACCACAGCTGGGTGTTGTTTCCGCTTTGGCTCAGCCTCTTCATTCTTTCTGTACCTATTTCTCCACTCTTTCCCAGAAGTATATTGGACATCCACCGACCTGGGCGGGGGGGGGGGGGGGAGGTAGTCATCTTTCAGTTTTAAATCTTTTTGCCTTTTCTTGCTGTTCATGGGGTTCTCAAGGCAAAAATACTGAAGTGTTTGCCGTTCTCTTCTTCAGCGGCCATGTTTTTGTCAGACCCTAACTATCAGCGACTAAAGAGGAACAAATATTACTGTTCTCAGCTTAAGGGATGAAGAGAATAAAAGATATTATTAACAATGAATTTAGAAATGTATGTGTACTGCAAATGATAAAGAGACTTGTGTCATATCTGGAGGTTGATATTTTACCCTAGGTGTAATGGGAAATTTAAGGATTTGACCATGGAATGTGTGCTTTTAAAAGATCACATTGCCCATGTGTGGAGTTTGTATTGAAGAAGATTTTAGAAACTGGCTAGAAGGAGTAGTGACAAGTGAAAGACGGGACCTTAAACTAAGCAACATAAAAAGGATATGCAACATAGTAGATAGTAATGTATAGCTGATAAAGAAACTTGTGGTACTAATAAGAATTAATCCACATGTAATATATAATAAAGTTCATAATTTTCATAATTTACTTTCAAGCCTATTTTACAAATTTGAAAAGTATAGAGAACTTGTTTACTAAACACTAAATCAACAATGAAAGCACAGTAGCCCTAACCCCCATTCTAATGTTGGGTCTTGTGATACAGATGGAATTATAAAGAAACTAATTCACTAAGTTTATTTCATACTTATGATTGTCAATTCTATTCAATTGTACAAACAGTACTGTGTGCCCATGTGGTAGATATTCCAAATGAGGTTGACCTCATCAAGAATATTTTATGCAAGGTATTTGCAATATTGTGCTTGTAGTTGCTTTAAAAATCTCCACTTAGGGACTTCCCTGGTGGTCCAGTGGTTGAGAATCCTCCTGCCAATGCAGGAGACATGGGTTCAATCCATGGTCCGAGAAGATCCCACATGCCACAGGGCAACTAAGTCGGTGTACCACAACTACTGAACCCATGCCCCCTAGAGCCTGTACTTCACTACAAGAGAAGCCACCACAATAGAAGCTCATACACTGCAACCAGAGAGTAGCCCCCCCTCACCACAACTAGAGAAAGCTCATGTGCAGTAACAAAGACCCAGCACAGCCAAAAATAAAAATACATAAAAATTTGTCTCCACATGCATAAGAATCAAGTTGGAAATTTAAGAAAAAGGCACTAAAATGTCAAGTGGACAATGTAAGATGTAATTATAATTTCAAGTGCTGTGTGAGAATTAAAAAAAAAAAAAAGATATATCTGTTGCAGGCAATTCTAAATAAGATCCAGGAAATACAAGCAGGTGAAAGAGGTAATTGGGGTCAGAAGTATAGATCTTCAAGTTTAACATCACTTTTGGATGAAAGAAGTCATTTAATATATTTTATGCTTCAGTTTATTTTGTATAACTGAAGAATATAGTAGTATCTAGTACCCACTGGTGGAAATTTCAAACCCAGTCTAAATAAATACATAAAATAGATGAAAACAAAACAAAACAAAATAGTATTGTATGCAGTCCTAGCTTCAAGAAAAGTCATATTTTCTCTCCAAATTTGCCCCTCTTATGGCTTATCTGTGTGAAAATTATTAACTTATTCTACTTCACAGTGTAATTTTGAAAATAAAATAAATTAAATTATGCAAAATATTTCACACAAATGAAATGTTCCTCAAATATTAGCTATTATTATTGCTATCTGTATTAAAATGTGTGCTATAAGGTTGTCTTAGCAGTTTTTCACTCGTTCTTCTTTCTATTCATTCAATTCTTATTTTTATTACACAGAAAAATAGTCTATAAATTTGATAGTGTTTTAGATTAAAGACCTATTTGTTCAATATACTCTAATATGTTCATTCTCATTATCCATTTCATAGGCCCACCGACTTTGTTTTCCACAATGACTTCTTATGTCCTTTTTCATTTGGAAATCTCATGAGCGCCAGAAATATGACATAAGTTGTCAGAACATGGAATGTTACATGATAATTTGGCCCAACTGCATCATTTTACAGTTGAAGAAACAAAGACAGAATATCAAGAAAAATTTTGACAATTGAGGGGATTAGAAAACAACAATCATGAATGTAAAAAAAAATACAAAATCTTACTGAAAACAGCAGTTACTTTTCCTTCAAATATTTCCTTAAAACACACACTTTTACATTTTCTAGAAAGTTAACCAAAGTGTGATACCTAAAAAGACAATATGCAAATTATTAAAAAATTCTCTGAGATAAAACTGCATTTAAAAATTAGGTCAATTAAAACTAATTATTAAAATGAATTAATAAGAATTGTATATCTTTCCTACATACACTGTAGAAAAAAATAGAATTTAAAACATAAAGTTACTTTCCTGGTGGCTCAGCTGGTAAAGAATTCATCTGCAATGTAGGAGACCTGGGTTCGATCCCTGGTTGGAAAGATTTCCTGGAGAAGGAAATGGCAACCCACTCCAGTGTGCTTCCCTAGGAAATTCCATGGACAGAGGAGCCTGGTGAGCTACAGTCCATGGGGTCATGAAAGAGTCAGATATGACTTAGGACTAAATAACAACAATCAAAATGCCTCAAAAAGAGAAAAATAGTAACAAATTATAAAATTATTTATTTGATGAATATAACAATTGCAAGAAAATAGTAGGGAAACAAACTTGAGGAGATGAGAGAATAAGTGAGAATAATCAAGAAAAATTGGGTGAGCCTTACAGAAAAATGGAATGAAGAAACTTGATTTATAAGATGGGAATAAATATTCACTTATGCAAAATGTATATATGCACACACACACACACACACACACACACACACACACACACATATATATGTAATGTAGAAAAGATAGCTTCAAGTGTGGTTATAAGAGATACTGTTAATTTGAAAATGAAGATGACCAGGCTTGTACACAGTAAGGTAAATGAAGGTAAACCCAGAAAGACTAAATGCAGAACTCACTAAATCACAAACTTGACAACCTCAAAAGAAGTTTGGATTATTGTCCTTCTCTTTACAGTTTTGGGTACAATATCCTAACACATCACCAAAGATAAAAACTATTATCAACTATTTATTTACTTAATATATTCACTATTAGCCAGTACCTCTGATAAACAAGACGTTGTGCTAGGCACAAGGGTAAATTTCCTTCTGTCCTCAAAAAAGCCCTTTCTCCAGTTTGAGGAAACTAATGTAAACCACACAGAATAATGAATGACTATGTCCTCCCTCTATCTACTTTCCACTTGTGCTTCTTGCGCCTCTACCAGAGGGAGACAAGGATCAGAATGGCAGATGAAATAAACTACATACTGGGAGCTAATAAGGAGAATTTCAAAATTATTAGAAGAATGAAATCTTTGCAATGTTCATAAATAAACAAATAGGAACTGGGTACTTTCTATGGATAGAATGGGTGAATTTAAAGACATTTATAACATATTTTTTAATCATTTTGAAAATTGGAATTTTCTATAACTCCAAATACAATTTTCACTTAAAAGATTTAACAAGTAAAAGCAATGGGCGCTGTGAACAAGCTATTCCCTTCAGAAAAATCATACATTCACATTTCAGGATAATTGACATGTAAATATGATATTCATTGACTACATATATACATATGTACCTTGTAGTAACTGCCTCTATATTTCAAAGATAGCTGATTTCTGTTTTGCAAACATACTTTATATCATTTCAAATTCATAGTTTTGAGCTAATAAGCTTTCTTAAGGTACTTCCTTGGCAATGTGAGGTTTTGACTTAATGGAGTGTAAAATGTACTTTGGGAATTGTTATGTAAATCTTTCAAATAATAACATGCAACAGTATTTTTTAAGGTTATGAGATCTGGTATAATACACAATGGAAGGATATTTTAACATTAATATAAAAAAAATTACCCCACATATATTCTGAATCCTCCATCTCACTATGAAGAAAAAATATACTCCAGAGAAGTTAATTCTAGAAGATTCATAGAAAAAAAGGTTTTGTACTTTAGCGAAATGGACAAATAATATTTTTTTTAATTTAAAAAATTAAATTGTTTTTTTCTCCTTTTGAAAACCTCACCTACCCAATTTTCTTCCTCACCTCACTGTCTTATTAAACTGGGAAACTAGTTTCCTTCACATTTTTGTAGTTAAATTATAAAATCCCAGAAATTTTCAATCAGATGAATGAGAACAATGCTAATTATAAAGTAGGTGCAAAGGTCACTATTGGTTTATATTGGGACAAATTTCCATTTATGATTTTTTCAATTATGATTTCAACTGTAAAATGTTGCATTTGATTTACAGATTTTTATGTAAGTAGCAGCGGTTAATATTCACTGCAAGGAGAAAAGTTACAATAACAGGTATTTAGTTTATCCTTAAAATACTAATGTTGAATTATCTAAGTATTCAAGTTTAGCCAAGCCAACTATCCTGTACATATTTGATTTCCTTGTCTATGCCTACAAAGGATTTTTCCTACAAAAAGCAACATAGAACATATAATTTTCCCAATCTCATTTACACGTGTATTTAGTAATTGAATCAGATTTCTGTGAAGAGTAACTGAGTATAAGTTGCTTATAAGATTCTTTGAAATGAGAGATTTAATGTAACTTCAGTAAATCAAATTGATCCCTTTTTTGTGCTTTATGCTTGACTCAGGACATGCTGCTTGATGTGCCATGACAAATCAACATCGAACCATTTGATGGGGAATATCAACTCGCACAATTAGAGATGATTTCTAAAAGACCTTACTAGTGAATGTATATATCAAGAAAGAAAGGTAAAATATCTATGAAAATTTACAAAACGTCTGTCTCATGGAGTCAGGAGGAATCTTAAAACATCAATGCTTTTTCCCCCTTTGAGTTTCTCTGATTTTTCTTACTCTATCATCCTACTGATCTCTAACCAGAAAAGTTCAATATTATCAGAATCTAGTGATTAATCTGTCTATGGTATCAAGATTGCTGGGAAAAATAACAACAAACTCAGATATGCCAATGATACCACTCTAATGGCAGAAAGCAAAGAGGAACTAAAGAGCCTCTTGATAAGGGTGAGAGAGGAGAGAGAAAAATCTGGCTTAAAACTCAACATTAAGAAAACTAAGATCATGGCATCCAGTCCCATCACTTCATGACAAACAGTAGTGGGAAATGTGGGAGCAGCGACTAATTTTCTCTTCCCGGGTCCCAAAATAACTGCAGATGGTGACTGCAGTCATGAAATTAGACGTTTGCTTCTTGGAAGGAAGTCTATGACAATCTAGATAAAGTACTGAAAAGCAAAGGTATCACTTTGCCAACAAAGGTACATATAGTCAAAGCTATGGACTTTCCAGTGGTCATGTAAGGATATGAGAGGTGGCATATAAAGAAGTCTGAGTGCTGAAGAATTTATACTTTCAAACTGTGCCAGAGAAGACTCTTGAGAGTCCCTTGGACAACAAGGAGATCAGACCAGTCAATCCTAAAGGAAATAAACCCTGAATATTCATTGGAAGGGCTGGTGATGAAGCTCCAATATTTTGCCCACCTGATGTGAAAAGCCAACTCAATGAAAAGACCCTGACGCTGGGAAAGATTGAAGGCAAAAGGAGAAGAGAATGGAAGAGGATGAGATGGTCTGGTAGCCATCCTCGATTCAATGGGCAAGAACTTGGGCAAACTCTGGGAGATAGTGAGGGATACGGATGCCTGGCATGCTACAGTCCATGGGGTCACAAAGAGTTGGACATGACTTGATGACTGAACAACAATGGTAGGCAGAATGTCCCCCCAAAGTTATACATACCTTCATGCAAGGAATCTATGAACACATTATATTATGTGGCAAAAAGGATCTTGCAAATGTAATTGATGTTATGGACCTTAAAACAGAGACATATCCAGCCTGACAGTCAGCGAGGAATGAACTTGTAAGTGGGTTCATTCACAAAGCTTCCAGAAAGCAATACAGACCTATTGATACCTTGATTTCTCCATTTCAAAACACCAAGCAGGGAACCAGCTGAGTTACTCTGTACCTTGACTTCTGACTGCAAGAACTTAATAAATGGGTTTATTTTAAACTTCTAATTTTATGACAGTTTGTTAAAGCAATGATAAAATACTATCACAGTATCCTGAAAAATACTTTACACATCTATTAAAGGTGGAGTTTAGTTGACTTATTATAATAAAATATTTGTTTTATTTTGGGTAACTTCCCCAATACTTTAATTTTTCTTTACAAAGCATGTGGGCTAAGTATACATTTAATGATAATTTGCTAAATGAACTAAAAAATAAATCCATAGAATAATATATATATGAAAAAAATCTATATGAAAATACATATTATAGAAAACATTTTACACTGGTAAAATTATATTATTTTGCAATAACAGTCAAATGTTTTGGATTCATATCAGAACTCCTGTGACTGAAAAGCTAAAATACGATCATTTTTCCCTCATTTTGCAAAAAGACATGTTTCTTTCTCAAATATGTACATATCTCTTTCACTTTGTATGTCAATCATTTTCAATAAGTATAGGGTTTTGTACAAGTTCTAATCAAAGGAAAAAAAAATAAGGATACTGATTCAAATAAATTCAAAATAAAGGAAATAAAGCATATTCCAAGAATGATTTTTTCATGTATTTAATAAAGAATTGGGGTAGAGAGATAGGAGATTGTAAGTGATCATTTAGAACACACTTCAGAAAGAAATTGGGATCATCACTCATGGAGCTAGATATCTCACTTCTAAATGTTGTTGCATGTAAGCTACATTTTCACAAAAAGAGCATGTCTTTCCCATTATTTGTCTAATCACTCACTATGTTGCAGATAATTTCTATTCAGGTTATTCACCTATGAAACACATTAGGATATGAAGAAGCTACAAAACTGGCATTTCACATAGAAGTAATAAGTCTGGCTCCCTCTTATCTTCCTAGAGGCTTAGTGGTAGATTAAACATATGCCTGGGGCTTCCCAGGTGATGCTAGTGGTAAGGAACCTGGGGGCTCAATCCCTGGGTCAGGAAGATCCCCTAGAGGAGAACTTGGCAACCTACTCCAGTATTCTTCCCTGGAGACTCCCATGGGCAGAGCAGACTGGTGGGCTACAGTCCATACCATCCCAACGAGTCAGATACAAACATAATGTATTTCCCCAAAACCTTTAAAATCAGCATTTCCAGTGCACATTCTAGAAGTCCTTCTCATATTTGGGTTGGGATGGGAGTTTTTTCAAAGTTGTGAGAGAAACGTACGCCATTGAAGAGTCTCTTATCTATTTTTAGGTGGTTCTTATTGATGTGGAACATGGTGCCTCCCCTATCCCTGATGGGCGGGGTAACTGCCGATCAGAAAAGGACAGGCAGCTAGCTGCAGAGCCTTTATGTGCCTGGTAAGGTGGCATGTGTTGTCGCCTTGTTATATTCACTAGGTGGCATACAGTTCAACAGCAGAAGCTGTAGCAATTTCTAGTTGCTTGTTGGACAAGAAGAATCTAGGGCCTATGCCTGATCCATTAACCTAGAATCTGTGTTTAATAAAATTCTTAGTTGATTTGCCTGTACTTTGAAGATTGATAAAAAGTATGTTGGATCATTGACTATTGAGTTTGTCGACATGTTGAAATAATTTAGGGACTTAAAAAATAACAACTGATCCCTTAATTTAATTGGTACAGGGCATATGGGCTTCTCTGGTGGCTCAGTGGTAAAGAATGCTCCTGCCAATGCGGAAGATGCAGGGGACTCACATTTGATCACTGGGTCAGGAACATTCCCCGGAGGAGGAAACGGTAACTGACTCCAGTATTCTTGCCTGGAGAATTCTATGGACAGAGGAATCTGGCAAGTTACAGTCCATGGGATCACAAAAAGTCGGACATGATTGAGCAAGTAACACTTTTACTTTCATAGGGTGAGAGTTAGGATTTTTTAAAAAGTTCCCTAGCAGTTGTTTAATGTGCAGTAAAGTTTGAAAATCACTAAGTTAGGGTCTCATTATTCTATAATTTAACGTCCAGCGTATTTATTTTAGTTCAGTTCAGTCACTCAGTCGTGTCCAACTCTTTGCGACCCCATGGACTGCAGCACACCAGGCCTCTCTGTCCATCACCAACTCCTAGAGTTTACTCAAACTCATGTCCATTGAGTCGGTGATGCCATCCAACCATCTCATCCTCTGTTGTCGCCTTCTCCTCCCACCTTCAATCTTTCCCAGCATCAGGGTCTTTTCAAATGAGTCAGTTCTTCGCATCAGGTGGCCGAAGTATTGGAGTTTCAGCTTCAACATCAGTCCTTCCAATAAATATTCAGGACTTATTTCCTTTAGGATAGACTTGTTGGATCTCCTTGCAGTTCAAGGGACTCTCAAGAGTCTTCCCCAAAACCACAGTTCAAAAGCAGTGTATTAGGGATTTATTTTATTGCAGTCAACCCCTCCCAACCTGCTACAAAGTATGACACTATTTCCAATACTTCCTAAAGACTAAACTCATAAATTAGCATGAATCAGATCTTTTTCATTACCATTGTCATCAGAACGTTATCATTATCATCAAAAACAACAAAATAACTAGGATAATAACTAGCATGTCTGTTTCTACCTTTTAGAAAATTTAATCTAGGAAAATTCCTGGGCTATAAGCCTGATGAGCAATGTAACTTTTTTTTTTAAGTGTAGTTCTAGAACCTAGGAAAATATTTTGTACATAATAGAGCATTCATAAAAAGTATCTGTGAAATGAATGAATGTGTGAATGGCAGGTATTCCTAATACATAGATTAGTATATTTACGTACTTCAGGGCTTCCCAGGTGGAGACACAAGAGATGTGGGTTCGATGAGTTGGGAAGATCCCCTAGAGTAGGAAATGACAATCCCCTCCAGTATCCTTGCCTGAAAAGTTCTATAAGCAGAGAAGCCTGGCAGGCTACAGTCCATGGGGTCTTGAAGAGTTGGACACAACTAAGCGACAGAATACACATATACTTTAGGAGAAAAAAAAGAAAACACCATATTTTGACTTTAAAAGGCAATATAAGAAACTATACTCAATATTTTATAATAATATATAGGAGAAATTATTTATTTATCTATTAACTGAATCACTTTGCTTTACAACTGAAACTAGTAAGGCATTGTAAATCAACTCTAATTCAATTTAAAAATACATAAATAAAAGAACTTAAAAAGACAATGTGGCAGTCTTGAAACAGAGCCTGGGAGTTGTGGTTTGAGAAAGATTTGCAGTTAGAACAGCTATGATCTTCCCCATCATCTTACATACCCTCAGTGTTCTGGTTCATGCTTGGGAGGGAAGAATAGGGAAATGGGTAGCAGAAATATCATGTATTGGCCATTGAGACAAGAGATGTAATTATTTAGGAGGTTCTCTTTTCTAGGGGCTATAAAAACTATTTCAATTATCAATATGAGGTACCTAGTAAGACAAAATAACAGCAGAAAAGGACAGAAAAGTATATTCTAGATGTGAAAGTCTGAAGTAAACAAAAATGAAATTATTAGCAATTTCTATTGTTAGGAATGAAGGATATGCTGATGAGAATTTCAATACTTACCCTTCCATTTTATGTGATTGAAAAGAAACAGAGAAATCCTACCTAGCTTGATTAGAAGTGAAACAAAACTGGCAAACCTGGAGAAGGAAATGGCAATCCACTCCATATTCTTGCCTGGAGAATTCCATGGACAGAGGAGCCTGGCAGGCTATAGTCCACAGGATCGCAAGAGTCGGACACTACTCAGAGACTAAACCACAACCACCACCAAAACTGGCAAAATCCAACAAGGTAAAGGAAACATGTATTTAAACCCTTCATCTTCCGACTACCGGTTTTAAAAACTAGGGAAAACTTCATGAATATCCAACCACCTTTTCTCCAAATGCACCCAGGGTTTGACCTGGGTTTGTTATGGGTCTAGAAATAATGCATGTAATGTGATCTCACTCTGTCTTGAATATGGGAGTCAATAATTCAAATATTATTTCCCATCTCAGTTCCTGTTTGCCTGCTCATCTTATTTAAAGAATGACACATCAAAGGCTTAGGTATCTTCAGGTATCTTTTATATCTTCAAGATCTAGCACTAAATGCTTGTTCAATGGACAAATAATAAAGGTGGTTAGTATTATTTAAGGCTTCGATTGCTTTGAATGGGGGTTAGGGGAAAAACAAATGAAGATCCAAAAATTGACTCTTAAATTAATTTATTAAAATTCTCATTAAGCTTCCAGTATGTAGAATGTACATATTTTCAAATGTGCAACTGGAAGTATTTTTTGCCACACAGAGTTTATCTAAGGGCACTGAATAAAACTGCAATTTAATGGGATAAATGTCTTAATAGAGGATGAATAAGGCTAAGGGAATCAATTCAAGCATTTGGTTTACAGTATTTTTCTATGCAGCTGGTTTCAATTCCAAAATTATTAATAGTCTCAAGGCTGAGGACATTTCATTGAGTGTTCACATGTATTGTTACAGCAGAACAAGCAGGAAAGGCAGGCTGAAAGATTTGAGGATTTGGGGCTATAGGCATCACCCATCTGTTCCTTAGTTTTTCTTCCTTTTCTCTGCCTCCTGCTTTGTAATTATATCCAAATGGCTTTCTCATTTGTTTTTCTGGCCCTTCCATCTGAGACATGATGAAAGTAGCATATGCCATCTTCATCTGACTCCTTTCTTTCTAATTTATACTGTTAACCTATTGTTTTGATAAAGATGTAGGATTTCTCAATTCTGTCTTACACCTGACTTTATCTTTGAGTTAGATATACATGGATATCTTTTATGATTAGAAATTCAGTCACAAGATAGTAAATGTGCTAACTAACTCTCTTTACCAACCAAGCCATGAATGGACCCAGAAGACAGCAATAAATGTATCTTACTTTGCAAAAATATACACACAAAATTCTCTTCCAATGGAATTGCACTATCATATTGACAGTTACTGGAGAAGGCAATGGCAACCCACTCCAGTACTCTTGCCTGGGAAATCCCATGGAGGGAGGAGCCTGGTAGGCTGCAGTCCATGGGGTCGTGAAGAGTCAGACACGACTGAGCGACTTCACTTTCACTTTTCACTTTCATACATTAGAGAAGGAAATGGCCACCCACTCCAGTGTTCTTGCCTGGAGAATCCCAGGGACGGGGGAGCCTGGTAGGCTGCCGTCTATGGGGTCGCACAGAGTCGGACACTATTGAAGCAACTTAGCAGCAGCAGCAGCATTGACAGTTACAAAAATACATAAGTTCAAGGGGTCTATTCTGCTGGAAAATTAATACAACTAGATTGCTGGTGAAAGGGAAAGCTGGGATATTTTTTCTTAGGGCTAATTATTGGCTGGTATATAGCGACTTCACTTTCCCTTTTCCCTTTCATGCACTGGAGAAGGAAATGGCAACCCACTCCAGTATTCTTGCCTGGAGAATCCTGTGGACGGAGGAGCCTGGTGAGCTGCTGTCCATAGGGTCGCACAGAGTCAGATACGACTGAAGTGACTTAGCATGTATGATATGTATACATTTATAACTATGCATTATTCTTTTCCTTGCATTCCAGCTCCTAAAACTACAAACAAAATAGTTTCCACAAGCATACTTATTGTAGATTTTAATAGCAATGGGAAAAACTTTACATTTACATTAATACATAGTTGCCTAAATAAATTGGTTAAATGAATTATGATATAAACATAGTAAAGATCATATGTTTGAATTATCACAAATGCCACGAAATTTTTTGTTTCCCTGTATTATCCCTCTAGTTACTAGATTTACCTTGGTTTTCTCACATATTAATTTACTGCATGTCTGACAAAGGCTCACCATTTATCTATATCAGTTTCTTAACCTGATATGTATATGGATAGAAATATGGATAAAAAATAGAAAATAGAACGGGACAGAGTAGTAGGGGACATATATCAGGAAATTTACATCCATCCATGGGAGATTAGTCATAAAATGAATACACACTTTGTGATCCAGGATGATCTTAGTTCAGCACTTTTGGTGGTGATCTTGATTTCTCTGTAGTAAGAGCCTGTTTGGGGATCAGAGTAACTCAGAAGCCAAAAGAAAAAAGGAAGGCAGAAAGAAAGAAAGAAATGGATGGAAAGAATGGGAAGGGAAAAAATGAAACAGAAAACTGATGGTATCTTTTAAATCTTCCCATCCATTTGTGCTTGAAAAGAGCCTCTGGAGATTTTCCATTGTTTGAACAATAAATTCACTCTGCTGTTTTTGTTCCTCCAAACTATTTTGAAATGTCATCCTGGTAATTTTATTCTTTAAAGTCTTGACTTCATTGGAACAACTGATTGTAGTTCTCTGTACATATCTATGTCACTGCATTTTGCAAATGCTGATCCTTCCCTCCCTCATCATCATTAAGTCTTAGCTCAAGGGTCCTTTCTTCTGGAAGCCTGCCCTTGAGGGCTTATCTTCTTCTGCTCCCAGAGCACATAATTATACCATAGCAACAAACTAGAAATTCTTGTGTATTTTAATTATTCTTATGCATAATTTATTAACAAAATATAAATTCCTCAATGAAAAGATATTTTTTTAAGGAAAAAAGAAAAAATGGAGAATTGTTTCCCAATCAGATCAGAGATACATCAGAGATCTATCATTCAACACTTGGCTTTTTAGGTCAATCTAGCCAGTTACGAACAACAAGTGAGATTTTAAATCTTTCAGAGTTCCCTTTTGTACTTTTGAGTCAATTTATATTACTTGGGAGGAATAGTCTGTTTCTAACATATTTAGTGCCCTTATTTTTACTAGATAATTCATGAGGCAAAATTTTCCTCATTAGTTTCCATGTTCTCCAGAAATATTTGGATCACATTGTCATTAAAATCTTCAGATGGTTTGGCCTGTGTTATCAAGGTAGGCCATGGAAATCTGCACTATTAAGTAAAAACTAAACTGTAAATATCCATAAAATAATGAATATGAGGATATAATTGATTCATCTTATTTTAATGTAGCAAAATATAAGTTCCTAGTCAGAAGCTCTCAATTCAAGATCAGTCTTTGCCACTGATAGCCACAGGTTTGTCATCTTGACCTAATTAACTTTTAGAATATCAATTTCTTTCTCAGAAAATATGGAAATACTGCAAGGTTGAAATAACACTAAAAGATCCAAAGGTAAGTAGAAATGATTTGTTTATTCTGAAAATGTCTGATAATTCCAGCAGCACCAAGTTTACAATGGCCTTGACCAGAGGAGTTTTAGTGGAGTGGTGAGTGTGAAAGCAAAAATGCAGTAGAATTTGGAGTTAATTGAAAGTGGATAAGGAAAGAGAATTCTTGCCAAAAGAAATTTGGCTTTGAGAGAGAGGAGAGATATGGGGCAAATTTGAAGAGCCATGTCTGGTCAGGGGAGGTTTTCTTTCCTCCTTCCTCCAGTAAAAAATATTGGATGTGGTGGAATAGATAGAAAAGAAGATTTGAAGGGAGAAAATAGAAAAAAATCAATGGCTCACGTCAAAGATAAGCCAGTAAGGCATGTTATCCAAAAAAGAGTAGATGTAGAGATTGGGGGCAGGATGAAATATGCTTTATTGTATTGAGAAAGGCACCAAAGACACAATCGTAGATAGGTGAAATTGTAGAGCTCTTTGGAGGAATTTAAGGGAGTAATTATCTATTCCCTCTGTGAAACAGAAAGAAGTAGAAAGGTGAAATCATCTGTTGAGAATTAAAAGGAGATGGGAGAATAGAAATTTGTGGACAGTGGAAGATTATTGAATTAACTGCTTTCAAGGAAAGAGAATAGGAATCATTTATAGAAAGTGAAAGTGAAACTCTCTCAGTCTTATCCGGCTTTTTTGTGACCCCATGGACTATATAGTCCATGAAATTCTCCAGGCCAGAATACTGGAATGGGTAGCCTTTCCCTTCTCCAGGGGATCTTCCCAACTCAAGGATCGAACCCAGGTCTCCTTCAGTGCAGGCAGATTCTTTACCAGCTGAGCCACAAGGGAAGCCTAAGAATACTGGAGTGGGTAGCCTATCCCTTCTCCAGTGGATCTTCCCACCCAAGGAATTGAACTGGGGTCTCCTGCATTTCAGGCAGATTCTTTACCAACTGAGCTATCAGGGAAGCCTTCATTTATGGAAAGGATAACATGAATTTGGATGATTGTGTGACCTGATCTAAATCACTGCTCAGATGCACAGATGAACTTGACATGGAGAAAGGAGACATATAAAACCAAAGCAAGACTGAGCTACAAGTGGTGAAAACAGTGCAAAGGAGATAAAGATACCAGAAAGAGGGTGGTTGAAATGGTTAATACTCAGGGAGATGTAAAAAAAAAAAAAAAATTCTGATGAAACAAAGCTGCCATGGAGAAATTAGAAGATTCTATTGATTAAAATGTAGAAAAGGTGGCATAATTGATTTATTTCAATTAAAAGAGAGGGTTAAAAGTTTATGATCAAACAAAACAATTTATTTATTATTTTAGAATTTGAGCAGCTTTGGTTGGCCACAAAGTCAACCATTGATCAAGGGTGATCAATGGGGAAGGGAGGTTTAACAGTGGAGATGGAAAAGAACTTGACATAAGGTAATAGATTACTAGAGTGTTCAGTATTAACTACATGGACTGTAAAGTAACCTGTGAAGTGGCAGGACCCGAGGAATTAGGGAAGACTATGAGAAATAGTCCATATGCTCAATGAATAAGCAGAAAGGATGAGGAACTTTGACAGTGACAAAGAAAAGTATAGGAGAATGTAAACATTTCAATCTCAAACACTGTGGTATGAAACACAAAACTTTGTTTTTATTTACCACTGTTTCTTAACATGTATTAATTTACTCACTGTTACCAAATGAGAAATCACATGGGCCTCACAAATTCTCTAGTGAACTTTAAATTAAATTTTTAAATTAAAAATATAAACACTTTTTATAAACTCTAAAATTCAAAACATTGTTTGAAACCAAAATCCTTTTTAATTAATCTTCTCAGTCTCAACTATTCTACATCATTAAAGTGAATGGACATTAAAAGTCATGCAACTTGTTTATTCTAAATTGTTGAGAATTCCCACTTTTGTTATCACAGTTTAAAAGGTGATACCAATTTCATCTCATTGAACTACTGTCAGCTTTAAATCTGTATTGTATGAACGCACTGTATCTTCAGGTAGTAGGGTTTTCACACCAGATTGGAGATATGATAGTGGTTTCCAGCACTGTGAGGTAAAAGAATATTTTTGCATTTCTTGACCCTGATTCAAATGAGGTATGAGGAAATGGACAATTTGGTGGTCTTTAGGGCAGCAGTAATCTCTGGAAAAAGCCACGTTTCTGCTTAGTTCAGAAAATGAAATAAAATATAAAAGAAAAAGTGTGAAGATGTTAACTGAGTGTGGCAAAATAAGAATCTGAGGCATTAATGTGGAATATTTTTTCTGCTACTCCATGATTACTGAAATTCAGAGTGTAGGACCCGAGATTGTCATTAACTTTAGAGAAAAATGTTAGATGAAAAGCCAAGGAGAAAAGAAACATTTTCTATTTCTAAGTACAAAAGCTGAGGTTTCAGATATGAGATGAAAAGTCCACATATCCTGGCCAAAGAAATTCTTCCTTGAAATTTGTGAACTAGAAAACACTTGAAAGAAAGGACAAAAAGAAGGGAATTTGGAAAAGGAAAGCCAATGTGTTAGAAGTAATCTGTGTGTGTGGTGGGAGGCAGGGGCATGTTAATTCACTGCCTCCATCTCTCTACCTGGAATCCAGCTTCAAGTTTGGAAGATAAAAGTAGGAGTCAGCTGTGCTTCTATGCATGAGATCAAAGTGGCAGAAACAGAAACTTGGTGCTGAAAAGTAGAAATTTCATTATGGACATGTGTGACATTTGCAGACTTGTAATGCCTGGTGACCATCCGTGTTGTCTGAGTCCATGGATTAAAGTAGTATCTGAAAGCTTTTCTTATTTCCATCTAAGGTTAGCTGAGACAAAGCTATTGGGCCTGCCAAGGGATGGCTTGACAACTACATCTGGACCACCCTCATTGGAAACTGTGTGAAGATAAATCTCAAGTATTAGTGCGTCGTCAGCACCAAAAGGCAAAATAGAAATGTAATAATATGCTTCAACTCCATTCACTTTGCCATGACTTTGTCCATGCACATGGTTTCAGATGTTTGATATTCTGAAGAATATAGAGATTCTTGTCTTTATAGTAACCCTCCAGCAACAGATGTTACTGGTAGAACTTACATTTAAAGTAACTTCATTACAGAAGGGCAAGAAGAAAACCTCAGAAGTACACTTATATCTTGGTGGCGGTGGCTTAGTCTCTCATTTGTGTCTGACTCTTGTAACCCCGGGGACTGTAACCTTCTGGCTCCTCTGTCCATGGGATTTTCAGGCAAGAACACTGGAGTGGGTTGCCATATTCTTCTTCAGGGGATTTTCCTGACCCAGGAACAAAACCTACATCTCCTGCATTGCAAGCAGATTCTTTACATCTGAGTCATCAGAGTAGTCCACACTTTCATCATAACATGATTGAATTTTAAGCACATATTAAAAAATAATGACAGATTTGACTGTTTACTTTGAATTGTCAAGATTAAGCTTTCCATTACAGAATGAAATGAGGTTTAAAATAAAACTTAAATTGGATTTTATGAAAATACTCTTACACTTTTGCACACGAGTACATAAACAGTAAAATGCCTACCTACTACAAATAGAATAGAGTTTGAATCAGGCATGTTAAAAAACTAGGAGAGAGATGAGTGAGAAATGGATTCAAAAGAAAGGACAATATGGGTTGGAAAGATGATTGTGAAAGCATACATCTTAAATGTAAACCAGGAAAATAGAGGGGTGGATTTAAGGTTAAACAGAATAATTTCTGATAGTCCCAAACTGGTAAGGATTTGAAAAAAGAAGATACTACTCAAGACACTCAGGATTTACTTATAGGTTGTTATACAAGGAATTCAGGTCTGTAAATACTTTTATTTCAGTCCCTCTGAACAATACTAATTATGGTTGGGCTGAATTCAAGAGCTTAAAGGAAGGGATAAGGACTCAAGGTCATAGTTATTTAATTTTAAAGTTTCATGGAGGATCCAGGGGTTGAGCTTAGAGGTAGTAGTGCCATATTTCATGAATTCTGAGATGTGAAATTTTACATGCATTTATCTCTGAAATAGAAATAGATTTTATACTTGGCGCTGTTTTTTCTGTCTTAGTACTACATGTTATAATCAATGACGTCTGAGTTTCAATAAAATGCAATATGTATTAAACAGATTTTCATTGAAGAAATCAGTTTCATATCTGGTTTCCTTTCTATTGAAATGCAAAAGTGAAAAAAAAAACCTTGACTCATACTCAAATCATCAATAATCTACTGTTGAGACACAGTTGAACAGAATATGTTTTCAAAGGTCTATATATGGCTTGAGAGACAGAAAATTAATGCTTGCACAAGGTCTTGATTGCCTTAAAATCCCATTTACAATAAATGCAATAATATATGTCTCAAGCAGGATTTTTTATTATGAGCACTATATTTCATGTAAGATATTCTAGAATTTAAGAGAGGTTTTCTTTTAAATTAGCATAAAATGACAAAATAATCTTATCCATTTGTACATTTTACATTATAAACTCATATGAACTGTAATGATGCATAATAAAATGTAATTGCTGCTTATATATTTTGAATTATCAATTGAATTATGATTTAAACCATTTTAAAAATCTAGTTTCATCTCTACTTTTAAAAGATTTATTTTTCCTTTGTAACAGAAAAGCAATTAGAATTTGTAGAAATTCTTCAGATAATGTTAGGCGATGGAAGAAGTAATCTTTCAAAATTTAGGACTTTGATAAATCTGGGGTAAAGATTCTTCACCTTAAAGAGTCTCCAGAGAGCTTTTTCCTCTAATTAGAAAACTAAAATAGTGTCGAATACCTTTACATTAAAAACTCATTTTACTTCAGTTTTGACATTAATTTTACAAATATATGTTTATAAACCTGTCAATTTTAACAGTTGTTTCTAGAGGATCTTTGAAAAGTGATTGGTTTCTTTTACAAATCTAGAAAAAAGACTTTACATCCTATTACAAAGTGAGATAATTTTATTATTTTTTAACAGCTGTTGGCAGTGAGTTTATTATGCTTATTAATTTAAATGTTTTATTATGGAAAAATCTCAAACATTCAAAATAATAAATATAATATAATGAACATTCATACATTCATCACATGGCAACTCTAGGCATCCTAGTATTCTTTTTTTAAGTTTCTAATTGGAGGATAATTGCTTTACAATGTTGTGTTGCTTTCTGCCATACAAGGTGAATCAGCCATAAGTATACATCTATCATGAGCCTGCTTCCACCTACCATCATCCCATTCCTCAAGGTCATTACAGAGCACTGGACTGAGCTCCCTGTGTTACATAGCAACTTCCCACTAGCTATCTATTTTGCATATGTTAATGTATGTATTTCAATACTACTCACTCAATTAGTTCCACCTTCCCCCTCCCCTGCTGTGTCCACAACTCATATTTCCAATTTAATGTCTATTTTTTTGCAGCAATTTTTTGGGGGGTATAACTGTGTTATAATGTTGAATTAGTTTCTGCCATATAATGTCTATTTTGAAGAATAAATTTTGAGTATTAGTAAATAAGCTTGGCATCACATTTTTAACAAACACTATTTATGCTCATTTCTGATTTTTCTTAATATAATGCTGAATTTTTCAGGCATGTTAATTATGATTCTGCAGTAACACCCATAAGTGAAATTAAGCATAACAGATGAAGAAGATATTAAGAAGAGGTGGTAAGAATACACAGAAGAACTGTACAAAAAAATCTTCACGACCCAGATAATCACAATGGTGTGATCACTCACCTAGAGCCAGACATCCTGGAATGTGAAGTCAAGTGGGCCTTAGAAAGCATCACTACGAACAAAGCTAGTGGAGGTGATGGAATTCCAGTTGAGCTATTTCAAATCCTCAAAGGTGATGCTGTGAAAGTGCTGCACTCAATATGCCAGCACATCTGGAAAACTCAGCAGTGGCCACAGGACTGGAAAAGGTCAGTTTTCATTCCAATCCCAAAGAAATGCAATGCCAAAGAATGCTCAAACTACCACACAATTGCACTCATCTCACATGCTAGTAAAGTAATGCTCAAAATTCTCCAAGCCAGGCTTCAGCAATACGTGAACCGTGAACTTCCAGATGTTCAAGCTGGTTTTAGAAAAGGCAGAGGAACAAGAGATCAAATTGCCAATATCCGCTGGATCATCGAAAAAGCAAGAGAGTTCCAGAAAAACATCTATTTCTGCTTTATTGACTATGCCAAAGCCTTTGACTGTGTGGATCACAATAAACTGTGGAAAATTCTGAAAGAGATGGGAATACCAGACCATCTGACCTGTCTCTTGAGAAACCTGTAGGCAGGTCAGGAAGTGACAGTTAGAACTGGACATGGAACAATAGACTGGTTCCAAATAGGAAAAGGAGTACGTCAAGGCTGTATATTGTCACCCTGCTTATTTCACTTATATGCAGACTACATCATGAGAAACGCTGGGCTGGAAGAAACACAAGCTGGAATCAAGATTGCCGGGAGAAATATCAATAACCTCAGATATGCGGATGACACCACCCTTATGGCAGAGAGTGAAGAAGAACTAAAGAGCCTCTTGATGAAGGTGAAGGAGGAGAGTGAAAAAGTTGGCTTAAAGCTCAACGTTCGGAAAACTAAGATCATGGCATCTGGTCCCATCACTCGATGGGAAATAGACGGGGAAACAGTGGAAACAGTGTCAGACTTTATTTTGGGGGGCTCCAGAATCACTGCTGATGGTGACTGCAGCCATGAAATTAAAAGACGCTTACTCCTTGGAAGGAAGGTTATGGCCAACCTTGATAGCATATTTAAAAGCGGAGACATTACTTTGCCACAAAGTTCCGTCTAGTCAAGGCTATGGTTTTTCCAGTAGTCATGTATGGATGTGAGAGTTGGACAGTGAAGAAAGCTGAGCGCCGCAGAATTGATGCTTTTGAACTGTGGTGTTGGAGAAGACTCTTGAGAGTCCCTTGGACTGCAAGGAGATTCAACCAGTCCATCCTAAAGGAGATCAGTTCTGGGTGTTCATTGGAAGGTCTGATGTTGAAGCTGAAACTCCAATACTTTGGCCACCTCATGCGAAGGGTTGACTCATTGGAAAAGACCCTAATGCTGGGTAGGATTGGGGGCGGGAGGAGAAGGGGACGACAGAGGATGAGATGGTCGGATGGCATCACCGACTTGATGAACATGGGTTTGGTTAGACTCCGGAAGTTGGTGATGCACCGAGAGGCCTGGCGTGCTGCAATTCATGGAGTCACAAAGAGTCGGACACGACTGAGCGACTGAACTGAACTGAACTGAATTTAGAAAATGTTGAGTGGCAATATCTTATGCTGCTGTTCAAGGGAGCGTAAGGAATGTTTCACTAGTGTCAGCCATCTAAGAGTCTCATGTCTCCCAGGAACCTCTCTGGCAGCTAAGTGACTGTCCCAGAGCAGCCTGTGTGAGGTACAGCTTGGGCACAAAGTTAGTAATGGATTTCAAAGCACAGCACCTGGATCTCTTGTTCAATTATAACCTCTGTAGAAAAATCCCTGACACAAATAAGTGCTATAAAAGCTAAAATGCAATGAAGTAAAAGGAAATAAAAATGTGCAAACAGTCTCTAGGACCCTCCTTAACTATTCTATTTACAAATACAATGCCTTTATTCACATGGAGAGTAAAACTCAAAAGTGTTTTCCATTTATAACTTTAAATCTATTTTGAATGAAGGCAGTATCTCAGAATACCCAGAGACCTGGTTGCCACATGTATTTTAATAGTAACGTGCTTCTGTAGGAATATACTTTCTGTTTGTCAGGTTTTGGGGAGGAAATTTCTGCTTATTCAGTATTACAGCAGCTTGGAATGTAGGCTCTGTTCTGTAAGACATAGACGTGATTCCCTCATAAGACTTTTCTCAGTAGGTTTTCATTCTGGATTAAAAGAGAATATTGTACACTATTATATGTAAAATAAAAAAACTAATAAGGACCAGCTGTATAACACAAGGAACTCTGTAATGATCTATGTGGGAAAAAAATCTGAAAAGCAGTGGAGATAGCTGATTCACTTTGCTGTGCAGCAGAAAGTAAGACAACATTGTAAACCAACTATACACCATTTTTTTTTTAAAGAGAGAATATTACTTAGAAGATGCATATACACACAAAGTGCTCACAGGGGAGATGCACCACCAGTGTCAGGTGAGCAGTTGGGATACCTGGCCTCCATCTGAGCCAGGGATAGAGCTAGGACTGACATAGCTCTCTCATATTTGTGGTGAGTCTGATAGTTCTCTGATACAGTGGACTCTAGTGGTGTGTCTCTTGACAAATCCCAAGTTTGTCTTTACCACCACAATGATCTGTCCAGGACTTGTCATTCTATTTGTAATTAACTTTAGAAAACTAAGGTAGTTGTGCATTTCTTAATTGTCTCTAAAGTAGAACATAGAACACACAATCTATACTCTTTTAAGTTTCTGTTTTTTATGAGAATAAACATTTCTTTTACAAAAGATCACTTGGAATGAGTCTGTAATATCTTTATTATTGCAATAAATTAAATAAATAACATGAAGTCTAGATCTAAATATTTCTCCTTCTTGCCTTTTATTCATCAAAATAAATTATTTTCTAACTTTACGTGAAATAGAACTTGTGCCTTTTTATTTAACTATTATTAGGTGATGCTCAATATTTAATAATATCACTTTAGAAATAGTGTATTTTAATCATTTTAATGTCAGTCACACTAATTCTTCAAGGTAACTGATCATTAATTTTACCCCTTAATAAAAGATACTCCAATCAAAATAAATAAATTAATTAAAAAATAAAAATGCTCCCCATTCCAACAAAAGGTCCTGTCACTGGACTTTGAAAGAGAGGTAGTAGGTTAAAGTTTTAAACAATAAATACAATTTCAGACAAGTATTTACCTGGCATTTTTAATATTAAAATGTGAGAATATTTTCCTAAAGAAAGGAAAAGGAAAATTGTTCAAAGAGGCAGTAACTTTTATTCAAAGTAAGAAATTATTCAATTCTATTAAGAAGCCTTTTCAATATGTTATGACCCCACAGTAAACTTATTGGGCCATTTGCTAATATTTTGATAATTTAGAATACTTATTCTATGAAAGCTTTTGCTTCTTCATATTTGGGTTTATCTGTAATAGACATAGAGCAAGTATATATAAAATGTTGTTTTGTTGTTCAGTAGCTTAGTTATGTCCGACCCTTTGCAACCCCATGGACTGCAGCAGGCCAGACTTACCTGTTCTTCACTATCTCCCAGAGTTTGCTCAGATTCATGTTCATTAAGTCAGT
The DNA here is from genome assembly GCF_054371585.1 of Giraffa tippelskirchi. NCBI lineage: Eukaryota > Metazoa > Chordata > Mammalia > Artiodactyla > Giraffidae > Giraffa > Giraffa tippelskirchi. The sequence goes on from NC_137286.1 coordinate 73,397,076, forward strand.
GATTCTATCTAACCATCTTATCTTCTGCTACTTTCTTTTCCTTTTGCCTTCAATCTTTCCCATCATCAGGATTTTTCCCAGTGAGTTGTCTCTTTGCATCAGGTGGCCAAAGTATTGGAGCTTCAGCTTCAGCATCAGTCCTTCCAATGAGTATTCAGGACTGATTTCCTTTAGGATGGGCTGGTTGGATCTCCTTATAGTCCAAGGGACTCTCAAGAGTCTTTTCCAACACCACAATTCAAAAGCATCAATTATTTAGCACTCAGCTTTCTTTATAGTCCAACTCTCACATCCATACAGGACTACTGGAAAAATCATAGCTCTGACTATATGAATCTTTGTTGGCTAAGTGAGGTCTTTGCTTCTTAATATGATGTCTAGATTTGTCATAGCTATCCTTTCAAGGAGAAAGTGTCTTTTAATTTCACGGCAGCAGCCACCACCTGTAGTGATTTTGGAGCCCAAGATATAAAGTCTGTCACTGTTTCTACTTTTTTTCTGATCTAGTTGTCATGAAGTGATGGGATTGGATGCATGATCTTAGCTTTTTGAATGTTGAGTGTTAAGCCAGCTTTTTCACTCTCCTCTTTCACTTTAATCAACAAGCTCTTTAGTTCCTCTTTGTTTTTTGCCATCAGAGTGATGTCATTTGCATATCTTATATATAACTGAATCACTTGGTTTTACACCTGAAACTAATGAAACACTGTAGATCGACTACACTCCAATACAATTTTTTTTTTTTAAAGCGCAGTGATTTGTTTCTTTTGGATCTGTACTCCAGAATGGGATTGCTGGATCATATAGTAGCTTTAATTTAATTTTTTGAGAAATCTTAATACTGTATTCCATAGTAGCAATCTAATTTACATTTCCATCATCAATGCAAAGGATTCTTTTTCACCACATTTTCACCAATATCTTTTATCCCTTGTCTTTTTGATGAGTCATTTTAACAGAGATGAATTTCATTGCGGCTTTGATTTGCTTTTCTCTGATAATTAGTGATATTGGGCATCTTTTCATGTGTCTGTGGGATATCTTTCTATCTTCTGTGGGAAAATACCTAATCAGGCAGATCGAATTTAATTTAAATATAAATAAAGGAATATGTATGATGGGGAAAAAAGGCAGTTTTGCACACGTGAAATGGAAAATACATAAAATTTTAGTCAGGAAACACTGTATAGTTCCATAAGGTTTATCACTGAACTCAAGAGACTAAGTTTTATCCCACTGTAGAAACTAGCAGTTTGTTCCTCTATTCTAAAATGGTAACTGTCCATAACAGTATCAGATGACTTAGTCAGAGTACTACTCTACCACTCAAATTCCCTCCCTGCCTCTGCCCAGCTGGAGGATTGCTGCTCCAACATAGAAGTCTAAGATTATTTTCTAGTAATGTTGAATGACAGCAATTGTGAAATAGAAAATACATGACACACCAATAATAGAAGTGCTGATTGAAACAGGGAAGATTAAGTGAAAATTACATCCTGATTGCTAAAATCACAAGCTCCTTTTACCCACTTGAAACCTAGGGGCTCCAGAATGAGGCTTCATAATATGATGGTGGCCTAGACGCAGAGATAGTAGTATGAGAAATAAATGGTCAGCAAGATTTCATCAAAGAAAGAAATCAGTGAGAATTTCACTGTTTTGAGTCTAAACAAATGCAAGAATAAAATTGTCATTTACTGATATTAGGAAAGAGCATATATAGAGAAAAGCATTTTGGAAATGAAGCTTTAGGTGTTGACAAAGCATACAGCTCTAAAGTTTTAATATGAGTGCTAAGCTAGAAATATACATGGAATTCATTAGTATACAGATAGTATTGAAAATCACAGGACTGGCTGTACTTACCTAGGCATTTCCTATATACAGAGTTGAACCTAGAACATGACAATACAAAGAGGTCAGGGAAAAGGAGAACCAATGAAGGACACCGAGGGGGCAGTAGGAGGTGAGATTGAGGATAGAAAATAAGGGATGTCTTTTTACTCCTCTGAGTGCTTCTTCTTCTTTTTTTTTTTCATAAATAAAAGAACATGATGAGACTAAAATAAGAAGTAGAGTCATGATGTTATGCAAGGAGGTAACATGTAATATTTCTATAAGGGAATTTTTAACAATTTAAGTAAAATAAAATTTTAAAATATGTCTCAACTATTTTAAGTGTATAACATAATTTGTTTTTAGTATCTTAGCAGAATTTCACAATCATCATCATCACAATAAATTTTAGAACCCTTTCATCACCTCACAAAGAAACCTACTCCCTCCCACTCCCAGTCTTAGGCAAATACTAATACATGTTCTGTCTCTATGGATTTCCCTTCTTTGGATATTTCATATAAATGGACTTATACAATATGTGTGTGTGTGTGTGTCTTGTGTGTGACTGCTTCTTTGACTTGTCGTATTTTAAATATTCATCCATGTTGTAGACTATATCTACTTCATTTCTTCTTTTTGCTAAATTATATTCCAAAGGGTGAGTGTGTGTTTTGTCTGTCCATTCCTAATTGATGAACATTTGGGTTGTTTCCACATTTTTTGATTATTTTAAATAACACAGTATGACTATCCATTTGTAAGCTTTTTGTGAGAACATACACTTTCATTTCTCTCGGTAATACACCTAAAAGAATTAAAAGATCATATGGAAACTCTGTTTAACCTTTTGAGAAACTGCCAGACATTTTTTCTGCATCCTCATCAATACCTGCTATTTTTTGGTTTTTTTTTTTTGCTTCTGTTTGGACTCATGGTTTTGATTAGCATTTTATGTGCCTATTAACCAACTCTATATCTTCTTTGGAGAAATTTCTGTTCAAGTACTTTGCTCATCTTTTAATTTGGTTGCTTGTATTTTTGTTATTGAATTGGAGAAGTTCTCTATGTATTATGTATAGAAGTTCTTTGTCAGATACGTGATTTGCAAATATTTTCTGCCATTCTGTTTTCTTTCTATTTTCTTGATGTGTCTTTTGAAGCAAAAGTTCTTAATTTGGATAAAGCTCAAACTTTATCTATTCTTTCTTTTGTCATTTGTGATTTTAGGGTCATATCTAAGAATGTTTTACATAATCCAAGGTCAGACAGATCTATTCCTAGGTTTTTATCTAAGAGTTTATAATTCTGTGCTGTGCCTTGTCTCAGTCATGCATGACTCTGTGACCGCATGGACTCTACTCTGCCAGGCTCCTGTCTATGGGGATTCTCCAGGCAACAATACTGGTGAGGGTTGCCATGCCCTCCTGCATGGGATCTTCCCAACTTGGGGATTAAACCCATGTCTCCCACATTGCAGGCGGATTCTTTACTATCTGAGCCACCAGGGAAGCCCAGGAATCCTAGAGTTGGTAGCCTATCCCTTCTCCAAGGGAACTTCCCAACCCAGGAATCGAACCAGGATCTCATGCATTACAGGTGGATTCTCTACCAGCTGAGCTATCTGGGGAGCCCATTTATAATTCTACCTCTTACATTTTACCTTATGATCTATTTTGAGTAAGTTTTCATATGGCATGAAGAAGAAGTTCAACTTCATTCTTTGGCCTGTGGATGTTCAGTTGTTCCAGTACCATTTGTTGAAAAGATTATTTTTTCCTTCTTGAATTGTATTGGCTCCCCTATCAAAAATCAATTGACTACAAATGTGGAGATTTATTTATGAGCTCTAAATTCTATTCCATTTATCAATATGTCTAAGCTTAGCCACGCCCACATTATTTTGATTACTGCAGTTTTACAGTGTGTTTTGAAACTGAGAAGTGTGAGTCCTCCAATTTTATTTTTCTTTTTCAAGATTATTATTTGACCCCACTGGTTTCCTTAAATTTCTGTATGTATTTTCAGGTCATTTTGTCAATTTATACAAAGAATCTAGCTGAGATTTGGTAGGGATTGTGTTGCATCTGTAGATAAATTTGGAGAGTATTATTTTTTTTTTTAATAAATTTATTTATTTTAGTTGGGGGCTAATTACTTTACAATATTGTAATAGTTTTTGCCATACATTGACATGAATCAGCCATGAGTTTACATGTGTTCCCCTTCCTGGACCCCCCACCCACCTCCCTCCCCATCCCATCCCTCTGGGTCATCCCATTGCCCCGGCCCTGAGCCCTTGTCTCATGCATCGAACATGGAATGGTGTTCTGTTTCACATATGATAATATACATGTTTCAATGCTATTCTCCCAGAACGTCCCACCCTCACCTTCTCCCTCAGAGTCCATAAAATTGTTCTATGCATCTGTGTCTCTTATTCTGTCTCGCATATAGGGTTATCGTTACCATCTTTCAAATTCCATATATATGCATTAGTATACTGTATTGTTGTTTTTCTTTCTGGCTTACTTCACTCTGTATAATGGGCTCCAGTTTCATCCATCTCAGTAGAACCGATTCAAATGTATTTTTTTTAATGGAGAGTATGATTTTAACAATATTAAGTGTTCTGGCCCATAAACATGACATATTTTCATTTATTTGGATTTTCCTAAATTTATTTATTGAAAAATAAATTTATTTATTTATTCCTCAATTTATTTACTTTTCATGGTATAAACTTTGTATTTCTGTCTTAAAGTTAGACTTGAATTTTGTTTTGAATCTATGGTAGATATAATTGTTTCCTTAATTTCTTTTTCATGCTAGTGTAAAGAGTATAATTGATTTTTCAAATTTATTTTTAAATTTATGTTTAATTGGAGGACAATTGCTTTACAGTGCTGTGTTGGTTTCTGCCATACAGCAACATGATACATATGCCCCCTCCCTCATGAACCTCCCTTCCAATCCCCACCCTAGTCCATCCCTCTAGGTTGTCACAGAGTATCAGAATGAGCTCCCTTTGTTACAAGCAACTTTCCATTAGCTATCTATATTATATATGGTAATGTATACACTTCAATAGTACTCTTTCAATTTGTCCAATCCTCTTCTTCCCCCTGCTGTGTCCACAAGTTTGTTCTCTATGTCTGTGTCTCTATTGCTAAGTCACTTAGTCGTGTCCGACTCTGTGCGACCCCATAGACGGCAGCCCACCTGGCTCCGCCGTCCCTGGGATTCTCCAGGCAAGAATACTGGAGTGGGTTGCCATTGCCTTCTCTAGTGCATGAAAGTGAAAAGTGAAAGTGAAGTCGCTCAGTCGTGTCCGACTCTTAGCGACCCCATGGACTATAGCCTACCAGGCTGGTCCATGGGATTTTCCAGGCAAGAGTACTGGAGTGGGGTGCACAAATAGGTTCAATAGTACCATTTTTATGAATTCCTATATATGTGCTAAAGTAGCTTTTGTTTAGTCACCCAGTCTTGTCTGACTTTTTGTGACCCCGGGGGCTATAGCATGCCAGGCCTCACTGTCCCTCACCATCTCCTGAAGTTTGCCCAAGTTCAGTTTGTGTCCACTGCATCGGTGATGCCATCCAGCCATTTCATCCTCTGTTGCCCTCTTCTCTTTCTGCCCTCAATGTTGCCCTGCATCAGGGACTTTTCCAATGAGTTGTCTGTTTGCCTCAGGTGACCAAAATACTGGAGATTCAGCTTCAGCATCAGTGCTTCCAATGAATATTCAGGATTGATTTCCCTTAAGATTGACTTGCTTGATCTCCTTGCTGTCCAAGGGACTCACAGGAGTCTTCCCCACCACCACGGTTTGAAGGCATCGATTCTTTTGTGCTCTCACAGCTATATGCAATAATATACAAAATTTATTTTTCTTTTTCTTATAATAAAGAAAATTTATTTTCTTTATTAAATAAAGAAAATTTATTTTCTTATTTTACTCTGTATAACAGGCCTAGGTCCATCCACCTTTTTTTGATCTTGAAATATAGCTGCTTTCATTTATTGCTTCCAACCTGTGAGAAATTTTTAATTTTAATTTTTATTTACAAGGAAATATAATAGGATTATGACTCTATGAAGTACCCAGGTAAGATTTTAGAATCACGTATTTAAAGATAAGACAGTTAGCAAAGTAGAGTGATTTACTTGATTTGAGTTCAGTTGCCTATGTCAGAAGTATATAAAAATATGCTAATTATTTGATAGATGAAGTGAACAATGAAATGTATGAAAAAATGACTGAATATTATTTTTGAAAAAATTGATGATCCCCAAACCATAAAGGATTTTTTAAAAATGATTTTGTCTCTTATTCTGTCTCGCATATAGGGTTATCATTACCATCTTTCAAATTCCATATATATGCATTAGTATACTGTATTGGTGTTTTTCTTTCTGGCTTACTTCATCTGTATAATGGGCTCCAGTTTCATCCATCTCAATAGAACCGATTCAAATGTATTTTTTTTAATGGCAGATGCATAGAACAGTCTTATGGACTCTGAGGGAGAAGGTGAGGGTGGGACGTTCTGAGAGAATAGCATTGAAACATGTATATTATCATATGTGAAACAGAACACCATTCCAGGTTTGATGCATGAGACAAATGCTCAGGGCTGGGGCAATGGGATGACTCAGAGGGATGGGATGGGGAGGGAGGTGGGAGGGGGGTTTAGGATAGGGAACACATGTAAACCCATGGCTGATTCATGTCAATGTATGGCAAAAACTACTACAATATTGTAAAGTAATTAGCCCCCAACTAAAATAAATAAATTTATTAAAAAAATAAAATAAAATAAAACAGAGGCACACAAAAAAATGATTTTCTTGTGCAACTTTATATAAATAGTAATTCAGGCCCAAATAAAATAATCATCTTACTTCTATGTTGAAAAATCCTTCAGAAAAAAGAAAACAAACATTTATCATAAATTGAAAATATTTTAAAAAGTGCTCACTAGTCAGCAGACATTCTGGAAGCATATATTTAATTAATAATGAATAAATTAATTGAAAATTTGTCAGGATAGATTAAGTAAACTTATACATGTATGTACTTAATGTTTGAATGACTTAATTAGGCATTATTCACTTAAATCCCCCACCCCCAGAGTTTTTTATTTAATTGATGAAGTGGGGTCTAATAGCAAGAATAGCAAGGAGAGATAAGAAAGCCTTCCTAGGTTATCAATGCAAAGAAACTGAGGAACAAAATAGAATGAGAAAGACTAGGGATCTCTTGAGGAAAATTAGAGATACCACGGGAATATTTCATGCAAAGATGAGCACAATAAAGGACAGAAATTGTATGGAACTAACAGAAGCAGAAGAGATTAAGAAAAGGTGGCAAGAATACACAAAAGAACTATACAAAAAAGATCTTCTTGACCCAGATAACCACGACGGTGTGATCACTCACCTAGAGCCAGACATCCTGGAATGAAGAGAAAAGTGGGCCTTAGGAAGCATCACTACAAACAAAGCTAGTGGAGGTGATGGAATTCCAGTTAAGCTATTTCAAATCCCAAAAGAGTATGCTGTGAAAGTGCCTGCACTCAATATGCAAGCAAATTTGAAAAGCTCAGCAGTGGCTACAGGACTGGGAAAGATCAGTTTTCATTCCAATCCCAAAGAAAGGCAATGCCAAAGAATGTTCAAACTACCACACAATTGCACTCATCTCACACTCTAGCAAAATAATGTTCCAAACTCTCCAAGCCAGGCTTCAACAATATGTGAATCATGAACTTCCAGATGTTCAAGTTGGATTTAGAAACGGCAGAGAAACCAGAGATCAAATTGCCAACATTGTTGGTTCATCAAAAAAGGAAGAGAGGTGGATCATAGAGGATCCTGCTGTGGTTTATGTCAGAGAGTGTACAATGGAATATTACTCAGCCATTAAAAAGAATACATTCGAATCAGTTCTAATGAGGTGGATGAAACTGGAGCCTATTATACAGAGTGAAGTAAGCCAGAAAGAAAAACACCAATACAGTATACTAACATATATATATGGAATTTAGTCAGTCGGTAAAGATAACCCTGTATGCGAGACATCAAAAGAGACACAGATAAATAGAACAGTATTATGGACTCTATGGGAGAGGGTGAGGGTGGGAGAATGGCATGGAAGCATGTAAACTATCATATGTGAAACCAATCACCAGTCCAGGTTCAATGCATGATACAGGGTGGTCGGGGCTGGTTCACCGGGATGACCCAGAGGGATGAGATGGGGAGGGAGATGGAAGGGGGGTTCTGGAAGGGGAAAACATGTACACCCATGGTGAATTCATGTCAATGTATGGCAAAACAAATACAATATTGTAAAGTTAAAAAGTAGAAAATAAACTAATTTAAAAAAAGAAAAAGGAAGAGAGTTCCAGAAAAACATCTACTTCTTCTTATGGCCTGTGCCATAGACTTTGACGGTCTGGATCACAACAAATTGTGGGAAATTCTTAAAGAGATGGGCATACCAGACCACCTTACCAGCCTCCTGAGAAATCTGTATGCAGATCAAGAAGCACCAGTTAGAACTGGACATGGAACAACACACTGGTTCCAAATTGGGAAAGGAGTACATCAAGGCTGTATATTGCCACTCTGCTTATTTAAATTATATGCAGAGTACATCATGAGAAATGCTGGGCTGGATGAAGCACAAGCTGGAATCAAGATTGCTGGGAGAAATATCAATAACTTCATATATGGAGATGACACCACCTTTATGGCAGAAAGCAAACAGAAATTACAGAGCCTCTTGAAGAAGGTGAAAGAGGAGAGTGAAAACGCTGCCTTAAAACTCAACATTCAAAAAACAAAGATCATGACATGTGGTCCCATCACCTCATGGCAAATAGATGGGGAAACAATGGAAACAGTGAGAGACTCTTTTTGGGGGGGGTCCAAAATAACTGCAGATGGTGACTGCAGCCATGAAATTAAAAGACACTTGCTCCTTGCAAGAATAACTATGAACAACCTAGACAGTATATTAAAAAACAGAGACATTACTCTGTTTACAAAAGTCCGTCTAGTCAGTTCAGTTCAGTCGCTCAGTCATGTCCGACTTTTTGCGACCCCATGAATCGCAGCATGCCAGGCCTCTCTGTCCATCGCCAACTCCCGGAGGTTACCCAAACCCATGTCCATCGAGTCAGTGATGCCATCCAACAATCTCATCCTCTGTCGTTCCCTTCTCTTCCTGCCCCCAATCCTTCCCAGTATTAGGGTCTTTTCCAATGAGTCAGCTCTTCCAATCATGTGGCCAAAGTATTGGAGTTTCAGCTTCAACATCAGTCCTTCCAATGAACACCCAGAACTGATCTCCTTTAGGATGGACTGGTTGGATCTCCTTGCAGTCCAAGGGACTCTCAAGAGTCTTCTCCAACACCACAGTTCAAAAGCATCAATTCTTCGGCGCTCAGCTTTCTTCACCATCCAACTCTCACATCCATACATGACCACTGGAAAAACCATAGCCTTGACTAGACGGACCTTTGTTGGCAAAGTAATGTCTCTGCTTTTAAATATGCTATCAAGGTTGGCCATAACCTTCCTTCCAAGGAGTAAGAATCTTTTAATTTCATGGCTGCAATCACCATCAGCAGTGACTTTGGAGCCCAAAAAATAAAGGCTGACACTGTTTCCACTGTTTCTCCATCTATTTCCCATGAAGTGATGGGACCAGATGCCCTGATCTTAGTTTTCTGAACGTTGAGCTTTAAGCCAACTTTTTCACTCTCCTCTTTCACCTTCATCAAGAGGCTCTTTGGTTCTTCTTTACTTTCTGCCATAAGGGTGGTGTCATCTGTATATCTGAGGTTATTGATATTTCTCCTGGAAACCTTGATTCCAGCTTGTGTTTCTTCCAGCCCAGTGTTTCTTATGATGTACTCTGCATAGAAGTTAAATAAGCAGGATGACAATATACAGCCTTGACGTACTCCTTTTCCTATTTGGAACCAGTCTGTTGTTCCATGTTCAGTTCTAACTGTTGCTTCCTGACCTGCATACAGGTTTCTCAAGAGACAGGTCAGATGGTCTGGTATTCCCATCTCTTTCAGAATTTTCCACAGTTTATTGTGATCCACACAGTCAAAGGCTTTGGCATTGTCAATAAAGCAGAAATACATGTTTTTCTGGAACTCTCTTGCTTTTTTGATGATCCAGCAGATATTGGCAATTTGATCTCTGGTTCCTCTGCCTTTTCTAAAACCAGCTGGAACATCTGGAAGTTCACAGTTCACGTATTGCTGAAGCCTGGCTTGGAGAATTTTGAGCATTACTTTACTAGCATGTGAGATGAGTGCTATTGTGTGGTAGTTTGAGCATTCTTTGGCATTGCCTTTCGGATTGGAATGAAAACTGACCTTTTCCAGTCCTGTGGCCACTGCTGAGTTTTCCAGATGTGCTGGCATATTGAGTGCAGCACTTTCACAGAATCACCTTTGAGGATTTGAAATAGCTCAACTGGAATTCCATCACCTCCACTAGCTTTGTTCATAGTGATGCTTTCTAAGGCCCACTTGACTTCACATTCCAGGATGTCTGGCTCTAGGTGAGTGATCACACCATCGTGATAATACGGGTCATGAAGATCTTTTTTGTACAGTTCTTCTGTGTATTCTTGCCACCTCTTCTTAATATCTTCTGCTTCTGTTAGGTCCATACCATTTCTGTCCTTTATCGAACCCATCTTTGCATGAAATGTTCCCTTGGTATCTCTAATTTTCTTGAAGAGTTCTCTAGTCTTCCTCATTCTGTTGTTTTCCTCTATTTCTTTGCATTGATCGCTGAGGAAGGCTTTCTTATCTCTCCTTGATATTCTTTGGAACTCTGCATTCAGATGGTACTATCTTTCCCTTTCTCCTTTACTTTTCACTTCTCTTCTCTTCCCAGCTATCTGTAAGGCCTCCTCAGACAGCCATTTTGCTTTTTTGCATTTCTTTTCCATGGGGATTTTCTTGATCCCTGTCTCCTGTACAATGTCACGAACCTCGGTCCATAGTTCATCAGGCACTCTGTCTATCAGATCTAGTCCCTTAAATCTATTTGTCACTTCTACTGTATAGCTATGTTTTTTCCAGTGACTACTGGATGTATGGATGTGAGAGTTGGACTATAAAGAAAGCTGAGCAGCAAATAATTGATGCTTTTCAAGTGATGTTGGAGTAGACTCTTGAGAGTCCCTTGGGTTGCAATGAGATCAAACCAGTCAATCCAAAAGGATATCAGTCCTGAACATTCTTTGAAAGAACTGATGCTGAAGCTGAAGCTCCAATACTTTGGCCACCTGATGTGAAGAACTGACTCATTCGGAAAGACCCTGATGCTGGGAAAGATTCAAGGTAGGAGGAGAAGGGGACGACAGAATATGAGATAGTTAGATGGCATCACTGACTCAATGGACATGAGTTTGAGCAAGCTATGGATGTTGATAATGGACAGGGAAGCCTGGTGTGCTACAGATCATGGAGTCACAAAGTGTCAGACATGACGGAGTGACTGAACTGAACTGAGCTGAAGTGGGGTCTAAGCTGGAATACTTTAAAAACTACCAGATTGATTCTAATATGGAGCACATGTTGAGAACAAGAGGTCATTAACTTCTGTAGAATGCAATGATTTTGATTAAAGTATAATTAATATTGATATTAGAAACTATTTTAGTCCAAAACAGTCCCTATGTTTAGCTACATACAAGTATAACACTTATTCTGTGTGATATACATGATATAATATCTGATGTGTAGAAGGAAACCCATGCATTGTATTTACCTAGAATTTTTTTATATATATTTTATGTGGTTTAATAATATCCTAGAGGAAAACATAGGCAAAATGCTCTCCGACATAAATCACAGCAGGATCCTCTATGACCCGCCTCCCAGAATATTGGAAATAAAAGCAAAAATAAACAAATGGGACCTAATTAAAATTAAAAGCTTCTGCACAACAAATGAAACTATAAACAAAGTGAAAAGACAGCCTTCAGAATGGGAGAAAATAATAGCAAATGAAGTAATGGACAAATAATTAATCTCAAAAATATATAAGCAACTCCTGCAGCTCAATTCCAGAAAAATAAACGACCCAATCAAAAAGTAGGCCAAAGAACTAAACAGACATTTCTCCAAAAAAGACATACAGATGGCTAACAAACACATGAAAAGATGCTCAACATCACTCATTATCAGAGAAATGAAAATCAAAACCACAATGAGGTACCATTTCACGCCCGTCAGAATGGCTGCTATCCAAAAGTCTACAAGCAATAAATGCTGGAGAGGGTGTGGAGAAAAGGGAACCCTCTTACACTGTTGGTGGGAATGCAAACTAGTACAGCCACTATGGAGAACAGTGTGGAGATTCGTTAAAAAACTGGAAATAGAACTGCCATATGATCCAGCAATTCCTCTGCTGGGCATACACTCCGAGGAAGCCAGAATTGAAAGAGGCAGGTGTACCACAATGTTCATCACAGCACTGTTTGCAATAGCCAGGACATGGAAGCAACCTAAATGTCCATCAGCAGACGAATGGATAAGAAAGCTGTGGGATATATACATAATGCAATATTACTCAGCCATTAAAAGAATATATTTGAATCAGTTCTAATTAAGTGGATGAAACTGGAACCTATTTTACAGAGTGTAGTAAGCCAGAAAGTAAAACACCAATACAGTATACTAACACATATGTATGGAATTTAGAAAGATGGTAAGGATAACCCTGTATGTGAAAGAACAAAAGAGACACAGATGTATTAAACAGTATTTTGGACTATGTGGGAGAGGGCGAGGGTGGAATGATTTGGGAGAATGGCAATGAAACATATATATTATCATATGTGAAACATACCGCCAGTCCAGGTTTGATGCATGATACAGAGTGCTCCGGGCTGGTGCACTGGGATGACCCAAAGGGATGGGATGGGGATGGAGGTGGGAAGGGGGTTCAAGATGGGGAACATATGTACACCCATGGCGGATTCATGTCAATGGATGGCAAAACCAATACAATATTGTAAAGTAATTAGCCTCCAATTAAAATAAATAAATTAATTAAAAAAATAAAATGTTGATAATTATGGAAGCTGAAAAAAAAAGTACTTCTACCTTTTGTGTTTTTTTAACTTTCATTAAAGTTTTTACTCTCAGGAAAAAAATTATATATATATATATATATATTTAAGTGTTCTAATTACAGTACACAGTGTTTTATGTGATAGTTAAAATCATCCTAAAATATTGCTCCTCTTCATACTCATTTCTTTCACAATGTCATTTACTAACAGAAGGATCACATTCCCAAAGGACTGTCCATTTTGGAGAAACAGAATTCTTTTGAGGAAGCAAAGAATTTGTAAGTTCCAAAAATTATGCCTATGGTTCATCCATTTATGCATGCCCTCAAAATTTAAGAACACTAGTTAAGGAAAAATCTGGGAGAAATTGTAAGCTTATCATGATGTAATAAGTCCATCTTCTAAGTTCTCAACATATTGTAGGAGTAAACATATTTCCATTGATATTGAATTTTAATTATAAAAGATATTTTATTTCATTACAGTTCTTGGCAAAGTTCTAACCTAGACAGTCAGGGTTAGATATCATTTTTCTCCTTAAAGAGGAGAGGGCAAATAAAAATATTTGTGTCATGCCTGGGGCAATCCAGATATCCTTAAATTGTTGCCTCCTTCCCAGAAAAATCTCTAAAATACTGCCTTGGGAATCTAAGATGAAGCATGAACAATAAAAGCCACAATTTATCAGATTATTCTGGAAAATCTGCATAAAATTTAGAAAATAACTACTTTTAGAAGGTTCCTTTTGTGAATTATTGCTTAGTCACTAAACTGTAAATGTTACACATATTTTTGTACTACTTATACTACTTCTAGTTTTAGAAGAATTCTGCGCAATTGCCACATTAAATGACCATTTCCTGGCTTGTCTTTGAAACTTTTCTATTCTTACTGGATCCAATATAAGCTAAAAACCCATGGACTACATAAAATCTTAAAACTGAACTGACATTTCTATAATTGCACAATACAGGGAAGTAGTGATTACTACGGAGAAGGCAATGGTACCCCACTCCAGTACTCTTGCCTGGAAAATCCCATGGACGGAGGAGCCTGGTTGGCTGCAGTTCACGGGGTCACTAAGAGTCGGACACGGCTGAGATACATCACTTTCACTTTTCACTTTCATGCATTGGAGAAGGAAATGGCAACCCACTCCAGTGTTCTTGCCTGGAGAATCCCAGGGACGGGGGAGCCTGATGGGCTGCCATCTATGGGGTCACACAGAGTCAGACACGACTGAAGTGACTTAGCAGCAGCAGCAGTGATTACTATACCCCTTGCTTCATTCATACTATATAAATAGTGAGTTATTATATTGATAAGTCCCTCCTGTTGGACTGTTTCTTGTACTTTTTATAATATCATTCTTAACAATACTGTGATATTCCCTTTAAAGAAAGGGAGGACAGATTACAGAGAAACAAATGTTTCTGGATTAGTTTTATTACAGAATTTTGTCAAATTTAGTATACTAGAGACACTAATGTGAACTGATGCCACCAATAACATTGCAAGTATTTTACAATGTCCTAGAAGAAAGATGACATTCATGGAGTACCAGAACATACATCTGGTTTTTTTTGTATGTTATTTTATACCCAGTAAACTTCTAGTGGCCATTATTGTGTATAAAAGTTCCTATATTAATCTCGTTATTACATGTTTTCATCTAATTTTACCAAGCCTAGTGGATGATTAAATTTGCTGGTTTTACAAAAACCCCAATTAGTTTGTAATATTTACTGATTTCTATGGTATAAATTTGCTGTATGCCCTGCTTACTCACTCAGTTGTGTCCTACTCTTTGTGACTCCATGTACTGTAGCCTGCCAGGCTCTTCTGTCTGTGGGGATTCTCCATGTAAGAACACTGGAGTGGGTTGCCATGCCCTCCTCCAGGATAAATTCTCTAACCATGGCTAATTTCAAGCTCCCAGATAACTAACCTCCAGTTGGGAAAAGATGGGCACAGTAGGTTCAGTAAAATCGATTTCAGTTATTCCATGCCACTTGATGTATTAGACTAGACCATAAAGATTAGCAAATTTTCCTAATAAGTACATGCAGGCCATTGCTCCTACTACTAACTGCAATACTCCTCTTTCTACATTGGGAACTTTTGCTATAATGACTGATTTATATTTAGCAATAGAGTTGAAGAGATAAAAAATAATTATTAGATAACTCACTGATTTAAAAAATTGACATACGTGGTGGATTCATGTCAATGTATGGCAAAACAAATAAAATATTGTAAAGTTAAAGAATAGAAAACAAACTAATTTAAAAAATTGACGTAAATTTTTAAATGTATTTTGAATGAATGTTGAAAAATAGTGTATATTAAAACTAGGGAGGTACAACTCAAATTAGAGGAAAATATATATCGTTAAAGGTATATATTAACAATAAGAATGTTAACAATCAATAGACTAAGACTATATCATGAGAAAACAGAGTAAGGAGGACATATTGAATTAAATAATATAATACATAAATAATAAGATAGAAGGAGGAAATATAACAGAAAAACTAAAATAAAATAGAAGATCAACAAAACCAAAGCAAAAGCACTAACAAGTTGGTTGGAATGAACTGATTAAAGAGAAAAAATGGCTATGTGATTTTGAACTGACAACTCACAAAAGAGAATTTGATAGATTTTATTTTTGTACAGAATTTTCACACTCTTCAATGTTTTATTAATAAAAGTCTTCACCATGTAAATTCATTGGCTTTGGGCAATGAAATATGAATGAAAATAACGTGCTACCTGAGCAAAACCTTAATTCATGGAATGTACTTATCATGTTCTCCTTTCCATTTGGCATGAGACAAGCGATGTCTGGGAAGGGGCATCTTTATCAGCTTAGATTCCAGAGAGTAGAACCTATGGAGAGCCACAACCAACTCTAGATATATGAAAAGCATATATTTGTCACTTAAAGTCTCAGATTTCTTTTCCGTTTTCCTTCTCTCTTTTTTCTTCCCTTTCTTTTCTTTTAAATTTTATTCATTTCTTTTCATTTGTTTTATTAAGCATCATAACAATTTACAATAAATTGACTGACATAAAGATTAAAGAAATGAAAAATAATTCATGAGTATGCTAATTAAAATCACGAGGTACTATTAATCATTCATATGAATGTATGAATTTAAAGATACTGATAATATGGAACAATCTCACAATAGAATATTAAGCCAGACATAAAAATAAAATATGCTAAATGACTACATGTTCTATTTAAAACACACACACACACACAAACAGGAAAAATCTGAACTAGATTGTTTAGAGACACATGCTTAGTTAAACTCTAAAAAAGGCAAGGAGCATTTAGACCTCTCTGAGAATAAGAAGAAGCTATAAACTCTTTTCAGAAAACTTTGCAAGCAACAATTGACCTAAAAGTCAAGATTGTGCTTATTTTTGAGAATAGTTATTAAAAGATGATGTGATGTTGGTTTTGTGGTAGTGGCAAATAGATAAATAAAATAAATAAATAAATACAATGAAAAGGAAGGTAAAAGAAGAAAGTAAAATAGAAAGTCCTACTTCTCAAGGCACCAATATAGGGAGAATTTATATTAATTGTTGTTTATTAAGAAAAAAACGAAAATGGAGGAGTTACCTTGGAAACTACAAAGACAAATAGCATGTCCTCTGTTCCTATGAGTCATCAAATCCCAGGAAATCCCAAATAGGCCACATATTTTTAATCTATGTTTACTTATAGTCTTTTTCTTAAGCACAGACCTATAATTAACTTCTCCCCAGCATCCTACTGTGGTAGCTCACAATTGGTCTGTGGAGATGAAATCTGAAATAAAATGAAAATAGTGAGCTTGCAAGCATTATATAACTAGAATATATAAATGTGTACTAGCAAAAACTTCAAATTTTAACATCAAGCAATATGAGCTACCATTGTGCCCTAAATCCCAGAGTACTAGTATCAGTGAAAAACTTCCTTTAGGCTATTCTTGAATCTGCACCCATAGTTAAGGTCAAACTTTTGGAGTATCTGCAAGAAGAAGCAAGACACACCAGTTTGTGGCATCCATCAAGTGTCCTGACACTTATTTGTTTTATATACAAATATTTGGAGAATTTACAATGCTTATTTATGAATTTAGTGAAGCTTGCCTTGGGTGAGCCCAAGTAACCTCATCAATCTTTAAAACTAGACCATTGTGATCTATCCTACCTTATCCAGACACACAAATCATCTAATAATTGTGAAAAAAATCATAAACACTTAATTAGAATGAAGAAATAAGCAAATAAATAATAAATAAAGTAAAAATGTCAACATCAATAATTAAAATAAAAACCAACTACAGGTATGAAAAAGAACATAATAAATATAGAAACTATTATGCAAAAATTTATGAATATACAGTTGCATGCTTGAAATAGAGGCTATTCTGTTTACAATAAAAGAGAGAAGATAAAGCTAAAATGCAAACTAGAAATTAGAAAATATTTTAAATAGTTATGACAAAGTCTTTATGTTACTAAAACAAAAAAGACCTATATGCTGAAAAAGAGAAAAACAATTGTAATGAAAACAGGGAAAAAGATAGTGTTGTTTCCTTTTCCTATTAGCTGTTTTGTATTTAATCTTATAACTCTTTGAAGAGTATTTCACTGGAACTGAAACAAAAGATCTGTTTGGTAGTAAGTCAATCTGAGCAAATATTATTCCTTCTGAAACTCTCAATGCCATCAAAAATGACTTAGTGTGAAGAGTTAAGCTATGAGGCAGAAAGCACTTCTTGCTAGATTAAAAAGTGTTAGAATAAAATGATCTCAGTTCAAATTATTTTTAACATGTGTTGGTAGTGTTACCTTGAGAAAAAAAAAATTTTTGAGCTTTACTTCCTTTTCCAAATGGAAATTATATATTTCTAATGATGAAAAATGCACCACTATTATCTGCATCCCTCAGAAAATACTGCTATTTTATTTCTAACATGACATCAAATATAAAATCCATGGTTATTTTAGAGATGATAGAAGTTTTAAATTGTAAAATCAATAAAATATCATAATACAAATGAAATATGAATGCAAAATGAGGCAATAAATCTTAAAATGGTTTATAAATTAAATCAATAGCATGTTAATTCTATGTCTATATTCTAGTATTTCAATATATACCTTAGTAAGTTGTTTGTTTTTTTTTTTTAGTTTGCTTCATTCATGGACTTTATCTCTTCCCATAGATATTATAAGCCATTTCAAAGAATATAACTTTTTGGTAGCACCATAATGCATAGCATAGATTTCCAATAACCACCATTTATTCATTTTTAGATTCCGTGGAAAAAGCCTAAAAGGCTATATTTTTGTAAACCTTACCATTTTAATATACTGTATCAATAAGATCTCAAAATATCTACCCAATTTGACTTTCAGTTTAGGCATTGTGAATAAATGTTCACTATGTTATGCCACTGATATTTATTTATATCTTGCATTTGTTTTAGAGAAATTATATTGCACATTTTACTGTTGAGAAATAATCTTTCCATGTGCTTCATATATTTCTACTAATCTAGGGAAGTAAGGCACTTACTACTCTTTGATTCACATTATCTTTTTAAGGATAATGTGGCAAAAGCAATGCTCTTGGCAAAGAGCATGAGAGGACAGGAGTGACTTAAGCCTTGGAAGATGAGAGAATGTCCCTCCAGAATGAAGGTGTCATTCTTTGTGCCTTTTAATACAGTTCATGGGGTTCTCAAGGCAAGAATGCTGAAATGGTTTGCCATTCCTTTCTCCAGTGGACCAGGTTTTGTCAGAACTCTCCACCATGACCCATCTGTCTTGGGTGGCCCTACATGGCATGGCTTGTAGTTTCATTAAGTTATACAAAGCTGTGATCCATGTGATCATTTTGGTTAGTTTTCTGTGACTGTGGTTTTCATTCTGTCTGGCCTCTGATGGATGAGGGTAAGAGGCTTGTGCAACCTTCCTGATGGGAGCGACTGTCTGTAGGGGAAACTGGGTCTTGCTCTGGTGGGCAAGGCCTTTCTCAGTAAAATTTTAATCCAATTTTCTGCTGATGGGTGAGGCTGTGTTCCCTCCCTGAAGCTTGACCTGCGGCCAAACTGGTAGAGACAATGGTGACCTCCTCCAAAAGGACTAATACCAGCATGCCACATCTCCAAGAACTGCTGCTGTCTGTGCCCCTGACCCTGTGGTAGGTCACTGTCAACACACACCTCCACCGGAGACTCCCAAACACTCACAGGCAAATCTGGCTCACTCTCCTTTGGGGTCACTGCTCCTTTCTCCTGGGTTCTGGTGTGCACAAGTCCCGTGAAAGTTCTGTAATCAAATCCTGCTCACTGACGTTCAAAGCCAGATTCCCTGGGGACTCTCAGTCCTTTGCTGGATCTGCAGGTTGGGAAGTTTGTTGTGGGGCCTAAAACTTTTGCATGAGTGTGAGAACATCTTAGGTACAATTGCTCTCCAGTTTGTGGATCACACACCTGGCAGCTCTATAGTGGGACTAATAGCAACCTCCTCCATGAGGACTTATGTCACATGCCGCACCTTCCAGGACTGTTGCTGCAAGAGCCCCTGTCCCAGGGACCATGCCTCCTGCTGATCCATGCCTCCACAAGAGACCCTCAAACACTAACAGGAAGGTCTGGTTCAGTCTACTGTGGGGTTCACTGCTCCTTCCCCTGGGTCCTGGTGTGCACCAGGACTGGAAAAGTCGGTTCTCATTCCAATCTGAAAGAAGGGCAATGCCAAAGAATGTTCACACTACTGTGTAATTGTATTCATTTCACATGCTAGCAAAGCAATGCTCAAAATCCTTTAAGATAGGCCTCTTCAACAATACATGAACTTAGGACTTCCAGATGTACAAGCTGGATTTAGAAAAGGCAGAGGAACCAGAGAGCAAATTGCCAACATTGATTGCATCATAGAGAAAGCAAGAGAATTCCAGGGGGAAAAAAAACAAAAAACATATATTTCTGCTTCATTGACTACACTAAAGCCTTCAACTGTGTGGATCACAACAAACTGTGGAAAATTCTCAAAGAGATGGGAATAAAGACTGCTTTACCTGCCCCTTGATTAATCTTTATGCAGGTCAAGAAGCAACAGTTAGAACCAGGTATGAAACAATGAACTGGTTCAAAATAGGGAAAGGAGTACGTCAAGGCTGTATGTTGTCACCCTGCTTATTTAACTTATATGCAGAGAACATCATGCAAAATTCTGGGTTGGATGAAGCGCAAGCTAGAATCAAGATTGTTGGGAGAAATATCAATAACCTCAGATATACAGATGACACCACCCTAATGACAGAAAGCAAGGAGGAACTTAAGAGCCTTTTAATGAAGGTGAAAGAAGAGAGTGAAAAAGTTGGCTTAAAACTCAACATTCAAAAAATGAAGATCATGGCATGCAGTCTTATCACTTCATGGCAAATAGATGGGGGAAAAATGGAAACACTGACAGACTTTATTTTCCTGGGCTCCAGAATCACTGCAGATGGTGACTGTCACCATGAAATTAAAAAAATGCTTGCTCACTGGAAGAAAAGCTTTGACAAAACTAGACAGCATTTTAAAAAGCAGAGGCATCACTTATATAGTCAAAACTATGGATTTTCCAGTAGTCGTGTAGGGATTTGAGAGTCGGACTATAAAGAAGGCTGAGCACTGAAGAACTGAGGCTTTCAAATTGTGGTGCTGGAGAAGACTCTTGAGAGTCCCTTGGAAAGCAACGAGACCAAACCAGTCAAAACTAAAGGAAATCAACTCTTCATATTTACTGGAAGGACTGATGCTGAAGCTGAAACTCCAATACTTTGGCCACCTTATGTGAAGAGTCTACTTATTGGAATAGACCCTGATGCTAAGAAAGATTGAGGGCAGGAGGAGAAGGGGGTATCATAGGATGAGATGAATGGATGGTATCATCAACTCATTGGACATGAGTTTGAGCAAACTCTGGGAGATAGTGAAAGACAGGGAAGCCTGGTGTGCTGCAGTCCATGGGGTCGCAAAGAGTTTGACACGACTAAGTAGCTGAACAAAAGCAAAAAGAACAAAGGTAACATATGCTTACTGTTCAGTGTAATGACGATAATGTTTCCCCCCAGGGCAACGAACGGGCATATTTTGGACTCTTAATTTCTGTGTTCTTCTCCAATAATGCAAGTACTGTGTATGCATCTGTCCACTGACTCTCTTAATGTTTCTTTATAGAACTGCAGCCACAAAATTAAAAGATGCTTGCTCCTTGGAAGAAAGCTATGACAAACCTAGACAGCATATTAAAAAGCAGAGATATCACTTTACCAACAAATTTCTGTGTAGTCAAAGCTATGTTTTTTTCCAGTAGTCATTTATAGATGTGAGGAATGTAAAGAATGTAAAGAATGCTGACTGTTGAAGAACGGTGGTGCTTTCAAGTTGTGGTGCTAGAGAAGATTCTTGAGAGTCCCTTGGACAGCAAGAAGATCGAGCCAGTCAATTCTAAAGGAAAACAACCCTGAATATACTTTGGAAGGACTGATGCTGAAGCTGAGGCTCCAATTCTTTGGCCACCTGATGTGAAGAACACATTCACAGGAAAAGACCTTTTTGCTGGGAAAGTTTGAGGGCTGAAGGAGAAGGGGGTGACAGATGATTAGATGGTTGGATGAGGGTATCACCAACTCAGTGGACATCAGTCTGAGCAAACTCTGGAAGATGATGATGGACAGGGAAGTCTGGCATGCTGCAGTCTATGGGGTCACAAAGAATTAGACATAACTTGGTTACTGAACAACAGCAATAGAAATTGGAGTCTTAGAAAATGATTTTAAAAATGCTAATATTCTGTCTTCTGCTATTGTTCTTAGCAATAAACTGTCCTTTTCTCTGAATGAGGAATCTTGTGTTTTCTATCATCAGTCAAGAAACTATGGCAGCTAATTTGATAGCTTATAAGTAGGGTAAAATTTTTGAATTCCCACAGTTGTTGAAATTTTAATTCTTTTCTTTTCACAATAAATTTGATAATCTACAATAATGCTTTAGGTGGTGCTAGTGGTAAAGAATCCACCTGCCAATGTAGGAGATGCAAGAGACAAGGATTCAATCTCTGGGTCTGGTAGATCCTTCGAAGAATGGAAAGACAACCCACTTTAGTATTCTTGCCTGTAAAATCCCATGGACTAAGGAGCTGTCGTGTTACACTCGATGGAGTTGCAATGAGGCAAACACAACTGGGTGACTAACTGAGCAGCAGAATCGCCTATGTTTTTATGACTCTTTTTTTCTACAAAGAGAAATACTATTTTCCTCAAATGATATGACAATATACTATCTCAATGACAAAATATTGGAACCTAAGTTAGGAAATTAAAATATTATCTTGGAAAAAAATCATAGCTTGAGATGATAAAGCTCCAAACAGATGTTTGAAGGCTTCATTTGTAAAACTCATTAAGAAAATAGATTACAATGTACTTTTTAATAATTAGAATTTAATTATGCCAAGAATAGGGTTATTCTAAAGGAAACCTAAGAATCTATTCTAGTCCTAAAAAATATGATCTTGAGATGAAACCATCATTGATATGCCAAGAGAGTAAAGTAGAATAACAACACTATAAAAATAGCATGGCAGCCTAGAATTAGCATATGTTTTTCTTTAGACACTATCATTAGATTTGACCCACAGATTCTAATAATTATCACACCACGAAAATTTCCAAAAGGAAATCTTAATATTAACTTACATACTATGTCATTATATAATGTGAGGTCAGTTGAAAAATACCATCTAATTTGCTACATATAGTGCTACAAATGTTACATATTTGTTAACATCTGCTGCTACTGCTACTGCTAAGTCGCTTCAGTCGTGTCCGACTCTGTGCGACCCCATAGACGGGAGCCCACAAGGCTCCCCCGTCCCTGGGATTCTCCAGGCAAGAACACTGGAGTGAGTTGCCATTTCCTTCTCCAATGCATGAAAGTGAAAAGCGAAAGTGAAGTCGCTCAGTCGTGTCCTACTCTTAGTGACCCCGTGACCTGCAGCCAACCAGGCTCCTGCGTCCATGGGATTTTCCAGGCAAGAGTACTGGAGTGGGGTGCCATTGCCTTCGCCAAAGGGTTATAATAAAAGAAGTATGGGTTATTGCAGACACCTGATTTCAGCTACTTCATTTTATATGGTTTTCTCTTTTTTTGGATAGATTTAATGCCTAAAAGGAGAACTTTTGATATATACATATATATACCAACACTTTTTATATCTACTGTAATTTTGCATAGAAATATATAGCTATATATGTTTATGAAAGGTTAATCATGAAATGTGTTGACAAGATAGCACAGAAGAAGAACCCTAACCTCATATTCTTTCACAGGCACACCCAAATTACAATTATTTGTATAACAACTATCTATGAAAATGACCTGAAGTACAGCAGAAATTTTTTTTTTCCATAACTAAGATATAAAGAAGAAACTACAGTGAAATGGGTAAAGGGGGTGGAGATATGGTACAGCCAGGATGAAACTTCTGGGTAGGTGACATTGGAAAGCATGTTTCCAAGGAGAGAGATGTCCAGGTCCCACACTGGGCTCCTTAGCTGAGGGTTCCTGCACCAGTAAGATGAGCCCTCAGAATGCCTGGCTTTGATGTCTAGTGGGAACTGCATACAGGAGATCTGGAGGGTCATAGGAAACAGAGACTCTACTCTTAAAAGGTGTGCACACCTCACATGTTCTATGTCCCAGCACAGAGGCAGTGATTTTTAAAAAGTCTGAGTCATACCTACTTGGTGATCTAGGAAAACTTCTCAGAGAGGCAGAAGACATCTGGAATTCCCTCTGGGGACCTACTTGCTAGTATGAATCATTTTGGGGAGCTTATTCTACCATGAGATCACAGGTGCTGGAAAGCAACATTTTGGATCCCTCCCTCTAGTCTATTAGTGGTTGAAGCTCAACTGACCATCAGTGGGCCAGCATCAACCCCAGAAACCATAGGCCCCAGGAAGCCATGTGGGGACATGGCACCACACACCAGTGTGCTGGAAATGGGCCACCTATGTCCTAATAGTCTTCTGGCCAAGAATCCAGCTCTGTTGACCAGAAGGGCAGCAGTGACCACAAGACAGAGGTTCTGGCACACAAAAAGGCTGGAGACCAGCCTTTCCTCCTAGTGCACCACATTAGTCTAACCCATTAAAGCAAAAGGACCCACACAGGCCACATAGGGTGCTCCTGTACAGCATATAGCTCTGGTGACCAGACGACGGTGTGCTGATGGGTACCATGGGATGTCTCCTATTTAAAGTCACTTCTCAAGATTGAGACAGGTAACAATCCTACCTAATACATAGAAATAAATGCAGAAAACTAGACAAAATAGAGCAAGAAGGGAATACATTCCAAACAAAGAACAAGACAAAACCTTAGAAGAATTAAGGGAAGTGGAGATAAGCAGTCTACCTGATAAAGAGTTCAAGGTACTAATCAAGATGTTCAATGAAATTAAGATAAGAATAGATAAACACAATAAGAAGTTTAACAAAGAGCTAGAAAATATAAAAAAGAACCAAACAGAACTGAAGAGTATAAGTGAAATAAAAAATACACTAGAAGTAATCATCAAAAGGACAAATGGAAGGGGAAAACATGTACACCCATGGTGGATTCATATCAATGTATGGCAAAACAAATACAATATTGTAAAGTTAAAAAATAGATAAATAAAATAATTTTAAAAAATATAACAAAAAAAAGAACAAATGACACAGAGGAATAGATTAGGGAATTAGAAGACAGTAATGGGAGTCACACAAGCTAAATGGAAAAAAAGAAAAAAAAAGAAAATTTATAAATAGACCTCTGAAACAATATCAAGCATAGTAAGATTCCTATTATATGAGTCCCAGAAGGAACAGAAAGGGAGAAAAGAATAGAGACTTCCTTTGAAGAAACAATAGCTAAAATTTTCCAATTTACTGAATTGGAGATAGAAGCAACTATCCAGGGCCAAGATTCACGGAGTCCCAAGCAAGAAATAACCCAAAGGGGTCCACCCTGAGACACTTGATAAAGCAGCAAAGGTTAAAGATAAAGAGTGAATATTAAAAGCAACAAAATAAAAGCAACTGCTGCTGCTGCTAAGTCGCTTCAGTCATGTCCGACTCTGTGCGACCCCATGGACAGCAGCTCACCAGGCTTCTTCGTCCCTGAGATTCTCCAGGAAAGAACACTGGAGTGGGTTGCCATTTCCTTCTCCAATGCATGAAAGTGAAAAGTGAAAGTGAAGTTGCTCAGTCGTGTCTGACTCTTCAAAACCCCATGGACTGTAGACTATCAGGCTCCTCTATCCATGGGATTTTCCAGGCAAGAGTACTAGAGTGGGTTGCCATTTCCTTCTCCCATAAAAGCAACTAGTTATTTACAAATGAACTATCTTGAGACTCTCCAAAAATCACTGCAGATGGTTCAGTGATTTGGGGGCTCCAAAATCACTGCAGATGATGACTGTAGCCATGAAATTAAAAGATGTTTGCTCCTTGGAAGAAAAGCTATGACCAACCTAGACAGCATTTTAAAAAGCAGAGACATTACTTTGCTGACAAAGGCCTGTCTAGTCAAAGCTATGTTTTTTCCAGTAGTCATGTATGGATGTGGAGAAGGCACTGGCAACCCATTCCAGTACTCTTGCCTGGAGAATCCCATGGCCAGAGGAGCCTGGTAGGCTGCAGTCCATGGGGTCGCTAAGAGTCGGAACGATTGAGTGATTCCACCTTCACTTTTCACTTTCATGCATTGGAGAAGGAAATGGCACCCCACTCCAGTGTTTTTGCCTGGAGAATCCCAGGGATGGGGGAACCTGGTGAGCTGCCGTCTATGAGGTCGCACAGAATCGGACACGACTGAAGCGACTTAGCAGCAGCAGCAGCATGTATAAACGTGAGTTGGACAATAAAGAAAGCTGAGCATTGAAGAATTGATGCGTTTGAACTGTGGTGTTGGAGCAGACTCTTGAGAGTCCCTTGGACTGCAAGGAGATCCAACCAGTCAATCCTAAAGGAAATAGGTTCTGAATATTCATTGGAAGGACTGATGCTGAAGCTGAAACTCTAATACTTTGGCCTCCTGATGCTAAGAACTGATCATTAGAAAAGACCCTGATGCTGGGAAAGATTGAAAGCAGGAGGAGAAGGGAGGACAGAGGATAAGATGGATGGATGGCATCACCGACTCAATGGACATGAGTTTGAGCAAGCTAAGGGTGTTGGTGATGGACAGGGAAGCATGGCGTGCTGCATTTCATGGGGTCACAAAGAGTCAGATATGACTGCGCAACTGAGCTGAACTGACTGAGGCTCTCAACTGACTTTTCAATAGAAATGTTGCAGGAAAGGAATGGTGCAGTATATTCCAGTGCTAAAATGACAATACCCTTAAGCAAGAACATTATACTATACAAGATTATCACTAAGATATAAAGGGAGATAAATAATTTTACATAAAAGGAAAAGCTAAAGAGTTCAGCAATACTAACCAGCTTTATAGGAAATATTTTAAGGGATTTCACTAAACAGAAAGAAAAAAAAAACACGATTACAAATACGAAGTTTAGGGAGGGAAAAAATCCGATTCATGAAGGCAAATATGAGTAAAAGAGGTAGATCAATCACTCACAAAGCTACTATAGAGGATAAAAGATGAGGTATTAAACTCATCTATATGTACAATAAGTAAAAAGATTGTTATTGCTGTTCAGTCACCCAGTCGTGTCCAATTCTGTGGGACCCAATGGACTGCAGCACACCAGACCACATGTCCCTCACCATCTCTTGAAGTTTGCCCAAATTCACATCCATTGCATTGGTGATGCCATCCAGCAATCTCATCCTCTGATGCTCTCTTCTCCTTTTGCCATCAACCTTCCCCAGCATCAGGGACTTTTGCAATGAGTTGACTGTTCACATCAGGAGACCAAAATACTGGAGTTTCAGCTTCAGTATGAGTGCTTTCGATGAGAATTCAGGATTGATTTCCCTTAAGATTGACTAGTTTGATCTCCTTGCATTTCAAGAGACTCTCAAGAGTCTTCTCCAGCACCACAGTTCAAAAGCATTAGTTCTTCAGTGCTCAGCCTTCTTTATGGTCCAACTCTCACATCTGTACATGACTATTGAAAAAACCATAGCTTTGATTAGATGGACCTTTGTTGGCAAAGTAATGTCTCTACTTTTTAATATGCTGTCTAGGTTGGTCATAGCTTTTCTTCCAAGGAGCAAGCATTGTTTAATTTCATGGCTGCAGTTACCATCTGTGATGATTTTGGAACCCAAGAAAATAGTCTGTCATTGTCTCCATTGTTTCTCCATCTATTTGCCATGAAGTGATGGAACTAGATGCCATGATCTTCTTTTTCTGAATGTTGAGTCTTAAGCCAGATTTTTCACTCTCTTCTTTCAATTTCAGCAAGAGGCTCTTGAGATCCTCTTTGCTTTCTGCCATAAGGGTGGTGTTACCTGTGTATCTAAGGTTATTGATATTTCTCCTAGCAATCTTGATTCCAGCTTGTGCTTCATCCAGCCTGGATTTTCATATAAGTTAAACAAGCAAGGTGACAATATACAGCTTTGATGTACTCTTTTCCCAACTGGAAAACAATTATACGAAAGAAGTTCTTGCACTCTTGTAAAAGTTCTAGGGCCCACTACGGATTTTCCCACTTGAGGATCCAGCAAAGGGAATAAGAACCTCCAGAGAATTTGACTTTGAAGGCCAGTGGGATTTGATTACAGGACTTCCAGAGGACTGGAGAAACAGAGTCTCATAGGACACAAACAAAAAATTTTTTTGTGAACCAGGACCTAGGAGAAAGGAGCAGTGACTCCACAAGAGAATGAGCCAGGCATGGCTGTGGGTGTCCATGAGTCTCCAGTGGAGGCATGGATGAACAGTGGAAAGACCTGCCAAAACAAACAAACAAACAAATTAAGAAAATTCCAATAGGAACATATGTATCAATTAGTACTTTAAATGTAAATGGATTAAATGTTCCAAGCAAAAGATATAGACTGGTTGAATGCATACAAAAGCAAGACTCATACATATGCTGTCTATAAGAGACCCACTTCAGGCCTAAAGAAATGTACAGATTGAAAGCTAAAGGATGGAAAAAGGAAAAGAAAAGAAAAAAAAAAAGGATGGAAAAATGTATTCCATGCAAATGAAAATCAGTAGAAAGCTGGAGTGGCAATTCTTATTTCAGACTAAATATATCTTAAAACAAAGAATATTACAAGAGATAAATAAGGACACTACATAATGATCAAAGGATAAATCCAAGAAAAAGACATAACAATTGTAAATATCTATGCACCCAACATAGGAGCACCTCATTGCCTAAGGCAAATACTAACAGACATAAAATGGGAAATTGACAGCAACATAATAATAGTAGGGGACTTTAACAACCCACATACACCAAATGGACAGATCAACAAAACAGAAAATCAATAAGGAAACACAAACCTTAAATGAAACATTAGGAAAAATGGACTTAATTGTTATCTTCAGAAATTTTCAAGAAAACACAGAAGAATACACTTTCTTTTCAAGTTCATATAGAACATTCTCCAGGATAAACCATATTTTGCATAACAAATCAAACCCCAGGGAATTAAAAAAAAAAATGAAATCGTATCAAACATCTTTTCTGACCACAAAGCTATGAGACTAGATATCAATTTCAGGGGGGAAAAAAAAACCTGTAAAAAACAAAAACACATGGAGATGAAACAATAAATTTCTAAATAATGAACAGGATACTGAAGAAATCAAAAAAGAAATAAAAAAATTCCTAGAAACAAATGACAATGAAAAAAGACAACTCAAAACCTATGGAATGCAGCAAAAGCAGTTCTATGAGGGAAGTTCATAGCAATACAATGCTACCTCAAGAAACCAGAAAAACATTGAATAGACAACCGAACTTTACACCTAAAACACCTGTAAAAAAAAGAAGAAGCAAAAAAAAAGTTAGTAGAAGGAACGAAATTATCAACATCAGAACAGAAATAAATGAAAAAGAAATGAAAAAAAATAAAAACTAAAAAAAAAGAAATAAAATCAAGAAAAAAAAGAAATGAAAAAAACAATCAGTAAAGATTAATAAAACTAAAATCTGGTTTAAATCTGAGGAGATAAAATTGACAAACCATTAATCAGACTCATCAAGGGAAAAAAAGGGCTACAAATCAATGAAATTAGAAATGAAACAGGAGAGATTAAAGCATATAATGCAGGAATACAAAGGATCATAGGAGACTATATGAACAACAGTATGCCAATAAAATGGACAACTTGGAAGAAATGGACTGATTCTTAGAAGAGTTCAGTCTTCCAAGACTGAACCAGGAAGAAATAAAAATCATGAACAATCCAATTATAAGCACTGAAATTGAAACTGATCAAAATCTCTCCAGAGGCTGTTTTTTCACTTCTCTGGAATGTGTTCCTCTCCAGGTTCCCGAAGATGCAGCTCAGAGCAATGGAGATTAACCCTGAGATGCTGAACAGAGTGCTGGTCTTGCTGGGAGTCGCCAGCCAGAGGACGTTCTGGGATGGGAGGAGGAGTCTCTGGGCTGACAGCCATGCCGGCCTGCACCTGGTGCTGCTCTTTCCACTCACAGAACAGCAGGAGAACTTCAGGGAAAACAGACTGGAGAGCTGAAGGGACACGAAGTCAGTCCCAAGGTGTGCTTCATGAAGCAGACCATTGGCAACTCCTGTGGAAACATCAGACTCGTTCATGCAGTGGCCAATAATCAGGACAAACTGGAGTTTGAGGATGGGTCCATTCTGAAACACTTTCTTTGTGAAACAGAGAAGTTGTCCCCTGAAGACAGAGCAAAGTGCTTTGAAAAATGAGGCCATTCAGGGAGCACCATGGCACAGGAAGGCTTACCTCAATATAATAAAGGCCATATATGATAAACCCACAGCAAGCATTATTCTCAATGGTAAAAAACTGAAAGCATTCCCCCTAAGATCAGATTACTACTAAATGTAATCTACAGTTTCAATGCAAACTATCAAATTACAATGGTATTTTTCACAGAACCAGAACAAAAAATCTCACAGTTCATACAGAAACACAAAATACTCCAAATCCCCAAATAAATCTTGAGAAAGGGAGCTAGAGGGATCAACCTTCCTGACTTCAGACTATACTACAAAGATAAAGTCACCAGGACAGTATGGTACTGGCACAAAAACAGAAATATAGCAATGGAACAAGACAGAAAGTTCAGAGATAAACCCATGCACCTCTGGATACCTTATTTTTGTCAAAGGAGGCAAGTATATACATGGGGCAAATACAGTCTCTTCAATATGTGGTGCTGGGAAAACTGAACAGCTTTGTGTATAAGAATGAAATTAGAACACTTCCTAACACCATACATAAAGATAAACTCAAAATGGGTTAAAGACCTGCTCCTAGAGGAAAATACAGACAGAACACTCTATGACATAAATCAGAGGAAGATCCTCTATAACCCACCTCCCAAAGTAATGGAAATAAAAACAAAAATAAATAAGTGTGACCTAATTAAACTTAAAAGCTTTTCCATAGCAAAGGAAACTCTAAACAAGGTGAAAAGACAACCCTCAGAATGGGAAAAAATAATAGCAACTGAAACAACTGACAAAGAATTAATTTCAAAAATATACAAGCAGCTCACAAAGTCATACCAAAAAAAGTAAACAGCCCAATCAAAAAATGGGCAAAAGACCTAAATAGACATTTCTCCAAAGAAGACATACAGATGGCTAATTAACATGTGAAAAGATGCTCAGCATGGCTCATTATTAGAGAAAAGCAAATCAAAACTACAGTGAGCTATCACCTCACACCGGTCAGAATGGTCATCATCAAAAAATATACAAACAATAAATGCTGGAGAGGGTGTGGAGAAAAGGGAATCTTCTTGAACTGTTTGTGAGAATGCAAATTTATACAGCTACTATGGAGAACAGTATGGAGATTCCTTAAAAAACTTGGAATAAAACCACCACACAACCCAGGAATCCAACTACTAAGAATATACTTTGAGGAAATCAAAATTGAAAAGGTCGTGTGTAACCCAATGTTCCCATGGAGGAGGTCATGGCAACCCACTCCAGTATTCTTGCCTGGAGAATCTCCACGGACAGAGGAATCTGGTGGGCAACAGTCCATGGAGTTGCAAAGAGTCGGACATGAATGAATGACTAAAAACAACACAGCACAATCCAATGTGCATTGCAGCTCTATTTATAATAGCTAGGACATGGAATCAACCTTGATGCCCATTCACAGAATAATGGATAAAGAAGCTGTGGTACATATATACAATGGAATAATACTCAGCCTTTAAAAGGGACACATTTGAGTTAGTCATAAAGAGGTAGATAAACCTAGAGCCTATTATACAGAGTGAAGTAAGTCAGAAAGAAAAAATCAATCATCACATGGTAACGCATATATTGCCAACATCCGCTGGATCATCAAAAAAGCAAGAGTTCCAGAAAAACATCTATTTCTGCTTTATTGACTATGTCAAAGCCTTTGACTCTGTGGATCACAATAAACTGTGGAAAATTCTGAAAGAGATGGGAATACCAGACCATCTGACCTGTCTCTTGAGAAACCTGCATGCAGGTCAGGAAGCAACAGTTAGAACTGGACATGGAACAACAGACTGGTTCCAAATAGGAAAAGGAGTACGTCAAGGCTGTATATTGTCACCCTGCTTATTTCACTTATATGCAGACTACATCATGAGAAACGCTGGGCTGGAAGAAACACAAGCTGGAATCAAGAATGCCGGGAGAAATATCAATAACCTCAGATATGCAGATGACACCACCCTTATAGCAGAAAATGAAGAAGAACTAAAGAACCTCTTGATGAAAGTGAAAGAGGAGAGTGAAAAAGTTGGCTTAAAGCTCAACGTTCAGAAAACTAAGATCAGGGCATCTGGTCCCATCATTTCATGGGAAATAGAAGGGGAAACAGTGCAAACAGTGTCAGACTTTATTTTTCTGGGCTCCAAAATCACTGCAGATGGTGATTGCAGCCGTGAAATCAAAAGACGCTTACTCCTTGGAAGGAAGGTTATGACCAACCTAGATAGCATATTTAAAAGCAGAGACATATTACTCAGCCATTAAAAAAAATACATTTGAATCGGTTCTACTGAGATGGATGAAACTGGAGCCCATTATACAGAGTGAAGTAAGCCAGAAAGAAAAACAACAATACAGTATACTAATGCATATATATGGAATTTGAAAGATGGTAACGATAACCCTATATGCGAGACAGAATAAGAGACACAGATGCATGGAACAATTTTATGGACTCTGAGGGAGAAGGTGAAGGTGGGACGTTCTGGGAGAATAGCATTGAAACATGTATATTATCGTATGTGAAACAGAACACCATTCCATGTTCGATGCATGAGACAAGGGCTCAGGGCCGGGGCAATGGGATGACCCAGAGGGATGGGATGGGGAGGGAGGTGGGTGGGGGGTCCAGGAAAGGGAACACATGTAAACCCATGGCTGATTCATGTCAATGTATGGCAAAAACTATTACAATATTGTAAAGTAATTAGCCCCCAACTAAAATAAATAAATTTATTAAAAAAAAATAAAAATAAAATATGAGTACCAAAAAAAAAATAAAATAAAATAAATAAAAGCAGAGACATTACTTTACCAACAAAGGTCCGTCTAGTCAAGGCTATGGTTTTTCCAGTCGTCATGAATGGATGTGAGAGTTGGACGGTGAAGAAAGGTGAGTGCCGAAGAATTGATGCTTTGAACTGTGGTGTTGGAGAAGACTCTTGAGAGTCCCTTGGACTGCAAAGAGTTCCAACCAGTTCATCCTAAAGGAGATCCATCCTGGGTGTTCATTGGAAGGACTGATGTTGAAGCTGAAACTCCAATACTTTGGCCACCTCATGCGAAGAGTTGACTCATTGGAAAAGACTCTGATGCTGGGAGGGATTGTGGTCAGGAGGAGAAGGGGACGACAGAGGGTGAGAGGTTGGATGGCATCACCGACTCAATGGACGTGGGTTTGGGTAGACTCCGGGAGTTGGTGATGGACAGGGAGACCTGGTGGGCTGCGATTCATGGGGTCGCAAAGAGTCGGACACGACTGAGCGACTGAACTGAACTGAACTGAATATATATATATGGAATCTAGAAAGATGGGACTGATGAACCTATTTGCAGGGCAGCAATGGGGACACAGACATTGAGAGCAGACTGATGGACATGGCTGAAGGCAAGGAAGAATGCGTGGGTGGGAAGTGTGAAAAGAGTAACATGGAAATATACATTAGCGTGTTTAAAATAGATAGTCAATGGTAATTTGCTGTATGACTCAGAGAACTCAAAGCAGGGCTTGGTAACAACTTAGAGGGGTAGGATGGGGAGGGAGGTGGGAGGGATATTTAAGTGGGAGAGGACATTGGTAAAACTATGGCTGTTTCATGGTGATGTTTGGTATAAACCAATGTCATAATGTAAAACAATTATCCTTCAATTAAAAATAAATAAATTTTTTAAAATTTAAAAATAAAAACTTTGGGTGATGATATGAAGAAAGGGAAACCCTGTGCTCTATTGATGCAAGCACTATAGAAAACAGTTTGAAGATTTCCCCCCAAAACATTAAAAATTAAGAATTCAGCAATTCCACTCAGGTATTTATCTGGGAAAAAACCAAAAACATGAATATGAAAAGATGTATGCACTCCTATGTTCATTGAATCACTATTTTTAATAGCCAAGACATGGAAGCAACCTAATTGCTTATTGACAGACAAATAGATGAAGATGTGATACATATACACGACCAACCATTAAAAACAGTGAAATATTGCCATTTGCCACAATGTGGATGGACTTACAGGGTCTTATGCTAAAGGAAATAAGTCAGAAAGAGAGAAAAATACTGCCTTTCACTTTTATGTGGAATCCTAAAAAACAAAAACAAATGAACAAACACAACAAAATAGAAACAGAGACAGATACTGAGAAAAAAAATAAAAACAAAAACAACTGGTGGTTGCCAGAGTGGAAAAATGAACAGGAATGAATGAAATATTGAGGGAGATTAAGTACAAACTTCCAGTTACAAAATGAAGGTATCATGGGATGCAATATACAACATATGAAATATAAATAGTATTATAATCACTTTGTATGTCAAAAGATGGTAATTATATATTTTGTGCTAATCATTTCATAATGTATTAAATATTGTAAGTTTATTATAATCCAATTTAAAAAATTAAAAGATAAATCATCATATCTCTGTAAATTATCATCTTTGGGAAAAGGTAAAATAATATTTCAATAATATCCTTACCAATATTTTGTGGTAAAATAATCTATCATAATATTCATTATGCAAACATTTATATCACAATGATATGTTTCAACTATTGTATCAATGAAGAAGATGGATATTTAAGGGAGTAAAATGATAGTGGTCAGAGAGAAATGTAATAGAAGACAATAATAAACAAATGTCAAAATGAGAGGGGAAAAAAGTGCTGATTCTCAGAAGTCATCTGAAATATTAGTGTTTTTAATTTGATTTTGCTCTTTTAAAACATATTTATTTACTTTATATTTTGGCTGCATTGAATGTTAGTTGCTGCACATGGGATGTCCCTTGCAGCATGCAAAATTTTTCATGGTGGTGCACAGGCCCAGTTGTTGCAGTGCGCGGGCTTAGTTGCCCTGTAGCATGTGGGGTCTTAGTTTCCTGACCAGGAATCAAACTTGTGTCTCCTTCATTGGAAGATGGATTATCAACCAATGGGCCAAGAGGGACATCCCTGATTTCACTCTTGGCTCACTCTCAAATTATTACTCTTCAGAACTACTAATCTATGAATATTTCACATGTTAACTTTTTTTTTTCATTTTATTTTTTTTTATTTTTTTTCTAGTTGAAAGCTGATTTTATTTATTTTTTTTATAAATTTATTTATTTATTTAACTTTTAAATTTAGAAGAATAACTGCAAGTTTTCATTTTTACTGAAATAGAATAGTAAACCGTGTCAAACAACAACAACAAAAAAAAGTGGCTTTGGCTTTTTGTCATAAAACCAAAGAGACAAAATAATTAAATATCACCTGAGTTTTTAGTTGGAAAGTTCTTTATAAATTATTAATCTATAAATATCTACCAGAAAGTCCTAATGCAATATATTTATACTAACATGATTGAAACATCTCAAAACCTTTAGCAGTTTAATTTACATCACAAATTGACGATTAGATTTAGATTTTAGATTTATAACTAATTATTCATTATTTAAAGACTAACTATTCCCTAAGTCTTCCTTGAAGTGATTGGACTGGATGCCATGATCTTAGTTTTCTTAACGGCATCCAGTCCAATCACTTCATGGCAAATAGATGGGGAAACAATGGAAACAGTGAGAGAATTTATTTAGGGGGACTCCAAAATCACTGCAGATAGTACCTGCAGCCATGAAATTAAAAGATGCTTGCTCCTCGGAAGAAAAGCTATGATCAAACTAGACAGCATATTAAAAAGCAGAGACATTATTTTGCCAACAAAGTCCGTCTAGTCAAAGCTATGGTTTTTCCAGTAGTCATGTATGGATGTGAGAGTTGGACTATAAAGAAAGCTGAGTGCCGAAGAATTGATGCTTTTGAACTATTGTGTTGGAAAAGACTCCTGAGAGTCCCTTGAACTGCAAGGAGATTCAACCAGTCCATCCTAAAGGAAATCAGTCCTGAATATTCATTGGAAGGACTCATATTGAAGCTGAAACCAATACTTTAGCCACCTGATTCAAAGAACTGACTCACTAGAAAAGACCATGATGCTGGGAAAGATTGAAGGCAGGAGGAGAAGGGGACAACAGAGGATAAAATGGTTGGATGGCATCACTGGCTCGATGGACATGAGTTTGAGTAAGCTCCAGGAGTTGGTGATGGACAGGGAAGCCTGGTGTGCTGCATTCCAAGGGGTTGCAAAGAGTCGGACATGACTGAGCAACTGAATTTAAGTCTTTCTTATAAAAAATTATTTCATTTGTGAAAAAAAAATTCAAGTTGCACAAGTTAAGTTGCCAAAATAAGTTGTTTGATAACGTTAAAGGAGTGAAACTGGTAAAAATTGATACCCCTTTCCTCATTTTCAATCTTAAGCGTGTATGTGAAATTGGTCACAAGTTTTTTGAATGCCTGATGTGGAGAAGTGACGATAATATTGCCTCCCCTTGAATGTGAGCAGGTTCTGTATCTGCTTTGACCAATAGATAATAGTAGAAATGATGAATAAAGTTTCTATTCCCAAGTCATAAGAGACTCATGGTCTCCATTTACTGCCTCTCAAGTTACTCACTCTTAGAATTCAACTGCCTAAATAACCTAAGGAATATGGAGGGATTATGCTAGTAGAAAGCTGTCAGCAGCCACAGCTATCATCAATGGTCATCCATGTGAGTGAGCTATCTTGGATATCTGATCCAGTTGAATCTCCAGATATCTCCAGTCCTGATGACTATCTGACTACGATCGCAGATGACATCCCAAGAAAGAGCCATCTGAGCTTATTTAAGCAAAAACTTACTACAGAAAAACAACAAAATGCTTTTAAACTATTACATTTCAGGATTGTTCATGTTTGTTTTGCAACAATAGATACAACATAATTTTTAAATTATACATACATATTTTATATTTCAAGTATTTTAGATCGGTTCACAAGAAAAACATTGTTCCCTCAAGATGAATCTTTGCTCCTACTTTGAAAAATTACCATTTTTTATTTGGTTGAGAATATATTGCTACATAAGGTAGAAGAGATACTTGAGTATCAAGTTATCCCAGATAGAAAGACTTCAGAGTAGGCTAAAGAGTTTTTAATTATGGAGCTGTATGTGATCAATCAATTGTGGTTACTATGAATAAAACTTCCCAGGTGGCTCAGTTGGTAAAGAATCTGCCTGTTATGTAGGAGACCTGGGTTGGATCCCTGGTTCAGGAAGATCCCCTGGAGAAGGGAATGGCAACTCACTCCAGAATTCTAGCCTGGAGAATTGCTTGGATAGAGCAGCCTGGTGGACTACAGTCCACGGGGTTGCAAAGAGTCAGAGACAACTGAGTGACTTTCTTTCACTTTTCACGAAGAAAACTAAACAAAACTGCTGAACCGCAAGTGATTACACATGCAGACACTTCACCTCGTAAGTGATCACACAGGAAAAACTATAACACCCGTGCTCTTTATTGTTGAAATCAACAGTCCAAGACTACTAAAGACGGTAAAGCTATTTCTCTGGTGGTGGCATTAGATAGATAGATAGATAGATAATAGATATTTATGTATGGATATCTCCCCATGAATTCATATATCTCACATACACACATTTATTAAATATAAAATTTGTGGAAATATGGAACAGAACCTTGGTGAAAAAGCATTTTAGGGATGACTGGTTTTGGGGAAAGCAATCAAACAATAGCAAAACTATAACTGGTATACTTAATAGATTTTTCTTTTGGGTCATAAATCAAATTTACCTGTTCAGTATAGTTGTCAAGGGGTTTTTGAATTAATCTAAAATCAGCAGCTACATTTTTTCCTTGGGATATATATGTCTCATTGTTGATACACATATAATACAAAATTTCAGTTAAAATTTCAACCAAATCTATTTGGTAACAATTTCATTTACAATAAACATTACAGCTTGAAATATTTAAAAAGTCTTCATTTATTATCCATCTATTTTGTTTGTACTTTCTAGCATATACAGGGTTAAAAGAAATGGCTGACCATGTAAAACTAATTAAATATAGCTGTGATATTATTACAGCAATGAAGTAGTCTATAGCTCCTAGAAACTCATCTAAGATATCTTTTCTCTTGTTTAAAATTTAAGTCAATTTTAATGTGAAATATCTATTTTTAAAATTTAATGAGTATTAAATGCACATACAATCTCTATTAACTCAGAGAATTAATTGCCAGTTACTATTTCATCACATCCTAACACTCTCTCTTGTAAACTGGAGGAAATCTCCTGTATGTTACAATCTCCTGGCAAATTTGTATCATTGAAAGTGGCTGCTAAGTCACTTCAGTCGTGTCTGACTCTGTGCGACCCCAAAGATGGCAGCCCACCAGGCTCCGCCGTCCCTGGGATTCTCCAGGCAAGAATACTGGAGTGGGTTGCCATTTCCTTCTCCAGTGCATGAAAGGGAAAAGTGAAAGTGAAGTCGCTCAGTCGTGTCCGACTCTCAGCGACCCCATGGACTGTAGCCTACCAGACTCCTCCGTCCATGGGATTTTCCAGGCAAGAGTACTGGAGTGGGGTGCCATTGCCTTCTCCCTGAAAGTGGCTAGGGAATGACCAATAAGAAAAAGGCCCTATTCTTCCTTTATTTTTAGAGAGCTCAGAGGGCCCTAAGTAAACCTAGAGAGGTCATGGTTGAATAGAAAAATTTTGTATTATCATTAGAATGAAAGCTAACACAGAATGGGTACTCAGTTCCCAATTAGCCAACCCAAGCATAGGTTTAGTGTTTAAAGAAGTGCTCAGAAGAATAAGGCAGATGGATTATCTGCTTTATCCACGTGAGGATGGATCTGCTTCAGAGGGGCATGATTTTCAGCACAGCTTTATGTCTTAGAACAAAGAGCATTAAACAAGTCAGGGAAATATTCATTCAAGGTTTCGGAAAAAAAGTGGACCAGCATGTACACAGTGAGTCAGTACGGCCTTGGCACTTGGGAGGAAGACATGTCAAAGGAGTACTAGCATCAGTGCCTCAGGAAAGAGGGGTTTAATCTTTATTTTTAGCATGCACTTTTCTTTACTTCTGGCCAACACATTATTTTCCTTAATGATTAAATCAGATGTACAATGTATGTTTGATAGTCCATAAATTGACTGTTTCAGTCAGCACAAAATACAAGTTAGCTCATGACAAGGCAGAATAATATCCCCATACCTACCTCAATATGTGAAAAGTGATTTCATCGTATCCTATCAAAGCGAAGAAATTTGTAATTTCAAATGTATTGTGTTGCTTTTTGTAATGTTTAAATGGATACAAAGCAGCTTTTAAATTAATAATAATAATTAATAATATAAATAATAAATAAATAATTATTAATAATAAAAATAATAATCCATTTGGAAGATACTATTTTTCCCTTGGCAAAGTATATGCCAGGAGACAAGATGTGTTCTTTTTCATTGTAGCAAATAATAGAATAAAATCTGTCAGCTGTCACTTCCAGTTTTGGATAAAAATTTCCAGGTAGAAATTTCATAATTTGTTTCTTTTGAGACAAACATCTTCTGTTCTTCTGGATCTGGCCACCATAAATATCCCGTGTGTTCTAGAGAGTTGTTGTTGCTGTCGTTTCCCAAAAACAACTAAATATTAAGTGGATATAAACTAAAGAGAAATATGTTGCTACAGAATCTCTCTTGTTTTTATTATTATTTCTCTATTTACACTTTTTTTTTTTTCTGTTATGAGCAGAATCAAGGTTGCCAACCATTCATTTTGTTATTGCTAAGCAGTCAGATACCAGGCTGCCTACAAGCCTCCTGACCTTGTAAGCTTCCAACTTAAATTGAACTAACAGATGTGTAGTCTAAGTCACTTATATTCTTATTCAAGTGAAAAAATAAGATATAAATCAGGCAAATCAAAATAAATATGGATACAGTAATACTCATTTTATCCAAGGAAAACTTTGTAAATTGTGTCTATGAGATATGAAATTGCACACAAGTTAAAGCAAATAAACAATAATGTCTCCTCCAAATATGAGATTCTATGACTTATAACATGGACAGGTATATGAAGAATGTCATGCATTTTATCTCCACCACATCTAGCATCATGTGTTTATGTACAAGGGCAGACATTCTCAGTTAACATTCAGTCTTCAATGAACTTCCTTGTGAGTTTTCACTTTTTACATTGCCTCCCTGCTGCTAGAGATCTCTCTTTTATCTTTAAAGAAAATATTCCATCCCCTTTTTAATTGCCATGCTGCTAAGTTATCACTATCTTGCCAAACTCCATTCACTTCTTGATTCAGCTTTAAGACCAGGCTTGGTTAGAGGGCTTAATACTCAGGATTCAAAGACATTCAAAAGATCTATTTGGAAGAATCAAACAAATTTTTATAAGTAACAGAAATCCAATATTGTTATTAATATATCTGCTCTATATGACAGGAAATAGGATTTTACTTGGGAATACTAAAACTTTCTGTGAAAAAAAAAGTATAATGAATTTTCAGTGTAGAACAGATACTTATTGTATGAAATTTATTAATAAAAATGAAGACTGATAAATTGCTAAATGACAAAAATAATCTTTCATCATGGACTTTAATTTGTCTTAACAGTTTAATTGAACATACAAATCAAAATTATGATTTCATACAAACCTGTATATCATTGTCATTTGCATAACATAGTCCTTGCCTCAATTTTAATGGGAAAAAGTACTTATATAAGTTATCAATCTTCTTACAAAGTCTTCTATAGTAAAACTTTAACTGCGTGCCAGTTGCTTTACATACTTAACTCTCACAACATTTTGCGGATGAAAAACCAGAAAATCTGACAGTAAATCATTCTCACACCATTGTGTGTGTGCATGTGTGTGCTCAGTCACTGAGTTGTACCCGACTCTTTGCAACCCCATGGGCTGTGGCCTGTTAGACTCCTCTGTCCATGGAATTTTCTAGGTAAGGAGACTGGAGTGGGTTGCCATTTCCTCCTCCAGGGGAGCTTCCACACCCAGGGAAGGCTGTGTCTCTTGTGTCTCCTGCACTGGCAGGTGGATTCTTTACCAT
Source organism: Giraffa tippelskirchi (assembly GCF_054371585.1). NCBI lineage: Eukaryota > Metazoa > Chordata > Mammalia > Artiodactyla > Giraffidae > Giraffa > Giraffa tippelskirchi. Next base: position 73,437,984 of record NC_137286.1, read on the forward strand.
TGGGCTACCTTGGAAGCCCCTCCAGTGTTAATGGCACTTTAATTCGCCATTAACAACAAAATCGGAGTCTTTGCAATATAATAGTATATATGGCTTTTACATTTTCACTATAACCCAATGAATTAAATAAGTAGAATTTATGAACTGTACATTATAGACAAGGAAATTAATACAGCCAGGCACACTGATGTGCACATGGTCACACAGTAACACAAACTCTAAAGAAGACATTAAGTTACCTAAATTTCAGGTTTTCAATAAAGCACTGTTTTGTATAAATTTAAATTCTGGAATTTGCCTTGCTCCTAGTTTTTAGTTCTGCCTTTCAGCATCATTTCTTTTTGCACTTCAAAGTTGCATGCTAATTAATTTTTTCCTCACAGATCAGATAGACAGAATATTCTAGATATGGAGAAAATAATGAATAATCTAAAGCAAACATAAAAACAAATTTCAATTTCCAAACGTAATAAATTCAATTTGCTTAAAACAATCCAGTGAGTGGCTTCTAGGTGAGTACTTAAGAAAGAAGAGCTAATAAAATTTAGATCTGCTTTTGTACACATATTTTATAGATATATTTAATGCCACCACATGCCAAATTGTGTGGCTGTGCTTGTTTTACTGCACCTTAATATGTCAATAATACATAAGAATTCATTCAAATTTAAATCATTAATAATTGGGATGCCACATTGCAGTAAGCATAGAGACCTCAAAACTAAGAATAAATTAATTGATATAGGAGTTGTATTCTTTTTTAGAGATTGCCCCCTGGCAATCGGATTAATATTACCTTATCTTGTAACAAGGCATTCTGAAAACTATTAGAGATAAAATTACTTTGAATCATTAATTGTGTAGACAGCCTGAGGTTAATAATGATTCTGAGCTGCTCACATTTCTGAAAGCACTTTATTCTTCTAGCCATGGCATTTCCAGAAACAATTAGTAAGTCAAGAAATGAGAAGGTAAAGTTACATGGAACTGAAATCATAATTAGCCTCTGACCTGGTTTTGATAACCAATTAAGTTCTACTCTTCTGTTTTTTCTTCTGAATAATGCAGATATGCCTTTCTCTTCTTTTCATAAATATACTTTAACATTTACTATTAAGTGATGTCTTGTACCACATGGCTCTGTTCCAGGGGCATCACTAATGAGAATTTAATAGGTCTTAATGGTTTGCCATTAACCAGTTCCAGTGTCAACAGCCAGAAGAGGTTAAAGTGAATAGAAATAAATTGTCGCTTTTGCCTTCCCTTTCCAGAGAATGCACTAAAGAAATTCATTTTACCCTGGGGATTTGAAGAACAAAAAATTTTAATTTGTTTCTTCACAGACATCCCTTAAGGTTACAGTACAGCAAAATGCATAGGATCATTTTGATCTTGACAAATAACTGATATCAGTCAGAATTTGAGGTTCAAAGGAGAACTAACTGAAACTGACCTTAGAAGAAAATTTGGTATAGAGATGTACAGGTAAGCAGGGAAAAAGGATATAATTCCTGGTCCTAAAAATCTAATAATCTTTGAAAATCAATATAGCATCTTAAAAAAGCTTTGTTAGCCTAAACGTAGGAACCATAGTTCTAGCTATGTTCATTAAATCATTCTATGGTCTCAAGCTTAGAAAAGAATCAGTGGAGGAGTGACATCATCAAGATGGTGACATAGGTCATTCCTGACTTCAGTTCTACTCATAAAACCAACTAGCAACAACCACAGATAAGACACCACTGTGAAAATCTCAGAACCTGAGGATAAGGCTGAAGCACTGCCCTTAACCACAAAGATTGAGAAGGACCTCAATAGAAGTGCAAGAGGAAAATTTCTGCATTGATCTCATCACATTTCCCCCAGAATGGCATGGTGCTGTACCAAGCAGGCCCACCAGACCTACAGCTTCACCCATGAGAAAAAAAGAGAACCCAAGGTGGATATCTACTTCCCCAGCATAGGAGAACATTTCCCAAGAGGCCCACATAGGTCTTACTTCGCAGGGATCACTGGGAGAACCTGAAAACACTGGAGGAGTGAAGGACAGAGTTTACAGCAAGCAGCCCTCATATTTCAGTGAATCTCATTCCTGCTTGCAGTGTCACCCTCGAAGAGATTCCAGCTGTGGCTCTGCCCGTCTTCAGAGCTGATCCAGTGGCCCTATAAAGCCAAAAAGATTGGTTGGTAGTTCTGTTTTATTTGATTTCCTAGTCAACAGGCCATACTGGTCATGGAGACTACTCTGTGGCCTTACTCAAGCAGGGGAGCAAATTAGCAATGCCTCCCAACTGCTAAGCACAGGCCCCAGTTCCACCTCAGATGGAAACCTGGACATAGATGACCAGCAGCTGCAGAGAACATCCCTATGGCATGTCTAGGGAGGGAGTTAAGCCAGTAGCTCTGCCCAACTGTTGAGCACACAACCTCTAGATATGTGTGCCAGGTAGTCTGAACAATGACTCCCAGCAGCCTTGGAGCCAGCCTACAGCAGCACCCAGCCACAAAGTCCAGCCTACAACCTCATCCAGCAGCACAGCTTACCTACGGTCCTGCCTGATTCCTGAACACAGTCTGAAGTCTTGTCCAGGCAAGGAGCCCAACTATGACCCTGTCCACTTGTGGAGTCTAGCCTGAGGCTCTACCCAACAGGAAAGCCCAACCAGTGACACAGACCGACTGCAGAGCACAGGTCTCCAGATTCAGCCAATTGTGGGGGACAGCTAGAAAAGCCCCACTTAATAAGACAGCCTGGCCACCAACTTTGAGCAACAAGGTCCAATGACCAACACTGAGGCAGAGCCAATGACTTACCTGACTGGAAATCTCAGTCTACAGCTCCATCCAAATTAGGCACAGCCTGATGCCCTGACTGATTGCAGAGCACAACTTAAGGACCTGTCCTGACCATGAAGCACAGCCCATGTCTTGCCTGTACATGGAGTTCAGCCAGTGGCACCATCCATTTGAGCACAGCCTGAGGTCCCAACAACCAGGAATAATTGCAGAGCACAGACTGTGGCTCTGTCCGATTGCAGACCAGTGGTACCACCTTTCCAGGGAACACAGTCTACAACCCCACCCAACCAGAGGTAGTTAAGAGCTTAGCTTGTGGCTGCATCTGAGTGTGAAACCAGAGAGTTGCCCCGTTAGAATGTGGAACATAGGCAGCAGGCTCACCCAACCACAGAGCCCAGCCAGTGGCACTTTCCTTCTCATCAGAGCATGGGCAGTGGCTTTGACCAACTAGGACTCCAAAAGTAAGCTTTACTTGCCTATGGATACTACCAGCTAACATCTAGTATCCCAAGCTGAAATGACAGGTAAAAGTCTTTCCCTGACGAAGAAAATCTGTGAAGTCTAGAAGAGTTACCCAAATGCACAGGTACCAACACAAAGATACAGAGATCACAAAGGATCAGGTAAAACAAAAAAAATACATCACCAAAAGACACTAATAAACTCCCAATAACTGACGCTGAAGGCATGAGGATCTGTGAAATGTCTGACAAAGAATTCAGAATAATCCTCTTAAGTAATCTCAGCAAACTGCAAGAACACAGACACCTAAATGATATTAGGAAAACATTGCAAGAACCAAATGAAAAATTCAACAAAGAAATAGACCCAATAAAAAACAAAACAACAACAACAACAAAAGCAAAACAAAAACCCCACAAACAGAAATCCTAGACCTGAAAGCCTACAGAATGCATGGTATAGGACTGAAGGAAATAACATATGCGTTATGAGACTCCTGAGAGAAAAGGAAAGAAAAAAACAGAAAATCTATTAAAGTAGTAATGACAACAGCTAGGAAAAAGTTGAGAAAAATGCACATCCAAATTCATGAAGCCCAGAAAAAAATAATAATAATTTCAACCAAAAAAATTTAGAGGGAAATTAAATTTTCCACAAAGACAAACAGGGAGTTTTGAAAGTAGCAAGATGAAAGCAACTCATCAAATACAAGAGAGTCCTCATAAGATTATGAGCAAATTTTTCAGAAGGAGCTTTGCAAGCCAAGAGAGAGTGGGATGAGATACTCATTACAATGAAAGAAAAATCTATTTCCAAAGAACACTATGTGCCAAAGCTCTCTTTAAACAATTAAGGAAGGATAGATTTTCACAGACAAAAATAGAAGTTCTCACAACTAGATACGTCTTACAAGAAATGATAAGTGACATGCAAGCTGAAACTAAAGGATTCTAATAAATATTACCAGTTCAGTTCAGTTCAGTCGCTCAGTCGTGTCCGACTCTTTGTGACCCCATGAATCGCAGCACGCCAGGCCTCCCTGTCCATCACCAACTCCCGGAGTTTACCCAAACCCATGTCCATCGAGTCGGTGATGCCATCCAACCATCCCATCCTCTGTCGTCCCCTTCTCCTTCTGCCCCCAATCCTTCCCAGCATTAGGGTCTTTTCCAATGAGTCAGCTCTTCGAATCAGGTGGCTAAAGTATTGGAGTTTCAGCTTCATCAGTCTTCCCAAAGAACACCCAGGACTGATCTCCTCTAGGATGGACTGGTTGGATCTCCTTGCAGTCCAAGGGACTCTCAAGAGTCTTCTCCAACACCACAGTTCAAAAGCATCAATTCTTCAGCGTTCAGCTTTCTTCACCATCCTACTCTCCAATCCATACATGACCAATGGCAAAACCATAGCCTTGACTAGACGGAACTTTGTTGTCTAAGTGATGTCTCTGCTTTTAAATATGCTATCTAGGTTGGTCATAAACTTCCTTCCAAGGAGTAAGCATCTTTTAATTTCACGGCTGCAGTCACCATCTGCAGTGATTTTGGAGCCCCCAAAAATAAAGTCTGACACTGTTTCCACTGTTTCCCCGTCTACTTCACAAGAAGTCATGGGACCATATGCCATGATCTTAGTTTTCTGAACGTTGAGCTTTAAGCCAACTTTTTCACTCTCTTCTTTCACTTTCATCAAGAGGCTCTTTAGTTCTTCTTCACTTTATGCTATAAGGGTGGTGTCATCTGCATATCTGAGGTTACTGATATTTCTCCTGGCAATCTTGATTCCAGCTTGTGTTCCTTCCAGCCCAGAGTTTCTCATGATGTAGTCTGCATATAAGTTAAATAAGCAGGGTGACAATATATAGCCTTGACGTACTCCTTTTCCTTTTTGGAGCCAGTCTGTTGTTCCATGTCCAGTTCTAACTGTCACTTCCTGACCTGCATACAGGTTTCTCAAGAGATAGGTCAGATGGTCTGGTATTCCCATCTCTTTCAGAATTTTCCACAGTTTATTATGACCCACACAGTCAAAAGCTTTAGCATAGTCAATAAAGCAGAAATAGATGTTTTTCTGGAATTCTCTTGCTTTTTTGATGATCCATCGGATGTTGGCAATTTGATCTCTAGTTCCTCTGCCTTTTCTAAAACCAGCTTGAGCATCTGGAAGTTCACGGTTAACGTATTGCTGAAGCCTGTCTTGGAGAATTTTGAGCATTACTTTACTAGCATGTGAGATGAGTGCTATTGTGTGGTAGTTTGAGCATTCTTTAGCATTGCCTTTCTTTGGGATTGGAATGAAAACTGACCTTTTCCAGTCCTGTGGCCACTGCTGAGTTTTCCAGATGTGCTGGCATATCGAGTGCAGTACTTTCACAGCATCATCTTTGAGGATTTGAAATAGCTCAACTGGAATTCCATCACCTCCACTAACTTTGTTTGTAGTGATGCTCTCTAAGGCCCACTTGACTTCACAGTCCAGGATGTCTGGCTCTAGGTGAGTGATCACACCATCATGATTGTCTGGGTCGTGAAGATCTTTTTTGTACAGTTCTTCTGTGTATTCTTAACACCTCTTCTTAATATCTTCTGCTTCTGTTAGGTCCATACTATTTCTGTCCTTTATCGAGCCCATCTTTGAATGAAATGTTCCCTTGGTATCACTAATTTTCTTGAAGAGATCTCGAATCTTTCCCATTCTGTTGTTTTCCTCTATTTCTTTGCATTGATCGCTGAGGAAGGCTTTCTTATCTCTCCTTGCTGTTCTTTGGAAATCTGCATTCAGATGGGAATATCTTTCCTTTTCTCCTTTGCTTTTCACTTCTCTTCTTTTCCAAGCTATTTGTAAGGCCTCCTCAGAGAGCCATTTTGCTTTTTTGTGTTTCTTTTCCATGGGGATGGCCTTGATCCTTGTCTCCTGTACAATGTCACAAACCTCTGTCCATAGTTCATCAGGCATTCTGTCTATCAGATCTAGTCCCTTAAATCTATTTCTCACTTCCACTGTATAATCATAAGGGATTTGATTTAGGTCATACCTGAATGGTCTAGTGGTTTTCCCTACTTTCTTCAATTGAAGTTTGAATTTGGCAATAAGCAGTTCATGATCTGTGCCACAGTCTGTTCCCAGTCTTGTTTTTGCTGCCTGTATAGAGCTTCTCCATCTTTGGCTGCAAAGAACATAATCAATCTGATTTCGGTGTTGACCATCTGGAGATGTCCATGTTTAGAGTCTTCTCTTGTGTTGTTGGAAGAGGGTGTTTGCTATGACCAGTGCATTCTCTTGGCAAAACTCTATTAGCCTTTGCCTTGCTTCATTCTGTACTCCAAGGCCAAATTTGCCTGTTACGCCAGGTGTTTCCTTACTTCCTACTTTTGCATTCCAGTCCCATATAATGAAAAGGACATCTTTTTTGGGTGTTAGTTTTAAAAGGTCTTGTAGATCTTGATAGAACTGTTCAAGTTCAGCTTCTTCAGCTTTACTGGTCAGGGCATAGACTTGGATTACCATGATATTGAATGGTTTGCCTTGGAAAAGAACAGAGATCTCTCTGTCGTTTTTGAGATTGCATCCAAGTACTGCGTTTCGGACTCTTTTGTTGACCATGATGACTACTCCATTTCTTCTAAGGGATTCTTGCCCACAGTAGTAGATATAATGGTCATCTGAGTTAAATTCACCCACTCCAATCCATCTTAGTTCGCTGATTCCCAGAATGTTGACGTTCACTCTTGCCATCTCCTTTTTGACCACTTCCAATTTGCCTTGATTCATGGACCTAACATTCCAGGTACCTATGCAATATTGCTCTTACAGCATTGGACTTTGCTTCTATCACCGGTCACATCCACAGCTGGGTATTGTTTTTGCTTTGGCTTCATCCCATCATTTTTCCTGGAGTTATTTCTTCACTGATCTCCAGTAGCATATTGGGCACCTACCAACCTGGGGAGTTCATCTTTCAGTGTCCTATCTTTTTGCCTTTTCATACTGTTCATGGGGTTCTCAAGGCAAGAATACTGAAGTGGTTTGCCATGCCCTCTCCAGTGGACCACATCCTGTCAGACCTCTCCACCATGACCCATCCCTCTTGGGTAGCCCCACACGGCATGGCTTAGTTTCATTGAGATAGACAAGGCTGTGGTCTGTGTGATCAGGTTAGCTAGTTTTCTGTGATTATAGTTTCAGTGTGTCTGCCCTCTTATGCCCTCTCACAACACCTACCGTCTTACTTGGGTTTCTCTTACCTTGGACGTGGGGTATCTCTTCACGGCTGCTCCAGCAAAGTGCAGTCGTTGCTCCTTACCTTGGACAAGGGGTATCTACTCATGAAGGCCCCTCCTGACCTTGAATGTGGAGTAACTTCTCTCGGCCCTTCTGTGCCCACGCAGCCGCCACTCCCTGGACCTGGGGTAACTCCTCTCTGCCGCTGCTGGCCTCGGGGCATGGGGTAGCGCCTCTCTGCCACCACTCCCGGCCTCGGTCGCGAGCTAGCTCCTCTCGGCCACGCTTCTGCGTGATCTGTCACAGCCGCCACGTTTCTGTGTGTTATAGAAACATACAAATGTGCAAAACATCCGTAGTAGTAACTATCAAAGAATGCAATGCACTCATCTCACACACTAGTAAAGTAATGCTCAAAATTCTCCAAGCCAAACTTCAGCAACACGTGAACTGTGAACTTTCAGATGTTCAAGCTGGTTTTAGAAAAGGCAGAGGACCCAGAGTTCAAATTGCCAACATCTGCTGAGTCATTGAAAAAGGAAGAGAGTTCCAGAAAAACATGTATTTCTGCTTTATTGACTATGCCAAAGACTTTGACTGTGTGGATCACAATAAACTGTGGAAAATTCTGAAAGAGATGGGAATACCAGACCACCTGACCTGCCTCTTGAGAAACCTGCATGCAGGTCAGGAAGCAACAGTTAGAACTGCACATGGAACAGCAGACTGGTTTCAAATAGGAAAAAGAGTACGTCAAGGCTGTATATTGTCACCCTGTTTATTTAACTTATATGCAGAGTACATCATGAGAAACACTGGGCTGGAGGAAGCACAAGCTGGAATCAAGATTTCTGGGAGAAATATCAATAACCTCAGATATGCAGATGACACCACCCTTATGGCAGAAAGTGAAGAACTAAAGAGCCTCTTGATGAAAGTGAAAGAAGAGAGTGAAAAAATTGGCTTAAAGCTCAGCATTCAGAAAACTAAGATCATGGCATCCGGTCCCATCCCTTCATGGCAGATAGATGGGCAAACAGTGGAAGCAGTGGCTGACTTTATTTTGGGGGGCTCCAAAATCACTGCAGATGGTGATTGCAGCCATGAAATTAAAAGACGCTTACTCCTTGGAAGGAAAGTTATGACAACCTAGACACCATATAGAAAAGTAGAGACATTACTTTACCAACAAAGGTCCTTCTAGTCAAGGCTATGTTTTTTTCCAGTGGTCATGTATGAATGTGAGAGTTGGACTATAATGAAAGTTGAACACTGAAGAATTGATGCTTTTGAACTGTGGGGTTGTACTAGACTCTTGAGAGTCCCTTGAACTGCAAGGAGATCCAACCAGTCCATCCTAAAGGAGATCAGTCGTGGGTATTCATTGGAAGAAGTGATGTTGAAGCTGAAACTCCAATACTTTTGCCACCTGATGCAAAGAGCTGACTCATTTGAAAAGACCCTGATGCTGGGAAAGATTGAGGGCAGGAAGAGACAGGGATGACAGAGGATGAGATGATTGGATGGCATCACCGACTCAATGGACATGAGTTTGGGTGAACTCTGGGAGGTGGTGATAGGCAGGGAGGCCTGGTGTGCTGCGATTCATGGGGTTGCCAAAAGTTGGACACGACTGAACTGAACTGAACTGATGATGAATTTTTAAATACATGAATGAAAAATATCCACACATGACACCTCTCTTGTAAGAGGTGCGTTGTTTTAGATAAGAAATGATGTAATGAGTGTAGAGTCTTTGTAGAAGTGGGGTATAAAGGAGGCTTAAGCAACTGGATCCAATGAATTATAAAATTCTTATAAAATACTCAAATAAAATGTTAGTATTTACTGAATATTTACAGCAGCAGGCCTCATAATTTTTTTAAATTAATTTGTTCTGAAATATTTTCATACTGTAAAATGTAAAAATAGAGATAAAAGAAAAATGAAAATGAAAGCTCTGGGTGGACTTCTTGCTCTGGTAATATCTTTAATAAGATTTTAGGCATGGGGTTAGAGGAATAATATATTTGAGCAATGACGTATTTGAATCATTTGCAAATTTAAATGATCATAACTAAGATTGGTAAGAATATAATATTTGATGTACCAGGAAGTACACTCAGCACCTTACATATATTATCTCATTTATCTCATAGTAATCATCATGTGGAATGAGGCAGTTTCTACTATAATTCTCTTCTATACAACTGAAAAAGCAGAAAAATACTTAACCTAAAAACATTGAGTATTTTGTCCAAGATCATATATCTCGTGATGGGCCAAACTGTGATGCAATAAACCCAGTAAATACAACACCATAGAATGTACTCTGAACCATCAGGAGAACCTCTATAGACCTTAATAAGGAAAAAAAATATTCTCTGTATACACCAGAAAACTCCTCACTGTTACATAAGATGCACCTCAATATCACAATTTTACAGAGAAAGTAAATGAGCCTAACTTTCAACAGATTTTGTGTGAAACTTAAATGTACAAATACTTGTGAATATAAAATAACTAGTGTCAACTGAAAGAAAACCACATACTGTAAGAGCTGTGAGTTTAAATTTTAATCAATTTAAGTTTAAATCTTACTGAGGACTACAGCCTGGAAAACAGCTTCTCAGATAGCTCTGAAGAACTATTCCAAACAGGTAGGGAGGAAAGGCAATATATATATGATTTTTGCCTAGGGAATATGTTCAGTCAAGCACACATTTTGGTAAAATATTACTTCTAGTCACAAATAATATATCTCAGTTAATGATTTTGATGTTTTTCTGCATATGTGAAGTTATAAGAATCTGCGTTTATTAAAATTCTTCCTAAAATGGACATCAAACTTGGTAAGAAGCTTGTTTTTCCAAAGCACAGAATGCCTCATCCAGTTTTCCTCCAAAACTCTTTCAGGGTGCACAGTCAGTCATTGACTGAAGGGGCTAGTGACTTAACCTTATAGGATGGTGAGGAAAATCTTTTGCTTTATGCCGGCAACATCTCTTTCCCCAATGGTCAAGCTTTCTTTCACTCCCTGTCCTGCTCTTCTTTTATCTAGTATTATCCATAAGAAAGACTTATAAGAAAAATGCTGTTGTTTTGTGCTTATCAACAGTGATGCTATGGCTAGAAACAGGTGGGAGCGCTCATCTGGGCCCAAAAGTCTCCCCACAGATAACTCTCCTTTAAAAATTCATCCTGTGGCTGGACTAGCCCTTGTGGTTCTTACTATGATTGCAAGATGCCCTTAGTCATAACCATCAGGAAACTTTGAAAGACAAAGTTTATTACACACACTTCTTGGAAGGTACACCAGGGACTTCAGAGTAAGGAAGCCCTAGCCATAGCAATCAGAGAAGAAAAAGAAATAAAATGAATCCAGATTAGAAAAGAAGTAAAGCTCTCACTGTATGAAGATGACATGATTCTTTACATTAAAAACCTTAAAGATGCCACCAGAATACTACTAGATAATCAATAAATATAATAAAGTAACAGGATATAAAATTAAAACACATAAATCCATTGCATTCTTATACACTAACAATGAAAAGTCAAAAAGAGACACAAAGGAAATAATCCTATTCACCATTGCAACAAAAAGGGGGAAACAAAATACCACCAATGGTATTTTTCACAGAACTAGAACTAATTTAACAATTTGTATAGAAACACAAAAGACCCCAAATAGCCAAAGCAATCTTGAGGAAGAAAAATGGAACTGGAGGAATCAACTTTCCATACTTCAGACTATACTACAAAGCTACAGTCATCAAGATAGTACAGTACTGACACAAAGACAGAAATATAGATCAATGGAACAAAATAGAAAGTTCAGAGATATATCCACATATCTATGGACATCTTATATTTGACAAAGGAGATAAAATATACAATGGAGAAAAGATAGCCTCTTCAACAAGTGGTGCTGGGAAAACTAGTTAGCTATGTGTAAAAGAATGAAACTAGAACACTTTCTAGCACCATACATAAAAATAAATTCAAAATAGGCTAAGACCTAAATGTAAGACCAGAATCTATAAAACTCTTAAAGGAAAGCATAGGCAGAACACTCTCTGACATAAATCACAGCAAGATTCTTTATGACCCACCTCCCAGAGTAATGGAAATAAAAGTGAAAATAAACAAATGGGACCTAATTAAACTTAAAAGCTTTTCAACAATGAGGGGAACTATAAGGAAAGTAAAAAGACAGCCCTCAGAATCAGAAAATATTAGTAAACAAAAAAGCTGACAAAGAATTAATCTCCAAATTATACAAGCAGCTCATGCAGCTGAATACCAGTAAAACGAACAACCAAATCAAAAGTAGGGAAAGACCTAAGCGCACATTTCTCTAAAGAAGACATACAGATGGTTAATAAACACATGCAAATATACTCAACATCACTCATTATTAGAGAAATGCAAATCAAAACCACAGTGTGGTATCATCTCATACCAGTCAAAACGGCCATCATCAGAAAGTCTACAAATAATAAATTCTGGGGAGAGTGTAGGGAAAAGGGAACATTCATACACTGTTGGTGGGAATGCAAACTGAACCAACCATTATGGAGAACAGTATGGAGATTCCTTAAGAAACTAGGAATAAAACTACCATATGACCCAACAATTCCTCTATGGGGTACATACCCTTGGGAAACAGAATTGAAAAATACACATGTACTCCAGTGTTCATTGCTGCACTATTTACGATAGGTTGTATGTGGAAGCAACCTAGGTATTCACTGGCAGATGAATGGATAAGGAAGTTGTGATGTATATACACAATGGAATATTACTCAGCTATAAAAAGGAGCGTATTTGAGTCAGTTCAAATGAGGTAGATGAAACTTGAGTCTATTATACAGAGTAAAATAAATAATAAAGAGAAAGACAAATATCATATACTAATGCATATATATGGAATCTAGAAAAATGGTACCAAGGATCCTATGTGCAGGGCAGCAAAAGTGACACAGGCGTAAAGAACAGACTTTCAGACTCAGTGGGAGAATGTGAGGATGGGATGATTTGAGAGAATAGCATTGAAACATATAGTTTACCGTATGGTAAATAGATAACCAGTTGGAGTTTGATGTGTAATGCAGGGCATCCAAAGCTGGTGCTCTGTGACAACCTGGAGGGATGGGACAGGGAGGGATTTGGAAGGGGGTTCAGGGTGGAGGGGACATATGCTTGCCTATGGCCGATTCATATTGATGTATGGCAAGAACCATCACAACATTGTTAAGTAACAATCTTCCAATTAAAATAAATTAAAAAATAACAAAAACTTAAAAAGTAGACAAGATTCTCCCCTAAAATCCATAAGAGAGTGTAGATCTTTTGAACATGAGCTGCCAATTCTCCTCGCTTGGTGTCCTGCAATAAATGCTGTATTTTCCTTCACTGCAACCTCGTATCAATAGATTGGCTTTGCTGTACATCAGGTGAGCACACCCAAGTTTGGTTTGGTAACTTTGGCTATTCCAGCCATAGTAGAACCCGTGAGGATAGTTCTATAAAATATGCAAAGTTGGAGGACTTGATAGAAGGAAGTTTCACTGTCTATTAGTTTACCCATAAGAGTCTTTTATGTTATATTTTATATGTAGAACACTTCAGACAAACATAACAGAAAAAAAAGTAGCCTAATTTCAGCAAAAACTGCTCTTCCAAATACTAATTTTTAAAAACTTCTGTTGATATAATTTGTTTACACTTTGATACCAAATTTATTCTAACAAAAATTCTTGCTTTTTTATAGTTAATTCCATTAAGGAGGATAAGCAATGATAATCTTTATAATAACTAAAAATAAGATATTTTTCCTAAGAGGAAAAAAATGTCCAAAGTGATCCAGGTGGAACTGTTTTCAAATTGGGGACATGTATTTAAGTGATACAAACTGACAGTTTCTCACTTTGGAAATTCTGTGCTATGTTTTGAGTTTTCCTGAGCCATCACCTTCCCTTTCTTGTCATAAGTAAAATCACACAGCAAGTGACATGTTGAAATAAGCAGAAAATTTCTGAAAAAAAGAGCCAATACCACTAGGAGAGATCTGGGTTGGCAGGAAAAAAAGCCAATCAGTCCGACCTTTCTTTTTTGTCTTTGGATAATAGAAAATGCTCAGATTTTCTTCATACCTATATCTCAAAAAAAATTTAACTTTAAATTTTTGTAAGTTTTTACTACATTTAGTCTTTTAAAAATCATGATCTTCTCTATACTGTAGAGCTCTTTCATAGCTCATTCTCCCACAGCAATTTAATCTCTTGAGAAAGATAGCATGTAAATGTCCACCATAACAGACCTACCTGGCCAAGTAAAACATCTTCTGTCCACTATCTAATTTAATATCTGAGATGATGATGTGGTGAACACCCTACTCAACATGGATAACAATTCAGGGAAACTTTTAATCCACTCTATTTATTGTCTTTGAGGCTGCCCCAGCGGCGCTAGTGGTAAAGAACCTGCCTGCATTGGCAGGAGACATAAGAGACTTCTATTCAACCCCTGGGTCTGGAAGATCCCCTGGAGGAGGGCATGGCAATCTCCTGCAGTATTCTTGCCTGGAAAACCCCATGGACAGAGGAGCCTGGTAAGCTACAGTCCATGGGATCACAAAGGGTTGGACACAACTGAAGAGACTTAACACACACACACACACACACACACATTTATTGTCTTCACTCTCCAGTGTTGAAAGGCACAGTGAAAATACTGACATTGGAATAAAAATATGAGTGAATGTAAGAGTAAGGAGAGGGTAAAACAACAATCTTAGATTTGTGCCCAGAAAGGAAAAATTTACATAATACTTAAACTTGTATATTTTATAACATGATCATAAACTTTAGAAAAATAAATTTCAAGAACTAAAAACTTGGTGAGACCACAATCTATGCAGCCTCCAAAATATTTAGCTCAGTTTGGATGATATATTGCAAAGAACATTATTACTCTGCCTTTAGATCATTATCATTTAAAATATAAGCATAATTATCGATAACTTCTACAATTTTCACTAGAGGCAGATTAACTTCAAGGGACATTCTGATTCAGATATAGTATCCAATTTCTTATTGAATCTTGGTAAGTTATTTGCCTTCATAAAATATCATGGCAGAGTTCCATGAGTTGCATAAAAGGTACTTCCTTCAACTCATTTTAATTTATTGCTTTCTGCTAAGCATTGCCCAGGAACTTGGCTCATTGAAGTTGCAAAGGAGAGTTACTTTTACTTTGCCCCCTCCCATTATACTTACATCTGATATATATAGTCAACAACATCTAATTTCACAGCTCAGTTGTTCAGTCCTTGAAAAAAGACATTTCCTCAAAATTAGATGATAAAAATGAGTTGGAGAAGCTGTACTAAAAAATTCATAGTTTGAAAAGTGATATTTATGTAAGCTGTATTTATGAATTCCATCATTTTATTGAAAGTATATTAATAAATGCTCTCTAAACTCTGCAAGAGGGAATAACTTATAGATGCATATTTCCAATAATATAATACCAACATATTATTTCAATTATGCACTCAAAGCCTAGAAATGGATGGTTATGATATATGGGACAATAGATGATCAACAAGTGACTATACACTGTAATTCAGAAGATGGCCACAGCACTTGAGTAGTTTATGAACTACAGCAGCTGGAATCCCCAAAGGCCTTCATACTTTCACTGAGAAGCCATTACTGTTATAAAAATGAAAACATTTATTTAAATCTTAACAAATTTCAATGTCATGCCTGAAAACTCAATACTCACATTTTAGTATCTGCTTCGTGAGAGGAAACTGCTCAAATAATAATATAATGTAGGATCTTTAAAGCTACATTCACAAAATTTGATTGAGATAAATGTTTATCAAAATCTATGCAGAGTGATTATTAAGGCTGGAAGTGGAGAAAACAGTGACAAGAGGAGGAATGATTTTAACTTTTTCATTTAAGCTGTGTTAATTGTTGGATGATTCTATATTTATAAAAATATAGAAAGACAATCTGGTATTGTAGTGCTGTACTGCAGATGGTGACTGCAGTCATGAAATTAAAAGATGCTTGCTCCTTGGAATAAAACCTAAGACGAATCTAGACAGCACATTTAAAAGCAGAGCCATCACTTTGTCGACACAGGTCCATATAGCCCAAACTATGGTTTTTCCTGTAGTCATGTATGTAATGTGAGTTGGACCATAAAGAAGGCTCAGTGCCGAGAACTGATGCTTTCGAAATGTTGTGCTGGAGAAGATTCTTGAAAGTCCCTTGGGCAGCAAGGAGATCAAACCAGTCAAACATAAAGGAAATCAACCCTAAATATTCATTGGAAGGACTGATGCTGTAGCTGAAACTCAATACTTTGGCCACCTGATGGGAAGAGCCAACTCAATGGAAAAGTGTTGGATGCCAGGAAAGATTGAGGGCATGAAGAAAAGTGGGTAACAGTGGATGAGATGGTTGGATGGCATCAATGACTCAGTAAACATGAGTTTGAGTAAGCTAAGGGAGTTGGTGATGGACAGGGAAGCCTGGTGTGCTGCAGTCCATTGGGTCTCAAAGAGTCAGACATGTCTGAGCGACTGAACAAGAACAAATAAAAGATGTACTCCAAAAGACCATAATATTTCAATATTTTTAATAATATTTAAGTATGGAGACATGGAATCATTTTGTTTTTGGTATTCCATTATAAACCTCTTCTCCATAAAATATGCTCAATTTCAAGGAACCACATTTTCAGTTTATTCCACTTAGCTTTTGAAATATCATTGTCTTACATGACATTTTAAGTGTACATATTTTAGGCTTTAAGTATCTCTTAGTTTTTATAAACTGGGAAAATGTATTTCTAGGATATGCCATGTTGAAAAATTTTTTATTTAGTGACTGTTCACAAGTGCCACATATTTTATATGCATTTTATTATATTTTAACAGCATCTGTGTCAGCTATTTTACAAACCTACTTTACAGATGAGAAAATGAAGCTTGAGGAATGTGAAACAATTTTTCTATGATAACATATGAAGATGAAAACTCAAAGCTCTCAAAATTTGAAGAATATCCTCTGAAACACTACTTTTGACTCTGGATTGGGAACCCTGAGATGCATGATAGATTGATTTCAGAACAATATAAGAAAAGAAAAAAGCTAATGCTGTAGCAAAAGAGATTGTGTCCACATTGTCTTGAGACATATATCCTAGCCTGTGGAACGGGGTGTCTCCTGTGACTATTCCCACCATTGTGCAGAGAGACAATCTGGCAAGGATTGCCAAATGAAATGTAAACAAGTCATTTAAATCTGAATTGCAGACATACCATAATTTTTTCAACATGTATGTTCCAGATATTGCATAGACATACTTACACTAAAATCTTATTAAGTTTTTAATATGAATTTCAAACATAATTTGAATCCTGTACCTATATTTGTTTAATTTGGAAAATCATGTCCTTTCTTTTTTAGGCAGCATTGTTGAAAGCTGGCTCAGCAAGTCTGAGCTAAATCAGTGGAAGACTAGAATCATTTGCTCTGGAGCTCTCCCTTTTAAAAAGTCCACTTCTAAATGACTTGCTCAAAGACATACAACTAGCTAATAACAGGGCTTGGACTAAAATCCAAGTCTATTTACTCCTACATTGGGAATCTTTACCCTATTCCATGCTCTTCCCCTTCATTTGACTTTTTTTTTCCCCCAGAGAGTGTGAAATTTCATTCACTACACAGGAAATATGCTTGTATTTCTCTATAAAGTGATTATAAATTGTGTGGAACTATAATCACCATATTTATTCCTACAAATAATTGAAATACAAAATTTTGAAAATGCCTTATCTTCATGTCAATGGAAATATAACCAAATGGCAATTACTGAATAGCAAAAGAGTCATATAGCAGCTATCGTCAAATGTTCTACCTGAAGGCAAACATTTTTTGAAAGCAATGAATTCAGGAGAATACAATGTTCAAAGTTCTGACTCATCAAATAAGAACTGAAGTTCTCAATAATCAATGAGGGGTACATCAGAAACTGAGGAGACACTGAGGAGTTTACCGAAGGACGTATTAATATCTTATCCTGAATTGCCCTGGTTTAAAATTAGTGAGAATATGTTCGATCTCTAATTTCTAAGAATTAAAGACAGCTCTGGTTGTTTAGTTTAAGTTTAGGGCAAAATTGAAGTGAATGAAAGCAAGACGTGGAGTAGAAAATTTAATGTTTAAAAAGCTGATGACTCTAACCTGAACCAGAAGTATTTATCTTTTAAGTCATTTAGATTCCCTGAGTTTCTGTTTCCTTACCTATAAAATTATGTGCTCTATTTTCATGGTAAAAATAATGTAATACAAATATTGTTGATAGGAAGGAAATACATTAAAGGAAATACATTATTAATGGAAATACATTAAAGAAGACAATATAAAAAGTAAAATAAATAAAGAAAATAAGAAGTCCACTTCTCAGACCCGATAGGTGCTCCTGTCTGCTGTATTCACAAAAATGTAGATCCATAAAGGCCAGAGCCCCCTCTACTGGGATTGCAGTCATGGTGCATGCAGTCCATCTGTCCTGCCTGGAGACACCATTGAAAAGCTCAGAGAATTATGCTCATTCTGTCACTTCTCTGATAGTAAATTATTACCCAATAAAGCCTATTTCACATCGACAACACATGGTATTAAATACATGTTTACATGTCTCCACAACCATTTCCATAACATTTTGCAAAATTTTTGTTCTCTTTGTCAACATTCACCCATATATAACTGAGACATGCTACACATATGGGTTTTGGGAAGGAAGATTTCTCCTGTCCTCTTGTTTTTAGAAAGAGTGTTCATAGTTTCTCTCATTTACTTTTTAAATTTCCAGAGTAAAAATTTATTCACTCCTGATATAATATCAGGTGATTATAGCTTATCACCTGAAATGTACTATTTTTACTTCTCTAAGTTCCCAGTTTCATAAAGTTTTTCCTGAAATACAACTTGTTGACTCACAATTCACCTTTCATAGAGGCCCAATAATTTGGTTCCAAAGACAATATTTTCCCTTTCAGTCATCATATTTTTTCCAACAGGACTCAGCATTTTATTGGTATTTGTTTAGAGTAAAAATGAGAACATTTGAATTCTATTTATTTTCTACAATTCAGTTGTTAGTTTAGAATTTATTAATACAGTATATGTTTTGCTTGTAAAAATCCATATTCTGCATTTTGAAAAATTACAAACATACACAAACTTATAAAATCATTTCTTCTTTTATTTTTGGCTCCAAAATAGTATTTTACTTTCAACAGTTTTCATGCAAATCTTTTTATTTAAAAACATTTATTTTTTATTAAAAAATCTTTCCAAGATATTGTTTTTGACATTCCTCTCTTTACTATGCTCTAATTCCAAACTAATTTTCCCTTTCTAAACACCCTATATTTTTACTACTATGTCATTCTCATCAAGCTGATATTGTTTTGCTTCCCTGTTAAAGGGGAAAAAAAGGCACATTCTCCAAGAAAGCTTGAATAATATATCCTGCTAAATGAAAACTTGCCAAATATTTTCACTTAAGATTCATAACTTTATATGAATTATATTTATGTTATTATTCCTTGAAGTATAATCTCTGACACATTATCCTCCAGATAAAAAGAATTTCACTGAGGCTGGTGGTAATATCATGCATATCTCTTAATCATTCGAAAGACTAGGAAGAATTCTCCTCACACACTAATATTCAACAAACCATTGTAGGTTCATTATTAGAATAAAATGAAAGAATTGGGGACTATAGTGTAACACATTAAAAAAAAAATTTTATTTTTTCCTTCATGACATTAAAACACTTTAATAAGGCTACTTTTTTCCCCTTTGTGCTTGTTTGAAATCCTGTGATCTCTTTAATCCCTAAAGTAATCCTGAAAACAATTTAACTTGGTAGCAAAAACATCTATTTTGATGTAATAAAATTTCCAGTTCCATATGGAGGTCAATTTGCTCCCCTCCTCTGGTTGGGGGAAAGCTTTAGCCTTGTGGTGCCTGAAGTAGGACAAGGAGGGTATGTGTTGTTCCTCTGCTTCTCCCATCACTAACCCCTCTCAGGTGCTTCCCTTGTAGGAGGAGTAGGAAAAGCCAGGTAGGTCTCACTTGCTGTGTATTCTTAAGGAGACTTAACTTTGTGACTCTTGGCTTGGTGGGAGTTGAAAGCTGATTTTCTTTCTTCTTGCAGTGAATCACACCGTCCTATCTCCAGCTTTTTCCTGCTGATGACTACTTGCAACTCTGCGTAAACTACTTAGAAACTGACACAGTCCACAAGAAACCTCCAGGCATTCTTTCCCTCACTACAATCTGTATGTGCCAGTGAGCAAATAGACATTTACTGCTCTTTAAACTAGTCAGGTGCTTTTACTGTTCAGATTTCATACTTGTAAATCCAATAGAAATTCCCTGAGTTCCCCAAACTCCAGAGAACATTTATCAGAGGAAATAAGATTCAGGTTTCACAGAGCTGGAAGCTGTGGCTTGAATGTCTGTCCCAGTCAAGATTCCTGTGTTGAAACCTAAACCCTGAGAAGAGGTGGGACCTTTAGGAGGCAATTAGATCATGAGATCAGATACATGAAATAATAAAGATCCTCATGAATGGATTAGTGCCCTCATGAAAGAGACCTCAGGGAGCTCCTTTGCCCTTTCAGCACATGAAGCAGTGAGAGGGCCATGGTCTGCCCCCTGGAAAAGGGCCCTCACCAGAACCTGACCATGCTGGCACCCTGATCCTGGATTTTCAGTCACCTGGAGTAAATTGTTTATAGTCCACTTGGTCTATAAATACATATATACATATATATATATTTACATATATATATGTATATATGCATATATGTATGTATGTATGTATATGTGTGTATATATATATAAATTGTTTATAGTCCACTTGGTCTATAAATATATATATACATAAATAAACATATATATATTTTGTAGCTGCCTGAACAGACTAAGACACGGTGTCACAAACAAGAGATAACTACTGCCTTTTCTGAAGCTGATTCTATCCCTTCTGTACAGAAAGACCTGGAATCATGGCATGTTAGAGACAATTAAAATTGTGCAGTCCAAAATAGCCACATTATAGATGAAGAAACTGAGAACTTGCCAATGTTTGATTAACTTTAGTTAAACAAACATCACTGAATGCTCTTTTGCAAATAATAATGGGGTATCAAAGACAAATTTGACTCAGAATTGACTTTGCAGGAGCTTTAGTTAGTAGATGAACTGATGTTACAATCCATGTCTCCTGGTTTCAAAGTAATATCTGTCACCACACACTTGGGAATAGTTCTCAAGTTTAGCACAAAAAAGACTCTCCTGAGAGCTGTTAAAATGCATATTCCAGAGCTCTGCTGCTGCTGCAGATTCCAATTCAATGTGCTCCTGAATCTTCATGTTAACAGGTCCCTCAGGGCCAATTGTTCTGTTCCAGAATTTAAAAGCATGGTTCTTTTTGTTTTGGAGAGGGTCCTGCTCATTGATATTGATTGCCAAAGAGAAGTGATGTTTATGTGTCATCCATTGCCTGCCCTATCATCCCATGATTTGTACAGTTCAAAAAAATGTGTGCAGTTTTACTGAATATAGGGTATATTCAGGTGCCTCTGCTTTCCTGAAACATGTTTTGGGGGGATTATTTTGGAGTTTCCTCCTGAATCCTGCCAATCATTCCCATGTTCTGAGATTCCCAAGGACTGTTATTTTCTCTTTTCATTGTTAGTGAATAAAACCTTGCACATGCTGGACCTATATGGAATGTAGAGTGTATGGGATTGACTGCATGTTCTTTCTTCTCTTTGCATACATATATTTATAAAATACAAAACTATAAGAGAAGTCTTCATAGAAATAGTGATTTCTGTTGATGCTCCCTTATATCTCATAATATGTTAGGATATAGCAAAGCCTAATGTCTCAAAAGTTAAGCAGGTCTGATTGAACATTAAGAAATAGATTGCCAAAGCAGGTACCCAAGGCATGGCAAGACATTTCTCGCTGGATAAAATGGTGTAGTTGGGGTGTTGATGGCACTTTTTCATGTCACTCACAGAAAGCACTCTGACCCTTGTTTCTAGTATGTTCTGACCAATCTCAATCCTCATCTACATGGTGTGACACCACTGAGCTTTGGTTACTCTTCCATGGGATGCAATGAGAAGCTCATCCACTCATTTAGGATGATAAGCCTATGTATTTTATGAATTATCCAAAATGTGCACAAACCACTTTTATGTTTCTTTCAAAATGCTGCTCATCTGCAATTAGATTGCATTTATTCTTGGCATAGACAAAAGCTTAGAGTTTATCCACTTTAATGAGATTAATTTTCTAATAATAACAGTTAATTGAGAAGGAAAAGCTAACCAAGCATCTGAATGCAAGCTCTTCCTTAAACAAGGAGAATACTTACTTTAGTGATATAATTTCTTTCTTACTTTCATAAAGAAAATAAATCATAAGGCTAATGTCCCAATATCTGTATGGCTAATTGGAATAAGTTAAAAAGCAAAAGCATTGAAGGAGTCATAATCAAATACTTTTCTACTGAAAATTATCTTCTCCCAAGAAATACCATCTATACTATTATTCCATTAATATTTTTACCAATATTTGGAGATTACCTTACAGAACCCACACATCATATCTTTTAATGTTCATTCACTGCTGAGTGTGATGAGAAAACAGCTATTTTTAGTTGCTATGTGGGCATTTTATTGTACAGCAACCCTGATCACACCTAGTCTAGAGAATTAGATAAGAAGCCAAGTTAAGGATTCCTGCCATGAGTTCCTGTTTTGCTTTTCCTGGGGCTCCTTTCAAAATAACTGCTTCTTACACTGTTGGTGGGAATGCAAACTAGTACAGCCACTATGGAGAACAGTGTGGAGATTCCTTAAAAAACTGGAAATACAACTGCCATATGACCCAGCAATCCCACTGCTGGGCATACACACTGAGGAAACCAGAATTGAAAGAGACGCGTGTACCCCAATGTTCATCGCAGCACTGTTTACAATAGCCAGGACATAGAAGCAACCTAGATGTCCATCAGCAGACGAATGGATAAGGAAGCTGTGGTACATATACACAATGGAATATTACTCAGCCATTAAAAAAAATACATTTGAATCAGTTCTACTGAGATGGGTGAAACTGGAGCCCATTATACAGAGTGAAGTAAGCCAGAAAGAAAAACACCAATACAGTATTCTGATGCATATATATGGAATTTGAAAAATGGTAACAATAACCCTATATGCGAGACAGAATAAGAGACACAGATGCATAGAACAGTCTTATGGACTCTGAGGGAGAAGGTGAGGGTGGGACGTTCTGGGACAATAGCATTGAAACATGTATATTATCATATGTGAAACAGAACACCATTCCAGGTTTGATGCATGAGACAAATGCTCAGGGCTGGGGCAATGGGATGACCCAGAGGGATGGGATGGGGAGGGAAGTGAGAGGGGGGTTCAGGATGGGGAACGCATGTAAACCCATGGCTGATTCATGTCAATGTATGGCAAAAACCACTACAATATTGTAAAGTAATTAGCCCCCAACTAAAATAAATAAATTTATTAAAAAAAAAATAACTGCTTCGAGTTGAGTCTTTGAAAAGTTAATGACATCCACCTCCACCATCTTATGAGTAAAAGATATTTTGTTACCATGTTATCTACTGCTCCCTGATGACTAGGGAGGGAGGGCCACCCTTTCTCTGGCTCATTGCCCACCCCACGCCCACCTCGCACCACACACCCCTACCCTGCCATTTCCGGGATTTGTAAATCATAAACCTAGTGATTTTATTTCCTTTAAGTGAGTATATTGAAATTTCAACTTTAATCAAAATGACCTGGGGCTTCACTTCCCAAAAGTGGCTGGTCAGATGTGAGGGAGCTACACAATGACCCCATGTTGAATTGTGTCTCCTTATTCAGCTGGTCATAATGTGTATATTCTTAATTTAAAACACCAGGTATGAGTCAGTAAACACAGTGAGGACCTGCAGTAGCCCAGACACTCTAGTAGATGCTGGATACACAATAAGGAGTGTGTAATACTGAAGCATCCCCAGATGCAGATCTAGGTTGTTCAGTTATATCCAACTATTTGAGAACCCACAGACTGCAGCATGCCAGGCTTTCCTGTCCTTCCCTATCTCTCAGACACAAACTCATGTCCACTGAGTCAATGATGCCATCCAGCCGTCTCATCTTCTGTTGCTCTCTTCTCATCAAGCCCTCAATCTTTCCCAGCATCGGAGTCTGTTCCAGTGAGTCGGCTTTTTGCCTCAGGTGGCCAAACTATTGGAGCTTCAGCTTCAGCATCAGTCCTTCCAATGAATATTCAGGAGTGATTTCCTTTAGGATTGACTGGTTTGATCTCCTTGTCTTCTCCAGCACTACAGTTCAAAAATATCAAATCTTCAGCACCCAGCCTACTTTATGGTCCAACTTTCACATCCTTACATGACTACTGGAAAAACCATAGCTTTGACTAGATGGACCTTTGTCAGCAAAGTGATGTCTTTGCTTTTTAATACACTGTCTAGGATTGTCATAGGCTTTATTCCAAGGAATAAGTGCCTTTTAATTTCATGGCTGCAGTCACCATCCACAGTGATTTTGGAGCCCGAGAAAATAGCCTGTCACTGTTTCCATTGTTTCCCCATCTATTTGCCATGAAGTGATGGGACCCAGATGCCACGGTTTTTGTTTTTTGAATGTAGAGTTTTTCACTCCTTCATTCTCCTCTTTCACCTACATCAAGAGGCTCTTTACTTCCCCTTTGCCTTTTGCCATTAGGGTGGTGTCATCTTCATATCTGAGGTTACTGATATTTCTCCTGGCAATCTTGATTCCAGCTTGAGCTTCATCCAGCCCAGCATATCATATATGTGTTCTGCATATAAGTTAAATAAGCAGGGTGACAATATACAGCCTTGTCATAACTCTTTCCCAATTTTGAACCAGTCCGTTGTTCCATGTCTGGTTCTAATTGTTGCTTCTTGACCTGTATACAGGTTTCTCAGGAGGAAGGTAAAGTGCTCTGGTATTCTCAGCTCTTTAAGAATTTTCCA
The DNA here is from genome assembly GCF_054371585.1 of Giraffa tippelskirchi. Classification (NCBI taxonomy): domain Eukaryota; kingdom Metazoa; phylum Chordata; class Mammalia; order Artiodactyla; family Giraffidae; genus Giraffa; species Giraffa tippelskirchi. Next base: position 73,462,641 of record NC_137286.1, read on the forward strand.
CAGTTTGTTGTGATCAACACTGTCTGTCCTAACTTGCTTCAGGCATGTCCGATCTTTCTGACCCTGTGGACTGTAGACTGCCAGACTCCTCTGTCCATGGAATTCTCCAGGCAAGAGTATTGCAGTGGATTGCCATTTCCTACTTCAGGGAATCTCCCCAACTCAAGGACTGAAACGTTGTTTCTTAGATCTCCTGCATTTGCATGCAGGTTCTTTACCACTACCACCTGAGAAGGGCCATTATCCACACAGTCAAAGGGTTTTATATAGTCAATGAAGCAGAAGTAGATGTTTTTCTGGAATTCCCTTGCTTTTTCTATGATCCAATGGATGTTGGCAATTTGATCTCTGGTTCCTCTGCCTTCTCCAAATCCAGCTTGTACATCTGGAAGTTCACAGTTGACGTACTGTTGAAGCCTAGCTTGAAGGATGTTGAGCATTACCTTGCTAGCATGTGAAAAGATTTCAGATGTACAGTACTTTGAACATTCTTTGTCATTGCCCTTCTTTGGGATTAGAATGAAAACTGACTTCTTTCAGACCTGTGGCCACTGCTGAGTTTTCCAAATTTGCTAGCAAATTGAGAGCCAGGAGACTGATGCATAAATAGAAATATTACAACTCTGCATGAAAAATATCAGAATTATGAGTAGATCTTTGACACCCTATGTGAAAGTCTCTCAATCATGCTCAATTCTTTATGACCCCATGGACTTCTCCAGTCCATGGAATTCTCCAGGCCAGAATACTGGAGTGGGTAGCTGTTCCCTTCTCCAGGGGATCTTTCCAACCCAGAGATCAAACACAGGTCTTCCACATTGCAGGCAAATTCTTTACCAGCTGAGCCACCAGGGAAGCTTGACACTCTAAAGTGCAAAGCAATTCAACATTTCCAGAAGAGCTGAAGGAAGTTTCAGAGAAACAAATCTAAAACCAACTTCATTTTAGAACCACCTGAGAAGCTCTTAGAACAAATGCTACACATGCTCCAGGACAGATTAATTAAAAAAGAATCTCTGCAGGTGGGTTCTCAATGCTGATAAATTTTAAAGTATGTCCAAGTTTTTATATTTATCTAGTGTTAAGAACCACCACTATAAAAAAATGGCAAATGAACTCTTTTTTTTTTTTGTAAATTTATTTGTTTTAATTCAAGGCGAATTACTTTACAATACTATGGTGGTTTTTTCCATACACTGACATAAATCAGCCACGGGTGTACATGTGTCCCCCTGTCCCGAACCCACCTCCCACTTCCCTCCCCATCCCATCACTCTGGGTAGTCCTAGGGCACCGGCTTTTCTTTTTGTTTTTTAATTGAAGGATATTTGCTTTACAGAATTTTGTTGTTTTCTGTCAAACCTAGACATAAATCAGCCATAGGTATACATATATACCATCCCTTTTTAACCTCCCTCCCATCTCCCTCCTGATCCCACCCCTCTAGTCTGATACAGAGCCCCTGTTTGGGTTTCTTGAGACATAAAGCAAATTCCCATTGGCTATCTATTTTACATATGGTAATATAAGTTTCCATGTTACTCTCTCCATACATCACACCTTCTCCTCCCCTCTCCTCATGCCCATAAGTCTAACCTCTATGTCTGTTTCTCCATTGCTGCCCTGTAAATAAATTGTTCAGTACCATTTTTCTAAATTCCATATATATGCATTAGTATACGGTATTTATCTTTCTATTTCTTTTTTTCCTATTTCTGATTTACTTCACACTGTAAGGTGTGAAGATGGCTCTAGGTTCATACACTTCATTAGAACTAGCTCAAATGCATTCCTTTTTATGGCTGAATAATATTCCATCATGTATATGTACTACAACTTCTTTATCCATTCCTCTGTCGATGGGACATCTAGGTTGCTTCCATGTCCTGCTGCTGCTGCTGCTGCTAAGTTGCTTCAGTCATGTCCGACCCTGTGCGACCCCATAGGCGGCAGCTCACCAGGCTCCGCCATCCCTGGGTTTCTCCAGGCAAGAACACTGGAGTGGGTTTCCATTTCCTTCTCCAATGCCTGAAAGTGAAAAGTGAAAGTGAAGTCGCTCAGTCGTGTCCGACTCTTAATGACCCCATGGACTGCAGCCTACCAGGTTCCTCCATCCATGAGATTTTCCAGGCAAGAGTATTGGAGTGGGTTGCCATTGCCTTCTCCCTTCCACATCCTAGCTATTGTAAATAGTGCTTCAATGAACAATGGCATATATGTGTTTTCAATTTTGGTTTCCTCAAGGTATAAGCCTAGGAGTGGGATTGCTGGGTTATATGATGCTTTTATTCCTAGTTTTTAAGGAATTCCCATAATGTCTTCCATAGTGGCTGTATCAATTTACATTCCCATTGACAGTGCAAGAGCATTCTCTTTTCTCCCCACCCTCTCCAGCATTTAGTGTTTGTAAACTTTTTGATGATGGCCATTCTGATTGGTGTGAGGTGATATCTCATTGTAGCTTTTATTTGTATTTCGCTAATAATGAGCAATGTTGAGCATCTTTTTACGTGTTTGTTAGCCATCTGTATGTCTTCTTTGGAAAAATGTCTGTTTAGGTCTTTATCCCACTTGTTTTTCTGGTATTGTGCTGTATGAGTTGCTTGTATATTTTGGAAATCAATCCTTTGTCAGTTGTTTCATTTGCTATTATTTTCTCCCATTCTGAGCGTTGTCTTTTCACCTTGCTTACAGTTTCCTTTACCGTGCAAAAGCTCTTAAGTTTAATCAGGTCCCACTTGTTTACTTTTGTTTTCTTTCCATTACTCTAGGAGGTGGGTCATAGACTATCTTGTTTTGATTTATGTCATCGAGCGTTCTGCCTATGTTTTCCTCTAAGAGTTTTATAGGTTTTGGTCTTACATTTAGGTCTTTAATTCATGTTGAGTTTATCTTTGTGCATGGTGTAGAAAGCGTTCTAATTTCATTCTTTTACATGTAGATGTCCAGTTTTCCCAGCACCATTTATTGAAGAGGCTGGCTTTGCCCCATTGTATATTTATGCCTCCTTTGTCAGAAATAAGGTACCCATAGGTGCATGGGTTTATTTCTGGGCTTTCTATCTTGTTCCATTGGACTATATTTCTGTTTTTGTGCCAGAATCATACTGTCTTGATGACTGTAGCTTTGTAGTATAATCTGAAGTCAGGAAGGTTGATGCCTCCAGCTTCATTCTTCTTTCTGAAGACTGCTTTCAACATTTGGGATCTTTTGTGTTTCCATATGAATTGTGAAATCTTTTGTTCTAGTTCTGTGAAAAACGCCATTGGTAATTTGATAGGGATCACACTGAATCTGTAGATTGCATTTGGTAGTATAGTCATTTTCACAATATTTATTCTTTTTACTCAGAAACATAGAATATATCTCCATCTATCTATGTCATCTTTGATTTCTTTCATCAGTGTCTTATAATTTTCCTAATACAGTTCTTTTTCTCATTAGGTAGGTTTATTCCTAGATATTTTATTCTTTTAGTTGCAAAGGTAAATGAGATTGGTTTCTTAATTTATCTTTCTGATTTTTCATTATTATTAAATGGCAATGCAAGTGATTTCTGTGCATTGATTTCGTATTCTGCAACATTACTAAATGCATTGATTAGCTCTAATAATTTTCTGATTGTATCTTTAGGGTTTTCTCTGTACAGTATCATATCATCTGCAAACAGTGAGAGCTTTACTTCTTCTTTTCCGATCTGGATTCTTCTTTTTTTTTTTTTTTCCTACTCTGATGCTGTAGCTAGGACTTCCAAATGTATGTTGAATAATAGTGGTGAAAGTGGACACCCTTATCTTGTTCTGGATCTTAGGGGAATGCTTTCAGGTTTTAACCATTGGGAATAATGTTTTCTGTAGGTTTGTCATATATGGCCTTTTCTATGTTGAGGTAGGTTCCTTCTATGTACATTTTTTGAAGAGTTTTAATCATAAATGGGTCCTGAATTTTGTCAGAGGCTTTCTCTGCATCTATTGAGAGGATCATATGATTTTTATCTTTCAATTTGTTAATATAGTGAATCACGTTGATTGATTTGCATATGTTGAAGAATCTTTGCATCCCTGGAATAAACACAACTTGATCATGGTGTATGAGCTTTCAATGTGTTGTTGAACTGTATCTGGTCATTTTTTTTTGAGGATTTTTGCATCTATGTTCATCAGTCATATTGGTCTGCAGTTTTCTTTTTTTGTGTTGTCTTTGTCTGATGTTAGGGTGATGGTGGTCTCGTAGAATGAGTTTGGAAGTGTTTCTTCCTCTGAAATTTTTTGAAAAAGTTTTAGAAGGATAGACATTAGCTCTTCCTAAGTGTTTGATAGAGTTCTACTGTAAAGTCATTCATTCCTGGGCTTTTGTTTTTTGGGAGATTTTTTTTTATCACAGCTTCAATTTCAGTGCTCGTAATTGAGTTGTTAATAGTTTCTATTTCTTCCTGGCTCAGTGTTGGAAAAATGAACTTTTCTAAGCATACACATATTTCTCCAAGGTTATTCATTTTATTGCCATATCAGTTCAGTTCAGTTCAGTTGCTTAGTCGTGTCCGACTCTTTGCAACCCCATGAATTGTATGTAGCACGTGAGGCGTCCCTGTCCGTCACCAACTCCTGGAGTTTACCCAAACTCATGTCCACTGAGTCGGTGATGCCATCCAGCCATCTCAAACTCTATCATCCCCTTCTCCTCCTGCCCCCAATCCTTCCCAGCATCAGGGTCTTTTCCAATGAGTCAACTCTTCACATGAGTTAACCAAAGTATTGGAGTTTTAGCTTCAACATCAGTCCTTCCAATGAACACCCAGGACTGATCTCCTTTAGGATGGACTGGCTGAATCTCCCTGCAGTCCAAAGGACTCTCAAAAGTCTTCTCCAACACCACAGTTCAAAAGCATCAATTCTGCAGCGCTCAGCTTTCTTCACTGTACAATTCTCACATCCATACATGACTACTGGAAAAAACATAGCCTTGACTAGATGGACCTTTGTTGGCAAAGTAATGTCTCTGCTTTTAAATATGCTATCTAGGTTGGTCATAACCTTCCTTCCAAGGAGTAAGCGTCGTTTAATTTCATGGCTGCAATCACAATCAGCTGTGATTTTGGAGCCCCAAAAAATAAAGTCTGACACTGTTTGCACTGTTTCCCCATCTATTTCCCATGAAGTGATGGGACCAGATGCCATGATCTTAGTTTTCTGAACGCTGAGCTTTAAGCCAACTTTTTCACTCTCCTCCTTCACCTTCATCAAGAGGCTCTTTAGTTCTTCTTTGCTTTCTGCCATAAAGGGGTGTCATCTGTATATCTGAGGTTATTGATATTTCTCCCAGCAATCTTGATTCCAGCTTGTGTTTCTTCCAACCCAGCATTTCTCATGATGTACTCTGCATATAAGTTAAATAAGCAGGGTGACAATATACAGCCTTGACGTACTCCTTTTCCTATTTGGAACCAGTCTGTTGTTCCATGTCCAGTCCTGACTGTTGCTTCCTGACCTGCATACAGATTTCTCAAGAGACAGGTAAGATGGTCTGGTATTTCCATCTCTTTAAGAATTTTCCACAGTTTATTTTGATCCACAGAGTCAACGGCTTTGGCATAGTCAATAAAGCAGAAATAGATGTTTCTCTGGAACTCTTGCTTTTTCGATGATCCAGCGGATGTTGGCAATTTGATCTCTGGTTCCTCTGCTTTTTTGAAAACCAGCTTGAACATCTGGAAGTTCACGGTTCATGTATTGCTGACGATGTTAGGCTTTACTATTTTCCAGTGCATGAATTGATTGTGAACACACACCTTGCTTAAAGCATAGATAGTACATTGAATATGAAGCCAGATAAATTTTTACAAAGCATGGAAATTCTATATGGTAGAGTAGGTGGGCTGCCGTCTATGGGGTCGCACAGAGTCGGACACGACTGAAGCGACTTAGCAGCAGCAGCAGCAGCAGCAGAGTGGTTGATGGTATCCTCTCTTATCAGTTACAATTTTCATGTTCCTGTAAATCTCATCACCTGGTTAATGAAATTATGGATTACAAATTGTGTGATTTGAATCCAATATTCTCAGCAAATGGACTAGTAGGTTTAAATAAATTCTACAAGGAAACCACAGGTTGAAAATAACACTACTTATGCACATAAAAATGAATGATGGAAATAATAACTATCGCTTTTCCTATTCCTAGTGCATGTTTTTCATCAGCTGCATTGAGATAAAAATACATATGATCCAATTAGTGGTGCCAAAAATTCAGTGGTGATAACTCAAAATTTTTAAAAATTCTCTGTGAATTATAAATATGCTAACCATGAGGTTAGTTGTAAGATACAGAATATACAGATAGTAAAGATAGCATAATGCTATAATCAGAAATAAAGCATTTAAATTGGAAATATCCAAGATTTGAAGACATTTATATTTTTTTCCAGCAATACTCAAAATCATCTAATAAGTATAATGAAAGCCTCAATAAACTTCACTATATTTAATAGGAAGGGCCTTCCTGATAGCTCAGTTGATAAAGAATTCACCTGCAATGCAGGAGAACCCAGTTTGATTCCTGGGGTCGGTAAGATCTGCTGTAGAAGGGATAGGCTACCTACTCAAGTGTTCTTGGGTTTCCCTTGTGGCTCAGCTGGTAAATAATCCACCTGCAATGCGAGAGGCCTGGGTTCGAGCCCTGGGTTAGGAAGATCCCCTGGAGAAGGGAAAGGCTACCCATTGTTTAGAAATGTCATTTAATGTCATTTAAGTTTTAATAAAAAATGAAGAGCTATATATTATTTAAAAATACTTGTTTCTCCTTCAATAATATAATATTCTGAAATTTACATGGAAAACATTATGGCTACCATTGAACTATATATATTGCTCTGTAAATATTTGCAGAAAACAAAAGAAAATACTAATATTGTAGAAATATTTATACAAACAAAATTAACAGTTGAAAAATACAAATGTTTTTGTTTCAATAATAATATACAAAATAACAAAATATTTTTTGTAAAGAAATTATATACTACATGTGTACTTTCTCAAGTAACCATCTGAGATTAATTACTCATGTAATTGTTGCTTTGATTATAATATTTTTAAGAATTCAAGGATAAGATGTCACAGATATTTAGTATGTCATTCATACATAAGTTATTGTAGCAAATACATTGAGACCAGTTGAAACATAGGTTATTTTTTAAGTAGCTAAACTTATATGAGGAATACTTTGAAATATATCTTAAATATGTTGCAATGAGATAGTAACATCACTGAGTTTTTCCAGTTACCTTACACTAAGAAATGTAAAGAATTTATTCAACTTTAAGATATACATTTTTCTTATACCAAAGAGGGAAGGAAATATATAATTGCTCATAACTGATGACATTTTAATTGATAATGGGTGGTTGGTCCTTTGTCATATTATATCTAATAGATATCTTTCAGTAAATAAACACAGTTAAGGTAAGGGTCCCTTTACAATAAAGATGATCTTTTAACAATGTAAGAAACTGAGTCTTTTTTAATAATCTAAAATTAAATAGAGAATATATTGAAATGATATTTAGATACTTTTACTTTAATAAGTATAAGGTTTATTTTAAAATCGCATATCCAAATTGTAGTGAAAAGATAAAAATTGTGGGCTATAGAGCCATTTTCTTATCTTTACCAAGGAATTTTGTTAGTAATAAACAAGTTAATAACTTAATAGTCTGTAGAACAGTGTCTAAAATTCTATAAGCACTCAGTCTCTCCTTCAAAGTCATTCATTTGTGTCTGACTCTTCGTGACCCTATGGGCTGTAGTCCACCTCGTTCCTCTGTCCATGGAGTTCTCCTGGCAAGCATACTGAAGTGGGTAGACATTCCCTTCTCCAAGGGATCTTCCTGATCCAAGGATTGAACTCAGATCTCCTGCATTGTTGGCAGATTCTTTACTGTCTGATCCACCAGGGAAGCCCATAGGCACTGCTTAAGTGATGAATATTATTATTTTTATCATTACTATAATTGTTTCATGTAATATATTTTGTACCCTGACATAAAGGCAACAGGAAAAGTTTTAAATCTTTTGAATAGATGTTTAATACTCTACATATTATATAATTTAAAAGCATTTACTCTAATTCCATCTGGAAGTTTCAGTGGCAGTATATTGCTTATTTTTGTTTATCTGTTTAAATATAGTTGATGTACAATATTCTCTTCAAGTGAATAACATAGTGATTTGATATTCAAATACGTTACAAAATGAACCTCACAATAAGCCTTCTGACCATCTGTATCCATAAAAAATTATTACAATATTATTGAATATATTAATTATACTATATATTCTGTTACCCAAGACAATTATTTTATAACTAGAAGTTTATATCTCTGAATCCCCTTCACCTGTTTCACCTGATCCCCCACACTCCTGCCCACTGGCAACCACTGGTTCATTCTCTGTATCTTTGGGGCTGTTTTGTTTATTCGTTTATTTTGTTTCTTAGAATCCACATATAAGTGAGATCATATAGTATTTGTATTTCTCTCACTGACATTTCATAGGATGACAGCTTCTAGATTCATCCATGTTGTCATAAATGGCAAAATTTCCTTATATAGAGGCTCAGTAATATCAAATTGTATATATTAACAACTATTTCTTTATCCATTCATCTATTAATGAACCCTTGGGCCATTTCCAGAATTTGGCTATTGTAAATAATATTGCAATGAACATGAGGTTGCACATATTTTTTCTAATTAGTGTTTTTGTTTTCTTCTTGCAAAGTTCCAGGATTGGAATTGCTGGATTATATAGTAGTTCTATTTTTAATTTTTAGAGGGAACTCCATATTATTTTTCATAGTGACTGCACTAATTTACAATACTAACAGGGCAAGAGGGTTCTCTTTTCTTTACATCCTTACCAACACTAGTTATTAGTTGTCTTTTTGACAATAGCCATTCTGACAGGTATGAGGTCTTATCTCTATATATTTTGATTTGCATTTTCCATTGATTACCAATGTTGATAATATGTCATATATCTGTTGGCCATTTGTGTGTCTTCTTTGGGAAAAATATCTCTTCAAGTTCTGTGCACATTTTTTAATATTGAATTCATTGTATATTTTAAATATTAAATCCAACCCCCATCAAATGGAATATTTGCAAATATCTTCTCCCTTTCAGTAGACAGACTTTTAATTGTATTGATGATTTCCTTTGCTATAGAAAAACTTGTTTGATGTAGTTTCACTTCTTTACTTTTGTATTTGTTTCCCCTGCCTGAGGAGACAGATTAAAAAAAAAATGCGAAGATTAATGTAAAAAAGTGTACTGTCAATGCTTTCTTCTAGGAGTCTTACGGTTTCAGGTCTTAAAACAATTAAGCCTTTAATCAATTTTGAGGGTTTATTTCTTTTCTTTTTTTGTGTATGGTGTGAAGGAGTGTTCTAATCTCCTTGATTTTTTTGTAACTGTCTAGTTTTTTTTAAGAAACATTTATTGAAGCATTGTCTTTTCCCCATTGTATATTCTTGTTTCCTTTGTTTTACATTAATTGAATATATAAGTCTAGGTTAACTTCTGGGTTCTTTTTCAATTCCATTGATCTCTGTGTCTGTTTTTGTGCCAGTACCATACTGCTTTAATCATTGTGCCTTACGAAGTACAGTTTGAAATTGGGGAACATAAAATCTCAGATTTTATTCTTCTTTCTCAATTACTTTGACCTTTCAGCACTATATTATATATACATGTGTGGGCTCCCCTGATGGCTTGTAAAGAATCTGCCTGCAATGCAGGAGCTGCAGGAGACATGGGTTCTATTCCTGGGTTAGGAAGATCCCCTGGAGGAGGCCCTGGCAACCCACTCCAGTATTCTTGCCTGGAGAATACCATGAACAGAGGAGCCTGGCAGGCTACAGTCCATAGGGTCACAAAGAGTCGGACATGACCAAGCAACTAACATTTCTTTATCTTATCTATCTATCTATCTATCATCTATCTATCTATCTATATACACATACACACTACTCTTTTACAGTTCTATATGAGCCATAGAAACATTTGTTATAGTTCTGTGAAAAATGTCACTGTTACATTGATAGGAATTGTATTGAATTTGTAAGGGAATTTTAACAATATTAATTCTTTGAATCCTGAATTAGAATACTTTTTGATTTGTTTGTGTTGTCTTAAATATCTTTCATTAATGTCCTATAATTTTCAGAGTACAGATCTTTTACCCTCTTATTTACATTTATTTCTTGATATTTTATTGTTTTTGATGAGTTATACATGGGATTATTTGTTTAATTTCTTTCTAATATTTCATTGTTAGTGTAGATTTGATTTTCTGTGGTATTGGTTATGATTTATCATCTTTCATTTCTGATTTTATTTACTTGGGCATTCTCTCTTTTTTTCTTGATGAAACTGTCTAAACGTTAAAATTTTGTTTATCTTTCAAAGAAACTGCTCTTAACTTCATTGATATTTTTTATTGATTTTTATAAATATTTATTTCTTGTTTCCACCCTGATCTTTTTATTTTCTTCCTCCTTCTGGTTTGTGTTGTGTTTGTTCTATTTTTATATAATTTAGGTACATGTTTAAATTGCTTGAATTATTTCTTGTTTTCTGCAATAAGCCTTTATAAACTTACCATGTAGAGCTGCTTCTGTTGTGTTCAGAGGTTTTGCATTATGTTTCCATTTCATTTGTCTGAAGGTATTCTTTATTTCCTATTTGATTCCTTCAGTGATCCATTGGTTGTTTAGTAGCACATTATTTAGCCTCCATGTGTTTCTTTGTTTTTCAGTTTTTTCTTTTTTTTTTTTCTTGTATTTGATTTCTAGCCTCATCATCTTGTGGTCAAAAAAGATGCTTAATATGATTCAAGTTTTCTTAAATTTACTGAGACTTATTTTGTGATCAAGTATATGACCCATTCTGGAGAAAGTTCCATGTGCATTTGGAAAGAATATGCATTCTGCTATTATTGAATGAAATATTCTGAATATAACATTAAGTTTATCTAGTTAAAGTGTCATTTCAAGCCAATGTTTCCATATTGATTTTCTGTCTGTATATTTCCATTAATGTACTAGGGTATTATAGCTCCCCACTATTATTAAAATACTCTAAATGTCTTCCTCCATGATTACTAGTATTTACTTCATGTATTTAGGTGCTTCCATGTTGCATCCATATATAAGTATTATATTTTCTTGATGGAGTGATCCCTTTATAGCTATGCAATGCCCTTGTTATGGTCTTTGTTTTAAAGTCTATTTTACTTATATATGTATTGCTACACTGGCTTTCTGTTTCTATTTGTATGAAATGTATTTTTCCATCCCCTTAATTTCAGTCTGTGTCTTTAGACATGAAGTGAGTCTCTTATACACAGCACATAGTTTTTTGTTTTGTTTTGTTTTTTTTAACCCATTTAGCCAGTCTATGTTTTTTGATTGGAGAATTTAGCTTATTTACTTTTAAAGTATTGATAGCCATTGTTTTCTGATTAGAGAATTTAAGTTATTTACTTTAAGTATTGATAGCTATGTACCTATTGCCATTGTTTTCGCTTGTTTTTGTTGTTGATGTTCCCTTCTCCTCTTGTTCTCTTACTACGTGATTTGACAGCTATCTTTACTTTTATGTTTGGATTCCTTTCTCATTTTTGTGTATATCTATTATATGTCTTTTGGTTTGTGGCTAACATGAGGTTCACAAATAACAATCTACATATGTAGCTTTCTTTTTAGATTGATGATCTCTTAAGTTTGAATGCATTATAACAGCCCACATTTTTCTCCTCCTTTAGGTTTTATGTTTTTGACATAATAATTTACATCTTTTTTTATTTTGTGTAGCTCTTAAGTACTTATTTTATATATAGGCAATTCTACTTTTGTCTTTTAACCTTCCTACTAGCTTTTTTTTTTAAATAAATTTATTTATTTTAGTTGGCGGCTAATTACTTTACAATATTGTAGTGGTTTTTGCCATACATTGACATGAATCAGCCCTGGATTTACATGTGTTCTCCATCCTGAACCCCCCTCCCACCTCCCTCTCCATCCCATCCCTCTGGGTCATCCCATTGCCCCAGCCCTGAGCATTTGTTTCATGCATCGAACCTGGAATGGTGTTCTGTTTCACATATGATAATATACATGTTTCAATGCTATTCTCTCAGAATGTCCCACTCTCACCTTCTCCTTTAAAGTGGTAGATTCACTACCTTACTTTATATTTGCCTTTACCAATGGGATTTTTCTCTTAATGTTTTTCTTATTTCTAGTCATAGCCTTTTCTTTTCTACTTAGAGAAGTCCCTTTTAACATTTCTTCTAAGGCCAATTTGGTGGTAATAAACTCTTAGCTTTTGCTTATCCGTAAAATCCTTTGTGTCTCCTTCAATTCTCAATGTTAAAGTTGCCAGGTAATGTTATTCTTAGTTGTAGGGTCATTTTTACTTTCAGCACTTTGATTATACGATGCCAGTCCCTTCTGATCTGCACAGTTTCTGCTGAAAAGTCAATCAACTAATAAGTTTTATGCAAGTCTCCTTGTTTGCAACTAGTTGCTTTTCTCTTGCTGCCTTTAAGAGGTACTCTTTATTTAATTTCTGACATTTTAATTACAATGTCTTTGTGTGGATCTCTTTGTGTTCATCTTTATGGGACTTTGAACTTCCTGGACCTGAATCTCAGTGTTGTTGCCCAGGTTAGGAAGGTTTTCACCTATTATTACTTCAAATAAGTGTTCTGCCCATTCTCTGTCTCTTCTCTTTCCCTACAAAGTTAATATTAGTACACTCGATGGTGTCTTAGAGGTTTCTTAAATTATTATTTTTTGTTCTTTTAATGTTTTTGATGTGAACCATTTTTAACATATTTATTGAATTCTTTATAATATTGCTTCTACTGTTTATGTTCCGGTTTTTTGGCTGTGAGGCATGAAGGATCTTAGCTCCCTGACCAGGGATCAAACCCACACCCCCTGTACTACTGGACCACAAGGGAAGTTCCTATTTTTATTATTTTTTTAATATTCTTCCCTCTTTGTTTCTGTTCAGTTTGTGTGATTTTCACTGTTTTCCAGATCACTATTCTGTTCTTCTATATCATCTAGTCTACTGCTCTTTCCTTCTGTGCCCCCTAAGTTGCTTCAGTCGTGTCAGACTCTGTGAGACACTATGGACCATAGCCCCCCAGACTCTTCTGTCCATGGAGATTCTCCAGCTAAGAATACTGGAGTGGGTTGCCATGCCTTCCTTCTAGTGTATTTATAATTTCAGCTCTTGTATTTAATTTCAGATCTGATTGGTGATTTTTTAATATTTTCTAATTCTTCATGAAATTCTGTGTTCATCCATTATTTAATGAGCTTCTTTATAGTCATTATTTTTAACTTTTTATAAGATAGATTTTAGTTCTTTTTTTCTGAAATTTTATCTCGTTTCTTTTTTTGTAACAAATTTCTCTATTTCTTCATTTTACATAAGTCTCTATTTTTATTTTTATGTATTTATATGTATTTGGTAGGTCCGTCATGACTCTCAATCTTGGAGAAGTGTCCTTATGTAGAAAACATTCTGTGAGGCTCTGTAGATCACTCCCTCTGGTCATCAGAGCTAGATCCTCCAGTGATGACACTTATTTGGTTGGGCTGCACATACCCTTCTCTTATGTTAGGGCCAGCTACTATAAGTGTTAGTAAGCAAGAAAACCCTTATGCCCCTGGCCTCGAGGCCCTTCCTTAAATGGTTGCTGCAGGTCTGCTGAGATCCTCTAGTGCTAATAGGCTCGAGAGAGGATTTAAATTGGTGTTTGGCAGTTGATGGTATTAGTACAGTAGAATAAGACCCCCAAAATGACTGCAACCAGTCTCTCTGTCCCTAGAGAGAATCCCAGTTGTCTCTTGCCACTTTTGGTGATTTTCCAAGGTCACCAAAAGATCATTCAGGTGCCTTTCAGATTATTGCTTCTACACTGGGACTTAGAACGTGTGAGGTTTTGTACACACCTTCTAAAAGCAGAATATCTGTTTAGCTGCCAGCTCTCTTCAACATAAGCCTCACTGGTTCTCAAAGACAGACATTCTGGAATGCTCATCTTCTTGATTTAGGACATGGGCTGGAGAGCCTGATGTGAGGTTTGGAACCTCTACTCTGTAAAGAAGATCTCTGCAGTTATGACATCTTTCTCATTTGTGGATCACTGACCCAGGGATGTGGGTTCTCACTAGACCACATCTCTGTCCCTACTACCCATCTCATACAAAGACTCCTTTTTATATCTTTAGTTGTGGAATAGCTTTTCTGTTGGATTATTGTCATAGACCGGCACTTTGTAAGTAGTGGCAATTTTGGTATGCCATGGGACGGAGTGAGTTCAGGGTCTTCCTGTTGTGTAATCTTGGTCCTGCTCTAATATGCTGCTTATTCTTTAAAAATAACTCACTTTTGCCTAGCATTTAAAACTATCTAATTATTTGACCATTTTTTTTTTTCTGTCTGCTATTGTCTTTCATTATTCCTCAGTATGAATATTTTAGTTATGTCAAAGGTATATGTTTATTTTTCTGCAAGCACATATACTATGTCTGTATTTTCATATTATTTTCCTAATATAAATGATTGTCTTGCCTTATAACGTTTATCAAGATTTACTTAATTTTTAAGGCCCAGATTCAATTAGCTTCCAGCATGAAATACAGATCTATCTCTGAATTCTATTTGTTCCTTATGTCACAAATTTTAATTGACTTCTTCATTCTTATTGACCTAATTATATTCTTTCTAATCATATGTTAGATGTTTAGAAAGAAAGTTTATGTTATATAATCCCAAAACTTATTATTCATATTTATTTATTTTTTTGGCTATTCTACACAGTATGTGGGATCTTAATTCCCAGATCAGGGATTGAACCTGTGATGCCTGCAGTGGAAGCATAGAGTCTTAACTACTGAACCACCACAAATTCCCAACATGATCACACATCTTCTAATACTATAATATTTAATTTACTTCTAAAAATTCAATTTTAATTGATTATTGAAAGAAACATGAAGGAAGAACTTTATAGTCTATACAATGAACATTAAAAATGTATTATTAGCATATTTCAATTTTATGTAATCCAGAAATAGATGAATTATTTTAAAAAATCTAATCTTAAAATAGTTCACTGAAAATTTTTAAATTGTGAGACTTTTTATTACTTAGAGCAATCACTATAGAATTTTTTTTAAATCATATGTTTTAAGTATATTTTATTTAAAATAAATTTTCAAATAACCTTAAAAAGAACAAGTTTTGCTTTTAGTGAAATATATATTTTTCTTCTTAAATCTCTAAGAAGACATGGCATTGAATATTTTATTATTAGTGTATAGCATAAGCTCACTAAGGGAAGATAACAAATGATTTCTTTTTTTTTTTTTTTTTTTTATAAATTTATTTATTTTAGTTGGGGGCTAATTACTTTACAATATTGTAATAGTTTTTGCCATACATTGACATGAATCAGCCATGGGTTTACATGTGTTCCCCTTCCTGGACCCCCCACCCACCTCCCTCCCCATCCCATCCCTCTGGGTCATCCCATTGCCCCGGCCCTGAGCCCTTGTCTCATGCATCGAACATGGAATGGTGTTCTGTTTCACATATGATAATATACATGTTTCAATGCTATTCTCCCAGAACGTCCCACCCTCACCTTCTCCCTCAGAGTCCATAAAATTGTTCCATGCATCTGTGTCTCTTATTCTGTCTCGCATATAGGGTTATCAATGATTTGTTAACTGATTTTATCTTTACATTTGGCTTTAATAGGTTTTAATCCACCTGAGAATTTTTTATCATGAATATTAAAGCTCATTCAATATTTTTCAAATTAGTGTTTGAACACAAATAAGATTTATATGAACACATGAGCCATATGAATTTTATGAATTTTTCCCAATAAGTAAAATTCAAGCTCATTTTAGCATGCTATATTAAAATAACAATTCACATATATGGAAAGGCATCTAATCACATATTTGAAAAGGCATAATTTATGTAAGGTACTACTTGTGCCTTACACATAGCTCACTCATGATAGTAACAATTGTGGACTAAGAAGGAGTATATTCTAAACAGTATCAAGAGAGGTGATCTTTCTAAGACAAGTAGTTATATAAGACTGGGTTGTTCTATAATTGTAAATGACTTTTAAAAATATAAAATATGTTCTCATTATTATCTCATTTGACATTCCATACAATCCTAAATGAGAATAAACTAGTAAAATAAAGTGTTCTTTTTTGTTTTTTTTTTTTTTTAAATCTACTCATATGAGTAGGTCTTGTGCTATACTATTTCACCTACATTAACACATTTTGTATTAATAAAAAATTATGTTGTGTATATGCTTATTACCATTTTGCCAGATGAGAATGATGAGGCTTAGAAAATGCTGATATATGAAGACAAAGTCAAGATTCAGACCAATATTTTTTAACTTCAGAATGTTCTCTGTTTCTCCTACTTTGGAATATACATGGGGAATATCTTTATTTTATTAACGAGGGGTTGAGGTCTGAGCAGACTAAGTCATTTGCCCCAAGTTAAAAGTATAATGTAACTATTTGAAAACATGAAATACAGTCTAAATGCAAAGATTTTCCTCTGTGCACTATTGGCTCAATGTAAACGTTTCCTTATAGCACTCATAGACATGTAACCTACTGGCTTGATTGTGAGACAGCTACTGATATGCTATACACAGAAAACAGAAACTAAGAAGAGAGCCTGAAAATGCTGGAAGGAAGTAAAACCTAATTTGCCACCTCTTCTGATTTGATGAATTACATTTCCATTGTTGTTGTTGTTCAGTTGCTCAGTCATGTCAGACTCTTGGCAACTCTATGGACTGAAGCGCACCAGGCTTCAATGTCCTTCACCATCTCCCGGAACTTGCTCAAACTCATGTCCAATGAGTTTGTGATGCCATCCAACCATCTCGCCCTCTGCCGTCCCCTTCTCTTCCTGCCCTCAATCTTTCCTGGGATCAGGGTCTTTTCTAATGATTTGGCTGTTTGCATTATGTGGCCAAAGTATTGGAGCTTCAGCTTCAGCATTAGTCCTTCCAATGAATAATCAGGATTGATTTCCTTTAGGATTGACTTAGACAAAATTAACCATATGTCTTTGGGAATAAACACTTCACATGTGTGCATGCACACACAGAGGCATTCCTAAACACAACACACACTCAACATCAAATTGTTATAGGCTGAGAGCAAATGCTTCAGTAGTCCTGATGAGTCCTCCACCTTCATTCCTGTGTCCCTGAGGACTAAAGAAGCAGTACTCTTCTCCAATTGTAAGGTTAAATCTTCTCTCTCTATTCACCTGGGCATACATATCAATCGCAGTGTCTAAGGATTTAACTATTACAAATCCTTCAGTATACTATTTAAGTTTGTGTATTCTCACAATATACATAGATATACTCAGAATTATAGCAATAGAAAACAAAGTGACGTTTTTGATTTCAAAGTTCACAGTTTTCCTAATCAGAGAATATTTATTCTTTAAGAGACTTTGTCTTAAAGCCCTCATAGCTTCTAGAGACCATTTCTTCACCCAGATTGTCATGACTGTTTTCCAGATTATTCAGCAATGTATTTTTAAACTTCTCTTCAGCTAATTTTTCCTAGTAAAAACTGATTTTTATATGATAGCAAAGTACACAATAGTTCTGACTTAAAAATAATAGAAGTAGAGGTCTCTTTCCCATAAAAAAACAGATTGCAGATGCTGATTACATACTGTCAGAGGGAGCCTCTATACTTCCTATCTAGCTGCTCTGCCATTCACAGCACACAGCTCCCATCTTGTCGTCTAAGAAGGCTGCCTCAGTTTCTGCTAATGCTTCTGCAAGCTAGGAGGTAGGCAATGTAAGATAAGACCACTCCTCTGGAAGGGTGCCATGAGCCAGGGTCAGCAAATTGTGCTCTTTGTCTCCACCTCCTCATATTTGAAAAGACAACTGGAATTTTCCTGGCAGTCCAGTGGTTAAGGCTACACACTTCCACTGCAGGGGGCACAGGTCCAATTTCTGGTGGGGAAGGTTCTGCGTGCTATGCAGTGCCTCCAGAAAAAAAAAACTGATTTTTTGATACTTATTTTCTTTACAGAATCCTTAAGCCTCCATATTAGGTCGATTATTTTCTTGGATTTGTCATATAGATGATCATGTCATACTAATGACAATATGTTTCTTTCTTCCATTTCTTACCTCAATATCCAGTCTAAGACCTCCTCCAGCACAATGTTAAACAGAGTAATGAGAGTAGACAATTTGTCTATTTCCTGATATCATAAGAAATGATTTCAAGTTGCAATGCGGTAGGTAACTTGCAGATACCATTCTTCAGATTGATAAAGTTTCCTTTAATCTCTTGGATAACCCAAGCTGTCGATTATATAGAGTACTTTTACATATACCTGCATTCATTCCTCTAGTATTTCATTTAGGAGGTATGTATCTAAGCCCATAAATTGTGTTTCACTTGTAATTTTTC
Organism: Giraffa tippelskirchi; assembly: GCF_054371585.1. Classification (NCBI taxonomy): domain Eukaryota; kingdom Metazoa; phylum Chordata; class Mammalia; order Artiodactyla; family Giraffidae; genus Giraffa; species Giraffa tippelskirchi. The sequence goes on from NC_137286.1 coordinate 73,481,216, forward strand.
ATGATGGTATTGTTTGTCATCATATTTTGAAATGAAATTTTGACAAGCTTCATAAAATAAATTAAGGATTATTTTCTCCTAACTCACTACAGAAAAGTGTGGTAAACATAAATATACTTCATTTACTGCTTTGTAGATCTTTTCATGTCAACAGTTTGCTCTTATTATTTAGTCTGAAACATCTCTAGTGATATCCCCCTTCATTTCTGACTTGCTTATCATGTCTTCTCTTTTTCACTAGATAAATCTTAGCAGAAGTTTGTCAATTTTATTTGACTTTTCAAAGAAACAACTTTGGACTTTGTTCATCCTCTATATCGCTTATTCGTACTCTTTAATTTCTGTTTTATATTCTTTATTATTTTATTCCTTCAATTGTGCATATTTGGGGGAAAGGTGAGTATTCTTTTTCTATTTCTTTAGATGGCTGTCTCAGGCTTTGCATTTAAAGTTGAAAATCTTTCTCTACATTCTTTTTAACTACATGTCACAAGTAATGCTTTTACCATTCAGACTGAAATATTTTTTGAACTTTCATTGTCATTTGTTCCATGAACTACAGGTTATTTAGCAGTATATATGTTTTTACTTAGCCTTTTATTTTGAAGTCATGTCAAAAAACACTTTGGAATGTTATAAAGAGGTCCAATATATGTTTGAAATAAACAAGCGTTAACCTTTTTGGATTACTTGTTTATCATTTCATGACTTTCTTTTTTTACATGACCACATTCTCATACATAATTTTTCTGAATCATTTACTTTTTGAGAGAAAATTGCAGACATGATACACCTTTATCCTAAAATACTTCAGTATGTATTTTTCATGAACAAGGATATTCTCCTATAAAAACACTATACAATTACCATTATCAGGAAATCTAATTTGGATACCATCAAGCAATTAACATTTTTTGAAATTTGCCATTTCTCTCAGTGATGTTCTCTATGACTAATTTTTCCTAGATAATTCACCATATTTAAATGTTTGGAATTAATATTTTGCTTCTTTTTTCCTAAGTGTTAAGTGGTGATTAAATGATTCTCTCTGAGAAAACAACACAAACAAAAATAAGTACTCTTGTACACAACTATATTTTAGAAACCAGGCCACTGAGCTCAAATAACACTATACACTGCATATCTGCAATGATTTGTTTCAGACAGAAGGAAAACACAAGTGACCATGTAGTTTTGCTTAAGACAATACAAAGGGAAGGCTTTTTTGGAAATGCCATTATGTGTGAGGGCATTAAAAAAAAACAGGACAATACAAACCAAATGTCATTTCTATATGGTTTCTGTTCAGTTCAGTTTAGTTGCTCAGTCGTGTCCAACTCTTTGCAACCCCATGAATTGCAGCATGCCAGGCCTCCCTGTCCAACACCAACTCCCGGAGTCTACCCAAACCCATGTCCATTGAATCCGTGATGCCATCCAGCCATCTCATTCTCTGTCATCCCCTTCTCCTCCTGCCCCCAATCCTTCCCAGCATTAAGGTCTTTTCCAATGAGTTAACTCTTTCCATGAGGTGGCCAAAGGATTGGAGTTTCAGCTTCAACATCAGTCCTTCCAATGAACACCCAGGACTGATCTCCTTTAGGATGGACTGGTTGGATCTCCTTGAAGTCCAAGGGACTCTCAAGAGTCTTCTCCAACACCACAGTTCAAAAGCATCAATTCTTCTGTGCCCAGCTTTCTTTATAGTCCAACTCTCACATCCATACATGACCACTGGAAAAGCCATAGCCTTGACTAGATGGACCTTTGTTGGCAAAGTAATGTCTCTGCTTCTTAATATGCTGTCTATGTTGGTCATAATTTTCCTTCCAAGGAGTAAGCGTCTTTTAATTTCATGGCTGCAGTCACCATCTGCAGTGATTTTGGAGCCCCAAAAAATAAAGTCACTCACTGTTTCCACTGTATTCCCATCTATTTGCCATGAAGTGATGGAGCCGGATGCCATGATCTTAGTTTTCTGAATTTTGAGCTTTAAGCCAACAGTTCCATCTCCTCTTTCCCTTTCATCAAGAGGCTCTTTGGTGCATTCCTTTTCTAACTGGACAACATGATCCATTACTGGATAATGGAATCAGCTTTACAGGGTACAGCAGTATTTTGTTGAGAAAGATTAAAAAACAAAAAAAAGTTAGAGTATATAACATATAATAAGAGAAATATCTCTTGAAATTTTCAATTTTTTATGTGACTGTGAATCAAATCATGGTGGAAAATACACTCCTTTCTTTTCTTTCACTAATAGAAAAGTCTAAGAAACTGTGTTAGATTATCCCAGCCACAGTAATAGAATTGTTAGTTTCCTGAATTTTTCCAGAAAAGCATGTAATTTGTTTTTCTTCTAGGAGTAAGCATAAACAACTAGAGAGAATTTTTAAACTCCTGGAACATCAAGAAGCAGATAAAATATTAGGGAAACAGATTCATTAGCTTACAACTTTGATTTTCAACAAAATATACATGTTTCCATTCATATATGAATAACAACTTTATCCTAATGACCCCTTGTAACAGATGCTGAAAGGATATTTTGACTGTATTCTTAGGATCAGAGGAAGCACCTCCAGACCCACGCACTGTACTCATGCCTCATTATGGAGAGTTGCCTAATGGGATCTGTGTTGACATCCAAGAGGGAATGTTTTCCAAGGAATTATGTACAAAGGTCATCTTCTCCTGGCTCAGAAAATATCATTTTGTTGCTCTATCAATGAGACCTTCTTCAATGTCATTTACTGTTGCCATTCATAAGGTCCTGGACATGTAGCACAATCAATGTGATAGCAACCATAACAGTCACACCTGGATGGATTCCTCCAACAGCAAAATCCTTGTCAACGAACAGAAATTCTTGAAGAATGATTTGATAAAGGTGATGTACTTTACTAGAATCAAGCTTTATCCCAACTCAAATCTTCCCAAGATGAACAACCTGGACAAAAATCTGACAATGGGGGTCAGTGTCAATAAAGAAACACAAGTGAAACATGTCATGGACCTCTTGGCAATGAAATACCAAAATACCCTTGCCTAGACCAACATCCACAGGGTAAACTACGGTCGACTTCAGTAACCTTGAGTGGACAGGACATCATAGAATATATTCACAATGGTTTTGCCCTCCACAATGCACCAAATCTGTATCAGAAGCATGTGGGTATTTAAACTGTGAGATAATTTCAAAGACACAGTAAGACATTCTAGAACCTGTCTTGGCTTAGAATACCCAGCTCCTGCTGCTGGTGGTCCACTTGGTTCAGCCTGAGCAACTCTATAATCTTACACTCAGTTAGCTTCCCACTGGCAGTGCTGCTGTTCATCCAACCAGGAAGATCTGTGGATGAGGCTGGTCCATCCCCCAAAAACCGTCCTCACAGCTGTTGCCACTAGCCGCGTTAATCTCCAGTTCCCTTTCCCACATCAAATTTCCCTTCCTGCCCTTTTCCCTAACCAAGCAAATCCCACGAAGGCCACAGCACAGATGGAGGAAATGACCCCTTACAAACAGCTACAACCATATTTCTTAATTTCCGACTATGTGCAGAATTTTCTAATTATCTTCTTTTTCTGGCTTTAAGGTGCTTTGAAGCAGTCAATGGAGTCGCTAAGAGTTGGACACGACTGAGCGACTTCACTTCCACTTTCCCTTTTCATGCACTGGAGAAGGAAATGGCAACCCACTCCAGTATTCTTGCCTGGAGGATCCCAGGGACGGCGGAGCCCGGTTGGCTGCCGTCTATGGGGTTGCACAGAGTCGGACACGACTGAAGCGACTTAGCAGCAGCAGCAGCAGAAGCAGCAGAAGCAGTCAAGGATCACTTCAAACCAATTTAACAGCTTGTGGTTATCTTGGCCAAATAGTCCCTGCATGCAGGGGTGAAAATCCATGTGAAGGCCTAACTGTGACCCAACATTTATAAGAATAGGTAGTATTTCTGTTTCTTTTTCTTTCACTACTTTACTCAGCCCCAAAGCATACTTCTTTAATGTTGGGGATCGGTGGTGGTGGTTTAGTTGCTAAGTCGTGTCTGATTCTTGTGATCCCATGGACTGTAGCCGGCCAGATTCCTCTGTCCATGTAATTTCCCAGGCAAGAAAACTGGAGTGGGTTGCCATTTCCTTCTCAAGGGGATCTTTCTGACCCAGAAATTGAAGTCTGGTCTACTGTTTGCAAGTAGATTCTTTACTGACTGAGCCACCAGGGAAGGGATAGAATTGGGGTTAATCCAGTCAACCCTTAACCAAAGGAGGATGACTCTTTACAGTGCCAGCTAATTGTGGAAAAGTTTCCAGTTGAAATTTTAAAAAGTTTGTTCCAGGAAGGCTTAACCTCATTCCAGTTGCCTGTAGCTCCTGGAGTCCACCTAAATGAATCTGAATTCTGAAACCAGGTGTACCAAATATGAAAATTTGATGTGGACAAAAAGATGGATTAGTGTGGTGACATTTTGCTTATCACTCTGAAGTTTGGAAAAAGAGTGGCAATGGAGGAAGTGGGACAGGTAAAGTAATTGTAATTCTTGTGAAACTTCACCCAAGAAAAGAGCAGCAAGATGACTGAAAGGTAAGTGACATAGAGTTTAGGAAGACTTGTCATTTTAAGGTCAGAGACCTTAAACTTACTCTTTTTTGTCTTTTTTAAATTTTCAAGTCTAATTATTTATCTCACAGTGTCTGAGTTTGGGACTTCATTTTGGTTGCTCAGTTGTGCTTTTCTTTAAGTAGCTTGGTGTAAAAATATGGTTGTGTTGTTGTTTTTGTTCAGTCGCTAAATTGTGTCCAACTTTGCAACGCCATGGACTACAGCATGCCAGGCTTCTCTGTCCGTCACCATCTGCTGGTACTCATGTCCATTGAGGCAGTGACATCATATAACCATTTCATCCTGTGCTTTCCTCTTCTCCTCTTGCCCTCAATCTTTCCCAGCATAAGGGTCTTTTCCAATGAGTCAGTCCTTTGCATCAGGTGGCCAAAGTATTGGAGTTTCAGCTTTAGCATCAGTATTTCCAATGAATATTCAGGGTTGATTTCCTTTAGGATTGACTGGTTTGATCGCCTTGTTGTCCAAGGGACTCTCAAGAGTCTTCTCCAGCACCACAATTTGAAAGCATCATCTCACTAGAAATTCAAGCCAGGAATCATGTTTTTGTTTTTGTTTAATTTACTTTTTTTAATGAAGGATATTTGTTTTACAGAATTTTGTTGTTTTCTGTCAAACCACAACATGAATCAGCCATAGGTATACATATATCCCCTCCCTTTTGAACCTCTCTCTCATCTCCCTCCCCATCCCACCCCTCTAGGTTGATAATGGATAAAGAAGTTGTGGTACATATACACAATTGAATATTACTCAGCCATAAAAAGGAACACATTTGAGTCAGTTCTGATGAAGTGGATGGACCTAGAGCCTATTATATAGAGTTAAGTGAGTCAGGAAAACAAAGATAAATATCATATTCTAACACATATATATGGAATCTAGAATAATAGAACTGAAGAACTTATTTACAGGGCAGTAGTGGAGAAACAGGCATAAAGAATAGACTTATGGACATAGAGAGAGGGGAGGATAGGGTGAGATGTATGGAAAGGGAATCACATTTTAATGCCATTAACTGTTCACTATTGAAGAGTCCTTATATTTTAAAAGTTATTTTAGGGTTACAGTGACAACAAGATGGAAAACTATTGATATTTTTGTTGTATATTCTTTCCTCTACAAAACACATATAGAAAGGTTTGCATATTTTTCAAGTGTTCCTTTTATCCATCTACTTGTATATATTTACTATACTCACTAATCAATGATAAGTGACACTTGCAAATGAATTTTTTTTCTTAATATGGGCACACTAATTTCTCAAGACCCACTATGCACTTTTTCCTTCATTGATATTCTAACCTCCTGTCATGCATTCAATAAGCACTCATCGAAGGCAGTAAGTATTGATGGTTGGGGACACAAATATGGAGAACAAAATATTTTTATGAATCAAGAGGGGAAAAAAACAACCTCATAGAGGGGACAATCTTCCAAGTAAGAATGTGTCATCCTGTATGGTTATTGAGAAAAGACAGGAATACAGCTGATATAGAAAGAAAAGAGTGATAAAAACTTTAATCAGCTTCAAAAACAGAGCTTGATTGACATGGACTTTGACAGGTGGTAGGATCTCAGCAAATGGCTGCTGCTGCTAAATCACTTGAGTCGTGTCCTACTCTGTGCGACCCCATAGACAGCAGCCCACAAGGCTCCTCTGTCCCTGGGATCCTCCAGGCAAGAATACTGGAGTGGGTTGCCATTTCCTTCTCCAATGCATGAAAGTGAAAGTGAAGTCGCTCAGTTGTGTCCGATTCTTTGACACCCCATGGACTGTAGCCTACCAGGCTCCTCCATCCATAGGATTTTCCAGGCAAGAGTACTGGAGTGGGTTGCCATTGCCTTCTCCTCAGCAAATGGAAGAAATCTCAAATAAGGCATGTTAGGTTCATTTTCTGAAGTATCTCATGATACATATTTATGTAAAAAATACATATGGATAAAGATTTATATTGGGGGGAAAGAAGGAGAGACATTAACATCCTGTATGCAGTGGACATGTAAACACAAAATATTCTTTTCATTAGAGCTTAGTCATAGTGATATCTTCTGTAAATGAATTCTAAGAATAGTCCATATCTATCAAACTGAAAAAGTAGATGAAGTCACCTCTATAGACCACTTCAGACTCTGAGCCAAGCCTGCTCTTGAACTGGTTCCCAGAATTGTTATTGATGTCAGTAGGAGTTGTGCTCAGAAATCTTGCCATTGAAACTAACTGATGGACAGGATGTTATTACAAAGAGCAAATCTGTAAAATGTTTCAAATATCAGTAACAGCCAAAACGGGAAAAATAACAGTCAATCAAATGTCAAAGCAATATCGTGTAGAGCCACTTTTGTCCCTAGAAAAAGTACATGTGGTTCTTGTGGCTGAGTCAATTTGAGATGACTATCTCATGACTAAAATATGTGACCTTCTAATTTTTAAAATAGGGGCTTCAACCAAATGACAAATAAGTTTAATCATTTAAAAATCAAGGAAGAAAACAGATATATGTCTGGGGGAAAAGTAAAAATTATAAAGAAAATGAAACATATAAAAATAAATAAGCATAGCATTTAGATTTAGATGAATATCTATAGTTCAGAAACATAGCCAGGATGATGACTTCAAAATGCGAATCTGTCTGTGTTACCTCCTCTTATGGAAGTCTGTAGTGTTTTATATCTTTCCTCTTACAAAAGATATAAAATGTCTTAACGTGAAAATGAAGCCTATGCATGGCCTGGCTTCCATCTTCTTCAGCCTTATCTCCATCCTGCCTCTCAGGTCCACACCCTCTTCTCAAGCCTTACACTTTCTTGCAACTAACGTCCCTTATATAAACGATTTCCCCTCCCTGGAAGGGTTTTTCTTTCCTCTCAACTCTTGTGTGCATGCTGAGTTCCTTCAGTCATGTTGGACTCTTTACAACGCTATGGACTATAGCCCACCAGGCTTCCCTGTCCATGGTATTCTCCAGGCAAGAATAATGGAGTGGGTTGTCTTGCCCTCCTCTGGGGGATCTTCCTAACCCAGGGATCAAACCCACATCTTTCTGTCTCTCTTATGTCTCCTGCATTGGTAGGTGGGTTCTTTACTACTAATGCCACATAGGAAACTCCCCCTTAACCCTCATCTTCCTATTAAATTATCACTTCTTTAAATAAGTGAACCAAAGAAATTTTCCACTGTTAAGATCATAAGAACATGTTTCTTTATATTTTGCCCCCACTACCATTAGCCCAGAAGCTCTCTATAAAAACCATGTATGTTTGGTTGTTCATTTTGTCTCCAGTGCTCAATAAATATTTGCTGAGTGAAGGAATAAGTGAGATATCAAGACAAATTTTAATAACAATCACCATAATTACTTGTTGAATTACTTTGAAGGCAAGAAGCATAACAATCTTCTCTAAGTAAACTGTGACCACAAATCATTAATTCATCTCTTTTATTCATAGATGGAGGCTACCTACACCTTTCCTCAATAATTATTATTCCATAGGCCAGATACCTATGGAACATAGAGACAGCACTCCTTTTTTTTTAATTAGAGGATGATTACTTTAAAATATTAGGGTAGCTTATGCCATATATCAACATGAATCAGCCATAGCTATATATATATATATCCCCTTCCTCTTGAACTCCCCTCCACTTCCCTCTCCATTCCACCCCTCTAAGTTGTCACAGAGCACCGGATTTGGGTTCCCTGCAAGATACAGCACTCTTACATCTCTATATCACTTCTATTTCCACCATGGACATGTCATCCAATGCAGAAAATACAATGCAGATTGTCCATATAGAGATTTGCAGTCATGCTCTAAGTGGCTTTCCAGAAGCAGAGTAAATACATGAAATACTTTTAATTTCTAGAGTAAGTTCTCTTAACTACCTTAATGTGCAAGGAAAATAAGCTTTAGTATTCATTATATCAGTTCCCAGATCATGAGACACTAAAAATAAGTATTGGCAAGGACACTGAGAATGATTCATTAAAACAAACAAAACAAGAACAAATTCTACAAGGGAGAATGTGAAAATATTCTTGATGCTTATGATTAGCTGAGCATACTGCTGGGCTGGCACAGTGGGGCTGCTTTTAGAGAATCCCAATCATGGAAAGACTCAGGAGATATTGTAAAAAATGTTAGCAGCTTAGTATCATGAAAGCTTTTAAACAATCCCTTGTTTAAATATGCTGTCATAAAAATTTCAATGGTTTAGAAACAAAGCTGTTTGTTATTAATATCAGAACCCTTGTGTGTTATGAGAATCTGAGGTCTTCAAGTATAATTAACAGAAGAGAATTAATTCTCATCATAAAAAAAAAAAGAAAGCATAATGGGAGAACAAGAAAAAAAATCTGAAAACAAAAATTCAGAAAAGTCCAGAGACACTTAAAAGTGGTGACAACAATCCTTTAAAACAGTGGCAGGCAAATTGAACCATCTGTTCCAAGAAACTGAACTTACCGAAGGTGTTTCAGGCCTTTGCAGAATCAACAGCAAATCAAGCATATACTGTAACATATCTAACAGAAACCAGAAAATATATAAATAGAATAGTACATATTGACATAGAAGTGTCCTCAAAATCACTTATTAATGATGCACCTTTGAAGGAAGTGCTACTGTCTTCAAATATTCAACTGTCTCAGAATTAGTTAGCATGAAAAATATTATCACTATATGTCAAGCTATAAAAAGTCCAGTATCATATGAGATAATCCATACAACAACAATACACTGTGTTTATATTATAAGCAGGTATTTTTAAAATATTTTTTTCTATAAAGGTTGTGAGACTAAGGAGTTTACTCAGTCATGGTGGCAGAGTTCTTAAATGGTAGATAGAATCAATTTTTGAGAAAGAATTATGTGACTCTAAAGTCCACAGATTACTGAAGAAAATGAAAGAAACCTTCCAGACTCATACTAATATCTGCAGAAGAATACTTGTGGGAAAAAATACATCCAGATTTTTTAACAAGATGCAACTCCTCTCACATCTTTAGTCATATTTGGACAAAGTGACCCAATGGAAGACAAAACATGATCCTATTTTTAGCATTTTAAAATTTCAATATATTTAAAAATCTTCTCTTTTTACTAGATTTTACTTCAGTTATGTTTATATTTCAGTCAGCCTTGTACATACTTGGGCATTTGATCCATGTACTTCAAATTCATGTATAGCTTAAAAACTTTTTCTTATAACTAAATACTCAATACTTCTTATCACCCAACTGGAATTCATGTCCCAATTTTACTTTTTGGGGGGACACTGGATTTTGGGGGGAGTGAAATGTAGAATGAATCCATCTCTTCCCTGTGCAAGAAAATCTCATGTTACACCTAGTTCTAGGGAGGTAGGTCTTAAATTATAGTAAACCAAATATTAAAATCCCACTATCTTTTTTCTATAATTATTTCAGTGATCCAAACAGTAGTAAGTTATCATATGACAAGATGACTATTATTCATCTATAGATGGGTGACACAGCTAGACAATAGGACAGGAGTTTTCTTTGATATTAAATGGTAGACTGTTATACTAAACACAAACAAGGAAGTTGTTATACTAGTTAGCCCTTATACTAAACACAAATAAGGAAGTTGTTATACTAGTTAGTTCTTATACTAAACACAAACAAGGAAGCCCCTATTACTCCTGCTGCCCTGCTGTGACCACAGTAGAAGCTAACCTAAAGACTAAGCTGACATAAGGAAGCCAGAATCAAAAGAATCCACAGAGAAGCAGTGACCAAGACTTAAATATTCAGCTATTCAAGCTTGTTTACTTCTTCTTGTGTGGTAATGTGTTCTCTTATTCTTAATGTTGGTTTAAATCACAGTTTGTATTATAATTGATTTAAGACATATAATTTAGTTAATAAAATATAAGCTGGGTTTTAGGGTGAATATCTTATCTAAGATGGGGGTACAACATATTAACTGCATAGTGAAAGAGGAGAGTGAAAAAGTTGGCTTGAAGCTCAACGTTCAGAAAACTAAGATCATGGCATCTGGTCTCATCACTTCATGGGAAATAGATGGGGAAACAGTGAAAACAGTGTCAGACTTTATTTTTTGGGTCTCCAAAATCACTGCTGATGGTGATTGCAGCCATGAAATTAAAAGACGCTTACTCCTTGGAAGGAAGGTTATGGCCAACCTAGATAGCATATTTAAAAGCAGAGACATTACTTTGCCAACAAAAGTCCGTCTACTCAAGGCTGTGGTTTTTCCAGTGGTCATGTATAGATGTGAGAGTTGGATGGTGAAGAAAGCTGAACGCCGAAGAATTGATGCTTTTGAACTGTGGTGTTGGAGAAGACTCTTGAGAGTCCCTTGGACTGCAAGGAGATCCAATCAATCCATCCTAAAGGAGATCAATCCTGGGTGTTCATTGGAAGGACTGATGTTGAAGCTGAAGCTCCAATACTTTGGCCACCTCATGCAAGAGCTGACTCATTGGAAAAGACCCTAATGCTGGGTAGGATTGGGGGCAGGAGGAGAAGGGGATGACAGAGGATGAGATGGTTGGATGGCATCACTGACTCGATGGACATGGGTTTGGGTAGACTCCGGGAGTTGGTGATGGATAGGGAGGCCTGGCGTGCTGCCGTTCATGGGGTCACAAAGAGTCAGACACGACTGAGCGACTGAACTGAACTGAAAATCTTTTTTTACTATTTTAGTTTGTATTCAAGAGAAAGATTCAGATATAAATTGTAATATTTTTATCATCTCTAACCCAGTGGTTTAATACAAATACAAATTATACTCAATTAAAATTATTTAGAAAACTGGGCATAATGATACCTTGAGTTACAGAATAATAAAATACTACTTTTTTCTTAATTTGCCAGAAAGTCAGATTGTGTTACTTTCTGCTTAAAATGGAATTTAATGGAATCTCATTGCATTTGAAACACTCTTTTCTAACCAAGACTCCTGCATAATTCTGATTCATTTGGTCTCAGATATAAGAACCATTTTCTCATACTTCAGTCCTCAGTGAAAATGTGACCTCCTCCAAGAAGATTTACCTTCCCATTCTGTCTAAATAAATTTTCTTTTTCAATTACTCTCTATCATCTTGTTTACTTCCTTCATAACTTTTATCACCACCTGAAAGTATCTTTGCTTAATTGTTTCTTTACTTGTTTATCCTCATGAGATTATAAATTCTCTCATGACAGGAACCCTGGTTGTTATCCTCAGCATTAAATGCCCAGTAAATAGAACAATGCTTGGCTCACAGTAAGCAATCAATGAATATTTACTAAATAAATGAGTGAATGACTGAATGAATAAATATCTCCCAAAACACCAGTCTCTTCCCAGTTTTGTTTCATAATACTCTTGATAGTGATCAATTGGGCTTAAGAAGCCAACGATAAACACATTTATTTGCATGGGATATCCTCCTTCATCTTAGCACTTCATTACTTTTCAGTTTTCAAAGTAGAGCTCCTCTTTGAACAATCAGAAAAACCTTTAGATAGCTGTAACTTAAGGAGGTAGGGAGAATTCAACCTGGACTATTCACTGGAGGGTTTTGAATTGCCTATCTATCTCCTATTCCAACTGAAAAACTGTGCTGTAGCAATCTATCCTTAATGAATATCTTGGCAATTTCAAAACTGTGAGGTTTTTTTTTATTTTCCTGTTTACATGACCTTAAATTACAGTGAAATCCACAAGTACTTAAAAGTACAAAGACTACAAGGCCTTTCCTGACACTCATTTCACATCTACAATTACCCAACTATAAACACATGAGAATAATGCTGAATATAAACTTTCCAATATGACCTTTTTAAACAAAATGAAAAGACCTAGGCAGTCATCTGTACTCAGCTTTTTTTAACAACTTGAATTCAAATTGACAATATAATTTCTTTTCATCACTGATAATAAAAGAGACTAATTCTTAAACTGTGATATTCCTGAGTTGAAAATGTGTCTGACCTACTGTCATTAGTAAGGACATCTGTTTAATCAGGTACTTATACTGTCAATATTGTATAAACCATGTCTTTTATTCTCTGTATTCTGATGTTTCACATCTTGAGTCTTGCTGACCCTGACTGATCCTAACAGGGTTAGCCAATTCCTAGAGGTAGCCAATACTTCGCTGAGGAGCATGTTTTTCAAATACAAACTAATTCACCCAGAGTCCGTGCCCCCAGCAACCTCCATTATCAGATCTAAGGCTATTGGCTGCTATCCACCTGTCCTTATCACTCTGGGATAAGCACCTGGCAACTATGCCCTAGAGCCCTCTTGAACACCTTTGTGGTTTCTCCAAGTTGACCTTTCTTCTTGGGAACTGACTATTGTCTCCTGTTATGTTGCCAACTCTTAAACCCACTCCAATTCAGCATGGGGTAATCCAGATGCCAGGATGAGTCCCAGGACTCTCCCCTTCGTGGACTTAGTGTTCTGACCAGACTCCATGAGGATGACACTTCTGACCAGTGTGGTATTTATTTGAAGTGATTTTTTGAGGTTGAGCTACCCAAAGGATGTTGATACGCTGATTTGAGGTCATTAATATTGTTTATCTTGAGAGCTCCACCTACCTACACACACTCAAACACACTTTAAGGGGCTATGTTTCAAAACTGAGGAAATTCATGATACTGAGCATTCCAGGGCAGACCCCAAAGTGGTGGTGCACACTCACCTGTTTGCTGCCAGAAAGATGTGGGTTGGGCTCTAGGGAGATGAGAAGGATCACGTGAAATCCAGCTCATCAATCAGAAGCTAAGATTCCACCAGGATTTACCCACCTTCTTTCGTCGGCTAGCCCTGGCTCTACCTGAGATGGCGTTTGCAGCAGAGGACCTCTCTGTTTCTGAGAACCTGGCCTTGTGACTACCTAGTGAGGCTAGGGGGAAGAGGAGAGAAGCAGCAGCAGTTTAAATTCATGCAGGGTGAGGCGGCCAGTAGCCCTAAAAAGGAGGATTCCTCTGGCGCTACACTTACCAGCAGGACTGGCAACCCAGGTCTTGATGCCCGGATTCTCCCCATTCTCAAGTGGCCCACCTGATGCTGAAGCTGACGCTCCAATACTTTTGGCCACCTTATGCGATGAGCCAACTCATTGGAAAAGACCCCAATGCTGGGAAAGATTGAAGGCAGGAGAAGAAGGGGAGGATAGAGGATGAGATGGTTGGATGGCATCACTGACTCAATGGACATGAGTTTGAGCAAGTTCCGGGAGATGGAGAAGGACAAGGAAGCCTGGCCTGCTGCAGTCCATGGGGTTGCAAAGAGTGTGACACGACTGAACAAGTGACCCTTCACCACTGAGCTCAGAGCCTGAAAGCTTCCTCCACCACAGCCTCCATTTCCATTATCACTGATGGCCCTCACCTGCTCTCTTTAAACTCTGCACAGGTGAAAAATGTCTGGTCTTCGCAGCTGCACGACTTCTCGCTCAGACCTCAGAGGTACAGAGACGCAGAAGGTCCAGAATTCAACCTGTGAACTTGGGAGAGAAGCCGCTACATCCCGAGCAGCTCTGGCTCAGTCAGTGGACGAGTGCCGACCGTGGTTTAGGGAGAAAACATGCCAAAATGCGGCCCCATGGGGAAGAGACTGCCCAGACCCGGGATCCTCCAGTGTGCTCTCCGTTTCTTTAAGCTTCAGGGACGCAGAGGCCTGACTCTTGATTCCATTTACTCCAAAACCTCAGCCCAGCTGGTGCACTCGTTTCTCAGGCTTCTGTCTGGAGTCCTGCATCCCGGCCAGGCCCTGGTCTCCACGGCTACGACCCCATGCCAGGCCCAGTCCTCCTGAGCCAACACACAGGTATAGTCAATTCACGCTACAGAAAAACTTCCAGAAGACTTTGGATTTCGTAAGAGGAACCATCAGTGGGGACCTTTGGGAAACTTCTAATTTCCCAGGTATGAGTGTGGCGGCTGAGAGGAGCTACCCCGTGCTGGGGGTGAGGGGGCGGCGGCCGAGAGGAGCTACCCTGAGTCTGAGGTAGGAGCAGCAGCTGAGCTTTGCTGGAGCAGCCGTGAAGAGAGACTTCGCATCCAGGGTAAGAGAAACCCAGATAAGACGGTAGGCACTGAAAGAGGGGATCAGGGGGCAGACAGACTGAAACTACACTTCACGGACAATTAGCCAATCTGATCACGTGGACCACAGCCTTGTCTATCTCAGTGAAACTAAGCCATGCCTTATGGGGCCACCCAAGACTGACAGGGCATGGTGGAGAGGTCTGACAGAATTTGGTCCACTGGAGAAAGGAATGGCAAACCACTTCAGTATTCTTGCCTTGAGAACCCAATGAACAGTATGAAAAGGCAAAAAGATGAACTCTGAAAGATGAACTCCCCAGGTCAGTAGGTGCCCAATATGCTACTGGGGATCAGTGGAGAAATAATTCCAGAAAGAATGAAGGGATGGAGCCAAAGCAAAAACAACACCCAGTTGTAAATGGGACTGGTGAAAGAAGCAAAATTCGATGCTGTAAAGAGCAATATTGAATAGGAACCTGGAATGTTAGGTCCATGAATCAAGGCAAATTGGAAGTGCGCAAACAGTGGTCAAACAAGAGTGAACATCGAGATTCTAGGAATCAGCTAACTAAGATGGACTGCAATGGATGAATTGCACTCAGATGACCATTATATCTACTACTGTGGGCAGGAATCCCTTAGAAGAAATGGACTAGCCCTCATAGTCAACAAAAGAGTCCAAAATGCAGTTCTTGGGTACAATGTCAAAAACGACAGAATGATCTCTGTTCATTTCCAAGGCAAACCATTCAATATCACAATAATTCAAGGCTATGCCCTGACCAGTAACGCCGAAGAAGCTGAAGTTGACCAGTTCTATGAAGACCTAGAGGACCTTCAAGAACGAACACCCAAAAAAGATGTCCTTTTCATTATATGGGACTGGAAATCAAAAGTAGGAAGTCAAGAAACACCTGGAATAACAGGCAAATTTGGCCTTGGAGTACAGAATGAAGCAGGGCAAAGGCTAATGGAGTTTTGCCAAGAGAACGCACTGGTCATAGCAATCAGCCTCTTCCAACAACACAAAAGAGGACTCTACACATGGACAAAACCAGATGGTCGATACCAAAATCAGATTGATCATATTCTTTACAGCCAAAGATGGAGAAGCTCTATACATTCAGCAAAAACAAGACTGAGAGCTGACTGTGGCTCAGATCATGAACTCCTTATTGCCAAATAGAAGAAACTGGAGAAAACCACTAGACCATTCAGGTATGACCTAAATCAAATCCCTTATGACTACACAGTGGAAGTGAGAAATAGATTTAAGGGACTAGATCTGATAGAGTGCCTGATGAACTACGGATGGAGGTTCATGACATTGTAGAGAAGACAGGAATCAAGACCATCCCCAAGAAAAAGAAAAGCAAAAAAGCAAAATGTCTGTCTGGGGAGGCCTTAAAATAGCTATGAAAAGACAGAAGCGAAAAGCAAAGGAGAAAAGGAAAGATATATCCATTTAAATGTAGAATTCCAAAGAATAGCAGGGAGACATAAGAAAGCCTTCCTCAGAGATCAATGCAAAGAAATAGAGGAAAACAATAGGATAGGAAAGACTAGAGATCCCTTCAAGAAAATTAGAGATACCAAAGGAATATTTCATGCAAAGATGGGCTCAATAAAGGACAGAAATGGTAGGGACCTAACAGAAGCAGAAGATATTAAGAAGAGGTGGCAAGAATACACAGAAGAACTGTACAAAAAGATCTTCACAGCCCAGATTATCATGATGGTGTGATCACTCAGCTAGAGCCAGACATCCTGGAATGTGAAGTCAAGTGGGCCTTAGAAAGCATCACTACGAACAAAGCTAGTGGACATGATGGAATTCCAGTTGAGCTATTTCAAATCCTGAAAGATGACTCTGTGAAAGTGCTGCACTCAATATGCCAGCAAATCTGGAAAATTCATCAGTGGCCACAGGACTGGAAAAGGTCAGTTTCCATTCCAATCCCAAAGAAAGGCAATACCAAAGAATGCTCAAACTACCACACAATTGCACTCATCTCACACGCTAGTAAAGTAATTCTCCAAGCCAGGCTTCAGCAATACGTGAACCGTGAACTTCCAGATGTTTAAGCTGGTTTTAGAAAAGGCAGAGAAACCAGAGATCAAATTGCCAACATCCGTTGGATCATCGAACAAGCAGGAGAGTTCCAGAAAACATTTACCTCTGCTTTATTGACTATGCCAAGGCCTTTGACTGTGTGGATCACAATAAACTGTGGAAAATTCTGAAAGAGATGGGAATACCAGAGCACATGACCTCCCATTTGAGAAACCTGTATGCAGGTCAGGAAGCAACAGTTAGAACTGGACATGGAACAACAGACTGGTTCCAAATAGAAAAAAGAGTACGTCAAGGCTGGATATTGTCACGCTGCTTATTTAACTTATATGCAGAGTACATCATGAGAAACACTGGGCTGGATGAAGCGCAAGCGGGAATCAAGATTGCCGGGAGAAATATCAATAACCTCAGATATGCAGATGACACCACCCTTATGGCAGAAAGTGAAGAACTAAAGAGCCTCTTGATGAAAGTGAAAGAGGAGAGTGAAGAAGTTGGCTTAAAGCTCAACATTCAGAAAACTAAGATCATGGCATCTGGTCCCATCACTTCATGGCAGATAGATGGGGAAACAATGGAAACAGTGGCTGACTTTATTTTTCTGGGCTCCAAAATCACTGCAGATGGTGATTGCAGCCATGAAATTAAAAGACACTTATTCTTGGAAGGAAAGTTTTGACCAACCTAGACAGTGTATTAAAAAGCAGAGACATTACTTTGCCAACAAAGGTTCATCTAGTCAAGACTATGGTTTTTTCCCATAGTCATGTATGGATGTGAGAGTTGGACTATAAAGAAAGCTGAACACCGAAGAATTGATGCTTTTGAACTGTGGTGTTGTAGAAGACTCTTGGGAGTCCCTTGGACTGCATGGAGATCCAACCAGTCCATCCTAAAGGAGATCAGTCTTGGGTGTTCATCGGAAGGACTGCTGTTGAAGCTGAAACTCCAATTCTTTGGCCACCTGATGCGAAGAGCTGACTCATTGGAAAAGACCCTGATGCTGGGAAAGATTGATGGCAGGAGGAGAAGGGGATGACAGAAGATGAGATGGTTGGATGGCATTATCGACTCGATGGACATGGGTTTGGGTGGACTCATGGAATTACTAACGTACAGGGAGGCCTGGCATGCTGCAGTTCATGGGGTTGCAAAGAGTCAGACATGACTGAGAGACTGAACTGAACTGATGTTGCCATTGTTGTTGTTGTTTTTGTTTAGTCGCTAAATCCTGTCTGACTCTTTTGCAAACCCATGGACTAGAACCTGCCAAGCTCCTCTGTCCATGGCATTTCTTAGGCAAGAATACTGGAGTGGGTTGCCATTTCCTTCTCCTGGGGATATTCCTGACTCAAGGTGTGAACTTGAGTTTCCTGCATTGACAGGTTGATTCTTTACCATTGAGCTACCAGGGAAGCCCTTCTGCTTCTATTAGCATACCTAAATAATAAAAGACTTGTTAAAACACATGTGCTATAATTGTATGACAAGAGAGTTATAAAACAAGAGTTTCTATGAAAAAAGAAACATGGTTGAAAGCTAAAGTGAATGTCACTCAGTCGTGTCTGACTCTTTACGCCCCCAATTCTCCTGGCCAGAATACTGGATTGGGTAGCCATTCCCTTCTCCAGGGGATCTTCCCAACCCAGGAATCAAACCCAGGTTTCCCGCATTACAGGCAGATTCTTTACCAGCTGAGACACAAGGAAAGCCCAAGAATACTAGAGTGGGCATCCTATCCCTTTTCCAGGGGATCTTCCCGACCCAGGGATCAAACCAGGGTCTCCTACGTTGCAGGTGGATTCTTTACAAACTGAGCTATCAGGGAAGCCCAATTACATTCCTCTGATAGGTTAAAAGAAACCATGAAAGACCCTGAAAATTGGAAATTAAGTGAACAACTTTCAGATGTGTAGTATGTATACTGTCATAGTTTTTATCAATACTTTTAAAATTATATTCATAGATTTTCATAATTTAGTTTTTAATTTGACTTCTAAATTCTGTCATTTTAGCTATAATCTTGTTATAGCACATTTTTTTTTTCATTTTAGAGAAACAGCACATAATTTTAAGGGGACTTCTGAGTTACTCTATTACATATATATATTGCTTACCCCTCCTACCCAGCATTGTAGATTTTTCCTGATTCTTCCTTCTGAAGCTAGGAGTGAGTAAGCCAGAGCCATTTAGAGGTAAACCCAATTGCTTGGGTCTGAGAAACTAAAAATGAGTAAGAAAAGTAGATCAGAAACGTAAATCAAGTCCTTCGGAAAAACTAGTGAGACATCAAGTCCCATCACCATTACCAGTCAGCCAAAATTTATTAAAGATTTATTAATGCTGGGCATACTGTTAAGCATTAGATGTATAGACACA
Source organism: Giraffa tippelskirchi (assembly GCF_054371585.1). NCBI lineage: Eukaryota > Metazoa > Chordata > Mammalia > Artiodactyla > Giraffidae > Giraffa > Giraffa tippelskirchi. The sequence continues at coordinate 73,500,330 of NC_137286.1, forward strand.
AAAAGTATGAAGTCTTTATCTCAATTAGGGTTTGATTAGAGAAACAGAGCACAGTGTATGATAGAGGAAAACGGAATTGTTATATGGGTTAGAGAGCTGGCTATGACTCTATACAAGGATGTTGCCTTATTGTCTAATGTTGGACCTGAAGCCATGAGAGGTCAGCCTAGCCTGCAGCCAGGAAGGAGAGCTGCATATAACTGGGATGAAAGCAAGAGTAAACAAATACATATGGATAAAATAAAACATACCTCTCTATTTTGTCACATCTAAACCTGATGATGTGAGTGACCTGCTGAAAAGGGTACTGTCATTCATTACAGAACTAAACACACACTTGGCCATGGTATAGAGACGTTAAAAGCAGAGGAATCCTGGGAACTGTGAGGCTGGTGGGCCTGGCAACATCCCGTGCCAGTTTTTGAGTTAACAGGACAGAGACAATATGTATGATGTGCCAAACCCTGTGCATAAAGATGGCTTCTCATTTGTTTCCTCTTTTCAAATCTCACACAAATTTCTATTGTGGCTACCCATACCCTGGACTGGTTAAGAAAAGGAAGTTCCAGTTTGGCTGTACTGGTAAAATAGAAAGCCACCAAAGTCTACCCCTTGTTAAGGTGGCATCACACCCACCTCCTCTCTCTGTATTTAACTCTTCAGTAAAAATAATAATCAAGTCATGCTTTTACCTAGAATTATATGTCTTATTTAACCACAAGCATATTAAATCTCTTCAAAAGGGCATAAAGTTTCTCTAAGCAACTTGGGCAACGTTCATTTCTAGCTGAATCACACTGACTCTTTGGTAGTTTGTAATGTAACTACTGAAATATGAGGTTGACACATCTCAGATTACAGGCGAATGGGAAAGAGAAAGGTGGTAATTGGTAACTGTATTTATGAGTAGATTCATACCAGAATAGGAAAAAAATATTTATAAACTATTACAGTTCTCAGTGATGCAACTGCTCATGCTCATAACTGCTGTTAATTAACTATTGATATTTTCATAGACTATTCATTCCACATAACTATTCATCTCAGCAAGCACTTTGCTGTTCACAATTTCGTGCTGGATAGGGTGACCTAAACTATCCTGCCTGAATGGTCGTGTCCACTGGCTATCTTGCCTGAATGGAGTTGTAGTTTTCCATTGCCCTTTATCACTTGTCATAGAAGTACTTAACCTTCAGGCAATCATCTCCATTGCAGACACGCTCCTTCTTAACTGCATTATTTGATAGTAACTCAATTTCTCCAGGATAGTTAGTAATTATTCACCACAGCTAGTACAATAATCTCCTTCTTTGCCCACTGATTCACTAGAATGAGGAACCCAAAGTGGCTAAATGGCAACTTCACATTTAATAGGATCATTGATGTGACCCTGACAGAGGCATTCCTTTCTTGTGAACTAAGATGCCTAGATCAGAAGAGCCCATATTCACAATTATTAGAAGCAAAAATGTTGTTAGCAGATTTCTGAGGCATAAAAGAGAGAGGCCACTCCTATTTCTTTCCCTGATTCCCAGACCTGTAAATGCTGGCTAGGAAAGAATGACACCACACTTTGATACAGTTTGTATGTGTGTGTGTGCGTGTGTATAAAATGGGAGACCATATATATATATATATATATATACATATATATATATATGTATATATATCCCAGGAAAATTACCCAAACCCTCAGGTTAAGTGGTTCAGTAGGATAGGAAATATGGTAAAACTAGTCAATTCAATGCACACTATCCAATTGTAGTACTTTATTTTCTATAAAATGAGTTATTTGGTCAAAAGCAGGGCTGCATGGAATATCATGATGACTAAGGCATTCTGTAAGTACCTAGATAAAGTTCTGCCAAAAAACACTGTGGAGAGAAAATGAAAATTCATATTCAAGGTAATTCCTTATCCAGTGTGTATTGCTGATCCTGTTCACACTGTTGGCACTGTTCGCTGAGCCCAGGATAAGAAAGACATGAGCTAAAAGGCTGGAAGGAAACTCAAGGAGCCATAGGAAATGCAGACACATTTATTTTCTCCTCACTGGCATGGCAGACATAATGCAGCCTCTCTCCTGGCTGATGCAGAAGCCATAACTTAACCATAATGTAGCCACTACATAACCTCATATAACATAATCATGATGTCACTCAAGTGTAGCCCCAGTGCAGCAGCAGCCAGGGCTTTCATGGTGAAACTCATGCAGATGTACAGCACAAAGTAATCTGTGACCAGGTAAATACCTTATGATGCACATTTGCAGTGCTATAAGTGATTTCAGCTGTTATGTAACTGTGCAGAGTCATCATTTACAGAACATGGGGCAAGAAGGCGTGAGAGCGTGGGGCAAGAGATCCTGACTGGTGCTATCATGTTAATTTCCCCACACAGTTATTATACAACATTCTCTCTTCTGTGATGGGCATGTTTCAGTGTAATCAACCTACAATAAGGTGGTAGACTGATTCTCAAGGAATGGTACTATTTCAGAGTAGATTGACCACTCATCAGTAGCTACTGTCAGATATTGGGAGTATAAGTTCATTTTGCTGATCCTATGAATAATATTCTTGTCAACATGACCTCTTAGTTTGTGAGGACAGAAGCTGCCTAAACAGTTACCTTATTTTACAAAATTATAAGAATGCCCCTAGTTGAGTGTTACTTTTTGGTAAGCATTCACGAGGGGTACAAAGATGTTTCTATTCTCTATCTATTTAGAAATATCTGCCCATATATCTTTACTCCAGATACTATTGCACCAGTTTCCCAGAAATGAAAATCTCTGCTCATTCAGCATTACCATTACTCACTAACTAAAAATCAGAATAGATTCATAATTCTGAATATCTCTCATTCCAGACAAAAAAAACCCCCAAAACTAGAAGGATGCGTGATTTAATGTTCTGCCCACTAAAAGAATTTTTCTTTACCACTATCCTTGAAGGACACCATAGAGTGGGGGTGTATTTTTGTACTCACTTATTTTCAGGTAGTTTCTGGCATTATCATATAAACTACCTGTTAACCATAAACATTTTTTCTTAGTCAAGTTTTTTTTTTTTTTTTTTTTAGATAACTCCCTATGAGGACAAGGTAGCATACTGAGGAGGAGACATAGAGATAGGAGACATAGCTATCTAAGTCAAATACCCATGCATGGTTCTTATGCCTTCAGTACATATGTGAACTTGATATTTTATAAATTTCGATGATAGGACACTGCTGTGCATACTATTGAATTTTGTATGGTTTTATAAGTCGGATAACCAGCATAGTTTGTTATGATTTCGGAGTCTAGTTCAATGGCAGCAATTCTATTTTCACTGATGGCCTACAAAGAATATCCATCCCAGAGCTTTTTATAAAAGTCAGGGCTGCCTCCTAAATATATTTCTAACCTCCTCAGTGAGGGGAGTATCCTCTGGATCATCTTGTGAACAGAGTTTGGGGTTTCCCAACCAGGTCTTATATGAGAAATCCACTGTATCAATCTAATCTCTACTGAAAATTTGGACACCGTCTTTTATAGTATACCAGCCAACATGCGAAATTTAAACTTCATTTAGATGGTCCAGCTCTGGGTCCAGAATTTGCAGTCATGCTGAAAGAGCAGTATTAGGATTAAAAGCAGGAGGCAAAGTTAAAGGGTTTTGAAGCAAAGCAAAGTTCGAGAGGACAAACTGAGCTAATAGTCAGATGATCCCAACAATCATGTGCATGTTTGAAAGGCTTGAGGTTAGGATTTATAAGACCATAGCTAAAATTTTTAAAAGAGTAAACAAATCTTTAACATCTGCACAACACCTCAGAAATATCAGGAACGTTTAAATTTGTTTTAATGTACGAATGCTTACTAAGTACCTTAACTTTAGTTTTGCATCCTGATGACCTGCCACTTCAATTCAACTGAAGGTACAGAGCCTCACAAAGTCTTTCAGGAAATGCTAGACTAATTTTTCAACAATTTATTTAAGTATAGAAGACTAAAATTAATATCATTGGGACCTCCCTTCCACCTCAGGAAAATGACATAATACATACATCAGTATGATTCACCAATGCAGGCAAGAAAACCTGGTGTGATTCCACCCTGAGGCTGAAATGAGGGGATTCTCCCTTTCTCTGACGCTTTAGATATAACTAGCCTATAGAGGACAACCCTAATGTTCTCTGTTGGTGTGGGAATGCTTGCCACTGCTCCCAGCTCTTGTCTTTCTCTTCTGATCCTGAGCTTCATGTTCTGGTTTTGCACAGCTGCATTTAAGTTTGGCATACCTTCTCAGCTTACTTGTTTGTTTTTCCATCTCAAGTAAGAGAAAGTTGACACTCTTTACCAAACCCCCTGCCATAGAAGGTGGTTTCAGATATGATTGACTCACTGATCTTACAAATCTATAATTGTAAAGGATACCAACTGGATTTGTGGTATGAATGGTATAAGAAAACTGTCTTGTAAGTTAGAAGTAAGATATCATTCTTATTTCTAATGAGATAGTCATGAGAAATCCTTGATACTTAAGTACAATAAACAAGGTAAGGGAAAATCATTATAGACAATTATTTGTTGCTATATAGCAATAAAATATGGCAATACAGTTCTTTACATTGTGTATGATACCAATACCAATCACAAATTTGATCAAGATTACTGTTTCTATAAAAGAGTAACCTGCTTTGCTCGACTACTAATATTTTGGTTAATTATACTAAGAAGTTGTATGTAAGTATATATATGTGTGTATATGTATATATACCATGTTATTTTCTCACATATTGTGTATGTAGATGACCCTTTTTCATAGTGTTTGCATATGTCATTATGTATTCACATTTATTTCCAGAACCAGCCACTTGAGAAGTGAGAAGGTGATAGAAGTGGTGTCTGGGGGGTGTCCATATTTTATGCAGCCTGTGTTCAAAACTGGGTTTGATTTTCTTGTTCTGGACTTAACTTCTGTATAGCTAAATGAATTCAATGTCAAAATCTGATAGCACGTATATATATAGTTGTTTTTTTTTTATAAGACATTGTCATATTATGAACTAGGAGTATTTCCAGAAGGTAATGGGAGTCTTTTTTTTTTTTTAATAGAAGTCTGTGAAACTCTGGGGACAAGCATGAGCAAATATGAGGGCTCTTCTTCCAGACCAGCACAGTATCCAGCACAGCTCTTGCTCAGGGAAGATCTATGACTTCGGGAACAGTAGAAGATGACACCTCTGACAAAGCTTGTTGGGAATCATTGTTAACAGTGGCAAATACAAAGTTTCAGTAATCAGTCTGTAGCAATAGGATATTGACAAGACAAGTCAGAGCAGGAGAGGAAGAAAATGGGGTTTCCAATTAAGTACAGCAAATGACAGACCCTTATTATAGATTTATGGAAGCTGTTCTCTTGGAAATGTCTCTGAAATGCTCATTCTTTGTTAGGTTGTACAAAGTCTCCACATGCATAAGCAGATAGGAATGGAGCCATTGTAATGTCAACACAATAGCAAAGTTGGCTTCATTTGTCTGCATAGTCATTAATATTAGGGGTCATAAAAATAAAACAAACAAACAAAACTTTCAAAGTAGAGAAAAGTTTATCTGAAGAGGAATAAAAACTAAAAAGTGATAACTATCATTCTCTTCATTTTCACTTCAGAATAAAATTTTGCTGCATTTTTAATTTTTTTATTAAAATGTATATACATATATCTGTATGTATATATATATATATATATATATATATATATAAAATTCATGGGGAATTTCTTTATTAAGTCTCCACTATAAGTAGCGTCAGTGAAACTAAGAATGTGGATTATTTGAAAAATGTATTTCTTTGGAAAGCTGATGCTTTTATTATAAGCAATTCCAAACAATTTTGTGTGTTGAATCTATTTTTCATTTGATTGATGTGACTGATTTCTATGAAGTGCTTTACAGCTGAGAGGTTATATGTGGTATTTGGCACTGAGGTTTAAAAAGTAATCATAGGTTATATGTTATTTCTAAGAAATTTATGACATCATACTGATATTTAATTCAGACTTCTCCAAGGATTTTCCTTAGTTTTGCTATCTTCCAATTAAAAAGCATGATAGAGAAAAAAATGCTATCTTAAAGTAAATATGCTAATAACCATTATATATATTGGTTTTATATATGTTGAAATAACTTTGGAAAAGAAGCTTGTTTAAAGTCAACTGTAGTATCAAGCGTTAAAGGCAGTAAACTCCTGCTTTTATGTATTTTTTTAGTTTGGTTGATTAGGAGGTCAAACTCAGTAGTACATCTGCATTGGGATCTGATGGTGCCAGCTCTTTTAAAATCCAGAATGTGGCCTCAAATTGGAACAAAACTTTTCACAGAAAAGATGTCCTTCAAAATAAATGGTCTCTTGCTATAACTGTATTTTCACTAAAGAATAAAATGTTGTTCATTTTAAAGAGGAATATATGATTTTATAAAAGTGTTTTGCTAATCAAAACATGTACCCCTCATAAAAATTTATGAGCTTACATGGAAAACTAACTCCAAGATGTTGCTGTATTTTTGCACATGAGCACACTGCTGGCAGCTAACCTCCTTGATAATGCAAAGATGAAATTATAGCAAGAATTACTGACAGGGTGGTAGATTTGGAATCCCCAGTTCAAAAGTGGTGAATTGTTTCCTTTACGTTCATTGGCAAAAAAATCGACCTAACTGCTTGGCCATGCAGAGAAGCTTGGAACAAGCAGAGAAGCTGACAGGACTGCTGATAATGGTGAAAGCTGATTGCAAAAAGGAAATTTATACTAAAAACATACTTTTCAGTATAATCGGTTGCATATTATATTCTTTCAGTTAAGAATGTTCCTCGAGAAGATTTTTGAAATTACTGTCAAGTGTAGTAGTCAGTTCAAAGAATATTGAAACATTATATGTACTGTTGATTTAGAAACATACATAAGATTAACATAAACATATATACACATACATATATTCCTTCCTCGGCAATCAATGCAAAGAAATAGAGGAAAACAATAGAATGGGAAAGACTAGAGATCTCTTCAAGAAAATTAGAGACACAAAGGGAGCACTTCATGCAAAGATGGGCTGAATAAAGGACAGAAATGGTAGGGACCTAACAGAAGCAGAAGATATGAAGAAGAGGTGGCAAGAATACACAGAACTGTACAAAAAAAATCTTCATGACCCAGATAATCACGATGGTGTGATCACTCACCTAGAGCCAGACATCCTGGAATGTGAAGTCAAGTGGGCCTTAGAAAGCATCACTATGAACAAAGCTAGTGGTGGTGATGGAATTCCAGTTGAGCTATTTCAAATCCTGAAAGATGATGCTGTGAAAGTGCTGCACTCTAGATATGCCAGCAAATCTGGAAAACTCAGCAGTGGCCACAGGACTGGAAAAGGTCAGTTTTCATTCAAATCCCAAAGAAGGGCAATGCCAAAGAATGCCCAAACTACCACACAATTGCACTCATCTCCCACGCTAGTAAAGTAATGCTCAAAATTCTCCAAGCCAGGCTTCAGCAATACGTGAACTGTGAACTTCGAGATGTTCAAACTCGTTTTAGAAAAGGCAGAGAAACCAGAGATCAAATTGCCAGCATGTGCTGGATCATTGAAAAAGCAAGAGAGTTCCAGAAAAACGTCTATTTCTGCTTTATTGACTATGCCAAAGCCTTTGACTGTGTGGATCACAACAAACTGTGGAAACTTCTGAAAGAGATGGGCATACCAGACCACCTGACTTGCCTCGTGAGAAACCTGTATGCAGGTCAGGAAGTAAGAGTTACACTGGACATGGAACAACAGACTGGTTCCAAACAGGAAATGGAGTACGTCAAGGCTGTATATTGTGACCCTGCTTATTTAACTTATATGCAGAGTACATCATGAGAAACACTGGGCTGGAGGAAGCACAAGCTGGAATCAAGATTGCTGGGAGAAATGTCAATAACCTCAGATATGCAGATGACACCACCCTTATGGCAGAAAGTGAAGAAGAACTAAAGGGCCTCCTGATGAAAGTGAAAGAGGAGAGTGAAAAAGTTGGCTTAAAGCTCAACATTCAGAAAACTAAGATCATGGCATCCGGTCCCATCACTTCATGGTAAATAGATGGGGAAACAGTGGAAACAGTGGCTGATTTATTTTTCTGGGCTCCAAAATCACTGCAGATGGTGAATGCAGCCATGAAATTAAAGGACACTTACTCCTTGGAAGGAAAGTAATGACCAACTTACACAGCATATTAAAAAGCAGAGACATTACTTTGTCAACAAAGGTCCATCTAGTCAAGGCTATGGTTTTTGCAGTGGTCATGTATGGATGTAAAAGTTGTACTATAAAGAAAACTGAGTGCTGAAGAATCGATGCTTTTGAACTGTGGTGTTGGAGAAGACTCTTGAGAGTCCCTTGGACTGCAAGGAGATCCAACCAGTCTATCCTAAAGGAGATCAGTCCTGGGTGTTCATTGGAAGGATTGATGTTGAAGCTGAAACTCCAATACTTTGGCCACCTGACGTGAAGATCTGATTCATTTGAAAAAACCCTAATGCTGGGATAGATTGAGGGCAGGAGGAGAAGGGGACGAGAGAAGATGAGATGGTTGGATGGCATCACCAACTCATTGGACATGGGTTTGGGTGGACTCTGAAAGTTGGTGATGGACAGGGAGGCCTGGCATGCTGTGGTTCATGGGGTTGCAAAGTCGGACACAACTGAGCGACTGAACTGAACTGATGTACACACATATGAATATGTGTATGTATGTATGTATACAATGACTAGTAACAGATAACTGAAATGAAAATGTCAACTGTGAACTTTTATTTCCTTTTTGATATTTGATTTAAGATTAAATATAATAGTAATATATAATCGGGAAGCTTCAACTACTTTCCCAAATTTTACACTACCCTGTTAACTATATATGTAGTGAGTTATTTATGTAAGGATTGATATTTCTGTTAGATTTCTTGATATCAAAGTTGTGATTTCTTCTAGAAAACATTTCTACATATGGGTTTATGTTTATTGGGCATTTTACAAAATAAAATGAGTTGGTAAATATCTTGATAAGACAAGAGGTTCAGAAGATAGTATTTAGGATAGATTTTACAATGTCTTGAGCACAATCACCTTATCAATAGGTGTAACAAAGCCAAATAAATATGTAGCAATGTTCACAGCTAGATGTGCAGAAAAATGAAAACTGGAACAGTTGCCATGTGTTCAGAGAAAGTAGAACTTCTACAAGCATGCGAAAAAAAAACTTATTTCAAGGATTGATTTATTTATTATGGCTGAAGCCCAGATTGTTGTTTTTCAGTCACTCAGTCATGTCCGACTCTTTGTGGTCCCATGGACCACATCATGCCAGGCTTCCTTGTCCTTCACCATCTTCCAGAGCTTTCTAAAACTCATGTCCATTGAGTCGGTGATACCATTCAACTATCTCATCCTCTGTCCTCCCCTTCTCCTCCTGCCCTCAACCTTTCCCAACATCAAGGTCATTTCTGATGAGTCAGCTCTTTGCATTAGGTGGCCAAAGTATTGGAGCTTCGCCTTCAGCATCAGTCCTTCCAGTGAGTATTCAGGGTTTATTTTCTTTATGATTGACTGATTTGATCTCCTTGCTGTCAAGGGACTCTCAAGAGTCTTCTCCAACACCACAGTTTGAAAGCATCAGTTCTTTAATACTCAGCCTTCTTTACAGTCCAAGTCTCACACCCATACATGACTACTGGAAAAGCCATAGCTTTGGCTATATGGAACTTTGTCGGCAAAGTATATTTATTCAACCCAGATTTATAAATATAAATCTAGTTTCAAGAACCATCTAACTATATAAAACAGCCTTGTGAGAATACAATTGTTCTTTCTGATCATGAATTTCAGATTATTTCTGTATACAATCAAAACTGTTGGAAGAAATCTTGGTCAAATTGATTCAATTGCTATTCTTGTACAAGTCAGAGCTCTTTTAGATTCTACATATGTGCAGATGATGCAAGTTGCTTAGTTCAACTGGAAATTCTTGGAAAGACTTAGAGACCACTCAGAGTGATGTTTATCAACCATTCATTACTAATCCATGCTCCTAGTACCTGTCTTTTGAGGACGATATAGATTCTAAATATGTGCAGATAAAACAAGTTGCTTAGTTCAACTGGAAATTCTTGGAAAGTCTTAGAGACCATACAGAGTGAAAAGTTTATCAACCATTCATTACTAATCCATGATTCTAGTACCTGTCCTTTAAGGAAGCTAGGATAAATATCATTTTCTCTAAGATATAAATGATAAAATACAAGTCCAAAATGGTGAAATGGTTAAGGTCATGGTTAGCTAGAAATAGGATGTGAATTTAGCCTTTCTAGGTCTTCCCTCATAGCTCAGTTGGCAAATAAGAGAATCTATACTATTTTTCTAGATTCTACGTATGGGGAAATATACAATATTTGTTGTACTCTTTCTGAATTGTTTCACTCAGTATGACAGCCTCTACATATGACACAATTTCCTTCCTTTTATGGCCAAGTACTATTCCATTGTATGTATGTGCAACATCTTCTTTATCTATTCCTCTGTTGATGGACATAATGGTTGCTTACATGTCATGACATGTAAATAATGTTGCAATGAACATTGGGGTGCATGGATCTTTCTGAATTATGGTTGTCTCTCAATACCTAGGAGTGGGATTTTTCTGAGTCCGTTATTGTTGTGGTTCATTCTCTATGTTGTGTCTGCCTCTTTGCTACCCTATGTACTGTTGCACTCCAGGCTTCCCTGTCCTTCATTATCTCCCAACATTTGCTCAAACTCACATGCATTGAGTCAGTGATGCTGTCTAAAAGTCTCATCCTCTACTGCCCCCTTCTCCTTTTGCTTTCAATCTTTCCCAGCATCAGTCATTTCCAGTGAGTCAGCTCTTTGCATTAGGTGGCAAAAGTATTGGTGCTTCCGCTTCAGCATCAGTCCTTCCAATAAATATTCAGGGTTGATTTCCTTTGGGATTTACTGGTTTGATCTCCTTGCAGCCCAAGGGACTCTTAAGAATCTTCTCCAGCACCATAGTTCTAAAACGTCAATTCTTTGGCCCTCAGTCTTCTTTATGGTCCAAATCTCACATCCATACATCAATTCAGTTCAGTCGCTCAGTCGTGTCCGACTCTTTGCGACCCTATGAATCGCAGCATGCCAGGCCTCCCTGTCCATCACCAACTCCCGGAATCTACCCAAACCCATATCCATTGAGTCAATGATTCCATCCAACCATCTCATCATCTGTCGTCCCCTTCTCCTCCTGTCCCCAATCCTTCCCAGCATTAGGTCTTTTCCAATGAGTCAACTTCGCATGAGGTGGCCAAAGTATTGGAGTTTCAGCTTCAAAATCAGTCCTTCCAACGAACAATCAGGACTGATCTCCTTTAGGATGGACTGGTTGGATCTTCTTGCAGTGCAAGGGACTCTCAAGAGTCTTCTCCAACATCACAGTTCAAAAGCATCAATTCTTCAGAACTCAGCTTTCTTCACTGTCCAACTCTCACATCCATACCTGACCACTGGAAAAACCAGAGCCTTGACTAGATGGACCTTTGTTGGCAAAGTAATGTCTCTGCTTTTAATTATGCTATCTAGTTTGGTCATAACATTCCTTCCAAGGATTAAGCGTCTTTTAATTTCATGGCTGCAATCACCATCAGCAGTGATTTTGGAGCCCAAGAAAATAAAGTCTGACACTGTTTCCACTGTTTCCCCATCTATTTCCCATGAAGTGATGGGACCAGATGCCATGATCTTAGTTTTCTGAACGTTGAGGTTTAAGCGAACTTTTTCACTCTCTTCTTTCACTTTCATCAAGAGGCTCTTTAGTTCTTTTTCACTTTCTGCCATAAGGGTGGTTTCATCTGCATATCTGAGGTTATTGATATTTCTCCCAGCAATCATGATTACAGCTTATGCTACTTCCAGGCCATAGCTACTGGAAAAACCACAGCTTTGACTATATAGACCTGTGTTGGCAAAGTGATTCTTTACTTTTTAATATGCTGTCTAAATGTGTCACAGCTTTCCTTCCAAAGGGCAAATCTCTTTTAATTTCATAGCTGCAGTTACCATCCACAGTGATTTTGCAACTCAAGTATATAAACAGTCACTGCTTCCACTTTTTCACCTTCTATTAGCAATGAAGTGATGGGACCAGATGCCATGATCTTAGTTTTTTGACTGTTGAGTTTTAAGCCAGCTTTTTCACTCTCCTCTTTCACTTTCATCAAGAGGCTCTTTAGTTCCTCTTCACTTTCTAACATAAGGATGTTGTCATCTGCATATCTGAGGTTATTGATATTTCTCCCTGCAATCTTTATTCCAGCTTGTGCTTCATCCAGACCAGCATTTTACAAGATATACTCTGCATATAAGTTAAATAAGCAGGGTGACAATATACAGCCTTGTCATACTTCTTTCCCAATTTTGAAACAGTCAGTTGTTCCATGTAAAGTTCTAACTGTTTCTTGTTGACCCATGCACAGGTTTATCAGGAGACATAAGATGGTCTGGTACACCAACTCGTTTTAGAATTTTACACAGTTTGTTGTGATCCACATGGTCACAGTGGATGAAGGAGTCCTTCACAGTCAGTGAAGGAGAAGTAGATGTTTTTCTGAAGTTCCCTTGCTAAATCTATGATCCAACAAATGTTGGCAATTTGATCTCTAGTTCCTCTGCTTTTTCTCAATGCAACTTGTACATCTGGAATTCTCAGTTCATGTACTGTTGAAGCCTAGCTTGAGGGATATTGAGCATAACCTTACTAGCATATGAAATGAGTACAATTTTATGGTAGCTTGAACATTCTTTAGAATTGCCCTTCTTTGGGATTGGAATGAAAACTGAGCTTTTCTAGTCCTGTGATCACTGCTGAGTTTTCCGAATTTGCTGACATATTGAGTGCAAGACTTTCACAGAATCATCTTTAAGGATTTGAAATAGTTCAGCTGGAATTCCATCAACTCCACTAGCTTTGTTCATATTAATGTTTCCTAAGGCCCACTTGGCTTCACACTCCAGGATGTCTGGCTCTAGGTGAGTGACCACATCATCATGGTTATCCAGATCATAAAGATCTTTCTTGTATAGTTCTTTAGTGTGTTCTTGTCACCTCTTCTTAGTTTCTTCTGCTTCTGTTAGATCCTTACAATTTCTGCCCTATATCGTGCTCATCCTTGGATGAAATTTTCCCTTGATATCTCCAATTTTCTTGAAGAGATCTCTAGTCTTTCCAATTCTTTGTTTTCCTCTATTTCTTGACATTGTTCATTTAAGAATGCCTTCTTCTCTATCCTTGCTATTGTTTGGTACTCTGCATTCACATGGGTATATCTTTCATTTTCCTTTGGTGTTTCACTTCTCTTCTTTCTGCAGCTATTTGTAAAACCTCCTCTGACAACACATTGCTTATTGCATTTCTTTTTCTTTAAGATGGTATTTGTCACTGACTCTGTATGATGTTATGGACCTCTGTCCGTAGTTCTTCAGGCACACTGTCTAACATATCTAATCCCTTGAAACTATTCATCTCATCTACTATATAATCATAAGTGATTTGACTTGTGTAATACTCAAGTATGGCCTAGTGGTTTTCCTTACTCTCTTCAATTTAAGCCTGAATTTTGTAACAAGGGGTTCATGATCTGAGCAACAGCTAGCTCCAGGTCTTATTTTTGCTGACTGTATAGAGTTTCTCCATCTTCAGCTGCAAAGAATATAATCAAACTGATTTTGGTATTGACCAATTGGTGATGTCCATGTGTAGAGTCATCTCTTGGATTGTGGGAAATTGATGTTTTCTATTAACAGAGTGTTCTATTGACAAAACTGTTAACCTTTGCCCTCCTTCATTTTGTACTCCAAGGCCAACTTACTTGTTACTCCACGTATTTCTTGACTTCTTATTTTTGCATTCCTGTTCTCTATGGTGAAAAGGAATTCTTATTTTTTTTTCCTGTTAATTCTAGAAGGTCTTGAAGGTCTTGATTAAACCAATCAACTTCAGCCTCTTCATCATTAGTAGTTAGGATACAGGCTTGGATTACTGTGATGTTGAATGGTTTGTCTTGGAAACAAATCAAGATCATTCTGTCATTTCTGAGACTGTACTGCAGACTATACTGCAATTTCAAATACTGCATTTCAGACTCTTGTTGATTATGAGGGCTACTCCATTTCTTCTATAGGATTCTTGCCCATAGTAGTAGATATAATGGTCATCATAATTAAATTTGCCTATTTCCCATCCATTTTAGTTCCCTGATACTTAAGATGTTGTTCACTCTTGCCATCACCTGCTTGACCTCATCCAATTTCCTTTGATTCATGGATCTAACAGTCCAGATTTCTATGAAGTATAGTTCTTTACAGCATCAGACTTCAGTTTCACCATCAGGCGTAACCACAGCTGAGAGTCGTTTTTCCTTTGGCCCTGAGGCTTCATTCTTTCTGGAGTTAGTAGCAATTGCCCTCCTCTCTTCCACAGTAGCATAAGTTACTGTGTCATCTGGTAGTTCCATTTTTAGATTTTAAGGTACCTATATACTGTTCTCCATTGTGGCTGTATCAGTTTATATTCTCATCAACAGTGTAAGTGGACTCCTTTTTATCCATATCTTCTCCAACATATATTGTTTGTAGATATTTTGATGATGGACTTTCTGTCTGGTGTGAGGTGCTACTTCAATGTATTTTTTTTTTACATGTTTTCCTCCTCCAGAAACCCCCTCCCACCTCTCTCCCCATCCCATCCCTCCAGGTCATCCTGGTGCACCAGCGCCGAGCACCCTGTATCATGTGTCGAACCTGGACTGGATATTTATTTCACATATGATAATTTACATGCATCAATGCCATTCTCCCATATCATGCCGCCCTCGCCCTCTCCCATAGAGTCTATAATTCTGTTCTATTTATCTGTGTCTCTTTTGATGTCTCGCTAAGTAAGCCAGAAAGGATAACACCAATACAGTATACTAACATACATATATGGTATTTAGTTCAATGTACTTTTGATTTGCATTTCACTAATAATTAGTGATACTGAGCATCTTCTCATGGATTTGTTGGTCATCGGTGTGTCTCTTTTTGGAGAAATGTCCATTTTGCTTCTTCACTCATTTTTGATTGGGTGGTTTGATTTTTTAATATGAGCTGCATGAGTTGTTTATGTATTTTGGAGATTAATACTGTGTCACTTGCTTCATTTGCAAATATTTTCTCTCATTCTCAGAGTGGTCTTTTTGTCTTGTTTATGGTTTCCTTTACTGTTCAAAAGTTTTTAAGATTAATTAGTTTTTTTTTTTTCACTCTAGGATGTGAATCAAAAACATCATATGATGATTTATGTCAAAGAGAATTCTGCCTATGTGTTCCTCTCAGTGTCTGGCCTTACATTAGGTCTTTAATCCATTTTTAATTTACTTTTGTGTCTAATATTAGGGTGTTTTCTATTTCATTTTTTTACATGTAGCTGACCAGTTTCCCCACCAGTACTTTTTTTTTTTTTTTTTTATAAATTTATTTATTTTACTTGGGGGCTAATTACTTTACAATATTGTAATAGTTTTTGCCATACATTGACAAGAATCAGCTATGGGTTTACATGTGTTCCCCTTCCCGAACCCCCCACCCACCTCCCTCCCCCTCCCATCCCTCTGGATCATCCCACTGCCCCGGCCCCGAGCCCTTGTCACATGCATCGAACATGGAATGGTGCTCTGTTTCACATATGACAATACACATGTCTCAATGCCATTCTCCCAGAACGTCCCACCCTCACCTTCTCCCTCAGAGTCCATAAAATTGTTCCATGCATCTGTGTCTCTCATTCTGTCTCGCATATAGGGTTATCGTTACCATCTTTCAGATTCCATATATATGCATTAGTATACTGTATTGTTGTTTTTCTTTCTGGCTTACTTCACTCTGTATAATGGGCTCCAGTTTCATCCATCTCAGTAGAACCGGTTCAAATGTATTTTTTTTTAATGGCTGAGTAATATTCCATTGTGTATATGTACCACAGCTTCCTTATCCATTCGTCTGCTGATGGACATCTAGGTTGCTTCCATGTCCTGGCTATTGTAAACAGTGCTGCGATGAACATTGGGGTACACGCGTCTCTTTCAATTCTGGTTTCCTCGGTGTATATGCCCAGCAGTGGGATTGCTGGGTCATATGGCAGTTCTATTCCCAGTTTTTTAAGGAATCTCCACACTGTTCTCCATAGTGGCTGTACTAGTTTGCATTCCCACCAACAGTGTAAGAGGGTTCCCTTTTCTCCACACCCTCTCCAGCATTTATTGCTTGTAGACTTTTGGATAGCAGCCATTCTGACTGGTGTGAAATGATACCTCATTGTGGTTTTGATTTGCATTTCTCTAATAATGAGTGATGTTGAGCATCTTTTCATGTGTTTGTTAGCCATCTGTATGTCTTCTTTGGAGAAATGTCTGTTTAGTTCTTTGGCCCATTTTTTGATTGGGTCATTTATTTTTCGGGAATTCAGCTGCAGAAGTTGCTTGTATATTTTTGAGATTAATTGTTTGTCTGTTGCTTCATTTGCTATTATTTTCTCCCATTCTGAAGGCTGTCTTTTCACCTTGTTTATAGTTTCCTTTGTTGTGCAAAAGCTTTTAATTTTAATTAGGTCCCATTTGTTTATTTTTGCTTTTATTTCCAATATTCTGGGAGGTGGGTCATGGAGGATCCTGCTGTGATTTATGTCGGAGAGTGTTTTGCCTATGTTTTCCTCTAGGAGTTTTATTGTTTCTGGTCTTACGTTTAGATCTTTAATCCATTTTGAGTTTATTTTTGTGTACGGTGTTAGGAAGTGTTCTAGTTTCATTCTTTTACAAGTGGTTGACCAGTTTTCCCAGCACCACTTGTTAAAGAGGTTGTCTTTTCTCCATTGTATATTCTTGCCTCCTTTGTCGAAGATAAGGTGTCCATATGTGCGTGGGTTTATCTCTGGGCTTTCTATTTTGTTCCATTGATCTATATTTCTATCTTTGTGCCAGTACCATACTGTCTTGATGACTGTGGCTTTGTAGTAGAGTCTGAAGTCAGGCAGGTTGATTCCTCCAGTTCCATTCTTCTTCCTCAAGATTGCTTTGGCTATTCGAGGTTTCTTATATTTCCATACAAATTGTGAGATGATTTGTTCTAGTTCTGTGAAAAATACCATTGGTAGCTTGATAGGGATTGCATTGAATCTGTAGATTGCTTTGGGTAGAATACTCATTTTCACTATATTAATTCTTCCAATCCATGAACACGGTATATTTCTCCATCTGTTTGTGTCCTCTTTGATTTCTTTCATCAGTGTTTTATAGTTTTCTATATATAAGTCTTTTGTTTCTTTAGGTAGATATATTCCTAAGTATTTTATTCTTTTTGATGCAATGGTGAATGGTATTGTTTCCTTAATTTCTCTTTCTGTTTTCTCATTATTGGAGTATAGGAATGCAAGGGATTTCTGTGTGTTAATTTTATATCCTGCAACTTTACTATATTCATTGATCAACTCTAGTAATTTTCTAGTAGAGTCTTTAGGGTTTTCTATGTAGAGGATCATGTCATCTGCAAACAGTGAGAGTTTTACTTCTTCTTTTCCTATCTGTATTCCTTTCATTTCTTTTTCAGCTCTGATTGCTGTGGCCAAAACTTCCAAAACTATGTTGAATAGTAGTGGTGAAAGTGGGCATCCTTGCCTTGTTCCTGACTTTAGGGGAAATGCTTTCAATTTTTCACCATTGAGGATAATGTTTGCTGTGGGTTTGTCATATATAGCTTTTATTATGTTGAGATATGTTCCTTCTATTCCTGCTTTCTGGAGGGTTTTAATCATAAATGGATGCTGAATTTTGTCAAAGGCTTTTTCTGCATCTATTGAGATAACCATATGGTTTTTTTCTTTCAATTTGTTAATGTGGTGTATTACATTGATTGATTTGCGGATGTTAAAAAAACCTTGCATTCCTGGGATAAAGCCCACTTGGTCATGATGTATGATCTTTTTAATATGATGTTGGATTCTGTTTGCTAGAATTTTATTAAGGATTTTTGCATCTATGTTCATCAGTGATATTGGCCTGTAGTTTTCCTTTTTTGTGACATCTTTGTCTAGTTTTGGAATTAGGGTGATGGTGGCCTCATAGAATGAGTTTGGAAGTTTACCATCTTCTGCAATTTTCTGGAAGAGTTTGAGCAGGATAGGTGTTAGCTCTTCTCTAAATTTTTGGTAGAATTCCGCTGTGAAGCCGTCTGGTCCTGGGCTTTTGTTTGCTGGAAGATTTCTGATTACACTTTCGATTTCCGTGCTTGTGATGGGTCTGTTAAGATCTTCTATTTCTTCCTGGTTCAGTTTTGGAAAGTTATACTTTTCTAAGAATTTGTCCATTTCTTCCAAGTTGTCCATTTTATTGGCATATAGCTGTTGGTAGTAGTCTCTTATGATCCTTTGTATTTCTGTGGAATCTGTTGTGATCTCTCCATTTTCATTTCTAATTTTGTTGATCTGATTCTTCTCCCTTTGTTTCTTGATGAGTCTGGCTAATGGCTTATCAATTTTGTTTATCTTCTCGAAAAACCAGCTTTTAGTTTTGTTGATTTTTGCTATGGTCTCTTTTGTTTCTTTTGCATTTATTTCTGCCCTAATTTTTAAGATTTCTTTCCTTCTACTGACCCTGGGGTTTTTCATTTCTTCCTTCTCTAGTTGCTTTAGGTGTAGAGTTAGTTGATTTATTTGATTTTTTTCTTGTTTCTTGAGGTACGCCTGTATTGCTATGAACCTTCCCCTTAGTATTGCTTTTACAGTGTCCCATAGGTTTTGGGTTGTTGTGTTTTCATTTTCATTCGTTTCTATGCATAATTTTATTTCTTTTTTGATTTCTTCTGTGATTTGTTGGTTATTCAGAAGCGTGTTGTTTAGCCTCCATATGTTGGAACTTTTAATAGTTTTTTTCCTGTAATTGAGGTCTAATCTTACTGCATTGTGGTCAGAGAAGATGGCTGGGATGATTTCAATTTTTTTGAATTTACCAAGGCTAGATTTATGGCCCAGGATGTGATCTATCCTGGAGAAAGTTCCATGTGCACTTGAGAAAAAGGTAAAATTGATTGTTTTGGGGTGGAAACTCCTGTAAATATCAATTAAATCTAATTTGTCTATTGTATCATTTAAAGTTTGTGTTTCCTTGTTAATTTTCTGTTTAGTTGATCTATCCATATGCGTGAGTGGAGTATTAAAGTCTCCCACTATTATTGTGTTATTGTTAATTTCCCCTTTCATACTTGTTAGTATTTGCCTTATATATTGTGGTGCTCCTATGTTGGGTGCATATATATTTATGATTGTTACGTCTTCTTCTTGAATTGATCCTTTGATCTTTATGTAGTGTCCTTCTTTGTCCCTTTTCACATCCTTTATTTTAAAGTCTATTTTATCTGAAATGAGTATTGCAACTCCTGCTTTCTTTTGGTCTCCGTTTGCATGGAATATGTTTTTCCATCCTTTCACTTTCAGCCTGTGCGTGTCCCTAGTTTTGAGGTGGGTCTCTTGTAGACAGCATATATAGGGGTCTTGTTTTTGTATCCATTCAGCAACCCTTTGCCTTTTGGTTGGGGCATTCAACCCATTTACATTTAAGGTAATTATTGATAAGTATGATCCCGTTGCCATTTACTTCGTTGTTTTGAGTTCGTGTTGAAACATCCTTTCTGTGTTTCCTGTTTAGAGAAGATCCTTTAGCATTTGCTGGAGAGCTGGTTTGGTGGTGCTGAATTCCCTCAGCTCTTGCTTGTCTGTAAAGCTTTTGAATTCTCCTTCATATCTGAATGAGATCCTTGCTGGGTACAGTAATCTGGGTTGTAGATTATTCTCTTTCATTACTTTAAGTATGTCCTGCCATTCCCTTCTAGCCTGAAGGGTTTCTATTGAAAGATCAGCTGTTATCCTTATGGGGATCCCCTTGTGTGTTATTTGTTGTTTTTCCCTTGCTGCTTTTAATATTTGTTCTTTGTGTTTGATCTTTGTTAATTTGATTAATATGTGTCTTGGGGTGTTTCGCCTTGGGTTTATCCTGTTTGGAACTCTCTGGGTTTCTTGGACTTCTGTGACTATTTCTTTCCTCAATTTAGGGAAATTCTCAACTATTATCTCCTCGAGTATTTTTTCATGGCCTTTCCTTTTATCTTCTTCTTCTGGGACTCCTATGATTCGAATGTTAGGGCGTTTCATATTGTCCCAGAGGTCCCGGAGGTTTTCCTCATTTCTTTTGATTCTTTTTTCTTTTTTCCTCTCTGCTTCGTTTATTTCCATCATTCTATCTTCTACCTCCCTTATCCTATCTTCTGCCTCCGTTATTCTACTGTTGGTTCCCTCCAGAGTGTCTTTTATCTCCTTTATTTCATTATTCATTCTATATTGATTCCTTTTTATTTCTTCTAAGTCCTTGATAAACATTTCTTGCATCTTCTCAATCTTTGTCTCCAGGCTATTTATCTGTAACTCCATTTTGCTTTCAAGATTTTGGATCATTTTTATTATCCTTATTCTAAATTCTTTTTCGGATAGATTCCCTATCTCCTCCTCTTTTGTTTGGCTTTGTGGGCATTTCTCATTTTCCTTTACTTGCTGAGTATTTCTCTGCCTTTTCATCTTGTTTAGATTGCTGTGTTAGGCGTGGCCCTTCTGTATTCTGGTAGTATGAAGTTCCTCTTTGTTGTGGAGGTTCCTCACTGCGGTTGGGGTTGGACAGGTGGCTTGTCAAGGTTTCCTGGTTGGGGGAGCTTGTGTCGGTGTTCTGGTGGGTGGAGCTGGATTTCTGCTCTCTTGAGTGTAATGGAGTGACCAGTATTAATTTTTGAGATGTCTATGGATTTGGTGTGCCTCTGGGCAGCCTGTATATTGATGCTCAGGTCTATGTTCCTGCGTTGCTGGAGAATTTGCGTGGTATGTCTTGCTCTGGAACTTATTATCTCTTGGGTGGAGCTTGGTTTCAGTGAATTTATGGAGGCTATTGGATGGTCTCTTATTAATTAATGTTTCCCCTGGCTTTCAGTCTTATTCTTGCAGTAGCCTCAAGACTTCTCCTTCCATACAGCCTCAATAATAAAACTTTTAGGTTAATGGTGAAAAGATTCTCCACAGTGAGGGATACCCAGAAAGGTTCACTGAGTTACATGGAGAGATGAGGTGGGGTGGGTGGGTTGAAGTGACCAGGAGGGGAAGAGGGGAATTCAAATGTGGAGAGAGCAATCTAGCCAGTAAGCACTTCCCTCTGTGCTTTCCACAGTTTGGAACCCTCAGAGTGATTCACAGAGATACATAGAGAGGGGGGAGGAAGGTAACAGAGGTGAGCATGAGTAGAAAGGGAGGAATTAAGAGGGGAGAGAGAGATCTGGGCAGTATCCTGTTCCTGAAGTGTTCTCTGGTACCCAGAACACCCTCAGAGATTCACAGAATTGGGTTGAGAAGAGAAGGAGGAGGGTGGGAGATAGAGGTTCCCTGGGGGAGAAGAAAGAGCATCAATAGGGGGAGAGAGTGATCAGGCCAGTGATCACACTCCTGAGTAAAAATGGGTCCTAAAGATTGGGTTCTTAAATGTACAAAGTTGATATCAAATATGTAAAACACAGATTAAAAATCTAGAGTAGAGGTTAGACTCTTATAAAACTTACAATCTAAAAAAAAAAAAAAGAAAGAAAAAAGGGAACAGTGTAAAAAGAAAAAAAAACAGTAAAACAGTAAAAAAAGAAACAGTAAAAAAATGTAGAACAGGAAAAAAACATTAAAAAAAAAACAACACAAAAGGTATAAGATATATGTATGTAGTTTGCTTCAAAAATAGGGGTTTTTTTTTTTTTTTGCAAGTTAATAGTGGGTTATGAAAATGAAAGTTAAAGGTGTAATAGAGGACTTGAAGAAAAAGGAAAGAAGAGAAAAAAAAATTTTTTTTAATTAAAAAAAAAAATTAAAAAAAAATTAAAAAAAAATAATAATAGTAAAAAATATATATATCCCGGACTTTCTCTGGAGCTGTTGTGAGCAGTGTGGGATCTGCTCAGTTTTAGATAGATCCTTATTCCTGCTTATACTTTTCAAGATCTGTAGGTCCTTTTTAATGCAGTCGGTATTAGCTACAGGGATCTTAATCTGTTGGCCTGTCCCTTCCAAAGCACTTCCCTGTGTTTATTTGGCTTCTGTTTGGAGATCTCTTCAGTATCTAATTTCCGCCCTGCAACAAAGCGGTGGAGGTGATCTCTTTAGGTTCGCTTGTTCAATCGTGCTGTGGGGAGGAAGGAACACTGCAATTCTGGCGTGTGTGTGGTAAGCTCGCAGTGTCTCGGCCGCACTGGGTTCGCCCCCGCTCACGGCGTGTGTGCTTTCCCCGTCTACCCTGCTCAGGCTTCAGGTTACTCGGCCGGGGAGCGGGCCCTGAGCTGCGTGCACTTCCCAGGACTAAGCCGCTCAGGTTCAGGCTCCCGGTTACTCCACAAAGGCGCAGACTCGATTTTGCCCGCGGCTTGTGCCGTTCCCGGTCGGAGCTGCCCAGGCGGCCAGGAGTTTGGCGAGGGCGCTGTCCCCTGTTGGGGCGGTGCGGCTTATCACCTCCCTGGTCCCCGCCTCGGTTTACGGGCGCGCCCGGCTCCGGTGTGCTTTGTGTCGGTTCTGGGGAGCTGGTCTCTGGCTGCGACCCTCCCGGCTGCCGTCGACCCTCCGGGATCTCAGGCAGTCTTTGCTTAAAAACTGGGAGCCTGTTTGCAGTTTGGTAGGGGGTGCCCTCTCTGGAGCCGAGCTTGCCCCTTTCCGGCTCTGGCGGGCCCCGCCTGCCCGCTGTGTCCGGCGGGGGATGGCGCAGTCCGCAGCCGGCTAGCTCTCCTCTGGTATCGCTCAGTCCTTTGTTCTGTGAGCGGGCCGGCAGTGCCTTAGAGTTGGGCTTTTCGCGGGATAGTTCTCTCTCTCTCTCGCTGTCCCACAGTTTAGGTTACTATCTCACGTTAGCTCCCTCAGATTGCCCTCGGGGCACTCGGGCCCGGTCCTTACCCTAGGCAATGCCGCCCGCTCCTCTCCGTTCAGCCCCCACTTGCTGGTGGCGGATGATGCGAGCGTCTGGGGTTCTTTGCTGGGAGTTGCTTTAGGCACGTAATCTGTCGATTTTATTTATTTTTTCCTCCCAGTTACGTTGCCCTCCGAGATAAAAAATCCTCCCCCACACCCGCCGGTGAGAGGGTTTCCTGGTGCTTGGAAATTCCTCCTCTTTTACGACTCCCTCCCCGGGACGGGTCTCCGTCCCTAACTCTTTTGTCTCTCTTTTTATCTTTTATAATTTCTCCTACCTCTTTTGAAGATAATGCGCAGTTTTTGTGAAAGCCTGACGTCCTCAGCCAGCCTTCAGAAGTAGTTTTGTGAAGTTTGGTCAGCGTTCAGATGTTCTTTCGATAAATTTGTGGAGGAGAGAGTGGTCTCCCCGTCCTATTCCTCCGCCATCTTCTGCTCTCCTCCCCACCAGTACTTTTTGAAAAGACTGTCTTTTCTCTACTGTGTATGCCTGCCTCCTTTGTTATAGATTCAGTGACCTTAGGTAAGTAGGTTTATTTTGGGGATTTTTTTTTCCTGCTCCATTGATCCATATTTCTATTTTTGTGGCAATACAATATTGTCTTGATTACTCTAGCCTTGTAGTTAGTCTGAAGTCAGGGAGCCTCATTCCCCAGCTCTGTTTTGCTGGTTGTTTCTTAAGATTGATTTGGCTATTTGGGTTTTTTTCTTTTTTTTTTCTGTTTCCATACAAACTGTAAAATTTCTTGTTCTAATTCTGTGAAAATTGTTGATATTGTTTGAATAGGGGTTGCACTGAATCTGTAGATTACTATGGAATATAGTAATGAATATACTATTATGAATATACTATTAGTATATTCATTTCACAATATTGACTCTTCCAATCCAAGAATGTGGTATATCTCTCGTTGTGCCATCATTTATTTCTTTCATCACTATTTTGTAGTTTTTTTTGTGAACAGATCTTTTGCCTCCTTAGGTAGATATTTTATTATCCTAGATATGTTATTCTTTTTGTTACAATGGTAAATGTGATTTTTCCTTAATTGCTCCTTCTAATCTGTCATTGTTGGTGTATAGGAATGCAAGAGATTTCTGTGTATTTATTTTGTATCCTGTAAGTTTATTAATTCATTGTTAACTCTAGGTTTCTTGTGGTATTTTTAGGAATTTCTATGTGTAATATCAAGTCATCTTGCAAACAGTGACAATTTTATTTCTTCTATTCCTATTTGGATTACTTTTCTTTCTTTTTCTTTCTTTTTTTTTTTTGCATTTTTTTTTTTATTTATAAATTTATTTATTTTAGTTGGGGGCCAATCACTTCACAACATTGCAATAGTTTTTGCCATACATTGACATGAATCAGCCATGGGTTTACATGTGTTCCCCCTCCTGGACCCCCCACCCACCTCCCTCCCCATCCCATCCTTCTGGATCATCCCATTGCCTTTTTCTTATCTAACTACAGTGGTTAGGACTTTCAAAACTATGCTGAATAGTAGTGGCAAGAATGGGCATCCTTGTCTGTTCCTGAACTTAGTTGAAATGCTTTCATTTGTTCACCATTGAGAATGATGTTTGCTGTGAGTTTGTCATATATGCCCTTTACATTGAAGTAAGTTTCCTCTATGCCCAATTTCTGGAGAGATTTTATGATAAATGAGTGCTGAATTTTGTCAAAACATTTTTCTGCATCTTTTGAGATGATTATATGATTTTCACTCTTCAATTTGCTAATATGGGGCATCACATTGACAGGTTTGTGTACAGTGAAGAATCATTGCATCCCTGGGATAAGTCCCACTTGATCATGGTGTATGATCCTTTTTATGGATTGTTGGATTCTGTTTGCTAGTATTCTGTTGAGGATTTTTAAATCTATGTTCATCAGTGATATTGGCCTGTAACTTTCTTTTTTGTGTGTGATATCTTTGCCTGAATTGCGCATTAAGGTGGTGGTGGTGTCATAGAACAAATTTAGAAGTGTCCCTCCCTCTGCAATTTTTGGAATAGTTTATGAAGGATAAATGTTAGCTTTTCCATAAGTGCTTGACTGAATTCATTTGTGAAGCCATCTAGTCCTGGTCTTTTCTTTGTTGGAAGATTTTTAATCACAGATTCAATTTCATTGCTTGTGTTTGGTCTGTCCATGTTTTGTATTTCCTTCTGGTTCATCCTTCGAAGGTCGTACTCTTCTAAGAATTTGTCCATTTCTTTCAGGTTGTTCATTTTATTGGAGTATAATTGCTTGTTGTAGTCTCTTGTGATCCTTTGTATTTCTGTGGTATCCTTGTAACTTCTTTTTCATTTCTAATTTTATTGATTTGAGTCCATTGCCTTTTTTTCTTGATGAATCTGGCTAAAAGTTTATCAAATTTTCATATCTTCTTAACAAACCAGGTTTTAGTTTCCTTGATCTTTGCTACTGTTTTTTCATCTCCATTTCACTTATTTCTTCTCTGATCTTGATGATTTCCTCTACTAATTTTGGTGGTTTTGTTCTACGTTCTCTGGTTTCGATAGGTTAATTGAGATGTTTCTTGTTTTTAGAGGTAAGACTGTCTTCCTATAAACTCCCCTCTTGTTTTTAATACATCCCATGTGTTTTGAGTCATCACATTTTGTTGTCATTTATCTCTAAGTATTTTCTGATTTTCTCTTTGATTTACTCAGTGATCTCTTGGTAACTTCATAGCATACTGTTTGGCTTCAATATGTTTGTGATTTTTTTTTTTTTACATTTTTTTTCCTGGGATTGATTTCTAATTTCATAGCCTCATGATTGGAAAAGATGCTTGATTCAATTTCAATTTTTTAAAAATCTACCAAGGCTTGATTTGTGACCCAAGATGTGATCTATCCTGGAGAATGTTCTGTGGGCACTTGAGAAAAAAATGTATTTAGTGTTTTTTAGATGGAATGTTATATAAATATCAATTAATTCTATCTGATCTAATGTGTCATTTAAGGATTGTATTTCCTTATTAACTTTCTGTCTGGATGATCTTTCCATTGGTGTAAGTAGGGTGTTAAATTCCCCCATTATTACTGTGTTAGTGTCACTTTCCCATTTTATGGATTTTAGTATTTATCTTATATATTGACATGCTCCTATGTTTGGTGCATAAATATTTATAATTATTATATCTTCTTGGATTGATCCCTTGATCATTATGTAGTAATCGTTTTTTTTCTCCCTTTTAATAGTCTTTATTTTAAAGTCTATTTTTTCTGATATGAGAATTGCTACTTCAGTTTTCTTTTGATTTCCATTTACATGGAATATCCTTTTCTATCCCCTCACTTTCAGTTTTAGTGTCCCTAGGTCTTAAGTGGGTCTTTGTAGACAGCATATATATGGGTCATGCTTTTGTATCCATTCTGTAAGTTTTTTCTTTTGGTTGGAACATTTAATCCATTTGCATTCAATTTAATTATAGATATGTATGTTCCTACTACCATTTTCATAATTGTTTTGGGTTTGTTTTTGTCAGTCTTTTTCTTCTCTTGTGTTTCCTGCCTAGAGAAGTTCATTTAGATTTTTTTTTTTGTAAAGATGATATGGTGATGCTAAATTTTCTTAGCTTTTGCTCCTCTGTAAAGCGTTTGATTTCTCTATCAAATCTGAATGAGATCCTTGCTGGGTAGAGCAATCTTGGCTGTAGGTTTTTCCCTGTTATCATTTTAGATATATCCTGCTACTCCCTCCAGCCTGCAGAGTTTCTGCTGAAAGAGCAGTTAATACCTTATGGGGATTCTCTCGCGTGTTATTTGTTACTTCTCCTTTGCTTCATTTAATACTTTTTCTTTGCATTTAATTTTTGTTAGTTTGATTAATGCACATTTTGGCATGTTTCTCCTTGAGTTTATTCTGTATGCAACTCTGTGCTTCCTGGACTTGGTTGAGCATTACTTTTCCCATGTTAGGGAAGTTTTCAACTATACTGTCTTCAAATATTTTCTCAGACCCTTTCTGTTTCTCTTGTTTTTCTGAGATTCCTCTAATTCAAATGTTGGTGTGTTAAATGTTATCTCAGAGGCCTCTTTGACTGTCCTCATTTCTTTTCATTTTTTTTTTTTTTATAAATTTATTTATTTTAGTTGGGGGCTAATTACTTTACAATATTGTAATAGTTTTTGCCATACATTGACATGAATCAGCCATGGGTTTACATGTGTTCCCCTTCCTGGACCCCCCACCCACTTATTTCTACCATTTTATGTTATAGCCCATGTATCCATTTTTCTGCCTCAGTTATTTCTTCTGTTGGCTTCCTCTAGTGTATATCTTTTCAGTAATTGTGTTGTTCCTCACTGGTTGTTCTTTAGTTCTTCTAGGTCCTTTTTAAACATTTCTTTTACCTTCTCTATCCATCCCTCCATTCTATTTCCAAGATCATGGATAATGTTTGCTATTATTACTCTGCATTATTTTTCAGGTATATTTCCCATGTCCTCTTCATTTATTTGGTATTGTGAGTTTTCCCCTTACTTCTTTGTCTGCAACATATTTATCATCTCATTTTACCTAACTTATTATGTTTGTGATCTCCTTTCTGCAGGCTACAAGATTGTAGTTCTTTTGCTTCTGTTTACTTTTCTTTGGTTGGCAAGGTTGGTTCAGGGGCTTGTTTAGGCTTCTTGCTGGGAGGGACTGGTGCCTGCAGTCTGGAGGGTGGAGCTGAGCTTTCCCTCTGATGGGCAGGGCCACATTAGGTGATATATTTTGACATCTCTGTGAGTTTTGTAAGACTTTAGGCAGCCCATCTGCTGATAATCATGGCTGTTTTCCTGTCTTGCTGGTTGTTTGGCCTGAATTGGCCGACTGGAGCCTTCAGGCAGTTGAGTGGAACCAGATCTTGGGGTCAAGATGAATACCTCTGGGAGCGCGCACACCAAGTGATATTCCTTGGGCCCAGGTATTACCCAGCAGTCCAGTATCCTCAACTTTATGCTCTCACTCCAGATGCCCAGGCCAGGGAACCAAGAGCTTACAAGCCACACAGCTTATAATAAAAGAAAAGGGGGAGGGTGGAGGAAAAGAAAATAGAGAAACAAAACCCAAGACAGATAGCAAAAACGAAAACAAACAGCAATGACAACAACAATAACACACAAAAAAAGAAAACAGAAAAACTAAGCCCATGACAAATAATAAAAACAAAATGAAACTAAACAAACAGAAATAAGGAAATGGACAAAAAAGAGAAAGAAAAATAAGCAAGCTACCAAAAAACATAAAGATGAAAAGTCAATAAAGACACAATTAAAAAAATAAAAAAATATAGCAAAAACAGACAACAAACTAAAAAAAGCAAAGAAAAGATAAAACAAACACACAAAAACAATAAAAAATGAACAAAAACAAGGAAAGGAAAGCAGGAATTAAAGCAAAAAAAATTTTAAAAGAAAAAAGGTAAAAAAATAAAAATAGTGAAGAAATTCAAACAAAAAAAGAATAATAGTAATGAGACTGTTTTCCTGGGGTTGTTATTGTCAGTGTCTGTACTAACCCAGTGAGCCACAGCCAATCCCTGCCTCCCCAATAGACCCTTCAATACCCCTAGGTAAGTCTCTAGACCCACCTTGGGCACTGTGGGGGCAACTCAGAGTCTGACCTGGCCCAACTCACTCATGTATTTGTTCCCAAAGTCCACAGTTGCTGTAGCTCAATTGGTCTGAGCTGTGGGAACACTTGTCTATTAAGGTATCCCACAGACTCAGGGTTTACCAAACTGATTGAGGGGATTTACTCTGCTGCTAGTGCAGCTGCATGGAGAGATGTCCATTTCTGTTTCTTAGACGCACAGTACCTGAAGCTCAGATTTGGTTTTGGTTCCACCTCTGCATGTGTGCCACCTTCATGTTCACCACCCAGGTGAGAAGGAACACAAGAGCAACTGATTGAGGCACTCACTCATTCAGCTGGAAAGGGTTATGACAGCCACGACTGGGATGTGCGCAAAGTGCCTGGGGCAATTGCAATAGACTGGGGCACACTCGGTCTGGTGGAAATCCTTCCCAATGCCTGTGGAGGCAGGGGCTGGTGTGTGGGGGTGGTAGTGGCCCCCACCCCTTGTGAACCTCTCAACAAAGTGTCCTGTTTCCTAGGCAGACCGCAGTCCCTCTAGGGGCCTTCCTGCCCATGGAAACCCTCACTCTTGTCCCCTCTGTTGTATCCTTGCAGTCAACAGCATTCCTCTCCCCTGACCTACTCTCCTAACCTCATGCTTTAGCATTCAGCCCCTGCCAGCATTGCTGAATTCCCATTTCAACCAGGGGTGCCCAGACTGATTCCCAAGGAGGTTTTGGCATGGGCGGCTTTCAGGACCTGGAGTCTATACAATGGAGGTGGCTTTGGCTTTAGATCTGAGTGAACTTGCTCAGATCAGTGAGGAATAGGGGTTGCAATGACAGCCCCACTCCTTGCACACCACTCAACAATGATGCCTTGCTTCTATGGTATCCTGAGATTTTTTTCTGCAAAATTTCTCCGTTATGGAGCTACTTATTCCTGTCCCTTTAGGCTGTCTTTGCTGCCAAAAGCTGTCCCCTCCCTGGATCCATGCTGAAAACCCCACTTTCCAACACCTCCTCTTCAATAGAAGACACACAGCTCAGGCCAGGGCTGCCACACAGACTGTGTGTGCAGTTCTTGCTCTGTGCTGCCTTTCATAGAATATCCGTTGCATTCCCCTTCAATCTCCTAAAGGTCCCTTTTTGTCTCAGCTGATTTCCTCACCATGAGGGTGTTTTTTCTGAATGTGGGAACCTCTTCTCACCTTCAGTTTCCCACAGGGGTGCTGGTCCATTTTTTTTTTATTCCTCTTTTCTTTTTTTTCTTTCTTTTGTCTCACCTGTTTATGAGGGGATTTTTCTTGTCCTTTTAGATGTCCAAAGTCTTCTGCTAATGTTCAGCAGGTGCTCTGTGAGAATTGTTTTATTTGTACATGTATTTTTTTTTTTTACTGGAGTATAATTACTTTACAATGTTGTGTTTGTTTCTTCTGTACAACATGAATTAGCCATATATACCCATATATCCCCTCTCTTTTGAGTCTCTCTCCCGCCCCTTCCACCCCCATTAGGTCATCACAGAGCACTGAACTTAGCTCCTTGTGGACATAGGCGAGGGGAAGGTTGAGATGGATTGAGAAAGTAGCATTGACATATATTCACTACTAAGTATAAAATAAATAACTACTGGAAAGCTGCTGTATAGCACTTGTAATGTATTCTTGATGTACTTGTGAAGAGAGATGAATTTTGTACCCTCTTATTCTACCATCTTGAATCTTCCTTCATTGCTCATTAATTGATTCAGAGTTGTATCTCTGATTATCTCTCCTACTAGTCAAAGTTTTTACATAGCTCTACTACCAGAAGATCTGCCAACTTAGCACGATTTAATTCCCTACTTTTTTACATAGCCAGTCCAAACAGGGCTGTAATGCTGCTCCTGACTGTGCCATCAAATCCTACTTAAATATCTGAAAACAAGGCTTGATTATTTTCCCCTTTTGTCAACTGCATATTGATTTATCAAGCTACAGAATGAGATGCTGAAAAAATAAGAGCCCCTAAAGCAGTGCCTGAAATAAGGGGAAAGTGTGTTTCTCTCAAGTGTTGAAGCAGAGGTAGTAAAGTTATTTTAACACCTTCAATGTGTGGCTTTCATCTCCAGCTCCAAGGTGTTTGCTCTAATTTTAATTATTTCCCACAAATGGAAAAGGGGAATATATAAAAAGAGGAATATATCAATCTCTTAAGGACAAGAAACATGTCCCTTATTTGCCACTTCAGAAGTATTCATTATCTTTCTATTTCAGAGGTAAGAACTTAGTAGCATCATAGATTTTACACAGTTGCAGAGTCTATGAAATGACAACCCTGTGAGTAGAAGACAGAATATATAATAGAAGACTACTCACAATATTATATATATATATATATATGTTATATCATAACTAGAGATTCTACTTCAAATATAAATCTTATATATTACAAATAGAAATTCCACTTCAAACTATTTATCTTCTTATATATATGATCCAGAAAACATCATCATGATTATCAATACTTAGTAGCATTTAAAATGTTAAATACTTTATATATCATCTCATTTAATCCTCATAGGGGCCCAAAGAATTGAGTACTATTTTGTTTCCATTATATAGATAGAGAAATAAGGAATGGATAGTAAGTCTGTGCTATTGAATAGAGGGAAGGAAAATGGGTGATATTTGCAGACTTCAAGGCTAATAGTTATATTCTACTATTTCTTAATCTGCATCTATTTTCTGTGCCTTGTACATATTTTATAAACTTTATAATACATCAATTCAATATTTAAAAAATAATTCTAAGAAAGTGATAATAAATCAAACTCACCAAAATTAAAAGTAGATCCATAGATTTAAAAATATCAATATAGAGTCATTTTCATTTTGGGGGCAATATCATATCATTTATCTCTTAAAACATAAATAATTTATAGTATTTTGTAATGAAAGAACTTTAGAAATCAAGCAAATGATGACATCTGTGACACTGAATTGCATGTGAGAATGAAGAATGAGAATCAATGATGACAGACAATTTAAACAACAGGTGAGAAATAAGGGGAACAGAAATAATTTAAATAGATAATTGAATGTCAATGCATTATTTATTATTAACTTCAATATAGTCAATGTTTATCCATGGAGAAATCAAAAGAAAGTGTTAAACACATCATATCACTTCTCTGAATGCTAGCAAGTCTAGATATTACAAATATCCTGAAGAAAGCATTATAGCTAACCTATTGCAAAGGAAGTACAACTTCTTACACCAATAGAGAAGCTTCAAACAACTCAGAGGAGGATCATTTAGTTTCTCTATAATTTCTTACTGGATAACATACAATTGCAGCACTTCAATGTCTCTGGTCTTAGCCTATATCCATTTGCAAGACTATACCTCTTGTCACTATGTATATTCTGACACTGGAGTAAACTATGTACAAGTGCTTTGGGGTATACAGTCACC